>NC_072421.2:106960357-108190000 GCF_028858775.2 Pan troglodytes
TATAATATTTGCATTATACTTACCTGTTGAGCATCCCTAATCCAAAAATCTGAAATCTGAAATACTTTAATGAGTATTTCCTTTGAGAGTCATGTTGGTGCTCAAAAGTTTTCAATTTTGGAGCATTTCGGATTTCAGATTCTCAGATTAAGGACGTACTCTGTGTAATATTATGGGTGAGATGTCCAACTTTTTAAAATCTAACTTCCCTGTAATTGAAATTACTATGGACTCAATTTAATTCTTCCTAGACTTATGAAACTATGTTGTTTGGCAAGGTTATGCTAGAATAGAGTGGATTCAAGGGGGCCACGGTTGAAAAATGGCAGCTAGATCATGAGACTGAAAGTCTTATATCCAATTTTACCCTTGGCATGCTAAATAAGTTTAGTTTAAGCCCACTTGTGCTTCAGTGCCCACATCTTTAAAATGTAGATTCCAATGCATTTTACAGGTACACTGAGTAGTTTAATTAGATAATGCCTGGCAAGCATTCTGAGCTCCTTGAAGAAAGGCAAAGACTCTATTGCTACTGGTAAATATTAATTATACATGTTTATATGGAACCTTTAATCTCAAGAACTAAGGGTGCTTAACTACATTCAATGACTTGTCTTTGGCATTTGCATATTGTTTCATCTATTTTCAAACACCTTTTTACACTTGCTAAGCACCCCTAGAAAGTTTCCCTCTGAGCTAGAGCTGGTACCTTTTAGTTTTTAAAGTGTAACTAATAAGTTATGAAGTTTATTTAAACATACCACACACATATGCACACACCACAACATGACATGAGTTTTCAAATGACCATTAACTCCTTCAAAATAATTATGCTAAGAGGTTCTACATGTATTCTGATGTTCAGACCTTCCTTAGAATTCTCGAAGGATATCTTTGGAGCTAGTTCATGAGCCCCACAAGGAATTCAGCCTCACTTGTTTATAATCACACATTGTATCATGGGAAAATGGAGTGCCAGAGATGTTTGACAATGCAAGAGTTGGATTTAGAAAAAGAAAGTAGAACTGAAGACCTCTCACTCTCTACATTTGCCTGAACCATTAAAAGTAAATTAGTTTGGTCAAATTAGTATAGTCATAGGTCCATTGAGGCGGGGAAAATGAGTTTAGTCAGAGGCTTCGGTTGGCCAGTTTGTCCAACAGTATCCTCAGCAAGTAGATCAGTATTAGCATCTTTCTTCTGCAAATCAGAGATTGAGTGATTTGTTCAAGGTTACTCAACAGTGATACAATTTGATTTAATTTACTTAAAGGAATATTAAAATGACTTTACTGCATGGAAAATGTTAAATAGAACTAGTGTTTGGTGCTGATTGCAATACAGCAAATACTTTAACATACATTACATGTAGTAGGTGCTATGGTGATGTGCCATCAAGATACACACTTCAGCACTGAAGCACTCATTCCACCAGCTGCTGGGTGTGTTAGTAGCTGATAGGTGACTTTTCTCTGAGAGTTGGCCTCAGCTAAGGAAAGGCACCTCTCTCAAGGTTACATCCTCTCAGTAGTGTGCTGGGGTTCGCTTTTGCTGGTTCAACTTTCGGAGATTTTGTGAGCCAGTTAACATCATGTTATTAGCTTGAAATTGACCACTGTGGGAGTGATTACACTATGGAAATCAGCAAACACTACAAATCAAAACTTTTTTCCATCTGAAGATCTGACTGTTAAACAATTATTATTACACACTGTGCCCCTTTCTGTGGGTGAGACTGAACCTAATGACAATTCCACATGGAGGTAGAACAGCCCAGACTCCTTATCTCAATTCTGGACAACTCTGAAGGGTCATACCAGCTCTAGAGCTCCCCTCTAAGACTGGCTGAGGCCTTTGTTGTGGCTGCACTGCAGTTCAGTTCTCTCTGCCCAATCCTACTGTCTTCTCTTCCTCACAGGTGTTCTCCTTGAAAATACTCATTCAGTAAGCTTCCTGCACTCAAAGCTCCATCTAACAGGCTGCTTTCCAGGGAAACTGACTTGTGACACTGGATTAGAGCCCCCACCTTACCCTGAGATGATTTTTATCCTGGCACTTACAAGATTTATTGCTGTTATTTACCTATATCAGCTTCTACTACCAAACTGTGAGCTCCTTGATGTCAGGAACTGTGTCTTATTTATTTCCATATCCTTGTACATATTATGCACACAATGAATGTTGTTTAGATGAATGTTTGTAAACTAACAGCCTCTTCAGGAAGAGAGCTTGTACACTTGGGTATTTTTTGTGGGTTCCTTGAGATATGAGATATGGGCATATATTGATTGTTAGGATGGAGGAACAATTGGAAGTGATATTTGCTGGGCGGGTAGATACTGCCATGCCTGTTGTTCATGCCTACTATCATTAACTATGCCCAGTACCTTACCCTCAACCCTAAATCTCTCCTCTTTATTTTTCTTTCATTGACCCATATTGACCATATTTCAAAGGGTCCGAATTTTTATAACTGAAAAGACCCTTTAAGACCAAGTAGGCCAACCTGTCCCCATCATTTTATAGAATAAGAAATAGGAAACTCAACAGGGAATAATCACAGGCTCCTCTATTTTTTGCCTGGCAAGATCTTGCCATTGAACATGATTAAAGTAGAAAGCATAAATACTGAATTCAAACAACAGCATCTTAATTTAATAGATTGAGTGCTTCGTGAACAGGGATTTGTAGATACATCTGTTCTACAAGATAATTTTACTAAATAGTTTTATTATGTTAAAATTACATTCATTAAAATGGGATTTGACCTGTAAGTTGTTGTCAGGAAAGGATTAGTGTACAGAAACCTTAAATCCTAAACAAGGCCTGGGTCAACAGGTGGTCACTGAATAATACTAATTTGTAAGTTTCCATCCTGTCAAGCTACTTTATAGTCAAAACAAGGACCAGGAAATACACCCTTCTGAGATCGCATCTCACCAGGATATGACACCAGCACTTTCTCTGAGCTACTTGAGCTGTCTAGTGTCTATGTCTTTATATTGTGGCACCAACCATAGCAGGCTGTCTAGGACCCTTTCTTTCACTAGCAGCAGGAAATGCCATGAAACTCCGGGAGAAGCCAATTTCCATGTCACTCAATTCCTATTTCTCTTCCTAAATTAAAATATTATATCAAATATTTTCTTGAGAGAGAGTAACTGTGTTTCTGAAAAGGCAAAGGTCACTTATTTCTCTCAGATTACTGGCTATGGTGTCCTCCATGGAGGAAACTGGGCCCAGTTTCACACCTTGCAAGATGGAAATGATTCCACTTGCTGCTGCTAAAGAAGTCCTTAGGAGCCATATTCATATTTGTGAGCCATCGATATTGCTCACAGTCCACAGAGACACCCCCCCATTCTACTGTCTTTGCTCTTTATTGTAACCCCTTTGTGATATTTCCTGCCACTGTCATTCATTTGAACAGTTGCTAACAGGGCGGGGAGGGGAGGCAGACCAGAGGAGGAGGGCAGCATGCAGATTTATCCCAAGTCTCATCTTCTCTCAGGATTCTTTCCTATCTGGCCATATTGTGAAAGAAGCACATTCCTACACTATCCCTCTCAGTTTTCTCCCACCCAGCCTAATAAATGGCTGTGTAAGAGGAAGGTGGGAGGCTCTGGAAAGTGCATGTTTCCCAGGCCCCATCCCCAACTGTGACTCAGTGCAGGAGGCTCTCAAAGTAGACTTTTGGAACACTATACTAGGTGATGTGTGGCTATCTCTATCAGCTAAGGATACCCCACACGTTTTTGGCCATAAGTCCTGAAGCTACCACTTACTTAACTACCACTGGTGTTGAACTGGTCCAAGTAGCTCAGCATGATGGCACACAAATATAACATTCAAAGACTATTCCATCTGCATCAGACCATGTTTTTTCCCACACTCAAACTTGTATTGCAATTTGTACAGCAATGTTGCCTTAACATTGCTGCCCAGCTTGAGATAAGGTTTTATATTTCTCCATACCTTGAAACATATGTTTCCTCCTGTTTTTCCTAAACTGCTATGTACATAAGGCCTCTTAAATGCAAGAAGTCTAGATGTTTAGAGATTTCCTCTTGTGTCAAGCCTTCAATAATTTGATCATTAGTGATCATTTGCCATTCATGAAAGCCAGTTGTCCTCTTGCCATTTATATTTACTTACATTTGGTGTTACATTATACCAAATCCTATACCAAATTCCCTATTGATGCTAAGGCTCCTAGTCATAGTATTATCAGTATCACTGTTGTTATTAGTATAGGAAAACAGGGCTGACACCTGGTACGTTGAGGCACATAAAAGAATTGTATCTATGGGTCCAAAAGTTAAGAAAGAAAGGTGGAAGGGCTGAATTATATGCCACATATAGAACACAGGATCTCAAGTGAGTATGCTTCAGGAGGTAGTATAGTATTGGTCTATCAATAGACCAGTGGTTCTCAGTGTGGTCCGTGGACCAGCAGCAGCAGTGTCACCTGAGAATGTGCAGTATTAGAAATACAAATTCTGGGGCCCCACACCAGCATTCCTGAACCAGAAACTCAGGAGGAGGAACCCAACAATCTGTGTTTTAATAAGTCTTCCAGGGGATTCTGATGCCCACTGAGATTTGAGAGCCACTGCTTTAGACTACTCCGAATATATATCCTGGCTTTCTCATTCACCAGTTGTATGACATTGGGTAAGTTATTTAACCCCTTTTAGCTTCGGAAGTCTTATTCATAAAGTAGGTAAACAATAATTGCCCTTACTTAATAGGGGTGATGCAATAATTGGATGACATAATCCATACAAAGCCCTTGAAAAATTACTAGCACATAGTAAACTCCCAATAAATATTAACTATTACCATTATTTTTATTGCTATCTTTTTCTTATATACAAGAATCTTCAATAAATGAGAAGAAGCCATTCTGTCCCAGGCAATAAGATAGCAATCAGGTACCTAATTTTGGAAGAGCAAGAGAAGGCTATTCCAATGGTGTCATATTTACTTAACATCATGTTGTAATGAAGCATTCCCAATTTGGAAGGATTGAAAGGAAATCCCAAATGGTCCAACATCCCGGTAAGCCCAAATTGAAAGGATTATACAATCAGCCAAGCACAGGGCTGATCAGCAAGAAGGCGAGGAGAAGAGAGGGCTTAGAATAGCCATTTGAAAAGTTCTCTAAAGAGCTGCAGGTAGGGCCTCCTGCTAACCTTCGCAGGAATTAGAAGAGGAACCCCTTCTGAATGAATGCAACCCTACAGGTGCCCTGCTTGGTAAGTAAATGCCCTTTTGTGCCATTGGACAAAAACTTCCAACAGGGTTCATGGTTTGAGGAGCAGAGACTGGACTGGATTTTGGACCTCAAGTCCAATCAGCTAGGTTTCCTTGTGCAGGGCACAACCTACATAACCACACACAGCAGCCCTGACTATAAATTAAGGCCTTTGTCTTTGATTAATAACTCTCCTATTTGACTTTGTCAAAGCAAAGAAATAGTTGCTCCCAAGGCTTAAGAGAACTGAGTTGAGAATCTGGGAGAGGCTGAATCCCCCTACTCTGAGACTTTATTTATTCCTTCTTTAGTGTTGATAGTGCTTACACATATGTACTTATTACTGTGAGACTCACAGGTATTGTAAAACTTGAAAGAAAATGCCTATCTCCTGGATAAACCTGAGAATTAATTGAGATCTATGTGCAAATGCCTTGTAAAATGTAGAGAGCTGTTTACACGTAAAGTAATAGTATGGTTGCTTTTATTGTCTCTATGGCAGCATATAGTAACACCTCTGCTGTTTTCCCACCCAAGAGTGCATGGCTATTATTATTGCTATTATTGCCTACTATTAAATCTATCATTGCATTGATATTATGTAAGTGCAAATTAGACCTGTTTCTGAGAAAGGCGCTTCCTCTAACTCCAGTAAGTTGCCAATGAGAGTTCCTAATTGGAAATATTAACTTATCAGAACCAGAAGTGTCATACCAGCCAGTAATAGGCTGCTCTTCTCTCCCCTCCCACACCATCACTACAACCACCACTGCTACGGCCACGTGGCAATGCCATCACTGCTTTTGCGAACAGATCAGGAAAAAAAAAAAAAACCTCCCAATTATTTCTACTACTTCCAGATATTTCTAGGCCCCTCCAAAGGAAGGGGTCCCTTTCCACTGTATTTTGTATGTCACAAAGGGTCCTCTCTGAAGGTTTGCTTGGGGGTCCACAGTGTTAAAAAGTAGCCTCATATCCAGCAAAATAGGGAAGAAGTCAGGCTCTGCCTTCCTCAGACCTTCTCAGCTGAGATCACACAAAAAGTTTGTTGTCTTTTTAGTTCTTCTCAGTCCAGATAGATAACATCCAGGAATACTTAGCAGCCTCAGTCCCAGCAGTTGAGAGGAGCTGGAAAATTAGCTAAAGATTTGATCCGGTATGTGCTATGGATGGTGTGTTGCAGTCTTCCTCACTGATATGTTGACCCAATCTATACTCACTGGCTTCTGGCTTGGTTTCTCACCAAATCTCCAATTTTCTAATGGGACAAAAGATGTGCCCTGACCCTTAGGCCACTTAGCTAAAGCTCTGACAATCTATTTTTGTTCATTCTCTGGATCCTGCTTTACATGTTCCCATGGGTTGGGGCATTGTTTCCAACAAATGATCAAGTGGACAACAAGGGCAAGGTCTATCTTACTTTAACACTCACTCCCCTTCCACCATTCCCCCTGTCACACCTCACCCACCAGTTGGCATGCCCTCAGATACAGACATGTGCCTGTACCATGTATGGGTATTACACACTCCTTTGAACAAAGCACAGTGAGCTGCCTGAGGTTGTACTCAGGCCACAGCCCGACCAATGGCTCAGTTCCCCTGCCCCCACCCCACCCACATTCTGACTCATGTCACTGAGGTCCCAGCATGCCTCATGTGAATCTGCCTATGTTTTGTCAAAAAACAAAGGAAAATCCTGCAGTGCAGAGCTTTTGTCTTCACTCCCTTTAATCTCTCTTTCTGAATCCCTCCTCCACTTCCTGTTGCTGTCCTTGCTATTCAAGGTCTTCGTTTGCTCCATAACCATCCTCTCTAGGTTTTTTTCTCTGCATCCTCAAAATTTCCATTCCCTTAGTGAGCAGATCTGTACTGTAATAAAGAAAACAATCTGACTAAGCGAAGTCATATTAAAACAATGGGAACTTAAAGCAAGAAATATTTATTTGATTATTATTAAGTGAAAGCAGCATTTCTCAACTCTGGCTGCATGTTACAAGCGCCCGGGAAGCTATTTAAAATACCTTTGCTGGGACCCACCACAGACCAATTCTAGTAGAATTTCTGGAGGTGGCGCTGTGGCACCAGTATTCTTGAAAAGATGTCCAGGTAATTCTAGCATGCAGCCACACTGAGAACCCTTGACCTAAAGGAATCTCTAATGGTAGGGCAATAATATGTGCATTTGCTTCCTCCCTGCCTCAAAGGGGTTGTGGGTGGTTAGCACTCAATCCTAATTCTTCTCAGTCTGGCAGCCCAAAGAGCTTCAGGGCCTGGATTTATTTAACATTTTATGGTAGAGGCCAAAATGTCATTTCAAAGTATACAAATGGGTGGGATGTGAAACATTCATGGAATATAAACTTGCAGGAGACATTGGGCTTCAAGAAGATTTGTAACCTATTATAAAGTTATGATACTAAATATATTAGCCTGTTTCTGGCATGGCTCCTCCTGCAAATGATTTTATGTCTTTCAAAATAATTCTATGCTCTGCTTTGAAAGTATCAAGCTCTATTATGAAGTAATCAGAGCCATACTGATTGCTAAACATCACAGAATCTTGTCAACTGGAGCTGGAGGCAGATTACTATAGTTCTGGAACTAAAAACTCCTCTTGCCCTCATCCTCTTGTGATCATCATAATTAAGGTCCAATACTGAAGCCACTTGAAACTTAAAACAGGCTTCTGGTTATAGGCCAGGCCTAAGCTGGACCATTCTCTAACAAACATTTCCTTAACAATGGTTAAGGAAATGACTGGGACCAGGACTAATCCTTGAAGGAATCAGTTTGTCAAATAGTTTCTGAGATATCCATCCTAAAGTGGTGGAGTGGCTGCAGTCGGGGAATGAGCAGCGTTCCCATGAATCATAGCCATCTCCAGAGGAAGGTAAAATGGAGGTTAAAAAATTGGAATAGAAAAAATCAAAACTAGGTGTCACAAGAGCTTGCCATAAGTGTGAGTAAAAGAGATCTGATTCAAGAGGACCAGAAAGGGCCCCCTTTTGCCAAAATGCACCCAACTAACTTTGAGAATGATAGCTTTAGTGGGTCAAGTCCTTTGCTTCACATTTTGTCTATCGTCTCTGCAAGAATCGTCTTTGAACATTAAGCTTCCATTGGAAGGGGAAACTTAAAATTTAGACAGTCTTTTCGTTTTAATATGCTTTCATTCATCAGCTAGGTGCCCCCCATATCAACTAACTGTGTGCTGCAAAAAGAAAAGCCCTGCTTTGAGAAGAGATAGAAGGTATGGATATTTCGGAGTCCACAGAAGACAGATTCTAAGTAAGTGTCCCACAAGGACACTGGGTACATTTGAAGGAAAGTATCCAGAAGGGAGTCAAAAGTAAATCTCTCCTCAGTGACTAGAACAAACAAAAATGAAGCCATAAGAAGACCCGCGCCTCCCCATACCATTTTGGCACTTTCGAAGCTACCAAGGTCCTAAGGGCAGAAAGAAAGGATGTATGGCTACAGTGCTCTTGACACCATTCTTCACTCAGGCGCTAAGAGCAGGCACTAGCATTCACAGGCATATGAAGCACAGAGTTCTTTGTACTGTTATTCAGTTCATAAAATAGGCTCTGTTGAAGCAGGGCAGTCTTGGGACCTGTGTGTGAGTGAAAAAGGGCAAATGTGTAAAGAAATGGGAAGGGATGTGCTACCCTAGGGTGTGAGGGTAGGAAACCTTTTGGAGATTGTAATCTCTTTCCCTGAAGTCACGTTTAAATTTCAGCGGGAGAAAGCACTCACTGCGAATTCTGTCTGCCTGGTGAATCCTCTGGAGAGCTTTCCGCATGCTTTGGCTGTCTTGTCCTGTGGTCAGGACGACCCCTACAGGTAAGCCGTGGCTCCGAAGAGCACTTGCGACTCGATTGGCTGTATGCACCCAAATGTCTTCATCTGAGGAAATGACTCCAGCATGAGCCCACTGGAAATATTTCATGACAGTTACAAGCACCCGGATGGGAGAAGGGAGTGTCCGAGAAAAGGTCGGGTAGCTATTTTTATTGTCTAATTCATAATTCACACAAGCCCAAGAGAAAATTCCTTTGTCCCAGCTGTTTCCCAGGAGCGAGGCTGCCTCGCAGTAGCCAGGGTTGGTAGGTCCAATAAATCCTGAGGCCATCTGGTGGTGGGAAATGAAATTGGAGAGGGCCCTCGAAGTCTGGCAGTCTTCATTGAGAATCACGTATTCAAAAGAATAACTCAGGTCAAAAGATGGGTCCCGGTTGATTCGCTCAATGGCTAATCGCGCAGCAACCTCAGGCAGGGCCTTTGAAAACAGCGAATCACAAGCCCAAGGGCCCACCACCCCTATCTTGTAGGGGAGTGTCCACACCTGCTGCGGAAGGGACATGACAGACAGAAGGCACAAGCACCACAGGAACTTGGCAGATGCAAGGCCATGGTGTCCCAGCAGTTTCCTGAAAGCCGCAAACCAGAGAACAAGGCGAGAAAAGCGCCCGAGTCCCAGGAACATAGCCCTCCTGCTTCCAGCAAGCTATTGACGAGATACTGGAGAGTTATTCTGCTTTCCCGACACAGACGGTGGTGTTTCCAAATGCCTGTCAATCAGAGGAAAAGGTTTGTTACTCACATTATTTCTGAAGCTTCTGGAAATCATCGGTTGTGAAAGAATGGCAAAAAAAAAAAAAAAAAAAATGGCAGTGCCCAAACTAAAAGTTTCTTTCCCCCATCCTGACAAAACTCCTCCTCTTCCTGTACCCCGTATCTCAGTACATGGCACATCCATCCACTGTTTGCCCACTTGCTTCTTTCAGAAAACTGGAAATCACTGAGACTCCTTCTCTTCCCCCACATTCAATCTATCACCAATTCCTATTTATTCAACTTCAGTAATAGCTGCCCACCTTACAGTGTTTTGAAAATTACATGAGTTAACACACGGCAAGTGCTTATAACAGAGCCTGGCAAGTCATTGGCATTATATTGGACATAGTATCATTATTATAGTTTTCAATATGTCCATTTTTCTCTCCCATACAGCTCTCTTGGAGAGAAATAGATGTAAACAGATAATAACAATGCAGAGTAAAAAGTGCTATGATTGAGGTAGCCCAAACAGAGAGACAGAGAGGATCACCTAAACCCAGATTTCAGGGGAGGAGAGAAGGGAGGAAGAACAGTCTCTCTGGATTGAGTACTGAAGAAAAGTTAACCAGGTGAATGAAGTTGCAGGAATAGTTTGGTGCTAAGATGCTAAGAGCCTTCCAAACAGAAGGAACAACATGCAGAAAGACCCAGAGGTAAAGATGATAGATAGATAGATAGATAGATAGATAGATAGATAGATAGATAGATAGGCTATATATATATGTGTGTGTGTATATATGTGCGTGTGTATATATATGTGTATATATATATGTGTGTGTGTATATATGTGTGTGTGTGTGTATACATATATATATGGATTCTTAGAATTCTAAAGCATTTGTTCTGCTTGAGTCTGTGATGTCAGACAAGGCAAGGGCCAGATCACCAAGATATGCCATGATTGAATACTGTACCCAATGGTTTTAAGCAGGGAAATAGTATTATCAGATTTCCATTTTAAAGGATCTCTCTAGCAACAATGTGGAGAATGAGTTGGAAGAAAGCAAGACTGGAGGCAAAGAGACCAGTTTGGAGTCTGTCACAATAATCCATATGAGAAATGATGACAGACCAAGAGAGTGGTAGTGAAGACCTAGAGGAATGGGATCATTTCCTCCAAGATTAAAAATATCAAGATTAAGAAAACAGAAATAACAAGAACTTGGTGACTGACAAGATATAGAAGGTAAGTGAAAAGAAAGGAGGACTCTAGGATGATTTTGAGCTTTTCAGACCTAGGAAACTGATTGGAAAATGGCACAAGTCTCTGAGATAGGAAACACTGGAGGAAGGAGGTGGGAGAGACGATGCATTCTGATAGAGATCTTGAATTGGCCAACAAGTGGCAATATCCAGTAGATAATAGCACATACTGGAGGGCCTAGGAAAAAACTAGAAAGCTGAACAAGAGTTATAAATTCTTAATAGAAAACTGAATAAGAGTTATAAATTTGAGTGTAATCAATTGATAGAGGGTAATTTAAAACTTGCCTTTTGTGGAGTAAAGAAAGAAGACAAAGGACAAAACCCTGAGACCTCACAACACTTAAAGATAGGTCACAGAGATGTTAATAAGGAGAATCCTTAGTAAATCCTTAATTCTAATCAAAGATCAAAATAATGGCATAGCTTTCTTCAGGGCTGATAATCAGCGCTGGTGTGCACCAATCAGGCCAAACTGGTTGTTTATGGGCAGCAACAATTCTGTCTGTGCCAGCCCTGTTGGTTATTATCTTGACTCTCACTCCTAATTTTATGAGAAACCTTGACTCCTGAAGAGACCAATCTGAGGCATATCTAGTGAATCTTAAAGACCTACCACAAATAGTATGCCCCAACATTCGTATATTGGTGAAAGCTGATTTGAATGAGAGTCAAGAAAGTCTTGGGGGAGCAAACAGTTCACAAAACAACATAAGCCAGTGGCTGAGGGGTGTGTGGGATGGGGGAGGACTTCTAACTTTGCTTTGGGGACAGTGGAAAGATGATTCTGAGCTGATTATATGCATAAGAGCCTCAAATTTATTCCTAGGCCCTCAAAGATAATCCAGTCTAACCTGCCTCCAAAAAATTAGATCTATTCTGTGCACTAAGTTGAATGCATGAGAGTGAGATACAGGATGGATGAAGTGTGAGGTGTTGACTCAGGCTTCAAAGAGCTCCCAACCCAGAGCTGAGCTCTAGTCAAGAGCCACAAGCTTCTCTTCCAGCTTCTTCCAGCCTCCCTCTTTTCTCTGCCATGACAAAATTTGGGAGGCAGGACACTGTAGGAGCCACTCATCTGGAGTAATATGGGAAGGGTCTCTATTTCTGGTCCATATTGTGACAAGGATATTGAACTACATTATCTCTCTGTCCTTATAGGCCTCACTCTTTTGACCACTAGGAATGTGCAACAGTGAGGACAGCTCTATATGGGAAACAAAACCCTATTCACAGCAACAGGGCAAGAAAGCCGACATACTGCCTCTTCTTCCCCAAACACACTAGTTTCATGGGTTCCTTCGCAGTATCTGTGCATTTAATCCAGAAATTAGCACTTAGACTAACAAAGTCTAAGATATACTGAGTTCTTGCTGTGTGTCAAATGCTGGGCTACACTCTTTCCGTGTATTGTCTCATTTTAAAAACTGAATTTAAAAAACTCATCACAGTCCTTTGAAGTAGGTGTTATTATCATCACTATTTACAGATGATGAAACTGAGGCTCAGAAAGGGTAAGTAACTTGCCTAAGGGCAAACCACGGTAGAATGGAGATTTGCACCCCAGTTGATTGAGCCCTGTACTAGATAGAAGTTCTGCAGATAGCCCCTCATCTATGAAGTCAATGAGACTACCATTATTATACCTGCTATATTACTCAAACTGAGTTCGAATCATTCATTTGCAGTTTAAAGAAGTTCCCCAGTCACCCATGAAAGAATAAATTAGGTAGAGTTGGGGAGGGGCAGAGTAAATTGGGAGGAGCCACCAAGAAATTCATTATCCAACCAGAAGTAATTTGCTACTAGTGTTCAAGCCTAGCCCTGGGACTGCCCACTGACTCCTCACTCAGGGCACAGTGCTGCACAGCTGGGGGTGGGGAGCACCAGTTCCACTGTATTCTATGTAAAGCTAATCCTAATCTTTGAGAATGGAAATCTTGAGGGTACACCCTTCAGCATATTAGCCCCAATTTTCAACTTCCTTATCTGCAAAGTGGGGGTAAATTTAATTTAATCATTTTGAGATAAAGAAGTAAATAAGTTAGAATACTAAGTGCACAGTTGTCTTTCAATAAACACTGGTTCTTCCTCCCTATTTGGAAAGAGGACTGCACTGGGAATCAGAAGGCCAGGGTCCTGGACCCAATTCTGCACCGACTCACCACGTGACCCGAACAGATTGTTGCCTACTCTAGGTCTCTCCTTTTTCCCCTTTAGCTGGACTAGCAGATCAGCAAGTCCCTTTATTCTCTGACCTCCATCCATCCTGGGATTCTGTACTTTGTCTAGGAAGTTACTTTTCTAAACCTCTGCACTTTGAAACTGCTGAGTTCATTCAACATTTTCTAGCCTTTGCTGCTCTAATTAGCTTCTCACTGGAGTTGGATTCCCCCAAAGTACTTGCTTCTATCTGGTAGATCCAGTTCCTGATCATTTTTAATTTTGGCCTGGAATCCTCTGTCAAGCATCTGTGATGTGAAGACCCCACTCCCCGACAATGCTGGAGTTATGCTACACTGAAAACCTGGGCTCCTAAAATCACTGGTTATCTTATTATCATTAATAACAAACACACGTTGAGAAGTTGGTCTGTGCTAAGACTAACTACAAAAAAAAAAAAAAAAAATGGGAGAGTATAAGGGCCTGGCCAAGAAATCTAAACAAGAAAAGCAAGCATGTACCTCAGGAGGGAGAAAACCAAGTTAGTAAGTTCCCTGCTTGCTTTTGCTTAACATTAAATCTCCAGTGCCCTTCGCAGTGCCTGACACATAGTAGGTGCGCAAAAAATATATGTTGAATTAATACTGAAGAGGAGATATGGAGCACAAATAAAATGTTTTGTATTACCATGTTATTTAAAATGCTCTATTTTAGGCCTTAATCAAGACCCACCTTTGGCAAAATTATCAAGGGGTAAAGTTTGTCTTCAGACTTCTAGCACAGCTCTCTCTGCCTTCTCGTTAATGGAGAGAAAACAACTCTAAAGAAAGAAACTCTTTAAATGATTTGCACTAATATGTAAATGAATGATAATATTTGACACTTTCCTGTATTCCTCCCCAGCCAGTGGTGTTTGTTCTCTCTTAAGGGCTGGGGAGAAGTTTATGCCAAAATAATTAATCTCTAATAATATAATGTCTATTTCAAGCATCAGTTGCAGGTAGGCAAAGGAGGATGGACTACTTTTTGAGCAAAAAAATGAAGAAACTTTTGGTGCCCCTCAGATCAAAGTGATTAACTGTCCATTCTAGGTGTAAGGCTGGCATTTTTTGTTATAATCCAGGTAACTCCTAAGCACAATGCCCACCCCAAATTCTAAAAAGTTAGATTTTTTATACCATTTCTAAAATTCATACAACACGGGTCCCTCCTCAGGCCACATGCCACAAAGTGCCCCTTGGCATTCACTCTCAGTTTTTGTTGCTCTTTTCCCTTTGTTAACTGCAAGATAAACATTTCCCAAGCTGAAGTTCTGCCCTTACATTTTTTCTGGTACCGATGTGATGCATTTGGTGATATTTCTAACTCTGTTAGGACTCCCTGGACAACCAGAAAGTTTTATGTTGCTGTAGGATTTAGTCTTGATCCCGCAACTCAAGATTTTACAGAAGGAAACTTATTCTTTAAAAAAGAAAAAAGAAAAAAAGAAGGGAAGGAAGGAAGGGAGGAAGAGAGAAGGAAGGAAAAGAGGAAGGGGGAGGAAGGGAGAGGGAAGGAGGGAAGAAGAGAAAGAAGGAAGGAAAGAAGGGGAGGGAGGAATGAAGGGAGAGAAGAAGGAAGGAAGGAAAGAAGGAAGGAAGGAAGGAAGGAAGGAAGGAAGGAAGGAAGGAAGGAAGGAAGGAAGGGAGGGAGGGAAAGAAAGGGGCAAGATAGGGGGAGGATGCCCTAAACCTCCACCTGCTGATTTTGGTTTAAGGAAAAAAATTAGCTCACTAAAGTCTTTCCTGGGGTTAATGGGAAATGTGGATATAACTAAAACAAAGTTTGAAGGTTTGAAATTTTGGAAATAGAATACTACTGGCCCACAGTTGTTCTGGGGCCATTGCCTAGGTTACTCAGGTGTGAACACCTGCATGGGATCAGACTTCCATGGAAAGTGGCTAGACCATAGGGATGCATAATTTCATTTCAGGTAGTTTTTACAATCTGATGGGAAGCCTGGCTTCACACAGAAAACCACTGTTCGTTAAACATGTACAAAGAAAGACTATGACAAATAGCTCTGAGGGAAATGGCTCCTCATACCAGCTTGTCAAGCCGAGGACTTCTATGAAAGATTGATTCGTCTTTCTAATTACAGCCTGAATCAAGTTAACAGCTTGTATAAGACAACATCAGGAAGAAATAAAAAAAGAATCATGAGAGAAACTAAACGAAAGCTTGGATGAGAGCCTTTGAGCTCAAATCTTGACTTAAAGTATCTCGAAGGCTCTCTTTAACCCTTCTTTCCTTCTTTCCTTCATTCTTTAAATTTTTTTTTTCACTACATATTGCAGTAAAACTAATGTATCTCAATCAGCGTCTCAGCTCCCAGGTGGGCTGTGTCTTTTTTCCCTCCATTACAATCTTTCTTATAAACAAGAGCTGTCAACTACTCACCAAGTAATTCACCGCTCAAATGTCTTCAGTTTACTGCCTGCGCATGCAGACCACTGGCATAGCTACCTCAGTGTGTCCATTTCTTTGCATCCTCTATGCATTCACAATCCTGTCAAGGACTCCAGTCTGTTGACAAATTCCATTAATGGGGTAAATAATTGAAAGCGTTAGTAAATGTTTTGAAAATCACTCTTCAGCATCCGCAGACCAAGACTTGGATTAGGATTTAGAGTGACACTTCTAATCCTTTAAATTGATCCCACCTGTAGCAGAGTTAGTGCTGACCTAAATGCAATGACCCAGAGATTAACAAACAAATAGAGTCCTCTGGATAAATACGTCCTCCACAGACTACTGCCTTCTTTTACCTTTCAAAGTCAGACACAAACTCTCAGATTTTGCCTCTGTGTTCTTCCTTGTTCCATTCTGTCTAATAACCACCAATCGCCCTTTCTCCAGGACAGTTCTAAATGCCAAAACATTCATCAGCTGTGATTCCAGCCCAGAATATAAAAGGTGATCCAGGCTGGCTCCCTGCAAAATTCAAAGCAGGTGAATTTTGTCTCCTTCTCCTATTCCCCTTAAGTGCCTTCACTGCCTTTCCTCCCAAGAGAGACTCCCTACTTCCCTCTACACCTTTGTACAGAGACATTGTTTCCCCATACTTTAGATGTATTCCTTTTCCTTAAGAAGTCCCTCTCTGTCCTGGGCATCATTCACTCAGGGCCCCGTTCTGGATTCCCAACGTGAGAACTGAGGTGTTAAGGGCTAAAAATGACTTATATTAAATGAGAAATGTTTTTTAATAATAGTTTTATTGAGATATAATTTATCTACCACAAAAGTATATAATTTAGGGTTTTTTTAAAGTATATTCACAAGCTTGTGCAACATTTTCATTATTCCCACAAAGAAATTCCATTCTTGTTTAAAAGTCACTCCCCATTTCTCTCCTCCTCCTAGCCCCAGGCCACCACTAATTTACTTTCTCTATGGATTTTCCTATTCTGAACATTTCATATAAATGGAATCATACAACATGTGATCTTTTGCGAGTGGCTTCTTTCATTTAGCACACCGTTTTCAAGGTTCATGCATGTTCTAGCCTGTATCAGTACTTCATTTCTTTTGTGGCCAAATAATATTCCACTTTTTTGGATATACCACATTATCAGTTGATGGAAATTTAGGTTGTTTCCACCTTGGGCTATTATGAATACTGCTTTTATTACTTTTGTGTAAAAGTTTTTATATGAACATATTGTTTTTATTTCTCTTTGGCATATACCCAGGGAATTGCTGGGTCATATAATAACGCTATGTTTAACATTTTTTGAATTGGCAAACTGTTTTCCAAAGTATATGCACCATTTGGCATTCCCACCAGCAACATATGAGGGTTCTTTTTTGCCTACATTCTTACCAACACTTGTTACTATCTATCAGTTTTTTATTTAAGTATGACAGGCATTTTATATGTACATTATACTTATATGTACATCTTTATATTCACAACAACCATGAAGGTGGATATTACCCATTCTTTCCATTTTGTAAATGAGGATGCCAAGACTGAGATAAATTAGGCAATAATCATACTTACTGAGTGCCAATGATGTGACAGGCATTTTTGGAAGCCCTGTCTCCTTAGATCTTCACAGTGACCCCACGAGATAGATACTATTTGAATTCCCAGACATCCAGAGAGGTTACAGTAACTTACCAAAAATCACACAGCCACTGGTCAGTAGAGACAGAATTTGAACTCAGACACTCTAATTCTAGTAAGTAATAGAGCCAGAAAATTTAAACGCAAGACTATTTGGCTCCAAGAAAGCTCACGTTTATCCTTGATATATTCCACTAATGCACCCTTGTGCTATCCCTCCAAAGACTGCTTGCACTCTAATAGAGTCTCCAGAAACACACCGTGACTACCCAAAGGAAACGATCCCTAATTGTAGAATTTCAGGTGACCTGATGGAAATACTGGTGCAAGTGAGGGCCCCAGTTAGCATTCTCTATGTAGTGCTGCATGGTGCCATGAGCAACCCCAGTATGGATTTTATGAGAAGGTTCTGATGAGGACTAGGATGTTCAAGGGACCATCATTCAAGGAATGTTCCAAAATCCTGAATAGACATAAGATTCTAAATTTATAGGTAGAAGTAGCTGGGAATTAGCACATAAATAAAATTTCTAAAGTGAATTTGCTTCTTTTGATTAAGAGTTCCACAAACACTTGTTGCTCTACGGACTTTACATATACTAGCTCAATGGATCATCACAACTGTCCTATGGGGTAGGTATTATTATCATCCACATTTTATAGATGAAAAACTGAGGCACAAAGAGATTAAGTAATTTGCCCAAGCGCATACAGCTAGTTTCTGGTGGAGCCATCTGTGAAAATAAGTAGTCTAGCTTTAGAGTCAGGGCTCTTAATCACTGCCTCTTAATCACAGTATGGGGGTCATTGGATTTATCCATACACTCAAGAATTCCCATTAGATCTCTAAGTTTTAGTTATAGTTTAATTAAAGATGATTTTAGAACAGAAATCTAAAACCATTTGGGGTCCTCATGAATCTAAAACTATACAGATACTTCAAATCCATTCACGAGTACAAACTTAAGAATTATTCCTATACACCTTTTAGAACTGCTATGTCAGAAACATCAGCACACTGTATGATTAAGTATTGACCTTAGTGTTCTCATGGACTTACAACACCAGAATGTTCATGGATTCTACTACATGTTGTTGGAACTCGTATCAGTTCCTGTCTATGTTTCCAATATCAAAGCCTAACAATTTACAAAATTTCATCTTCTCTGTATGATCTTTACTCCCTAAGGTGCCATGGAATGAAAGAATCCAAAATAGCACCCTCTCCCTCCACAAAACTGTGAAGCCAGTCACATCGATTGAGCTTTCCTCTTAACATTAGTTGCAAAGAAAAAAAGTAGCCCTTTTACATTTTATATATACATATATTACTACTAAACACTACAGGGAACTCCTAATTACATACATCATGGGAAATGGCCTTACATAATATTAGCCTAGGATCCTTGCATTCCTTTGGAGACTAAGATGCAGGGCTGGGGCATGAGGTATAAAAATGATTCAGAATGGTGTGCTTCTAGTTAATCATCCAGAATAAGGCTTGGACAAGTAGCTCCTTGTCCTGGGGGAAGTGAGAACCTGGGGAACAAGGGAGGTGATGGACAAAGATAAATTAGAATGAGAGAGGAAAACTACAAGAAAGGATGTTAGGCAAACTTACACATTTTGCTTCATTCCAGTGAGGGCTCTGAACTGTGATTCTCGACCTTCCTTTAGATTTTTCACCTAACCCTACCTGACAGAAAGTTATTTTTCTGATTCAGTAGTAATAACAAAATTCTCTGTCTGCTTATAGTACTAAACAAATACTTATAGTACTCAACAAGACATATATTGTTTCATAAAAGTAGAATAGCTTTGGGCAACAGGCAAAATGATAATTTCCAATTTTTGAGCATCTCCTTTCAACTGGCACTGTTAGACTTACTTCATTTATTTCTCACAGCATCCCTAAGAGGTAGGGAAAATTCTTATTCTCACTTTAGAGATAGAGAAAAAAAAAATAAAGTACAGGAAGTTTATGTGCTTTGGCCAAAGTCACACAGCTGATACATGGTGGAGCCATGATGCAAATTCAGGTAGCATAGTTCCAGGGCCTGACGCTGAATAACTTTGCTATACTGCTTCAGGATGCAAAGAAGTTATTGAAGTGTATTACGCTGTATATTTACAGTATACGTTATTTTGTTTACATATATGTGTGTGTATTTATGGCATTATAAATGAGTTTGCTTTTCTTCAGTTTTGAGTGGAGAAGTGACCCAGCTTTCTGCCACATTCAGCCCAGAAAACGTGACCCGAATAAACCTCAGTGCTGCCCTCTAGTAGTCAGCTCCCACACTGAAAGTAAAGCCAAGGTTGTAATGACACCACGCGGCCGCAAGATGTCAATATTTTAACATTATTATCAAACTCCTCTAAGATCAATTTTTTTAGAAATTAATACGGGTTGCCTGATTGTTGTAAAACTATGTTAGAAAATTCAGAACAGTAAAAAACAGTAAAAAATTTTTTGCTTTTATTGAATCCTGTATTTTTCCAAAGTTATACTCAAACCAGGTATACAATTTTGTAAACTTATTTTTTTAATTTGACATGGAAACATACCTATGTTCTCACTAAGGGCACAGGATTTGGAGTCAAGCTGACCTGCCTTCAAACCCCATCACCATATTCCCTAGCTGTGTGACCTGAGGTTAATTACTTAATTTCCCTAAAGCCCTAGGTTTCCTCAAATGAAAGAAATTATGATAAACAGAACTATTTCCCAGCACTGTTGTGGAGATTAAAAAGAATGATGTACATTAAGTGTCGCACACGGTGGGTGCTCAAAACATGGCATTTCTTTAGACCATGCTAATCCCATGGCACTCTTGTTTTTAGAAGCTCCACTCTACATTTTATCACATATACTTTGACATGTACACACCCCATATCCTATGTCAAATAAGTATATATTTTGCTAAAAATTTGAGACGATTTTAAAATTTTGCCTTTGAAATTTATTATCAGTTATGCTTCTTAGCAGAGATTATATATACTAAAGAATTCTTACCAACTGATACAATCTAACCAACCATTTTTCCAATGTGTCAAAATTGTTCTGAACACAAAATGAAATAATCTATAAAAATGATGAGTTACATTTTTTGACATTTACTTAGACATTTATAGACTTTAATTTTGCAGTTATCTTCATATTTTGAAGCCAATAACTTTTGTCAGGCTTCAAACCCCTTTGGCAGATCCTTGGGAAGTTCATAGGTCTTAGGCATTTTCCTTGTAGTGCTCAATGGATTAAAATAAAAGAATCTGGTAAACATTATTACCACTTCACTTATGCATTATTTTATGGCTACAGAATATTTAATTTTGTATATGTTCCAAAATGTACTCAATCATTCCTCTAGTACTTAGGTTGTTTCCAAATTTTCCCTATTATAAATGATGCTACAATGCATATCGTTAAATATAAACCTCTTTTCAATATAATAGGATTATTAATTTATGAGAGAGTCCCAGAAGTAAAATTACTGAGTCAGAGTGTATGAATATCAGTAATGGTTCTTAACATGTATTGTCCAATGACTTTCCAAAATATTTGGACCAATTTATGCTCTCACCAATGGGTCAATAAAATAAAAGTGTCCATTTTATTGCCCTGTCACCAGCTGCAGATTGTCTCAAATTTACATTTGTCAATTGTATAGGCCAGAAAAAGATATTTGGTATTAACGTCTATTTTTCTATTACTATTGAGTTATTTAAAAATTATTTTCTCATAATTTTATAAGCCATATGCATTTTCTGCTTTGTGAATCTTCTCTTTGTCTCTTTCCCTGCTTCTAAGGTCCAGTGGTAGACAGAGGATTCCCCAAAATTAGTGTCTTTGCACAGTCTTATGCAGAATCAGGTAGTTAATAATACTATATAGTGCTTATAAACTGTGCTAATACTATGGATTGGCTTGCTTCACTTCCATTCCACCCCGGAATCTTCTGTACCTAAGATTTGCCATGTGGATTAGATGTCACCAAGTAGATGCACTCATATGAAGTTTGGCAGTTAAAAGTGGGCTGAAAAACTATGTGTATATATGAGGTTTTCTGCAGTGCTCATTTTCCACCTTCCTAGGTCTCAAGAGGAAGTGATGTGCTACCCCCACCAAAGTCAACAACAGCAGCGTCCCGATCTGGCTTCTAATCACTGGGTCACAGCTATTGGATGCTCTTCATCTAGATCCGTAGGTATTCAGAAACAGCTGCAGCAGCTGCAGAGGAGAAAAGAGTAGGTTTTTGATTCTGGCAGAGCTCTACTGGTGACATCAAAGATAGTAATTCCCTTAAAGTTTCAGTTCTGTATTTTTCTGGAACTACGCTTGTGAAATAGACCGTTAGACCTTCCAGCAATCTTATAAGTACTCAGTACCCTGTTTTAAATTCCTGCCTGTAAATTGTTAGGAACTTTTTGGAACATAATCTAACTGTATATATTACAATATTAAAATATGTATACACTTTGACCTAGCAGTTGTACTTGGAAAAGTCTCTTGCACGAAAATAAAAGCATTAGCATGTGTTTTCACAAAGATATTTATTGCAGTGTTATTTTAGTGGCAGAAAACAACCTGGAGAAAACCTGAATGCCCACCAATGGGGGGGTGGTTACATTCATTACAGAACATCCATGCTGTGGAATACTATAAATCAAACTAAAAAATTTAAAAATTTTTTTAAAAAGGAAAGGTTGTCCATTTATTGATCTGAAAGTATGCCATGATACATTTAAGGAAATGGTCTGTATAATTCCATTTTTGTAATTAAAGAGGCAAGAGCATTCCTTTCTGCTTAAGAAACTTACAGTGGTTTCTGTTTTCTGCCCTGAACCCTGACTGGTACACACACTGTCATCATTATCATCATTAAACGTTATATATCTGAGGTGGTGCAAACAGCCGGTTTCTCATCCAGTAATGAATCTCATAAATAAAATAAATATACAAGAAAATTCTTGGAGGCCCAATACTTATTAAAATATTGTACCACACAAGGGACTTCTGTTTTAAGATAGAGCAACTTGTAGCAAACTAATGCTGTTGCTGCGAACAACTAGAAAAATCAGGTGAAATACTCCCCAAAAAGTTCCTTTTTGAAGGCATCAGAGAGCCAGGCCTTGAGAGGTAAGAACCCAGAAAGAAGGGAAGCTCATGAAAATAAGCCCAACTTTCTGCATGTTGTTTTTCCCTTAGGGTATTTCTCAATTCTTGGTCCAGAAACTGGGTAGAGGGTGACTCCTATGAGGCAGAGAAGTCAACAGAGCTTTAGGTAATATCACAGAACTCGGAGTATAAAAATTGAAGTTTAAGGTCTGCCAAGGCCAGCCAGGATTTGAACAGCCATGAAACTGCAGAGAGAAGCAGCAAAGGAAAGTGAACCTGACACAGCACAACTTTTCCACTCCAGGAAATTGCCAATTAAGTTGCACAGGGCAAAAGATTATAAAGATTATAAGCCCTGCAGAGTGGCTAAAAAGTAGAGCGGAGTTTCAGGAAGATTCACAGAGCTGAAGATGCAAAAATTGGAGTTCAGAACTTCTCAAGGAGATGTGTCCCTGGGAAACATCTATCCCTGGTTCTCATTTGGGATCCCTGGAGAGCTATATCCTAGGAATAGAGCAAACTAGAAATAGGTTGAGTCTAGCAAACACTGCAAACCAGCCTCAGGTCAGCTCAGTGGCTGAAAGGATTAAGATAATTTGCCCTTCCGCTGCCTGGCAAAATATAGGGTGAATCTGCTCTGGAGCACATAAGATCATCTAGAGTCTATATACTTTTTTAGGCACAAAGTCTGGCACTCAGTGAAAAATTAACTAATGTACCAAGAAACACCACCAAGAAGAAAAAAAAAAAAAAGCAGGCAACAGGAACCAAGTTATTGCAGTTATATGACATGGGCTATAAATATTCAAGAAAATGAAGAACAATGTGGAGAATTTCACCAGAAAACTAGAATCTATAAAAAAAAGAATCAAATGGAAATTCTGAAAATGAAAAATACAATAAATGAAATTAATAATTCAATAGTGGGCCACATAAAGTCTAAGGTTCACCACTACTTTGTTTTGTTTTGTTTTGTTTTGTTTGAATTACATAGTCTTCTTAATTGGTGTCTTTTTTTTAAATTATACTTTAAGTTTTAGGGTACATGTGCACAATGTGCAGGTTAGTTACATATGTATACATGTGCCATGCTGGTGTGCTGCACCCACTAACTCGTCATCTAGCATCAGGTATATCTCCTAATACTATCCCTCCCGCCTCCCCCCACCCCACAACAGTCCCCAGAGTGTGATGTTCCCCTTCCTGTGTCCATGTGTTCTCATTGTTCAATTCCCACCTATGAGTGAGAATATGCGGTGTTTGGTTTTTTGTTCTTGCGATAGTTTACTGAGAATGATGATTTCCAATTTCATCCATGTCCCTACAAAGGACATGAACTCATCATTCTTTATGGCTGCATAGTATTCCATGGTGTATATGTGCCACATTTTCTTAATCCAGTCTATCATTGTTGGACATTTGGGTTGGTTCCAAGTCTTTGCTATTGTGAATAATGCTGTAATAAACATACGTGTGCATGTGTCTTTATAGCAGCATGATTTATAATCCTTTGGGTATATACCCAGTAATGGGATGGCTGGGTCAAATGGTATTTCTAGTTCTAGATCCCTGAGGAATCGCCACACTGACTTCCACAATGGTTGAACTAGTTTACAGTCCCACCAACAGTGTAAAAGTGTTCCTATTTCTCCACATCCTCTCCAGCACCTGTTGTTTCCTGACTTTTTAATGATTGCCATTTTAACTGGTGTGAGATGTTATGTCATTGTGGTTTTGATTTGCATTTCTCTGATGGCCAGTGATGGTGAGCATTTTTTTCATGTGTTTTTTGGCTGCATAAATGTCTTCTTTTGAGAAGTATCTGTTCATGTCCTTTGCCCACTTTTTGATGGGGTTGTTTGTTTTTTTCTTGTAAATTTGTTTGAGTTCATTGTAGATTCTGGATATTCACCACTACTTTGTATGATATTCTGAGTACCGGTTATGTTATTCCCTCTGGAAGACTCCCTTCCCCCATTGTGTGTAGCATTCAGGGACTGCCAATCAATATGCCCTGCACCCCTCTGATCAAGAAAGTGGCGGGTACTAGGTCCAAACCAAGTCCATTGGATTTGCCTAAGAATCTGAATCTTGAGCTAAGCAATGCAAAGATGAAAAACAGAGCTGATTCATAGTGCCAATGGTGCCCTGGTGATATGGTTTGCCTCTGTCTCCCCACCCAAATTCAACCTTGAATTGTAATAATTTCTTCATGTCAAGGGCAGGACCAGGTGGAAGTAATTGGATCATGGGGGTTGTGTTCCCCATGCTGTTCTCATGATAATGAGTGAGTCTCATGACAGCTGATGGTTTTATAAGCATCTGGTATTTCCCCTGCTGGCACTCATTCTCTCTCCTGCCGCCCTGTGAAGAGGTGGCTTCTGCCATGATTGTAAGTTACCTGAGGCCTCCCCAGCCGTGTGGAACTGTGAGTTAATTTAACCTCTTTTCTTAATAAATTACCCAGTCTTGGGCATGTCTTCATTAGCAATGTGAGAAGGGTCTAATGCACCTGGAAAAGTAGCTCATTAGTTCCCTCCATATAGATCGTGGATAATGTCATGATTTCCATCTTTTTTGAGACCTGCTGGTTTAATTATTCCTTCTGCAAGCTAACTCATTGTCTTCCAAATAAACTCCTTGACTAGCCAGTGTATTAATTTGGGTAAGTAATACATCAACTGCCAAATTTCAGTGGCTTTAAAATATAAGTCTATTTCCCATTCATGTCCTACCCAGAGTGGGTCTACTAAGGGACCCAGGCTCTTTCCATTTTTTGGCTCTGCTCTCTTCTAGGTCTTAGAAGTCCTCTGCATTCAACTGGCAGGATAAAATGTGGGAGATTTTTATGGAAAATGGCACATATCACTTCTGCTCACATTCCATTGCCCAGAACTTAGATATATGACCATACCTTGGTGCAAGGTAGACAGGGAAATGTAATCTAGATGGGTGTCCAAACAAAAGAGGAGAACATTATTATGTATGAGCACCTGCAGTCTACATACCACAGCCAAGGTCAGTTCTGTTACTTGCTAACAAAGGACCATAATCAATACAGATAGATAGGATTTTAACAGAGCTTAAAGAGGAGAACAACTCAGAGAGAGGAACTGGTGTAAACAAAGAGAATAGAGCATCATGTGGTTTGGCTGGAATGTTGAATGCATGATTGGGAGCAGCAGGAGACCAGTGTAAGAGGTAGATAGGGTCTTGAATGCCAAACTGAATTCTGTAGGCCAGGAGTTGACAAACTATGGTCTGTAGGGCAAACCGAGCCTGATCCCTGTTTTTGCAAGTAAACTTTTGTGGGAACACATTCACATTCATTTACTTATGTATTGTCTATAGATTATTTTCTTATGCAATGGCAGGACTGAGTAGTTGCAACAGAAAATACATGGCCCACAAAGCCCAAGAATACTTACTGTCTGTACTCTTACATAAAAAGTTTGCCAACCTCTACTACAGGCAATTGGGAACCACTGAAGGAAATTGATTAGATGAGTGGTACGTAATATTACAATGGCACCACTGCATAGAGGTAAACTGGAATGTGTGAACCAGTTGTTTGGTTTGGCGTAAGGGATCAGAGAGAGGGGTAACGTAAATTACTCAGGGAACTACTACAACAGTCTAAGAAGTAAAAATAGTAGTTACCATTAATTGGGTGGCTACTACTTGACAAGCACTGTGATATGTATTTTGCAAGCATTATAAAATTCTATCTTCACAAGAACCCCATGAACCACATACTTTTTATTTCCATTTTACAGATGAGAAAACTGAAAATCATACAGATTACATTACTTCTTAGTCTCTTTTACTGGCTCTTCTTCCTCTCCCTCCTCTTGGGAGGGCAGCATTCTGCATGGTAGTTAAGAACATGGATTCCAAAACAAGACTGCCTATGTCCAAGCCTCAGTTTTACCATTTGCTTTCTATGTGAGCTTGGGAAGTTATTTAACCTCTTTGTGCCTCCGTTTCCTTATTAGTATAATGGTGGTAAAGATCAAAATGATACTTCCTAGTGTTTTGGTAAAGGATTCAATGAATTACTGTATGTCATGCACTTAGGACAGTGCCTGGCACTTAGTAAGGCCTATAACACATTTGCTATTATTTTTCCCCACCTCTGAATCTTGGCATATTCCAGGAATTGGTCCAGGACCCTCTTTTCTTCTCTAGCCACACTTCTGTCATGACTTTGTCTAAGGTTTCCATCTCCCATGACACTTACTTTCCCACTACCCTGTTTTGTTTTCACTGGGGCACAATCTAAAAATACCTTATTTACTACTTTGTTAACATATTTATAATCTATCTCTCCCACTTGAATGTAGGCTTCATGAAGGCAGAGACTTATTGTTGTTTATTGCTGAATCCTTAGGGCCTAGAACAGTACCTGGTGCTGTTAATGCCCAATAAGTATTCATTGAATGAGAAAATGAACTCAGCCAAGTAAGTGGCAGATATAGAATTGAAATCCAGGTCTGACTGAAGCCAATACCTATCCCTTCATCACCATGCTATATAGTATAGTAACCATAAAAACAGGAAAGGGTGGATTCAAGAATCATTTAAGAGGTAGAATTGAACTAACAGTAACTGATTTGATGGCAGTGGAGGTGGGAGTGGAGGAGGACCACGAGTCAAATATGATCTTGAGATTTAGACCTGGATGACAGTGACAGTAGTGTTTTAAAATGCCTTTTCTCTGAGTGTAATTGACTTTTACTCACGAGAAGAGGACCCTTATCCCTGAAATATCTTAGAACTGAGTTAGGAACATGGCAGGAAGCACACAGTCTTGGGGAGACGGGGACAAATTTCATTTTTGGAAATGTTAACTTTTAAGTGGTATAGTAGGGAGATGCAAAGGCAGAGTTGAAGCTGAGAAGAGAAATCCAGGCTACAGCTATAGATTAGGGGTTAATCAGCTTAGAGGTAATAGTTGAAATCCTAGTAATGGACTCTAAGTAAGCACCTACAGTTAAGGGAATTAGAGAAGGAAAGGGGCAACATAGAGAGGAAACAACGAGAAGGGACATGTTAGGGTCCCAGCAGGAAACAGATGACATATTCAAAATAGGAAGATTCAAGAATGGCTTAATAAAGAAATTGTTTACAAAGGTGTGGGCAGGGTGCAGCAAAACTACAAGGGATAACACTCTTAACTGGAGATATTAAAACCCTTAGGCTGGAAGGACTGAGGGAAGGGAGTAATTACCAGAACTCAAAAAAGTCATGTAGAAAGGACCACTCGGAAAAGAATTGTGACCTTTTAACAAAAGGTCCATCAACAAATGGACACAGCCAGCTCGAGGTGACCCAACAAGAAAAGAGCTGAATGTAATAAATAGCCTAAGCTCATTATTTTCTTTATGATATCCTGCCATGGTCCCCATGGGCAAACAAAAATAGAAACTAACTAAAGGAAAGGAAGCCTGTTGATATAATCCATAAAGATCACCCTCTCAGGGATGAAAGCAGAATAAAAAAAAGGTAGAGAGTGGCTCTGGAGGAGTAAGTGATACATATCTAACATAGTGCAATCCTTTTGCCCCTCAGTGTCCACTATTGTTGTTCACCTAGGTGAAGAGTTTGTTTCCCTTGCACAGGACACACAAAGACCCATAGCTATTGCATGATCAAAGGATGATGTCAATTGAGTTGCATTCCCAACTGAAACCTAAAACAATCACCACTAGTGCTCTTCACATAAGGCAGAGGGTATAAAAATAGGACTTTTAAAAGTAACATAAAAAGTAGCTGCTATAGTATCTGTTTTTGTAACCTGCTTAAGTAATCAAAGCTACTTTCTTCCACTACCCGCCTCATAATTCCCTTATCTTCTGCCAGCATACAGGCTCGATGGGGCTCTTAAACTGGTGGGAAAAACAAACTCTTTAGATCAGTGGCATATGAGTGTGGTCATATCTATATTATTGGGTTGTCCCATTTCCAATTTGACCAGTACTATGGGGCAAAGAAGTACAGGAGACACCCCAGTGAATACGCTGGGTTCCAAACATACTCTTATTTTTCCCATGTGTAGCAGGAACCCAATTTTCCCCTAGTAAATGGGATTAGTCACTCCAGACAACACACTGACCTGTTGGTTCAATAGCACGGTGTCTCCAAAATGACCAGGTGATATCGCAGCTCCCAATTAATTGGAAACATCCTGACCATGTATCCTGGTGTAAGCAATCCTCTCTTAGCACTTTAGCTCCCTTGGTGACTCCAAACACACCAAGTCCAAGCTTGCAGATACAGGAAGATAACATTCTTTAAGTGAATTATTGGATATTATACTGAGAAGGGCCACTCCTAATTCCACTCCTTGGTTATCATACCTATACATTCTGGCCATGGGTTGCTTTTAAGCATAAACTGTCCTGCAGGATAACACCCCAAGCTCACAAAGTATTGTCTCTCAGAGGCTGCCATAAATAAGCCTTCAGTAGGCCATTACACATTTTATGAAGACAGCTATTTCTGGATGAAGGAGTACATAGTAAGACAGTGAATTCCATGGGTATGAGCCCACTGCGTTATTATTATTATTTTTTTTTTGCCATAAAGTGAATTTCTGGTCAAAGAAATGTTGGGTGGGTGTATTAGTGAGGGTTTTCTAGAGAAACTGAACCAACAGGATATGTATACCTAGAGAAGGAAAGGTTTATTTTAAGGAATGGGTTCATGTGATTGTGAAGATACAAGTCCAAAATCTACGGGGTAGGCCAGCAAACTGAACACCCAGGGAATAGTTACGGTCCAAGTTTAATGGCACTCTGCAGTCAAGAAATTATTGCTTGGGGTAGGATAGTCTTGTTTTATTAAGGCTAATTAAATTTGATTCACTCGTACAATGGAGTGTAATCTGCTGTACTCAAAGTCCACCAATTTAAATGTTAATCTTATCCAAAAACACATTCACCAGAAACATCCAAAATACTGTTTGACCAATTCTGTGAGCATGGCCCAGCCAATTTGATACAAAATTGTTTTAATTTTTGTGGGTACCTAATTTTTTTAATTTTTAATTTTTGTAGCTGTTTATATTTATGTGGTACATGAGATATTTTAATACAAACATGTAATATATGATAATCAAATCATGGAATATGATGTATCCATCCCCTTCAGAATTTAACCTTTGTGTTACAAACAATCCAATTATATTATTTTAATTATTTTAAAATGTACAATTAAATTATTATTGAATATAGTCACCCTCTTTTGCTATCAAATAGTAGGTCTTATTCATTCTTTCTAACCATTTTTATACCCATTAACCATCCCCATTTCCTCTTTCCCACTAATTTCCCCCCGCTACTCTTCCCAGCCTCTGATAACCATTATTTTACTCTCTATCTCTGTGAGTTCAATTGTTTTAATATTTAGCTTCCACAAATAAATGAGTACATGCAAGGTTTGTCTTTCTGTGCCTGACTTATTTCACTTAACATAATGACCTCCAGTCCCATCCATATTCTTGCAGATGACAGAATCTCATTCCTTTTTATGGCTGAATAATACTCCATTGTGCATATAAATGTACCACATTTTCTTTATCCATTCATCTGTTGATGGACACTCAGGTTGCTTCCAAATCTTGGCTATTATGAATAGTGCTGTAATAAACATGAGAGTGCAGACATCTCTTTGATATCCTGATTTCCTTTCTTTTGGGTATATACCTAGCAGTAGGATTCCTGGATCATATGGTAGCTCTATCTACAGTTTTATGAAGAACTTCCAAACTGTTCTTCATATTGGTTGTACTAATTTACATTCCCACCAAGAGTGTACAAAAGTTCTCTTTTCTCCACAACTTCTCCAGCATTTGTTATTGCCTGTCTCATGGATAAAAGCCATTTAAACTGGAGTGAGATGATCTCTAATTGCAGTTTTGATTTGCATTTCTCTGATGATCAGTGATGCTGAGCACCTTGTCATATGCTTGTTTGCCATCTGTATGCCATCTTTTAAGAAATGTCTATTCAGATCTTTTGCCCATTTTTTAATTGGATTATTAGATTTTTTCCTATAGAATTGTTTCAGCTCTTTATACATTTTGATTATTAATCCCTTGTCAGATGGGTAGTTTGAAAATATTTTCTCCCTTTCTGTGAGTTGTCTCTTCACTTCATTGATTGTCTGTTTCACTGTGCAGGGGCTTTTTAACTTGATGAGATCCCATTTCTCCATTTTTGTTTTGGTTGCCTCTGCTTGTGAGGTATTGCTCAAGAAATCTTTACCCAGACCAATGTCCTGGAGGGTTTCCTCAAATTAATAGATTCATAGTTCGAGGTCTTAGATGTAAGTCTTTAATCCATTTGGATTTGATTTTTGTATATGGTGAGAGATAGGAATCTAGTTTCAGTCTTCTGCATATGGATATCCAGTTTTCCCAGCACCACTTATTGAAGAGACTGTCTTTTCCCCAAAGTATGTTCTTGGAAACTTTGTCAAAAATGAGTTCACTGTAGATGTGTGACTTTCGTTTTGGGTCCTCTATTTTGTTCCATTGGTCTATGTGTCTGTTTTTAGGTTAGTACCATGCTATTTGGTTACTATAACTCTGTAGTAAAATTTGAAGTCAGATAATGTAATTTCTCCAGTTTCGTTCTCTTTGCTCAGGACAGCTTTGGCTATTTTGGGTTTTCTGTAGTTCCATATAAATTTTAGGATTCCATATAAAATTTAGGAATAAGACCTACTATTTAAGACCTACTATTTGAAGCCAGCACATATCCAAGTTTCACACGAGGCCCATAACATTACTCCCTGGGTATCACTGTTGGTTATTCAGGGCCCAAGGACTCTTTAGTCAGCAGCTGATGAATCCTGCCCAGACTGGGTCCTTCCCTTCAAGGCAGCAGGTTCCCTTCTGACCCAGGGTGTGTCTAAAAATGTCACCCAGGAGCTGAAGCCTGGGATGGGGATCTCACGACTCTGTCCAGTGCCATCTTCTACTGTGGCTGAGCGAGTATCCAAGATGCAAGACAAAGTTCTCTTTATGCTTCTCTTTCCTCTCCACAGGCAGAAGGAAGGACTCACTTTTGTTGATCTGAGTTGTGTTGCCTGGCACTGGGAGAGGGGTAATATAAGCACTCGCCCAGCCACACCATCTGGTGTCTCCCTAGGTCACATGCAGACCAAGTCCACTGACTCTAAGCCCAGCATAGCATCAATGCTTGCTTAAGAATTGCAGTCCTTGTGTCCTAGACTGTCTTTCAAGTTCACTTAGGACCCTGTGATGGTTAATACTGAGTGTCAACTTGATTGGATTGAAGAATACAAATTATTGATCCTGGGTATGTCTGTGAGGGTGTTGCCAAAGGAGATTAACATTTGAGTCAGTGGGCTGGGAAAGGCAGACACACCCTAAACCTGAGTTGGCACAATCTAATCAGCTGCCAGCACAGCTAGAATATAAGCAGACAGAAAAATGTGAAATGAGAGACTCGCCTGGCCTCCCAGCCTACATCTTTCTCCTGTACTGGATGCTTTCTGCCCTCAAACATCGAACTCCAAGTTTTTCAGTTTTGGAACTCTGACTGGCTCTCCTTGCTTCTCAGCCTGCAGGCAGACTATTGTGGGACCTTGTGATTGTGCAAGTTAATACTTAATAAAGCCATATATATATATATATATATATATATATATATATATATATATATATATATTCCATTAGTGCTGTTCCTCTAAAGATCCCTGACTAATACAAACCCCAAAGCACTTTATTCCATGGTGGCAAGGGTTGCCAAGAAACTCATGTTCTGACCACTGGGATGGGCACTTCCCCTCAAGCTAGATGTGGTCCAAATGCTCCCTCTGTGGGTGGGCACTAGCTAAGTTCAGCATGGTTTTACTTTATGCTGAGACACAGCAGCACTGATTTCAATCACTGCACTCTCCCTTCCCCAAGTGCACAGATTATCTCTCCACAGCACACAGCTGCTGCTGGGGGTTGGAAGAGGTGTGGCATCAGTGATTCAAGACTGTCTTTCCTACCCTCGTCAGTGCCTCTTTCAACAATATGAAGTTAAAACCAGATACTGTGATTGCTCACCTTATTTTTGGTTCTTATAAAGGTGGTTTTCTGTGTGCAGATAGTTGTTAAAATTTACTGTTCCTGTGGAGGAGGACGATTCATGGAGGCTACTATTTGGCCATCTTGCTCCATTCTTGACACATAAAGTTTACCATCACAATTGGTTACTCTTGCATAGACTAATCATTCTCTAAATCTATGAATGATGGTGACTGGGAAGAAGCCCTGTAAACATTAAGGACAAATCTCTATCAGAATATGTCTATCCGTGTGAGGACCAAGTACTGTCCCTTTCATAATGAAAAAAGTCTGATGTTATCAACCTGCCACCAGGTAGCTAGCTGGTCCTCCCAGGGAATAGTGCCATATCAGGAGCTCAACACTGGCTTATGCTGTTGGGAGAATGGACACCCAGTAGTAATCAGAATCAACCTTAATGAGTTTTATGCTGCTGGGCACAGACTTAACCTCTATCCATGCATGCATGTCTGTTCTGTTCATGGGTCTATTATACAAGCACTGGAGTGGCAGAAGAGAGGGTCTAGCTGACTTCCACAGGCTGGGTCATCTTTCTCACCTGATCGTTGAGAACCTCCTCTGGACTAACTGGCCTCTGGTGAGCATTTATGTAAGGCATAACTATCTTCACACTCTGCCCATTCCAAGAAGTCCATCTACATATCTTTCCCCCTAGATCTCCTGCCATCAATTGTCGAATTATGTTCTTTCCAAGTCCCTGACCAGCAAATACATACCTCAGGCCATCTCTTCTTCCACATGAAATGGACAACTGGATGCTCCTGAAGTTCACTTCACTGGAAGGAAATTCTTTCTCCACTGTCTTTCAGAGCCATCCAGAGGGGCTTGTAGTGCAAAGGCCATCCACTTCTAACTAGTGATAGCCTACTGTGCAGATGCATGCCTAAATCAGCCATACATGTCTCCTTTCTCCCTTAACTGCTGTCTTAGTCCATTTTGTGCTGCAATAACACAGACTGGGTAATTTATAAAGAACAGAAATATATTCTCTCACAGTTCTGGAGGCTGAGAAGTTCAATATCAAGACACCAGCAGGTTAGAGCCTGTTCTCTCTGCTTTCAAGATGTCAACTTGAATGCTGCATCCTCTAGAGGGGAGAAACACCATGTCTTCACCTGGCAGAAAAGCAGGGGAAAGCACCTGCTGTCATAAGCCCTTTTTTTGAGATGAGGTCTCACTCTGTCTCCCAGGCTGGAGTGCAGTGGTACTATCTTGGCTCACTGCAGCGTCTACCTTCCGTACTCAAGCAATCCTCTGACCTCTGCCTCTATAGTAGCTGGGACTACCAGGACATGCCACCACACCCAGTTAATTTTTGTGTATTTTTGTGGAGACAGAGTTTTGCCATGTTGTCCAAGCTGGTCTCAAACTCCTGGGCTCAAGCAATCCACCTCCCTTGGCCTCCCACAGTGTGGAATTACAGGCGTGAGCCACCGCACTGGCCTCATCAACACTTTTTACAGGAGCGTTAATTCATTCATGTGGGTGGAGCCTAAACACATCCTATTGGGCCTAAAGACATCCTAAACACATCCTATTGGGCCACACTTCCACACACTGCTGCATTGGGGATTACGTTTCTAACACATGAGTTTTAGAGAGGACAAAAACATTCAGGCCAGATGCAGTGGCACTTGCCTGTAATCCCAGCTAGTTAGGATGCTGAGGTGGGAAGATCGCTTGAGCTCAGGAGTTTAAGTGTAGCTTGGGCAACATGGTGAAACACTCCATCTCTAAAAAAAAATTCCAACCATAGTATTCTACCCCTGTCCCTTTAAAATTCATATCCTTCTTATATACAAAGAAATTAATTCCATCTCAATAGCCCCAAAGGTCTTAACTTGTTCTAACATCAACCCAAAAGTCTACAATTCAGAGTCTCAACTAAATCAGATATGAGTGAGACTCAAAGCACAATTCACTCCGAGGCAAATTTCCCTCCAGCTGTGAGCTTGTTAAATCAAACAAGTTATGTGCTTCCAAAATACAATGGTAGGATAGGCATAGGATAGACACTCACATTCCAAAAGGGAGCAGAAGGAAAGAAAGAAGGAGCAAAAGGTCCCAGGTAAGTTCAAAACCCCATAGGGCAAACAACATTAGATCTTAAGGTTTGTTTATTTGACTCCATGTCCTGCCATCCAGACACACTAATGTGGGCAATGGACCCTCAATGCTCCTTAGTGTCCCCACCCCCACAGTTTTGCTAGGTGCAGCCTGCATTACTCTCATTGGTTAAAGTCAGGTGCCTGCAGTTTTCCCAGGCTGGTGTTATACACTGGTAGCTCTACAGTTGTCATCTTACTGAACCTGGGTCTGCTTGCTCAGTGCACAACAAAGCCAAACACTGATACTGGGATTTGCAGCAAGAGAAAGTAAGGCATTTATTGCAGGGGGCCAAGCAAGGAAAACAGGCAAGTAATGCTTAAGACCTGAACTCCCTGATGGCTTACAGTCAAGGGTTTTTAAGGCAGGGATAGAGGAATTTCCAAAGTGAGTTAAGGGGTGAGGAATCTCTAGAACTTCCTTATACATTTTCTCATTTCAGTTTGTCTGACGTCTATATGACAGTGGTTGGCATTTCCATCTGGTGGAGTCCGTGGCTTCTGAAAAACAACTCAAGGACATATGTCAATACATTCTCTCTAGTTTCTATAGGGAATGAAATATCTTGTGACTCTGACTTACTTGGGTGACTATTGTTTATACTATTATTACCTTCTTACTTAGCAGGTTATTCACTTACTTCCCTAATTGCTGGTTACAGTGCTAGCTAGGTGCCTGGTATTTCCCTTGAAGGGACTCAAATCTTTCTTTATTTCCATGCCTTTAAGGCAGTCAGCGGTGGGGTTGGGGGGCACCCAGCAGGCCCCTAAAAGGGGTGCCTGCTCTGTCTCACAGTTATGGAGTCTCAGAGGCAGCTTTGACCCCACAACTCCACTAAGTAGTGCCCTAGTGGGTATTCTCTGTGGTGGTTCTGCCAGCCACTGTGGTCTTTACAGTGGTCCCAAGGCTGTTTGAGACATTCTTTGAAATCTGGGTGGAAGAGGCCATGTCTCCAAGTTGCTGCATTTTGTGTGCAACTTGCAGAATTAGCACCACGTGGACACTGGTGAAGTTCACTGCTTGCACCTTCCCCAGTGACAGCCTGAGCCGCTTTTGGGCCCACCTGAGCCACATCTGGGGTGGCTGATGAGTGCTGTGCCAGAATGTTGGAGCAAAATCATGAGGGCGTCCTGAACAGCAAGCAGCAAAGTCTCCCAGGCACCTTGAGCCTCTCTCTCAAAACAATTCTCCCCTCAAGGCCCTGGCATTCTAGGCCTGTAATGGACATAGCATCCTCCAAGATCTCTGAAATGCCTTTGGGGTCATTCTCCCATTGTCTTGATGAATATCATCTGGATTCATTCTATCCATACTAACCTTATCAAACAGTAGCTTGGCAACACTCTTGGTTTTCTCTTCTAAACACACTTTTTTATTGTTTACAAGGTCAGGCTGAAAACTTTTCAAATCTTTATGTTCTACTTCCATTTTAATTAAAAATTTCATCTTTAAATTGTTTCTCTGTACTCGCTTCTTACTATAAACAATTACAAGAAGCCATGCAGCAGCTTCAACATTTTCCTGCTTAAAGATTTCTTTTGCCAGATATCCTAGTTCATCACTCTTAAATCCTGCTTTCCACAAAGCCCTCAGACATGGATACAATTCATCCAAATTTTTTGCCACTTTATAATAAGAATGACCCTTCCTCTAGTTCCCAGTAAGATAATCCTCATTTCTTTCAAAGACCTCATCAGAATGGCCTTTACTGCCCATATTTCTATCAATATTCAGTTCACAACAACTTAGATAATCTCTAAGACTGAGTTTCCCTCTATAGCTCTCTTCTTCTTCTGAGCCGTCACCAGGGTCACCCTTAATGCTTCCTTCATAGCAATATAGGCTTTTCCCAGAATTCACTTCAAAACTTTTCTGCTTCTACCCATTACCGAGTTCCAAAGCCACTTTCACATCTTTAGGTATTTGTTATAGCAACACTCTACTTCCCTGGTGCCAATTTCTGTCTCAGTCTGTTTTGTGCTGTTATAACAGAATACCACAGACTGGGTAATTTATAAAGAGCAGAAATTTATTCTCTCACAGTCCTGGGCACAGAGAAGTCCAAGATCAAGGTGCCAGCAGGTTTGAGCCTGTTCCATCTGCCTCCAAGATGGCAACTTAAATGCTGCATCCTCTGGAAGGTAGGAACATTACGTCCTGACCTAGCAGAAAAGCAGGAGAGAGAACTCACTCCCAGCAGCCCTTTTTATAGCAGCATTAATTCATTCACAAAGTCAGAACCCTCATAACCTAAACACCTTCAATTAGATCCTACCTCTCAATACTGTTACAGTAGGAATTAAGTTTCCAACACATGCGTTTTGGAGGAAACAAAAACATTTAAACCACAGCAATTGTTCATAGGGAAATTTCCATGAGGCCATAGGAGTATGTTTCAGGAGAAATTGGTAAAGTACCAGGAGCAAGTACCATAGGAGTCTTGAATAACCTGCTCAAGTGGGTGCCTTTCAGACCTGCTTGTGCCCAGTCTTGTATATATCACTTCAATTTTATAGCAGGACACTGACGAATATATTCATTTGATGATTCAGTTAATCAGTTAACACACCTGGTTTATAAGGAGAAGTTCAGGTCATATAGTTTCCTTATGTCACGTAGTCAGGAATTCAGTTCCTGCCAGGGTCTAATAGCAAGCTAGGAGCTGACTTTCAAACAGAGAATTGTTGTCAGTCAAGGAGAGCATGGACTTACTCCAAGCATTTGGTCTGCAATGTGATATTTTTATTGGAGATTTCCAGAGACATCATTCAGAAACTTTGTCTTCTGTAGACTCATCCTTATTATTATTCTTCTAGTCATAAGGTCAAAGTGGCAGCACAGCTTGCCCCACTGTTGGGACCCTTTTCTGCACTGGGCCTTTCTTTAGTACCTAATTAAACATGCTCAAATATAGTGTATATTGCCTTCAAAATCTGAAAAGGCCCACCAAACATTAAGCCTTTTTCTTTATGGTGAGCCGTGTAAAGTGCAGCAACTTTCCTTTTAGAAGGATATCTCAAGATGCTTGAAACGGGACCCCTAGAAACTTCATCTACATGGGAGGATCTTGAACTATGTCCCACCATATATATGAACATATCTTACTAAGGTATCTAGTTTTATTTCTACTTCCTGATCATCAAATCTAATTAGCATAATATTGTCAATTTAATAGAACAATAATGATCTGTGAGATATCAAGATGGACAAGATCCCTCTCAACTATATTATGATAAAGAATAGGAAAATTAGAATAGATCTGGAAACAATACAGTCATCCTTACTTCTGATTTTCATTACTGAGAGGAATGGGAATAGGAAGCAATTTCCAAGTCAACAGCTGTATACAACAGGCCAGAATCTGTGTTGATTTGCCTTAGTAAAAATACCATATCCAGAACTGGAGCTGTGGTTGGCATCATCACCAGAATAAGTCCGTAACAATTTGCTGTCATTATCCACAGCCTATCTCACTTTTGTACCAGTTAATTAGATGAGTTAAATGGAGATGAGGTAGAAGTTATCACCCTTGCATCTCTCTAGTCTTATCTCTGCAGTTCCTCCAGAGATATGGTATTGCTTTTGGTTTATTGTCTTTGAGTGGGATGAAGGGAATTTCCAAGGGCTTTTACTTGGCCACTGCCCACCGTAAGAGACCTCATCCTTCAGGTGGGGACAAGGTAGAGATTCTGCCAGTTACTAAGTATATATGTTCATACTATACGTTTAAGGTCTATAGAAATAACCACTGAATGGATCTCTTGTTCCAATGGATCAGAGCCAGTAAATAATAGATAATTTTAAAATTCTGGTATGTTTCTTTCCCCACTGCACAGTCCCCTTAGTACATGGCTGAAGGCCACTTTGGGAGAAGCTTAGGGTAAGATTGACAGTATATACATATGGCCATATTATAGGGTGCTTCTTCAAAAGGATGCAACCACCTCTCCATTTGAGAAGCTCCAAGTCTATTAACAAGCTTAAGTCTAAGAACTAGGCAAGAGGCTATGAATTGCCATTGTTTTGATTCAAGTTAGATTTTTGTCCAACAGACCTAAAATTTTTCCACATGTATCAAACAAGCAGCATTTTAATAGGCTGCCCATATATTTCACTTTGAGGGATCTGTTACCAATTAGCTACCACAGTTCTCTCCATTCCAGAATATTCGAGTTGCCATTATGCCACTGTGGCTTACTATGATAATTGTATTCCCTTATTTCTAATGGTTAGGTGTCACCATCTGTGTTCTATAATTCCAAAAATCCATTATTCCCAAAATGATCAGAGAATCCAATTCCACTACATCATGGACTCCTTCTACAGTGCATTCAGGATGTTCAAATATTTTGCCTTATTAACTAGGCCATGATTGATATACTGAGATTAAGCTTTGATTAGTCATCCTGGTGGACCACTAATGACAATCCCAAGTGCAGTCATGCATCACATAATGACAGGGATATGTTCTGAAAAATGCATTATCAGACAATTTCATCATTGTGCAAGCATCATAGAGTGTACGTACTCAAACCTAGATGTATAGCCTACTACACACCTGGGGTACATGGGATAGCATACTGTTTAGGCTACACGCTTGTCCTGCATATTACAGTACTGATTCCTATAGGCAACTGTAACACATAATAGTAAGTATTTTTGTATCAAAACATATCTAAACCTAGAAAAGCATCAGTAAAAGTGCAATATAAAATATAAAATATGGTAAACCTGTATAGGGCACTTATCATGAATGGAGTTTGCAGGAAAGGAAGTTGTTCTGGGTAAGTCAGTGAGTGAATGTTGAGTGAATGTGACAGCCTAAGACATTACTGTATACTACTGTAGACTTTATAAACACTGTACACTTAGGCTACACTAAATTTGTAAAAAAAATAAATAAATAAGGTAACTACATTATGATGTTACAATGGCTATAACATCACTGGGCGATAGGAATTTTTGGTTCCATTATAATTTTTATTTAATATTTTTTTTAGAGTCTCACACTATCACCCAGGCTAGAGTGCAGTTGTGTGATCACAGCTCACTGCAGCCTCGACCTCCTGGACTCAATTGATACTTCCACCTCATTCTCCTTAGTAGCCAGGACTACAGACACACACTACCATGACGGGATAATTTTTTTAAAATTTTTTGTAGAGAATGGGGTCCCAGTATATTGCCCAGGCTGGTCTTGAACTCCTGAGCTCAAGTGATCCTCCTGCCTCAGCCTCCAAAAGTGCTGGGATTACAGGTGAGAGCCACCATGCCTGGCTTCCATTATAATCTTATAGAACCACCACCATATATGAGGTTTGTCATTGCCCAAAACATCATGATGCAGAGCATGACTGTACTTGAGTACTATCATATTCAATCCTGAATCTTGGGAGAGTGAACCTCTGTCAATATATTTTACGTTTCCTCCCCTTGATCTAACATTTATAATGTGATAAATACATGAGTAAGCTAAAATAGTGACTATGTGAAACAATATCTAATTCATGGGATCAAAAATATAGTAAAAAATGCTGGACAATGAATACATATAAGTCAGAGTGGAATGATCAGAATTAAAATGTTCTGTGGTCCTTGTATTGTTTGGGAGGGTGGCAAATATAATGATTTAATTTAAACATTATTAAATATGCAGCACATTTCTAAAATAGAAAAAGAGAATATAACTAAAATAATGGAAACAGAGCATATAACTTTCAAGTCAAAAAGGAAAAAAATTGTTGGGGATAAACAGACACATCCATAAAAATATCAATCTGAAAGGAAGCAAAAAATGAGACGAAGAAAGAGAAACAAAAGAACGACAATGAAAAAGATAAAAATGAATGTTAAATGTATAAATAAATCCAAATATATCACTAACCATAATGAATATAATAGACTAACCTCTTCATTTAAAGTCATAGACTGGACGGGAAAAAAGACTTCTACTTCTAACTACAAATGAGTAGCATTTATCTGACTAAGTCTCCCTCTGAAAATAATTATAAAAATTATACAAAATACATTTTTAAACAAAGTCTTTAGAGATACTGAAGAACAACCAACACAGGCAAGACATGATATGTTACTTTCCTTGAAAGGAGAAATGCACATGAGGAGACCTTCACATTCATCCAGGCATTCACCAAAGGATATTTTTCTGATTTGAGAAAGCGTGAGTATTTCTGGGATGAGGAGACAGAGGTAAGATCTCAGGCTACCAAATTAAGTTAGGGTTGAAGGTTGAGGGACAAAATCATAGAAAGAAGGGAATCACAGAGAAATTGATCTCCAAATCTGCATACAAATCTTTCTCATATTGTTAGGAGACTCCAAAGCTACACATGTCCACAAGACTCCAACAAACCAGTTCTATCTTAGAGCCAACTCACAACAGCTCATTAAAGGTGATTGCACACATCTCTTCCCAACTTCTCATTCAATGATGTTACATTGGTATCTTGAAATTGTTTATGATGGGAGTACTTACACCATGAAAATCAGCAAATACCGTAAGTCATGGCTTTTTCTACCTCCTTAAAGAGGTGGCTTACCAGAAGACCTCTCAGTAGAAAATAGCAACTGAGAGGCCAAAAATGATAAGCTAATCTCCACAGCTCTGTAACAGCGGGAAGAAAGAAGTAAACATTCATGTCTTACCAAAGTGGAAGAAGGAGACATGATAACCACTCCTGGATTTCTGCTGAAACAAAGAGAGGCCACATTCTAGGAGTAAAGGTTATAAGCCTAAAAGTAAAAGTAAAACTGAAATACAACAATCTCAACAAAGCCTAAAACTAGCTGGTGATCCATCAGTAATTCTATCTGCCTCCAGAAGAAAATTTAACACTATTTGGAGGATAACAATATCATCTAGATTTCTAAAATGTCAACAACTTTTTATACACAATATCTATTTGTCTATTCAATAATCACAAATTATGCTGAAAAATAGAACCAAATATGAAAAAGAAAAAAACATAGAAACAGACCCAAATGTATTCCAGATTTTAGAGTTAGCTGAGAAAAACTTTTAAATAATATGATTAATATATTCAAGAAAATAGAAAGAAAGATGGAAATTTTCACCAGACGTCTGGAATCTATAAGAAAGATAAAATGGACTTCAACTAGCATGAACCCAAAAAGTGCCCACAAAACTGGGCATGGTGGCTCATGCCTGTAATTCCAGAACTTTGGGAAGCCATGGTGAGTAGATCACTGGAGCTCAGGAGTTTGAGACCAGCCTGGGCAACATGGCAAAACCCCACCTCTACAAAAAATTAAAAAATTAGCCTGTGATTGTGGTGTGTGCCTGTAGTCCCAGCTACTCAAGAGGCTGAGGTTGGGAGGATAGTTTGAGCCTGAGGCAGAGGTTGCTGTGAGCCAAGATCATGCCACTGCACTCCAGCCTGGATAACAGAGTGAGACCCCATCTCAGAAAACAAACACACACACACACACACACACACACACACACACAAAGAGTGCCCACACCAGCACACATTATAGTCTAACTGTCAAAATTCAAAGACAAAGAGAGAATCTTGAAAGCAGCAAGAGAAAAGCAACTCATTATGTATAAGGCGCTCCCATGAGATTATCAGCAAATTTTTCAGAAGAAATATTATAGGTCAGAAGGGAGTGGGAGGATATATTCAGAGTGCTGAAAGATAAAAGCTACCAAGAACATTATATCCAGCAAAACTGTCCTTCAAAAATTAGGAGAAATAAAAACCTTCCCAGATAAACATATTCATCTTGGAAAAGGCTGAGAGAGTTCATCACCGATAGACCTGCCTTACAAGAGTTGCTAAAAACAGTTTTTCAAGTTGAAACAAAAGGACACTAGGCAGAAGCATGAATGTATATAAAAATATAAAGCTCTCTGGTAAAGGTATAATAAATATATAGACAAATACAGAGTTCCCCAATATTGTAATGGTGGTACACAAATCACTTTTAATTGATGTATAAAATTTTAAAGATAAAATTATAAAAATAACTACAAAATGATATTAATTGATACAAAACATAAAAAGATGTAATTTGATAATATAAAGTATGAGGAGATGTAAAGGAATAGATTTTTTGTATAGAACTGAAATTAAGTTGTCATCAGTTTAAAATAGATTGCCGTAACTATGTTTTATGGAATCCCCATGGTAACCACAAGGAAATGACAAGAGAAAGGAATCAAAGCATGTCACTATAAAAAATCAACAAAACACAAAGGATGGAGCAAGAGAGAAAATGCAAGGCAAAATAACTACAAGAAACACAGAAAACAATTCACAAAAATGGCAATATAACTGCAAGACACACAGAAAACAATTCACAAAAATGGCAGTAATAAGTCCTTTCCTGTCAGTAATCACTTTAAATGTAAAGGAATTGAACTTTCCAATCAAAAGACATTTATTGGCTGGATGAATATAAAAAACATACAAGATCCACCTATATTCTCTGTACAATAGACTTACTTTAACTATAAGGACATACACAGGCTGAATGTGAAAGAATGGGAAAAAAAAGATATTCCATAAAATAGTAACCAAAAGAGAGCAGGGATGGTCATACTTAGATAGAATAGAGTATAATTCAAACACCGTCACAAGAAAAAAAAAGGGACATTATATAATGACAGAAGAGTCAATTCACCAGGAAGATATAACAATTTTAATATGTATGTACCTGTCCATCCACACATAAGAAGAAAACATTGGCAGAATTGAAGGGAGAAATGCATAGTAACATAATAATAGTAGGAGATTTTAATACCCCACTTTCAATCAGGGATAGATTAACTAGACAGAAAATCAATAAGAAAACAGAGAACTTGGACAACACTACAAACCAAATAGACCTAATAGACATATACAAAACATTCTCCTCAACAACAGTAAAATACATATTCTTTTCAAACACACACAGAACATTCTCCTGGAAAGATCACATGTTAGTCGCAAAACAAGTCTTAACAAATGTAAAAAGACTGAAATCAAACCAAGTATCCTTTGTGACCACGATAGAATGAAACTAGAAACCAATAGCAACAAGAAAACTGGAAAATTCAAAATATGTGGTAATTAAACAATACACTCTTGAACAACCAATAGGTGAAAGAAGCAATCATAAGGGAAATTAGAAAATATTTTTGACAAATGAAAATGGAAACACAATATATCAAAACATGTAGAATACAGTAAAAGCAGTACCAAGAGGAAAGTTTATAGCAGTAAACACCTACACAAAACAGAAGAAAAATCTCAAATCAACAACCTAACTTTATACCTTAAGACACTAGAAAACAAAGAACAAACTAAACATAAAGTTAGCAGAAGAAAATTATAAAAATTAGAGCAGAAATAAAACAAAGAGAGAAGAGAAACCCAATAGAAAAGAATAAAAATTAAGAGTTTTTTTAAATAGATTAATAAAATCAATAAGCTATTCTCCAGACTAATAAAAAACTGAAAAGACTCAAATAAAAAAAACCTAGAAATGAAAGAAGGACATTACAGCCGATGTCACAGAAATGAAAAAGGGTCGTAAGAGATTATGATGAACTATTATACACCACAAAATCGGGTAACCTGGAAGAAATTGATAAATTTCTAGAAATATACAGCCTATCAAGATTGAATAATTAAAAACTAAAAAACCTGAACAGATCTATAGCTAATAAGAACATTGAATCATAACCAAAAACTTTCCAACAAAAACAACAAAATTGCTCAGAGGAGAATTCACTGGTAAATTCTACCAAACCTTTAGCGAACAATAAACATCAATTCTTCTCAAATTCTTCCCAAAAACTGAAGAAGAGGGAACACTTCCAAACTCGTTCTATGAGGCCAGCATTACCCTGATATCAAAATCAAAGATACAAAAGGAAACAAAAACTACAGATCAACATCCCTGATGAATATTGATGCAAAAATCTTCACCAAAAATACTAGCAAACCAAACCCAACAGCACAGTAAAAGGATTATACCTAATGAGCAAGTGGGATTTATTTCTGGAATGCAAGGATGCTTCAACATACAAAAATCAATGTAATACACCACATTAACAGACTAAAGGAAAAACTACATGATTATCTGAATTGATTCAGATAAAGTATTTGACAAAAGTCAATACACTTTTATAATAAAAAAAAAACACTCAACAAACTAGGAATAGAAGAAACTTACTTCAACATAATAAAAGCCATATATGAAAAGCCCACAGCTAATGTCATACTCAATGGTGGAAAACTGAAAGCTTTTTTTCTAAGATGAGGAACAATGCAAGGATGCCCACTCTAGCTACTTCTATTCAACATAGTACTGGAAGACCTAGCCACAAGAATCAGACAATAAAAAGAAATAAAAGGTATCCAAACAAGAAAGGAGGAAGTGAAATTTTCTTTGTACACAGATGACATGGCCTTGTATGTAGGAAACCGGACTATGTCATTTACAAAACAATTGTTAGAACTAATAAACAGATTCAGCAAATTTGCATTATACAAAATCAACACATAATCAGTTTCATTTCTATAAATTAAAAATGAACAACTCAAAAAGAAAATTAAGAAAAAATGTTATTTACAGTATCATCAAAAAGAATAAATTATTTAGGAATAACCTCATCCAAAGGGGCAAAATATTTGTACACCAAAAACTCAAAATATTGTAGTAAAAAAATGTTTAAAACATAAATAAATGGGAAGACATTCCATGTTCATGGATTGGAAGACTTAGTATTGTTAAAATGTCCATACTATTCAAAGATATCTGCAGATTAATGCAATCCCTGTCAAAATCCCAACGGCATTTTTCTTCAGAAATGGAATAATAATCCTAAAATTCATATGGAATCTCAAAGAACTATAAATAGCCAGAGCAATCTTTAAAAAAATAAATAAAGAAAGAAAACTGGTGGCCTCACACTTCCTGACATCAAAACATATTATAAGTTTACAGTAATCAAAACAGTATGTAGTAGCATAAAGACAGGCATATAGACCAATGAAACAGAAGAGAGAACCCAGAAATAAATCTTTACATATATGGTCAAAGAATCTTCAACAAAAGTGCCAAGGCTTCAAAATGGGGATAGGATAGTTTCTTCAGCTGGATATTACAAATACAAAAAATAAAGTTGGACACTTACTTAAACCATATACAAACTTAACTCAAAATGGATTAAACACATAAATATAAGACCTGAAACTATGAAACTCCTAGAAGAAAACATGGGTGAAAAGCTTCATTACATTGGATTAGCAATGATTTCTCCAATATGCACACCATACGCACAGGCAACAAAAGCAAAAATAGACAAAAGAGAATACATCAACCTTAAGAAACTTCTACAGAGCAGAGAAGACAGCCAACAGAGGAGAAAGGCAATCCATAAAATTGGAGAAATATTTGCAAACCATACATCTGATAAGGAGTTAATATCCAGAATATGTAAAGAACTACAACTTATCAACAAAAAAAAAAATCCAATTTAAAACTGGACAAAATACTTGAATAGACATTTATCCAAAGAAGATAAACAAATGGCTAAAAAGCAAATGAAAAGATGCTCAATCGCATTAATCATTACAGAAATGCAAATCAAAACCAAAATGAGATATCCCACACCTATTAAGATGGCCATTATTTAAAAACCAGAAAATAAGAAGTGTTGACAGAGATGAGGAGAAATTGGAATCCTTGTCCACTGCTTGTGGGAATGTAGAATGGTGTAGCTGCTGTGGAAAAGAGTGTAGTAGTTCCCAAAAAATTGATAATAGAATTACCACATGATCCAGCAATCCCATTTCTGGTTACATATCCAAAAGATTTGAAAGCAGGATGCCAAAGAGATATTTGCACACCCATGTTCATGTTAGCATTATTTACAATGGCCAAGAGGTAGAAGCAACATAAATGTTTATATGCAGATGAATGGATAAAGAAAATACAGTATATACATACAAGGAAATAAAAGTAAAACTACCATTTGATCCGGCAATCCCACTACTGAGTATCTACCCAGAGGGAAAGAAGTCATTATACGAAAAAGATACTTGCACATGCATGTTTATAGCAGCACAATCACAATCGCAAAAATATGGAACCAGCCCAAATGCCCATCAATCAATGAGTGGATAAAGAAATTGTGATATATATATATATATATATATATATATATATATATATGCCATGGAATACTATTCAGCCATAAAAAGGGAAAAAATAATGGCATTTGCAGCAACCCGGATGGAATTGGAGACCATTATTCTAATTGAAATAACTCAGGAATGGAAAGCTAAACATCATATGTTCTCACTCATAAGTGGGAGCTAAGCTATGAAGATGCAAAGGCATAAGAATGATACAATGGACTTTGGGGACTTCCGGGAAGGGGTGGGAGGGGGTGAGGGATAAAAGACTATAAATTGGGTTCAGTGTATACTGCTCGGGTGATGGACACAACAAAATCTCACAAATCACCACTAAAGAACTTACTTGTGTAACCAAACACCACCTGTCCCCCAAAAAACCTATGGAAATAAAAAATAAATAAAATTAGATTAAAATTTAAAATAAGGAAATCTTGTCATAATCTACAATGTAGATGAACCTTGAGGACATTATTCCAAGTGAAATAAGCCAGTCACAAAAGGACAAATACCTCATGAGTCCAACTGTATGTGGTATCAAAATAGTCAAACTCTTAGAAACAGAAAGTATTTATGTTTTCCAATACAATCGTGGTTGCCAGGGGCTGGGGGGAGATGGAAATGGTGAGTTGTTATTCAATTAATATAAAGTTTTGCAACATAAAAAAAATTCTAGACATCCGTTGCTCAACAATGTAAATAGTTAACACTACTATACTATACACTCAAAATGGTTAAGATGGAAATTTATTTTTAATTTTTTTTTTGAGACAGGGTCTCACTCTGTCACCCAGGTTGGAGTGCAGTGGCATGAGCTCAGCTCACCACAACGTCCGCCTCCCAGGTTCAAGTGATTCTCCTGCCTCCGCCTCCCAAGTAGCTGGGATTACAGGCACCCACCATCACGCCTGGCTAATTTTTGTATTTTTAGTAGAGATGGGGTTTTACCATGTTGGTCAGGCTGGTCTCGAACTCCTGACCTCAGGTGATCCAACTGCCTCAGCCTCCCAAAGGGCTGGGATTACAGGAAGATGGAGATTTTTATGTTACATTTTTACCATGATTTTTTAAAAGGATATATTGAGAATTCTAGAAGTGTAATTTAAAATTAACTAAATGGACTTATCAACAAATTAGGCACAGCAGAGCAAAAGATTAGTGAACTAAAAGACATTACAGTTGACCTTGAACAATGCAAGGGACAGGGTGCCAGTCCCTCGTGCAGTTGAAAATATGTGTATAATTTTGACTCCCCCAAAACTTAACTGCTAATAGCCTACTGTTTACTGGAAGCCTTACTGGTAACATTTACACTCGATCAACACATATTTTGCATGTTTATATATTATATATTGAATTATTACAATAAAGTAAGCTAGAGAAAAGCAAATGTTATTAAGAAAACCATAAGGAAGAGAAAATATATCCACTATTTATTAAGTGGAATTTGATCATCATAAAGATCGTCATTCTCACCATCATCTTCATATTAAGTAGACTGAGGAGGAGGAAGAGGAAGGGTGGATCTTTCAGTCGCGGGGTGGCAGAGACAGAAGAAAATCCATGTATATATGGGCCCACGCAGTTCAAACCTGTGTTGTTCAAGGGTTACCTGTAGTAGAAAATATCTATATTGAATCCTATAGAGAGAAAAAAATGAAAAATACAGAAAGAGGGCATTGGAGATGTTAAAAATATTTTATATATGTGCAATCAGGGTCAGAGGAGAGAAGAATGACAGTGGGTAGAAGCAATATATGAGGAAATACTGGCCAAAAACTTTCCAAAACTGAAGAAAGACATGAAACCACAGACAAGAAACATTATAAAACCCAAATAAGATAAACCCAAATAAAACTATACCAAGATACACCAGAATCAAACTTTTGAAATTGAAAAGAATAATTGAAAAGTAGCCAGACTGGGGAAAAAAACCCAACATTACCTACCAAGGAGCGATGATAGATTTTTTTTTTTAACTTTTCTACAGAAATGACAGTAGACAGAAGACAACAGTATGGCACCATCAAACTGCTAGAAGAAAAAAATATATTTACAAACCTAAAATTCTTTAGTGGGCCAAAAAAAAAAAAAAATCCTTGGCCAGGCACGGTGTCTCACACCTGTAATCCCAGCACTTTGGGAGGCTGAGTCGGGTGGATCACTAGAGGCCAGGAGTTCAGTATCAGCCTGGCCAACATGGTGAAACCCCCATCTCTACTAAAAATATAAAAATCAGCCCAGGCATGGTGGCATCGGACAGATCCTCCAGACCGAAAATCAACAAAGAAACATGGGACTTAATCTGTACTATAGACCAAATGAACCTAGTAGGTATTTACAGACCATTTCAGCCACCAGCTGCAGAATACACATTCTTTCCTTACTACATGGATCATTCTCAAGGATAGATGATATATTAGGTCACAAAACAAGCCTTAGAACATTCCAAAAAATTGAAATAATATCAAGCATCTTCTCAGACCACAATAAAATAAAACTGGAAATTGATAACAAGAGGAATTTTAGAAACTATATAAATACATGTAAATTAAACAATTTGCTCCTGAATGACCAGGAGTCAATGAAGAAATTAAGAAGGAAATTGAAAAACTTCCTGAAACAAATGATAATGGAAACACAACATACCAAAACCCATGGGATACAACAAAAGTAGTACTCAGAGGGAAGTTTATAGCTTTAAGTGCCTACATAAAAAAGAGAGAAAACTTTAAATAAACAATCTAACAATGCATCTTAAATAAGTAGAGAAGCAAGAGCAAAGCAAACACAAAATTGGTAGCAGAAAAGAAATAATAAAGATCAAAGCAGAAATCAATGAAATTGAAATAAAAAAACACAAAAGATACATGAAACAAAAAGATCTTTTTTGAAAAGTTAAATAAAATTGACAAACCTTACCCAGACTGAGAAAAAAGAAGATCCAAATAAATCAAATCGGGAATGAAAAAAGACACATTACAACTGATACTGCCGAAATTCAAAGGATCTTTGGTGGCTACTATAAGCAACTATATGCCAATAAATTGGAAAACCTAAAAGTAATGGGCACATTCCTAGACACATACAACCTACCAAGATTGAACCAGGAAGAAGTCCAAAACCTGAGCAGACCAATAACAAGTAACAAGATTGAAGCAGTAATGAAAATTCTCCAAGTAAAGAGAAGCCTGGGACCCAGTGGTTTCACTGCTGAATTCTAGCAAACATTTAAAGAACTAATACCAATCCTATTCAAACTATTCTGAAAAATAGAGGAGAGAATACTTCCAAACTTATTTTATGAGACCAGTATTACCCTGATACCAAAACTAGACAAAGTCACATCAAAAAAATAAAACTACAGGCCAATACCTCTGATAAATATTGATGCAAAAATCCTCAACAAAATACTAACAAACTGAATTATTCAATACACTGGAAAGATCATCCATCATGACCAAGTAGAATTTATCTCTTGGATGCAAGAATGGTTCAACATATGCATATCAATGAATGTGATACATCATATCAAGAGAATGAAAGATAGAAACCATATAGTCATTTCAATTGATGCTGAAAAATCATTTAATAAAATTCAGCATCTCTTCATGATAAAATGATCAAAAAACTGGTGATAGAAGGAACATAATTCAACATAATTAAAGCCATATATGACAGACCCACATCTAGTATTATACTGAATGGGAAAAGCTGAAAGCCTTTCCTCTAAGATCTAGAACATGACAAAGATGTCCTATGTTGGCCGGGCGCGGTGGCTCACACCTGTAATCCCAGCACTTTGGGAGGCTGAGGCGGGTGGATCACGAGGTCATGAATTCAAGACCAGCCTGGCCAAGATGGTGAAACTCCATCTCCACTAAAAATACAAAAATTAGCCAGGCGTAGTGGTGGACACCTGTAATCCCAGCTACTCAGGAGGCTGAGGCAGAGAATTGCTTGATACTGGGAGGTAGAGGTTGCAGTGAGCCAAGATCGCACCACTGCACTCCAGCCTGGGTGACAAAGCGAGATTCTATCACAAAAAAAAAAAAAAAAGATGTCCGATGTCACCACTGTTATTCAACATAGAATGGAAGTCCTAGCTACAGCAATCAGATAAGAGAAAGATATAAAGGGCATCTAAATTGGAAAGGAAGAAGTCAAATTATCCTTGTTTGTAGATGATATGATCTTATATCTGGAAAACCCTAAAGACTCCACAAGAAAACGATTAGAACTGATAAACAAATTCAGTAAAGTTGCAGAATACAAAATCAATATACGAAAATCAGTAGCATTTCTATATGCCAACACTGAACAATGTGAAAAAGAAATAAAAAAGTAATCCCATTTGCAATAGCCACACATAAAATTAAATACATAGGAATTAAGCTAACCAAAGATGTGAAAGATCTCCATAATGAAAACCATAAAACACTGATAGAAGAAATTGAAGAGGACACAAAAAATGAAAAAATATCCCATGTATTGAAAGAATCAATATTTCTGTTTGTTTATTTGTTTGTTTTTTGAGGCAGAGTCTCACTCTGTTGCCCAGGCTGGAGTGCAGTGGCATGATTTCAGCTCACTGCAACCTCTGCCTCCTGGACTCAAGTGATCCTCCTGCCTCAGCCCCTGCAAGTAGCTGGGAGTGCAGGCATGAACCACCATGCCAAGCTAGTTTTTTTATTTTTTGTAGAGACAGGATTTCACCATGTTGCCCAGGCTGGTCTCAAACTCCTGAGGTCAAGCAATCCACCTGCCTTGGCCTTCCAAAGTGCTAGGATTACAGGCATGAGCCACTGGACCTGGCCAGAATCAATATTGTTAAAATGTCCATGCTACCCAAAGCAATCTACAGATTCAATGCAATCCCTATTAAAATACCAATGACCATTCTTCATAAAAATATGAAACAGAAAAATGAACGGAATGAATAGAAATAGAAAAAACAATCCTAAAATTTATATAGAACCACAAAAGACCCAGAATAGCCAAAGCTATCATAAGGAAAAAGAACAAAACTGGAGGAATCACATTACCTGACTTCAAATTACACTACATAGACCAATGGAACAGAATAGAGGACCCAGAAACAAATCCATATATCTACAGTGATCTCATTTTCGACACTTTCCAAGAACATACATTGGGGAAAAGAAATAATCTTCACTAAATGATGCTGGGGAAACTGGATATTAATATGCAGAAGAATGAAACTAGGCTCCCATCTATTGCCATTTAAAAAATCAAATCAAAATGGATTAAAGAAAGCCCTGGACCAGATGGCTTCACTGGTGAAGGCTGCCAAATCTTTAAAGAATAATTAATATCAATCCTTCACATAATCTCCAAAAAAATTGTACAGCCAGGGACACTTCCTAACTTATTCTCAGAGGCCATTATTACCCTGATACCAAGATCAAAGATATCGCAATAAAATAAAAATATACGCTATACCCCAAAGAATTGAAAAAAAGTACTAAACAAAGACATGTACATGAATGGTCACAGCAGCACTATTCACAATAGCTAAAGGTGGAAACAATCCAAATGTCCATCAACAGATGAATGGATAAGTAAAACATCATACAGCTATAAACTGAAATATTATTCAGTCATAAAAAGTAATGTACTGATATAACATGAATGAACCTTGAAAACCTTATACTAAGTAAAAGAGACCAGACATAAAAGGTTATATATGATCCACTGTATAAACTATCCAGAATAGCTAAACCCATAAAGACAGAAAACAGATTGGTGGTTACTTGGAGCTGAAAGGAGGAGGAAATTAGGAGTAACTGCTTAATGAATACAGTGTTTCCTTTTGAAGTTCTGAAAATATTTTGGAACTGTATTGAGGTGGTGGTTGATCAACATTGTGAATATACAAAATAATACCGAATTTTTCACTTTCAAGTTTTTGATTTTATGTTATATTACTTCACTTCAATAAACCAGGCAAACAGGGTATGGAGTGGACCTCTAGCAAACTCCAACAGACCTGCAGCTGAGGGTCGTGTCTGTTAGAAGGAAAACTAACAAACAGAAAGGACATCCACACCAAAAACCCATCTGTACATCACCATTATCAAAGACCAAAAGTAGATAAAACCACAAAGATGGGGAAAAAACAGAGAAGAAAAACTGGAAACTCTAAAAAGCAGAGCTCCTCTCCTCCTCCAAAGGAACCCAGCTCCTAACCAGCAACGGAACAAAGCTGGACGGAGAATGACTTTGATGAGTTGAGAGAAGAAGGCTTCAGACGATCAAACTACTCCGAGCTACAGGAGGAAATTCAAACCAAAGGCAAAGAAGTTGAAAACTTTGAAAAAAATTTAGACGAATGTATAACTAGAATAACCAATACAGAGAAGTGCTTGGAGGAGCTGATGGAACTGAAAGCCAAGGCTCGAGAACTACGTGAAGAATGCAGAAGCCTCAGGAGCCAATGCGATCAACTGGAAGAAAGGCTATCAGTGATGGAAGATGAAATGAATGAAATGAAGCGAGAAGGGAAGTTTAGAGAAAAAAGAATAAAAAGAAACGAACAAAGCCTCCAAGAAATATGGGACTATGTGAAAAGACCAAATCTACGTCTGATTGGTGTACTTGAAAGTGACGGGGAGAATGGAACCAAGTTGGAAAACACTCTGTAGGATATTATCCAGGAGAACTTCCCCAATCTAGCAAGGCAGGCCAACATTCAGATTCAGGAAATACAGAGAATGCCACAAAGATACTCCTTGAGAAGAGCAACTCCAAGACACATAATTGTCAGATTCACCAAAGTTGAAATGAAGGAAAAAATGTTAAGGGCAGCCAGAGAGAAAGGTCGGGTTACCCTCAAAGGGAAGCCCATCAGACTAACAGCGGATCTCTCGGCAGAAACCCTACAAGCCAGAAGAGAGTGGGGGCCAATATACAACATTCTTAAAGAAAAGAATTTTCAATCCAGAATTTCATATCCAGCCAAACTAAGCTTCATAAGTGGAGGAGAAATAAAATCCTTTACAGACAAGCAAATGCTGAGAGATTTTGTCACCACCAGGCCTGCCTTACAAGAGCTCCTGAAGGAAGCACTAAACATGGAAAGGAATAACCGGTACCAGCCACTGCAAAAACATGCCAAATTGTAAAGACCATTGAGGCTAGGAAGAAACTGCATCAACTAACGAGCAAAATAACCAGCTAACATCATAATGACAGGATCAAATTCGCACATAACAATACTAACTTTAAATGTAAATGGACTAAATGCTCCAATTAAAAGACACAGACTGGCAAATTGGATAAAGAGTCAAGACCCATCAGTGTGCTGTATTCAGGAAATCCATCTCACATGCAGAGACACACATAGGCTCAAAATAAAAGGATGGAGGAAGATCTACCAAGCAAATGGAAAACAAAAAAGGCAGGGGTTGCAATCCTGGTCTCTGATAAAACAGACTTTAAACCAACAAAGATCAAAAGAGACAAAGAAGGCCATTACATAATGGTAAAGGGATCAATTCAACAAGAAGAGCTAACTATCCTAAATATATATGCACCCAATACAGGAGCACCCAGATTCACAAAGCAAGTCCTGAGTGACCTACAAAGAGACATAGACTCCCACACAATAATAATGGGAGACTTTAACACCCCACTGTCAACATTAGACAGATCAACGAGACAGGAAGTTAACAAGGATATCCAGGAATTGAACTCAGCTCTGCACCAAGCGGACCTAATAGACATCTACAGAACTCTCCACCCCAAATAAACAGAATATACATTCTTCACAGCACCACATTGCACTTATTCCAAAATTGACCACATAGTTGGAAGTAAAGCTCTCCTCAGCAAATGTAAAAGATCAGAAATTATAACAAACTGTCTCTCAGACCACAGTGCAATCAAACTAGAACTCAGGATTAAGAAACTCACTCAAAACCGCACAAGCACATGGAAACTGAACAACCTGCTCCTGAAATGACTACTGGGTACATAAAGAAATGAAGGCAGAAATAAAGATGTTCTTTGAAACCAACAAGAACAAAGACACAACATACCAGAATCTCTGGGACACATTCAAAGCAGTGTGTAGAGGGAAATTTACAGCACTAAATGCCCACAAGAGAAAGCAGGAAAGATCCAAAACTGACACCCTAACATCACAATTAAAAGAACTAGAAAAGCAAGAGCAAACACATTCAAAAGCTAGCAGAAGGCAAGAAATAACTAAAATCAGAGCAGAACTGAAGGAAATAGAGACACAAAAAACCCTTCAAAAAATTAATGAATCCAGGAGCTGGTTTTTTGAAAGGATCAACAAAATTGATAGACCTCTAGCAAGACTAATAAAGAAGAAATGAGAGAAGAATCAAATAGACACAATAAAAAATGATAAAGGGGATATCACCACCAATCCCACAGAAATACAAACTACCATCAGAGAATACTACAAACACCGCTACACAAATAAACTAGAAAATCTAGAAGAAATGGATAAATTCCTCGACACATACACCCTCCCAAGACTAAACCAGGAAGAAGTTGACTCTCTGAATAGACGAATAACAGGCTCTGAAATTGTGGCAATAATCAATAGCTTACCAACCAAAAAGAGTCCAGGACCAGATGGATTCACAGCTGAATTCTACCAGAGGTACAAGGAGGAACTGGCACCATTCCTTCTGAAACTATTCCAATCAATAGAAAAAGAGGGAATCCTTCCTAACTCATTTTATGAGGCCAGCATCATCCTGATACAAAAGCCAGGCAGAGACACAACCAAAAAAGAGAATTTTAGACCAATATCCTTGATGAATATTGATGCAAAAATCCTCAATAAAATACTGGCAAACCAAATCCAGCAGCACATCAAAAAGCTTATCCACCATGATCAAGTGGGCTTCATCCCTGGGATGCAAGGCTGGTTCAATATATGCAAATCAATAAATGTAATCCAGCATATAAACAGAACCAATGACAAAAACCACATGATTATCTCAATAGATGCAGAAAAGGTCTTTGACAAAATTCAACAGCCCTTCATGCTAAAAACTCTCAATAAATTAGGTATTGATGGGACATATCTCAAAATAATAAGAGCTATCTATGACAAACCCACAGCCAATATCATACTGAATGGGCAAAAACTGGAAGCATTCCCTTTGAAAACTGGCACAAGACAGGGATGCCCTATCTCACCACTCCTATTCAACATAGTGTTGGAAGTTCTGGCCAGGGCAATTAGGCAGGAGAAGGAAATAAAGGGTATTCAATTAGGAAAAGAGGTAGTCAAATTGTCCCTGTTTGCAGATGACATAATTGTATATCTAGAAAACCCCATTGTCTCAGCCCAAAATCTTCTTAAGCTGGTAAGCAACTTCAGCAAAGTCTCAGGATACAAAATCAATGTGGAAAAATCACAAGCATTCTTATACACCAATAACAGACAAACAGAGAGCCAAATCATGAGTGAACTCCCATTCACAAATGCTTCAAAGAGAATAAAATACCTAGGAATCCAACTTACAAGGGATGTGAAGGACCTCTTCAAGGAGAACTAGAAACCACTGCTCAATGAAATAAAAGAGGATACAAACAAATGGAAGAACATTCCATGCTTATGGGTAGGAAGAATCAATATCATGAAAATGGCCATACCGCCCAAAGTAATTTATAGATTCAACGCCATCCCCATCAAGCTACCAATGAGTTTCTTCACAGAATTGGAAAAAACTACTTTAAAGTTCATATGGAACCAAAAAAGAGCCAGCATCGCCAAGTCAACCCTAAGCCAAAAGAACAAAGCTGGAGGCATCACGCTACCTGACTTCAAACTATCCTACAAGGCTACAGTAACCAAAACAGCATGGTACTGGTACCAAAACAGAGATATAGATCAATGGAACAAAACAAAGCCCTCAGAAATAAGACCGCATATCTACAACTATCTGATCTTTGACAAACCTGACAAAAACAAGCAATGGGGAAAGGATTCCCTATTTAATAAATGGTGCTGGGAAAACTGGCTAGCCATATGGAGAAAGCTGAAACTGGATCCCTTCCTTACACCTTATACAAAAATTAATTCAAGATGGATTAAAGACTTAAACGTTAGACATAAAACCCCTAGAAGAAAACCTAGGCATTACCATTCAGGACATAGGCATGGGCAAGGACTTCATGTCTAAAACACCAAAAGCAATGGCAACAAAAGCCAAAATTGACAAATGGGATCTAATTAAACTAAAGAGCTTCTGCACAGCAAAAGAAACTACCATCAGAGTGAACAGGCAACCTACAGAATGGGAGAAAATTTTCGCAACTTACTCATCTGACAAAGGGCTAATATCCAGAATCTACAATGAACTCAAACAAATTTACAAGAAAAATCAAACAACCCCATCAAAAAGTGGGCGAAGGACATGAACAGACACTTCTCAAAAGAAGACATTTATGCAGCCAAAAAACACATGAAAAAATGCTCACCATCACTGGCCATCAGAAAAATGCAAATCAAAACCACAATGAGATACCATCTCACACCAGTTAGAATGGCAATCATTAAAAAGTCAGGAAACAACAGGTGCTGGAGAGGATGTGGAGAAATAGGAACACTTTTACACTGTTGGTGGGACTGTAAAATAGTTCAACCATTGTGGAAGTCAGTGTGGCGATTCTTCAGGGATCTAGAACTAGAAATACCATTTGACCCAGCCATCCCATTTCTGGGTATATACCCAAAGGACTATAAATCATGCTGCTATAAAGACACATGCACACGTATGTTTATTGCGGCACTATTCACAATAGCAAAGACTTGGAACCAACCCACATGTCCAACAATGATAGACTGGATTAAGAAAATGTGGCACATATACACCATGGAATACTATGCCGCCATAAAAAATGATGAGTTCATGTCCTTTGTAGGGACATGGACGAAATTGGAAATCATCATTCTCAGTAAACTATCGCAAGAACAAAAAACCAAACACCGCATATTCTCACTCATAGGTGGGAATTGAACAATGAGAACACATGGACACAGGAAGGGGAACATCACACTCTGGGGACTGTTGTGGGGTGAGGGGAGGGGGTATAGCTTTAGGAGATATACCTAATGCTAAGTGACGAGTTAATGGGTGCAGCACACCAGCATGGCACATGTATACATACGTAACTAACCTGCACATTGTACACATGTACCCTAAAACTTAAAGTATAATAATAATAAAATTAAATTAAATTAAATTAAAAAACAGAATATATTTTCAGAAAAACAAAAGTTAGTTTTTTTTACTAGCAGATGCACACTACAAGAAATATGAAAGAAGAGACTTTGTGCTGAGGGAAGATTATTACACATAGAAGCCTGAAACTGCAGGAAGGAACAAAGAGCACTAACTGTTTAAAACATTGATAATAATAGTTTCCTATGTTTTTATTGTAGTAAAATATACATAACATAAAATTTGCCTCCTATAGGGTTTTAAACATAAATAAAATAAAAGACATAACAACAATTGTACAAAAGTTGAGTGGTCAGTAAAGGGTGAAACTGTTATATACTACATGTTCAGGAAATGGTAAAAATACTAATTTAAGATAGACTGGAATAAGTCATGGATGCCTTTCATAATCCCTAAGATAACCAAGAAAAAGAATTACAAAATAACGTATAACTAAAAAGCAATAGAGAAGAAAATAGTGGAATAGAAATACTTGAATAATAAAGCAGAAGTCAAGAAAGGAAAAATAAAGGACAGGACAAATAGAGAACATATAGCAAAATGATAGCTATAAAACCAAGTATATTTACAAATTACATGCAAATGGACTAAACACTCCAGTTAAAATACTACAATCGTCAGACTGCTTCTTTTATAAAAAAAAAAAATACAACTACATGCTGCTTAAAAGAGACTCCAAGTAAACAAAAGGATACAGAAAAGTCAAAAGTAAAAAGGGTGGGAATATATGTCATGCAAACACTAGAAAAGAAAGCTGACCCAGCTATATTTGATGAGACCAACGGAACCCTGAAACCAAAACCTAATGAGAATATAGCAAGAAAGGAAAATGTCAGGCCAATATCTATTATGAACATAGATGCAAAAATCTTGAACAAAATATTAGCTACATTAATCCAGTAATATATAAAACAAATGATGACTAACTGAGATTTAGACCAGTAATGGAACCTTGGTTTAACATTTGTAAATCAACCAATGTATTTTATTATATTCGATGAATAAAGGGGAAAGCCACCAATAGATGCAGAAATGGCACATGATAAAATTCAACATCTGTTTTTGATTTTTTTTAAAAAAGCATACCAAACTAGGAATAGAAAGGAAATGTTCTAATCTAATAAGGGTTGTTTTTAAAAACCAGACATCATACTTTATGGTGAAATATTGAACTCTTCCCCTGAGAAGAGAATCAAAACAAAAGTGACCACTATTTCCATTTCTCAAAATTGTACTGGAAACCCTAATCAGTTTGATACATCAAGAAAGTTAATTTTAAGATATAAAGATTGTAAAGAAAGAAGTAAACTCTATTTTGGATAACATGATTTTGTATATAAAATATCCAAAAGAATATACAAATTGTTATAAATGTTTAAATAGGTTGGGCACTTTGGCTAATACCTGTAATCCCAATACTTTGAAAGGCCAAGGCAGGAGGAGCACTTGAGGTCAGGAACTTGAGATCAGTCTGGGAAATATATTGAGACGTTCATCTCTACAACAAAATTTTAAAATAAAAAATTAGCCAGGCATTGTGGTGCACATTTGCAGTGCTAGCTACTCAAGAGGCTGAGGTGGGAGGATCACTTGAGCCCAGGGATTCAAGGCTGCAGTGAGCTATGATCATGCCACTGCACTTCAGCCTGGGTGACAGAACAATACCCTGTCTCAAGAAAAAAAAATATTTAAGTAAATTTAACAAAGTCTCTAGATAAAGCTTAACACATAAGAATGAGTCATATGTCTAGCAGGTGAGATGCCATGGCTAATGCCTGAAATCCCAACACTATAGGAATCCAAGGGGGAGGATTGCTTAAGCCCAGGAGTTCGAGATCAGCCTGGGCAACATAGAGAGACCCCCGTCTCTACAAATAATTTTTTAAAATTCAGCCGGGCTTGGTGGTGCATGCCTGGTCCCAGCTACTCAGGAGGCTGAAGTGGGAGGATTACTTGAGCCCAGAAGGTTGAGGCTGCAGTGAGCCATGATCACACCACTGAACTCCTGCCTGGATGACAAAACGAGACCCCCGCTAAAATAAACAAATAATGGCAAACAATGGGAAAATGTTTTAAAAGACAATATCATTTGCAATAGTATAAAAAATGAGCTATCCAGGAATTAATCTAGTGAACGATGTTGAAGACCTCTCCTATGAAGCATTGCTGAAAGAAGTCAAAGAAGACCTAGATAAATGGAGAGATACATCATGTGCATGGATTTGGAAAGTGAATATTGTTAAGATCTCAATTCTCTGCAAATTGGTCTAAGATTCAATGCAATCCAAATCAAAAGCCCAGAAGGATATCTTTGTGTAGAAATTGAAAAGTTACATATAAAAGTTATATGGAAATGCAAAAGATCTAAAATAGGTACACACAAATTTTGGGGAAAAGAGGAACAAAGTTGGCAGACTATACATCCTCAAGTTTTCAAGGCCTATTTTAAAACTCCAATATTTGAATGTGATAGTGATGCAAACACTGACAAAGAAATCCATGGAACAGATTAGGAAGTCAAGTAATTTATAAACCATTACCTGAATTACAGCAAAGCATCCATTGCAATTTAGTGAGTGAAAGAATGGCCTTTTCAGTAAATTGTTCTGGATCACCAGATCTATGCTTCATACTACACACAAAAATTTATTTAAGAAGGATTAGATATTATGTGAAATATAAATTAATAAAACATGGGATAATATCTTAAGGACCTTCAGGCAAGCAAAAATCCTTCATTAGGACACAGAAAACATAAACTTAAAAGGAGAAATTGACAGACTGTACTTCATAAAAATTAAAAGCTTCTGTTCATCAAAAGGCATCCAGACAGTAAAAAGGCAAGCCACAGATTTAGAGAAGACATTCACTATATATATAGTATATATATATATATATATATATATATATACTTAATGAATATATATATACATACACTATATATATGCATATATATTCACTATATATATATATATACATATATATGACAAAAGACTTGTATCTAGAACGAAGAAAAACCCTACAAATTAATTTTTTTAAAAGACAGGCTACCTATCTTTTAAAAAAACGGGTAAAAACAGACTACCTATCTTTTCAAAAAATGGGTAAAACACTCAGACCTTTCACTATAGAGGACAAACAAATGGCCAGTAGACCTATTACAAGGAGTTCAACTTATTACCTATCAGGACATGCACATCAAAATCATGCTGAGATACCAGTACACATCCATCAAAATAGTTAAAAATAAAAGGACTGACAATACCAAGTGTTGGCGAAAATATGAAGTAACTGAGATTTTCATAGGTTGCTGGCGAAGGTGTCAATTGGAAATCCATGTGCCAGAATCTACAAAAGCAGATCATATGTGTACCGTATAATGTAGCAGTGCCACTCCTATGTATATGCCCAAAAGAAATGAGTGCTCTTGTCCAATTTTAAGGCACATGCAAGAATATTCACAGCCTTGGGGATATTTAAGATATACCCAAGAGGCAAGAGGATTGCTCGAGTCCAGGAGTTTGAGACCATCCTGGGAAATATATCAAGATTCTGTCTGTTAAAAAAATATATTTAGCCAAGAATTGTGGCATGCACCTGTATTCCCTAGTGACCTGGGAGGATGACAGTGAAGAATTGCTTGAGCCCAGGAGTCTGAGGTTGTAGTGAACCATGATTGCCCTGCTGCACTGGAGTGAGATCCTGTCTCAAAAAAGAAAAAAAAAAGCCCCAAACCAAAAATAACACAAAGGTCAGTCAATGGGAGAATAGACAAACTGTGATATATTCATACAAATACTTCAAAGCAATGAAAAAGAATGAACTACAAGGCAAAAACATGGATAAATCTCACATTAATGTTGAGTTTAAGAAGCCAGACATTTTTCAAAGTCTATTGCACGACAAGGTGACCACAGTTAATAATGTATATTTCAAAATTGCTAAAAGAATAGATTTCTTTTTTGAGATGGAGTCTCACTCTGTCACCCAGGCTGGAGTGTAGCAGCGTGATCTCGGCTCACTGCAACCTCCGTCTCCTGGGTTCAAGCAATTCTCCTTCCTCAGCCTCCCTAGTAGCTGGAATTACAGGCGTGCGCCACCACACGTAGCTAATTTTTTTTTTTTGTATTTTTTGTATTTTTAGTAGAGACAGGGTTTCACCATGTTGGCCAGGCTGGTCTCAAACTCCTTACCTCAAATGATCCGCCTGCCTCAGCCTCCCAAAATGCTGGGATTACAGGCATGAGCCACCACACCCAGCCCCAAGAATAGATTTTTAAATATTCTCTACAAAAAAGTAAGTATGTGAGGTGATGCATATGTTAATTAGCTTCATATAATCATTCCACAATGTATACATATTTCAAAACATCACATTATATCTCATAAACATACATAATTATTATTTGTCTAGTAAAAATTAAAATTTAAATTAAAAAAGAAGCCAGATACTAAAGAATATGTATTACATGATACCATTTATATGAAGTTCAATAACTGACAAAAGCTATTTATAATCATAATAGTCACTATAGTGGTTACCTTTGGGGAGTGTTGACTGGGAGTGGACAGGAAGGAGCTTTCTGGGACAATGGAAATATTCTGTTTTAATGGAGTTAGTAGTTATGTGAGGGTATACTTCTGTAAAATCAATCCAGTAGTACACCTAAACTTTATGAACATTACTTCATGCAAATTATACATCATGTTCTTAAAAAAACGGATCGTCAGGCCAAAAAAATAAAATCCAGCTATATGCAATGTACAAAAGACGCATCAACATAAGGATTCAAAAAGGTTGAAAGTAAAATGATGAGAAAATGTTGTATCAGGCAAATACTAAAATAATTTAGTAGATCTATTTTAATATCAGAAGAAAATATACTTAAAGGTAATAGAGAAAAACTGAGTAACTACATTAAGCCTCTAACATTTTATGTCTTTTTTTGCGGGGAAGAGTCACTTTTTGTTTTCTCTATTTGTTGTTTCATTTTTACTGAGTTCAAGGGAGGGGGAAGAAGTTTGGGGCTAAATGGTAGGGAGAAAGTAAGAAAGAAACAGGTGATTAGTATGAAGAATACTTCTCAGGTAGAGCCAAATAACTTAAGGAAACAGATTTTAGTTCATCTTGTTAATTAAATGTATGTCTCTGCCTGAACCTTTCATTATGATATCCTGACAATTATAAATTACATTTTTCTAAGAAATTTGCAGACTGGGTAAGCCAGAGTCTTAGAGGGACTTCCCAAAACCTGAGAGCTCAACCAATACAAAAGCCTTATTATTCGTTTTGCTTCTGCAAATAATTACTTGAAGAAAAATAAGTTTCCAGCAGGGAGTTGAAAGAATTGTTCTCCTTTGAAGATAAGACTTGTGAATATCCCATAGGGGAAGCAATTGGAAAGTAATGAGGCGAAAATGGATTATACTCTCACTTCTATGCCACAGGAGGAAAACGTTTCCTTTATAGGAAATTAATTCACACCTTCACTTCCTTAAGAATGGATTCAGAATGGGGATAGAGACAAGCTAAAAGGAGGAGGAAATTTTATTTGGTCACTCAATTTTAACCACCTACTTTGTGTAAGATTTTTTCTCAGTGCCAGTGGTTTGGGTAAGTGTTTAATATATGAAAAATATATAGTTATCCCCGGGAACTTAAAATATAGTAGGAATTTAAAATACAAATAATAAAAGACAGACTATAATGTCTTTTTAGAATGCATTTTATGGTATGTATCTAAGGTATACAAAATTATGTTATGAGATACATATATAATAAAATGGTTATCATAGTGAATCAAATGATCATATCTATCATTTCGCATAGTTACCCATTTTTCCCATGTGGCAAGAGCAGCTATAAACTACTTGTTTAGAAAAATTCCTGAACATAATACTCTACTATTCATTACAGTCCTGTTAGATATTAGATGTTTAGATTTGTTCATCCTACATATCTGCTACTTTGTATCCTTTGACCTACATCTACTCATTTCCTCTCCCTACCTGCCCCAACACCCCTGTGACCACTATTTTATTCTCTATCTCCATATATTTGACTTTTTTGTCAGATTTCACATATGTGAGATCATGCAATATTTTTTGTGTGTGTCTAGCTTACTTTATTTAGTATAATGTCCTCCAATTCATCCATGTTGTGGCAAATGACAGGATTTCTTCCTTTTATAGGGCTCAATGATATTCAATTGTGTGAGTGTATATATATGTACACACACACACACACACACACACACACACAATCACAGATTCTTTATCCATTCATCCATTGATGGACACTTGGGTTGTTTCCATATCTTGGATATTGTGAATAATACTGCTATGTACCCAAAGGAAATGACATTATCACCTCATAAAGATATCTTCACTCTCATGTTCATTGCAGCATTATTTATAACAATTTATTTTGAAGGATGTGAAAAAGTACCATCTAGGCAGGACTACTGGAATGGCAGAGTGCACATCTCTATAAAACCACCACTCCATAAAAACAATGGAAACAGTGACAAAAATGGTCAAAATCATCTTTTGCAGAACTCTAGAAGTTAGGTAAATATCTGTGAGAATCTGAGGAGTATTTATTCAGAAACTGCTAAATATTTCTAAGGACACCAGGATTTGTAGAATTATAACTTGACACGCTCAACTACTCCCAGACCTCTCTCAACAACTCCACAATAGCAAAAATTAACCCACAAAATGAGACAAAATATTTGTACATCATATATCTGATCAGGGACTTGTAACTATATATATAACACAAAACTCAATAATAAAAAGCCAAATAACCCAATTTTAAAAGTAAACAAAAAAAATCTAAATAGACATTTCTTCAAAGAAGATATACAAATGGACAATAAGTTCATGAAAAGATGCTCAATATCATTAGGTATCAGGGAAATGCAAATCAAAACCACAATGCCCACTAAGATGGCTGTAATAAAAAATACAGACAATAACAAGTGTTGGTAAAGATGTCAAGAAATTGGAACCCTCATGCATTGCTGGCAGAAATGTAAAATGTTGTAACCACTGTGGAAAGCAGGTTGACAGTTCCTTAAAACATTAAACATAAATTACAATATGAATTAGCAATTCCACCCCTAGGTATCTAGGATATGTCAATACAAAAACTTGTACACGAATGTTCCTAGGAACGTTGTTTATAACAGCCAAAAAGTAGAAACCATCCAAATGTCCGTCAATGGATGGATGAATAAATAAAATGTGTTATACTCATACCATGGAATATTATTCTGCAATTAAAAAGAATGAAATGTTCATACATGCTACAACACAGATGAATCTTGAAAATATTCTGCTAAGTGAAAGAAGCCAGACACAGAGGACCACATAATGTAGGATTACATTTATATGAAATGTCCAGAATAGGCAAATACATAGAGACAGGAAGTAGATTGGTGGTTGCTAGGAGCTGGGGTAAAAAGGGAAGTGGGAACTGACTACTAATGAGAAAGAGGTTTCTCTTTGAGGTGTTAAAAATGTTTTAAAGTTGTGCAGTGATGCTTGAATAACTGTAAATATACTAAAAACCACTGAATTGGTTTTTAAATTAGTGAATTGTATATGTGAATTATATCTCAATTAAACTTTTTTTAAAAGCACTATTTGATGTGAACACTATGGTTACCAATTAAGGAGCTCAGAGGAAGGAGTTGACTGCTCAGATCACTTCCCTGGTTGTTCTAGATTAGTTCTTCTCAAGTCTTGAGCAAGGCAAAGGTTCAGTTGGGGATGTTGGTAATTCCCAACAACATTAATTCCATTAGGTTTACACTTGATCAGAAGATTTGGCTGCACAGCACAGCCTCATTTAATCCTACCTGACACAATTTATTGCTCCTTACAGTCTGTTATCCCAGGGTCACCAGCCATCTCCTAAACTGTGCAGATAGATGCCTCTCAATACCTCAAACGTTATCTAATCTGGACCTGCCTCATACTCTCAAATAAGTGGTTGCCTAATTTCCTCTGCCATGGGTAGGAAAATAATGCTCCTCAAGCAGGAACTATATGACAGGCACTGACTCATTTAATTCCTAAAGCAATGCTGTGAAATATGTACTAATATCATTTCCATTTTACAGATCGGGAGTATGAGTCATGGAATGGTAATTTTGCCAAGGTCACAAAACTAGTCAGCAGCATGATTAGGATTTGAGCCCAGACTGGTGCCAACAACAACGTGCTTAATCAAAATGCTATGCTGTGTTCCAAGAAAAGCTCTTTCACACCCTTCCTAGTCATTCTTCCCAAGTTTTATACATTTGCAGTTATCTAGTGAAGAGCAACTCCGTGTCTTATTCACTTTGTTTCCATTTGCATCCCTCCCCCTCCATCCAACATAGTTTTCATATCTTTAAATTCACTGCTCTGACAACCAGAGCCCATCATTGGTTTCTATATTATCAGTTTACCCAGTCTCCTACCTTTGTAGCACAATGTAGCAATTTCCACTTTGTAGCACAAAATTCTGTGCAAAAATTCAGTGCAAAACTGAGCTCCCCTCCACCTCTAACTCAGCTGTCCCTTTCCAGTACTTCAACCCTCCCATATTTTTCAACACTATTTCCCACACCAATAGCCATCCTCATAGCCATTAAAGAGCTCACAACAGTTGGGGTTCAGGGGACATGAAATGAGGGAAGACTTCATAGGGAAGATCGCACCTGTTCTGGTCCCTGAAGGGCAGGTAGAAATGGAGGGAACATTCCAAAATAAGAATATATAAGTAAATGCATGAATAGCCAAGTGTCTAAAAGCAGACTTTGGGATTTGAAAGTTTGGGACTGAAATCCCAGGTCCACTAGCTGTATCATCTTAACCAATTTACTTAACTTCTTTAAACTTAAGTTTAAATTTTTAAAAATCTAGATAATAATGTCTGCCTTTCTGGGGGTTGTGAGGATTGAATGAAATCATATAAAACACAATCTCTCAATCAAGAAAAACAATCACCAATGAAGTAGTAAACATCAGTCATTCTTGGCAAACAGTAGTAAACTTTGCCAGTGTTGGTGAATTTGGGAGAATAGCCTGGGAAAATAAATTCAGATCAGACCAAGGTAGGTATTTAAAGATTATGAGAATTTGGAAGAAAATAGACAATAGAGTTATCAAAGTTTGTGTGGGAGGAGAGAATGAGAGGGGGAATGAGAGGGGGAAAGAGAGAGAAGTGGGGGTGAGAGAGGGAGGAGAGAATGAGATGGGGAAAGTGAGAGAAGTGTGGGGGAGAAAGGGAGGGAGAGAGCCAAGAAGAGCGAGGGAGAAAAACGAAGAGGGTTAGCCGGACGTGGTGGCTGGCGCCTGCAGTCCCAGCTACTCTACTCGGGAGGCTGAGGCAAGAGAATTGCTTGAACCCGGGTGGCGGAGGTTGGCAGCGAGCCAACATCATGCCACTGCACTCCAGCCTGGGCCACAGAGTGAGACTCTGTCTCTAAAAAAAAGAAGAAGAGGAGGAGGAGGAGGAGGGGAGGGGAGGGGAAGAGGGAGAAGGGTTGCTATAGGGAATGGTCAGAACTAAGCAAGTTACTTAGTATTTCTTTGTAACTCAATGTTATGTTTATTGTCTAGCACTCTCATTACACTTTGAGCCTCACAAGGATTCGAAACATGCCTATTTTATTCACCACTCTATATACAGAGCCTTGCACAATCTTTGGCACATAGTGAATACTTGATAAATATTTATTGAATGAATTATGATGAGGAGGAGAGCGGAACCAAAAAAATAAAGATTCCGAGAATTCAAGATAGGTGACTGGGAAAATATAAAAGTTTGGAAGTGCGGAGGAAATAATGAGTTTAAATTTTGGACGTACAAGTTTGAGAAGCCTATAGTGCCCTCACGTTCATGTTTAGCAAAATTATTATGTGTAATTGGAGCTCAGATAAGGGGTGGGGGCTTGGGATAGGTTGTTGAGATTCATTAGCATACGAGTAGCAATTTAGATCACCCTGAAGAAGGGAGGCTTTAAAAGGGGGGATGCACCGGAAGTGACGCCAGTCAGAGGTTAACGGAAAACGGAAGCAGGCTGGCTGAGAAGAAGCTTCCGTTAGTGCTACCTTGAAGAGAAAAGAGCCAGATAAAGAGAAAGATTAAAAGTATGAGAAAATACAGAAGCCACTGGTCTCAGGGAGACAGAGAAGGATACCAAAGAAGAAGTAACTATTATGAGGGGCCACACACCAGCCACTCAAGGTAAAACTACGACATCTAATTAATTTGCCATTTTAATCAGAAGTCATTGGCAGCTTTGGGATGAGAGGTTTTTAAGGGGTGTTGGGGAGCAAAGCCACATTGCCATGACAGTTATATTGCTTGAGTTTGAATCTCAACTAGTTTGTGACCGTAGGCAGATTTTTACAGTCTTAGCTGTAAAATGAAGATGATAAAACAATAGCAATTACCTCAGCATTGTTATAATAAGTGAATATATGTAAAACTGATTAGAAAAGCACCTTACATATAGTCAGCACTCGACATTTTAGTTATTGTTAGAATACCTTGCAGAATAAATAGCCCTTAAAAGATGGTGAATAGCACTGTAAACTTAATTTTTGTTGGTGTCCGCGAGACATTTTAAAATGCCAGAATGGAGAAACCAGATGAACTTTTCCTGTTGAATGTGGCTGGGTTAAAATGAAATAGTAATTTTAGGCATACTGCCAAAACGTAGTAATTCAGTGAGGATGATCCTTCCAGAACGTTCCAGAATGCTGAATTGTTCACTAGTCATGCACGCCTTTCCCCAAGCTCTGCCCACTTATCCTATAGGCTACGGAATAGTACGTCTCCTCGCATTTCTAATTGGTCTTCAGAGGGCTTTGGCTCCGCCTCCTGGGGCAAAAAAGTCCCTGTAATTGAACACTTTCATTTTTGCTTGTCCCCAGGCTTGTCGTTAGAAAACTAGGGGACTTTCCTGTTGAGTATCATGTTTACGAAAGCAAAGTGGCTTTTAAATTTTAAACTAAGTATCAAACAAGTAGATAAGGTGGATGGGAGGGATCTTCAGGAACTGAAGGGAAGTGGAACTTAAGGTTGGAACATCGGTGTGCTTTTAACGACGGACCGAGCTACTTCCGGGAGAGAATGGGAGGGTGGAAAATTTTGTGCGTTTGGCGGGTTTCGCTCTCTTCATAAGTATTGATCATTCCGCAGCCCTGCGGACCGGACACGTGAGGAGGTAGTGACGCCGACACTGCCGGGACACGCTGCTACAAGGTCCCAGATGGCCACGTCTCTGGTGAGTGCCTGGGCCGTGGCAGGACGGCTGGGCGCCGGACTCCAGTGGCTGAGAGGAAGGATTCCGGGGCGGTCTGGCTGCTGCTCACGTGGATAGGTGACGAATCACGTCCCGGCTCTCTGCACTGCGGGGCGGGGCCCACGCTTTGCTGCCCGCCCTGCCGGCCCCACCCCCAGCCTGGTTAGCAGTCGCTTTCTGGTCCCGGAAAGGACCCTGAGCTGGGAAATAGCGAGAGGCGGGGATGTTGGGGTTTGTTGTTTATGGCTTGCAGTCTCTTTCTCTCGATTATCTTCCTCTCTAAAAATCACTTTCAGTCACCTGACAAAGAAACTGGCGATTCATTGTTCTTAATTTAGTAATAGACTGGGCCCCGTACATGAATGAGAAGGAAGGTATTCCTTAATTCTCCGGCACGAACGCCAACAGCGTTGCTTTCTTCGGTGTCACAGTTCTTAGGCAAACAGCAGTGAATATTTACGCAATGTGGGAAAGTTTCCTAAGTGGAGCGGCCGGTTTTTCAAGTAGTTGAACTACTTTCGTGTGTGTGTGTGTGTGTGTGTGTGTGTGTGTGTTTCCCATTCAACAACTTTGGAGTTTGGCTCTAACACCTCACTTGAAAACAGAAAACACTTTCCTAGCTTATTCAGTGGCAGTTTTTGCCGCTCTCTCGCCTTTTCTAAGGTTCAGGTGGTGTCATTTTCATTGTCGTGAATGTTTGTAAAATATTGAAAGTCTAAAGTGCTTAGTTGCCAAGAAAAGATTATAAATTTATATGTGGAGACTGAAAAAGACTCAGATTCATTGAGAAGATTATGTCCTAAAGACATGCACTTAAAATTAGTGAAAAATTTTAAAATTGCAAACTTCAGAGTCCGGCCTTTAAAATGTCTGAATTTATATGAAAGAATGTGGACTGTATATAGAGCTACATAGTGGTTGAAATAAATCATCAGCTTCTGTCAGTGGTTTTGTGTTTGTGAGGGGTTGAAAAGGTTGGTAATCTATACTTTTGGAATTTTTCTTGTAGGATTTTAAAACTTACGTAGATCAGGCATGTAGAGCTGCTGAGGAGTTTGTCAATATTTACTATGAGACAATGGATAAAAGAAGACGGGTGAGTGTTATAGACTCTACTACTCTTTATAGACTACTACTCTTTATTAAATACCAGGTTGTGTCTGGAGCCAGCGTTTCATCTGACTTGCATAAGTGGTAACTGTGGATTTACTCTTTAAAAGCAAATTGCTCAGGGAAGGATTGGTATGGCATTAGTGGGAACATGGGCTCTGGAATCATATCCCAGGTTTACTTTTACCTAGTTCTTTGACCTGGAGCAAGTTGCCATTTTCCCTTAACCTCATTTTATTTTCAGGTTGGTAAGTATGAATTAATTAAAATACCGCACTTCACATTAGGCCCAGCATATTTTCTTAAATATGTTTCCTTTTCTTAGTTCCATCAATTAACCAATATGGTTAAGGTATTATTAGTGCTAATGAAGGGGTGGGTCATTACGGGGAATATTTCCTGATTCGCCCCTTTTATTTCATATATTTATAGATAATTTCTGATTATGGCTCAAAAGTATAGCTTACACCCACAAAAAGTATGCATGTAGCATGGATAATATTAAGTCCTCAACAGACCGAGATTTCATCAGCTTTTTCATTGCAACTTATCCCTGCACCATATCTTTTACATAATTATGTCAGTATGTGGTCAAGTGAGTCTTGCCTAGGTCTCTTACCAGCATAGAACTGTGCTTTGGAGAACTACTTCTATCCTGCAGCTGCAAAAGTTAATACCCTATCTCTAAAAACCTATTTTTTATATAAAACCCATTTATTAAGCATAGGATTTTATATATATATATACTTTAAGTTCTGGGATACGTGTGCAGAATGTGCAGGTTTGTTACATAGGTATACACGTGCCATGGTGGTTTGCTGCACCCATCAACCCGTCATCTACATTAGGTATTTCTCCTAATGCTATCCCTCCTCTAGCCCCCCACCCCCTGACAGGCCCAGGTGTGTGATGTTCCCTTCCCTGTGTCCATGTGTTCTCATTATTCAACTCCTACTTATGAGTGAAAACATAACTGTGTTTGGTTTTCTGTCCCTGTGTTAGTTTGCTGAGAATGATGGTTTCCAACTTCATCCATGTCCCTGCAAAGAACAGGAACTCATCCTTTTTTATGGCTGCATAGTATTCCATGGTGTATATGTGCCACATTTTCTTTATCCAGTCTAACATTGATGGGCATTTGGGTTGGTTCCAAGTCTTTGCTATTGTGAATAGTGCTGAAATAAACATATGTGTGCATGTGTCTTTATAGTAGAATGATTTATAATACTTTGGGTATATACCCAGTAATGGGATTGCTGGGTCAAATGGTATTTCTGGTTCTAGATCCTTGAGGAATCGCCACACTGTCTTCCACAATGGTTGAACTAATTTACACTCCCACCAACAGTGTAAAAGCATTCCTATTTCTCCACATCCTCTCCAGCATCTATGTTTCCTGACTTTTTAATGATCACCATTCTAACTGGCCTGAGATGGTATCTCATTGTGGTTTTGATTTGCATTTCTCTAATGACCAGTGATGATGTGCTTTTTTCATGCTTGTTGGCTGCATAAATGTCTTTTGAAAAGTGTCTGTTCACATCCTTCACCCACTATTTGATGGGGTTGTTTTTTCTTGTAAATTTGTTTAAGTTCCTGTAGATTCGGAAATTAATAGATTGCAAAAATTTTTTCCCATTCTGTAGGCTGCCTGTTCACTCTGATGATAGTTTCTTTTGCTGTGCAGAAGCTCTTTAGTTTAATTAGATCCCATTTGTCTATTTTGGCTTTTGTTGCCATTGCTTTTGGTGTTTTAGTCATGAACTCTTTGCCCATGCCTGTGTCCTGAATGATATTGCCTAGGTTTATGGTTTTGGGTGTTACGTTTAAGTGTTTAATCCATCTTGAGTTAATTTTTGTATAAAGTGTAAGGAAGGGGTCCAGTTTCAGTTTTCTGCATATGACTAGCCAGTTTTCCCAGCACCATTTATTAAATAGGGAATCCTTTCCCCATTGCTTGTTTTTGTCAGGTAAAAACCAATTTTTTAAGGCAAAAGATAAAAGAAGTTTCTTGTACTGATATTTGATGTCAGGGAAAAGGGTTGTGACAATGGATGTTTATTGTGCCTTGCCTTGAATGTGTATTGTACCTTACTGCTTTCAAAAAATAAAGTAGAAAAAAAAAGACAACATTGTTTATTACCAGTGTCAAGATACGTGTTGACCTTTTTTTCTATTTTTATTTATTTATTTTTTTTTGAGATGGTGTCTCACTCTGTCACCCAGGTTGGAGTGCAGTGGCGCGATCTTGGCTAACTGCAACTTCTGCCTCCCGGGTTCAAGCAATTCTCCTTCCTCAGCCTCCCAAGTAGCTGGGATTACAGGCAACTGCCACCACACCCGGCTAATTTTTGTAGTTTTAGTAGAGATGGGGTTTCACCATCTTGACCAGGCTGGTCTTGAACTCCTTACCTCATGATCCACCCACCTCAGCCTCCCAAAGTGCTGGGATTATAGGCGTGAGCCACCATGCCTGCCTGGCCTTTTAACCCAAGTTACATTATAGAATTAAGCTAATAGTGTGTCTTGTGACCCCAGAGTTTTAACTGTGGAATTTCTGCCTCATTTGGGCCTTAACTTATTTGACTTATCGAAGTCTCTGCTTTAGCAAGTACTCATGATTCTTTTGAACTAAGTACACTAATAGAGTAGTACTATAGCCGAGCATGGTATGACATGCCTGTAACCCCAGCTACTTGGGAGGCTGAGGCAAGAGAATTTCTTGACCCCAAGAGTTTGAGACCAGCCTGAGGCAACAGAGCGGGACCCTGTCTCAATTTTTTTAAAAAACAGAATAATTTTTAAGAAAACATAAACCTCTTCTCTAAAAAGTGGGAGTAGTGAACTAATTCTTTCTAACACATGCAAATATTAAATGTTTCATATATATATAGCCACTAGCATTAAAGGGTACAGGTAGGGCTTGATCAAAAACTTTGTTAATTCTCATAATTACAAAAGGAAGACACACTAAAACTGGCTTGGGGCTGCATTTGCTTGGAATTTGTGATCATTTAATTCATTTTAATACAGAAAGCAGAACTTAATTGGGTGGAAGGTTTTATTGTGTCTAAAGTGAAATATGAAAAAATATATTTTACTGCCTAGTTTATAAAGAGTAAGGTGATATTTATTTAAGGCCAAGATTATAAGACAGACGTTTTGTTCACATTGGTTTCCAGTGGAGATGGAGCAAGGGGAGTGGAGATGAAGGTAGAACTACAAAAAATGTTTATATACCATCTGTAATATTTTAATCCATTTCTATAAAATGTTTATCTAGAAACAGAATTATTTCCCTTTTTTAAATTTGTCTTTCTTTTTAGGCACTAACCAGGCTGTATCTGGACAAGGCCACCTTAATATGGAATGGAAATGCTGTTTCAGGGCTGGATGCCCTAAATAATTTTTTTGACACATTGCCTTCTAGTGAGTTCCAGGTCAATATGTTAGATTGCCAACCAGTTCATGGTAAGATCATGATCTTTCAAGATGCTTCCTTTGTTTTCCTTTAGTAAGCACTGAGCTTTTACACCAAAAGCAGCGAGAAACTTTTAGTGGTAGAACTATTTACTTACTTGAGCAAGTTAAATATTATGAAAAATGTAACTGTCCAGTCAAACTTTGGTCTTCCTTCAGATTCTTTCCACTAGTAGGTTTTGATGGATTATGTGATTTTGGCTTATTAAAAGTTGTATAAAAAGTTGAGATTAATGTGATTTTTGTAAATGGCGGGGAAAGATTATCTGATTTCTCTAAATAGTTGCCTGCTGGACCCTGAAATGTCTCCAGAGTAAAATTATACCATATCTCTGATTAATGTGTTCAGTATCTTACAATCTATTAATATTTCACAGAAATTTACTCTGTTATGTGAACGGATGACTTTTTACAAGAAAATTTGATTCCAGGTAGATTGATACAGTTTAATAAAACCTCTAGGTGGGGTCCTAAGTGTCTTAAATTGTAGTTTAGGGTGATTTTTTTCCTTTATAATTCCTGAAAAGAACAATAGTTTAAGAAGCAAAGCATGAATAAGCTCTGTTAGAAACCTGAAATATTAATTCTGAAATATTTATATATATATGAAGCAAATGGTCCTATGCTAGATATAAGCTCCTCATTTTGAAACTAGAGTATCCCAAAGTTTTCTGGACTGAAAATAATTTTAATATATTTTACTAAGTATTTAGTTTTCTGGGTTTGAGTATGCATGCTTAAGATTATGCTCAAGGGACAGAAAGTGTATGAAAAAAATTTTAAGCATTAGTCCATAAACAATGTATTTTAAGCCTGAAAATCTGCTTATTTAGAGATAGAAAATGATGTGTTCTCTTTTTTTTTAATGTGGATGAAGAGCAAGCAACTCAGTCCCAAACTACAGTTCTTGTTGTGACCAGTGGAACTGTGAAGTTTGATGGAAACAAACAACATTTCTTCAACCAGAACTTCCTGCTGACTGCTCAGTCCACTCCCAACAATACTGTGTGGAAGATTGCAAGTGATTGCTTCCGTTTTCAAGATTGGTCTAGTAGTTAAAGGGGCAAAAGTCCATTCTCATTTGGTCCATTAGTTCCAGCAACTGAAATTTATGTGAATTATTTTGATTGTAGAAGCACTATAATATGTGCTAAAACTAAATTTCTTTAATATTTTCTATTCCTGTCAGCACCTTTTCTAGCAGCTGCCAGTTTGGAGCATTGCCCTCTAAGAGCTTTAAAACTATTTTTTTACATGCCTTATATACATTCCACTAATGACATTCTTATAGTAATATTAAACACATGATCTTGGTACTAACATACTCACTGTGAACCCAGCCTATTGCAAAAATAAAATCTTTTTATAATATTATCTATGGGATGTCAGCACAATATAACACTCTGGGAAGAAGTGGAGTTTTTTGGTTATTAGGTTAATTTTCTAGTAAAACACATTGCCTGTTTTCAGTTAACACTAGTAATGCCATTTTAATATATGGCTTTTTCAAATCAGTTCAGTGAAAATAGTACAGATTTAGGTTTACATAACTACTCTGACATATTGGAATTGCATATGTGGTCGTTTTTCATTTTAAGTAATTTTTATTTTGGCATTTTTTTGTGTGAAGTAAATTAATCAACTAGAGAGGTGCAAAACGTTCTCAGTTGATATCTGAGTATTGGGTGCATTTGGTGGCTTAAAAGCAAAGCTTCCTAAAAAGATTTTTCTTGGCAGCTCCAGGTCTATACATTTAGGTAATGAATGGTAGTAGAACTAATAGCTTTAACAGGAGAATAGGGAATGAGAAATAGAAATCCAAGGCTGAAGCCAAAAGTAAGGAGGGTGGCCAAATGGTAAACTATTGGTACTTGTTTTCTACCTCCTAAAAATGTAGCTTATTTTTAGAATTTAAATCACTAAGTAAATAAGTATCCTTGCCAAGTGATCATGAGTGTCATTTTTGTTCTAAGACTAATATTTTTAGATCTTTTTACTTCACCTCATACTTATCACCAATGTATATCTCCATTTATTCAATAACTTACTGGGGTAAAATAACAGCAATAAACCTAACCTTTTAACAGGGTCTAACATGAGAGTTGGAGTCAAAGCCATTGTTATCTTTTGGTGACACCCTTAAATTTTAAGTCTTCCAGTCTTCCATGTGAACTTTAGGCCCAAAGTTTCTTATGTATCACACATCCCCCAAATAAGTGATTTTTTCCCAGTGCTTTGTACTGTCAACTGCATTATCTTTAATTACTTAAAGGTAGAATTATTTAATTTTGTGATTTGTTCTTCCATATGACATTGAGCAAATAGATCTGTTTCAAAATATGTTCCCGCTATGTGGATAACTCGTCTTTTTAAAAAGAAAATAGAGAATAGCAAATCTTCATGATAATCCTCAAAAGAACAAAATGCTTAACTTTATCTCTTAATTTCTAAAGGTAAATAACCTAGGTTCAGCTTTTGCTTAAACATTAAATATCTTTTCCATTTTTTAATGTTTGTAAGCTAGATATGCCAGCTTTGTTTCTACATTGCAACCAAAAACTGTTTCTTTTCACTTAATTATAAAACCAGTAATTCATTTACTCTTGCCCAAAACTATACACTGTATTTCTGTTATAGTAACAAAATAGAGTTATGTAGAATTGTATGGAACTCAAATTTAAACCATGCTTTCTTGTAGTACTGATTGAAACTTACACGTTTTATTCTACTCATAGTGAGCTTATTCTTATTTTGGATTGATTTTCCAAAACCACAGCTTCAGCAGCAACAATCAGAATGTCCAAATGCTGTCCTTTCCCTTACAGAGAAGAACAATGGTAACTAAAAGCTGCATATAACTAGCAATAACTACATTGAACGGTGTGCATTGTTCATGATTGTTGTGTGTTTTAAGACTTGTATATAAACTGCTTTTTCCAAACTCTGTATAACTTTTAAATGGCTGGAACTACTCTTATAAGGACTAGACTGTATTTTTGACATGCTCCTATTTTTGTAACTTGAAAAAATAAAATTTTGCCTTGTGACAGATTTTCTCAAGATTGTTTTAAGGTCTTTTGATTTTTGTTCTTAGGTTTCAGAATGGTTACTTGTTTCTTTACAATATAAGGTTTTTTAAATTTAGAAAAAAATTACAGTAGTGTGTTGACAACAATGGTTAACAACTTGGATCTTCTTTTGGTTCTTTCTGTAACCTGCCACATCTGTCCCCTTTTCCTGCCAGTTATTCACATTCCTGAGATCATCACTTGTTTGAGATACCTGTAGGTTTTTGGTGAGAAGTTGGAAATCTTAACCTTGAGAAACCAGCTAAAATGCTATATTCGATAGGCAGTGAAACCAAAATACAGTTGATTTCCGGAAAGAATGGTTCATTAAATTTAATTCTACATTAAAAATATGTCAACACTACTGGGTAAATAACGAAATGAAGGCAGAAATAAAGATGTTCTTTGAAACCAATGAGAACAAAGACACAACATACCAGAATCTCTGGGACACATTTGAAGCAGTGTGTAGAGGGAAATTTATAGCACTAAATGCCCACAAGAGAAAGCAGAAAAGATCGAAAATTGACACCCTAACATCACAATTAAAAAAACTAGAGAAGCAAGAGCAAACACATTCAAAAGCTAGCAGAAGGCAAGAAATAACTAACATCAGAGCAGAACTGAAGGAGATAGAGACACACACACACAAAAAAAACCCTTCAAAAAATCAATGAATCCAGGAGCAGGTTTTTTGAAAAGATCAACAAAATAGATAGACTACTAGTAAGACTAATAAAGAAGAAACCCCTGTGGGAGGCAATTAATTCAAAGAGAACTACAAACCACTGCTCAACGAAATAAAAGAGGACACAAACAAATGGAAGAACATTCCATGCTCATGGATAGGAAGAATCAATATTGTGAAAATGGCCATACTGCCCAAGGTAATTTATAGATTCAATGCCATCCCCATCAAGCTACCAAGAACTTTCTTCACAGAATTGGAAAACACTGCTTTAAAGTTCATATGGGGCTAAAAAAAGAGCCTGCATTGCCAAGACAATCCTAAGCAAAAAGAATAAAGCTGGAGGCATCATGCTACCTGACTTCAAACTATACTACAAGGCTACAGTAACCAAAACAGCATGGTACTGGTACCAAAACAGAGACATAGACCAATGGAACAGAATAGAGCCCTCAGAAATAATAACACACATCTACAACCATCTGATCTTTGACAAACCTGACAAAAACAAGAAATGGGGAAAGGATTCCCTACTGGTGCTGGGAAAACTGACTAGCCATATGTAGAAAGCTGAAACTGGATCCCTTCCTTACACTTTATACAAAAATTAATTCAAGATGGATTAAAGGCTTAAATGTTAGACCTAAAACCATAAAAACCCTAGAAGAAAACCTAGGCAGTATCATTCAGGACATAGGCATGGGCAAGGACTTCATGACTAAAACACCAAAAGCAGTGGCAACAAAAGCCAAAATACACAAATGGGATCTAATTAAACTAAAGAGCTTCTGCACAGTAAAAGAAACTACCATCAGAGTGAACAGGCAACCTACAGAATGGGAGAAAATTTTTGCAATCTACCCATCTGACAAAGGGCTAATATCCAGAATCGACAAAGGGCTAATATCCAGAATCTACAAAGAACTTAAACAAAATTACAAGAAAAAAATCAACCCATCAAAAAGTGGGCAAAGGATATGAACAAACACTTCTTAAGACATTTATGCAGCCAACAGACACATGAAAAAATGCTCATCATCACTGGCCATCAGAGAAATGCAAATCAAAACCACAATGAGATACCATCTCACACCAGTTAGAATGGCAATCATTAAAAAGTCAGGAAACAACAGGTGCTGGAGAGGATGTGGAGAAATAGGAACACTTTTACACTGTTGGGATTGTAAACTAGTTCAACCATTGTGGAAGACAGTGTGGCGATTCCTCAAGGATCTAGAACTAGAAATACCATTTGACCCAGCCATCCCATTACTGGGTATATATCCAAAAGATTATAAATCATGCTGGTGTAAAGACACATGCACACATGTTTATTGTGGCACTATTCACAATAGCAAAGACTTGGAACAAACCCAAATGTCCATCAATGATAGACTGGATTAAGAAAATGTGGCACATATACAGCATGGACTAATATGCAGCCATAAAAAAGGATGAGTTCATGTCCTTTCTGGGGACATGGATGAAGCTGGAAACCATCATTCTGAGCAAGCTATGGCAAGGACAGAAAACCAAACACCGCATGTTTTCACTTATAGGTGGGAATTGAACAATGAGAACACATGGACACAGGGTGGGGAACATCACACACCGGGGCCTGTTGTGGGGTGGGGGGAGTGAGGAGGGATGGCATTAGGAGAAATACCTAATGTAAAGGATAAGTTGATGGGTGCAGCACACCAACATGGCACATGTATACATATGTAACAAACCTGCATGTTCTGCACATGTACCCTAAAACTTAAAGTATAATAAAAAAAGAAAATTAAAAAAATATATATGTCAGCAGACTTTTTTGGAGGGGAATGAGAAGAAGCAACAGCCAGCCAGGCACGGTGGCTTACGCCTGTAATCTTAACACTTTCTGAGGCTGAAGTGGGCAGATCACTTGAGCCCAGGAATTCGAGACCAGCCTGGGCAAAATAGCAAGACCACTGTCTCTACAAAAGTAAGTTAGCAGGGCAAAATGGCATATGCCCAGCTACTCAGGAAGCTAAGTTGGGAGCATCGCTTGAGCCCAGGAGCTCAAGGCTGCAGTGAGCCATAACTGCACAACTGCACTCCAGCATGGGCAACAGCAAGACCTCATCTCTAATTTTGAAACACAGTAATAGCTCTTAAAATTAAATATCATATTTTATCTCCAAAGATGCATGTATTTTTCACATTTTAACATCTCTGGAATTGGTACAGATCTTAAATTGATGCCATATTATAGTTGTGTCTCATTTCCCCTTTCTCAGTGGTAAAGTAATGGTGAGTCTTATAAACAATGGCATCTTAGGAGTTTTGCCTAGATAAAAATGGCTAGGAATCTACTTAGGTCTAAATTTGTAGGCGTTAGTGGAAGTAAAAGGCTGTAAGCTTACAAGACTAATAATTCATGACTCAAACAAATTCTGTCACCATGCCATTTGTATTTCCTGAGTAGCCCATATGGCTGTAAGAGCCACAGACTCCTCAGTGAATTTGAGTCATGGTAACATTTTCACACTTTTTGGAAATCACCTAGTAATGTATAGTGTATCTATAAAGATAGCCCCAGTAAGGTTCAAGGATAAGCACAGTGTTTGGAAAAGGAGCAGGAAGTCAAAAGCCAAGAAGGTACTGTGAATTCTTTTCTGAAATTTTGATGAATTCACTATTTGCCTGAAATTGGGCAGGAAATTTGGTAGAAGGGGATTCCATTTACTGATTTTTGTTATAAGCCTGTGTTGTCCTTCCTGTCCTATGTGTGCTTTAACATAACCACACATATTTAGGGGAAAATGGTAAGGCATTTTTGGCTTTTTGATTTTGTAGTTGGCTCTGTATATTAAAAGTATTTCATCAAAACACTTTTTTCCAAACTGCTGTATTCTATTAATAAATGCTTACCTTTTGCCAAATGCAGCTTTCTTTACAAAAGAGTTCTCAGTGACTCTCAGTCAGCTATGTAGGTCAGTCTAGCTTTCTAGGGAAGCAGTAAAATGTAGAAAAATGTATTGTTGGAATAATGTGTCAGATGGAGGGGTCTTAGGACACAACATAAATCTGGGATTGTGGTATATGCATTCTTTAGAGAGATAGCTTTCAAAATTTTCACTATGACCCACAGTGAGAAGTATATTTTACATCACAACCCGGTATACAGATGCACAAGTAAACCTATATATGTGGGTGTGTGTGTGTGTGTGTGTGTGTGTGTGTATGTGTGTGTGTATAATGTCCAAAATAAAACTCATGTTTACCACTTGCAGTGTGGTCCTTGCATTTTCTATTTCATTCTATTATTTTTTTAAATGCTGGTCATAAGTTGCTCAACTGATTTTTTTACAACTTCCTAACGGGTTGTACCATCAGTTTGAAAAACACAAAAATAGATCAAGCATATTTTCACTATCACTTTTGAGTAGGGGTATAGGGCTGGCTTCCAATAGGTAGTGCCATATATCAATGATGTCACCCTGACTTAGAAGTGACCAAAAACTTCTTTCTCTTCTCAGGTTTTTCATATTTGTTGAGGGCCATGAAGGGCAGCAGTGTTTGCCTCCCGTTCTTTGGTTTGCACAAGAAGTTCAGAGCTAAGAAAGCAAATGTTTACATAGTCTTTAGGCAGAGTCTGGGAATAGAATGAGCGGCAATGAAAAGGAGTTGAAACGGAAGGAACTGTGCTATTTCAGGTGTCCAAGGAAAGAAGTGAGAAGGCTTTCTAGCAGGACCACTTTTGAACATGATCTGATATTATGTAAGCTGTATTTTGATAAATTTTAAATTTCATGTGTTTTTTTCCTTTTCCTCCCTCCTTGAACACCCCAAACATCTACATATCAACTCCCCTTGTTTGACAAAGGCTGTGGTGGTCTCTAAGGTGTAATCCTGGTCCCAGACCCAAAGAAGACCTGTGTTCTAAGGCTGTTCTGCCCCTAATGTGTTTTGTGACTTTGCACAATTCACTTACTCTGGGCCTCTCTCTTCAGCTATTGAATGGAGATACTATTTGTCCTATCTGGCCCACCAAGTGGTTGTGAGAATCAAATAAGGCAACAAACGAAAATATTTAAGTGCCACGTGCTACACAAATACAATGGTTATAGTTTTTGGCTTGATGATTGGTTTCCTCCCTTCCAAAAATTCTGGTTTCCTTTAAGGGTAAAATCAATTGAGAGTGACTGTTTCCCGCAGCCAGACACTCATTCTAAACCTTGCCCCTGACTTTACAAGGTAGTTGTTAAACCAGCTCCGCAAAAAAAGTCTAAGATTAGATTTATAGAGATGGTTATTTTACTGTTAAAAAAAAAAAAAAAAAAGGATTCAGGGCCCTAAAGGAAACGATAGTAATTTTGCAAATGTATTTTCAAGTAGTCTTTCTGTAACTAGAAAAACAAAATTGACTGTAACATTATTCATTCCAATTCTCTTGCTCAACGGCAAGAAATTGGCAGTAGATGCCTGCAACACTTAACCAAGCCCAGGTACCACGGTCTGACTTGGAGACCTGAGCTGCCTGAGGTAGCCAATAAGCACTTTGTTTTCCTGACTCTTTTTTTTTTTTTTGAGAGGGGTCTCGCTCTGTCGCCCAGGCTGGAGTGCAGTGGCCTGATCTCAGCTCACTGCAAGGTCCACCTCCCAGGTTCGCACCATTCTCCTGCCTCAGCCTCCCGAGTAGCTGGGTCTACAGGCGCCCGCCACTGCGCCCGGCTAATTTTTTGTATTTTTAGTAGAGACAGCGTTTCACCGTGTTAGCCAGGATGGTCTTGATCTACTGACCTCGTGATCTGCCCGCCTCGGCCTCCCAAAGTGCTGGGATTACAGGTGTGAGCCACCGGGCCCGGCCGTTTTCCTAACTCTTTTTTGTTGTTTCTGAAAGAGCCTCTGGAAATGATTTTTCTGAGGTACTAATCTGTCCATCTGTGGCATCCAGGATTCCCAATGGTCTGGGCTCAATCTCAGACCTAATAATTCACTGGCTTTGGATGTTGCTGAGGAGAAAAGACAAGCCTGGGAGAAGGGATGGAAGGAGTAATTAGCTGGGGGAAGGTGAGGGAGAATGGTAGGTAGGGACAGTTGGGAAGATACTGCTTTCCAAACAACTGAAAATAAAAGGAGAGGAAGACGGGAGAGAGAAACTAGGAAAAACAGCCTCCCCAGACAGGTAATTTATAATAACTGGGAGGAAAATGAGAACTGCAGCTAAAAATATGTATACACTCACAAATCCCTGGAAGGCCAGTGGCAAAACTAGGAACTAGGAGACTTCCTACCTCCATGCCCCTTTCTCCCATCCTTCTCAGGCCCTATATTGCTATGCTTCCTAAGGCCCACACTGTGGTAGACTCTAGACCTAGCCTGCCCTCTTTTCAAATCCCTCAGGCCTCACCCTCTCCTTTTGAGCTAAATCTGTTAACTCATTACTTTGGAGGCAATAGGCTTTTATCTTGGGGTTGTTGCATTTTGGCTGGCAGTATCTGGAACAATACCATAACTGAAAGGAATATTTCATTAGTCTTGGTGTCAGAAGCGTTTGAACCATAGCAACTCCATCTTAAGCAGTGGCTGGGTAAAATGAGGCTGAAACCTGCTGGGCTGCATTCCCAGGAGATTAAAGCATTCTAAGTCACAGGATGAGATAGGATGTCAGCACAAGATGTAGGTCATAAAGACCTTGCTGATAAAACAGGTAGCACTAACAAAGGTGGCCAAAACCCACCAAAACCAATATGGTGACAAGAGTAACCTCTGGTCGTCCTCATTGCTATACTCCCACTAGCACCATGACAGTTTACAAATGCCATGGCAACATCAGGAAGTTACCCTATATAGTCTAAAAAGGGAAAGCATGAATAATCCACTCCTTGTTTAGCATATAATTTTTTTAAACATAAAAATAGGCAACCAGCAGCCCTTGGGGCTGCTCTGCCTATGCAGTAGCCATTCTTTTTATTTCTTTACTTTCTTAATAAACATGCTTTCACTTTACTCTGTGGACTGCCCTCAAAATCTTTCTTGCTCAAGATGCAAGAACCCTCTCTTGGGGTCTGGATCGGGAGCCCTTTCTGGTAACATTTTTCTGGTGAACCCCAAGGGATGATACTGAAGAAACTCGTGACCAAAAGGAAAATCATCTGCGCACACCAATTGGCCGACTTTGGGTAAGTGAGGTGCATATACCTGGGTAAAGGATGGGATTGGGTTAGAGGCCCAACTTAGAGGAGTTAGAGTCTCTCCTAAGACAGAGAGGGTTAAAGGGCCCTCTCAATAAAAGGCAACGACGCTTGACCAAACTTGGGTTGGAGGCCCAATTTAGGAAGGTTAGAGTCCTTCCTAAGATTTAGGAGGTTAGAGGACCCTCTCAGTAAAGGTACTCTCAGCTAAGAACAGGTTTGGCACTATGGGATGTTAACGGCTATTCTCTGAATTAATCTACCTTGCAGTCTGCTGATGGCTGTGGGTGACAGGATGAGGCATGTACGGGACCATGGGACATGGGGAGCTTTTTTCTCCCTAAAAGGGGAAACTTGAGAGCTAATGAGACTGCTGGAAAAGATCCCTTCGCAACCGACAAGCAGCTGCCTGAACTTTTCAATCATGCTGGGATGGGTGGATCTTTCTTGGGCTTCTGTGAGATGCTCGCCTTCCCCACCCTGCCGCAAGCAATGCTTCTCTCTCTCTCTTCCTCTTTCCTGTCTTTTCTATTACTCAGGGCAACCATCTTGCCCAGAGACCACATGTTGAAAAATGTCCTTGGCAGATTAACCTTGTAACCACATGGCAGTACTTTCTCTTGGTCTCTGCCATCACAATAGCAGCCTGGGTTCAATTCCCAGCTTAGGGAATGAGTACTTTCTGGTTTAATATCTGTGTGACCTTTGCCATTTGTTGGTTCTCTTTCCCTCCACTAACTGTCTTGAATTTTACTTTCTCAGTGCAACTATTAGGTTACTTTTGGTAAAGTTCAAAAGCCAAAAATATCAGCCGATTGGCCTGGCTAAAAGTTGGGTAATACATTTTAATTTTAAAATTTTAAATTTTAAAAGGACTCTTTTTTTTAGAGTGCTGTGGTTAAAAGTCAGCTTAATTAAAAGCAGATATTCTAGCTCTAACAGGTGGGGACTCAGGAAAAGCAGAGGAGGCACCACAGACCCTGCTTGGGGGAAAAACCTCTGTCTTCCTCATGAAACCCCAGGAATTAAAAGTGGATAGATCCCTCTCAAAATCTAAGGCTTTGTTCTGTTTTGCATTGCATTATCTGACATTTTTAACTTTTGGGGGTATCAGAAATTACTTTGCATTATGAGAGACTTTTAGTGTGTAATAGCTAGGTAGGAAATATAGTTTTGGGAGGTGGGCTGATTCCCCCTTTTTGGGGATCCAGGATCTGGTATAAAAATGGGACCCTTAATTTGAGGGGATCTGTTTTGCCTTCCAGCTGTGCCTGCTTATTATGCCCTAAAAACTGCATGCTTTCCTGTTTCCTGGCCCTGTTCCTCCAAGGGCTCCATCCTAAGCCAGTAATCCATTTAAGAAACTGGCAAAAGAAAAATCTTACAAGTACTGGATCTTCTTCTGTCTGTGTATTTATATGTGTTATGTCTGTGATATTTATATATGAAAGAGCTTTAATTAATTGGCTTAAAAATAATAAGTTCTTATTTTATCAGAAAAGTAAAAACTGTAATGCCTTTTAGTTCATGTGACCTAAGTAATCTTTGGGCAATAAAAACAGTTTTACATGCAAGGTATGTAAGGAAAGTGAAATGTGTTTTTGGTAAAAGATTATAAGAAGTCATAGGAATGTGGATTTCTTGCCTAAGTTTAGAGGGTTAAAGGATTGTTTTAAGTTGGGATAAAACTGCAAGTTTGAGCAAGTTGTAGAAGATTTGCAAAAAATTAATTGTAAAAAAAATTCTGTGTGTGAACATATTGCCTAAAATTTAAAAAGGTATTCAATTTTTCCGTAAATTGAACATTGGAATAAGAGCACAACAGGTTTTTCTTAGAGCACTGAACTGCTCTTTCACAAAAATTGTAAAGGGTTATAAAAGGTTTATGATCCACTTTGCTGAGGAGGTGAGGAAAAAAAGTTTGTAGGAATCTTATGTTCAAACTGATTAAGATGGAATAAATTTGTCTACAAAGTTTTATTAAGAATTGGGGTTGACATTAATAGTACACTAGTGCAACAGTGAAATTTGTCTTATTTGGTATAAAAATCCTGCAGGAAGCATTGTCAAATATAAAATGATGTTTGGCTTTCTTTGGGCTGTATTTGTGTAAATATGTTATTGGTATGTGTTCCAAAATTATGAGAAACTCCTATAATTCTAATGTGACTTAGTGTATGTTATTAATAATCATCATTGTTATGTAAAATAGTTGTATGCCACAGAAATAACCAAAATTTCCTTGTCAATTGTGGTTTTAATCGTGGCTGTCCTAACTAATAAGACTTTTTGTCATCTATAGACTATTGTCTTGTTTTGGTCCTCTGTAGAAGGTGGTTTTATAATCAACTATAGAACTCTAACAGGTGGTCTTAAATGAAGGTTTCTAATAACTTTGGAGATTGTGACATTAGAATAGCAGAAAAAACTTTCAGGACTCTTATGGAGAGCTGAAATGTTAATGGATATCAAGCAAAACAGGACTTAACTGCATGGACTGAACTAATAGAAGACTGAAGTAATCTTTTTAACTTTTTGCTTAAAACGTTGCTGATCCTTTGTTTTGTTTTTCACAGTCAAGGAAATTTTTCTTTTGAGCTATTAACAGCTTTCAACAATTGAGTAAAATATACTCCTGTGAACAAAATTTGGAGGATATTTGTTTCGCTCTATCTAATTTCTCCAGAATTTGGAAACTAAGTTGTGGGTATTAACTTATGGCAATATACTTATTTGCATAAGTGCAATAAGCATCTGTTTTCATTTACAACAAGACACAATTGGAGATACTGGTTATTTTAGGAAGGCTTTGACTTGAATGATGTGCTTTCCATTAAGGAATCACACTTGACTTATAGAGCCAATCAGAGCCCCTTGGGAAAACTGGCCTCATACCTTGTCTATACAGTCCCTGTGCAGGGTTCCTGACCTGTGGTAAGTTCCTAACCTGTGGTAAGAATGTCACTTTCTGACAGGCCCAGGAGCCTCAAGTTATCTTGGGACCTCAAGAGGAGAGAGATTTACCCAAGTCACAGGTATTTGACAGTACAACCCCATGGCTGGGCTCAGCTTAAAAAAAAAAGTCTGATTTGAGATTCCTTCTATGGAACAGAGTTCCATCAAAGCCAATTTTAAAAGCCTATGTGAAAAATAATTATTCTTGCTGCACTTTATACAAATATTCAGGCCAAGTATAATAAAGAAAATTAGTCATACCATGATTTGTCTTTAGTAAAAAATGAGAAACTGGAGAGAGAAAAATTATGTTTCAACAACTGTGGTACACCTGTTTTTAGATTCTAGTCTCATCAGTTGTTTTTAAGGTTTTTTTTCCTGCAATTTAGACTAACCCTGCTTATTCCTGTGAACCAACCAGTGATCTCTGGCTGCTGCTCAGAAGAAACAAGAGGGATGGGTAATGTAAAAATCTGGATCAATATTCTAATTCTGGGCACATTGGAATAAGCTAGTGATCCCATATCAGCTTGGTTCCAACAGTTGCTCCACTCATGGAAAGCCTTCTAATTTAGTTTACTTGGATAATTTTATTTATTTTGCTTTACTGTTGTGGAATACAATGCTGTTATACTCTTTGTGTAGGAATGCAGGATAAGCTTACTCAATATTTTCTTAAGCACTTATTAATCTTCCAGATATCACTTTTGTTGGAACTCAAGAATTATGAATGACCCTCATCATACCAAGGCTTTCTGACTGAGCTCCTTTCTACCCTGAATACAAGAGACCCAGTAGTTAGGTAGGAATAACATTGCCTCTGTTCAGCATGAAGAAGTTACAGAAGATGGATCTTTGTCCCTCTACAACCCTTAGGATTAAGGGTTCACTTGTAAAAGGGAGGGGGGAAATATGTCAGAGGCATTTGAATCAGAGCAACTCCATCATGAGTAGGGACTGGGTAAAATGAGGCTGAAACCTTCTGGGCTGCATTCCCAGGAGGTTAAGGCATTCTAAGTCACAGGATGAGATAGGAGGTCAGCACAAGATACAGGTCATAAAGACCTTACTGATAAAACAGTTTGCAGTAAAGAAGCCAGCCAAAACCCACCAAAATCAAGATGGCAACAAGAATGATCTCTGGTCCTCCTCACTGCTACACTCGCGCCATGATAGTTTACAAATTCCATGGCAATGTCAGGAAGTTACCTTATATGGTCTAAAAAGGGGAGGCATGAATAATCTACCCCTTGTTTAGCATATAATTTAAAAATAACCATAAAAATCGGCAATCAGCAGCCCTCAGGGCTGCTCTGCCTATGGAATAGCCATTCTTCTATTCCTTTACTTTCCTAATAAACTTGCTTTCACTCTATGGGCTCATCTTGAATTCTTTATTGCGTGAGATCCAAGAACCCTCTTTTGGGGTCTGGATCTGGACCCCCTGTCTGGTAACATTGGCACTTCAGGCATATACTTTGTGTTTTAGGAGCAGAAGGAGTTTGATTTGAGGATCAGAGGGACCTTTGGTGCCTTTCAAACTATACCTTGCAGAAAGCAAACTTCTATATATCATTTGTCATGAAAATATACATTAGCCCAACATGTAGCCACCCAAATATCTCACCAGTTATGCATTATTTTGACTTTTGTTTGCTGGAATAAATGGTTTGCATCCCACTGCTGCTCTCTCACCTAGTCGCTAGTGATCTGAGAACACCTCTAAACCCTGTTTCTGCTTCTTGCTTCCTGTTAGCCTGCAAAGCCCCTTCAGCAGCAGCCTAGGAAAACTAGGAAGTATTGTGGTGTGGGATAATGGGTCTGGGCTCTGGAGTCAGACCTGGAGGTGAAATTCAGACCTGCCAGTTGCAGGCTGTGTGATCCTTTAACAAGTTGTTAATCTACCAGGGCCTCTGTTTCCTCATCTATAAAAGGGAGATGACCTCACAATAACCTTAGGAAATAGGTACTCTTATGATTACCATTTTTCAAACGAGGAAATCGAGACTCAGAGAAATAGTCACTTGTCCAAGGTCACTAACTGGCAAAATCAGGATTCAAAACTAGACCTTTTTGTTTCTTAACCACTTGATATTAGAAGTACAGGCAGTTCAGAAATGGTAGTGATTATTAAAATTGTTGTGTTGTACATGCTTAGAGCCAAAATCGAAGGAGACTTAGTTGCCCATACACCCAGTGTGTATATATATATATGTATATATACACGTATATATGTGTATATATACGTATATATACACGTATATATGTGTATATATACGTGTATATACACGTATATATGTGTATATATACGTATATATACACGTATATACGTGTATATACACGTATATATACACGTATATATACGTATATACACGTATATATACATGTATATATACATATATATACACAAGTATATATATGTATATATACATATATATACATATATATACACAAGTATATATATGTATATATACGTATATATATACACACACACACATATATATATGTTTACTCATCATATGTCTTGACAGCATCTTATTTCCTTATCCCCCTGACTGGGTAAACATGGAGTAGAAGCATATTCAAATATATGTGCGTGTATGCATCTATATATAGTAACTGAAGGTGAAGCTTGGGCTAATATCTGGAGGAAAAAATACAACAGCACAGGTGAGAGCTTCTCTCACCCCTACTCCTTGTGGGGCAGAATGAACTAGCCCAAGTTGCACTCCCTGTCGTAGAGGTGTCACAAGGTGACACCTTGCGTTCATGCTGATCTGCTTATATACACCCATGCTGGCCTTTTGCTGGTGGTTAGAAAGAGTTAGACGTTGTGGCAGCTATGGACACTGCTCAATTCTCCCTTCAAGCAGGAACATACCTTTCATCTGTGAGCAGGGAAGTTAACTGAGAACTTCTAGCTGTAGCACCTGCAAGATTTGCACTATATTTGAACCAATGCCATGGTCTTCCAGGGCAGCCTGTAGTCAATGACTGAGCACACTAAATGTACTCAAGTCTGGCCATTTCATTCCAGTGTGGGGCTTTTCTCATGGGACATCTTTGCTGCACAGCTCTCTCTTGGATATGGTGAGACTTTGTCAGAGCCACATCACAGCCTGCCTAATTCTGCTTTTGTCCTTCTTTCCTTTCACAAGTGTCAGATGTACATCAAGGTCTGAATGCTTTCCTGCCCAACACTGCCTCCTTTTTGATCTTTCACAGATATTAACTATCCCCCAATAAAGCTCTTTGACTCCTAACTCTATCTCAATATATGCTTACTACTAGAGAACAAGAACTGACCCATGGGTTTCTGTTGCCTGTCCTTTGCTGAATTGAAGCACTGATCAATATTGAGAGTGAGCGGAGAGTGAGAGCCTGGTGGCTTCTCAGGCAGCTATCCTACTAGCCTGCTTGACTGTTACCACGGAAACATACACAGGGAAGGAAAACAAAAAAACAAAAAACAGGAGACAGGGACTCATGGCAAAACACCACTGCCAGGCTGTGGGAGAGGCTTCCCAGCCACTTGGGCAGAAGGCTTGGATTCACAGCCAATTGCATTTGGCCTTGTAAGGGCTGGAGTTGAAGAGGGAATGGAGAGACACTTAAGCTGCCCAGGCCTGAGATACGGCGGCAGGGAATAGAGGATAGAGGGGAATGCTGGGTAATAGGAGTGTATGGCCCACATTGCACTATTAGTATTCACTAAGGGACCCCAGCTTCCTAGCATCTTCACATCCTGGCAGCAAAATCCGCACTTAACCAATACTTTCCAAACAGAAGCTGACCTGCGAAAGATTTCTGTATACCCTGGCCTTCTGGCCCACCCTACCTCCCACTCTTGCCTTTGTGTGTCCTTGAATCATTGCTCCAGAACAGAGATTCTGAATCTGGACTTGGGTCTACAGAACTGCTGGAACTTCCAGAGGGTGGTCTGTGATTCCCTCAAGGAAATTTTACAAATACTTATCTGGGAACAAGGGCCATAGCTTTCATTGGAGATTAGGAACTTTGGGTTCAGGGAAAGTGAGTCCATTTTTATGGATTAAGTAGGCAGTACTGGCACATAGTAGGTGCCCAAAAAATTATTACATAAATGAATGCATGACTAGAAAGAAGAAAATCAAGGTAGAAAAAATTAATTTAAGTGAGATAAGACATAAAACACTTAACAGAGTACCTGACTCATGGTACCTGACACATGGTCAGTCTTTTCAACAAAAATCTAATACTCCAGGCTGAGTAAACAATAAGGTACTTAACCATTTCTGTCATTGGATATACCAATTTTTCTCCATTTTTTCTTACACACTGAGACATTGAACATCTTTGTACACATATTTTTGCACACATGTGAGAACATACCTAGAGGGTAAAGTTCTAGAAGTGCAATTGCTGGATTAAAGGATAAGCACATTTTAAATCTTGATTAAAACCATGAAATTTCCCTCCAAAAAGGCTCTACCATTTCATACTCCCACAAAATGTATATGAGTGCTCATTTACCCACACTGTACTTATTAATTTTTAGGAAGTTGCCAAACTCATGAATGAAAAAACAGTATTGTGTTTTAGTTTATATTTCTTTAATTTTTAGAAAATATAACTCGTAAATGTATGCTTCAGTTATGACCTCCAAACTTATACTGTAAATCAACTGCCTACTCAAACGCCTGACAACTCTAATTTAATTTAATCAAAATCCTAAATTTTTTAAAGGTAGAACTAAAATATGGACAACCATAATATTTAAGATAGGAGAGCGTTAACATGTCCAAGCTGAACTGATCTTATCCTCATATCTGCTCAACCTATGCACTATCCAATCTCTGAAAATGGCAACTCCATTCTTCCAATTGCTCAGGCCAAAAACATGGAACCATCCTGGATTCCACCCTTTCTGTCACACCCACAGATTCAGACACTTCTCACTACCTCCACCAATACCAGCCTGGTTTAAACCACTATCATCTTTTGACTGCATTATTGTTCAAGCTTCCTACATGATCTTCCTGATCCCATTCTAACTGTTCCCAACCCCAGTCTATTCCAAGTATAACAGCAAGAGTGTTTCTTTAAAAAACACGATTCAGATCACGTCAGTCCTCTGCTCAAAAACCCCCAAAGCCTTTCCATCTCATTTTAAATGAAAGGTAAAGTATTTTCAGTGGCTTACAAGGTCCCCACTGTCTGGCCCCTGCTGACTCTCTGGACCTCATCTTTCTCATGCTCACTCAACTCCAGCTGCTTGTCCTTTTTGCTGAATGTGGACCACTCTAGGAAAGACACCTACTTATGGTCTTTGCCCCTACTCACAAGGCTGTTCCACCAGATATCTTCCTTCATGCCTCATCCTCACACTTCAGTCCTTTTCTGCTAAAATGTAATATAATAAGAGATCCTCTCTACCTATCCTTTCTAAGATAGCACATCCTTCAGCACTCTCTATCCCCCTACTTTGCTTATTTATTTTGTTATAAAGCACTTTTCACCACTAATATGTATCTTAATTTTTGCTATTTGTCTAAACCCACCAGAAAGTAAATTCCAAGAAGGTGAGGATTTTGTATATATCATTTACGACAGAATCCTGAGCACCTATTACAGTGCTTGGCATGTAGTAGCTGCTCATTAAATACTTGTTGAATAAATAAATGACCAAGATTAAGCATTAGTGAGGATGACCATTTGTGGTGCTTCATCTGTGAACTGCCATTTCATGTCCTTTGCCTGTTTTTCCATTGAAGTTCTTTTTTATTTCTTATTGATTTTTGTAGGAGACCTTTAGAGAAAGTGCATATTAATGCTTTGTCACCTGTTATAAATATTTTCTCCTTTTTGTCACTTGCCTTTTTATTTTGTTTATACTTTTGTCTATTGTAATGATTAATTTTCTATGTCAGTGCGACTAGGTTAAGGGATACCCAGATAGCTAAATACCCAGATACCCAGGTAAAACATTGATCCTGGGTGTGTCTTTGAGGGTGTTTCTAGAAGACAGTAGCATTTGAGTCAGTGGATTCAGTAAAGAAGATGCACCCTCACCCTCATCATCCAATCCATCGAGGGTCCAGAGAGAACAAACAAGTGGAGTAAGGGAAAATTCACTCTATCTTCTTCTGCTGGAAGATCCATCTTCTCCTGCCCTTGGACATCGGAGCTTCTGGTTCTCAGGACTTTGGATTCAGCCTGAGTCACACCACCATCTCTCCTGTTTCTCCAGCTTGCAGATGGCAGATCATGGAACTTCTCGGCTTCCATAATCATGTGAGCCAATTCCCGTAATAAATTCCCTCTTATCTATTTATCTATATCTATCTATCTATCTATCATCTATCTATCTATCTATCTATCATCTATCTATATCTCTATCAATCATCTCTATCTATCGATCATCTATCTCTATCTATCTAGCTATCTATTTATATCCTATTGGTCCTGTTTCCCTGGAGAACCCTAATACAGCTGTGCAGCTATTTTATGATTTTTATCTGTTCCAGCTTGGCATTTTTTTTTTGTTTATAACTTCTGATGTTCATGGAAAGCTTAACACAGTATTCCCTACCCCAGAATTACAAATACATGCTCTCATATTTTCAAGTACTTACATAGGTTTGGAGATATTTGTTTTCCTTAAGCTTTCATAAGGTTTAGATTCATCTTAGATTTTTTTTCATTAGATATATGCTGTCAAGCAGAGGTCTAACTTTATTTTGCACTTCTATCTTCTACATCTGTATGCCTGTGACCCTTAGAAAAATGTATGTGGGACCCACAGACATAACTTGGCAGCAAGCACTGAGTTCATCACTCCTATAATGGACCTTCCTATCAATCGGTGTGGTGGGAAAAAGTAAAATACCTTTGCCCACCACCACCCCCTTCTGCAGCCAGATGAGAAACCAAGGGATTAGGGAGCAAAGGTACCATTAGTTCCTTCATTCTCAGTCAATGTTGAAAAGCTTTTCTGGACAGAGGAGGGGCAAATACATTCTTAGCATAACATATACTTGCAATAGTTTGGATGTGGTGTGTCCCTGCCAAAACTCATATTGAAATTTGATCTCCAATGTGTTAGGAGGTGGGGCCTGGTGGGAGGTGTCGGGATCATGAAGGTGAATCCCTTATGAAGAGATTAAGGCCCTCCTGTGGAGGTGAGTTCTTCCTCTCACAGGAATGAATTAGTTCCTGTGAAAGTGGGTAGCTAATGTGAAATGTGATATACAAATTGTATCACTCTGCTTCAGAGCTCTAAAATGGAGCTGGGAAGCCATTCTCAGAAGGACTACCTATACAACATGTGAACTTGCAAAACAGGAACTTGCCTTGAACTTTGAACTGGGCTAAACCACCACAACAACAGCATCCTGGAAAACAGCTGAATTTTGCCAGTACTGCAACTCCTGAACAGTGACAACTAATGAACTATAGGCTCATTTACAAAGCCAGCCACCTCCACCAATGATACTTTCAAAACAACTGTAATCACCCTCAGCATCCTTTTAAAAATTGCTACTCTGCTTCCTCCCTTCGGCAGATAATTTGGCTTCTCGCTGAATCTGTGTCTCCCAAATTGCAATTCCTAAGGCCCTAATAAATGCTTGCTGCATTGCACTCAGTTCTTTTGCCTCTTCTTGGTTGACGTTAAATGGTGTCAGAAGTGGGATATGATGTTACTCTCTTACTATGCATTCTGGTGCTGCCACAGATTTGAGCACTGTACCTGCAGGAACTCCTTGTGTTCCATCACCTCCCTGACAGCTCCATACTCTGTTAGTGAGTCCCCTCTTTTCCCTGACCCTCCTAACTTGGTTTGAGGTTCATATCTTTATTGGGTGTTCTTTGTTGCCAGCTGTCCACAAAGGAAATTTTCCCCTTGTGGTGAGTATTCATGAGGGCTTTTGCTTCTAAGAGTATAGGTGCTGAGTCACCCCTTTCTAGGAATCTCGGTTTCTTGGTGCAAAAATTACATTGCTTCATCTTGTGAATGTCTTTCTTGATGGACAAATATAACTGAAAGTGATTTGGAATTACAATGGCCAACCTGGTGATCTTTTGAATTTCCACAATGCATTTTCTTCCACAGTTAGAAGGGCTAAAAGAAAAGACCAAATAGCCTAAATAGGATGTCTGCTTTAATTTGGTATCTTAAGGCATCTGAAAGATTCTAGGAATCTAAACTAGTGTCTCTAAAAGATAACAATGCCAAATTAATTCAAAGACTAAATTAGAAAAAACCCAGAAGCTTCTAAAAATGAAACAAATCTGGAAACAAGCACTTCTCTATTTGTCTTTGTCTTGTGTCTCCTCCCCCTCCTAGCCCTAGCTATTCCATTTCACTGCCATTCTTGGCACCCTCTTTGCTTATATGGTAAAAACTTATTCTAAACCTGAGCAATTCCTCCTGGGCTTTCCATAAAGAGGGTTATTGGATTGAGTCGCTATTGGAATAATTATACCATTGGAAATTCTAATCATCAGTGGCCAAAAGATGGATCCTTTTAGAGATCTCTCATTCTAAACAATTACCTTATTTGTATATAGGGGAGGATCAAATTTCTTTTAAAGGACATATAATAGTGTCATGCCTAGCCTTAGAAATTTTCTTGACTAAATTAAAGGGCAATCCTAAATCAAAGTTAAAATATTTTGTATGCTCAAACTGTCTGCTTTGGAGCCCATGCAGGATTTACCTCCCCCCACCCACCCCCCCAAAAAAAACACTTTACCCTATGGTCTAGGGCTGGGATTTGATGCTCTCACTGCCAGGGCCCAGGTTCGATTCCCAGTCAAGGAATCAGTCTCTGCTGATGTAAGCCCTTAAACGCAGGAAAAGAAACATTTATTGAAAAATTGGTTTGATATTTATGTGACTTAACTTTTTGGGGTATTCATTTGTTATTGATCCTCTCCCCTCCCATGAACATCTGTTGAGTTCCTGTCTTACCAACTTTCTCTTTTAATCCTTCATCTGTGGGTACATGGGATGGTCAGCTTTTGTGTGTAGACAGTCAGCTAAGAAGCTGAGATGTTAGAGAATATTGCTGGACACAAATGTGGGTTGTATCCCATTTGTGGCTAGCAAAACTGTCCTTTCTTTGAGCTGTCTTTGGGATGGTTCCGGGTCTTGTGAGGAATACTTTGCATTTGGAAATACCTCATGTGTCCTTGGTTAGGTCATATGCTTGGTTAAAGCTTTTCGGGTTTGGTGAGTCATTTGAAAGTCACCTTTGGGGGAAAAAAGTTCAAAAGCCAGTAATATTGACTGTTTTTCCTGGATGAAATCTGATAAGATATTTGAAAAGACACCCTTTTTATAGGAACACTATAGTCAGAAATCGGCTTAATTAAAAGTGGATTTTCAGGCTCTAATATTTTTAAAGGCCTTTCTGCTTTTTCTAGTTTAGATTCTGTTTTGGGGAATTTTTTCAGTCAACTGAAATCTCCTTTTCAATGATATGTTTGGTCCTTCTGTTTGCTCCCTTTCTTGTTGGCATGATTTTTGCTGAGAAAAAAATGTAAAGCTTCATTGGTCTTTCTGGGAAACTTAAAATTGGCTCCCCAAATTGGCTCCACTAAGACTTGTTCCGTTTCCTTCCACTTCTCCTCCTCCTTCCTTTTTGTCATCTTCAATTCCATATAACAAAATCTAGAGGAGAATTCTAGCCTCCCTAAAACCCCATTAAAAGGTGCACAGAGAAAGGTGCCACACAACTCCTTTTTAAGATCTTCTGTTTTCCTTGTGGAGCCCCAAGAGTCATGGACAGGTTCCTTTCAGATCTCAAGCTCTGGTCTCTTTTGCATTGAGTTCCCTGGTCTCTCTGGCTTTTGGGGGTACCAAGGATTAGTTTATGCTGTGAGAGAAAACTTGACCTATGTGTGTTTGATGACTGGTGGGTCACTAGCAAGGGCTGCAGTTTTGAAGGTGGCTGACAGTGGTTATTTAGAGTGAATGGTTATTACTGCACAGGCTACTCATTTTTTTTTTTTGCATGTTTAAATTTTTTTAAAAATGTGGTTTGCACATTTGCAGGCCATGAGAACATTTGCCACTGAGGGATGACTCCTGTGGTGAATGGGCTGATCACAGAGTGGGCTAATGAGTATTGGGTCTCCCACCACCTTCTGGAAATGTCTTTGCAGCGAAGTACACTGTGGAAGCCTTGCGCAGCCCAGTCCTGTAGTGTTTCTCTCTTTTGGAGGACAAGGGATTCAGTGTAAAGATGGGATCCTTGATTTTGGGGGATCTGGATGCTCTGCCTTCCAGCTGCTCCTGCTTTTCACATACATAAGTGTTAGGTCGTGGAAAGTGCAAATGATTTGTTGGCCCTATTCTTTAATGGGCTCTGCCCTGAGCTCAGTGGTCCAGTTGAAAAACAGAGACTAAATTAGAAGCCACCTATCTAAAAATATTAGTCTTCAAAATATGGCTTTCTGGCATTTGGTTATTTTGAAAAGCTTTCTGAATTTTCCTAGGCTCATCTGTATAATCCTATGGTTAATTCCTATTTATTTTGCGTTACATTGGTATCCATTTTTAATCTTTCTCTCACTAACACACCCAAACTCTTTCTTGAAAATGCTTAAATTCTCTTCCTGTGCTTTGAGATGTAAATTTTCTACCCTCTTTTCTCTAAAACTCAGTAAAAGCTTTGGCCATGTGGGACAGATAAACTTCAACTTGTTCCATTTACAGAGGCACAATTTAATCCAACTTTCTTTTTAAACTAGTGAATTTCACCTGTCACATGACTAATATTTTACAATCAAAGCTATACATTCTTTGTATTTTATGTATACATGTGTACATGTCGGTTTGTACATTGAATAAATGATACTAAATTTACTTATAAATAAATGAGTACTTATAAATTAAATAACTAGGCCATATGCTTTTTGAATTCACGTGACTTCAGTAATTTTTAGTAAATAAAGCTACTTTAAAAATTGTTGGTAAAATAAAATAGAAGTGTCTTCAGAATTTTAGATATAGTCACCTGAGTCTACCACTCAAACAAATGTATGCCATCTCTACTAGATGTTTTAAGGTCATAAAAGTCTTGCTTCTGTGATCATTTTGAGACTTGCTTGATGTGTCTGTGAGCTAAAGCTGTAATGGGAGGGTGATGGACCTCCCTAAAACCTTGTACACATCTTTCTGTGAACTTAAAGTCTTTTATTTTCAGCCTTTAAATACTGGGGTGTAGACAGGTGGCCATGGTGAAGCTGGAAGACATAGGTATGTCCACAGTGCCTAGGCCACAAGCTGCAGAGCAGAGCCAAGCCCAATATGGCCTCATCCTCTCTGGCCCAGCTGTGCCCCTTGACCATACTGGGAAGGGTCAGATCCTTCAGGCATTGTCTTCACAGCTCTGTCCCCTGTCTTGGGCTCTGCACCTGATATATATAACATTAAAATTACTTAACTCATATGTTTTACTCTAGAAATTTGGGTTACTGAAAGTTAAAATTATAGTTAATATATGTAATTAAAATTACTGGATATAAGAGAAACAATTCTGTACACAGACTGCATAAGAAAAGTAGGATGTTTTTGGTAAGAAAGTTTATAAGAAAGACAAGTGAATGTGTTTTTTCTTCAAAGAAAAGTAATCTTTGTCTAGTTTAAAGGTGATTTAAAGGTTGCTTTTGTTAAAGGAATAAAAAAGAATTATAGATATAACTGAATGGATATAGAAAGTTGAGGAAAGAGAGAGAATAAAAAAACTTGTAAGAGTTTATAAAAGAGTTGTGGAAATCTTATCTTATGTGGTCAGTCTAAGAATGGATAAATTTGTTTATAGAATTTTAGTAAAATTAGCTTTGTATTAATAATAGACCAATGCAAAGGTAGAATTTGATTTTCTCTTTTGAACAATATTTTTGTTTAGTAATAATAAGAAACAGTAAAAGACTAGTTCAACTTTTAAGTAAATTGCAAAAAAGAGAGGAGTTTGCCTCATGCTGTCTTTATTAGGTCATTTGATTATTTAGAAAACTGTTTTCTGTCAAAGAGTAAAAGTTTTTAGCTTTGTGAAGCCTTTTTATTATCACTTTGGCTAAATGAATGACTATTATTTTACAGTGACCTGTGATCCTATTCTGATATCAAGTGTTTTAAATCTTTGATATTTGACAAACTTCCCAAAATGAAATTTAAAATTCTAAATTAAGTCTTTTTGACTTTAAACAAACTTTTAGACATTTTTAAAAGATCCTCTGAGAAGGAGTTTGATACCAGCCTGGCCAATATGGTTAAACCCTGTCTCTACTAAAAAATACAAAAATTAGCTGGGCATGGTGGCATGCACCTGTAGTCCCAGCTACTCAGGAGGCTGAGGCAGGAGGATCTCTGGAACCCGGGAGGCGGAGGTTGCAGTGAGTGAGATCGTGCCACTTCACTCCAGCCTGAGCAGCAGAGCAAGACTCCATCTCAAAAAAAAAAAAAAAAAAAAGATCCTCTGAGAGTTCAAGAAAACATATTAGGCTTATTTTGTATGTTAAAATCAAATGGAAATCATTGTCCAATAAGAAATGGTGTTTAACTTTGAATTATGTTCATAGGGATGTTATTAATACGTGTTCCAAAATTGTGTGAGATTCAAAAAATCTGATATGTCCTAGTAAATTGCTGTATTCTGATGCTCTTTTTCTAAAAGGTCTTCGTAAATCTTAAAGTGTTGTGTCTTCAAGGAGGTTCATGGAAGAGGGTCTGACAGATACTCTGAAATACAGAACTCTGCTTATGACATTCAAATTATTCAACTGTACTGGGTAAAATTTTTTTTAAACTCTAATTTAAAAAGCTGTATTCATAAAATTGGTAACCCAACATTAAGCAGAACAAGAATTAATTACATGAGACTAACTTGATGAAGGACTGAAATGATTTTTATGACTTTTTGCTAGAACCATTGCTAATTCTTTTTATGGTTTTGTTTTCCAGAGTTAAGAATTTTTTTCCCTCTTAAGCTATTTTTACCTTATATCAATGGGTAATGTATACTTTTGTTAACAAAACTGAGACATTTACCTTTCTCTTTACCCGATTTATCTAGAATCCACAAATTATTCATGAGTATTCTTATTTTATGGCAATATAGTTGTCTGCCTAAGTTCAATAAGAATCTGTTTTCTTCTGTGACAGGATACAATTGAGACACTGGTTATTTTACCAAGGCTTTGACTGGAATATCATATTTTTGAAAGTGACCAGACTGCTTTGAGAAACTGAGATTGACTTTAAAGCCAATAGATGTGGAAAAAGACTGGCCTGGTACCTTGTCTACATGTTCCCCTACCTTTCAGTATTTAAAGAATGTCACTTTCTGATAGGTCCAGAAACCTCAAGGTATTTTGACAACTCTAACAAGAGAAGAATTCAGCTGGGTGTGGTGGCTCATGCCTGTAATCCCAGCACTTTGGGAGGCTAAGGTCGGTGGATTGCTTGAGCCCAGGAGTTTGAGACCAGCCTAGGCAACATGGCAAAACCCTGTTTCTACAAAAAATAAAAATTAGTTAGGTGTGGTGGCATGCACCTGTGAACCCAGCTACTCTGGAGGCTGAGGTGGGAGAATCACCTGAGCTAGGGAGGTCAAAGCTGCAGTGAGCTGTGATCTTGCCACTGCACTCCAGCCTGGGTGACAGAGTGAGACCCTGTCTCAAAAAAATATTAAAAAAAGAGAATTCACCCAATTCATACAAGAATTACAAGCACAAGTCTGACGGTGAATCCTTAGCTTGGCTTCCTACACTTAAGAAGCTTTTAAAAATCAAATCTGGTATTTCCTATTTTAAAAAGTTTCAGGAGTAGGAAGGAAGAGCCTCCTGGGAAGGTGATGACTCAACTGTCCTACTGAGAATGAGAAATAGGTATAGCTTTGGATGTGAAAAAGGTCCCAAAGCCCATTTCTTGCAGAAAGCCATAAATAGAAAGGGGGAGAGAGACCACAGTGTGTTTGGAGAACTCAAGTAGTTAAATTTAAGGTGCTACGAAACCACTGAGCAAAAGAAGAGGGTAGAGACTTTGTAAGCAAAAGCCAGATTGTAAAGGACCTTATATTAATATATCATGGCCAAGCAGTGGGAAGAGCTCTGTTAACAATGCAATGTTGTGGGATAAAGTTCTCACTAGTGGGATTGGCCATATAACCAACTGCTTCCTAAGTGTTGAAGGAACCGATGGAGATAAATCCTATCTTATGACAGAAGGATCAGATGAAAAAGAGTGTAAAGACAATTAATCAACTGGCCCATGCCCTTCACATGGACAAAAACTTGAAAGCTGGCTGTCTTGTACATGTGTTTTGGCCAAAAGCAAAATGTGCCCTCTTGAGAGATTACCTGGTGTTAGTAGACAGTCCAGGCACAGATGTTACTACAGAGCTGGATAGCTGGATTGATAAGTTTTGCCTAGATGCTGATGTCTTTGTTTTGGTTGCAAACTCTGAATCAACACTAACGAATACGGAAAAACATGTTTTCACAACATGAATGAGTGGCTTTCCAAGCCTAATATTTTCATTCTCAATAATCGTTGGGATGCCTCTGCATCAGAGCCAGAATATATGGAAGATGTGGGCCACCTGCTGAAGGATTTCAGGCAAGATTACAGGAATTTCAGAATTTTGAACAAATCTTTGAGGAGTGTATCTCACAGTCAGCAGTGAAAACAAAGTTTGAACAGCACACTATCAGAGCTAAACAGATACTAGCTACTGTGAAAAAACAATGGATTCAATAAACATGGCAGCTGAACAGAAAAGGCATTATGCAGTGGAAGAGAAGGAAGACCAAATTGATAGACTGGACTTTATCTGAAACCAGATGAACCTTTTAACACTGGATGTTAACAAAAAAAACAGGGAGGTTACTGGGGAGGTGGCAAACAAAGTGTCATGTGCAATGACAGATGAAATTTGTCAACTGTCTGTTTTGGTTGATGAATTTTGTTCAGTTTCATCCTACTCCAGATGTATTAAAAATATATAAAAGTGAATTAAATAAGCATATAGAGGATGGTATGGGAAGAAATTTGGCTGATTGATGCACCAATGAAGTAAACACCTTAGTGCTTCAGTTCCAGCAAGAAATTGTTGAAAATTTGAAGCCATTACTTCCAGCTGGTATATAGGATAAACTACATACACTGATCCCTTGCAAGAAATTTGATCTTAGTTATAATCTAAATTACCACAAGTTATGTTCAGATTTTCAAGAGGATATTGTGTTTCATTTTTCCCTGGGCTGGTCTTCCCTCGTACCTCAATTTTTGGGCCCTAGAAATGCTCAAATGGTGCTCCTAGGATTATCAGAGCCTATCTTTCAGCTCCCTAGATCTTTAGCTTCTACTCCCACTGCTCCTACCAGTCCAGCAATGCCAGATAATGCATCACAGGCAGAACTCATGATTACATTAGTAACAGGATTGGCTTCTCTTACATCTAGAACTTCTATGGGCATCGATAATGTTGGAGGAATGATTTGGAAAACTATAGGCTGGAAACTCATATCTGTTTCATTAACTATGTATGGAGCTTTGTATCTTTATGAAAGACTGTCCTGGACCACCCATGCCAAGGAGAGAGCCTTTAAACAGCAGTTTGTAAACTATGCAACTGGAAAACTGAAGATGATTGCTAGCTCCACAAGTGCAAACTGCAGCCACCAAGTAAAACAACAAATGGCTACCACTTTTGCTCGCCTGTGCCAACAAGTTGATATTACTCAAAGACAACTGGAAGAAGAAATTGCTAGATTACCCAAAGAAATAGATCAGTGGGAGAAAATACAAAACAATTTAAAGCTCTTAAGAAATAAAGCTGTTCAACTTGAATATGAGCTGGAGAATTTTACTAAGCAGTTTCTACCTTCATGCGATGAAGAATCCTAGCAATAGAGATTGCTTTGGTGACCATGATAGGAGGAAATGAAACTTGTAAGATCGGGACAATTGTTATTTTTATGAAATGACTTTAAATATGAATTTTACTAACTGTACCTAAATAGCAAAGCCCTATGTAGATTCTGTTAGTGATGTATCTCAGGGTATTGGTATTTTTGAAGAGTATTGTGTCCTTAGTTTTAATTTTGGGTAAAGAAAAACTAAAATCTGGAATTAGTTACAAGCAACAGCACCAACTTATGTGACCCTTGAGGGGTGGGGCTGTGAGCTCTTAATTTGTTTTTGATTCTGAAAATCTCTGCTTCCTGGCATCCAGGAGTTAGAGATTGAACCTTTCATCTTCTTTCTCAAAACTAGTTTTTGATGCTTTCTTTCCTGGGAATAGTCACTTTTTAATTTTATTTAATAAACTGCATTGCTGGAACCACACACACAAAAAGTTTCAGCAAAGCCAACTTAAAAGGAGCATATATGACCAATCATTATTTTTGCTACACTTTATGCAAATAATCAGGCCAAGTATGGTAAGACCAAAAGTTATTTTGCAAATAAATTGGCCCTACTATGATTCATCTTTGGTAAAAGTGGGAAACTGAAGACAGAAAAAATGTGTTTCAGAAGAAAACTATAGAACATCTGTTATTAGATTCTAACCCTGACCATTATTTTTTTGAGTTTTTATTACTTGCCTACAATTTAGACTGAATCTTGAATTCTTTCCTGGCTACAAGTCTCCAAACTAACAGTTCCACATATTTCTTCCATTTTTCCAACTGAAATTGCTACTAGGTTTGTTTTTAGGACCTGCAAACTGAAGCTCATGTATAAATGACCTTGACATACAAACTACAGACCAGAAAATCCTTTCATATTGCCACTGCCTATTTCCACTTTAATTGAGGGTTTTTCAAGTCTAACATCTAGACACCTCAACTGACTGCTCTCTAGACTCCAAGGAAACTGGTTTATAGACTATTCCAAACAATAGCTGTTTTTTGTTTGTTTGTTTGTTTGTTTGAGACGGAGTCTCACTCTTTCGCCCAGGCTGGACTGCAGTGGCGCCATCTTGGCTCACTGCAAGCTCCGCCTCCCGGGTTCACGCCATTCTCCTGCCTCAGCCTCCGAGTAGCTGGAACTATAGGCGCCCGCCACCACGCCCGTCTAATTTTTTCTATTTTTAGTAGAGACAGGGTTTCACTGTGTTAGCCAGGATGGTCTCGATCTCCCGACCTCGTGATCCGCCTGCCTCAGCCTCCCAAAGTGCTGGGATTACAGGCGTGAGCCACCGCGCCCGGCCTAGCTGTTGTTTTTCTTCTGTTGAGAGCCGGCTTGCAATGCCATCTCCTGAAATATGACACAACTGTTTAATTGGACTGGCCTCTTCCAAGAAATAGGGGACTAGTTTAATGGGATCCTTTGTCATTCAGCTATTGACTCAATTTTTTTCTCCACAGACACCAACTCAGATTTTAGTGTGTGAAAGTCTTGGGGAAGTATCAGATAGGGGAATACTGGAGTGCAGAAAATGATCCCCCATAATATGGCACGTTGGCATGCTGAGTGTTTTTGAAAATTGAAAAGCCCAAGAAATTAGCCTCATAATCAAAGTCGTTTTAACCTTGTCTAAGTTCTTCCCATCGAAGGGCCAGGAAGGACTCTCTGAATTTCCTTATCTGACCAAGAAAGTTCCTTTCCAAAAGAAACACAATTGCCTTCTATGCCCACCCTGAAATCTCATCTATTTCGGAAAAGAAGAATGAGGAATAACATTTAGACATGGTTAATTAAATGAATGCCTCTCCTGATATACAGCTAATTACTATAGACTAATGTGGGCCTCCTCACTTAAATAGCTCCCTTGTTACTCAAATTGATCAGTCTCTAAAGCCTTGGATACACACTGACTTTCAACAACCCCACTCCATGGAACATAACACTCTAGAAACAAATGCTTCCAGATCTGAGGGAAACTAATAACAAATCTGTAGCTTACCAATCAATAATTGATCAGTGATGCTGCCTCACATCAGATCTTAATCAAAACAGGGGAATGTGAAATGTGATCTACAAAATGATGTCATTCTGGTTCAGAGATGTATAATGCAGTTGGGAAGTCACTCGAAAAAGTACTACCTGCACAACCTGCAACCTTGTAAAACAGGAACTTGCTTGAACTTTTTTTTTTTTTTTGAGACGGAGTCTCGTGCTTGTCACCCAGGCTGCAGTGCAATGGTGCGATCTCGCCTCACTGCAACCTCCACCTTCCGAGTTCAAGCTATTCTCCTGCCTCAGCCTCCCAAGTAGCTGGGATAACAGGCACCCACCACCACACCCGACTAATTTTTGTATTTTTAGTAGAGACAGGGTTTCACCATGTTAGCCAGGTTGGTCTCGAATTCCTGGCCTCCAGTGATCCTCCCGCCTCAGCCTCCCAAAGTGCTGGGATGACAGGTGTGAGCCACTGCACCCGGCCGCCTGAACTTTGAACTGGACTAAACCACCACAACCACAGTATCTTGGAAAACAGCTGAATTATCCCAGTGCTGCAACTCTTGATCAGAAACAACCAATGAACTACTCAGGCAGCCACCTCCACAAATGATAATTCTTTTGAAACAACTTGGGTAATCATCCTCATCATCCTTTTGGAAACCCCTACTTCCCTTCCTCCCTTTGGAAGACATTTTGGCTTCTAACTGAACCTGTGTCTCCTGAATTGCAATTCCTATGACCCCAATAAATGCCTTATCTTACTGCTTTGCAGTCTAGTCTTTCTTGGTTGTGTTAAAGTTGCAGATACCAGGATGAAATCACTTTTGTCCAATCCAGACAAAATAATACCAGGAAGGACCAAAGGAGGGGAGGCACATGCTTACATGTCTGAGATAAGAACCATTTTCAAGGACTTTCTAAAAACCCTTTACATATCTCCTACTTTGATGAGGCTTATCACTACACATTCTTTAGGACTGCAGTAATTCCAATAAGATGTTCTCAGAAGAACAGTTCTCCAGTAATTGCATCTCCACCAATAAACTGACAACTCTAGTACTGAACCTGGGGAACCAATGAACTCTTTTTCTATGCAGCTTATGTAAATCTTTTTTTGCTCATAAAAGCTCCCCTTCCCCTTCCCTCCCTGAAAGTACTGGTGACTTGTGATTCCATGCATTCTGGATTATGATCCCTATTTCTTTTTTTTTTTTCCTATTCCTATTTCTGAGTAAACCCAACATAGAGGTAATTTTCTCTAGTGTTATTTTTTTAGATTAACGATTGACATTAAAAAGAGTCTAGCTTCCTCTGTTCTTCTTTCTTGCTTCCTTTCTCACCATGTGATCTCTTAGCACATGCCCACTTCCCTTCCATTTTCTGCCATGAGTAGAAGCAGCCTGAGGCCCTAACCAGATACAGCTGCTCAATCTGGAAGCATCCAGCCACCAGAATTATGAGCCAAATAAGCCTCTTTTCTTTATAATTTACTCAGCCTCTGGTATTCTGTTATAGCAAAACTAAATGGACTAAGAGAGAAAGTTGGTGCCAAGGAGTAGGGTGTTCTTATAAATACACCTGAAAATGGGTAAGTGGCTTTGGAACTGGGCAATGGGCAGAAGTTGAGTTTGAAGGTACAAACTAGAAAAAGAAAATATTACAGTGAAAAGAGCATTAAAGACAGTCCTGGTGGGGGCTTAGAAAATGAGCTAGAACTTATTAGGGATTGGTTAGGTGGTTGTAACCAAAATGCTTACGGAAATATGAACAGTCAAGGCCAGTATGATGAGGTCTTGGATGGACATGAGGAATATTTATTTGGAAACTGGAACAGAGGTCATCATTTTATATAGTTGCAAAGAACTTGACTGCATTGTGTTTATGCCCTAGGGTTTTGTGGAAGGCTGAATTTAAGATTGATATAATAGCATATCTTGTGGAAGAAATTTCTAAGCAGCAAAGTGTTCAGGCTGCTGCCATGGTTACTTCTAAGTGTTTATGGTGATTTGTTGGAGAATTTGGAAACAGAACAGAAGGATTTGGAAAACTCACAACCTGGCTGTGTAATAGAGAACTTTCAAAAGAGCACTTTCAAAAAGAGCACTTTCAAAACAGTACTTTCAAAAGAGGAATCCAAGGGAATGGCAGACTTGCTAAAGAGATTAGCATGTCTAAAAGAGTGCCAGGTGTTAACTCAAGACAATGGGTGAATAACCTGAAGACATTTTAGAACTTTAAGGCTGCCTTTCCCATCACAGGCCCAGAGACCTAGAACGATAGAATTGTATTGGAGGAGAGACTTGGAGGGCTGCTGCTCTGGTGACCTCAGGACACTGGTCTGTGCATCCTGACCACTCTGGCTGGAGCAGCCATAGCACAAGTGGCGCCACATGCAGCTCATGCCCCTGCTCCAGAAAGCACAACTGGGAAGCCTTGGCAGCATTCATGTCTACGTGGTACTCATTTTGCATGCATGCAGAATATGAGAGTAATGGAAGCATGGTGGCTTCCACCTAAATTTCAGAGTATGCATCAGAAAGCCTGGGAGCCAAGGCAGAAAGTTATTGTAGTGCAGAGCCACTACAACAGTAGAGAGAGCCTGTACTAAGGCAATGCTAACCAGAAATGTGGAGTAGGAAATACCACAGAAGGTCCCCATGAGGGTAATGAATAATGGAGCTTCAGGGTAGGACTACAACCTGGACCCCAGAATTGTAGAGCCACCGGCAGCATGCAACCTCAGCATAGAAAAGCCACAGTCATTTGACTCCAACCTTTGAGAGTAGCTACGTGGGCCATGTCCAGCAAAACCATGAAGGCAAGGCTGCCTGATGTCTTGGGAGTCCCCCCCTCATACCAGTCTGCCCAAGATGTAGGATATGGGGTCAAAAGAGATTATTCTGGAGTGTTAAGTTTTAATATCTGTTCCACTGGGTTGTACTTGTATGAGGCTTATCATTTCTTTCTTTTGGCCTATTTCTCGTTTGTGAAATGGGACTGTTTACCAAGTGTTTGTCCTACTGTTGTATCTTAGATGTAAATAGTTTCTTTTTACTTTCGTTTGTTTATCTGTTTATTTTTTAGAGATGGGTTCTTGCCGTGTTGCCCAGGCTGGTCTCAAACTCCTGGGCTTAAGCAATCCACCTACCTTGACCTCCCAAAGTGCTAGGATTACAGATGTGAACCACCATGCCCAGCCTACTTGTTTTTGATTTTACAAACTCATAGCTGGACTTTGGACCTTTGAGTTGGTGCTGGAACAAGTTAATACTTTTGGGACAATTGAGATAGAATGATTGTATTTTGCATGTGAGAAAGACATGCATTTTGGTGGGGCCACGGGTGGAATGCTATGATTTGGATGGGGCAGCTCCATCAGAACTTCTGTTGAAATTTGATCCCCAATATGGTGGTACTGGAAGTGGGGCCTAGTAAGAGGTGTTTGGGTCATGGGGTTGAATCCCTCATGAATACATTCATTCCCTCCCACAGGGGTTAGTGAGTTCTCCCTCTTGCAGAAATAGATCAGTTCCCATGATATCAGCTTGTTAAAATGTCTGACTTCCTTGGTTTCTCTTTCTTGCTTCCTCTCTCACCATGTGATATCTTGGCATGAGTGGAAGCAATCTGAGGCCCTCACCAGATCCAGCTGTTCAATCTTGAACTGTCCAGCCACCAGAATCAAGAACCAAATAAATCCCTTTTCTTTGTAAATTACCCAGCCTCTGGGATTCTGTTATAGCAACACTAAATGGACTAACAATACTGCCCACTGTCAGGCCTCTGAGCCCAAGCTAAGCCATCATATCCCCTGTGACCTGCAAGTATACATCCAGATGGCCTGAAGCAACTGAAGATCCACAAAAGAAGTGAAAATAGCCAGTTCCTGCCTTAACTGATGACATTCCACCATTGTGATTTGTTCCTGCCCCACCCTAACTGATCAGTTGACTTTGTGACAATACACCTTCCCCGCCCTTGCGATAATGTACTTTGTGACATTCCCCCACCCTTGTGAATGTACTTTGTATGATACACCCTCCCTACTCTTGAGAAGGTACTTTGTAATATTCTCTCCCGCCCTTAAGAAGGTACTTTGTAATATTCTCCTCACCCTTGAGAATGTACTCTGTAAGATCCACCCCCTGCCTGCAAAAAATTGCTCCTAACTCCACTGCCTATCCCAAACCTATAAGAACTAATGATAATCCCACCACCCTTTGCTGACTCCTTTTTCAGACTCAGCCCACCTGCACCCAGGTGAAATAAACAGCCTTGTTGCTCACACAAAATCTGTTGGTGGACCTCTTCACACGGACACACGTGACACCCACTCCCAAATGTCTGTCTTTCCCTTAAATCTCTTCTCTGAGCTCAAGTCTCATATATCCAACTGTTTGATTGCCATCTCTTCTTGGATGGATAATCGCCGTATCTAACTTAAAATGCTCAGAATTAAACCTACCATCTCCCCTTCAAACCTGCCCCTCCCCAATGTGTGGCATCACTGTTGCTCATTCAGAAACCTGGGAATCCACCTTAACACTTTCCCTTCCCTCATTTTCCACATCCAATCCATTATGAACTCCTGTCAGTTTATATCTCTACAATACATCTCAAAAATTTCTACAGGTGATCTTCCCTATTCACAGATTCTATATCTATGAATTCACCTACTTGCTAAAATTTATTTGTAAGCCCAAAATTAATTTTTCCAGCATTTTCAAGATCATTCCCAGACTAGTGCAGGGAGGTGAAAAACGTGAGTCAACTGACATTCACATTCCCAGCTGAGATGAAAAAGGGCAATGCTCTGCCTTCTTGTTTCAGCTTTCATATTGTAAAGAAGGATCTTTTCTGGAGTCTATTTAGTGCCACTTTTTTTCACATTTTTGTGCTTTGGTTAATGACTTCACTGTTTTAAATGATCCTGAAGCATAGTACTGAAGTGCCTTCTAATATTGCTAACTAAGCAAAAGAAGGCCATGATGATAGAAAACACATGTATTAGACAAGCTTCATTCAGGTGTGAGTTATAGTTATCTTGGCTATGAGTCCAATGTGGATTAATCAACAGTATATGCTAAAGCAGATATTTTAAAACAGAAACACACATAAAACAAAGTTATATATTTATCAGTTGAAAAAAAATTTGTGATCAGACGCTGGTAGAAACCTGTTTCCCAAATGGTTTGGTATTCATTAATGCCATATTCACAGCCACTTTGTAGAACATAACTACCACAAATAATGATAATCAACTATGCTTCACTCAATTTCCACAGCCTCTACCCTAGACCAAGCCACATGCAATCATCATCTCTTGTCTAAATTGCTGCAATGTCTTCTAGAATGAAATCTTTGATTCTACTCTTGTACTACTAGTGCCCATTCTCCACACATTAGCCAGAGTGCCCTTCTGAAATATTAAATCATTTTATGTTATAATACTTCCCTCACTAAACCACTGGGGGAAAGTATCCAGTTGTGCTTAGAGTGAAATACAAATTCCTTACTGTATTAGGGTTCTCCAGAGAAACAAAACCAGTAGGATAGATATGTACAAAGGGATTTATTATGGGAATTGGTCTACATGATTATGGAAGCCAAGAAGTCCCACAATTTGCTTTCTGCAAGTGGGGAACCAGGAAATCCAGTGGTGTAATTTGGTTAAGTATCAAGGCCTGAGAACCTGGGGTGGGGAGAGAGTCACTGGTATAGGTTCTGGAGTCCAAATACCCGAGAACAAGGAGCTCCTATGTCCAAGGGCAGGAGGACACAGATGTTCCAGCCCAAGAAGAGAGTGAATTTGCCCTTTTTCCACCTATTTGTTCTCTCCGGACCCTTAATGGAATAGATGATGTCCGCTTACAGTGGTGAGGGTGGATCCACTTTAGTCAGTTTACTGATTCAAATGCTAATCTCTTCCAGAAACACCCTCAAAGACACTCCCAGAACCAATGTTTTATCAGCTATCTGGATATTTCTTAACCCAGTCAAGTTGACACATAAAATTAACCATCACACTTACCACGGCCTACAAGGCCCTGCGTAATGTGGCCCCTGCTTGTCTCTGCATCATAATCTTTCTCTCTTACTCTGCTTTAGCCACACTGGGCTTACTGCTCTTTTTTGAATATACTGAGCCCAGTTGCTCCTCAGGGTCTTTGCATTTGCTCCAACCTCTGCCTAAACGTTTTGACCAGCTCCTTGAATGGCTGACTTCTCAACTTTGAGAGCTTAGCTAAAATTTCTATGTCCTCAGAGAAACCTTCTCTGACCACTCTGGCTAAAGTAACCTATCAAGTATTCATGGTTACAGCACCCTGTTTCTTTCTTCAGAAGAAGTTTCACAATTCATAATTACATATTTGTTTATTAGTGTAATCCAGCAGTTGCATGCACATCAGACTCCTTCCAGATTATGTAGGTTCAGTTCACAACTTTGAAAATTTTGCTCTTACTCAGAGCCTTGAATACTCTCATATTTAGAGGATGATGGGAAATTTTGCTTGGCTGTTTCCATTAAGGAGTCTTTTAGCCAGCACCATGTCCATAGCACATGCACTCCTAGAAGTCCCCCTTTTTACCTCCCTCTTGTCTTCCTTTTTAACCCCTTTCCCCTCATTTCATCATGCAATTATATCCTGTGCTTGAAATAGTCCCATTTTTACTCCCTCTTCAACTTCTGTGAAAAGATAACAGTTTTGAGATAGGAAGTTATAGTTTTATTTTTTCCTCATTTCCCCTATTTCCCTTCTCTGTTTATTTAAGCAAGTAGTCAACCTTATGCCCCTGTGTTTCAGGGAAAAAATGGGTCAGAGTGCTTTTCCTGACTCCCATTATTATGTCAGGCTGCCAGGGAAATCTTCAACTTAGAATTCGCCTTTCAATTTAGCCAACTGCAGCTGAGGCTGTCATCCCACAATGAGCTGCTTCCAACACAAGGCAGTTTAGGCTTCCCTCTGAACGTCAAGAAATAATGAGTAAAGCTAGTGGCATCCTCTTGCCAGTGTGAGGTGACAGAATTCCACCAGTGTATTACATAGGATCCTTGGGATCTCTTCCAAAAAGTCTTCTTCATGGGAAATATTTTCCAGTGAATGCATCCAGTCCATTTGAAAATTTTTTTCTTGAATATCCTTGATTATTTAGAGCCAAACAGCAACCAGTTAACTAGTTCTAGCATTTGCTCCATTCCCCAAAGCACTGCCCTTAGCACTCTGGAACTTTATTTCTTAGGCTATAATATCTGCTGCTATACTATATCTAAGGGACACCATAGTATCCTACAAATGGACTGTTCATTAGTGATAGTTTTTGCCATTCCCATGAGAACTTTCTTATGCCAGTAGAGTAAGTTCACATATTCTTTACCACCAACAAGGCTACTTCTTTCCTTCCCACTACTGAATACAACTCAAATATTATCCACTGAGCTTTGCACTAATTCTCTATCCTCATTTGGTGAAATAGTGGTCAGCTTAGGATTAAAGGTTTCATGGCTGAAACTTTTAGCAAAGCCTTTCAAGATAGTATCTGTGTGTAGTATAAAGGCCATATTTGAATCCTCGAAAGGCTAAAATGTCCATTGACTAGTTGGTCTGTCGGCATCATGCAGTCTGCCCACACCTAGAATTTTTACACCTGTACAAATCAATTGTACACAGGAACTGGGGCAATGTGGCAGAAACTGATAGTTACCACCCTCACTCCCACCCCACCTTCTGAATATATCCACTCTTCACTTCTTTCTTTAAATATAGAAACCTTAAGTTTTACTTGTCTTCTCAGATGAAGACTACATTTCCCAACCTCCCTTGCACCTAGGTTAAGGTCATGTTACTGGAATGAAGGCAGAGGTGATGTATTCAAACTTCTGAAAAGCAGCTTTAAGAGGAAGAGATATATGGATATGACGGTAAGAGCTGGAGAAGCCATCTTAGATCACAGGAGGGAAACTGTGTCTTAGAACACTTTATCTCCATTTCCCCTCATTTTGACTTTTGTTTCTGTCATCATGCACTGTTAATTTGACATATACTTGGAATCTCACAAGATATTTTTATGGTTTTATAAGTTGATATTAATTTGGATTTATCATTTTCATTACTATTTATCCTTCCTGCATTTCTATGTTTCCATTTAGGAAAATTTTCCTTCTATCAAAGAATAGCCTTTACTATTTTTGTTGTTGCTATTGTTGAGATAGAGTCTCGCTCTGTCGCCCAAGCTGGAGTGTAGTGATCTCGGCTCAGTGCAACCTCCTCCTCCCAGGTTCAAGTGATCCTCCCGCCTCAGCCTCCCTAGTAGCTGAGACTACAGGCACGTGCCACCATGCCTGGCTAACTTTTGTATTTTTAGTAGAGACAGGGTTTCACCATGTTGGCCAGGCTGGTCTCTAACTCCTGACCTCAGGTGATCCACCTGCCTTGGCCTCCCAAAGTGCTGGGATTACAGGCATGAGCCAATGCACCCGGCCCTAGTATTTCTTTTAGCCTGGATCTGCTAGTGACAGATTCCCTCGGGTTTTGTTTGTTTGGAGAAGTCTTTATTTTACCTTCCTTTTTAAAGAGTATTTGACTATATATATTATAGAATTCAAGGTTGGCAGTTATTTTTCAGTACTAAAGGTAGCACTTTGTCTTCTGGCTTCCATTATTTCTTTTGAGAAGTCAGCCAATATCTTATTATTGCTCCTTTGAATGTAATGTGTCTTTTTTCCTCTAGATGCTTTAAAATTTTTTTTTAGTTTTCAGAAATTTGAATATGATGTACCTAGGTTTGATCCAGATTCTCACCCTTTTGCTGTACAGCAAGAGTTAGCAAATGCCTTAAGAGTTAAAGCAGTGGGTCAGGTTTCTGTGGTCCCCTTTTCTCTAACTTCTTGGATTCTCAAAACCTGACTATTTTGACAGCTTTTGATGCCTCCAAATAGATTGCTTTTCTAGTAGTTCCAGTTGACTCACCCATTTAAATCAGATGTGCTGGATCTGAACACATCTGTGCCCACTACCTCAATGACGCCCGCTGTCACTTTCAGGAACTTCAGGCTGAATCACCTTCTGCCAGATATGGAAGACTCTACACTCACCGCAATGTTCAATCTTGTCTGCTCCTCTAAGGGACTGTCGGCTCACACGATAACCAAAACATAATAGTTATTGGAGACTCACTCTATGGTTCATCTTGGCACAAACCTTCCACCATTCCACCACATCAGTGGTTCTCAACCCTGGCTGTACATTAGAATCATCTGGAAAGCTGTTTAAACATATCAATGGTGGACTCCTTTCAAAGACTCTGAATTAATTGGTCTAGGCTGAATATCCTCACCTGTGGTCCCACTGTCCTCAGGGAGAAAGACCGCAGTTGTGGGGAAGAAGTTGGACTGCACCTGAGGAATTGTACCCATTATTTCTTTTTTCATTTTTCTTCTTTTTTTGAGACAAGGTCTTACTCTGTTGTTGAGGCTGGAGTGCAGTGGCATGATCATGGGTCACTGTGGCCTGTATAAAATAATAAAACAAATGTCTCATTTTGGTGTTATAAAAAGAAGCAAATTGGAAATCAGGAGACTGTGATCAATTAAAGTGTTCTAAGGTCTTTCTGTTGATTGGGATGGGGTGAAAATATTACCTAATTTTAGCCTTTTTTGAGGTAAATATGCCTGGTAAAATTTTGGAACTAACCACTAAAAGAACAGAAATTGAATATAAATTCCAAACCAATAGAGGAAAAAATAATTTTAAATGAACAGTAATAGCAATAAAATCAATCCCTCTGAACAAGGTGAGAGGAGAAAAGGAAGGATGAACATAAAAAATTACAGCTCAAATACTTGGATAACCACAAGAAATACAAATGGACTTAATTCACTAGGTAAAAGAGATTGTCAACCTGAATTTAATTTTTTAAATGCAGTTATGTGCTATTTGCAAAAGACCCATCTGAACTAAAATAACACGGAAAAGTTGAAGATTAAACAGCTAGGAAAATATATACCAAACAAATACTAACAAAAAGAAAACTGGAATTGCTATGTTAATATTCAAAAAACTAGACACTAGGACAAGAAGCAGTATTAGGGATACAGGGGACCACTACATAATTATAAAAGATTAAATTCACTAGGAAGATATAGCAATCCAAAACCTATTCATATATCAAATTAAGTAGTTTTGAAATATATGAAACAAAATTGATAAAATTACAGGAAGAAATGGACAAATCCACCATCAAAGTGGAAAATTTCGTGCTACCTCTCTCAATTATTAATTCAAAAAGACAAAGAATCAGTAAAGATATAAGATTTGAAGAACACAATTAACAAGGTTAATATCATAAACATATATTAAACACATGAATTTTTAGAAAATTATGTACAAGACATTTTCAAAAACCCCCAAAATAAGTATCATACAGATCACATTCTTTGACCATCAAACTATTCATTTAGAAATCAATAACAATAGAAAAACATCTCCCATTAATTTGGAAAATGTTTTTATTCTAGATAATTCATAGATCAAAGAACAAACGTCTTTAGATTTTAGAGAAATATACATCAAAGCCACAATGAGATGCCACTTCATACCCGTTAGTATGACTATAATAAAGAAAAGACACAATAACAAGTGATAGTGAAAATGTGGAGAAATTAGAAGCCTCATACATTGCTATTTCTGCAGGAAGTTTGGAAAAGGGTTTGGCAATTTCTCCAAGTGTCATGATAGAGTTACCATATGACTCAGTAATACCAATCTTAGGTGTATGCGTAGGAGAATTGAAAACATGTCCACAAAAATACTTACACACAAATGTTCATAGCAGCATTATTCATTTAACAGCGTAAGGTTCGAAATAACCCAAATGTCTATCAACTAATGAATAAATAAATTAAATATTGTATATCCATATATTGGGATATTATTTAGCCATAAAAAGAAATTAAATCATGGCTCTAAGTCTTATTTTGGACCACAGCATCTTATCGGTACCAATATGTAAGTGCTGCCTATAACCAGCGAAGGACCCTTGATATATCTTATCAAGCTCAGCCCGTGTGTGTGTGCGTGTGTGTGTGTGTGTTTATGTATAAACACACACACATGTATCTCACAGCTAATTGGAGGAGAGAGGGGTAGAGCCAGTATGCTTACTAAATCATATTAATATTTAGGATCAACACATTCAGATTCAGTAACTATTCAAACCCTGAGCTTTCACAGATCAATGATGCTTGCTCCCACAGCAGGGATATTTGAGTCCTTCCACTTTCCTTAACACTGCAAGATTGATGATCTGGACAGAAACTCTTGACTTCATTATAAAGATAGCCCTCATAGCAGATCCAATCCATAGTGAAGGGCTATGACATCACTGAGGAAAGAGAGAGAGCACATTATGCCCACAAACGGACTGAGGTAATGTGACTTTCTACTCTTATCCTAAAGAATGTGTTTGTGTGGTATGTGAATTCATATAAAGTTTTACTTTAGGTAGACTAGGTAATTTTATATTGGACAACATTTTGTTACATTGAATAATTGTATAATAATTATAATTTGAAAGACTATCTCTAATTGGTTTAACTTAACTACATCAAAATGTTGAGTGAATGTAGTAGGTAATAGACCTACCTACTTAAGGTATTAGACCCCATAACTTTGAATGCTGAGTATACAGGTGTCTTCAGTTTGTAAAAATTCATGGCGCCATATCTTTATGGTTTGTGTACTTTTGTATCTATGTTCTACTTTAATAAAAATTGTATGTGTGTGTATATATATACATATACACACACATATATATACACACATATATACACACATATACATATATATGTATATATACACATGTATATATATACCAACACACATAGATTTGGAAATATATATAGGTATATGTATTTATGTGTGCGCATATTATATCCTTTTCCCAAACTAAGCAAAAAGCCTAGATGATTTTAAATGTTCGTTCTATCAAACTTTGAAGAAACAGGCTATCTAACTTTATACAAAGTCTTCCAGAGAATAGAAAAAGGGGAGAATCTACTCCAACTCATTCTATGAGGTAGGTATAACTTTGATGTCAAAACCAAATTAAGGCTGAATGAGAAGGACAATTATAAGTCATTCTTCCTCATGAGTATAAAGGCAAACATTGTAAACATAGATATTAGCAAACTGAGTGTAGCAGTTGATAAAAAAGATAATATACCATAAGCAAATTGAGTTATCCCAGCAATTCAAGGGTAGTTTAATGATAGGAAATCTATAAAATGTTATTCATGCTAAAAACTGACTGAAAGAAAAATAAATCATGATGAATTCAATAAGAGCAGGAAGAAATGTTTCATAAAGTTCAGTACATACTCATGATAAAAAGTCTTAGCAAACTGGAAAAAATAACTTTCTTAATATGGTAAAGATTATCTACTAAAGACAAAAACAAAACAAGACCAACAGCAAAGTTTATTCTTCATAGGGAAATGGTGGAAGCATTTTGTTCAAATCGGAAACATGACATGGATGCCTTCAGTCACTGTTTCTATTCAACATTATACTGGAGGATCAAGTCAGTAAAGTAAAATAAGAAAAAGAAATTAACTGTATGGCCCGGGTTGGTGGCTCATGCCTGTAATCCCAGCACTTTGGGAGGCTGAGGTGGGTGGATCACTTGAGGTCAGGAGTTCAAGACCAGCCTGGCCAACATGGTGAAACCCTGTCTCTACTAAAAATTAAAAAAAAAATAGCCAGGTATTGTAGCATGCACCTGTAATCCCAGCTACTCAGGAGGCTGAGGCAGAAGAATAGCTTGAACCTGGGAGGCAGAGGCTGCAGTGAGCAGAGATCATGCCACTGCACTCCAGCCTGAGTGACAAAGCAAGACTCTGAAAAAAAGAAAGAAGAAAGAAAGAAGGAGAGAAAGAAAGAGAAAGAAAGAAGAAATTAACTGTTTGCATTAGATAGGAATAAACTAAGACATAATTATTTGTGGATAGCACAACCATCTTCATTAAAGCAACCCTAAACAAGTTGCAAGTGAGTATAAATTATAAGAGATTGAGCAAGATGACCTGCTATAAAAGCAATATTCAAAAATCATTTGCATCTCTATGTCAGCACCAAAGAATTAGAAAATTAATATTTTAAAAAACACCATTTACAATAGCAATGAAAACTACAAGGTACCTATGTCACGGGATCCTTGGGGTGTCACTTTGCCAGCTGGAAACCTCTGTGGCCAGTGGCGCCTTCTGCCTGAGTATTATTCATGCCCACTGGGCTTGTTCCCCCCACTTTGCCCAGCAGACTGGACTGGACTTGTGCTACCGGCCTGGATCCCACACCTGGCAAGGGCAAGCCAGGCATGGAGCAGTGAGGGGTGTGTGGGCCAGCAAGCGCTGGGTCTGGCCACTGTACACAGCCAGGCATTCTGGCTGCTACAGTGCGATGGGTAGCTCCAGGTGCCTGCACAGGTGCTGGCTCCACATGAGGCTGCAGATGGACCAGATGTACTGCATGCGGCTTCCGCTGTGACCATCTGCATCTAGATGAGGGGAATGCAGTGACACCATGAAGCTTGGAGATGCCAGGAACTGCACAGCCCCAACAGAGGTGTCACAGCACTGGTTTGGGGAGTCCCTAGGTCTAGGCTCCTCAAAGATGCTGCAGCTCTTCTCTCCCTCTCATTGCCTGCAACATGGTAAGTGGGGGGTGCAGTGTTTCAGCCCTGTCGGTGTTACAGCTCTTTCAGTCCTGCCATTAGGTGAGTCCCAAGTTCTTGTTCCACATCCAGGAAGAATTGAGGTACATGGAAAACTGGAGGGTGAGCAAGGCAGAGAGGCGTTTCATTGAGCAACAGAACAGCTCTCAGGAAACTCACAGTGGGTAGCTCCTTTATGAAAGCAAGTCATCCTGATGTCTGTTCAAGTCTGGCTGAGTCTGGGGGTTTGTATGGGCTTGGAAGGGAGGAAGTGCAGGCTGATTGGTCCATGGGCAGCCATGGGTGGCCAGGAAAAAGTACCATAAGTTCTCACTGTGGTCTGCAGACTCCACCAGGAACTGATAGCCCAGCCCCCATGCTTCATGCCCTCCCTGGCTTGAAGGTGGGGCTTCACTGAGGACCCACACCGTTCCGCCCAGGACACTGTCTGCCTCCTGACACCATCCACATGCCATCCACAGTGCCCAGGCTGTTCATGGCAAGGGGCACTTGCAGGCCTGTGCTAAGCTGCCCTCAACAGCACCCCACCCACCTCCCTCCTGTTCTCATTGGCACCCAAAGTCCAAAGGGGGCTGAGGTGGCAGGGGGCTGGCATGTCAGCACTGCCCCAAGTGCACACACACCCAGCCAGGTCGCAATAGTGCTGGGGCTCGGCCACAACTTTGCCCAGAGCAGGCACTGGGAGTGGGCAGAGGCCAGACAGCAGGAGCAGGCACTTCCGAGCCTGCAGGGGCAGGGGCTTCCTGGACCCTAGAGAGTACAGGGATGCCTGGGTCCAAAGCCACGGCTGGGAGGCTGCAGATGTGCCTGGGAATGCGGGGCTCCCACTCAGACAACTTGGTAGGGAGCAGTACTCCTGCCTGTTCCTGGATCTCACCAACCCCACAGAACAGGTAACCCCACCCGTGCCTCCCCTGCTGCAGCCAGCATCTTCGCAGCAGCCACTGCACATGGGCTGCTGCTGCCATCACCTAGGACTAAATTTAACAAAAGAGTGTAAGATTCAATCAAGAAGAGTAAATAACTTTATAAAAAGACATTAATAAGCTCTAAATAAATGTGACAATGTATCATGTTCATAATTAGGCACACTCAATACCAATTCTTCTCAAATTAATCTCTAGAGTCAATGAAATTTCAATTCAAATTTCAACAGGGCTTTTCATTGAATTTGGCAACAAATTTTAAAATTTATATAGGAGAACAGAGTGCCAAGAATAGTGAAGACTATTCCTGAAAGAAAAAGAATCAAGTAGGGAGATTTGCCTGAACAAATATTGAGACTTAATATAAAGCCATAGGGGCATATGTTCTCAGGACTTCCGTCATGGAAAAAAAAAAAAAGCTACAGTAAATAAGACAATATGCTATTGAGGCAGGGGTTTACCAATGGACTAATGGAACAAAATGGGGGCTCAGAAATAGATCCATAAATATATGGAACTGTGACATATCAGAGAGGTGACACTGCAGATCATTGAGGAAGGAGTGACTATTCAATAACTGGTTCTGGGACAGGTGATTATCCATATGCCAAAAACAATTAGATCCCTATTATACACCATACATAAAATAAAGTCCAGATGGACTGAAGACTTAAATGTGAAAAGCAAAATTTTTAAACTTTTAGAAGAAAACATAAGAGAATATCTTGTTGACTTTAATGTAGTAAAGGATTTTTTGAACAAGGCTGAAAAAGCACTAACCATAAAAATAAAGACCGACTAATTAGACTACATTAACATTTTGAATTTCTGTTTGACAAAAGGCATCATAAAGAAAATGGAGAGACAAGCTACAAACGTGGAGGAGGTATTTACAACATAACCAAAAAAAGATTCCTATCCAAAAATATAAATATAAATAATTCCTACAGATTTTTTTAAATGCAAAAATGGGCATAGGCCATGAACATTCATTTTACAGAAGAAACACAAATGGTCAATAAGCATATGAAAAGATGCCAAACTTCATGAATAATCAGGAAAATGCAAATTAAGACCACAAGGAGACAATACTTTATGCCCATGGAAAAAATGAACATGTCTGATAATACCAAATGTTGATGAGGATGTGGATCAATAGGAACTCATACATTGCAGGTGTGATTGTCAATGGGTACAACCACTTTGGAAAACAATTTGCCTTTATATTTGCATACCCTACAATCCAGTAATTTTACTCCTTGGACTGTTCTCTTGCACATGTGCACCAGGAGTCAAAAACAAGAATATTCATAGAAGTACTGTTCATAATAGCAAATATTTGGTGGCAAACAAATGCTCATAAACAAGAAAATGGATTAATATATTATGAAATATCATATGGTAGTAAAAATATAATACAGTTACATTAAGCAACATGGATGGTGTGGATAAATCCTAGAAACATTATGTTCCGGACAAAAGAAATCCAAGAAGACCATATGCAGTAGAATATCATTTTTATAAACCTCTTAAATATTATGTAGACATTCACATTTATGTAATAAAGCTATTCCTTAAGGCAAGGGTACAATAAACGCAAAATTCAGGATATTAGTTACCTCTGGGTTTAGGGAAAGAGTAGGATGGGATAGGCATCGAATTATTAATAGTGTTTGAAATGGTTTGGCTGTGTTCCCACCCAAATCTCATCTTGAATTGTACTCCTGTACTTCCCACATGTTGTGGAAGGGACCCAGTGGGAGATAATTTAGACCATGGGGGCAGTTTCTCCCATACTGTTCTCATAGTAGTGAATAAGTCTCATGAGATTTGATGGTTTTATCAGGGGTTTCTGCTTTTGCATCTTCCTCAATTTATCTTGCCACAGCCATTGAAGAAGTGCCTTTTGCCTCCTGCCATGATTCTAAGGCCTCCCCAGACATGTGGAACTGTAAGTCCAATTATACCTCTTTCTATTCCCAGTCTCAGGTATGTCCTTATCAACAGCGTGAAAACGGACTAATACAGTGTTCTATTTCATGAATGGCATTGTGAATTCATTGATACTCATTATATTATTACACATTTTAATACATATATGTGTTACATAGTTTTACATATCAAGTAATATATTTAAAGAGATAAAAATTAAAAGTGTGACGAATAAAGTAATTCATATTTCAATATGTATATAGGTGGTTATGATTACACTAAAGAAATATTGAAGTATTGAGTTATTTATGCCCTTATGTCAAAGAAAACATGAATGTAGCAGCCACAGATGCAGACTGATGAAGATTTGTGGTATTGTCAACTCAAATAAGATGACTAATCAGTGTTGTGTTTTTCCAAAATGGTAAATAATTCTTGGCAAAATTGCAAACAAAACACAACACGATTTTCTCTCATTTTACATGGTAGTTATATTATTGGAAAATTCAGTATATATTGAAACCTTTTAAAAGCTACTTCGTGTTTGTGTTTAACACAGAGTTAGGTTCTGGACTCAAATAATTATAATCAGGTTTCACACCCTGCAAGGTGCAGGTGGAAAACTCCCAGCTTTTCTGTGACTTGGGCTCTTATTTGAATGAGCTCATAAGAGAAGCTTCCAGATCTGACCACTGAAGATTATGTGAAAAGAGAGGGGGAGAAAGAAAGAGTTTTGGTTTGGGAAGACAAAGTGGGCAGGGGCCAGAGGAAGAAGAATGTAGAAAGAAGAAAGAAGTCTAAATGCCAGGCCCCCTAAACTGGGAAAATTAGTCAAGAAAACGTCCTGTGAATCTCAGTTCAATGTTGTACAACTACTCCATGAGAGGCCTACTTATCAGGACCACTGTAAGATCCAAGGGGACCTTGGGACACCTAATGGGGTGGAGGGGAAGAATCTGTACCTGTGCTTGTAGTGGTGGAGAATTGGACCCCGAATATAACAGTACTCCAATCTGGGTCAGTGGGAAATTGACCTCACAGTCACATAACTTTATTAAACATGTGGGAATGTTGCACCCTGAGCAAAAGGGGCAGTGAAGTTAGCATGTGCCTTTTCTGGCAATGCCCACAAATGTCACCAGGAAGGACTCCACAAGCTTGATTCCCCCTTTATAGATATTTGCACAGGATCGGCAGCTGTCCACTGACCTCGGCTTAGGAGTTGGGAGCAGGGCGAAGAAGGAAACAGGCTTAACAGATATGCAACTGAGCCAAAGGAAAAAGTAGCCCAGAATAACCTAGGAAGACAAAAAAAGCACTTGATACACAGGTATGGTGCCAGGAGTCAAGGACCGGAGATTGGGTCCAGTTGCGGAAACTGGGCATCCTACATCTGCCTAAGATAGCTGAGCCTTGGAAGGGCATGCTGTATGTAGTAGAAAACAACAAGGATCACTTTCAACATATAAAGTCCAGCCTCAGGGCAGCCAGGAATAGGGTGGAAGCAGCTGTCAAGGTGATATATTGTAGCAATCATCTGCCCATCAGGCAGCTGGAGGAGAGAGGTCAGGTGAGTGCTGCTTAGAACAAGAAACAAGTTCTAAGCTATGTAAAAAAGGAGAAATACGAATCTCTCTTGCAAACCAGACTGGAGGGTGTCCAGAAGGAAATTAATCCTGTAGAATTCACAGTCTAGAGTGGAAGGCTTCTTCCTCACCCACTGTAGTTAATTCAATCTCACCACTCAAAAGAATCAAAAGACAATGGGTTTATATGTTGTTTGGAGGGGCAAGTTGCTGAGTAATGCATAGGATATAATCTAATTTAAGTATTTTATCTACCGTAAGGGAAACAAGCACAATCACACATACACATTGGTAAGGGTATAGAGAAAGGTGTGAAAGGATACACACCAAACTGTTAACATTGGTTACTTAGGAGGTGGAATTAGATATGAGGGTAAAGAGGTCTATAGTTTTCTTTAGACCTCTATATCACCTGAGTTGTTCAACTACCATGTGAACATTCCTAAAAAGTTAAATCTGATAGAAAGATTGAGCTCACCCCTCCCCTCTGCATATTCAGCAGAAATTGGGCAGGAGAGGGAAATCTTTGACATTCAGCAGACACCGGAAGCAGCAGAGACATGGCAGAGACATGGGGCATGATCACCTCTTTTTTTTTCCTGTTTTTTTTTTTTTTTTTTTTTTTTTTGGAGTTCAGCAGACTTCAGAAGGCTTTATTTCTGTTGGGAGGGGTAAGGCACACATTCCCAGAAAAGAGGAGGCAGGGACATGGGAGAAGGAAAGGGTAAAAAGGAAAGGACTTAAGGAAGATAAAGGACCAAATCAGGGAAGGATGGCCAACCTCTGGAGGCTTGGGGAGCTTTTATATGTGATGCCCCCAAGAACCAAGGCACTGAGACCTTGTGCCTTTGTAAGGGAATGAGGTAGCTCGGCTAAGGCTACAATGCCTGCCCTCATTCTCAACTTGGTGTGGCTTTGGACCAATCACCTGATCTCTGAAAAATGCTTAAGGGTTTGTTAGGGTCCAAGGTATATGGTATACTTTAGAGAAGGCAAATGTGGCAGCAGAACAGGGAGCAAAAGAAGGAAATAGCTGCCTTGCTCTCTCCATGGACATCGACAGCACCCTCATTATAGACTATGGGGTAGCAAGAATTGCCTACCTGCAAACAACTGTGGGCGTCAGGGTTACAACGATTATCTACTCATGGATGGCAATCCAGCTGGAGAGACAGTAAGGTCCATTTCCCCTGCTCCCCCCATCAGTGGTAGCTAGAGATTCACCTCGAGTCAAAAATAGAAGGCACAACATCTACACGTAGCTGTATATGTAGGATCTGAAACAGGCCAGATCCCTAAGTGCCTTCTGCATCACCAAGGACAGAATTATCTGTTTTGCTATGGTTCCATTGTTGTTTTAACTTAGTTTTTAAAAATTATTAATGTCATGTATCAGCTCAGTAATTATCCCCAAGTGAAGGGTATTTGAAATCATCTGAAGGTGGGGGAAGTACTTTGGAAAACCAGATATACTGGTCCCTAGCCCTAGGTGAGTATCCCTGTTTTGGTGAACAATTGCTATGAATAGAAGTGTATCATAGCACTCAGATATGTTGGGATAGAAATGAACAACAACAAAAAAGTGAGAACAACTCTTTTAGGCCAGTAGTTCTCAAGAGAGTGATTCCTAGAGAAGCAGCTTTGGCATCATCTGGAAATTTGGTAGAAATGCAAATTATTGGGTACCACCCCAGATCTTATTGAATTCTAAACTCTGAGGGTGGAGCCTGACAATCTGTTTTAACAAATTATCCAGAGGATTCTGACACACACTCAAGTTTGAAAATCACTCGTCTAGCCAAATCCAAAGCCTTTAAAATTATCACCCTCCTTGGCAGACCACCAACCCCACCCCATTATAGTTGAACTCTTTAACCACCTCCTTTTGTTGATTAAATGTCTCATCCCTGAATTTCTCTAATTTCTCTTGTCTTTTATTTCTCTTTCAATGTCACCTTTGCCTCTTCCTTTTTGCAAAATATGAATGCTTGCCCAGTGCTCAATAAGCTGCTCCTGCAACCCTCCTTCTCCATTCTTCTCCTTTCATCTACTCTCATGGTTTAAATGGCCATTTGTATGTTGATGCAGCTTGACATCTAAAGCCAAAACAGCAGCCTTCTATGACCATATACCCGTAGGCTAAAATCAAATAGTGTTTTCCACCAAGTGAATGTCTAGTCATTGCTTCAAATTCAACTTACCTAACCTTCCCAACTCTGCATTGTAGACTCTCCAAACTAAGAAAACAAAAAAACTCATGTTTAACTTTGATGATTCCTTCTCTCTTTTCACCTAGCCCACCCAAACATCCTATTGAATGTTCCTTCACAATGTCTCCTGGATGTGTCACTCTCTGTTCCTTTCCAATAACCAAGTCTAAATTCTCCACATCTCACACCCGCACCTCCTAAATGATCTTCAAGGTCATTTCCAGTCTCCCTTCCTTTGATGCCTTCCAAACTGCTAAATATCTGTTCACAAAAACATTGTATACATCATATCACCTTCCTGCTCAAAAATCCATTGATAACTTCCTATCATTCACTCTTTCAAATCTAAATTACTCAGCCTGACATTCAAGACCCAGAAAAATCTGGCCTTTTTCTTCCCATCCCCCATTCCTCACTTAGTGAGCATGTCCACATACCACATTATAGCAGGTACCTAAAAGTTAGCAATGACTGTGGCAAGCAATCTCCCTGGCCTATTCCTGGATTCTCTTAATCTGCTGCTGCTCGCTCATCCTCCTGGACCTCCAATCCCTGATTCTTGCTCTTGATATCTTCTTTTAACCTCTTAGTTTTGATGAATTGGTCCAAATCTCCTTTCTGATTGATTGGACTCAACTCTTTACTTAACCCTTGATTCTGAATACCGCTCTGACTTCAACATTGCCCTACGGTTTAGGGAAAAACATTTGTTCCACCAGCATTAATCCTGAAGAACCTTTCCAGCCATACATCTCATCCTCTATCTCCCACTCTTTCCCCATTAGAGGAGCTTCTTGGACATTGCCTCTATATTAAACCTTCCATTCCAATAAAGCTAACTCCTTACTGAGAGCATTCCCCCACACATACACACATCACTCTTATCCCCATGGTGAGCTCTTTGCTCTTTCTGTTCCTCTCATATCCTGTCCATTGTTAAAGACCCATCACATTAAACCTGTTGGAATTTTCCCACACTCATAGAGTAGACTGGCTTGTGTACTAGCTGGCAGACTAAAGTCTGAGGCTGGGTTACAAGGAGGCCCAAATGCAAGTATTATTCTCCAGGTTTCCCATATCAGGAAGAGAAACAGAAAGGGTGGGACAAAAAGAGAGAGGAAGGAGAAGGAGGAGAAGAAGGAGGAGCAGGAAACGGAAGAGGAAGTAGTCCAGTTCAAGTCCAGGTCTTTGAGAGAAAGAAGAGTCAAGAACTAGTGAGACAAGGTACAAACATCCAGTTCCAAGGACTAGAGCGGGGTCACAAACAAGATGTTGATTTTTAAATTGGATTGTTATATATTGGAAGTAATAGCATGTCAGAAAACATGAAGGAATATCTTGGAGCCAGGGGAGTGGTGGAATATTTGCCAGAAACAATGTTGGATATTCATGGCTCATTTTATAGGATGGTAGGAGAATGAGTGTGACATGATGGCTTAAAGTTTCAATGTTGATACAGATACCAATTCCTCCTCCTTCCTGCCTTTCAGGGTATGGCATAGAACTTCTTTTTTTTTCTGCCTACATTTTCTCCCTCTGTAAGCTCTTTTGTACCTTTAGTCTGCATTAAATAATCAAAATCATTTTTTATTATGTCCCTTCCTCTAAATATCACTCCAATTTTGTCTTCAGATTTTTAATAACCCAGTTGGATTTTATTAAAAATTTAGTGACAAACATAGTGATATATGGTAGATTTCATTAGAAGACATTAAAAAGAGTTTCTGGAAATTAAAATAAAATATGATTGCCAATTTAAAACTTCAGTAGAGACATAGTCACATAGTCACTGCTGAAAACAAAATTAGTTTTTCTGGCCGGGTGCGGTGGCTCACGCCTGTAATCCCAGCACTTTGGGAGGCCAAGGCAGGTGGATCACCTGAGGTCGGGAGTTTGAGACCAGCCTGACTAACATGGAGAAATCCCATCTCTACTAAAAATACAAAATTAGCCAGGTGTGGTGGCGCATGCCTGTAATCCCAGCTACTTGGGAGGCTGAGGCAGGAGAATCACTTGAACCCAGGAGGCGGAGGTTGCAGTGAGCTGAGATCGCACCAATGCACTCCAGCCTGAGCAACAAGAGCGAAACTCCATCTCAAAAAAAAAAAAAAAGTTAGTTTTTCAGAGGATGAATTGGAGAGAAAAACATTAACTTAAAGAAAATAGAGAGAATTAGTAAAGATAAAAGCTAAAATTAAAGAAATAGAAACTACCACCACCACATAGCCCCACATCCTGCCTCCTACCACAGACACACAAAGGAGAATGGATAATTAAAACCAAAATCAACAGATCTATAAAAGAGACCACCCTCCTTCAGAGGCCTAATTTTTAAAAAGAGCAAAGATGAAAATATACACTATTAGGAATAAGAAATGAGGTTTAACCACTTAATAGATAGAAATAATGATAAAAATTATATGCAACTTGGTCAACAAGTCTGAAAATCTAAAGGAAATGAATGAATTTCTAGCAAGACATAGAATATCACAATTAACTCAAGAAGTGGTAGAAAATCTAAACAGACCAATAAATATAGGGAAAAATAGGATATTTCTGAGTTTCATTTAACCTTCAAAAAAGTATCTTTTACATTTCTCAAACTGTCTCAGATTTGGTTAAAACTTCCAAATTTATTCTACACATACCTTTTTAAAATGTGATGGAAGAATGCAATAAAGAAAAACCTGTAACCACTTTTACTTATAAATATAGATGCAAAATGCTTTTATTTTATTTTTTTATTTTACTTTAAGTTCTGGGATACATGTGCAGAACATGCAGGTTTGTTACATAGGTATACATGTGCCATGGTGGTTTGCTGCACCTATCAACCCGTCATCTAGATTTTAAGCCCCACATACATTAGGTATTTGTCCTCATGCTCTCCCCTCCCTTGTCCCCCACCCCCCAACAGGCCCCAGTTTGTGATGTTCCCCTCCCTGTGTCCATGCATTCTCATTGTTCAACTCCCACTTATGAATGAGAATATGTGGTATTTGGTTTTCTGTTCCTGTGTTAGTTTTCTGAGAATGGTGGCTTTGAGCTTCATCCATGCCCCTGTAAAGGACACAAACTCATTCTTTTTTATGGCTGCATAGTACTCCATGGTGTATATGTGCCACATTTTCTTTATCCTGTCTATCATTGATGGGCATTTGCATTGGTTCCAAGTCTTTGCTATTGTGAATAGTGCTGCAATAAACATACATTGGCATGTGTCTTTATAGTAGAATGATTTATAATCCTTTGAGTATATACCCAGTAATGGGATTGCTGAGTCAAATGGTATTTCTGGACCTAGATCCTTGAGGAATCGCCACACTGTCTCCCACAATGGTTGAACTAATTTACACTCCCACCAACAATGTAAAAACAGTCCTATTTCTCCACAGCCTTGCACCAAACGGTGATTATTAAAAAGCAAAGTGTTTTAATATAATATTAGCAAATAGATTCCAGCATAGAAGTAAGAAAAGTAATTCATTCTGATTAAGCAGGGTTTATATTTGAAGAATGCAAATATGGCTAAGTTACGCAACCTATCTATATGATTCATTACATACACATATTAAAGGCAATAAATGCTATACAATTGTATCAAGAGGTAATGAAGAAGTATTTGACATAACTCATCAGGCATGGCTAATAAAGTCTTTAAAGAAAACAAACATGGAAGGAAAACACCTCAATCTGATAGACTGTTTGCCAAAATCCAGTGAATACTATGAGATACTGTGAGTAAAAAAAGGTAACATCAATCCTGGGCTGCAGCAGGCCTGTCTGAGAATGACCTCAGTCTCCAGAAGAAATAAGATAAATGAACCTGAATGACATTATGCTAAATAGAATAAACAAGGTACAGAAAGACAAACATTGCGTGATCTCTCTCTTTCTCCCCCCCCCCCCCACACACATATAAATATATGTGCAGGATGGGAAAGGAGACATGCTGGTCAAAGGTTATAAAATTTCTATTATACAAGAGGAATCCATTTTAGTGGTCTATTGCACAGCATGATAACCATATTTAATAATAACACATATTTCAAAATTGCTAAAAGAATAGATTTTAAACATTCTCACCACCAAAAAAGTAGGTAAGGTGATGGATATGTTAGTTAGCTTAATTTAATCTTCCTACACATATATCAAAATAACACTTTGTGGCCAGGTGTGGTGGCTCACACCTGTAATCCCAGCACTTTGGGAGGCCAAGGCAGGTGTATCACTTGAACTCAGGAGTTCGAGACCAGCCTGGCCAACATGGTGAAACCCCCTCTCTACTAAAATACAAAAATTAGCTGGGCGTGGTGGTGCATGCCTGTAATTCCAGCTACTCAGGAGGATGAGGCAGGAGAATCGCTTGAACCTGGGAGGTAGAGGTTGCAGTGCACTCCAGGCTGGGCGACAGAGCGAGACTCTGTCTCAAAAAAAAAAAAAAAAAATCACATTGGCCAGGTGCTGTGGCTCACGCCTGTAATCCTAGCACTTTGGGAGGCTGAGGCAGGTGGATCACAAGGTCAAGAGTTCGAGACCAGCCTGACTATCATGGTGAAACCCCGTCTCTATTAAAAATACAAAAATTAGCCAGGCGTGGTGGTGCACGTCTGTAATCCCCCTACTCAGGAGGCTGAGGCAGGAGAATTGCTTGAACCCAGGAGTCCAAGGTTGAAGTGAGCTGAGATCTCACCACTGCACTCCAGCCTGGGCGAATGAGCAAGACTCCGTCTCAAAAAAAAAAAAATCACATTGTACCCCATGTGATGGTTAATACTGAGTGTCAACTTGATTGGATTGAAAGATGCAAAGTATTGATCCTGGGTGTGTCTGTGGGGGTGTTGTCAAAGGAGATTAACATTTGAGTCAGTGGGCTGGGAAAGGCTGACCCACCCTTAATCTGGTGGGTAGAATCTAATCAGCTGCCAGCGAATATAAAGCAGGCAGAAAAACGTGAAATAGCGAGACTGGCCTAGCCTCCCAGCCCACGTCTTTCTCCCGTGCTGGATACTTCTTGCCCTCAAACATTGGACTCCAAGCTCTTCAGTTTTGAGACTTGGACTGGGTCTCCTCGCTCCTCAAGCTTGTGAATAGCCTATTGCGGGACCTTGTGATCATAAAAGTTAATACTTAATAAACCTCTCTCAGAGAGTCAGAGAGAGATCCTATTAGTTCTGTCCTTCTAGGGAACCCTGACTAATACACCCCATAATATAAATACAATTACTATTTGTCAATTATAATTTAAAAAATAAATTTAAGCATACAGTTAAATAAAATTAAATACAGTTAAATAAAAGGTAAATGGAAAACTTGTGTCTGTCTTGGTGGTTGAATGCAACTCCCTCTGGGTTGGGCTATCTGTAAGCAGCCTTGTAGGCCGCAGCCTTGCTAGCTAGAATGAATATGGTCAAATAGATACTGTGTTTCATTGAGAAATAATGTACTTCATCTAGGTAACTGGGATCAAAATTTTAGATCATTACTTTGTGCCACACATAAAATAAATTCCAGTGGGATTAGAAATTTAAGTTTTCACACGAAAATTTTAGAAGAAAATAAAGAGAATATTTTTATAACCTCAGAATGGGTATGGCCCATAAATGGGTGAAGCAAGATAGGAAACCTAGAATCCATAAAGAAGATTGACCAACTTGAGAACATAAAATTTTAAAACTTTCTGCAACTCAAAAGACTCTGTAAAAACTTCACTGAGAAAATATCTGCAAATCAAGTGAAAGAAAACAGATTAATAGCCATATAATATAAAGAGCTCCTAAATTTTTTTATGAAAAAACCAACAACCTAAAAATTATGGCAAAGGTCATGAACAGGAAAATCACAGAAGTGGACATACAGATACCAACAAGCATATGATAAGTTTCAACTTCATAGGCGGTCAAGGATATAAAATATTGTAAATGATGGGATAGCATTTTTATCACCCTTCAGATTGGCATCATTTTAAAATATTCATAATGTTCTGTGCTGGCCAGAATATGGGGAACACCAACTACCTTACATCTACCTCTAGTAGAAGAGTAAGTTGCCACAACCATTTTGGAAGGTAATCTGGTAGTAACTATGAAAAATTTTAAATGTGTAGACCTTTGATCTGGCAATACCTCTTCTAGAAATTCTTCCTAGTATATTATTCTCACAAGTCAATATTGATTTATGCCTGGGGATGTTCACTGCCATAGGTATTAGCGCACACACACACAAAGGAAAACAATCTGAAGGTCTATCAGAAAGGTAATGGTTAAGTTAGCAGGCAGCCATACACTCAAATACTAAAATGGAGCACAAGTTGATAGCTCTCTGTTGGCCAGGAGAGTTCTCCATGATGTATTGCTGTTTTCAAAAAAGATGCAGAGTATTTTTCATAATATGATGGTATCTTTATTTTAAAATAGTTGGAGAAAGGAACCACATATATCTGTGTGCATATATAACTGCATTTAGTAGAATTCAGAAAAGAATCTGCCCACATTCACATATAATTTCAGATCCCCCTGAATTTCTACTGAATGCAGTTCATGAAAAGTTTCTGTATAACAAACTACAAGGGAACAATTATTTGGTAAATGTGTATTTGTCTATCAAATCAAAATACTTCACTTCTGTTAAAAGGGTGTGATATTATGGCTATCCTCGTATATTTATTAAAGGAACATGTAATAAACCACACTGGTAAGTGTTCAAATGACAGAAAACAATTTTGGTAAAGTATTCAAGTTTGAAGAAAGCCTATATCAAAATTTAAACTAATGTTGTGTGTTTGTGTGTGTATGTATACTGCCGAAAGACAAAATTACAATAAATTTTATTTTAAAATGTAATTGGTTTTTTTTGTGATTCTAGAAAACAAAGTGAAGGTTTCCATGAACTGAGCAGAGAAGGTTGACTTTATAGGCAGAAAAGGGCTGAAGAAAGAAACAGTGAACAAAAAGTGATGGGTCATTTCAAAATTACTTTCCTTGTAAAGGTTAAAAGAGAGAGGACTTTCTTATCACACTGGCTAAAACTGGCCTGTTTGGGAATTTGGCTATTATCTCTGCCTTTCTTGGTTTGTCAGAAAGTCAGACAAATAACTTAGTTTCGACTTGGTGGCATGAAACTTCTGCATGAGTAACTCCATTTTGGTTTGGTCTGTTGGACCCAGCACAAGGGCTCATTCTAAACCAATGGCCTCCTATAAATTTTAACAGGGTTCTTCAGAAAAATTTGAAAGGACCCACATCAAACTGTTAACACTGATTATACCCCAGATGTTGTATAGGAAGGGAAAACTTTTTTTTTCCAAATACATCTTTGTATATAATTTAAAACGAGCAAGTCGTTTAAAAACTCACTTAGCAAAAAGAAATTCAGGGCAGAAAGAGAACGCAAGAAAGACTGCAAGCAGCAAGACAGACAGGTGAAAGAGAGTGAGAAGAGAAGAGAAAAGAGAAGAGAAGACAAGCAAGACAAAAGACAAGACAAGAAAGAAAAAAACTGCAATCTGTGGTTGAGGAGAATGGGACCTAAGCAGCGCGGAGAGGCAGGCGCGGGAAGTCAGCCGCAGCCACAAGCCTTGGAGCTGCTAATCCCCGTGCGTCTGTGGCCAGCTGCCTGCAGCAGCCTGGACTGGCGGGCGCCCCAGTTATGTGGGAAGAAGCAGAACTTCACAGTCATTGAAACCGTACCTAAGGGAAACAGAGTGGGGCTCTGAATATATATCGATGGGAGCGACTGTTGCAGAAAGCAGACCAGAAAAAAAGGCAGACGAAGCCTGCAAAGCCAGGCTGTGGGAAGTCTGTCCACCCACAGGGTCAGCTCGCTGGTGTCGCTCCAGTGGAAGGCTCTGGCTGCGCCACCCACCCCTTGAGCCCTTAAGCTCAAATGCAGCAAGTACCTCTTGTTTCAAGAGGATGAGAATCCGGAGGGGGAGGGTGAGGAAGCGCAGATGATCACGGAGGACAGGAGCTGGACAGAAAAACAAGACAGTTGTCCTCATTCCCCCTCTCACTGCGCCCTGCCCCTTAAAGGGGAGTCAGTGGAAAGCTCCTTTCTCTGCTAGCCTTAGGGATGGGCAGGCCCGAGGGCTAGGAATGGGGAGGAACGTTATTGGCAAGAGAGGGAGACCTGACTCTGCGACGGAAGAGTGTGGAGCTGGAAATATCAAGCCCCCTCGTCCTGCCAATCCTGACAGACCATGTTGAGGCCTTTCACGCAATGGAAGAATTTGAGCACGGCGGGCTCTGGATTGAAATCCCAGCTCTACCACTTGCTAATTGTGACCTTGGACAACCAACCTGACCTCTTTGGGTATCTTATTTGTAAAATGAGGGAACAATAGTAGTATTACCCTTCCCATGGGGTACTGAGAGATTAAAGATGATAATGCATATGAAATATAGCACCCGGGAAAACGTAAGTGCCAAATAAATCCTAGTTATTATTAGAACATTAATTAATGTGTCATTTGTGTGCACAGCCCGAGACCAGGTGCTGAGCTTTAATAGCCACAGAGGCTCCTAGATTCCATCTCTTTTCACCATCTCCAAGCCCTCCCCATTTCTTCTTCCTGCCCCCACCAGTGCCGAATCTAAAATCCTATCTTGCTTTGGAGCGTCTCCAGCTGTTTGCTCATTTTCCACCAGCCCGCTGTTCCCCGCCCCCAACACATAGGCACACATTCTCTTGGGGAACACTTTCACTCGGAGAGTGAAACCTCCCTGCCCAAGCCTTCTCTAAGTTCACATGGAACTGAGGTGGGGAGCTGGAGAGGTTTGGGGGACAGCAGTCTTGGGATACAGATTTCCAGAGAGAACAGAGAAAGACTATTGAGTATCGCTTGTGGGGCAGTTCGAGATGCCCAAGGCAGCCAGCAAATAGCAAATACTTAAGGTTGTTTTTCTTAATCAAGCATCTGCAGTTGCTGGGTGTAACCCTAGCTTCCTTCCTCTGCGAAATGTGTGAATGTGCTATCGTCAAGCATTCCACATATTGATTCTCTTACATTTCACTGACTTGACCCCTCTCTGCCCCCATTAACCCTGTATAATGGGGCACTTGCTCTTTCAAATCCAGGTGGATCCCTGCAGATGGCCGAGTTTCATAATGGTTAACCAGCCATCCCTGGCTCCCCATCTCTGCTCAGAATATGCCATTCTATAGATAAACATGGAAGGCACAAAGGGGAAGTCAAGGATTATTTCCTTAAACTTTTACTTGTTTTGCCAAAGAATAAATATGATGCTGCAGAATATGTCCAATATGTCCAAATGTTCCCAAAAATAGACCTAGTGCTGAGGCTGTGCTCATGCCTGGGCATTCCCAGAAATGGTTTCACTATTCATCTTCCAGTCACTATCTGCACAGAAGGTGGTAAGGAATTCTCACTTGATGTGGTGCTGAATAGTCAGTCCTTCAAGATTAGAAAAGCTTCTTGATTTAGGAGACATTTGTTATGGAAAGATCTCAGTCCCCCTTGGGGAATCTCTGTTCACCCTCCCCCCTCACCATGTTCCCCCTCTTGCTGGCGCCTTCTCAGGCAGATTATAGCCATTGCTGGATGTCACAGCATAAGATCAGCTTGGACCGCTCTGGGCAACCATGGCTTTCCACATCCTCATGTATTTTCTGCAAGTTGATCCAAGTAGACATTCTTCTTTTTAGCTACTTACTGTCAGCTCCCTCACCACCCACCATCATGTCTTTTTAAAATATGTATTTTTATTGAGTCTGATTACAAATGTGAAACATGATTATTGTAAATATTGACAAGTTACAAAACTGCAGTCTAACCATACGAAAAACATTAAATGAGCCTAAATTGTGGGACATTCTAATAAAATACCTAGACCAGCACTCCTCAGAAGTGTCAAGGTCATCAAATCAAGGAAAATCTGAGGAACTATCACAGTCCACAGGAGCCTAAGGAGACGTGACAACTAAATGGATGGCATACTTGAACAGAAAAGGGACAATAGGGGAAAACCAATGAAATCTGGAAAAGTGTGGTCTACAGTGATAATAATGTCTTAATACTGATTCATTTTTGTAAATCTGACAGGTGAAATATGATTAGTAATTGTTGCTTGTTTTAATTTTAACTTCTATATTAGTGAAGTTGAACATTTTTTCTGTTTATTGGCTCTTTGTATTTCTTCTCCTGTTAATTTCTTATTTATTCCTTTTGCCCATTTTTTCTGCTTTGTTTTTGATTTGTAAGAACTCTTTGTATAGTAAGCCCTTTGTATCATGTGCTGCAAATGTTTTCTTTATAAAATTTTCTTGCAGTTTATTTTTAAAGGTGCTTATGATAGAATTGTTTTTCATTTTCTTTGGTTTTGGCATTTTCATGCCTTGCATGTGGCTTTTGTCATTCTCCGCCTGCTTTCTTTCACATAACAGCCCTTCCAGGTAAAGTAAGGGATGTGAAATGTCACATTAGTTGCCTTATGGACACACAGATGATGATAAAACTGGGACTTGAACCCAAGTCTCTCCACTCTTAGTCCAGTACCTTTTCCATTGCCAGGAAAGAGCAGAAGGAGTTATTTCCACATAAGAGAAAGGAAGCTTCTTTCTCCATGACTGCTAACCCCTCATGTAAAAATATACAGCTGGGCAGACTATATGACACACTACATGATAGACTAAATGACACACTATAGAGTCATTATGACCAATCTCAACGGGGCCCTTATTGCTGCCACACAATCTTATTAGTTTCTTAATTAGCCTCTTCAATCCTCCTCCACAATGCCAATTTAAAACATTCTTCATTTTTACCAAGCCTCTGATCGCCATCCCTCACTTCCCTCCCTCTCCCATCTCACAAAGAAAATAAAGCTTTTCAGGTGGGAATGCTCAACTTCTTACGCTATCACTCTTAAGAGTGGTCTAAATAAGGAGTCGCCCTCTCTCCTGTCAAAAAGAGGTGGGGGAGGAGATTCCACCCTTTGCCTTCCACTGGAGGTCAGGCTCCAACTAATATCCCCCTCTGTTTCCTGTGCCTTCACCTTCTCCCTCTCTATTTACTCTCCTATCAGCATTTAAACATGCACAAGCCTCTCCCTTCCTAAGAAATAGAAGCAAAAGGCCACAAAGCCTCTGTAGCCAGACTGCCTCTCTAGATTCCTCCTCTCTGGGCAGGGCATCTCTGAAAGAAAGGCAGCAACCCCAATCAGGGGCTTACAGATAAAACTCCCATCTCCCTGGGACAGAGCACCTGGGGGAAGGGGCGGCTGTGGGTGCAGCTTCAGCAGACTTAAACGTTCCTGCCTGTCGACTCTGAAGAGAGCAGCAGATCTCCCAGCACAGCACTTGAGCTCTGCCAAGGGACAGACTACCTACTCAAGTGGGTCCCTGAACCCCGTGCCTCCTGATGGGGAGACACTTCCCAGCAGGGGTCAACAGACACCTCATACAGGAGAGCTCCAGTTGGCATCAGGCGAGTGCCCCTCTGGGACAAAGCTTCCAGAGGAAGGAGCAGGCAGCAATCTTTGCTATTCTGCAGCCTCCGCTGGTGATACCCAGGCAAACAGGATCTGGACTGGATCCCCAGCAAACTCCAGCAGGCCTGCAGAAGAGGGACCTGACTGTTAGAAGGAAAACTAACAAACAGAAAGCAATAGCATCAACATCAACAAAAAGGATGGCCATGCAAAAACTCCATCTGAAGGTCACAAACAGCAAAGACCAAAGGTAGATAAATCCATGAAGATGAGGAAAAAACGGCTCAAAAAGGCTGAAAATTCCACAAACCAGAATACCTCTTCTCCTCCAAAGGATCACAACTTCTGGCCAGCAAGGGAACAAAACTGGACAGAGAATGAGTTTGACAAATTGACAGAAGTAGGCTTCAGAAGGTGGGTAGTAAGAAACTACCTCTGAACTAAAGGAGCATGTTCTAACCCAATGCTAGGAAGCTAAGAACCTTTATAAAAGGTTAGAGGAATTGCTAACTAGAATAGCCAGTTTAGAGAAGAACATAAATGACCTGATGGAGCTGAAAAACACAGCACGAGAACTTCGTGAAACATACAAAAGTATCAATAGCCAAATTAATCAAGCAGAAGAAAGGATATCAGAGACTGAAGATCAACTTACTGAAATAAAGCATGAAGACAAGATTAGAGAAAAAAGAATGAAAAGGAACGAACAAAGCCTCCAAGAAATACGGGACTATATGAAAAGACCAAACCTGTGTTTGATTGGTGTACATGAAAGGGACAGAGAGAATGGAACCACATTGGAAAAAGCACTTTAGGATATTGTATAGGAGAACTTCCCCAACCTAGCAAGACAGGCCAACATTCAAATTCAGGAAATATAGAGAACACCACAAAGATATTCCTCAAGAAGAGGAACCCCAGGACACACAATCATCAGATTCACCAAGGTTGAAATGAAGGAAAAAATGTTAAGGGCAGCCAGAGAGAAAGGTCAGGTTACCCACAAAGGGAAGCCCATCAGACTAACAACGGATCTCTCTGCAGAAACTCTACAAGCCAGAAGAGAGTGGGGTCCAATATTTGACATTCTTAAAGAAAAGAATTTTCAACCCAGAATTTAATATCCAGCCAAACTAAGCTTCATAAGTGAAGGAGAAATAAAATCATTATAGACAACAAATGCTGAGGGATTTTGTCACCACCAGGTCTGCCTTACAAGAGCTCCTGAAGGAAGCACTAAATATGGAAAGGAACAACCAGTTCCAGCCACTGCAAAAACAAACCAAAATGTAAAGATCATCAACACTATGAAGAAACTGCGTCAGCTAATGGGAAAAATAGCCATCTAGCATCATAATGACAGGATCAAATTCACACATAACATAACTTAAATGTACTTAAATGTTAAATTCACACATAACATAACTTAAATGTAAATGGTCTAAATGCCCCAATTAAAAGGCACAGACTGGCAAATTGGATGGAGTCAAGACAAATCGGTTTGCTGTATTCAAGAGACCCATCTCACATGCAGAGATACACATAGGCTCAAGTAAAGGGATAGAGGAAGATTTACCAAGGAAATGGAAAGCACAAAAAGCATGGGTTGCAATCCTAGTCTCTGATAAAACAGACTTTAAACCAACAAAGGTCAAAAAAGACAAAGAATGGCATTACATAATGGTAAAGGGATCAATGCAACAAGAAGAGCTAACTATCCTAAATATATATGCACCCAATACAGGAGAACCCAGATTCATAAAGCAAGTTCTTAGAGACCTACAATAACAGTGGGAGACTTTAACACCCCACTGTCAATATTAAACAAATCAACGAGACAGAAAATTAACAAAGATATTCAGGACTTGAACTCAGCTCTGGACCAAGTGGACCTGATAGACATCTACAGAACTCTCCACCCCAAATGAACAGAATATGCATTCTTCTCTGCACTACATAGCACTCATTCTAAAATTGACCACATAATTGGAAGTAAAACACTCCTCAACAAATGTAAAAGAATGGAAATCATAACAAACAGTCTCTCAGACCACAGTGCCATCAAATTAGAATTCAGGATTAAGAAGCTCACTCAAAACCGCACAACTACATGGAAACTGAACAACATGCTCCTGAATGACTGCTGAGTAAATAACGAAATTGAGGCAGAAATAAGTAAGTTCTTTGAAACCAATGAGAACAAAGATATAACACACCAGAATCTCTGGGACACAGCTAAAGCAGTGTTTAGAGGGAAATTTATAGCACTAAATGCCCACAGGAGAAAGCAGGAAAGATCTAAGATCAACACCCCAACATCACAATTAAAAGAACTAGAGAAGCAAGAGCAAACAAATTCAAAAGCTAGCAGAAGGCAAGAAGTAACTTCGAGCAGAACTGAAGGAGACAGAGACACAAAAAAACCCTTCAAAAAATCAATGAATCCAGGAGCTGGTTTTTTGAAAAGATTAACAAAATAGACCGCTAGCAAGACTAATAAAGAAGAAAAGAGAAGAATCAAATAGACACAATAAAAAATGATAAAAGGGAGATTGCCACCAATCCCGCAGAAATACAAACTACCATCAGAGAATGCTATAAACACCTCTACACAAATAAACTAGAAAATCTAGAAGAAATGGATAAATTCCTGGACACATACACCCTCCCAAGACTAAACCAGGAAGAAGTTGAATCCCTGAATAGACCAATAAAAAGTGCTGAAATTGAGGCAGTAATTAATAGCCTACCAACAAAAAAAAGCCCATGACCAGACAGATTCACAGCCGAATTATACCAGAGGTATGAAAAGGAGCTGGTACCATTCCTTCTGAAACTATCCAAAACAATAGAAAAACAGAGACTACTCCCTAGCTCATTTTATGAGGCCAGCATCATCCTGATACCAAAACCCGGCAGAGACACAACAAAAAAAAGAAAATTTCAGGCCAATATCCCTGATGAACATTGATGCAAAAATCCTCAATAAAATACTGGCAAACCTAATCCAGCAGCACGTCAAAAAGCTTATCCACCACGATCAAGTCAGCTTCATCCCTGGGATGCAAGGCTGATTCAACATATGCAAATCAATAAACGTAATCCATCACATAAGCAGAACCAATGACAAAAACCACATGATTATCTCAATAGATGCAGAAAAGGCCTTCGATAAAATTCACACCCCTTCATGCTAAAAAAAACACTCAATAAACTATGTATTGATGGAACATATCTCAAAATAATAAGAGTTATTTATGACAAACCCATAGCCAATATCATACTGAATGGGCAAAAGCTGGAAGCATTCCCTTTGAAAACCGGCACAAGACAGGGATGCCCTCTCTCACCACTCCTAATCAACATAGTATTGGAAGTTCTGGCCAGGGCAATCAGGCAAGAGAAAGAAATGAAGGTATTCAAATAGGAAGAAAGGAAGTCAAATTGTCTCTGTTTGCAGATGACACGATTGTATATTTAGAAAATCCCATCATCTCAGCTCAAAAACGCCTTAAGCTGATAAGTATCTTCAGCAAAGTCTCAGTATACAAAATCAATGTGCAAAAATCACAAGCATTCCTATACACCAATGACAGACAAACAGAGAGCCAAATCATGAGCAAATTCCCATTCGCAATTGCTACAAACAGAATAAAATATCTAGGAATACAACTTACAAGGGATGTGAAAGACCTCTTCAAGGAGAACTACAAACCACTACTTGAGGAAATAAGAGAGGACACAAAAAATTGGAAAAACATTCCATGCTCATGGATAGGAAGAGTGAATATTGTGAAAATAGCCATACTCCCCAAAGTAATTTATAGACTCAATGCTATTCCCATCAAGCTATCACTGACTTCCTTCACAGAATTAGAAAAAAAACTACTTTAAATTTTATATGGAACCAAAAATAGCACGTATAGCCAAGACAATCTTAAGCAAAAAGAACAAAGCTGGAGGCATCACGCTACCTGACTTCAAATTATACTACAAGGCTACAGTAACCAAAGCAGCAAGGTACTTGTACAAAAACAGATATATAGACCAGTGGAACAGAACAGAGACCTCAGAAATAATACCACACATCTACAACCATCTGATCCTTGACAAGCCTGACAAAAACAAGAAATGGGGAAAGGATTCCCTATTTAATATATGGTGTTGTGAAAACTGGCTAGCCATATGTAGAAAGCTGAAACTGGATCCCTTCCTTACACCTTATACAAAAATTAACTCAAGATGGATTAAACACTTAAACATGAGACCTAAAACCATAAAAACCCTAGAAGAAAACCCAGGCAGTACCATTCAGGACATAGGCATGGGCAAAGACTTCATGACTAAAACACCAAAAGCAATGGCAATAAAAACCAAAATTGACAAATGGGATCTAATTAAACTAAAGAGCTTCTGCACAGCAAAAGAAACTATCATCAGAGTGAACAGGCAACCCACAGAATAGGAGAAAATTTTTGCAATCTATCCATCTGACAAAGGGCTAATATCCAGAATCTATAAGGAACTTAAACAAATTTACAAGAAAAAAACAAACAACCCCATCAAAAAGTGGGTGAAGGATATGAACAGACACTTTTCAAAAGAAGACATTTATGCGGCAAACAAACATATGAAAAAAAGCTCATTATTACTGGTCATTAGAGAAATGCAAATCAAAACCACAATGAGACACCATCTCATGCCTGTTAGAATGGCAATCATTAAAAAGTCAGGAAACAACAGATGCTGGAGAGGATGTGGAGAAATAGGAATGCTTTTACACTGTTGGTGGGAGTGTAAATTACTTCAACCATTGTGGAAGACAATGTGGTGATTGCTCAAGGATCTAGAACTAGAAATACCATTTGACCCAGCAATCCCATTACTGTGTATATACCCAAAGGATTATAAATCATTCTAGTATAGAGACACACGCACATCTATGTTTATTGCACCACTATTCACAATAGAAAAGAATTGGAACCAACCCAAATGCCCATCCATGTTAGACTGGATAAAGAAAATGTGGCACATATACACCATGGAATACTATGCAGCCATAAAGAAGACTAAGTTCATGTCCTTTGCAGGGACATGGATGAAGCTGGAAACCATCATTCTCAGCAAACTAACACAGGGACAGAAAACCAAACACTGCATGTTCTCATTCATAAGTGGGAGTTGAACTATGAGAATTTATGTGCACAGGAAGGGGAATATCACACACCGGGGCCTGTTGGGGGGTGGGTGACAAGGGGAGAGATAGCATTAGGAGAAATACCTAATGTAGACGACGGGTTGATGGGTGCAGAAAACCACCATGCCTCATGTATACCTATGTAACAAACCTGCAAGTTCTGTTCATGTATCCCAGCACTTAAAGTATAATAAAAAAATTTTTGTTTAATTTTAAAAAAGAAAAAAAAAGAATCACCATGGGATCATTAAAAAATACTGAGGTCTATACCCCTTTCCCAGGATTCTGATTTAATTGGTCTGGAAAAAAAAGAAACAGCAGCAAACACAGACACACTTCTTCAACCCTAGGTCGTCCTCCAAGTTGCTTCTTCTAATAATGCAACTGTAAAAGCAAAGACCTTGCTTTGGAGCTGAGAGGTCTAAGATGCTGTATATGTGGTGCCAAGTTGCTACAAATCTATCTTGAAGGGAAGAAAAAAAAATTATTGCTTGCTGTAGGGGAGACAGTGCTGCTTTGGGAGGAGACAAACTTTTACCTGAGGAGAGAGGAGATTGACTTGGAAGACTGGCCTGGCTCCTGTTCCCACTCTGGCCCACTGGGCTGGGTTTAAGTCCCTCTTGAAACCCATGGAGACTTTGTAAGCTTCTCAGTGAGCACTGAGGTTCAGAGGCTGATAAACAATTCACTTGCAACTTGATGAGACTCCAAGCATAAATAGGCCTGGCCTTGGGCTCCACTAACCCAGTATAGAAAAGAATTATAAAAAGGATGGTTTGTCCTGCCTCTGTTCATAACTCAGATCTCCAGTGCCTCCCAGAGGAGCATATGGTGCCAGACAGATCCCTAGGCATGGACACCAGTATGCTCATGATGACATCTCCTAGCCACAATAGCTGGTGTGGACAATGGGTTCTGGAGGAAAAGAAAAAAAGCAGGATAGTAAGTACAACTGACGGATCAGCTTATAGGCGCTTGGGAAGCATCATTTTGAGGGATTCTCAGATACAAGCAGAGAACTCTCTGAGGGAACTAACTACCTCCTAGAGCACTTGAGGGATGGGGAAGTATAGAAACTTGAGTATAGCTATAAATGTGACCCAGAGTCACAAGCTAAAAGGGCCACGAGGCATTTGAGTCTTACAGGACCGTGCACATCACTCAGGACCATGCGCATCACTCAGAGAGTATCCAAAGGCAGACTTAACTCTTCTTTCCCAAAGGGTAGCCAGTGCATATTGGACAAGGCCCCAGCAGCCTTTGGATTGGCCTTTCTCCTCCCCATAGGAGTAAATAAGATGAAAAGTAGGCTCTGTCACATTGTATTTGGATTGGGGCCTGAGCTTGGCAGAGAAATGTTGCTTTTCTATAGATAGATGATAGCAGGCTTTTTGCCCTGAAGCCTGAGCCTCCATACTGATCAGTTGACAGGGCTCAGAGTCCCTGCAGAAAATACTTGTTTCCACTTCTCCCCTCCCAGACATTTTGCTTGAATTTCAGTTCTCTGCTGAAACAGACTCCCACTTAGGAAAACTCTGGTGAGTGTCACCAGACATACACAGGCAACTTCAGCCATGGAAGAGAGGTCTTTCCAAGTGGCAAACAACTCTGAGGCTAACCTTGCTGAGGGAGCAGTAAAGGTTTTAACTGTGGGTGATTACCCCAAAGACTCATTCCCAAAGGGAATGAGCAGAAGAACAAAGAGGGAGATAAAGAAATGGGGTGGTGTAAAGAGGAAAAATGCAGAGGAGAAGCAAAATCATCCCTTTTCATGTAAGTTGATTTTGGACAGAAATTCCTAGGAGTCAGGGCCTACATGTTGCCCAGAGAGCACTCAGTCAGTACTTGTTCTCTGTAGCTCTGTAAAGTGAGCACTGAAGTTAGTTGCCAGCCCCAGCAGATTGACTTCATGACCACTGCTGTATGCCTTGAGCACTGATGGAATTCCCCTACCACCACCTGGAAAAACATGTTTCTGATAAATTCTTCTTGATCTTGAACTTGAAAATCTCAAATAACCAAAAATCTGGCTTTGGGTCATCATGCACCAAAGTTTGTGGAGAAGCAGATGGCAGGAGAGATACTTTTTTAAAAATAAAATGAACTTTCAAGGAATTATGTGGATTCAATTCAGATTCTGGAAAATTTTCCGCAGCTCTTAGAGATACCTACCTGAACAATAGATGCTTCTGGATCTCTGGGGTTTTGCAAGATCCTTAAATGTATTCCCAATCCTGAAAGAAAAGCTCGGTAATGTTTAGGAGAGTAGAGGAGGAGGGAGAAAGGGAGGGAATTTCCCATTTTACAAGTGGACAATCTTCTTTAACATCTAACGCCAAGAAGCTTTAGGCATTTATTTACTTCCTTAGGTGCTTAGAGAAACCAGGTCAGGGAGTGGATGTGACTATTCATTTCTCCTTTAAAGGGAAGCTCTGGTTCTCTGCCCAGTCACATATGGAATTTACACAAGCTTTACCCAGTTCACTGTACAGACAGGCATTAAGTTGAAGGGCCATCTATCTTCATTAAGCTGCTGTGCTTTGAGTTTAACCCCTACAACTTGGCTCCAGGCTGAGATGACCTCAAGAGGACTTCTTCTATTGACAATAGTTGGAGACACCAGTCCAGTTATTACTAATCTCAAAGACCCTGAGGAGGCAGGATTTGGGAGTTTTCTGGACACTCAAAATCACTGAACTATATTCATTGGCATTTATTGAGTGACTAATAACAATAACTAATTGTGTGTATTTTACATGCATTATCTCACTTCCCAACCCTCTGAGATAGGTAGACCCTAATATTATCATGGGGAAACTGGGGCTCCAAGAAGTTAAATCTCTTACTCAAGGCCACTGAGCAAGTAAGTGACAGAACAGGAAGTCTGATCTGTCTGCATGATCCAAGATGCCATGCTGATTCCTTCCAAGGATTTATCAATTGATAATCTTTCCCTTTTATTTCACCTCCACTATTCTTGGAAGAATAGACCATACTGGCTATTTTCTGTTCCTACCATCAACTCACTCCTTAACCCTTTCCCTCTGGCTTTCCCTGTTCCCCACTAACTAGCCATCTGGAAGGTGACCAGTGACAGTCATCAGCAAATCAAATGTCTCCTTCTCAGCCTTCAGCTGCAACAAGTCTTCAGAGTCAGATGCTCCCTCTTTCTTGAAACACTTCTCTCCTTTGTCCTCTGCAATTTTTCCTCTTTCCTGTTACCTTTCTTATCTGTCCTTCTCTGTCTTCTTCAACAGATTTCTCTAATGTCTTTCTCCATAGATGTGGATTTTTCTCAAGGCTCTGCCCTCCACCTTGCCTCCACTCTCCTAGATTCAAAATGCAATGCCTCAGGGAGAGGCAGCATAACATAATGGCTATGAGCACTGACTCTAAAGTCAGGCTGCCTGAATTTCAGTACCCCTCTGTCATGTGCTAGTAACTTTGGCAAGTTTCTCTATGCCTCTGTTTGCTCATCTGTAACATGAGGATTCATTGAGATCATGTATGTAGAGCACTTGAACCAGGGTCTGACAGATAGTAAGCCTCATGCAAGTGTTTGCTTTTATATAGTCTGGGCCCCCAGGCCCTAACTTTCACCTAGACTCCAGGTCCACTTCAACTGGTTTCTTCATATCTTTCCCCAAAGATCTCTAAGAAACTCACCATGTCCATAATTGCCTTTATGTCTCCTTCTTTCCATCCCACCTTTTATTACTCATCTCTGTCAAATATCACCACTATCCTCATCAGCATGCTGTCAAAACCTAATGATACCAGGCATACTGGCACATGCCTGTAAACCCATCTTCTTGGGAGGCTGAGGCAGGAGGATCACTTGAACTCAGGAGTTCAAGACCAGCCTGGGCAACATAGTAAGAACCCATCTCAAAAAAACAAAACAAAACAAAAAACAAACCCAAGACTTTTCAGCTCTGTATGAGATGAAAGAAAAAGAAAACCCTAATGGGTTTGACTCTTCCCTCTCACTCACCATCTTATTGGTTGCATAATTCTGCCAATTCTACCTTTAAAAATTCCCCAGTCTCGATGATGAAAATGTTTTGGAGTTGATAGTGGTGATGGTTGCATACCATGTGAATACACTAAATGCCACTGAATTGTACACTTTAAAATGGTTCTAATGGTAACTTTTGTGTTATGTGTATTTTACTACAATAAAAAAAATGAGGAGGTTGAGGCTCCAGTGAGCCGTGATTGTGCCACTCCAAAGGCACTCCTGTCTGGGTGACAAAATGAGACCCTGTCTCAATAAAAACCAACAACAACAAAAAACTGAGCATATCTCTCTACCTCCATTGCCACTATCATATCCAGGCCACTGTCATCTCTCCTCTGGAATATTGTCACAGCCTCCTAACTGGTCTTTTATACTTCTGCTTTTGTTTACCCCCAAAGGTACTGATCCAGGAGGTCTGAGTTGGGAGCCTGGGAATCTGCCCTATTAACAAGTGCCCCAGAGAGTGTTTATTAAAGTTTGGGTGTCACTGACTACAGCATGAAGTCCAAACTCCTTAGTCTGGCAGGATCTTTCATATCTTCTCCTTAGTGTGACTCTCTTCCCCTTTATTTGACTTCTTCTTTGTAACTGCTTTATATTTTGACTAAGGATGATCATTTGCCATGAACTGAGAAGTAGGATTAAGACAATTTTCTCTGAAAATGCAAATCAAAACCACAATGAGATACCATCTCACACCAGTTAGAATGGCGATCATTAAAAAGTCAGGAAACAACAGGTGCTGGAGAGGATGTGGAGAAATAGGAACACTTTTACACTGTTGGTGGGACTGTAAACTAGTTCAACCATTGTGGAAGTCAGTGTGGCGATTCCTCAGGGATCTAGAACTAGAAATACCATTTCACCCAGCCATCCCATTTCTGGGTATATACCCAAAGGATTATAAATCATGCTGCTATAAAGACACATGCACACATATGTTTATTGCAGCACTATTCACAATAGCAAAGACTTGGAACCAATCCAAATGTCCAAAAATGATAGATTGGATTCAGAAAATGTGGCACATATACACCATGGAATACCATGCAGCCATAAAAAAGGATGAGTTCATGTCCTTTGTGGGGACATGGATGAAGCTGGAAACCATCATTCTCAGCAAACTATCGCGAGGACAAAAAACCAAACACCGCATGTTCTCACTCATAGGTGGGAATTGAACAATGAGAACACTTGGACACAGGAAGGGGAACATCACACACCGGGGCCTGTCGTGGGGTGGGGGGAGGGGGGAAGGATAGCATTAGGAGATATACCTAATGCTAAATGACGGGTTAATGGGTGCAGCACACCAACATGGCACATGTATATATATGTAACAAACCTGCACGTTGTGCACATGTACCCTAAAACTTAAAGTATAATTTTTAAAAAAAGATAATTTTCTCTGAAATTCAAGGAGGAGAGAAAGAGACAGAGAGAGGAGAGAGAGAGAGAGGAAAAGAGAGCTCTGGATTTAAACCTTAGCTCAAATCCTAGCTCTACCACTTACTAGCTATATCACCCAAAGTAAGTTACTTAACCTGTCTTCATCCTCTCTCTCCTTATCTGTTAAAATAATAGTAATACCCTACAATTTTGCTGTGAAGATTAAATTAGATAACACACAAAAAGTGCTTAGCATTTATGTATTTACAGTACTTTTACAAAAAGTTAATGAGTTTTTAAGCTTAGAAAAAATAGAAATGATACATGTTGATGACATAGTTTTTCAACAAATGTCAGAGTTGTTTCCTCAGTGCTTAGCCCAGTGTGTGGCACATATCAAAAGCTAAGTACATTTTTTTGCTGCTGTTGTTATTAATATCATAAAGTTGGGGCTAGGATCAAGCACTCTGGCAGAGAGCTTAACCCTGGTAAGGTGAAGGAGCACATCTTCCTAAGAGCCGGAAGCATTTGGGATGGCTGTGTGGAGATGGCTCAGATAGAAGCTGAAGAAGCTCCTGTCAGTTGGCCTCAATCTTCTCAGAAATGAAGGAGGTGAAATCATCTCCTGAGAATGAAGGGCAGGGATGCGACTGGGGGCTTGAGGGGAGGGCAGGAAGTTTGGAGCAGCTGCTGTAGGGAATGTGATAGGGAGTCAGCAAGCAAGGAATGAACGGATTGTTGAACAGCCAGAGAAGCCAGCTTAGACAGCACACATTGGCAGAGAACGCATTGCAGGGTTTTTCCAACAAGCCAAGAGTGGAAACAGCCACCTTCAAGGGGTCACTCAGGGCTGCATATTGGAAGGACAAGAATGGGACGAAAGGTAGGATAGTGAAGGATTCTAGGATGGGCACAGGAGCCATGGAACTGTCCATGGACCTGGGCTGCAAAGGAAGTTCATCTATATTCCTTCAACACATATTTAACCACCATATATTTTATACATATTATACAAGTGCCTGGGTGTGAGGGATGCTGAAAAGAACCATACACACAAAATTTATGTATTTAACATATGCCCACACAAAGAGTTGCACACAAATGTTTATACAAGCTTTATTCATTATTGTGAAAAACTAGAAGCAACTTGGATGATCTTCAACAGGTGAATGCATAAACAAACTATGATACCTACCTAAAATTACTCAGGAATAAGAAGAACTATTGATACATGCAACAATATAGATGAATCTCAAAAATCAGTACGCCGAATGAAAGAAGTACATACTGCATTATTACATTTGTATAAAATTGTAGGAAATGCAAATTAATCTACAGCAACAAAAACCAGGTCATTGATTGTTTGGGCCAGCAGGAGGGAGACACAAAGGTAATTTTGGGGAGTGATAGGTAGGTTCATCATCTTGATTTTGGTGAGGTTTCACATATATTCATATGTCAAAACTCATCAGATCATCCACTTTAAATGTATGCACTGTTTATATGTCAATTATACCTCAAAAATGTTAGCAAAATAAATTTTTTTTAAATCGACCATAGAAAAATAAAAAATAAAAAAATTGACCACAAAATCTCTGCCTTCATGGATCTCATAGCCTACATGGGAAAGACTGACAATAAACTAGTAAGTAAATAAAAATCATTATTTTAGACATTGTTTCCTGCTGTGAAGTAAACATACAGGACAAAGGGATAGACAATAGGGTGGGAGTGGCAAAAAGGAGCAACTATAGATAGGATGGTAAAGGAAGGCCGCTGAGAAATTGCCATTGAACTAAGTCCTGAATGATGAGAAGGAAACAGCCATAGGATGATGTAAAGAAAGAACATTCCAAGCAGAGGAAACAGAACATGCAAAGGCTTTGAGGCAGAAAAGAACTTGAAGTGTTCAAGGAACAAACAGCAAGAAAACTAGTGTCACTTGAGTTTAGTAAGCAAGGAGAAAAGAATATCAGGAGGTGAGGTTTAGAGAAGTTGGCAAGGGTCAGATCATGAGGGGCCTTATAGATCATGGTAAGGAGTTGGGAGATTATGTTCTAATCATATGGGTAATCCAATGGAGGGCCTTGGATTACCCATATGATTAGAACATAAATAGAGAAGAGACATGTTCTACTTTATGCTTCAATATTGCTCTGACTGTTGTATAAAGAACTGACTCTTGTGGGGGCAATGGTAAAGGCAGGAAGACCAACTAGGAAGTGTTAGGCTAGTTCAGGTAAGAAATGTTGGGGATATAGATTAGGGTGGTAGAAGTGGAGATCGTGAGAAGTAGTCACATGTAGAATTTCTTTTGGAGGTACAATGGAAAGAATTTGGCTCCTAGATTGGCTGTGGGAAGATGAGGGAAAGAGTAGAATCAATCTGACTCATGTTTTGGCATAAGCAAATGGGTGGTTGGTGGTATTTCCATTTACAAAAATGGGTGCTATCAATAAGGATAATCCTATAATTAAGTATCTTAATGAATCTCATCTAGAAGCAGGAAAGGCTACACAGAAAGACTAAAGGTGTAATTTGTAGAGCAATAGCATTCACTCAAATTAGCTAGGAAAGGAGGATGTTTGGTATTTTGTGTTTCACACTAACCTTATGTTTGTCTGTGCATATATAACATGATGAAATGATCTTGTATTGTCTTACTTCATCACGGTCACAAAGACATGTCTTGTCTTGCCATTGGACTTATCTGGTATTGGTGTTCTGTGAGATTGCTTATGTCCAATAGGAGAATAACATGGCCTACCTGTGAACATCAGGCCAGCTTCTAAGAAAAGTGAAACCTAGATGTAAATGTCACATCAATTCCCAGATGTCAGGGGTTGTTTTTTCTTTCACACATAGAAAAGCAAATTTGGGAGAAAGGAACTCAAAAACTCTAATTTGGATGTGTTAACTTCGAGACAGGTTTAGATACCCGAGAAGAGATGTTAAGTAGACAGTCAAATATGCAAGTCTGAAGAGTAGGGGTTTCAATAGATAAAAAGTATATAAATTCGGGAGTCATCATTGTAAAGATTGTATTTATATGTGAGGATAATATTTTTCATGTTGAGACTAGTTGACATCATCAAAGGAGAAAGAGTAAGATGGAGAAGAAAGAAGGTCCCAGGATGAAGCCATGGGCAGTTCAACGTTGAGAGGTTGAGGAGATGAGAAGGAACCAGTAAAAGAGACTGAGAAGAAAAAGGGCTAGTAAAGAAAGAGACAATCCAGGAGACTGAAGTGTTATGGAAGTCAAAAGATGAATTTCAACAAGAGTCATCAACTCCATCAAATGCTGCTAAATAGTCACAAGGAATGAAGACTGAAAATTGGGCATTAGATTTGGCAGCATGTAGGTCATTGGTGACCAGGACAAAGCAGTTTCATTGGTGTGAGGAGCTGAAAACCGTATTGCAATGGATTGAGACAAGATTAGAAGGTGAGAAACAGAGCCAGAGTGTAGACCATTCATTTGAGGAGTTTTACTCAAAAAGGGAAGAGGACTAGGTCAATAGCTGGAGGAGGGAGAAGGGCAAGAGAGTTGTTTTTAAGGTGAGCAAGCCTGACATATTTTGTATGCCGACAAGGAATGAAGCAAATGAAGCCAGAAGGAGAACAACATCTTAAAAAATAGCAATAGTAGTGGAGGGATTGGAAGTCAAGATGAGAGGGAAGTACAGAGGTAGCTACTGAACTCTTCCCCTGGGCCAGGCACTATGTTAACTTCTCAATCTTCACAGCAACCCTGGGGAGGTAGGTACTACATCTATTTTACAGAGGGGGAAAGGAGGCTTGGAGGTTAATAACTCTCTTGATGTCACCCAGTTAGTGAAAGACCATAGATTTGGACCCATGCAGCCTGGCACTAGCACCTACATCCTATGTACTACAGTATTCTGCCTTAGTGGAAGATGGAGAAAATCAGAAGGTGGGGGATCTTGAACGTACCAGCCACCTGGACTTGCTAGAGGAAAGGCTCAAACTTCCATGGGATAGTGCCAGATACTCGGTACACAGGATGGAGACTAACCCAGCTGATTTCAGAGCAGCTACCTCCAAGCAGGGCTTGTCATTTCTCTTTGGCCTTGATTTAGTATAGACTTATAGGTAGATTGCAGGAAAATGATGGCAACTCCATTCTTACAGTCCTCAGGGGACCCATCCTAGTATTTCTCCCCTCATTCCCCTCAGCCATTCCTCTTGGTGTCATATTTGCTAAGGTGGCCTTCCAGTGGACAGAGGGCTAACTGGGAAGCAGGGCAAGGGCTTCTCTCCCTTTCCACCTACCCCGATTACTCCCATCTCCACACACATCTTATCCCCCACAATAAGAGGCTCACATGAAAAAGAAGATGCCCTCCTAGGCTGAATGTTGCAGTCTTCCAAAATCCCCTCGAAGGAGTGGAGATAAAGAAAAAAAAAAAAACAAAGTCCTCTCCTTGAGAAGCTAATCACAATGTTGTGACTGCTAGAGTTAGCTTACCCATATCATATTTGAGTGTCCTAGGACAAGCCCTCTTTCATGCCTCTCTCCCTCACTCAGTGTCTGAAAGCCACCATTAAAAATATATTCTTTGCATCATCGCTGAGATGAATAGCAGATTAGGTGTAAATGAATAAGATCATTAGATCCTAGCAGTAGGACAGAGGTAGTTTTGGAATACTGGGACTAGGGAGAGCAAGAATGAGCTTGGAACAAGAAGGGGGAAAATGAGATAAATACCAATCCCATAGTTTTTCCAGAAGCTGATCCTAATCACATTGCCCCTATTAGGAAGTGGTCCTAAAAGAGGAAGATTGAAATTAACAAGTCCTTTGTCTCCATTCTTTCTTGTGCTGGGCCTGCTGGAGCTGTAGCCCCTACTGGATCACAGCTAGATCCTAAAAAGAGCCAAGGGGAGATCCCCTGTTCTTCTAGGGACCTGAAATGTTTTCTTGAATAGACATCTTATGAGTCGGGTATGCGGAAATCCAGTGAGTTTGTACTGCAATCCAGTCATTCATGGCCACCTCCATCCCCTCCAGGGTTCCAAGAGCATCTGGCAGTGAGAGTAGAATGTGACTTGAGAAGTTGTGGGAAGTCCAGCATATCCACCTCTGTACTCTGCCTGATATCTGTAAACATTTCAAGGTATATCTTCTTCCAGATTTCACTGAACCCCACAACTGGAGTTTCTTTCTTGGGGTTTTACCTTTACACTGTCCTAAGTGATCCATTATAAAATGTGAATATCCATGGAAGGGGTGCCATCTGAAGCAATGATTAAGTATGCCACTTCTATTTAAGGGAATTTAACTGCTCTCCTTTTTCTCCGACTGAAAATGGCACTGTGGTAAAACGATGTCAATGTACTTAGCACTACTGAGCAGTACACTTTTAAAAATGGCTATGTGGGTAAATATTACATAATGCGTATTTTACCACAATTTTAAAAATGTATCTGAGGTATTTTCCTGTCTGCTCTGGCTGCACTCTCTTCAGAGGAAGAGGCACAGGCCACAGCTTTGACCACGACTCTGTCCTCTTTCAAAACATAGCAGATGGAGGACTAGTTGGGGCCACCTGGTCCCATGCTGTGAGGTCTAGCACTGAAAGAGGAATTGGCTTAATCACATTATTTGTCTTCCTGGACAGCCTATAGGTTATGTTAATTAGGAACAAAAGGGCTGAAAAGTGACTTCTCATCCAACAGCTTCTCCCAAGGCCATTTTTGATGGAAAGGTCAAGTTCACCTAGGCTGGCTATTGACCAATCTAATCTATTCACCTTTGGTGATCCTCAGTCATACTCTCTCACCTTCACAGAACATTCTAGTTCATTCTTCCTCTTACCTCCCTTATGAAGCCCAGCGTCCCTGATTCTTACCCTTCATTCTTTTCTCTTATGCTCGCTACCAATCCCTGAAGACTCCTGTCTTCAAAAGTCTAGACTCCAGTCCTGGTAGAGCGTTGTAAATAAAGTGTTACTGTCATACATTTTTAAAAGAGCACCATGGGCCTGCAAGTAAACGAGAGCAGAGTAGAATGGTGAGACAGTTATGCAGTTTCCTAGTCAGCCAAGATCCTGAGAATGGGGTAGATAAGCTTGAAAATCTGGGAGCCAGTGGCTAAGTATCAGCAATCCTCTTTTTTGAGCATTAACAGTAGAAACTACATAGTGGAAAATTTTCTCTTCCTCCCACTACTCCCACCCAAGTGCCAAGAGCACTCCTCCAAAGAAAGAAAAGGAAAGTATAAACTTAATACCTTCTATAGTTTCTACACTTCTCCTAGCCTTTTCTCATATATTATCTCACTTGATCCTCAAATCCCCACAGCTGTAGAGACTGGGGCCCTGAGAGGTTAAGCAGCTCATTCTGAGAAACAAAGCTGGTTAATTGGCAAAGCCTGAGCTGGACCCAAGTTCTCCTGATTTCTGGTCCTATGCTCTCTCCACATCATGGTATATTCGCTTTAGCTGGCAGGCAAGATGGTTTGGAAAGCAGCCCAGACCCCTTTTTTTGTTGCTGATGATACAAGTTATGTGCAGACCTTGGGTTTATAAAAGCAATGACAAATTGAAAAAGAGAAGATGGTAACTACAAACAAACAAAAGACCCCACTTATATCCTTCTAGAAAAGTAAAATTGACACGCAGAATTGTGTCTGTAATAGAAGAAAAGCTTTCATTTCTTTTCGCACTGTCGATAAGTAATTCCAGACATTGAAACTCAAAACATCCCCTAGTTCCTCTGCAGAAAGCCTCAAGTTACAAGTCGGGAAGCAAAGGTCTTTTGCTTCTTTATTATTTTGGAGTGAAGATCTGAACCTGAGTTGAAACAGGATCTGGTTATGCAGAGAGGAGAAATAGACTGCTTGGTGGAGTGAAAAAAAGAATCATTCTATTAGAATGTTTAACATCTTTAAAATCACATTAAGGACAAAGCTAACATTTTTCCAACTTGTATAGTCAGCTATTGCTATTCAGGGATACATTATCAAAACTGGGGGTTGGCCAAGCATCTAGTTTTTCTTTCTTCTCCCTATGTTTTGCTGACCACAATATGATCACTTCAATGCTGTTAACACCTCCACTGTCTGGTAAAAGTTGAGTGTCCAGACTTCTGAAAAACTTCATTATCTGGGAGACAGTTGAAAGTCTGAGAGTATTTGAAAAAAACCACTAGAAAGTAAATTAAATCACTCTTCCCAGCCCACCTCACTTTTCTGACCAGGAGGGTTCTATAGCTACTCTTGCTACATGTTCTTCATGGGTACCCTAAGTCATCATAAAAAGGTTAAAATGTTTTTAAAAGCAGGAACATTTTCCATGGGATTTGTTTTCCACAGCTGGCACATTAATGTGTATTATGAGCACTGTCCTAACTGCTCCCAGCTTCTTTTATTTTTGGCAATATATTCTTTTAAATGTCTATGGGAAAATGGTACAAATGTGTTTACAAAATTTCAACACCTGAAGCAGTGATTATGCTTCATTATCAAAATAACCTTGAGGCCGGGCGTGGTGGCTCACGCCTGTAATCCCAACATTTTGGGAGGCCAAGGTGGGCAGATCACTTGAGGTCAGGAGTTTGAGACCAGCCTGGCCAACATGATGAATCCCCGTCTCTACTAAAAAAAAAAAATTAGCCAGCGTGGTGGCGCAGGCTTTAGCCCTGCTACTCGGGAGGCTGAGGCAAGAGGATCACTTGAACCTGGGAGGCAGAGGTTGCAGTGAGCCAAGATCACGACACTGCACTCCAGCCTGGGTGACAGAGCAAGACTCCGTCTCAATTTAAAAAATTAATAATAATCATCTTGAGTCCCCATTATGCCAGATAAATGAGTGACATTGTTTTACTTAGAATACAGGACTGAAGACCGCCCCGTCACATGTCCTCAGCATTGCTGTATATTGTGCCCTTCCTCCACATCCTCCCCAGGCCTCCCTGCCTGGCTGAAATGGCTCACACAGCTTCCCTTCTCTTTCTGTCATCGTCTTGGACTGCTGCCCAATCCCTGGCCCTCACCTTCAGGGGTGACCTTATGGCTGGAACGAGGACTGGAGAAGAGCCAATGGGGCAAGGCCAGTATAGCTTCAAGGAGTGAATCCTGGAAATAAAAGTAAGTTCACTTAACTTATTAACAGTTCCAATAAAATGCTAGATGGGCTGGAAGGTAAGACCCAATGCCTTGAATGAGGTTTGTGTGTTATCAATGCATTTAAGTGACTGGTAATATATTTGTCCTGCTATCATTATCAGAGAACCCAGCTATATTTAAGCAAATTGGCTTACTTCTAAGAGGTGATTTTATGTGTGGTTGATGAAGCCCAAACAGCCATCATCAGATATAAGCATTTCAGCTGTAAGCAGGGAAGTTTCTGACAACCTTCTTGAGACAAGGAGAATAAATCAATACAACACACACCTCTAACTTTACCCATCATTGGTTAAGATTGCTCAGTTCAAGAATTTTCTCTTTGACTTCAGATTTACACTATTTGGTGGCTTCCTTGTCTTTTAATAAGCCACTTCAAAAAAGTTATTGGCTAGGTGCAGTGGCTCACGCCTGTAATCCCAGCACTTTGGGAGGCCGAGACAGGCGGATCACTTGAGGTCAGGAATTTGAGACCCTCCTGGCCAACATGGTGAAACCCCCCGTCTCTACTAAAAATACAAAAATTAACTGGGCATGATGGGGCACATCTGTAATCCCAGCTACTCAGGAGGCTACTTGGGAGGCTGAGGCAGGAGAATCGCTTGAACCCAGGAGGCAGAGGCTTCAGTAAGCCTTGATTGTGCCACTGTACTCCAGCCTGGGTGACACAGCGAGACTCTGTCTCAAAAAAAGTAAAATAAAAACAATTATTAAGGTGGCTTCTAAAAATTAGGTTTGATAATAGCTAAAAGGGATGGGCCTTAAAGGTTTTTTAAAGTGCATCCTGAAAGACTGCATTGTGATCTTTGAAAGTGCTTCAGAAATAAGAAAAAAGGAGGGATAAGTAATAAAGTAGGTATGACTTTTGAAACACTTGAAAAAACAACCCATTTAGCCATATAAACATTTTCTTCACCCATAATCACACATATCAAATTGGAACTGGTTATATAGATATAAATATCACAACCACCCAACCCCCAAATCCAAACATCATTTCCAAAAGCAAAAGAAAAAGGATTCCTTTTCCATATGGTACTGGGTCTTAAGGCTGGAATCTCTGAGAGAAGAGTCTTGCGTTATTGTTTAAACAACCTTTATTACCTGCCTCTGACATTCCCCAGGGTTACAGAGCAGGGGGCATCTGAGCCTCAAGTTCCACGGATGAAGCAGACACTTCAATAACAACTGAATCAATAGAGGAGAGGCATTTGGAAGTACTGGGGTGATACACCCAGTAATGGTAATCCTCAGCAGAAGATGGCATAGCTACCAAAAATCAGGCGTTACCACTGGGATGAAAACTGGGGAGGCAAGAAAACCATACAGTTGGAGTCATAGATCATTTCCCTCCCCGTTGAGCACTCCTCCCCCTTCCGTCCCCCATTAAGTTCATTCTATCCCACAGACTGGTCCTAGTGTCCTGCTAGCTCCCTGCTGAAAGAGAGAGGGAGGGAAAAGATGTCTGAGGTCTCTTCATTTCCTTTGTCTCTGTCCCTAAGGCAACTGGAAGCTGGAGCTGCTGCAGTCGGCCTGGCAAGCCCGTTGGCTCTGCAGAGTGAGCAGTCCCTGGCAGCCCCTGGAGCAGCTGCCAGTTAGACGGCCCAGAGTTCTGATAGAATGCATTGCTTCAGTTCAGTGCCAAGTGTTGGACGTGTTGGATTCAGTTCCCAGAGGGCTGGAGCGTGCTGTCAGGGCTGTCTGAAGACAAGAGAGCAGAGGCAGTTTAGTGCAGTTGGATGTGCGGGGTAGGGGTGGAGGCGCAGGGGTGAAGAGGGAGAAACTGGCCCGAATGGGTAAGGTGGTGCTTCTCCTTCCAGGGCCTTCCAGACAAGGTCTCCTGGCCTCTCACCATTATCTGGGCCTCAGATGAGGCGAACCCTGGAAGGGAGTTGGGGGTGGAAGGTGGGAGGCGCGCCCAGGGATGAGCGAGATGAGGAGGGCGCGAACCAGCAACCTGGGGCTGTGGTTTTAGACCCGCTCAGCGCCCTGGGCGAGGGCAGGCAGCCCCCCGGAGGCAAGCTGGCGGCGGCCCTCGGCCTGGGAGCCCGCGGCAGCCTCGGCGTCGGCGGTCAGGGCGCCTCCCGGGGCCCATTCGTGCTGGGCGCAAGCCTGGGACGGCTCGTCCTTGGCCTCGACGAGCTTACGGGAGCGGGTGTAGGCCAGGATGAGGCCTCCGGCCAAGCAGGCGTAGAAGATCATGATGAGCAGGATGTAGAGATAGGCGTCGTCGCCCTTGGCGCTGGTCACCTCGCGGCCCACGAAAGGGTCAGGCACGACCCCCATGCCCATGCTGGGACCAGGGCCAGCGCCCAAGCCGCTGGCATTACCCCGGTGGTGCAGCTCGAGCAACAGGCGGCTCAGAAGGGTTCGCAGCCGCTGGCTCTCGCTGCAGTTCATGGCTTTCGGGGAGTGACACGGCGGCTCCAGGACGCTGCTGACCTTTCCCCCTGGGCGAGGGGAAGCGAGCTAGCGAGCGGGCCGGCCGGCGGGCAGGGCTCAGCAGCGGAAACAGCGGTGGCACCCAGCTCTCCGGCGAGCGCGCAGTGGCTGGGGGCGCCGACCGCGGGGCCTCCTTATTCCCTCACTCCCGCCCCTCCTCCCCTTCCCCACCACGCCCCCTCCGGCCCGCGGCCGCCTCTTCCCAGGCTCTGGCTGTCTCGCTGCTCCAGGGAAAGGGGACAGCTGGTGGGGGGAGGAGAAGGGGACAAGAGTGGGGGCGAGGCTGGGAGACGGGCGGAGGGGGCGGGGGCTCGGAATGCGCGAGGCCCCAGGCAGCAGACGCTGGCAGGGCAGCTTGCTGGGGCCAAGCCTGGACCCTGGGCTGCGGAAGAGAATTCCTTCCAAGTTCTGGCCACCTGCCCTGCAGGCCAGGCTTTGGCCCAGATACAGCATTTGGCCCCCTAAGGCAGCTCTGCCTTGGGGCGCTCAAGGGAGAGGGCAGACGCCTTTCCGCAGCAGAGACCCCTTGTCCACATTTTATGGAAGTAACTCCCATATACAGGGACCCAGGCCTATCTTTCTAGTCCTCATTCCTTTCCTTTTCCCCCCGCCCCCCTTTTCACCCCCCTCCCACCTTGTCGGAGGAGAGCATCTTATTCAGAAGATGCTCAGGCTGAATTTGGTGACTGAGTGCTCAGGCACCTGCTAGAAGGCCAAGGCAGAGTAGAACTCCCTGGTTATCCAAAATGGTTTCTGGTGATATAAGTGATATTACACCTTCTTGGAAGCACCCCTGCTCTGATGTCCTATGACACTTTTTGAAAAGTCAACACATCTTAGCACATGAATGTACTATTCATAATGGGAGCCTGTTTCCCATGGGTAAGCCATCTTCCCAGAAGTGAAACCAAGTTCTTCCAATAAGAGTAGCATGCACATTTTAAAAGGCCCTTTGACTACACTCTGTGGATATCTCGGGATCTGAAAAGTGCCAGTTCTAGAGAATATGCTCACCCTACTCCCAGTTAGGCCAGCAAACAGCTGTGTGCCTCTCTAGACTTGGTAACAGGTCTAGGCCCTAATGGCTTTTAGGGCAGCCATTTTTTTCTCAAAGGCTGTCTTTTTTTAGGGGAAAACAAGGCACCAAGACAAAGATCAGGCCAGATATGTTAAATTGGAAACAGACTGAGCTTCACAAAGGAAAAGGGTTGGTTTGTAGATGGTGGGGTAGAAAAAATGAGGTAGTGCTGGCTAGGTCTGGTTGTCCATAGTTGCCAAATGAGAGCAGAAAGCAAGAAAAGTGTATGACCTTAGGCACACCTTGAAAATAATGCTGCCTGTTCAAGACCGTTCAGTCCAGGGACCATTCAATCTATAGGTGCCATGGGTTAAAAAAGGAAGGTTTTCCGATGCCTCTTCCCCAACCGTTCTTCAGCCCACCATCCACCCAGGGGCTGTAGCCTTCTGTGTGTTCAGGTGAGGTTGGCACCAAACTGTATCCAGGGTCTCAAACAGAGCCTTGCTTCACAGCCTCTAAACAGGCCTCAGAGACATTCCACATGACCCTGACACTGGCTCCCTTCTAATCACCTTGCCTCAATATTCTCACCTCAGAGGGGCTCAGGAAAGAATTGTTAAAGCAACTTGGCAGGATGAATGCCAGAGGACACAGCCAGAGAATTTTCAAAGCACTGCTAACCTAGTGATATGACTGTTGAGCTAAAAAGACTTCTCTTATCTGTTAAAACAGGAGTCCCCAACCTCCCAGGCTGCTGGACCTTGGCCTGTTAGGAACCAGCCGCACAGAAAGAGGTGAGCAGAGGGCAAGTGAGCATTATCGCCTGAGCTGCACCTCCTGTCAGATCAGCAGTGGCATTAGAGTCTCAGAGGAGCTCAAACCGTATTGTGAACTGCGCATGCCATGGATCTACAATTGCATGCTCTTTATGAGAATCTAATGCCTGATGATCTGAAGTGAAACAGTTTCATCCTGAAACTATCCACCCCTCCCCAGTGTCCATGAAAAAAATTGTCTTCCACAAAACCAGTCTCTGGTGCCAAAAAGGTTGAGGACTGCTGTGTTAACATATACCTAGAAATAGCTAGGGTTTTTTTTTTTTTTTTTTTTTTTTTTTTTTTAGAGGAAAGGAGGAAGAAACCCCTTTACTGTAACATAAAAATAATCATTTAAACTTGTTTTCTAATTTCAACAGCCTTATGAGCTAATAGGATTCTCATTTTCCAAAGAGGAAACTGAGGTTCAGACTGGTTAAGTAGCAGGACTGGAATTATAAAGTTTGACCTTCTTCTTCTCAGTCCTCACACATTACTTGTGTCAAATGGGTGGTATTCATGAGCTACCTCCATTTTCCCACCTCTCCCTCCTCTTGAACCTTCTAGAGTCCAGTGCTTTCTGCCAAAACTACTTTCTATAAGTCAGTTCACCAGTGACCTCCCGGTCAAATTCAGGGGTCTCTGCTCCCTTTGCATCTTTGACCTCGAGGATGAATTTGAAACCATCAACCACCCACTCCTTCCTGTAACTGTCCTACCCTTGGCTCTTGTGGCATTGCATTCTCAAATTTCTCTTCTTATCTCTCTGACCCATCATTCTCTGCCTCCTTTGCTGGCTCCTCTTCTTTCCTCCTCCCATTAACTGTTGGAATCCCCAAAGACTCAGTCCTCAGCTATTCTCTCTCAACACCCATTTCCTTGAAGAGTGTCTCTTACATGGTTTCACCTACCACTTGGCATATATTTAGCCAAATTTGAATCTCTAGCTCTGATTCTTGGTAGCATGTCTCAGATCCCTCTGCTCCTTCCTTTCTGGTTTTATTGCCACAAGCTTAATCCATGTTCTCATTACCTCAGGTCAAATATGCAAACAGAGAATCTCCTGGCTTACAGCTGAATCTATCATGTTATGGTTAGAATAATTCTGCAACACCACTTCTATCAATTCAGCCCTATGTTCAGAAACCCAGGAGTTGTTATTCATTGATTCTTTAACAGAGTTTAGTCTTCTGTGGTGGAACTTAAGTTCTCACCACCAATAGACACCATCTTCTCCCCTTTGAATTTGAAAAACAGCATCTTCCTGGAGTTCCTCTGCAATACTCTGTGCATTTTGCCTTCCTCAAAATTCGTTGACTGAAAGAAGCCTTGCTCTATGCCCCTGTTTGTGCTTTCAGATTCTTCACAATGCACCCTTCTGAGCTTTACTTTGCAGCATTCAATGCAGAAATCTTGGAAAACACAAAAAAGCAACAAGGAAAATTTTGGAAATCTTGGAAAATACAAAAAAGCGACAAGAGAAAATAACGAAAAATTATCAGTAGTGCATACTCATGACTCTCTCTCTCAAATCTCTCTCTCTTTCTCTCTCATGTTTCATGGCCTTTTTCCCTTAAAAACATACTGTAAATTTTTCCATGTCATTTACTATTTCTCCATAGCGTTATTTTTTGTTGTTGTTGTTTTTGTTTTTTTTAGAGTAGATCACTTACAAATTTTATTTTTTAAAGAACATCTTTTCCCCAGCCACAGTATAGTTATAAGCTAAGAATAATTTCCAATATTGCACAATGAATGCATCCAGATCCTGCAATATTGATCAAAAGAGTGGATTAAAATGGAATATGATAGCAATTTCATGGAAGTCTCCCTTTCTAAATACTGACTCCTTAGTGTTATTTTATTGTCTACACAGTACTCCAGACTATGGATCTACCATAACTTATTTAACTTTGCCATTTATTGTAATATTTCTGTTATTTTCATGTTTTGCTATTAAAATAATGTTTTAATAAACACAACGCTACTTCTAGTTTTATTGAAAGAAATCACTACCAGAGAGAAGTCAACCTACTAATTTATAGAAGAATGGCATGGGGAGGGATAGATGTGTAAAAGCGGGTGGAAATAGAAATGGAGAATAGTCATAAAATTTAAAAAGGCCCAGCACTCCAAAAAAAACAACAGGTGTGGGGTGGAGGGGATCCTGGCTTTCTTTTCACACTAGGGGCTGATGGGCATCCTTTAAATCTCAGTTCCAGGCCAGCCTGGAATGGCTGAGATGCTAACCCCTTTCCCTACCACACTTAATGAAACTGCAAATCCACCAGATGGGCACTGGTTCTCATTCCTCACCACCCCTCCACTCCCGTTTTCCACGAGCCCCATACCTGTCAAATAATCATCTGTTTATCCATCACCTGGAACTCATTTCCAAAATGGTAATCAAGGGTGTTGACAAAGGGAAGTAATTTACAATCATGTATTTAGACTTTCAAAGAGTCTCGGGAAAGGTTCTTTTCCATGCCAAGGTTGTTTTAAAAGTACAATTGAGGCGCCATGGATAGGAAATGCTTTCCCCACTCCTTGAGACTGTGAGTGCTTCCTGCCAACAGTGCAGCTCTATGGAAGTTGGTTGAATTGAACTGAGTTGAGTTTGGCTAGTTGCCAAAGGACAGACACAGATGGTAAGCACTGTCGGAGTCCAGAAGGCTGGCAAAGCCACAGTGGGCTCTAAAGGAGAGAAAGAAAGAAGGCTTCATGAGGCACCAACTAAAGACTGAGAAGGAATCATTCATTCATTCATTCATTCATTCAACAAATATTTATTACATGTTACTTTGTGTGAAGCACTGTGCTGGGTCCTAGAGACACATCGGTGAGCAAGTCACATCGGTGAACAGTCTGTGCCTTTATAACTCTCACAGACAACTTCTTTGTGAACTGGGGACAAATAGGGAGTGCCAGGATGTGGAGCTGGGTAAGTAGTGGGCAGGACGACCAGCCAGAATTTGGAGACAACTGAGACTCTGGGCCCAATCTCTAAGCACTAGAGTCCAAAGCCTTGTTTGGAAAAAGCAAGACTCCAGGTGGTCTGAGCTCACTGTCCCAGGCTATGCTGCAAGCTTCTCTACCTCCTCCTAGCAGCACAATCTTGAGGGTATGGTTTGCCATAAGCCACCACAGTAGGTCTGTTCTCAAAAGACTGATGAGAATAAATTAGACGGTTCCTTAATCCAACTGGGGCTTCTCAGTTTTTCCATGGGAATATACACAGCATTTCAGACTAACTGGGGTTTGATAAAGATCACAATATTTGTAGGTTGGAATGGGCCTCAGGAGCTTCAAATGCCTTACTTAGAGACTTCTTGGAGATCTTCGTGGGCTTGTGCTGATATCCTCCTATATTCAGGCCACATACTGGAGCATCAAATTTGGTCCCTGATTTCATTTATCAAGTGTCTAGCATATGCCAGGCATATTACATACATTATACTAATTAACCCTATAACAACCTTATGAGGTGGGCAGGTATGGATTCAACAGCAGTATATCTTCAATGCTGGTCAATCAGAATGGACTAACAAACCATCAGAATAGATTTTGACTGTGAACAACCAGTATGGCCTTACAGAGCCACAACATCCTTGGGCAAAGAAGTAGGACAGAGGCACAGACTAAATGGCTTCCCATTTCCCAGGGGATCAAACCAAGATCTCATCTCCTTAGGGTTTGGGGCTGTCCTGGTCATTCTGAACCTCCCTTTATGGATGCTTCCAGCTGCTCCCGTTGCTCATTGCAGGTACCTGAAAAGCTCCCTTGCCTGCCAACCCCCGTAAAGCAATGGCATCTATCACACCTGCCCCTTTCTCCCAGTAAATTCCTAAAGATGTCACTCCTTGGCTCAAAATTCTTGAATGGGTCCACTAGACTTCCAAATGATCACCTTACTGTGGCCTTCAAGACTCTCTGTGCTCCGGCCTGAAGATGCTGTCCAACCCTACTTACAGCACTAATTACCCAAAATGTCTTCAATGCCACACACCTTCTCAACTAGATGAAATCTCACTGTCCTTAGCAATCTCATAGCGTAGAATAATAGTGACGGATGGGCTCATCAGATGGCCCCTACAGACCTCATGAGGGCAAGTGCTGTGTTCTTCCTCTTTGTATCCCTCACCATGCCTGGCACAGTGCCTGGCACATAATATGTGCTCAGGAAATTTTTACCTAGGTCTGAGGTCTGCGGTCTGCCTTCCTGTAATGAAACTTACCAACTTTGAAAAAGATTCACTCTGTGGGGACTGTGAAACTTTGAAGTTACATTTTTCCAAAAAAAAGTATATATTGTGTAAAATTTCAAACATATAGCGACATTGACAGAATTTTGCAGAGGATATCTAGTAACCACCTAGATTCTACCACTAATATTTTCCTATACTGGCTTTATTCATCCCTCACCTATCCACTCCTCCCTCTATCTATTTGTCTATTCATTATCTTTTTTTTTTGAAGTTGCATACATCAGTATGCACTTCACTCCTAAGCACTTTCTCCATACCTATCATTAACTATAGTCCAATATTTGTTTATTATTCTTTTTTCCTTTTGAAGTAAAATATACATACAATGAGATATATAAATATTAACTGCATATTTTCTGAGTTTTGGTAAATGTAACCCCTACTAAGTATAGACTACTACTCAAGAACATGTCCTCTCATCCTTTCATAGGCAATCCTCTCCCTTCACTCCCAGAGGCAGCCACTGTTTTTTTTCCGTCATTGATTAGTTTTGCCTGTTATAGAAGCTCATATATATGGAATCATAAGGCATGGACTTTTTTGAATGAGACTTATTTTACTCAGCTTAATGTTTTTGAGGCTCATGCTAATACATGATACATAATGATACATAATTCACATATATGATACATAAATCATGACACATGCTGTTGCAAGTATCAGTAGTTCGTTCCTTTTTATTACTGAGTGGTACTCCACTGTGTGACCATACCACAGTTTGTTTATCCATTCTCCTACTGATGAACACTTGGTCTGTTTCCAACTTCTGGCTATTAAAAATAAAGCTGCTCTAAATGTTCTCATACAATTCCTTTTGTGGACATATGTTTTCCTTTTTCTTGGGTAAATACCTAGGTGTGGAAATGCTGGGTCATGGGAAAGATGTACTTTAGTTTTATAAGAAATTGCCAGACATTTTCCCAAAGTGGCTTGTATCATTTTAGACTCCCACCAACAGTGTGAGAGGATTCCCATTGTTTATGGTTACTTGTGCAGCTCTCTGCTTCAATTGCATACTTAGCCTTGCAGTGCACCCATGAAATGCATTTATCATTATACTTATAAAAGGGCCAAGCCTGACTGTTTGTGGCTTAGTACTTAAAACTTCCCCCAATTTTGATGACTACTAAATGAACACCCAAGCTCTAGGAAATTGCTACATTGTGAGGGTAAGCTCTATGTGATAATAGCTTTTACTGAAAGTGACAAACACTGTGTTAAACACTTTACATACATTATCTCACCTAATCCTTAACAACAACCCTCTGAGGTAGGTAAAACAGTATTCCTATTATACAGATGAGGAAATTAAGTTGCAGAGAGGTTAAGTAACTTGTCCAAATTCGATTGGCTCATAGGTGGTCAAGCTGAGATTTGAACCAGAGTCAGTTATCTTTTTTATTGTCTACTGTCCTTTGTATAGAAACTATCAGGGAAAATAAAACATTTCGGGGTTGGAAGTCTCATCTAACCCTCTTATTGTAAAGGCGGAGCTACTGAGGTCCAGAGAGGAGAAGGGACTTGCCTGAAGTCTCTCATTAGTTAATGGCAGAGCCATCAGACTGCCTCGCAGTCAGGAGACGTTTTCACTCCACTGCACGGCCTCCTCCAATGCTTTGGGCAATTCAGATTTTATTTCCAGCTTTGTAATGGTGACAAGGGTGCAAAAACCACTTTGAGATCTTTGAAATAAGTACATGAATCTAAAAGGGTGGAGTGAAATAAGGTCAATCTTGCCTTTTGGGCCAAAACATAAAGTCATAAATAAAATTGTCAAACTCATGTCAATTCCTGACTAAACATTATCTTGAAAATGTTTCTCCCACCCACTCAGGCTTCTCTGGAAAAGAAAAAAGAAAAACAAAGAAACAAAAATGCGGATATTTGGAGTATTCTTGGGAAAGGAATGGGAAAGGAAGAGGTCCGAGGGCACTTTTCTTTTGGACTCCCACAGCACCATCTGGTGGAGGACTGGAGTTTTCATTTCTCCTCATTCAGAATGTTTTTCTTTTCTTTTAATTCACATGTCTTTATTTATTTATTTTTAGGTTTTTATATATACTTTAAGTTCTGGGGTACATGTGCACAATGTGCAGGTTTGTTACATAGGTATACATGTGCCATGTTGATTTGCTGCACCCATCTTATCTTTGCTCCAGTTTCCTCGATTGTAAAATGGAGATAATAACCATGCGCTTACCATAGGATTTTGTGGCAAGGATTGAATAAGATAACTTATGTAAAGTACTGAACATAATGCCTGGAACATGTGAAATGCTCAATAATGTTGGCTGTGGTTGTTTCATTAACATTAAACGTATGGTGCAGTGGGAACCAGAGAGGAGCATTTGACTCAACCTCAGAGAGCTCAGGGCACATTTCCCTAAGGATGTGACACCTGACATAAGTTTTGAGTATGAAATAGTCACTAGGATCATTTCTCCATGTGGAAAACAATGCCTGTAACAACAGGGTTTACTCCTCTAATCCCACATTGTGAAGGATGACAGCATAGTGTTCCTTTGCCTCTGGGGTACCAGGGATTGCAGCAAGGGCTTCTAAGCTACAAGATGGTATGGGAACATTTAGGAATTATTGGAATTAGGCCCCTGACCACGTGAGACATTGTTTCCATAGTGGACACACAGAGTTTGACTTGAAATTAGATGCTAAGAGAAACATGGTTGTGTCGATTACCACCTGTTTGTTCTAATTTCTACTTTGCTTGTCAGCAATGATGCTTCAGTGGCTCTTTATTCACTCAGCATTATGTTAAATAGGCATGATGGGATCTGATAATTTCTCATTGCCTCCAAATTGTGCCTGGCATACACCACAAACATATTTGACTCTATTCCTATTGCTCATCACCCTTGCAAACCCTTAACCCTTCCAGGTTATCCAAATTTTACTCATCCTTCAAGGCCTAGACTTCCTCATTCATTCATTCATGAAATATTTTCTGAGCATGTACTATGTGCTAGGCACAGTGGCAGGCACTAGATCTATAACAGCATATGAGACAGACACAGTTTCTACTTTGACAGAGCCTGTGTAACTTGGACTACAAACAGGAAAACAAATCATTGAGACCATGTGTTACCAAAGCTCTCCAAGAAGAGGGATACATCTGAAATGGTGCTTTCTAACAGTTTTTACCACATAGCACACATAGACAACATATATTGGCTCCCTGGGATAAATGGATAAAAAAGCAACCTGCCAGGGAGCTCTGGCCACCCCAAAGGCAGAAGGCATCAATATCTTAGGTGCATGAGGAATCTCTTGGAGATCTCTGGTATAGAACCTCAAGCTATAACCCGTGAAATTCCTGTTGCTTTCACCCCATGTAGTCCATGAGGACTGATAGGGCCTTCAAGGACTACATGGGGTGAAAGCAACAGGAATTTCATGGTGCAGTGGGCAGAGAGGATGCTGCTTTGAATGAATGCATGCTCCTTGTTATTATCTGGAATTTGGTAAAAGTCACTCTCACGTCTTCAGTAGTAGGCTCAGACTGGAGGCCTTCTCAGGCAACTGAATCCTGAAAGACTCTTTGTCTTTTCCAGATTCCTACATATGTAGAATCTTCAGCTCACAGTTCAGTTTCTCATTCACCCTCATGGTCTGACATCATGTGCTAATAGCACAAGAACTTTTTTGTATCTTCATAACACCTAGCAATACTACACAAGAAGGGCCAGAAGCATTTAAGTGCCATGTTTTAAGACAACGGAAATCTAAGAGTATTGTAACTTCACAGGGTTTTAAAACAAAAATGGCTTTGCTACCTAAGAAAAGTCCAGTGCTCAGTCTGTCTTTAAAACTTGTAAAAGAGAAACTCCTAAAGTTTTAAGAGAGAGAATGAAGTCAACAGCTCAAGCTAACATATTTGTACAACCTTACTCCTGGAAACAGGATGCTGAGTCCCTGCAGCTCCAGGCCAGTTGGTTTTGGAGTTTGCCCTCTTCTGAGCAAAACCAAAGGCTAACCAAGATAGCCCACAACCCGAGATGGGATCCAGAGAGCTATTGTTTATACCATAAGCAAAAAGGAAGAGTTCACAAGCAAAGAGAGCCCAGGGGGCCTCTTGCAGAGAAAACAAAGACTCCTGCTGAAATGTAACAGAAGATTCCATATCCTTTCCTTCACTTGGACTCCCTGAGAAAGGTTAATCCTGTCACCACCATGAATCTTGATGGGTAATAAAATGTAGATCTGGGTGAGAAATGATGCCACCTAGAGGAAGGCTGGGGAGCACACTTGAGCGATTTCAACTCGTCTTTCTATATTCCTCCCTCAGTCAGTATCTAGGCAGGAGGGCTTCTTGATTTTTCTCTCTGGCCTTGTCCCTCACCTACTCCTGGAGAGCCACATTGCCACTTTCCTATGTTGATACATGCTATTCAACATCCGAAACTGAATGTGGGGCATGGAGTGCCCTATGGTAAGGAATGTCGAAGATACAGCTAAGGTGAGAAAGCCATATGTAAGAAGAGCAGTTGGCCATGAAGAAGAAAGTATATGTCGACATGTCTGTAATTTATATGTACGTATATGTATATCTAATTTGAAGCTTCTTATAACTTCATAGGCTAGCAAATAGCCAGGTGCAAAAATAAATACCTGAACCTCAAAATAATTATTTTCAGATTTCAACTGCAAAAGTCACTCTGGAGAGACACATGCGTGGGTGAATTTCAGCATACTCTCTCTTTTCCTTTTTCCCTTTGTTTTTGTTTGATTGATTTATTATAACCTCAAGGCAAAAATATGAAATGGGAAACTTGGTGTTTAGCACTCCCAAGTGTCCCTCCACCACCACTAGAGCCCATTTTTAATTTGTGATACCCTTAGGAGTGTCTTCCAAGAAATGCTCTGATTCTATATCTCATCCTCTCAGAATCTCTCATTCTTTTTAGTGTTAAAGGAAATAGCTAGCTAACTTGCTGATATGGTTAGGCTTTGTGTCCCCACCCAAATCTCATCTTGAATTGTAATCCCCATAATCCTCATATATCAAGGGAGAGACCAGGTGGAGGTAATTGAATCATGGGGGCAGTTTCCCCCATGCTGTTCTCATGATAATGAGTGAATTCTCACAAGATCTGATGGTTTTATAAGGGGCTTTTCCCCCTTTGCTCGGCACTTCTCCTTCCTACTGCCTTGTGGAGAAGGTGCCTTGCTTCCCCTTCACCTTCTGATATGATTTTAAGTTTCCTGAGGCTTCCCCAGCCATGCTGAACTGTGAGTCGATTAAATCTCTTTCCTTTATAAATTACCCAGTCTCAGGTAGCTCTTTATAGCAGTATGAAAACAGACTAATACACCTGCCAAAGTGAAAGAAAAATTGATCCTACCAAGAAGGAAGAGTTAGAAGAGCCAACAGTTAACTAGGAGCCTCCTTCCTTGGTTAACCGTGAAGACTGTCCACTCCTCTGTGAATTATTTTGTTATTTAATCCTAAAGATAAATGCTAATAAAGGAATTGAAATATCTAGCAGGATGGCCTCCATTGGCCAGTGAGGGAGGATGAGGTATGGAAATTGTTTTTCTGTTTTGTTGTTGTTTTTAACCTTCCCATGTGATTCCTAAGTGCAGCCAGGGTGAAGAACCACTGGGAGAGATGAGTTTAACATACTGGAGAACATACTGGAGTAAAGATCACAATGAATTTGTTATATCAACAACTTAAAACTCTTCTGCTGAGCACATCTACAGAGGTGCTATATACAACTCTGTTACACGAAGGCTATACATTTCCTAATTACTGCTATTGTGGAAATATTGCTTCACTCATTGTCTTCAAATAGGTAAATACAAGGGAACTAAATTTATTCCAGACAGTTAAAGATTCAGAATGTGTTATTCCTCCCAGAACAATGACACCGAGGACATAATTTTTCCTTTGAGGCCTTTACCTATCCCGCTGCTGAACCATTTATGTGCCCTCTTTTTTTTTTTTTTTTTTTACAGAATCTTGCTCTGTCGCCCAGGCTACAGTGCAGTGGTGCAATCTCAGCTCACTGCAACCTCCGCCTCCTGGGTTCAAGCAATTCTTCTGCCTCAGCCTTCCGAGTAGCTGGGACTACAGGCTCATGCCACCACGCCCGGCTAATTTTTTGTATTTTTAATAGAGGCAGGGTTTCACCATGTTAGCCAGGATGGTCTCAATCTCCTGACCTCGTGACCTGCCCACCTCGGCCTCCCACAGTGCTGGGATTACAGGCATGAGCCACCATGCCCAGCCCCTTTTTTTGTTTTTATTAAGTTCTGGGATACATGTGCAGAACATGCAGGTTTGTTACGTAGGTATACATGTGCCATGGTGGTTTGCTGCACCTATCAACCCGCCATCTAGGTTTTATGCCCCACATGCATTAGGTATTTGTCCTAATGCTCTCCCTCCCTGTGCCCCTCTCCCCTCGACATGCCCCAGTGTGTGATGTTCCCCTCTCTGTGTCCATGTGTTCTCACTGTTCAACTACCACTTGAGTGAGAACATGCAGTGTTTGGTTTTCTTTTCCTGTGTTAGTTTGCTGAGAATGATGGCTTCCAGCTACATCTATGTCCCTGCAAAGGACATGAACTCATTCTTTTTTATGGCTGCATAGTATTCCATGGTGTATATGTGCCACATTTTCTTTATCCAGTCTATCACTGATGGACATTTGGGTTGGTTCCAAGTCTTTTCTATTGTAAATAGTGCTGCAATAAACATATGTGTGCATGTGTCATTATAGTAGAATGACTTATAATCCTTTGGGTATATACCCAGTAATGGGATTGCTGGGTCAAATGGTATTTCTGGTTCTAGATCCTTGAGGAATCACCACACTGTCTTCCACAATGGTTGAAGTAATTTACACTCCCACCAACAGTGTAAAAGTGTTCCTATTTCTCCACAGCCTTGCCAGCATCTGTTGTTTCCTGACTTTTTAATAATCGCCATTCTGACTGGCATGAGATACTTTCTTGTATGACTCTCCACAATGTACTCTTCATTAAGCACTTTGCTGCTGAAATGCCACCTCTTGCCTTTTCAAATGTTAAATTATCTAAATATATTGTTATGGTGTCAATGTTTTTCTATCAGTTTTCTCTCCTATCCCATACCCACCTTTGATTCATTTGAAAAGACTTGAGAAATGTCTTACTACTGACACTGCTGCATGTAGCTCTTGCTTATTTACCCATCTAGGGAAACAGGATGTATTTCCTTTCTTAGAAAAGCCAATTTACAGATTACACTAAAATACTACTCCTTCTGCATCACTCAGCTTTTTAACTTGGTAAGTTTTAAGAAGTTTCAACAGCAAAGTTGTTATTCAATGGGCATGATGGACTACAAGTGCCTTGAGTTACGTGTATCTGCCCTAGATGTAAACTTCATTGCTTTTTGTTGGATGATATTTTAAAAGGATATAAAATAAATTGGTCTAAAGGCCAAAAAAAAAAAAAAAAGAAACTAGAATGGAAAGTTCCTGTTGGAGAGAGAAGACGGAAAGCTTATTGACAATGGAATAATGCTTTCAACATGGAGAGGAAATTTTCAATCCTATACCCAACAAATTATCAATTAAGGTCTCCAATTATTTCCCATTTATCCCTTCTCAGTAAGCTACTGTAGAATATATTCTATCAAGGAGAAGTAACAATCCAAGTGAGAAAAAGACGTGGAATACAGAAAACAGGAGATCCAACACGACAAAGGTAAAGGTAAGTCTCAGGATGACGGTGAAGGTAGATGCCAAGATAATGACCCTGCACCAGGGAAAGGAGGGCAAATCATCTGGTTCTAGGAGAGATTTCTTCCAGATGAAATTGTTAGAATTCTTGTTATCTGGAAGTCTACAGAGATTTAAGCAATTAGTTGGAGAGCCTGCGGTAGAATTAGCGGTAAGTGCATAGAAAACCAAGCAGGTGAAAGAAACACAATTATTAGCTCCAGTGGTTTAAAAGTGCAGAAGAAAATGAATCACTGTTTTCCCACTACATTTCAGCTCTGAATAGCAGTTATTATAATGTAAAGACTTATTGATCTAACTATGCATTTATATTGAGAGGATGAGAAGTGTCCCTGTGTACACTGAAAAGTTGATAAAATCAAGAAGCAGGGATACAAGCATGTTATTTAGATACAAGATGGTAAACACCAAAACAATCAATTAAGAGTTAAAAGTGGTTGCCTCTGAGGCAGAGGAAATGGGGAGGATGAAGGCAGTGGATAGCTGTTTTTCAGAGACTTTGTAGAATAGCAGCCTTTAAACCTGTGCTTTTCAAACCGTGACTTACAATCTCTCTGGAGTGATGCTGCCCAATATGGACATAAAAATAAAAATCCAGTTCCTCATACTAACCACATTTAATTTTTTAAAGATCTCTTAAATTTTTGTTATTTTATTTTTATTTTTTTTTAGAGCTGGGGTCCCACTACGTTAACCAGGCTTGTCTCAAACTCTTGGCCTCAAGCGATCCTCCCATCTTGGCCTTCCAAAGTACTGGGATTGTAGGTGTGAGCCACCGGGCCTGGCCAACAATAACCACATTTTAAATCATCCACAGCCACATGTGGCTGGCAGCTACTACAGTGGATAGTGCAGATACTGAATATTTTCAACTTCACAGAAAGTTCTATTGAACAGCACTATTTTACAGGGTAATTAAATCAATTTAGTGAGTAAGAGCCAACATTTAAATAAATGAAATAGAATAGAAAACCAGTGTGCATCTCATTAGTATTGTTTTTTCACAAAATATTTTCATAAAATATGTGTGCACAGCATTGTGGATCACAATAAAAAGAAGTTTGGAAGCACTCCTTTACATTATGTGTGCAAAACCCTGATTAAAATTTAAAAAAAAACATTAAGGGTCAGGCACTGTGGCTCACATCTGTAATCCCAGCGATTTGGGTGGCTGAGGTGGGAGGATTGCTTGATGCCAGGAGTTCAAGACCAGCCTGGGCAACATAGCAAGACCCCATCTCTACAAAAAAAAAAAATAATTAGCTGGGCACGCTGGTGCGTGCTTGTAGTCCCAGCTACTTGGACAGCTAAAGTGAGAAAGAGGATCGCTTGAGCCCAGGAGTTCAAGGCTGCAGTGAGCTATGATGGAGCCACTGTACTCCAGCCTGGGTGACAGAGTGAGACTCTATCTCAAGACAAAAATACATTAAAAAAAAAAAAAAGAGTCACAGACTCCTTATACCTAGTAGAATCCTCAACTTCTTGTGATCCATAGCCTCATAGCCCTATAGGAAACTCAGAACCTAGGGCATCATTTAAGAAAATAGAACTTGGAACAGTAATATCACAATACTAAAGCTAGACATGATGGACCATAAGGACTATCATGTTCCCTATTTCTTCTGTCATTTGTCTTTCCCTTTTTGCAAAAGGCATCATTTTTGAATTTTGTTTGTTTGTTTGTTTTTTAATGGGAAGAAGAAACTAAGGCTAAGGCTAAGGTTATGAGACTGGCCCATGGTTACAAAGCTAGTGTCAATAAGCCCAGGTCTCCTGACCTCTAGATCTAGAACTTTTTTCACAAAATCTTCAGGGGCAGTCAGTTCTTTAAGGCCCTGAGTATGCTAGTCAATACTTTAAACAACCTGACTGATGAATAGTGTCTAGATACAATAATAATTATGATAATAATAGCTAACATAAGCTATTGTTCTAAACACTTTACATTTTAACTCTCACAACAATCCTATTAGGCAGATCCTATTATCCATCAACCCAATTTTTCCAGATGAAGAAATGCAGCTCCAAAATGTTAATTAATTTGCTGAAGGTTACACAACTACAGTGGCAAAGCCAGGAAATAGAGTTCTTAATGCCATTTTATACACGCCCTCATATAACTCAAATTAATTTCTCTCTAAAATATTAATTAGCCTAAAAGTAGCAGTTATAATTTGGTAGCACCCACTGATAATCCATGTTTTGTCCCAAAGTATCAGTGTTACAAAGGGGTTTTACTCTATTGACTGGACCAAAGTAACAGTTTGGGATTCAAATACTCTGAACTAATGGATGGGACTATACAAGCCGGTTTAACTGCTTAATGCAATTCCATAAACCTGGAGATGAGTACTTTAAAAATATGTGTTTAAAAGTTTGGTTAATAATCTTCAAACTTGGAGATTTTATCTCAATGCATAATGAAGTACAAATTGGCTTGATAACATGGGTGGATTTATTTCTTAAGATTTGAGTGCAAACTTAGAAACAAGAACAAACAAAGCTTTTCATCAAGAATAAACACAAAATCTAAACAATTCTGCAATCGTGCATTTTAACAGAAAGTACAAATATGAATACATTATAATTTGTAACTGCATTTAAAAATTAAAATATTTCTCTCCAAATCCAAAACACCACACAATCTTTATCTGTTCTCATCTTGTTACCTTAGAAACATTTGTCATATGCTATCAGGAAAATATAGGCAAGACTTACTAATCAGTTATTCATGATCAAAGAAACATGATTCTCCTTAACTGTGACTTTTTGAATCATTTATCTGTATTTCTGAAATATCACACAATTATACCTCTACTCTAGAGAAAAAAAGAATAAATACAAATATCAAGGAGGCAGGAACATTCATGGAATTAAAGCAAAAGTCACAAGTGTTTGACTTAGAAATGTACATATTGTAGTAAATTTTTAAAGTACAACTTTAGTTGATGGCTGATGTGTATGTAATAATTGTGAGCAATTTAAACAGGTATAAAAATGTGAGATCAAAATCTTTAGGCTTAAATACTTGAAAAGTCACTATGGATATGGAAAGATTTGTTTACATAAACATGTATATTTTTAGATGGAAAATCAAGGGGTAGTGGCATCTCCCTGGTCCCTTAACAATATTTGGATTTTTGCAAAGAATTAGCAGCACCCAACCTTAAGTGTTAATTATGTGTTTCTAAAGGACCTATAACAGATCAATTGGCAGTGTTCTAGCTTTTGGGAGTTGGGGGCAGATTGGGGGTGCAAATATCTGAGATAAGATAGTACATGCACTCACACATTTAAAATCACCATTCTAAATGGGAAAAAAAATCACATATTGGAAAAGTCTAAGAAACTCATTCTTAAGGGATAAACAGCAGGGCAGGAATAAAAGCTGAACAGTAGTCTACTTGATAATAATGGTATTTCACTCTTTAAAGGCAAGTTGGGAAGAATGAGAATACTCACATACACATAACTTCAGGGAAAACTTGCCTAAAATTTTACCTTGCAAAACGCTGAACAGAAATCTTTACAAAAACCTTCATTCTTGTTTATAATACTTGATTTTTCCCTTATTACCACCATATACATAACATTTAAGTATTTTCTTCATAAATATTTTAGAGCAAAAAGAATGTATTTTGTTGCAATGGTGGCCCACATCTGTACAAAACAACATAAGCAACACACACACACATATATATATGCATATATATAAAAAATGATTAAGAAAAAGTGCAAAGAATAACAGTATTAAGATTTTTTTGCATTTTACAGTAACTATGGTTCAAGTGTGAATATTTATCAGGGATATATAATCCCAGGTTTTAATTAAAGATTCAAAAAGAAACCACACTCCCAAGTTACTGCACAAACATCAGTCCCTTATCAAGTAACTCTGCCCTTCTCCCAAATCTAGTATTTCCAGTTTCTAAGCTCTTCCCAAACAGGAAAAAATGATAACAGTGTTTTCTTCCCTTTAACTTCCCAAAACTCATCCAAGTTAATCACCTGTAAGTTCGAGCAAGATATTGGGGAAGTCATTCATTATAACCCGCTTTGCTAAAATTAAAGCAAAATGAAAGGCTTTCTGAAATGCAAACTACTGATCAAGAATCAAATCAGCAACAGCAAACAGACCTTAAATTACAAATGTAATTTAATACATGTACATTTTAAAATCAATCCCCGTTATCAAAGATAAATTCAGAGTTTAAATCTCTTTCCCAGGTTCAGTGCTGTGCAAGGGTTCTAATTCCAAATACTTATGATTTTATCACCTTTTCTAAGAGAAAATGTTTGCCTGTTAACTTTTTACCTTCCTTGCTCTTGGTCTCAGCTTTTCAGTTTGAATAAACACAGAAAGGCAATTTTCAGCATTTCAAAAAATGTACTTTCCTCTTAGTCATTCAAATAATTACAGTTATTTTTAGATCTCAAAGTTTCAAAAAAAGCAGCTCAATTTCCCTTTAAATATATTACTAGATATTTTTTGGTGTTGTATATGTTGTTCTATTCTTATTTTAGGCACTGTAATTATTCACAACATCACAATGACTCTATATCTAACCTATGCAACAATTATAATCTTAATACCTTCTAAGGTATTATTTGATTTTGTGTATTATATTACTATTGAATTTTTCCTTCAAGATAAATGGTTGGAAGAGAATTTTAAAGCCCTGCAGCACTTTTGCTTTGAGTAGTGTTAATACATATTTTCTGTCATGCTTAATATTTAAACTTCTGAAATAGGAAGACAAGAGGCATTGGAAGCTGCAAATTTCCTCAAACTACATTCTACTCCAACTCCAATTTATTTTGTTCAACATTAAATAATTTTCTTTACAAAAACAAGTATATCTTAGGCTAATTTTTAAAAACAGAATTTCTGCTCTATAATAACACAGCTAAAGGGAAATAACTTTTCAATTTCAGCTGCACTAGAACTATGCAAAACTAAGTTAAAGTAAACCGGACAACAATTTTAATAACTTTTGGTTTTGTTTTCTTTTTACTCTATCTTTAGAATGATATACCTTACATTCTAACAGTTCAACAAAGGCTTAAAATTCTAGAAGTTGAAAACCACCAGACTACCTCCTGCACAACTGTCAATAAGACAACAACATTTTATTTGCCCCCATACATTCGTTCAATGTCTTTGAGGTAATGGTTCCTCAGCTCCTTCCTTTTCAGTTTGAAAGCATCAGTTACCAAACCAGTTTCAGGGGTCCATGGCTCTGGGCTTAATCGAACCTTGATTGGAATTTCAAATCGCTCCAATTTCACTGAAATTAGAAGTCAAAGATGGGAGAAAAGGAGAAGGGGGGGAAGAGATGAGAAAGTGGGGACGGGGAAAGAAGGGAGAAGCAATTAATAAAATATGAGTTTTTCAGGATTTACCTAGATGATTTGGGTGTTGAATCACCAATCACCACAAACTTATTTAATGGTATACTAGATAGTTTATTAATGCTACCTCTACCTTACAATTTCATTTTATATTTCTCAAAGTATACATAAGTTGTTTCAGTTGGATAGTTTTAGTCTATGTGGTTATTAAAATATACATACATATACACATTATTTATACTCTCTCTCTCACACACACACACACACACACACACACACACACATCTTCCTCTTCAGAGACTTTATATTTGCCTGAGATGGTCTTTCTCAATACAGTTGTGTGTCACTTCCATACTTTATCTATATGTCTGCTCAAATACCACCACCCCGGAGAGGACATCCCTGACCACTCATAACAAAAGAGAAGGGGGAGGAGCCAAGATGGCCAAATATGAACAGCTCCGGTCTACAGCTCCCAGCGTGAGCGACGCAGAAGACGGGTGATTTCTGCATTTCCATCTGAGGTACCGGGTTCATCTCACTAGGGAGTGCCAGACAGTGGGCGCAGGTCAGTGGGTGCGCGCACCATGCACGAGCCGAAGCAGGGCGAGGCATTGCCTCACTCAGGAAGCACAAGGGGTCAGGGAGTTCCCTTTCCCAGTCAAAGAAAGGGGTCACCTGGAAAATCGGGTCACTCCCACCCGAATACTGCGCTTTTCCGACTGGCTTAAAAAACGGCGCACCAGGAGATTATAGCCCGCACCTGGCTCAGAGGGTCCTACGCCCACGGAGTCTCGCTGATTGCTAGCACAGCAGTCTGAGATCAAACTGCAAGGTGGCAGCGAGGCTGGGGGAGGGGGGCCCGCCATTGCCCAGGTTTGCTTAGGTAAACAAAGCAGCTGGGAAGCTCCAACTGGGTGGAGCCCACCACAGCTCAAGGAGGCCTGTCTGCCTCTGTAGGCTCCACCTCTGGGGGCAGGGCACAGACAAACAAAAAGACAGCAGTAACCTCTGCAGACTTAAATATCCCTGTCTGACAGCTTTGAAGAGATCAGTGGTTCTCCCAGCACGCAGCTGGAGATCTGAGAACGGGCAGACTGCCTCCTCAAGTGGGTCCCTGACCCCTGACCCCTGAGCAGCCTAAATGGGAGGCAACCCCCAGCAGGGGCAGACTGACACCTCACACGGCCAGGTACTCCAACAGACCTGCAGCTGAGGGTCCTGTCTGTTAGAAGGAAAACTAACAAACAGAAAGGACATCCACACCAAAAACCCATCTGTACATCACCATCATCAAAGACCAAAAGTAGATAAAACCACAAAGATGGGGAAAAAACAGAGCAGAGAAACTGGAAACTCTAAAAAGCAGAGCGCCCCTCCTCCTCCAAAGGAACGCAGTTCCTCACCAGCAATGGAACAAAGCTGGACGGAGAATGACTTTGGTGAGCTGAGAGAAGAAGGCTTCAGACAATCAAATTACTCCGAGCTACGGGAGGACATTCAAACCAAAGGCAAAGAAGTTGAACACTTTGAAAAAAATTTAGAAGAATGTATAACTAGAATAACCAATACAGAGAAGTGCTTAAAGAAGCTGACGGAGCTGAAAGCCAAGGCTCGAGAACTACGTGAAGAATGCAGAAGCCTCAGGAGCCGATGCAATCAACTGGAAGAAAGGGTATCAGCGATGGAAGATGAAATGAATGAATTGAAGCGAGAAGGGAAGTTTAGAGAAAAAAGAATAAAAAGAAACGAGCAAAGCCTCCAAGAAACATGGGACTATGTGAAAAGACCAAATCTACATCTGATTGGTGTCCTTGAAAGTGACGGGGAGAATGGAACCAAGTTGGAAAACACTCTGTAGGATATTATCCAGGAGAACTTCCCCAATCTAGCAAGGCAGGCCAACATTCAGATTCAGGAAATACAGAGAATGCCACAAAGATACTCCTCGAGAAGAGCAACTCCAAGACACATAATTGTCAGATTCACCAAAGTTGAAATGAAGGAAAAAATGTTAAGGGCAGCCAGAGAGAAAGGTCAGGTTACCCTCAAAGGGAAGCCCATCAGACTAACAGCGGATCTCTTGGCAGAAACCCTACAAGCCAGAAGAGAGTGGGGGCCAATATTCAACATTCTTAAAGAAAAGAATTTTCAACCCAGAATTTCATATCCAGCCAAACTAAGCTTCATAAGTGAAGGAGAAATAAAATCCTTTACAGACAAGCAAATGCTGAGAGATTTTGTCACCACCAGGCCTGCCCTAAAAGAGCTCCTGAAGGAAGTGCTAAACATGGAAAGGAACAACTGGTACCAGCCACTGCAAAATCATGCCAAAATGTAAAGACCATCGAGACTAGGAAGAAACTGTATCAACTAACGAGCAAAATAACCAGCTAACATCATAATGACAGGATCAAATTCACACATAACAATATTAACTTTAAATGTAAATGGACTAAATGCTCCAATTAAAAGACACAGACTGGCAAATTGGATAAAGAGTCAAGACCCATCAGTGTGCTGTATTCAGGAAACCCATCTCACATGCAGAGACACACATAGGCTCAAAATAAAAGGATGGAGGAAGATCTACCAAGCAAATGGAAAACAAAAAAAGGCAGGGGTTGCCATCCTAGTCTCTGATAAAACAGACTTTAAACCAACAAAGATCAGAAGAGACAAAGAAGGCCATTACATAATGGTAAAGGGATCAATTCAACAAGAAGAGCTAACTATCCTAAATATATATGCACCTAATACAGGAGCACCCAGATTCACAAAGCAAGTCCTGAGTGACCTAAAAAGAGACTTAGACTCCCACACATTAATAACGGGAGACTTTAACACCCCACTGTCAACATTAGACAGATCAACAAGACAGAAAGTCAACAAGGATACCCAGGAATTGAACTCAGCTCTGCACCAAGTGGACCTAATAGACATCTACAGAACTCTCCACCCCAAATAAACAGAATATGCATTTTTTTCAGCACCACACCACACCTATTCCAAAACTGACCACATACTTGGAAGTAAAGCTCTCCTCAGCAAATGTAAAAGAACAGAAATTATAACAAACTATCTCTCAGACCACAGTGCAATCAAACTAGAACTCAGGATTAAGAATCTCACTCAAAACTGCTCAACTACATGGAAACTGAACAACCTGCTCCTGAATGACTTCTGGGTACATAACAAAATGAAGGCAGAAATAAAGATGTTCTTTGAAACCAACGAGAACAAAGACACAATATACCAGAATCTCTGGGACACATTCAAAGCAGTGTGTAGATGGAAATTTATAGCACTAAATGCCCACAAGAGAAAGCAGGAAAGATCTAAAATTGACACCCTAACATCACAATTAAAAGAACTAGAAAAGCAAGAACAAACACATTCAAAAGCTAGCAGAAGGCAAGAAATAACTAAGATCAGAGCAAAACTGAAGGAAATAGAGACACAAAAAACCCTTCAAAAAATTAATGAACCCAGGAGCTGGTTTTTTGAAAGGATCAACAAAATTGATAGACCTCTAGCAAGACTAATAAAGAAAAAAAGAGAGAAGAATCAAATACATGCAATAAAAAATGATAAAGGGGATATCACCACCGATCCCACAGAAATACAAACTACCATCAGAGAATACTACAAACACCTCTACGCAAATAAACTAGAAAATCTAGAAGAAATGGATAAATTCCTGGACACATACATCCTCCCAAGACTAAACCAGGAAGAAGTTGAATCTCTGAATAGACCAATAACAGGATCTGAAATTGTGGCAATAATCAATATCTTACCAACCAAAAAGAGTCCAGGACCAGATGGATTCACAGCCAAATTCTACCAGAGGCACAAGGAGGAACTGGTACCATTCCTTCTGAAACTATTCCAATCAATAGAAAAAGAGGGAATCCTCCCTAACTCATTTGATGAGGCCAGCATCATCCTGATACCAAAGCCGGGCAGAGACACAACCAAAAAAGAGAATTTTAGACCAACATCCTTGATGAATATTGATGCAAAAATCCTCAATAAAATACTGGCAAAACGAATCCAGCAGCGTATCAAAAAGCTTATCCACCATGATCAAGTGGGCTTCATCCCTGGGATGCAAGGCTGTTTTAATATATGCAAATCAATAAATGTAATCCAGCATATAAACAGAACCAAAGACAAAAACCACATGATTATCTCAATAGATGCAGAAAAGGCCTTTGACAAAATTCAACAACGCTTCATGCTAAAAACTCTCAATAAATTAGGTATTGATGGGACGTATTTCAAAATAATAAGAGCTATCTATGACAAACCCACAGCCAATATCATACTGAATGGGCAAAAACTGGAAGCATTCCCTTTGAAAACCGGCACAAGACAGGGATGCCCTCTCTCACCACTCCTATTCAACATAGTGTTGGAAGTTCTGGCCAGGGCGATCAGGCAGGAGAAGGAAATAAAGGGTATTCAATTAGGAAAAGAGGAAGTCAAATTGTCCCTGTTTGCAGACCACATGATTGTATATCTAGAAAACCCCATTGTCTCAGCCCAAAATCTCCTTAAGCTGATAAGCAACTCCAGCAAAGTCTCAGGATACAAAATCAATGTACAAAAATCACAAGCATTCTTATACACCAACAACAGACAAACAGAGAGCCAAATCATGAGTGAACTCCCATTCACAATTGCTTCAAAGAGAATAAAATACCTAGGAATCCAACTTACAAGGGATGTGAAGGATCTCTTCAAGGAGAACTACAAACCACTGCTCAAGGAAATAAAAGAGGATACAAACAAATGGAAGAACATTCCATGCTCATGGGTAGGAAGAATCAATATCGTGAAAATGGCCATACTGCCCAAGGTAATTTACAGATTCAATGCCATCCCCATCAAGCTACTAATGACTTTCTTCACAGAATTGGAAAAAACTACTTTAAAGTTCATATGGAACCAAAAAAGAGCCAGCATCGCCAAGTCAATCCTAAGCCAAAAGAACAAAGCTGGGGGCATCACGCTACCTGACTTCAAACTATACTACAAGGCTACAGTAGCCAAAACAGCACGGTACTGGTACCAACACAGAGATATAGATCAATGGAACAGAACAGAGCCCTCAGAAATAACGCCGCATATCTACAACTATCTGATCTTTGACAAACCTGACAAAAACAAGAAATGGGGAAAGGATTCCTTATTTAATAAATGGTGCTGGGAAAACTGGCTAGCCATATGTAGAAAGCTGAAACTGGATCCCTTCCTTACACCTTATACAAAAATCAATTCAAGATGGATTAAAGACTTAAACGTTAGACCTAAAACCATAAAAACCCTAGAAGAAAACCTAGGCATTACCATTCAGGACATAGGCATGGGCAAGGACTTCATGTCTAAAACACCAAAAGCAATGGCAACAAAAGCCAAAATTGACAAATGGGATCTAATTAAACTAAAGAGCTTCTGCACAGCAAAAGAAACTATCATCACAGTGAACAGGCAACCTACCAAATGGGAGAAAATTTTTGCAACCTACTCATCTGACAAAGGGCTAATATCCAGAATCTACAATGAACTCAAACAAATTTACATGAAAAAAACAAACAACCCCATCAAAAAGTGGGTGAAGGACATGAACAGACACTTCTCAAAAGAAGACATTTATGCAGCCAAAAAACACATGAAAAAATGCTCACCATCACTGGCCATCAGAGAAATGCAAATCAAAACCACAATGAGATACCATCTCACACCAGTTAGAATGGTGATCATTAAAAAGTCAGGAAACAACAGGTGCTGGAGAGGATGTGGAGAAATAGGAACACTTTTACACTCTTGGTGGGACTGTAAACTAGTTCAACCATTGTGGAAGTCAGTGTGGCGATTCCTCAGGGATCTAGAACTAGAAATACTATTTCGCCCAGCCATCCCATTACTGGGTATATACCCAGAGGACTATAAATCATGCTGCTATAAAGACAGATGCACACATATGTTTACTGCGGCATTATTCACAATAGCAAAGACTTGGAACCAACCCAAATGTCCAACAATGATAGACTGGATTAAGAAAATGTGGCACATATACACCAGGGAATACTATGCAGCCATAAAAAATGATGAGTTCATGTCCTTTGTAGGGACATGGATGAAATTGGAAATCATCATTCTCAGTAAACTATCACAAGAACAAAAAACCAAACACCGCATATTCTCACTCATAGGTGGGAACTGAACAATGAGGACACATGGACACAGGAAGGGGAACATCACACTCTGGGGACTGTTGTGGGGTGGGGGGACGGGGGAGGGATAGCATTGGGAGATATACCTAATGCTAGATGACGAGTTAGTGGGTGCAGCGCACCAGCATGGCACATGTATACATACGTAACTAACCTGCACATTGTGCACATGTACCCTAAAACTTAAAGTATAATAATAAATAAATAAATAAATAAACAAAAGAGAAGTCCCTTTGTCTCTCTATATCTTCTTAACACTATGCTTTGTTCAAAGTAGTTATCACCACCCAACATATTATATATTTGTTTCACCATGGAGCTAAAATGTAAGCTCCATAAAAGCAAGGTCTTTGATTTTTTCACTGCCATCCATAGGGTTGAGAGCCCTCCATAAATACATACAAGTTTATTAATTCATTCTACAGAAAATTAAGTCTCTAGACAAATATTCTTTATAAACTTTACTATATATTCAAATGCAGATAAAAAAGGGGATTGTGAATTTCATATCTTTAAATGGTATAAAAACCGATGCAATGAATATTGTATTTGAGTTAGACAACTTAATACATATTGGCAAAATATAAGGAAGGACATAAAGGTAATTAATACAGTATTAATACTTTTAAATTCCATAAATTATATGCCATCAAGTTATTTATTATGACTACAAGGGTAATTCTTTAAATTATGGAGGCCTATTAACAGTAATGTTAATCAACAGATGTTATGTTAATCAACATAAAATGTTATTTTATGTGATTATTTAAAACAGCAATTGCCAAGACGCAAACATTCGCACATTTTAAAAAACTACTACAAAATAGCCTAGACGAGTTTAGAAATGATTTGGTTTCAGTGGCAAGCACAAAGAACTCACATTCACCAAAGTTCTTTTCTAGTACTAGTCTACGTTTTAAGAAAGCTTGATTAAACTAGTGAGTTTCTCACTAAAATGACAGAAAAATATAAAGTTGAGTATGAAAAATAATCTTTTAAATATAAATTACAACCAACTTCCTAAAAATAATGCCTGAATGGGTCGTAAAGGAACATAAAACCTGCTTGAATTAACCAGGTCTACTCTGATATTAAAGTACAGCTCAGTTACACAGAGTTTCATAAAATAAGCTTATCTGCTCCCAATGTCACATTTGGAACTCAAGGAAACAGTTAAATTCTCAGCTACAGATTTGGCCCCCCAATTTTTTATTTCATTTTACTTTTCTTACATACATAGATCCTAGTCCAGAAACACTGCCAAAATTGGGACAAGGCAAACACATTATTTCAGTTGCACACAAGCAAATGAAAGCAGGCTGAAAACAATCTTAGTTAAATTCCTACTTTAAAGCCAAAAAAATAAAGACTGCTATAGAAGTTTCATCTTGAAAACTCCTAAACATTATCTAATACTCCAAGCCATAGGAAGCAATGGACTATCACAGTTTCCTGTAAATAGAATAAATTGCCAACAAGTGAGAAAGGTTAGGAGAAGGAAAAACAAACAAAACAAACAAAAATGTGGCATTTTTATCTGAATTAACTAGAACATTATGAAATGTGACTTGCAGGTGGCAGCAAATAGCGATTTTCATAGCCATTAGTAGTTGCTCAAATCACCCAAAAACAAGTATTTTGCATTCTTATGATACTATGTATACCTCACAATTATACTTAAAATATGAAGAGGCCTGCTATGAAAGATGTATAATTTCTGACAGATTTGCTGAATACAATCAAAACTATTTTACACTTTTTTGCATAAGTCTCTGAAATTATAATTTGCAAAATGTTGGCAAGATAAATCCTTTGTGGCACAAAAGGTTTATGATTTATACATTTAGCTCATGATTACCACTCATTATCCAAATCATGAGTTACATGCCTCACTCTAAGCACAGGAAAGTTATGAGGACCTAGTGGGTCCTAGGATTTTATTCTGCCTTCTAACAAAGTGGGATACAGTTTGACTTCCCCCATTGTTGCTTCTACACAATTAAATATGCAATGGAAAATTATTCAAGTCACATTCTAATCCATTAATATATTCAGAGGATGAGTAAGAGTAACTACAGTGCACCTCTGATGATTAGCCTTTTGGTTGAAATACTATATATTTCTTGAAATACTATATTTAAAGAAAATACTATATTTGAAATGCTATACTTAAATACCTAAAGAAAATACTAGATATTTTTAGAAATACTATATTGAGAGCAAATCAGGCTTTGTATCAAAAAAGGTTCTGGGAGCCTGGTGTCATTAATATAAAACTGTGTTATATCAATAATATTATAACAAAACCACCTTGAAGAAGGAAATATTATGTCACACTATTTTTATAAGTATAAAATACATGTCACACTGTTTTTATAGGTATAAAATAAATAAGCTTTTTCAATCTGATTATGTTAACAGGCCATTGTTATTTAAAACTTCACAGTGTCTAGAATTCAGAAAATTATTCTTGGGGAGAAATTAGTTTTCAGGTAGAAAAACTATAACTATAAACTATATTTTTAAACCAAAATGTAACCTAAGTAGTTAACATTTTTAATAAATAGAAATAATAGGAGCCCAGTTAGAGAAATAGGTATATTCATATATCTCTGATAGGAATATAAGCCGGTTCAGTTTTCCTGGGGAGAGGCAGCAATTTGGCAATGAGGAAAAAAGTCTTTAAAATATATATTCTTATGCAGCCAAAAGACACATGAAAAAATGCTCATCATCACTGGCCATCAGAGAAATGCAAATCAAAATCACAGTGAGATACCATCTCACACCAGTTAGAATGGCAATCATTAAAAAATCAGGAAACAACAGGTGCTGGAGAGGATGTGGAGAAATAGGAACACTTTTACACTGTTGGTGGGACTGTAAACTAGTTCAACCATTGTGGAAGTCAGTGTGGCGATTCCTCAGGGATCTAGAACTAGAAATACCATTTGACCCAGCCATGCCATTACTGGGTATATACCCAAAGGACTATAAATCATGCTGCTATAAAGACACATGCACACGTATGTTTATTGCGGCACTATTCACAATAGCAAAGACTTGGAACCAACCCAAATGTCCAACAATGATAGACTGGATTAAGAAAATGTGGCACATATACACCATGGAATACTATGCAGCCATAAAAAATGATGAGTTCATGTCCTTTGTAGGGACATGGATGAAATTGGAAATCATCATTCTCAGTAAACTATCGCAAGGACAAAAAACCAAACACCGCATGTTCTCACTTATAGATGGGAATTGAACAATAAGAACACATGGACACAGGAAGGGGAACATCACACTCTGGGGACTGTTGTGGGGTGGGGGGAAGGGGGAAGGATAGCATTAGGAGATATACCTAATGCTAAATGATGAGTTAATGGGTGCAGCACACCAGCATGGCACATGTATACATATGTAACTAACCTGCACATTGTGCACATGTACCCTAAAACTTAAAGTATAATAATAATTTTTAAAAATATTTATTTGAAAAAAAAATATATATATATATTCTCTTTGACTCAGAAATTCTGTTTCTAGGAATTCACACTAAGAAAATAATCACATAAGAAAATAATTGAGTATACAAGATTCGTGTTATATTTGTTTACAGTGATGGGGAAGAAGGTGAAATTCACCTAAAAATCTAATAGGGACTTAAATGGCTATTTATGCACTGGGACTATTTAGTATTTAAAATGATACCGTAATTTTCTATTTACTGACACAGAAAAACTTCGATTATGTTGACAGCTTAAGTATATATACCAAAATGTAATCTTGCCACCCAAAGATAAACTACCCTCAAGTGATTTTTACTTCCTTCTTTGTAATATTCTGTTGTCCAATATTTTATAATGAGTATAGATAACCTATAGTCAGAAAAATGATATTTTTATTTGTAAGAGAAAAACAATGGGTTGAAATTAGGTTAACAGCTTCCAACAAAACACGAAGAGTATATAGTTTTTTTCTGTTCTGCCTAAAAAAGAATTTAAATTGTTTAGAATAATTTAAAAATGAAAAAGGTATTAACCACAAGGCAAAAAGTGAAACAAGAGAAAATGGGCACTGAATGAGAAAGTGCAACAAAATCTTAGAAGACAAAAAGCAAAGGAATTCGTGGTAATTAACTTAGGGCTGAGGAAGCCAAAGCAACTACCAACAAAAGAGGTTGCCAACAAGCAGCAAACTGCCCTCACAGTGGAGCCCGGGCAAGTGCCCCCTAAGCCTGTGCCTCTGAAGATAAGAGATGAGGGGTAAAGCTGGAAACAGCAGCACTGGTCTCCAGCCTGTTTAGAGAAAAGTTCTCCCGCACCCTATGCTGCTCTTCTCAAACCGATTTGTAGGCAGGTCTACTTTTTGGAAAAACTGAAGCAGAGACTCGGGACTCATGGACATTAGGTACAACAGAAGGAGGGAGTAAGGCTGAAAAGAGAAGGATTCAGTGAGGGTGAGACCCACTGCTCTCCCATCCCCCTCAATAACTCCTTTACCTCTTTTGGCTACCAGAATTCTGGCAGTCAGGCTAATATCGCCCGGGCAAGAGACTGGAGAAATCTCCTTTGGAGAAACAGAATGACTTAAGAGAAAAAGACACTAACGTTGGAATGCCTTTTCAGTGAAGCCCAGTAAGCTTTCCAAACAGTTTTTTAGTACCTGGTTCTTGAATATGGACATACAAGGATCAGCAGACACTTGGGACTCAATGACCAAGGCAAGCATAAAGTGCAACTTGGAGGTAAAAGAGACAATAACAGGAGAAGAAAACTACATAAAAAGGATTCCTTTTAATATCCTCAGAGGAATAAGAGACAATGCATTGACTGCATCCATGAAAGAGCAACAGGGTGCTATTAAAAGGAACACTGAGAGGACAGGAACAAGCTCTTGAAAATTAAAATTCTGATAGTGGAAATTGGAAATTCAGTAGACAGAAGAGACGATAAAGTTGAGAGACTCTGCCAGAATATAAAACAAAAAGAGAAATAGAAAATTTTAAAAAGGATAATAAAATTAGAGGATGAAAGCTGGAAGTCCAACAGCCATATAAAAGTAGTCCCAGAAACAGACACACAGGGTGGGGGGAATTATGGGGAAAAAAACAAATGAACAAACAAAAGATAAATTAACATTTCCCAGAACTGAAGGGCAGAGATCTCCATACTGAAAGGGCCCACAGCAAGTATGCACAATGATAAATGATCAAAGACCCACACTAAGATACATCATTATGAACTATCAAAACACCAGAAATTAACATAATGACTCTGAAAGCTAGGAGAGATAAAATAGATCATACACAAAGGAATGGGAATCAGGATGCAACACTGGAGCTGGAAGACAACAAAGCCAAGTCTGCAAAGTATTCAGGAAAAATGATTTAGAATTTATCACTCTAAAATATGCCAAGACACATCTCAAGGGTAAGGACAGAATAAAAACATATTCAGACACGCAAGCACAGTCTCAAAAATTTACCTCCCATGCACCTTTCTCAGGAAGCTGCTGAAGGATGTGCTCTACCCAAACCGGCGAGTAAACCAGGAAAGAGACAGATATGAGATCCAGGAAACAGGATCCAACATAGGAGAGAAGCAAAGGAAATTCCCAGGATGATAGTAAAGGGAAGCCTTTGGGAGCAAATAGTCTAAATTTCAGCACGAGGATAAAGGGCTCTAAGAAGTATGTCTCCGAGAACAAAAAAACAGACATGCTATCCTTTCCTGTATTAGGGAGAATTTTTACAATTTTATCAGAGTTTAGTTGAAGAGTTAAGAATAGTATACAAAAAACTAATGAAGAGAGGAAATTTTAAGATCCAGGGAAACACAAAAAATTGTCCAAGAAAGGAAATATAATCATAAAACACTATGTAGTTCAGCTGTGAATATTTTCATAATCATAACGGAAACCTGGGTGTAAAATGCAAATTGTACTATCTATTGGAAAAGAAAAAGTGTGGTAGGGAAGGCAAGGAGAATGGTCATAAGAAAGGTAAATCATCTTCTATGGTTAGAGGTCCATAAAAGTCCATAACATCACAAATGAAAAATTCAAGAAGGAGCAATATAACCATTTTCTTTAGAAAAATGGAGACGAATGCCAGAAACTTTAAAAAAACAACTAAAGTTGAAGACAGATGAGACTTGGGGAAAAGAGGGATACAATATGGGCTGCTTTTTGTTGCAAGTCCTTAATACTGACATTTTTTAAACTATATATACTTGTTATACTGATAAAACTGAAACTTAAAAAAAGGTTATAAAATCAGCCACCCACATGGAATCCCTCGTTGGGAAAAAAGAAAAAAAAAAGCCTACTATTGAACTTGAGCATTAATTTTTAATCTCTTTAATTATCCAATCAATGTTCCAATAAGCTTTGTCAGTCCTTTCTGCTAATGTAAAACTGTTGATTACTCTCTTTCCTGAAACTCTCTTAGCAGTGGTCTGCATGGGCATTGCTCTCCTGGCATCTTGCCAATCATGCTTCCCACACACATCTCTTTCTTCATCCATTCCTTATATGCTGGTGTTATCCAGAGACCCATCCACAGCCTCCTGTTCTCCCTTTACAATCTCACCCAAGGTTGGCCCATCTACTTTCGTGGTTTCAATTATCCCCAAGTCTGTAGCAGAGTCCAGGCCTCTCCCAATAAGATTTGGACTACACACAACCGCCTGCTGGACATTTTAACTTTGATTATCCAAAACGTGTTTTTTATTTTTATTTTTTTATACTTTAAGTTCTAGGGTACATGTGCACAACATGCAGGTTTGTTACATATGTATACATGTGCCATGTTGGTGTGCTGCACCCATTAATCCTCGTCATTTAACATTAGGTATATCTCCTAATGCTATCCCTCCCCCGTCCCCCCACCCCACAACAGGCCCCAGTGTGTGATGTTCCCCTTCCTGTGTCCAAGTGTTCTCGTTGTTCAATTCCCACCTATGAGTGAGAATATGCAGTGTTTGGTTTTTTTGTCCTTGCGATAGTTTGCTGAGAATGATGGTTTCCAGCTTCATCCATGTCCCTATAAAGGACATGAACTCATCCTTTTTTATGGCTGCATAGTATTCCATGGTGTATATGTGCCACATTTTCTTAATCCAGTCTATTATTGATGGATATCTGGGTTGGTTCCAAGTCTTTGCTCTTGTGAATAGTGCTGCAATAAACATATGTGTGCAAGTGTCTTTACAGCAGCATTATTTATAATCCTTTGGGTATATACCCAGTAATGGGATGGCTGGGTCAAATGGTATTTCTAGTTCTAGATCCTTGAGGAATCACCACAGTGTCTTCCACAATGGTCGAACTAGTTCACAGTCCCACCAAGAGTGTAAAAGTGTTCCTATTTCTCCATATCCTCTCCAGCACCTGTTGTTCCCTGACTTTTTAATGATCGCCATTCTAACTGGTGTGAGATGGTATCTCATTGTGGTTTTGATTTGCATTTCTCTGATGGCCAGTGATGATGAGCATTTTTTCATGTGTCTGTTGGCTGCATAAATGTCTTCTTTTGAGAAGTGTCTGTTCATATTCTTTGCCCACTTTTTGATGGGGTTGTCAAAATGTGTTTCAAACTACATGTGTCCCATACTGACCTCATCATCTTCTTGTATATGCCAGCTCTTCCTCTTGTATTTTCTAGCTCAATCAGTAGTAGTATTTACCTTGTCGCTTCAGCTACAAATCTGGGGGCTATCCTAGACTCCTCTTTTCCCTTATCTACGTTATCCAATTAATCACTGAAGTGTGCCAATTTTGCTTCATAAACGTTTCCTGATTCCCTGCTTCACGCCCTCATTACTCACCACCCCCCAGTCTAGGTATCTCCTACAGTCCTCTTCAACTGGCCTTCTGCCTCAGTCCAGTCCCCCTCAAATTCATCTTCAGCATGGCCTCCAGAGTGACTGCATCTCTCCAAAATGCAAACCTGACCACATCACTAACCTAGTAAAACCTGCCAATGGCTCCTCACTGTCTACAGGATTACATCCAAATTTCTGAACAAGCATAGAAGGTACTACACAACTTGGCCTCTGCTAACCTCTACAGCCTTACCTCATACTTTGCACTGTACTGGTAACACCAGACTCCTTGTAGTTCCCTGCACACATCATCCTTTTCATACCTATTTGCCTTTCTCATGTTGCTTCTTGGCCTAGAATGCCCAACCTAGTTAACTTCTAATTAACCCTTAAGAATGAGCTGAAGTGACATCTCTTCCATGTCCTCCCAAGTAGGTTAGGTACCCTCATCTGTGGTACCATGATTCTCTGTTCATCTCTCTATTGCTGTTAAGATTGTTGTCTCTCTCATGTGCCCCTCTCACTTGATAATGAACTACATGAGAGCAAGAAATGAGTCTTACTACTTTCTGTATTCCTAGTGTGTAACACAATTCCTGGCATATACTATATAAGCAGATTTTCTCCAATTGGTTATTAATGTACCATCTGAGATAGTCCATTTACAGAGCCACAGTATACACACAAAGCATAATCATGGTTATAACACTATTTACTATTTAACTTAGAGTTACTAATTTCTGCTTTACAGACACAAAGTAGATTTATATAACAGATCTACCCAAAGATGGACCATTCCAAACACAGGCTAGATGACCACTTTGGGAAAGATGTTGAAACATGCAATAAAGAACTACATAGGTTATTCTACTATATGACATTGAAGGATCCTTCCAACATGGAAATCCATTATACATATTTAAGAAATAGGTTTCTTAAAATCCTGTATTTTATTATTAAAGCAAACATATTGAAGAGCCTAATGCAAAAGATATCATTAGATGACTTTTAGGGACTATACCAGTCTAGCAACTTCTTACTTACTGGCATTTGCAGCTTCTCGAATTTCTTTCAGTATTTCAGCTTCCATAGCAGGATTATTGCAGATATCAACCCAAGTTCCTTCTACCCCTTTCTGTTGTGCCAAAAGTGTCAACCTTTTCTGGTTAGGAACCACAAAACTGATCACATAGGACTGATCACTAAAAAAATAGAAAATAAAATAGAAATGAAAACATTGAGAAAAGTTATTCATAAACTAGTCAATGACATAGTACAGTATAGATCATTCCAAATATATATTTCTCTTATTTATTAGTTTCATTAGGAAATGATAAAACCCATAGTACCAGCATAAAGAAGGACATATAGACCAATGGAATAGAGAAACTAGAAGTAAACCCTTGTATCTATGGAGAAACGATCTTTGACAAGGGTGTTAAGACCACTCAATGAGGAAAGGACAGTCTCGTCAACAGATGGTACTAGGAAAACTGGATATCCACATGCAATGAATGAAGGTGGACCTTCACCTTACAACATATACAAAAATTAGCTCAAAATGGATCAAAAATCTAAACATCGAAGAGCTATTAAGTCGGTGCAAAAGTAATTGACATTAATGGCAAAAACCAAAATTACTTTTGCACCAATCTGATAAAACTATAAAACTGCTAGAAAAAAAAAACAGAAGAAACACTTTATGAGAATAGATTTGGCAATATTTCTTGGGCGTGACACCAAAAGCAAAGGCAACAAAAGCATAAAACAGATAACTGGGACTACATCAAAATTAAAAACTTGTGTGTATCAAAAGACTCAATCAGCAGAGTAAAAAGGCAATCTATGGAATAGAAAAAAAAATTTGCAAACCATATATCTGATAAGGGGTTAATAAACAGAATATATAATTTCCACAACTCAGTAACAAAAAACCAAATAGCTCAATTAAATAATGAACAAAGAGCTTGAATAGACATTTCTCCAGCGATAATATATGAATGGCCAACAATCATAGGAAAAGGTGCTCAGTGGCACTAATCATTAGGAAAATACAAATCAAAACTTAAACAAAATATCCCCTCACATCCATGAGGATGACTACTATATAAAACAAACAAGCGCTAGTGAAGAAGTGGAGGAACTAGAATGTTTGTGTACTGTTGTAGGAAATGTAAAAATGGTGCTGTTGCTATGGAAAAAAGTATTGCAGTTCCTTAAAAAATTAAAAATAGAACTGTCATATGATCCAGCAATTCTAAATCTAGGTATCTATCCACATAATTGAAAGCAGGAACTCAAAGAGATATTTGCATACCCATTTTCCTAGGAGCATTATTCACAACAACCAAGAGGGGGAAGCAACCAAAATGTGCACTGACAATGAATATATAAACAAAACACATTATATGGATACAATGGAATATTGTTAAGCCTTCAAAATGAAGGAAATTCTGACATATGCTACAACATGGATAATCCTTGAGGACATTATACTAAGGGAATTAAGCCAATCACAAAAAGGCAAAAACTGTATAATTCTACTTGTGTGAGATTTCTAGAGAAGTCAAATTCATAGAAACAGAAAGTAGAATGGTGGTTCCCAGGGGAAGGAGGGAGGAGGAATAGGAGTTGCTGTTTAATGGGTATAGAGTTTCCATTCTGCAAGAAAAAAAGGTCTGGAGATTGGCTGCACACCAATGTAAATATACACAACACTACTGAACTGTACATTTAGAAATGGTTAAGATGGTAAATCTTACGTTATATGCTTTTTACCACAATTACAATTTTTAAAAAAGAATAAAACCCATAAAAATAAGACATATCAACATATAAAGAAAATGGCTCAATCTCTTAGGCTTTTGATTTAGAAAAACTTGGGTTCAAAATTCATCTCAACATGTAGTAGTTGTGTTACATTTTTGGGAAAATTACTTATGCTAAGTCTCAGTTGTCATGGATGTTAAATAACTTGTCGCATAGCTAAGTATTTAGCAAGATGCAGGTGTCCAATAAATAGTTAACACGTCTGAGTTATCTAAAATGGTCTTTAAGCTGTTGAATTCACTAACTTACATAAATGTACAATTCCCCAGATCTGATGAAAATTCTAAGAGAAGACTATGTTACCCTTATGATAATATGTAATCACATTATTTTCTAAATATCTTTTGACTTATGAAACAAAAAATACAACTTTGGAAAGTTACCTTTTGGCAAAAGCACAGATGTTGTCAATAAGTGGACAATTCTTCAGTGCAGCTTCTACTTTCCCAAGAGATACATACTCTCCTGCTTGTAACTTCACTAGATCTTTCTTACGATCTGTTAAGTCATAAAGAATGTTAAGTCTGTTTAACTAAGGTGTATGCAATTCTGACTGTCTTCTTTGAATATCATTGCCTTAATCGTTATTTACAAAACTACTTCTTCTAAAATTATTATTAGGTTGGTGCAAAAGTAATTGTGGTTTTTGCCATTACTTTTAAAATGGCAAAAACTGCATATATATAATGTTGCCCATACACACCAGTTAAAAATAAAATGCCTACTTAAGTAAGTATTGGCTAAAAGTTACACCTTAAACCCAAAGCTTTAGCATCTTATTATAATCTTAAATATTATAATCAATTTAATAGAGGGAACTAGGACTTTGGAACATTCGATTTGAATGGTAACTCTGCCTGGTACTAGCTAAGTGATCCTCAGCATGTCAGTTAACCTTCTAATCCTCAAGTTTTATCAGGATAATGATGCCTACCTCATACAGACATATCCCACAATGTCTGGCATATAGAACACATTTAACACATGTTAATTCTCCTTTTCCACTTTTGACATTATCTTGTTAAAATGACAGTTCTCTAAGAAAGTGCTAGCACAGGATGGCACAGCTTGAATAATCATCACATGGCCTTGGAATGAGTATGAGTGCTGATTTGCCTACCCGTAGCCTGGGAACCCACTCTACAGAAATAACCTTTGATTCCAGTGCAATTAAGGAACAAGGGGGAAAAAAGCTTATTGTTTCTCAACTGAACCATGGTTCCTGGTTCAAATTTCTAGATGAAGAACCAATTTTCCCAGGAAATCTCTAACTATATTCAGGTCAGATATCGTGAGGTCCAGCGACGGATTGAAATCAGTCACTACATATAGGTGAGGAAACTCTATGTCTTAAAAAAGACCTGACTGGGATCTTGCTGAGGGGTTCTCATCAGCAAGTTTTAACTTTTGCCTCATCCAAGTGAATAGCACAAGGACCCATTTTGGAGTCATTTTTTGAACATAAAGGTCCACTTCAGTAGACTCAATGAGGACAATGTCAAAGTAACTGACATTCTCAGAACTGACTAGTGCTAAGGATTGATATTAATTTTCTAAGGTTCAGGCCTCGTTAGACACATATAAATAGCCAACAGTAAAAAAAAATATATGTGCCCATGCTGCCCCTTGGGTGGAGAGGTGAAGAGTGAGGAAGGCCTAGCATAGAGTATGTTATAGGAAATAGTTATATAAAATCACATATGGTTGACCAAGAAAGACGTCCTCTGAGCTCTTTTTGTTTTCTCATTACCTGTTTGCTATTTCCCTGCCCATTCTCTCTACACTCAATGCTGCTGTTGCTAGTGCTGCTAGTACTTACGCTAAGGTTCAGGCTCTGTTTAGAATATTTTACATATATCAACTCATTTAATCTTAACGACAGCCCTATGAGGTTGGTATTGTCCTTGTTTTGCTGATGGAGAAGCTCATACGTAAGTTAAATAACTTGTCCAAAGTTTGAACTAATGGAACCATCAACTTTATTAATGACTGATCAGTATTACCTTTCATATATACTGAAGTTATAAAAACTAAAGAAAACCATAAAAAGAAAACATTCTGACCTATAATCTGTAAACATCCATCGGGATGGAATTCTCCAATATCACCAGTGCAAAACCACCTTTGTCCATTTTCATCCACAGAATAATCTTCTGCTGTTTTCTCTTCATTTTTAAAATATCCCATGGAGATGTTCTGTCCACCAATTACGATTTCACCTCTGGGGTTTGGCTTGTCATTAATTGTATAACCGCCTGGAAATCATAAAAGTAAATTAGTTATTGTTCTACAACAAATTTCATTAATTCTTAAAGCTTATACGTATGTTAGTATTTTTCTGCTGATCAAATTTTATATCACTTTATGAGAGAACATTAGTTTATATTTACTAAAATTTACATGAGGATACTGGGTGACTGTGATTTTAAGAACACCAAGAAAGGCTCAATGATAATCACCACCAACAATCACCCATCTCAAACCTTCCCATACCATAACATTTCACACTTAGAACACCATTAGAGCTTAGCGTTCACAGAGTTCTGTTAAGATAAAATCACCCCCAGGAAGAGTAACACTTGAAGCTGTTATAAGTAAATTACTGACATACTGACATCAATGCATTTCAAATTTTTTCTAAGGAGGTTTTAACCAAAAAGAACGTGCAGTAAGTACCCAAAAATGGTAGCACCATAAAGTGAGAGGGAAAGGGGGGACTATAGGAAACAGGAAGAAAATTGTATTAATTTTGCCTGTGGCCAGTCATGACTTTAGAAGTTCAAACACTAAACTAATTGATAATAACTACTAATATATTTCATCACTACTCATTACCTCTGTACTACTGAAGGAAGCTTACTTTAAGGAAAATATACAAAAATCTAAATTTGCAAAATAAGATATAGACTAGATTTTGTGTCATAAAAGGATTAAAATCAGGGTTCCTTTCAGCTGTTAGCTGCTCTGATAAACTTAAAACTATTCAATATTTCAACATGATAAAACCCATTGTATGTTAAAAAAAAAAAACTGAGATCATTCATACAGTATAAAGCCAAAGAGTCTTCACAGCAAGGAAAACTCCAAATACATGTTCAACAAGGGACCTACTCCCCAAAACTGACATTAAGGCCCAGTACCAGGAAATCAGAAAATAAAAATTATAGTAAAACTTGGTAAGGAGATTTTTGCCTTTAAACATTTCTCTGATTCCACTGCCTAACGATTAAAAACTTACCTAATAAAATAATTCTGATGTTGACGTCCAAAACACATACACACAAACTATTTTCTTCAGATTTTCATGGTAAAATTGGAATGCCATTACCATGGAAAAAGGGAAGACTAAGTCCCAACGTGTAAAACTCTTGGGAATGCAACTGGCTTTTTAAAATGTGTTTTTAAAAAAGAAATAGTCATTTGCTCATAGAGCACTGACAATAACACACATAATAAAAAATGCTTTAGAAACTTAAAGTTTATGTTAGATAAAAATGTATTCATTTTCTCAGGGTTTGGACAACCTAAGGGTTGCATCCTACACGGTAACTTGTACTTTAAATTTTTAGTCCGTGTTCCATCCTAAGGTAAATATTCTCTTTTAAAATCTTAAGCATTTTAATTATTCTTCCTTTATCTGACATGGCTAGGCTGTTAATTATTTGTTTTATTTAACAATCTACTTTATTGTAGTTACTGTGTATATTTAGTATCTTTCATTAAGAAGACTGGTTGATATTTGCCTTCAGCTAATTTATAGAAAGGATGATCATCAATGTCTCTAGTTTTCTTCTAAGTGGCTTATCTCTGCAGGTACATATAAAAATTCAACTATACAAATAGCTGGACAGTTGAGTCTCAACTAAGAAAATCTTTTGGCCGGGCGCGGTGGCTCACGCCTGTAATCCCAGCACTTTGGGAGGCCGAGGCGGGCGGATCACGAGGTCAGGAGATCGAGACCATCCTGGCTAACACGGTGAAACCCCGTCTCTACTAAAAATACAAAAAATTAGCTGGGCGTGGTAGCGGGCGCCTGTAGTCCCAGCTACTCGGGAGGCTGAGGCAGGAGAATGGCGTGAACCCGTGAGGCGGAGCTTGCAGTGAGCTCAGATCGCGCCACTGCACTCCAGCCTGGGCGACAGAGCGAGACTCCGTCTCAAAAAAAAAAAAAAAAAAAAGAAAATCTTTTCTGGGATCAAGATCTAAGAAGTTGGTGTGTGTATGAGTGCAACCCATCATTCTATCCCCTAAAAATCTGGGGTTTCTCAGCCCAAACATTCTCACTAGTAAAGTCAAGTTTCAAGGATCCTCACCTTCTCCAAACCCAGAAAGCTCCAGTAAGAATTTTTTTTCTCTTTACCTTCAAGTATTATGAAGTTCAGAATCATTAATCCTAGATTCTAGAGATTTTATTTTCCTCTTGGGAACCTAAAGATACCACTGAGGAAAAAGAATGCATGGGGACAGGCAACAGCAAAACAGCAGAGAATTATTTGCTTCCCCAGACTTTAAAGAAATGAAAGTCATAAAGCTGACAGTAGTTTTCAGCATATCTTGAATCACTAGAGCTTTTCATAAAATTCTTACCTTCTTGCCAGTCTTTTAGCTTAATTTCACAGCAAATAAGAGGTGCTCCAACTCTGCCAGTAGTATAGTCAGTTACTGTGAGGGAAAAAGTAACAGAGATATTAGCATACCACATTCCAGATTTGTACCAATGCACTGGGAATATTAGAGTTAGAGCCAGAGTCAGAAAAATGATAAAAGAAGGAGTGCAAAGTGTGATCATTTTTCAGTATTTCAACTCCATTTCAATAGTGCAATGGATTCCATTGTTGTTACATCATTTTTGCTTTTCATGGTTATATTTTATGTAATTAAGTACAAAAATATCTGTTAAAGGAGGAGAGATGGCTCCACCGTTATCTACCTAAGCTTGTCATAAGATAGATTTTGATTGGAATTCCTGCTCTACCACTCACTCACTGGCTGTGTAACATGGACAAGTAACTTAGCCTCTCTAAGCCTCCATTTCCTCATCTATGAAATGGAGATAGTAACAAAAGCTACTTCATACAGGGATATGCTGTGAGGATTAAATGAGATGATACATGGACAATGCTTAACACTTCTTGGCACAAGCTAAGCCTTCAAAAGATGTTAGCTGCTGTTGTCAAACATCATCATGATGATGATATCCCTTTGCAATTTGTGATTATTGCTAGCAATAAACAAATATTTATGGACAGCCCATTATGTAAACAGCATTATATTAACTATTATGAAGAAAACACATGAGAGATAAGGAGACCCTGCACTCAATGACCTTACAAATGAACTGGGAAGAAATGCATGTGAAACAATTCAGAGAACATTTAAATACTAAACTTCATGGGCACTGAAGGTAAGCACAATAGTAGCTTAGAGACTTAAACAATGAATGTAAAATGAAGTAGTTAGGAAAGACATTATTGAAAAGTGGGCATTAAAAGATGGTTGTGATCAATTAGCAAAAAGGACATTCCAAGAGAAGGGAAAAGAAAATACAGAGAGGTGAGACCAAGAATGCCTTCATAAGAAACAGTAAGAAGACTGGCAGGTCTGGAGAGAAGAGCCAGGCATTGTGTATATGTGGCGAATAATGGAAAATGATGTTGGATAAGTACACTAGCATCAGATTAAAGATGTCAAAGCTAGGTAAAGAGGTGTTTAGATTTGATACATCAGGTATCAAGCAGTGGGTGAAGTGGATGTATCTAATAGAAGGATACAGGATAAATTAGAAGTGATGTAATGTAGGCAGACACAGCTGTTACAAGGCTGTTAGGTCAGGCCAGGCGCAGTGGCTCACGCCTGTAATCCTAATACTCTGGGAAGGTGAGGTGGGTGGATCACCTGAGGTCAGGAGTTCGAGACCAGCCTGGCCAACATGGTAAAACCCCGCTTCTACTAAAAATACAAAAATTAGTCAGGTGTGGTGGCGCATGCCTGTAGTCCCAGCTACTCAGGAGGCTAAGGGAAGAGAATTGCTTGAACCCGGGAGGCGGAGGTTGCAGTGAGCTGAGATTGTGCCACTGCACTCCAGCCTGGGCAACAGAGCAAGACTCTGTCTCAAAAATAAAAAGGCTATTAGGTCGGAGCAGAATGGAGCAATAAAAAGTTGGACGACAGAGGTGGTATGGAGGGAAAGGAGAAACCTAATGAAGGAATGATCTGATGACATTTAAAGATATTTTAAAATAAACAGATGACTTCAAAGCTGATACCTGGAATGACTTTAAGGATGGTATTACCATTGACACAAACAAATAATTTGTCAATAGAGAGACAGTTTAGAATAATGGCATTGATTTTGGACACAATGAGTTTAAAGCGAAAATAAGATTATCCAAAAAAACAATTCCTATACCCCAGTGTTTCTCAACCTAAAGTGATTTTGCCCCCCAGGGGATATCTGGCAATGTTTGGGGATATGTTTCATTGTCACAGCTGGGGTGAGCCCATAAACATCTGCTGTGGCAACTAAATATCCTGCAATGCATACAACAGCCCTCAACAACAAAGAATTATCAGATTCAAAATTTGAACAGTGTCAGGGTTGGGAAACCTCGCTTCAGGCTGTTGAAAATAACAAAAAGGAAAGCAAAGAAGAAGTTAGGACAGGAACACAGATTTAAGAGGGAGCATAAAAGTGATACTTCATTTTTAATAGTACAGTTCTCCAAAGAAGTGATCATTTAGAGAAAGAAGACTAAAGGACCAGACCAGAGTGACAGGATTTTGAGGACTGACTGTGTGGCATAAATATTTATAAGGCGACCGGGCGTGGTGGCTCACTGCCTGTAATCCCGGCACTTTGGGAGGCCGAGGCGGGCAGATCACCTGAGGTCAGGAGTTCGAGACCAGCCTGGTCAACATGGTGAAACCCCGTCTAAAAATACAAAAATTAGCCGGGCGTGGTGGCACACGCCTATAATCCCAGCTACTTGGGAGGCTGAGGCAGGAGAATTGTTTGAACCCAGGAGGTGGAGGTTGCAGTGAGCTGAGATTATGCTATTGCACTCCAGCCTGGGCAACAAGAGTGAAACTCCATCTCAAAAAAAAAAAAAAAAAAAAATTATAAGGCTTAAAATTAAAGGGTCCACATGATACTTATAATTAAGAATTCATAAACCAAAACTACACTGATTTGCAATGAATCTGATATTAGTTAAGAGGTATTTTAAAGTTACCATGGTTTCCAAAGGTAATGCAAATATATTTTATTAGTAGCAGCTGATACAGAATATTTACCACATTAATAATGCTTACCTTCAGTAACTGTCCCAGCACCACATGATTCTGTCAGTCCATAACCCTGGCCAATTGGGCAGCAGAAGCAGACATTCATGAATCGGTGTGTCTGAGGAGATAGCGGGGCCCCTCCAGACAGCATCATGCGGACATTCCCTCCCAGCAGGGCCTTGACCTTTTTAAACAGTAACCTTAATAAAGGGAGGATAAATGATTTTAATGTACGCATACATTATTCTTGGCAACACACTAATTTATAAGCTCTGGGAAAGATTCCTCAACTGGTTGAACATCTCAATGTCAGAATCACGGTGAGAATGAGAGGTTAACAAGGCAACAACTAGTAACGCCTTGTAAAAATGCCAGAAAAAACTCTTTAAAAATGAAGAAAGATAATGTGTAGCATCGGGAAACTATGCTGACACAAGTAAATGAAAGAAAACAGATGTCAGAGGAAAAAAATTTTTAATTATCTTTGGAACATTTAATCACCTATCTTATCTCACTTCCAATAAAAAATGCTTCCCCATCCCCACTCCTCAGCATCACATTTAAAGTAACACTTATATTCAAATACTTACTACACTATTTTATGAATACAATAAATCAGAAACCTTCATGCAATGAAGATCACTTTTTTTAGTTAGAAATGACATTTTTTAAGCTCAAGTGTCTTGATTCAAAAGTCTATTTTAGTTTTTCTTCATGAGACTAAATTTTATAAATAAATCTTAAATATACACTCAATTATTAAAATTTGTTAAATTGCCAAGATCAGAGTCCTCTGCTTGCTGTATAAACAATAAGACTTAGCAGAAAAGAGAATTTCAACCTTATGATCATGGTGGTGATATTCAAATGAATTAACTTGCCATTTATTTATTCATCTTCTGGATTTAAAACCATAAAAAAATTTAAAGGCTCAAACCACAGAGCCTATGAAATGTACTTACAGATTGCAAAGAGGTGCATCATATCCCTTTTTGATCTGTTCCAATTTGTAATCATACCCTATCTTGAACAGAGTTTTCTGAATATAATTCATCTCTTGGACTTTGCTCATAACATTCTTATAAATTCTATCCATGATTTCCTGAAAGTTAAACAAAATATTCAATAATCTGAAAAGAATGGAGACAGTCTTTAGTTGAAGATACCTTACTTGCAATATCTTGGGTAAAAGTCTTTAGCATAATGGACATATTTGTTTCTTTAATTATGTAATTAATTTCACTGACTACTTGTTCACTACTTCAAAAAGACTAAGGACAGATATAGGGGTTTCTTCAGTTCTATACATTAAGTTAATCTAAATTTTTTTTTTTTTTTGAGACGGAGTCTCACTCTGTTGCCCAGGCTGGAGTGCAGTGGCGGGATCTCGGCTCACTGCAAGCTCCACCTCCTGGGTTCATCCCATTCTCCTGCCTCAGCCTCCCCAGTAGCTGGGACTACAGGCGCCTGCCACCACACCCGGCTAATTTTTTGTATTTTTAGTAGAGACAAGGTTTCCATGTGTTAGCCAGGCTGGTCTCGATCTCCTGACTTCGTGATCCGCCACCTCGGCCTCCCAAAGTGCTGGGATTACAGGCGTGAGCCACCGTGCCCAGCCAAGTTAATCTAAATTTTTAAGAAATGTTAGCTCGAGTTTAGAGAATTCACTCAGCTGTCACAGAAAAAAAAAAAATTAATCTCTGTTACAATATATTCACTTATTCTCAAACAGTACCAAAATACCTGACTATGTTGAATCTATTCATGATGCTTTTCTCTTTTTTTACTACAACTTTGTGACCTTCTTACAGCATGGCAGAAAGCATTAGTTTCTTAAAATCCTAAGTATCTATAGTTTAAGCATTTCTATTACATTTTAACAGAAGCAAAGAACACAATTCTTGCTCACACAAACTTGGAAAACTGGAGGTAGGACCAGGTTTAAGATATACCAACTCGAAGGTTAATACAAAACAAACAAACAAAAAATAAACAGCAAACAGCCCAGACTACCACTAAATGATGTTTTCTTGAAATTATTTACCACAAATTAAGAATTATTACATAAAGCACATCTGTTTATAAATACGTGTTTCCAAATACTTAAAATATCAATTATCAGTACAAATTAAGGTATGCTATAATGAATAACTTAATGGGCAGTTCTTTCAATATTAGAATAGAGCCACTCACAAATGAAGACAGCAGAACCACCCCTTAAAAAGGTTACCACAGGCTGGGCATGGTGGCTCACGCCTGTAATTCCAGCACTTTGGGAGGCTGAGGCGGGTGGATTGCAAGGTCAGGAGTTCGAGATCAGCCTGGCCAAGATGGTGAAACCCCGTCTCTACTAAAAATACAAAAATTAGCCGGGCGTGGTGGCAGGCGCCTATAATCCCAGCTACTAGGGAGGCTGAGGCAGGAGAATCGCTTGAACCCGGGAGATGGAGGTTGCAGTGAGCCGACATCACACCACTGCACTCTAGCCTGGGTGACAGAGCAAGACTCCGTCTCAAAAAAAAAAAAAAAGCTCTCCCTCTCCCTCTCCCTCCTCTCCCTCCTCTCCCTCCTCTCCCTCTCCCTCTCCCTTCCCCTTTGCACGGTCTCCCTCTGATGCCGAGCCGAGGCTGGACTGTACTGCCGCCATCTCAACTCACTGCAACCTCCCTGCCTGATTCTCCTGCCTCAGCCTGCCGAGTGCCTGGGATTGCAGGTGCGCACCGCCACGCCTGACTGGTTTTCGTATTTTTTGGTGGAGACGGGGTTTCGCCATGCTGGCCAGGCTGGTCTCCAGCTCCTGACCGCGAGTGATCTGCCAGCCTCGGCCTCCCGAGGTGCCAGGATTGCAGATGGAGTCTCGCTCACTCAGTGCTCAGTGTTGCCCAGGCTGGAGTGCAGTGGCGCGATCTCGGCTCGCTACAACCTCCACCTCCCAGCCGCCTGCCTTGGCCCCCCAAAGTGCCGAGATTGCAGCCTCTGCTCGGCCGCCACCCCGTCTAGGAAGTGAGGAGTGTCTCTGCCTGGCTGCCCATCATCTGGGATGTGAGGAGCCCCTCTGCCTGGCCGCCCAGTCTGGGAAGTGAGGAGCGCCTCTTCCCGGCCGTCATCCCGTCTAGGAAGTGAGGAGCGTCTCTGCCCAGCCGCCCATCCTCTGGGATGTGGGGAGCGCCTCTGCCCCGCCGCCCCGTCTGAGATGTGAAGAGCGCCTCTGCCCGGCCGTGACCCCGTCTGGGAACTGAGGAGTGTCTCTGCCCTGCCGCTGCCCTGTCTCGGAGATGAGGAGCGTCTCTGACCGGCCTCCCCGTCTGAGAAGTGAGGAGCCCCTCCGCCTGGCCAGCCGCCCCACCCGGGAGGTGGGGGGCAGCCCCCACCCAGCCAGCCGCCCCGCCCGGGAGGTGGGGGGCAGCCCCCGCCTGGCCAGCCGCCCCATCCGGGAGGTGGGGGGCAGCCCCCGCCCGGCCAGCTGCCCCGTCTGGGAGGTGGGGGGCAGCCCCCGTCCGGCCACCGCCCCATCCAGGAGGTGGGAGGGGGGGCACCTCTGCCCGGCCGCCCCGTCTGGGAGGTGAGGAGCCCCTCTGCCCGGCCGCCACCCCATCTGGGAGGTGTACCCAATAGCTCATTGAGAACAGGCCATGATGACGATGGCGGTTTTGTCAAATAGAAAAGGGGGAAATGTGGGGAAAAGAAAGAGAGATCAGATTGTTTCTGTGTCTTTGTAGAGAGAAGTAGACATAGGAGACTCCATTTTGTTCTGTACTAAGAAAAATTCTGCCTTGGGATGCTGTTAATCTATAACCTTACCCCCAACCCCGTGCTCTCTGAAACATGTGCTGTGTCCACTAAGGGTTAAATGGATTAAGGGTGGTGCAAGATGTGCTTTGTTAAACAGATGCTTGAAGGCAGCATGCTCCTTAAGAGTCATCACCACTCCCTAATCTCAAGTACCCAGGGACACAAACACTGCGGAAGGCGGCAGGGCCCTCTGCCTAGGAAAACCACAGACCTTTGTTCACATGTTTATCTGCTGACCTTCCCTCCACTATTGTCCTATGACCCTGCCAAATCCCCCTCTCCGAGAAACACCCAAGAATGATCAATAAATACTAAAAAAAAAAAAAAAGGTTACCATAGCACTCAAACATGGTACAATATTGTTTTCTCCATTTCCACAAAAGGAATCACTATTATATAACTGAAATATTTCTCTACATCTGTGACAGAATCCCCAATCATTCCCTAGCAGGACTTGAACATCCTATATCCATCTTTCTTAAAAAGCATATGAGATCTTAAAAAAAAAACGGGGGTGGGGAGGGGAGAGGGGGCAGGGGCTTGGGAATGAGACAGATGTGTGAGAACCATGTCTACTGCTCCTTCCAGCACTGGATACTAATCATAGACATCAGCAAGGCCTTGATGAGTAAGGAACATAATACAGTTGTAACACGTTGGCAGAGTTTATTGTTAGCACATTAAGTCACCCTTTATCTCAACCTAACATTACATGATGTTCAATGGAGCCACAGCTGATAAGTAGTGACTTATTCTGAATTTTCATTGTGAATGTTATAGTATTCAATCAATCTTTCATTCTGACCCAGGAAAGAAACAAACTCAAAAAACAGACTCCACCAAAAATAATTCTCAATAAAAAGAGTTTTTTTTTTTTAAATGGCCTATTTCTGGAGAAACAGGAGGGGCTAAAAAGGAAACCCAATAATATTTGATGAGGTGCCAATGGACTAGCAACATAGGAGAACATTACTATCTCAAGGCCGCAAGACATAAGACAAGTGTCGTTGGAACCTGGATGAGGACTCTAGCCATGGGAAAGACCTGGTTACAACCAACGGGAAGGAGACTATCCAACAGGGTCTCCTGACAACTGCTAAAATTTGCAGCCCAGCAGGAAAGGAGCAAAGGTAATAAGTGTGCAGACTCTCTCTCTTTCTGCCCTCTGATCTCTCATGAGGCCCTCCAATTGGCCGATCCCAACCAGAAGTCATAAGGCAAGGACGCACTGGTAATTCGTGCACAGAACATAGCCCCTCAAGACACAAAGTAAAGCAGGGAAGAATGGACAATGGGCAATTAGAGGATAAGCAGCCTATGTGCTAACTGTGCTTATCCTTCAGGCCTAAAATCGGAGATTACTTCTTTAACACCTCAGCCCTTACCTCTTCCTATGTTATCTGATAAGGTTTGCTAGGGAATTCTGAATGTGAAACAGTCCTAAATAGACAGCCATAGTGGTTAAGAAGACTGATAGACTGATACTCCACCAGTATCAGATTGGTAGAGTTCAAACTTTGATTCCATCACCTATGAGCTGTGTGGCTTTGGGGCAACTTTCCTTCTTTATAAGATAGAGTAACAGGGCCCACCTTGCAGTCTTAGAATTAAGTGAGATAATTTATCTAAGGCATTTTGCACAGTGCCTACCTAGCACATAGGAAGCACTGCATTAGCTATTATTAGCAACTTTTTTATGGTTTTAGTCAGATGCCTCTTCTTTCTGTTTGAAAACTTTATGAATTACACAGAACCTCTAAATAAAAAGGCAAAGTCTTCTCTGACCTATTCTACTTCTTTGTTATTTGGTAATTTTGCAATTAGAAGCTAAAAGGACCATAAAGTATCTTCCATCTGTAATTCTCAGAACAACTTGGACTGAACACTTTCTTATCTAATCTCAGAGTTTCCATACACAAAAGTAATTCTGTGAAAGATATTGGGGTAAGATTTCAAGTCTGATCATAATATAAGCAGTAGTGATACATAGTCTTTCTGAGGTTTCTGAAGCATAAAAAAAGCTAGAACATATTTGATTACACAAATCTGAAACATGGTGTTAAATGTTTCAAAATTCATCATTACAAGGCTATAAAATGTAACATTTTTTTTTTAAGGCAGTATTTCACATGAAGATTCCGAATATATAGAATTAAACTTTTTTCCTTTGGGAGCTCTCTCCAATTTTCAGTTTACTTAATCACCACAAGAGAGTTGGGAGGGCTTAGATCCTTGACCTTGTATACGATTCTTCAGCTCCCTAGGATGGCCTAAAGTTTCCTCACTTTTTTAATTAAGAGATTAAACAAGATGATCTTTAGAATATATTCTACCTTAAAATGGTCTGACCAATTCTCACAGTAGGTAACCTGAACTAGGTCATTTTCATCACCTAATTTTCATGTATCAGCAAACTCAAACAGGCGTGCATTTCAAAATCTTGCCATTTTGTCTTCCCTAGTATGGTACCTAAGATTTTAATGAACACATTTGCTGTGATTTCAACAAGGTAAAATTATTTTAAAATGTAGACATATCTAAGAGTATTACTTTTTAAAAGGTCCAAGTACGATCAATAAATTATATAAACGATCCTCTTATGTTCATATTCATATTCTGTACTCACCGGAACAGCAGCCATAAGTGTGGGCTTCAGTACAGTACAGTCTCCTTTGCTTCCTTTTTTAATTTTGCTGGACTATATTAAAGAAAAAATAAATATGATCAGGAAAACCAACCTTAAAACATGTTGTAATTCAAGTATTAATAACAAATACAGAAGTTACACTTGGAATTTGAGCTTTTATTGCTCTGTGATTATCTGTTAACAACTATCATAACCTACAAGTCTCAAATGTAAGTATTTTAGTGCTACAGATAACTGCTTCTAGCATATTTCACCTTCCTTAAAGGAGAAACCTTGATCCAGGATAACAAGAGAATGATATTGTGATGAATCAAACATTCTTATTAATAACATACTATCAAATATAGCACAGACTATTACTACATTTTCAAAAAAACTTGATTAAGACAGATATAACACTAAAACAAAATTGAAGTTGATTTTAACTTTCTTTGATTAACAATAGGCAAAGCCACATCTTGAAGACACCACTATGAACATCAATTAACATCATACTGAAACTCTAATTTGGTAATATTCTAGTTGGTAAGATACAGAGAACACTGCCAGGGACAAAGTAGAGATACACATAAATGTGCATAAATGGCCATATAGAGGATGGTTCTCCCGATAGAACTAAGTTGCCTTTCTCCTACTTTTCTTTAATATGGATAAAGGAGATAAAATAACTCATTTTACGTATGTGCAAGGATGTGCACATTTGCAAGTGGAAACCTACACAGAAACCATGTACACCACACACAGGAGGGCTGCTCTGCAGAGACAAAATGGGCTCTCATGTCCTTCAGGTCGGAGTTGCCCTCTGCATGCTATTGACCAGTTCTTGCTACAGAGAGCAGTTCCAGGATAGCAGAAGCCACAAGAAGCCCTTCTTTGGTTTTTTTACTCTTAGTAATTTTATCACTTATTTTGTCTTCTTGTGATCATAGTAATCCTGGTTATGACAATATTGCTATCATCAGTTGGCTCCAAATGTGGTGCTTCTAGTCTCCTGCATCCTTCTGATTTCCTATGTGAAGCAAGTTCCTGTGTTTTAGATTCCTAGTAAGATTGAGAGTCTTTACAGTAAAGTTCATTTAAAAAGTAGGTGTGAATTTTACTGAACAGGCTTCTAATGTACTAGCTTAGCCTAAGAGACAGCAAGAATTAAGTCAGACCAGCAACAGACTCCAACTGTCCCTCCTTTCCCACACTGAGGCTATTTTTCTCAGAAAGGCAGTGAAAAATCAAAGAGCGGCTAGTCCTGGCTTCCAAATTCACAAAGGGAAAAAAAAATTATACTCAAAGTTTACTGAAATGTTTTCTACATTTTGATAATGTCTCTGAGCATAAGAAAAACCCATGACAACAAAACATAATGATCAGAGATTTTACTAAATTTGTTTTAGAGTTTAAGCCTTAGTCTTATTGATAGGTCTACTTTGATTTCACCAGGTCAAGTTCTGCTATCAATCGGATAGTGTATTTATTCATACCATTACTATTCTAGCAGATTTTAAGTGTGAATTTATAGCTGAGTGGTATAGTCAAACACAGCAGCACCTTGTCATACAAAGATTGTGTTTCTTAAAGTACAAAGCTAGGAGTTGTTTGGAACAGAATGCTTTCTTACAGAAAAAGCCACTTTAAAAGAAGGCTGGATTCTTCCTTCAAAGAGAATCCAATGTGGTAATGACCAGGAGGGGACACAAGGGACATTGACGGGTGCTGAAAATGTTCTTTGTTTTCCTAATCTAGACGGTGATGATCACAGAGGTCTATATGTGTATATGCTTATTAAATCTCATCAAGCAGTACACTTAATATTTGTGCACTTTAAGTCATATATCAAAAAAAAAAAAACACAAAGGTGATTGGAATCTCAAGTCCAAAAAAAACTATTTAACTTTTTTTTGTTTTAATAGTATACAACCTATCTAGCCTCTCCCTAAAATGGTATTTCTACAAATAAAGTATTACAATTTCTAACTGTGAACACTGAGGACGTATCTTACCAACTACACACTCCATGGAGACTCTCAAACAAAAGGCAGCATTGCCTGGTGGGGGGCGATCTGAAAAACAACAGCTGGGCCCCCAGTGTTGGAGGAGCAGAGCCACGTATAGACAAGTCATTCCTACCTATACTTGCTTTATCTTTCAGCATCCAGAACCCCACAGCTTCTTTAGTGGCTCTTTTTTTTTTTTTTTTCCCTAAGCCTGGTTGAAGCTTTTCTACAGCAACTATTCCAAAGAAGACATAAAACAGAACTGTGGACAATAGTATTAGGTGTGTAATTTCAAATGGGTATAACATATATGAGTTAGCCCCACCCATTGTTGGGATTTCTGCTATGAACTACAGAGAGAAGGAAGAATCCTAACTTAGTATGGTGAGCTGAGACTACCTTTGGAGATGCCTCAGCCCCTACCAATAGAACTTTCTGTGATGATAAAAATATTCTTTATCTTTGCTGCCTAATATGGTAGCCATTGGTCACACGTAGCTATTGAGAGCTTGAAATGTGGCTAAAGCAAATAAAAAAAATTTTTTCAATTTTACTTAATTTTTTTTTTTTTTTTTTGAGACAGAGTCTCGCTCTGTCGCCCAGGCTGGAGTGCAGTGGCGTGATCTTGGCTCACTGCAAGCTCCACCTCCCAGGTTCACGCCATTCTCCTGCCTCAGCCTCCCGAGTAGCTGGGACTACAGGCGCCCGCCACCTCACCCAGCTAATTCTTTTGTATTTTTTTAGTAGAGACAGGGTTTCACCATGTTAGCCAGGATGGCCTCAATCTCCTGACCTTGTGATCCACCTGCCTCGGCCTCCCAAAGTGCTGGGATTATAGGCATGAGCCACCGCGCCCGGCCCTTAATTTTTATTTAAATATTTGCCTAGTGGCTACTGTATCAGACGGTACTGCTCTAGAAAAATCTCGGGAAAACTGGGCCAAGACCCTAACATATCTCCTCCCAGAAACCCACCAATGCTCATGGGTAGTGTGTCAAAAAGGCTCATTGTATTTATATTCTCTATCGTAGTTCTCAAGAGTAAAAATCTAGTAGAAAAAGATAAAAGTAATTATTCATTTTTAAATAATTTTAAGGTTGGGCACAGTGGCTCACACCTGTAATCCCAGCACTTTGGGAGGCTGAGGCGGACAGATCACTGGAGGTCAGGAGTTCGAGACTAGCCTGGCCAACATGGCGAAACCCCATCTCTACTAAAAATACAAAAAAAATAGCAGGGCATGGTGGCGGGCACCTGCAATCCCAGCTACTCCAGAGGCTGAGGCAGGAGAATCGCTTGAACCCGAGAGGCAAAGGTTACAGTGAGCCAAGATCATATCATTGCACTCCAGTCTGGGTGACAGAGCAAAAGAAAAGAAAAAAGAAATAATTTTAAAATATATAGCTAAAGCAATGCTAACAAATCTACAGGGTAATCTCCTATAGCTACATATTGTTCATGGAAGCTATTTTGAGGTCAAGGAGAAAGCTTTAGCTGAATTAAAATATCTCGAGTCCTAGTAATATGTTCTCAGCCAAACTATGCAGGATCATATGATCATGCCAATATACTGAAAAGTTTGTCACCTGGTCAGAGAGTGTAAGCGGAGAAGAATATCCAATCCTGCAGCCATAGGTAAAGCAAGATATCTCTGCTGTCAGTTCTAGCACATGAGCCAAAGGCAAGTAGCCAATATATGTGTCCTTTGGTCTAAAACAAAATAAGAGAAATATTTTAACCATTCTTGAAAAGGCATTTGAAGTTAGAAATACCAAGAACTTTATCATTTTAATATAGATTGAGTTTAGAGGATGCTGAACATGAACTCTGATTTCTAAGAAGAAAGTTAAAGAATTATCTTACCCCAGTCCAGGTATTCTTTCACACTGGCCTGTCATTCCAGCTATCAAATTGCTATGATGCATCATCACTCCCTTAGGTCGGCCAGTAGAACCACTAGTATACATAACAATGGCCATGTCTGAAGGCGTTGGTCTACTTGGAGGAATGCCCACTAAATGAATGAATGAAAAACATCACATTTACTTCAGTTCAAAAGTTAAATTACTAAAGAATAATAGGATATTTAGATTTTGCATAACGATAAACTATCAATAGACAGTATTTGCTTTAAATCATCAAAACGAGCTGGGTGAGGTGGCTCATGCCTGTAATCCTAGTACTTTGAGAGGCCAAGGTTGGGAGGATCACTTGAGCCCTGGATTTCGAGACCAGCCTGGCCAACATGGCAAGACTCTGTCTCTACAAAAACTAAAAAAGTTAGCCGGATGCAGTGGCATGCACCTGCAGTCCTTGCTACTCAAGAAGATAAGGCAGGAGGACTGGGTGAGCCTAGCAGGTTGAGGCTATGGTGAGCTATGGTCATACCATTGTGCTCCAGCCTGGGCTAGAAAACAAAAATGTTTATCAAATTCTGGTTACAGTGAGCATTTTGGACTCAATTTGGCCCATTTTCTGGATGTTTAACCTAATCTCTGTCTGTGCATTGCCTCTCCACAGTGTTGTATACAGAGCAATGTTGTGGAAAGATTTCTGGGACTTTGGAGTATCAGGAGGACAGAGTATTGCGTATAAACTTCTTAGGCCTCAGTTTCTCATCTCTAAAATAAGACAGCTGGACAGATTGTGGTTACTAACCACTAGTGGGTATCAGAATCACGTGCAGAACTTAAGTAAAATACTATTTCTGAACCCCCCTTCTGAAAATTCAGATTCAGTATGTCTGGGATAGAACAAAGCTCCACAAGTGATTCTCATATATGCCCCTGATTGAAAACCACTGGATCTGATCTTTAAGGTGACTTCAATGCTAAAATTCGAAGGTGATAAGTTTTAAACAGCACCCTGGAGCTTCCACTTTCAAGACAGTGTATAGTGCTAGCCTAGTAACCACTTTTCCTTCCAAGAATATACCAAAATGGCTAAGAAGCCACAGATATATCATCAGAATGAAATACAAGTTTAACAGGATTATCACATTTAAAAATCTTTACACAAATTATTTACATTTTTATACACCAGTTAAAATAACATTTTTTTAAAACAGTGAGCTATACCACTGAAACAAAGACAGTTACACTTAAACTGGCTAATTTTAATGCTTTTTAAAGATATAGTCATAGTTTATAAACCAAGCAAATAAGGACTGCATATTTCCTCTGATGATTAACCAAAGCAACAGCAGTAGCTAAATTCTTCTTAATCTAAGCACATGTGATACTTTGCTTCTGCCCACTTTTAAGTAAATATGCAAAAAAGTGGCATCATAATAACTGTCTGTACCACAAAAACATATCTATCCTATCTATTGCAGACATGAGTAGAACTAAGCAGGATATGTGGCCTATTACATTATTGCTCACACAAAATTATGAAGACTGCTGACCCCTTAGCTTGCTGCCAACACCCTTTGTGGTCAATCAGCAGAACTGTAACTGATCCCTACCAATCAGGACTTCTCAGTCAAGTTTATCCCAATCTTACAGGGTCAACCTAGTGTAGAAAAACAATTCTCTATGGGTCTCATGTTCTGCACATCTTGCAAGCAGAGACATTGACTTTGTTCCAGACTATCTTTACAAGGATATTTCCACAGAGATAGTGTCTCTCCCCAGAGCAAACAGCAGGCATGCTTACTGTCCAGTACAATAAGATAATAAGATATTCAGGCTCTTTAAGCTCAGAGTTCCTCTCTTATGACACAAATGCTGATACGATACTCTGGCTACTGCTATTGTTGTGAGTAAAAAACTGTCCCTCATCTCAGACCCAAAAGTCTATGGCACCAGGAAGTTTTGCAGGCTCATCTGTTTGCCGGCAAGCAAGGTAAAATCTGACTCTCTGCCATTCTGGACACATGGCAGATGTGTATAATAACACCTGTTATTATAAACGCATGCTCATTCTCTAATGGTAAAATGTTCAGAAGCTGAGTAGAGGTTCGACCAACATTTTCTCCTGCAAAAATGAATCCTTTTCTCATTATAGTATGGTATTTTGACCATCGCATTAAACATGATAAGAAAACTCTTCAAATGGAGTATTAATTTCCTCAACTCTCTGCCCTGATGGCCAACTGACATTTTGCTACAAGGTACACTTACTTGTTTCAAATGAAATACCAACTACCACCTCAGTGGTAAAATAAATCCAAGCATTAATCTTGGTAAACAGCTTTGCATCCTCTGAAACATCCTTAAGATAACTAGCATTAAGCATTTATTTCAGAAAGTTTACTGAATGGAAGGCCTGAAATATTTTTCTTTTATGAGGCCCAAATTGGAAGGTTATAGTGGGTTATTTAAAAAATGAAGAAACATTTGGCAGCAACTGCCATAAAGTCTGAACCACAGATTACATCTCAACCATTTAGTGAAATTTACTAACTTATTTTTTTTGAGGAGAAATGGAGGGAAAATCTTAATCATATATGGTCTTGATGGTTTTTAAAGATTTTTGAACTTTTTTTTTCAGTCAAAGAACTTTTGTGGATTTACTCATGTCATTTGTTTCCCTAACCTACAAAAATAACAAACTTGGAATAGGTAAATAAAATTGTTTTTACTGCTTTACTTACAGTTTTCTGGGTTAGATCCCAACTCTTCTACTGATTGCATGCTGTGAATCTCAAATCCTTCAGGGTACTCTGCTTTATTGATAGCCTTATTGTCCACATAAATGATATGTTTAACACAATTGATATCTAACAATGCAGTCTGTTGAGCAGAAAGAAAAAAAACAGCTATTAAACTTGAGCCTGCAACAAAAATTCACTTACTGAATGAATATTTTTCTGTCCTGCCAGACAACGCAACCATGAATTAAAAGGAAATTTCATATTTACCTTAAGTTTACTTTCCAGAAGTTCAACACTGGTAATCAGATAGGAAGCCTCAGATTCATTTAGTCCATGAACTACTGCTTCTTTGCCAAGTGTGGCATATAAAGTCACAACTACATAATAAAAATAAACACAAATATTAAGTAATAAACATCTATTAGAAATGGATATTATTGAAGTCAGTCTTTAATAATAGTTACACTTAGAGACACAAAGACATTGTATATTTTAATTTGATTTCATAGTCTCTGTTACCATCCTTCAACCTTGCTTCAAACTCCCTGGGAGCCCAAAGTTTTCCTTACAAATTCCCAGAACTCTCACTTCCTAAACCTGAAGAAACCCAGAAACACTCGCACTGCCACAGCTGATCAAAAATCTGTCAATTTAGATGCTCAAGGCCAATAGGTACTGGCTGAACTCTTAATTCAGGTCAGACTGGCCCAGCTAGGGCTTCTGCTTGATACACACTTTCATTGGCCATAGCCTCCAAAGAATGGATAAGTCCTTGAAAATCTTGAGGATCTTAAGTCATAAGATCAGCCACAGATAATGTTCTTACTCCTTCTAAGAAGCTGTTTTAGTGAGTCCAATGTCCAATGTGATTGGTGACCTCCACACCTTAATTAGAGAGATCAAGGAGATCTACTCCTTAGGAGCCACCAGAGATAACATAAACCAAGATCAGTTAGAATCAAAGGACATCTGCTAAACTTAGAAAGAACTGAAAATTCAGCTCTAGATTGGTAACCAGAAACAACGTGGTTAAAAATAGCCACTTTCACAAGCTGTTCATCATTGAAAGTGGGTAATGGGTACATAGGGGATCATTTTCATATTATCTATTTTTTGTTTGAAATTTAAGCTCTATAATCCTATCTTACAGTGTTATATTTCATTCAACAAACAACAAAGTACTTAGTATGTGACAATACATTGTTTATTTCTTAAGCAATGGCAACAACAAATGCTTGAGTATTAGAAATATACTCAATTTTACTTTCTAACATATCTAATGCCAATTCCAGCTGTCACATGCATATTTCACACGTAAAATAGAATAAGTCAAATAAGAGGTCTCAAAGTGAAGCAATGAATTTGAATTATCCTGAGAAATGGTTTTTTGTTCTTTTAATCATTACTCTTTGTATATCACCCCCCCAAAATACCCCCAAACTCCAACTCGTTCAGTTACAATTCATTTCCAATTGGAAAATAAAAGTGTAAATCACATCCCTTAAAGCTGCCAATTCCCATATTAGTTCTTACAAGTTACCATATTTAACAGGAGTCATCGGATATCTTTTAGCCACAATATTACATGCCGTATTATGGACATAATTTATGTGTAAAATGGCTAAACAACACCTACTTTGAAAACAAGAGCATCTCAAAACAATTTTCACATGCAAGCAAAGACCCTTCTCTCCCCCCTCCAAAAACACAAGGCACTTACGAGGAAAGTTGTACTTAAAGCAGGTCTGTGCTGCAATCATCCATTCGGCCCTGGTCTCACAGAAGATGGCAATGGTGTTCTTTGGTTTTAGTCCCAGTGCAGTGAGTCCACTACCAAAGTTATTCACTCTGCGATTCACTTCAAGATAGTTCATCCATTTATAATTCCCAAGAATTAACTGTTAAAGTGATACATTCTCTAATATTAGTATATTCAAACAAGCAATTAAAATACTATCCAAAGCATAAAACTCTAAAAATGCTCTTAAATGAACATACAGAAGCTATGAGCGGCTTCTGGGTAGTTTTACACAGCACTATAATAGAATGCCAGCATACTTAAAACGCACTCGATTTATGATAAAACAAATGTGTCTTCCTCTTTAAAACATAAATGAAAAGCACCAAAATACTTTACCTTCTTAAAAACTTTTCCATTTGGCTGCATTTCATTTTCTTCACTTAGGATTTCCCTGGTCCCAAGGCTGTCCTTCTTCCCAAACTTGGATACAGCATGGTCAAATAATTTGTCCAGAGTATCTGCTCCGGGGATGTCTATTACAGCTAGTGAGTCGAAGTGTGTGACAGAGCGATATGGACTTCCAGGTTTGTCTGAAGTGGGCTTAGCTTTTATTCTCTTTGCCATAGCGTTTTTCTTCTTGGCATTGGTAAGAAAATACCATGGAATAAATATAAGGGCACTGTATATTGTTATTAACAAGTGGACAGGCAGCAAAATAATGGTGAGCACATTTAGCTTAAGTTTCATAGTGGAAAGGCTTCTAAAATGGTGCTTATTTCTTGTTATTCTTTGGCTTTTGAAAGCCTTATTGTGCTGAAGAAGGCAATAATAGAAGCAGCAGTAAGAATAGCAGTACAGCCAAGGCAGTTCAATCTTAGTGATACAGATAAAAGTTAGTAATCTTTGGAAGCCGACAATAAAGTACGCCTGTAGGTGATGACAATGAACCAAGCAGAGAGCAGGAAAAATAAAAACAAAAAACAAAAAACAAAAACAAGAGTATTAACAAGTTGATAGCACAATTGATTTAAATACTCAGGTCTTTATTAGTTTACACAATTAATTACAGAAAGCTGAAATAACTGGTCTGAAAGGCTGGCATTTTCCATTTGTAATCATTATTGACGTAAATGTCTTTGAGCACATCAACTTCTGAATTTATTTTTTTCTAGGTTTCTAGGTGTACTGGTACTCTGCATATCATTCTGTGAGTTGAATAACAACCTTAATGCTTACACAAATGCATGAATATGATATTTAAGTTTGTCAAAACTTTGGTAGAATAGGGTATGCCAATAATAAGATTTCTCTTAAACACGTGCATGTAAACTAGACATCTTTAAATAGTGTTAGGTTTATATCCAAAGGGGGGGGGGGTGGGGCAGAAACTATCAACTTAGATTTATTTCTCAAAGGTCAACCCAGAAACATTATTCTGAGTTCTTCATTAAGGTAAATTTCTCAGGTAATGCTATTTACTATCTACTATTTCCCACATGGGAGCAATACAATTGTAAAATCATTTCCTACATGTCCACTTTGTGCTCAAAACTGCACCAGTTGCCTAGGAGTGGTAATACAAGTCTGAAGTAGTATTAATTCCTGGCCCTTGGCCATTATAAGTTAACACTTATGAGTCAACTATCACACAAGATAGATCCAGTATTTTTGCAACTGTTTGGGGGAATGGGGACAGGGGGTGCAATTAAACCATCTCTTCTAATAAACACTACTGCAAACTGCCCATATATAACACTAAAGTGGAGTTGCTCTGGCCAAAACAGGGTTTGGGGATGTCCAGAGTCCTGCCCCAGAATTCCCGGAATCCCAACTCCCAAGGTGACCACTAAAGCATTTCCACTGAAAAGCCTTGTGGTAATACATAACTAATACATAACTACCATGTGCAGTGTAGGCAGTAGTATAAGCAATAAATGCAAAAGGAGTTCAGAGGAAGTGCAAAATGGCCAAGAGTAACTAGGAGAGGCTTTGTGGAGATTAGATTTAAGCTGGACCTTATGTTGGGCATCTAGAAATGAAAGAGGAATGGAAGGTATTCCAGGCTCAGGGACCATATGAAAAAAGATACGAAGGTGGGAATGAAAGGACTTTGGGAGAATAGGAAGTACCAATAGCAAGGACACTAGTCTGACTGGGGCACAGCATACACTAAATACGCTAAATACGCTTGACTAAATACGCTACAGTAGTTACAAAATCTAACAAATCAGGCAAAGTAATTTTGATTGGATTATGCGGAAAGCTGGGGGCTGCTGCAGGTTAGAAAAACAGTGCCATTGGAAAGAAACCGCAGAAACAGGCTCAAGAATAGTAATATTTCTTTTCTTTCTTTCTTTTTTTTTTTTTTTTTTTTGAGACAAGGTCTCACTTTGTCACACGGGCCAGAGTGCAGTGGCATGATCTCAGCTCACTGCAACCTCTGCCTCCCGGACTCAAAAGATCCTCCCACCTCAGCCTCCCAAGAAGCTGGGAACACAGATGTGCATCACCATGCCTGGCTAGTTTTTTTCCATTTTTTGTAGAGATGGGGTTTTGCCATTGTTGCTCAGGCTGTTCTCAAAATCCTGGACTCAAGCTATCTGCCCTCAATGGCCTCCCAAAGTGCTGGGATTACAGGCGGGGGCCACCACACCCGGCCCAAGAATAGTAACATTTTTCAAGGAGCTTACCTTCAACTGAGAAAGCTATTTCGGTGAGTTGTAGCATATTTCAACAAGAAAAATCAAAATATTAGTTCACTTTGAAGAGACAAACTGAAGCCCATCCTTCTGCAATTTTTGTAGAAACAGACTGACAGACTTAATTCAATTGACCCCAGGCTAGTTGATTGTTTTTATACCATCTAATATGAAATGGTAGCTTAATCCTGCCTGTGCCTTTGTTCATGTAATTTAGTTGAGTACACTGAAATGAGAAAGAAACTGGAAGTCACTGGGTGTCAATCCTCATCTCTGCCCCTAACTGGCTGTGTAACCTTGAGCAAACCATCTGCCTCAGTCTGGGACCACACTAGATCAGCAGGCCTTAACCTCTTAGAGATGATGGGCCTTTTTGAGAATGAGAACGAGGAACCCAGTTCCCCTCAGAAAGACATGCTAAATGATACACACAATGTCAAGTGATTCACAAGTTCCTTGAAATCCATCCATGAACTTCAAAGGGCAACAACCCTGAACTAAAAATGTCTGGCCTAGGTGATTCTTAGGGCCTTTCCAGCTTTAAATTCTATGATTTACCCTACTTGGAAAGTACCTTCTTAGTCTCTCGGACAAGTCTGGTCATCCATTTCTTCAAGATAAGGTATGTCATGTCAAGGGTTTATCATAATGCTGAATGTAAGATCCCCTCTAACAATCCTCTCCTCCCACTGAAGATTTCATGGCTACCCAAGTCCAGAACAATCTTTACTTTTTCTAATTTCACACATCATTAGCAATATCTACCACTCAATCTGATACATGATTATACTACCATCACTTCTAAACTTCTGGGCACCACAGTATAGAACACGGACCAGTAGTTCTCAACCATATCAAACCCAGTACCTCTTTCTTATGACAAATACTTTGTGATACCTCTTCATCAACATCAAAGGATAGTCATAATCTACCAACACACCATTTTAAAAAATGATTTCTTACTGGTAATATAAAAGAGTACCATAAAGAAACTAATTTAAAATTTAACAAAATACTTGTTTCAATACATACATTCTCAGAGACAATATTAGCAGACATAAAAGCATGTCTTCAGATTTATAAAATGCCCCTAAGGGGTGAGTACCACCTTACCCTCAATTGAGAAATCTTCAGACTTAAGGCTGAAAATATATAAAGAAACAGAAAATAGCTTTTGAAGAGCCTGTACTTTAGTTGGATTTAAAATGCATTGTATGTTTTTTAGTTATTGATGTTACATAAATTTAATCTTTTATACATATTTGCCTTAAGTCTTAGAGAAAGAGAAATGCTTTCTAGGTAATCCTCATAGTGCTTAGTACAGACACACACACGCATGCACACACACACACACACACACACACACACACACACAGTAGGCAAGGCTCAAAGAACATTCAGGTGAGAAGAAACCGGAGAGATCATTTAGTCTAGAGGTTTTCAAATTCTTTCTGCAGGTAGTGAGGGGGTCATGGGTCATCCATTTGAATAAAATCTTATATAGATATAAAAACACAAGCGTAGATGAAAGCAAAAAGCATAGCTGCTCTGGTAGAGGAGGCTATGACAGCCCCTGAAGGGACTCCTTGGAACTTCCAGTTCAGCTGAATATTTGAACCACTGATATTGTCTGAGCCCTCATCTTACAGAGAAGCAAATGAATGGCAGAGCACAAATCGAGCACCCAGTGCTCTTTCAAGTACACTAGCCAGCCTCTGCCCAGTTTTGCCTATCATCTTAAACTATAATACTTCCTTGTCAGGGGTTATACTCAGTCTATTGATAAATTCATTTCAAAAAAGATTTAAACATTTCATTTCACTTCAAAAAAAGAAGAGTTGGTGGTAAGGGTATGATGCTGAGCATCATACCCATCATTAGGCAAAATATAATGTCTCATAAGAGAAATAACAAAAATTTTCTAGGCTAACAGATCTGGGTTTAAAATGTGGTTCTATGCAGCCATAAAAAACAACAAGTTCATGTCCTTTGCATGGAGATGGATGAAGCTGGAAACCATCATTCTCAGCAAACTAACACAGGAACAGAAAACCAAACACTGCATGTTCTTACTCACAAGTGGAAGTTGAACAATGAGAAAACATGGACACAGGGAGGGTTACATCACACACAGGGGCCTGTCAGGGGATGGGGGGCTAGGGGAGGGATAGCATTAGGAGAAATACCTCATGTAGATGATGGGTTGATGGGTGCAGCAAACCACCATGGCACGTGTATACCTATGTAACAAACTTGCACGTTCTGCACATGTATCCCAGAATTTAAAGTATAATTTAAAAAATAAAGCTCTACATTAGTGGCTTCATCTGTAAAACAGGAATACTGCTTATATTACCTACTTTATAGTGCTTTTGTGAGAAACCTTTGTCTTCTTCCTCTTAAATTCCATAGGCAATCATACTCAGTCCCTCTTGGTTGTCTCACTTGGTTGTACTTAATCATCTCAACCACAGCCTGGTTCTATCCTATCCAATTCTCCACCTAATCTGTACCTGTACCTATGCAGCTGAATTTGCTGTGAGAAACACACGACTGTGTTGAATGTCTCACTTTAAACTTGTGATTGCTACCTCAAATGGACTCTCCCTGATGCAGAGAGACCACACCGCACTAGTCCACTCACTGGCCCACTCCTCTGGATTTCATACTTTACGCTCTTCAGACCACCAACATTCCTCATCCAGACTTATTCTCAGCAGCTGACCTATTTTGCAGACAAAACAGCAACAATCCAAAGATAATTTCCACAGACTCTCACTGCTACATCTACCCACCTAATCAAATCTGTGGCCACATGCTGTTTTCTCTCCTGTGACTATGGATGAACTGTTGATGCTCCAAGCTGAGGCCAACCCCTTCACTTATGCATTACACCCTGTCTTTATAAGGACACGGAAGTGCTACTCTACCAATTCTTCCCTCTCGTCCTTCCTCATTAATTTTCCCTGCTCTTCTGAACTATTCCCTTCAGCATCATAACCAGCTGTTATTTCTTTCATCTTAAAAAACATTCCCTCCTTTGCATCTTCTTTTCAGCTATAGCCCATTTATTTTCTATCTCTTTGGCACTCCTTGAAAGAGGTGTCTATGGCTCTCTGTCTCCCAGTTCTCTCCTATTTTCTCTTGAACCCACTACAATCAGGCTTATGTCTCCTACCACTCTATAAACTTGTTCTCCTCATCAGGGTCTCCAATGACTTCCATGCTATTAGATCCAAAGGTCAATTAAAGCTCAGTTCTCTTCTTCCTTGACCCACTGGCAGCCTTTAACACAGCTGAGCCCTCTTCTGCTTTAAACTTCTTCACTTAGCTTCCAGGAAACCATATTCTTCAGGTTTTCTTCCTATTTCCCTGGCTATTCCTTTTCAGTCTTTTTTTTTTTTTTCTGCTTCTTCCTCACATTCCTGGCCTCTAAATGGTATGGGGCTTGGTCCTTGAACCTCACAATTTTAAATACCACATATATGTCGTGATGACTTCCAAATTTTTCCCTCAAGCCTGGAAGTCTGCCTTAAACACTAGATTTGTATATCCAACTGTTTCCTCAACAGATCCACTTAGGTGTCAGTTAAATACCTCAAACTTAGCATGTTCAAAACTGAGATCATCCTTCCACAATCCTATCTCACCCAGTCTTGCCCATCTCTATATATTCCACTTGCTTTGACCAAAAACCTTAGATTCACCCTTTTACCCCCCTCTCTTTCTCACACATTCCACAGGCAATTCACCAGCAAATCCTAATGGTTTGACTTACGAAAAAGGTGAATCTAATTCAACTACTTCTCACCACCTCCACTGTTACCATCCTGGTTTAAGCCAATATCATCTCTCATGTGGATAAATGGGATAGCCAATCTAGTCTCCCTGCTTCCATCTCATACCCCTACAATAAATTCTAAACTCAGAAGCCAGAGTACTATTCTCAAAATGTAAGTTAGATCATACCATTCCTCTGCTCAAAATCTTTCAAAGAATTCCCATATGACTCACCCAGAATATAAGCTAAAGTCCTTACTACAACCTACAAGACTATATAATCTTTCCCCTACCCCAAGGTTCTGACTTCACCTCCTAGTACACTTTCCCTGGAACATTCTTCTGCAGTCCCATTTGTTCCTGCCCCATGGCCTTTGTACTTGATGTTCTCTCTGCCTGGAATGTTCTTCCAAGACATCTACGTAGCTTATTCTCTTGCCTCTTTTTTTTTTTTCTTTACTCAAAGAACACCTTCTCAGTGAGGCATTTCTCCAGCCACCTTCTTTTAAAATTGTACTCCCCACACTTTCTATCCCTTACTTGCATGATTTTTTTCCTGAGTACTTTTACTAATATACCATGTTTTATTTTTCATGTTTACTGTCTATGCTCCCAGTGGAATATAAGCTTCACAAGGCAGAGAGTTTGTCTCATTTGCTGCTGAATCTGTGACTGGAACAGTGCCTCCGTGTGTTGGCTTCAATGAAATTGTTTACTGAATTAAGAATGTACTGGAATTATTCTGAATCTATAAGGTAAAAATATATGCAAGTACAATAACGTGAAGGTAGCTAACTTTAATCATCTTAAAAAACAATCACTTGTCCATGTCAACATCCTAGGAAATACTATACTCTTAAAATCCCTGGTAATTAAAATAAACTTGAACATGTTGTTAGTTGCTTAATAGAAAATATGAAACTGGAAAAACTGCCTGTTGCATAGAGTTGGAAAAGATTGGTGTTATAAAAGCATGAAGGTTACACAATTTGCACTATGTGCATTTTCACTGATAATTTTCACAAAGGTATGCTGTCCTTCCATGTATGAAGAGTGATACTGCTATCCCACCATTAGGAGGACATGAACTTTGAGTGGTGCTTCCTTGAGATCATGTCTGTTGAACTTTACCATTCCATATGGGAATCATAGTAATAACCAGGTATTGAGCATTTACTACAGGCTAGATACTGTGCTAAGTCCTTCAGATATATTATCTCATTTAATCCTTCAGAAAACTCCTTTGAGGTAGTACCTTCATTTTAAAGATATAACAGACTCAGAGAGATTAAGTTGCCCAAGATAGCATAGCTGAGTAGAGATTCGAACCAGGTCGATTTGATTTTAAAGTCCATGTTTTTAGCTCAATTATCTGTGATCCTAGTCATACTGGTATAATCTAAATAAGTGAGAGTGACAAACTTTGGGTATGAAGAAATACTGGCAACAATTTTGAGCACTAATCTGTCCTACATCCTAAGACATTTTGGCGGGGGGGGCCTCTATAGATGTCCAGTAAGTACTAGAAGTTTTAGTGAAAAATCAGATTCAATTTTATTTTATTTTTTTGTTCTGAGGTGAGATTTAATAAGTATTTCATTCCAGTTACTTCAAACACTCCGAGATAGGTTAAATACAGAAAGCATTAGTGATACATTAAGCTCTAGTACACAAAGTAAACAAACACTACATATTAATTAAAGTCTGAATTTAAAAGAAGAAATCGTCTTACCCAGAAGCATGTGACACAACACCAATTTGAGAATGAAAGAGAAAAACTACTGAACTGCAGTTGGTTAATGCCAAGATATTTTTTCAGAAGTTTTAGAAAATGAACTAAACCAAGCAAGGATCCATGCATCTGCCAAGTTGAAACATACAGTAGTGACAAATTAACTTTGTCCTTGACATAAGATCTTACAAAAATAGTTTTTAAATCAATTTGAAAATCAACAATTAACTATATAAGTGCTACTTTTTTAGAAGTCTCATTTTCAAGTTACACATTATTTAAGAGTAATTTAAGCACCAAATAAAGAGACAATTTGCCTTCTGAAAAAGATTAGTTGTAACTAGTAAACATTAAATCAGAAAACAATTATAAAAGTTCCAAGAGATTAAATCGATAAGAATACCTGCTGTACTTTAAAAGATCATATTTCTAAATAGATGTTGCATCACAAAGACTTTTGTAAAGGGGTGGAGTGCTTCCTTAAAATCTTGTTTTCTTTCATACACTATTAAAAACTTCCAAATGATTGTAAAACATACCAGAGAAAGCTCAACTAGGTTGAGTCAGAATGGTTTCACTTTGTAAATGAAATCAAACTTTACAAGAGACATTACAATTAACTTCATACTTTAACATTAAAACTTAGAGAATGCCAATACATTAAGAAAATAAAAGCATTAAGAGTTGCTAACAAGATCTTTCATCAGTCTGCAAGACGAAATAATCATGTAAAATATATGTATCATTACGGCACTTGTCTCATCTGATTCAAATTGTTATATTGCAAATAACAAGCAGTCTATTCAATATCAAATAACTTGTGCAATCAAACCTTAAGCTCAAATATACAGTAATTATAATAAATACATTTTAAAACCAAGAAAAGCAAAACAAAACCTAAGATGACTATAGAGATGCCATATACCAACACATTACACCTGTGCCTGGCTAGTATGACTGAAAGCTTTTCACAATTATGACTGATCTTTGGGTGCGTCTCTCACAAGATAAACTGAACCTGTTTACTTCATCACCTGGAGAGGTATTAACTCCTGAAGTCGCCATTCTGCCAGTCTCTTTGCAGCTTTTCCCAGCAAAGAAAGCACCTCAGCTGCCATGTTGAAGATACTTTTAATGCTCTAGAGTGAATTCCCTCCCATCATGCCTTAAGAAGATCCCCAGCATGCATCAGATAATGTTGTTGCTAGGTCATAGGATGTTATAATCAGTATCCTATCTATGTATGTTAAAATGAGGAGCTCTAGGAGTCAATGTTGATGCCTACACACTTCACATACACTGTGTATAATTATACATCTATTCCTCATTTTAAGTGATCAAGATACACTTGATTTTTAAAAATGTAGCTTTCTAAAGCTGGGAATTGGTTGTATATAATTTAATCCAATAATTGGTTGTAAATAATCCAAAGCTTACATTTAAGGAATCTTGAGGATAAATCAGGCTAGAAGTGGCACCTACTGGCTAAGCATGATGCTATAATCAAACTTTATTAAACATAATGAAAAAGGGAGAAAAACTAAGTTCTGGGTGATACGTGTTTAGAGAGCAATACAAATGGTTCATTGCTGTAGAAGGGCAGCAGATAGCATAATGACAATGTCAATGTTGTACAACTGATGCTAAAGAGTAACTGCTGCAGGTCCCTGTACACAAAACCTTGCTGCTAAATTAAACTGCCCATTGTACCACAGTGCAGACTTTTATTTTATCTACAAAGTCTTCGATTTACTGGGTGCTTTTTCTCTGTTGGGATATATAGATGATTTTAACATAAGTTAACCAAAAATAATTGGGCTATAGAATTTAACTTTAAAGTTAACTTTTGGCAACAGAGCAAGACTCTGTGGTAGATAGAGCTCCCTCTCCCCTCTCCCCTCCCCCCTCCCCCCTCCCCCCTCTCCCCTCTCCCCTCTTTCCACGGTCTCCCTCTGATGCCGAGCCGAAGCTGGACGGTACTGCTGCCATCTCAGCTCACTGCAACCTCCCTGCCCGATTCTCCTGCCTCAGCCTGCCGAGTGCCTGCGATTGCAGGCGTGCGCCGCCACGCCTGACTGGTTTTCGTATTTTTTTGGTGGAGACGGGGTTTCGATGTGTCGGCTGGGCTGGTCTCCAGCTCCTAACCGCGAGTGATCCGCCAGCCTCGGCCTCCCGAGGTGCCGGGATTGCAGACGGAGTCTCGTTAACTCAGTGCTCAATGGCGCCCAGGCTGGAGTGCAGTCGCGTGATCTCGGCTCGCTACAACCACCTCCCAGCCGCCTGCCTTGGCCTCCCTAAGTGCCGAGATTGCAGCCTCTGCCTGGCAGCCACCCCGTCTGGGAAGTGAGGAGCGTCTCCGCCTGACTGCCCATCGTCTGGGATGTGAGGAGCCCCTCTGCCTGGCTGCCCAGTCTGGAAAGTGAGGAGCGTCTCTGCCCGGCCGCCATCCCATCTAGGAAGTGAGGAGCGCCTCTTCCCGGCCGCCATCACATCTGGGAAGTGAGGAGCGTCTCTGCCCGGCCGCCCATCGTCTGAGATGTGGGGAGCACCTCTGCCCTGCCGCCCCGTCCGGGATGTGAGGAGTGTCTCTGCCCGGCCGCCCTGTCTGAGAAGTGAGGAGACCCTCTGCCTGGCAACCGCCCCGTCTGAGAAGTGAGGAGCCCCTCCGCCCGGCAGCCACCCCGTCTGAGAAGTGAGGAGCGTCCTCCCTCCTCGTCTGGGAGGGAGGTGGGGGGGTCAGCCCCCCGCCCGGCCAGCCGCCCCGTCCAGGAGGTGAGGGGCACCTCTGCCCGGCCGCCCCTACCGGGAAGTGAGGAGCCCCTCTGCCCGGCCAGCCGCCCCGTCCGGGAGGGAGGTGGGGGGGTCAGCCCACCGCCCGGCCAGCCGCCCCGTCCGGGAGGTGAGGGGCACCTCTGCCCGGCCGCCCCTACCGGGAAGTGAGGAGCCCCTCTGCCCGGCCAGCCGCCCCGTCCGGGAGGGAGGTGGGGGGGTCAGCCCCCCTCCCGGCCAGCCGCCCCATCCGGGAGGGAGGTGGGGGGGTCAGCCCCCCGCCCGGCCAGCCGCCCCGTCCGGGAGGTGAGGGGCACCTCTGCCCGGCCGCCCCTACCGGGAACTGAGGAGCCCCTCTGCCCGGCCAGCCGCCCCGTCCGGGAGGGAGGTGGGGGGGTCAGCCCCCCTCCCGGCCAGCCGCCCCATCCGGGAGGGAGGTGGGGGGGTCAGCCCCCCGCCCGGCCAGCCGCCCCGTCCGGGAGGGAGGTGGGGGGGTCAGCCCCCCGCCCGGCCAGCCGCCCCGTCCGGGAGGGAGGTGGGGGGGTCAGCCCCCCGCCCGGCCAGCCGCCCCGTCCGGGAGGGAGGTGGGGGGGTCAGCCCCCCGCCCGGCCAGCCGCCCTGTCCGGGAGGTGAGGGGCGCCTCTGCCCGGCCGCCCCTACCGGGAAGTGAGGAGCCCCTCTGCCCGGCCAGCCGCCCCCTCCGGGAGGGAGGTGGGGGGGTCAGCCCCCCGCCGGGCCAGCCGCCCCGTTGGGGAAGTGAGGGGCGCCTCTGCCCGGCCGCCCCTACTGGGAAGTGAGGAGCCCCTCTGCCCGGCCAGCCGCCCTGTCCGGGAGGGAGGTGGGGGGTCAGCCCCCCGCCCGGCCAGCCGCCCCGTCCGGGAGGGAGGTGGGGGGGTCAGCCCCCCACCCGGCCAGCCGCCCCGTCCGGGAGGTGAGGGGCGCCTCTGCCCGGCCGCCCCTACTGGGAAGTGAGGAGCTCCTCTGCCCGGCCACCACCCCATCTGGGAGGTGTACTCAACAGCTCATTGAGAACGGGCCATGAAGACAATGGCGGTTTTGTGGAACAGAAAGGGGGGAAAGGTGGGGAAAAGATTGATAAATCGGATGGTTGCTGTGTCTGTGTAGAAAGAGGTAGACATGGGAGACTTTTCATTTTGTTCTGTACTAAGAAAAATTCTTCTGCCTTGGGATCCTGTTGATCTGTGACCTTACCCCCAACCCTGTGCTCTCTGAAACATGTGCTGTGTCCACTCAGGGTTGAATGGATTAAGGGCGGTGCAAGATGTGCTTTGTTAAACAGATGCTTGAAGGCAGCATGTTCGTTAAGAGTCATCACCACTCCTTAATCTCAAGTACCCAGGGACACAAACACTGCGGAAGGCCGCAGGGTCCTCTGCCTAGGAAAACCAGAGAACTTTATTCACTTGTTTATCTGCTGACCTTCCCTCCACTATTGTCCTGTGACCCTGCCAAATCCCCCTCTGCGAGAAACACCCAAGAATGATCAATAAAAAAGAAAAAAAAAAAAAAAAAAAAAATAAAGTTAACTTTTATAATAAATGTGTTTTGTTCAAGTGAAGAATATACAAAATATCTATAGGTTATACATCTATCTCCTGTCATCTTACATATTTATTATAATAAAGTAATACAACTTAGGGCTTTCAACCATGAGTGTAGGTTCCAAAAAAGTCTTTAAGCAGCAGTAGTAGTTCCCATAGGAATATATTCATGTTACAGGGAGAATTTTACAACTATGCCTTTTTTTGCCACATGATCTGCCCTCCCCATCTGCCAGAGGAGGAACCAGCTTAATAGGTTAGTTTGTCAATGTTCTTTTCAATATGTCAGACTGTTAATAAATTATGCAACAATGCAGTCTTAAACCATTTCTTATAAAATGGCCAAATAAATGACTATAATTCAGCTGCCTGACCACCATAATACAAAATTGTATCGTGATTTAAAAAAAAAAAAACTCATTCTGCTGTTCAGTATTAAATAGATCTTAGAAGTGATTCTAATTAAATAACTCAAAGACTGATAAATCTGTTGAATATTGAAATCTTATGGCCACATAGTCAATGCTCACATATTAGCCGTAGTAAAGAACAGAAAGCCACATATTCTAAAGACAGCAGATAATTCAAAAATGCATTTTATCCTTATTAGCATTTCATTTTGAGTATGTCTGACATTTCAGAAATTAAAGAATTCCTACCTAAAGAAGGAAGTCACACAAAGCCAAATATAAGAAGCCATGGAAAAGTACCCCTGGAGTTAGTATCTCCACATTAGGATTGGGAATACATTCCATTCTGTTCTCTCCCTCCACATTCATTTGTTTATCTGGCTTATGCTTCAGTAAGATGAGTGAGACAAGGGTGATAAGGGAGCTAATTATTTCCATTTTGAAACATATTTTGGGAAAGTTCAGACAAAGGCAATTGATGGGGGGCCTCCAAAGTGTCACAGAGTACTATCTGCAATCTCCTGAACACAACTGGCCAGATATGTTCATGCCAGTGCTTCTGGTAACTCCTACTCTTCACCTTGGTAGTTTTTTCCCTTCCAAATCTAGATGGGCTGCAGATTGATTGCTATAAATATGTATGTGTGTGTGTAGGTGTGCATCTGTGAGAGAGAAAACAGTACTTTCTGTAGTTAAATTAACTATAGAAGTTTGAATACTACCACTCTTCATAGTGGCAGTATAGTCTGTCAACTTCCAAAAGGAAATAATAATTTTGCTGATATTTTAACTTCTTTGTCAGCCACTGGGTAGCGTGTAACACCTAAGTAGCTGAATTCGGTGACAGCTAATTCTGATCTGCTGATACAAATCTTTGGCCATGTTTAAGATTCTTCTAATGCAGGCTAATCAGTGGACTTCAGCATTTAGCTATACAAAAACATGGCCTTTTGAATTTCTTTATACTTGGAAATCAAAAATAGTTATTAGCACATAAGAACTACTATATCTTCAGTTTCAAATTTATAACCTATTATAATGAAAGCAATTTTCAGAAGACCAGAAGTTCTAGAGAGACAGTATCAGATATAGGGTTTTAGTCCTGGTTCACAAGCTGCTGAGTGGTAAGACCTGGAACAAATTAACCTCTCAATGTCTGTTTCCTCATCTGTAAAATGAGAAAGTTGGGTTCATATTTTAAGATATCACAAAACAGTAAAAAATGTAAAAGAAAGAATTAGTGGGGGGAAATGACACAGAGCTACCAAGTTGTTGTTGTTGTTTTGCCAGGCATGAATTTTTTTAAAGCCCTGCCATTTACTATCACCATAATTTCATGAGATAAATAACATGTTTAATTCCCCTAAATTAGAAAGATATATTCTATAAGAAGCAATCCTTTAAACTGAAAATGTTTAGCTTTTAAAAACTCATGATCTGCTGTCCTTATTTTTCTCACTTCACCATGGACCAGTAAAAACGTTTTCACTAACCAGCACTGGTCTAAAAATCAACAATTGGGGACTATAGGACTAGGTAAATTTCAAAGTCCAAGCCTCAAACACTATGATTTTAATTTTAGGTGCTCTGTTGTATTTCTTTTACTCCATATTGTAGTCTAGAATAGATGCCTCAATGAAATATATACTTAAAAATTTATGAAGATCAGAAATACACGCAAATCAGTTTGAGAGACAGCCTCAATGTATACTTGCCCCGATACATTGAAGCTTATTCTTCAATAAGCTTCGGCACAAGTATACATTGTGGCTGTCTCTCAAAGAATAAGCTTCAGGCTGGTATGGTGGCTCATGCCTGTAATCCCAGCACTTTGGGAGGCCAAGGTGGGCGAATCACGAGGTCAGGAGTTTGAGACCAGCCTGGCCAACATGGTGAAACCCCTTCTCTAGTAAAAATACAAAAGTTAGCCAGGCGCCGAGACGGGCAAATATAATCCCAGCTATTCAGGAGGCTAAGGCAGGAGAATTGCTTAAACCCGGGAGGCAGAGGTTGCAGTGAGCCGAGATCACGCCACTGCACTCCAGTCTGGGTGACAGAGCAAGACTCCATCTTGGGGCAAAAAAAAAAAAAGAATAAGCTTCAGCGTATCGGGGCAAGCATAAACTGCTATGGATTTAACTTCATCAATAATAATGAACCACTGAGGATGGGCGCGGTGGCTCACGCCTGTAATCCAGCACTTTGGAAGGCTGAGGCGGGAGAATCACTTGAGGCCAGGAGTTCAAGACCAGCCTTGGCAACATGATGAAACCCCGTCTCTACTAAAAATACAAAAAAATAGCTGGGCGCGGTGGCACGTGCCTGTAATCTCAACTACTCAGGAGGGGGAGGCGGAGGTGGAGGTTGCAGTGAGCTGAGATGGCGCCACTACACTCGAGCCTGGAAGACAGAGTGAGACTCTGTCTCAACAACAATAATAATAATAATAATCATAATGAACCCCTGATTGTGCACTTACTGTTAAACTCATTTTAAAGATAAGGAAACTGAGATAATGAGAGACTAAGTAGTTTACCAAAGACACATATTCTATAAGCCTCAGTAGTCAGAACTGGAACTCCAATCCCTGACTCCAGTTTTGGGTATGACTCAAATAGAAAGACGTTGTTCGAATTTTAATTACCACTTGTTCTTTTACAAATGAGTGGCAAATGGTTTAAATTTTAGAAGCTGCACAGGGTAAAATATTTTCCTATTTTGCTCTATAAAATAGTGCCTTTTTAAACACAATCATAAATATTGGTAGAGTTTTTCCTCTATAAAAAGGGTCAAGATGCCTGTTAGTATGGTCACTTAATTTTCTCAAAAAGCTAATAAAATTACACATTTAGAATTTCTAAAGGACAAATACTTACAAATGTCCTCTTTTTCTCTTAAGAAGAACACGAATATCTTCTGTGATTTCAATCTGCAGTAAGAGACAGCATTTATGAGTACAGTGACATAAGAAAAGTGCCCCTTTAAAAGAAATATCGAGTGCTTGTTCACATTATCTGTGCACCTTAGCTCATAAGCCAGGTACTAAAGGAAAAGCAAGAAATGACTAGAGATGAGTGTCTGACTAGAATTAGTGCTCTTAGGATCTCAGAAAGTAACTGAGCCAGACTCTAAGTGACAGTAGTTGAAACTCTATGGAAAAATGACAAGAAGCAAGAGCCATGTTCTTAACTGTTTTATTTGTATCTCTGAATCCCCCATGGTCAGGACCAAAGCCATGTTCAGACACAGAGACAATGTCTGACCACAGCAAACTAGTCAGTCATACAAGACAGCCATCCCCACACACAGATGACTGTAGGCATCTATCCTCCCCTCAAAACCAAAAACGAGTAAGTTCCTTGAAACAACACGAGGTTTCTTCCCAAATACAAATATGACACTGGTCCAGGTAGAAACCTAAATATATTTCCATCTTTTTTCAATTTGTAAACACATCATTTTTGTGACATTTTTCAAGATATACACCAAAAGGACCAGGTAATGGTGACTCATGCCTGTAATCCCAGCACCCTGGGAGACCAAGGCAGGCAGATACCTTGAATCCAGGAGTTCAAAACCAGTCTAGGAAAAATGGCAAAACCCCATCTCTACTAAAAATACAAAAAATTAGCCGAACATGGTGGTGCATGCCTGTAGTCCCAACTACTCAGGAGGCTGAAGTGAGAGGATCACCAGAGTCTGGGAGGTCAAGGCTGCAATGAGCCAAGATTGCACCACTGCACTCCAGCCTGTGCAACCAGAGTGAGATCCTGTCTAAAAAAACAAGAAAGAAAAAAAGAAAAGAAAAAAGAAAAAGAAAAAAATATATACACCAGAAATGTTTGTCAGTTTAGGGTTGAGGGTTTGACCTATTTTGGACAATGCAGGAGTAAACTAGTTACCATCTGAATACTTGGAATAATAAAATAAGGCCTTTCAGTAATTTGATATTGCTTTCTACAGAGCTGGGGCCCCCTGGGCATGATGCTATATTCTGAAGAACTGAGGCTTTATTCCATCCAGCAGTATTCACTACTACTTGCATATGATTATGAGAATAAACCTTCGAGTTTTTTGTTTTGTTTGTTTTTTTTAGTCTAGACGCCCCCATGGAAGTCATATAAACGAACATCCACATAACTGTAATCATCACACTAACTAGCTGGTGTTAATTCATACAGTTAATTTTCTCTTTGCTACCATTAAAGAGATGAAGGAAAGAATGATTTATATCCAAGCCTATTACTAACAAAGGCTAGTTAATAACAGTGAACTACTTTCAACTTTATGTTAATATCCACAATCTACTTTTGTTGAGGGGTTACCAGGGACAGTATCAGTATATGTCTTAACACAAATGGTTAAGATTACTTATAAACAGAAGTCAGGTTATTTCATATGTTCTTATTTTTCTTCCAGAAGGCTAACATTTGCTATTGACATTGGGGGGGGGGGCGGGGAACTTGCATATAGATATTAAAATAAGATCCAAAGAGCTCACAAGGAGAATGCTGGAGAATAAAATCTTCATATTTCTATATAAAAACGTACACATTTCCCCCATAGATAATTCCAATAACTTAAAAATGACCAAAAAAAAAAAAAAACCCATCCTTCTATAAAATCATCTAAAGATCTAAAGGTGGAAGTTGCAGGGGAGAGGGATAGGGGAAAATACAAAACTATCCGCTAGTTTGCTTAATTTGGAAAATAACTCCATAAATAAATATTTGCAAAGGATAGTCAACTCTTGACCCTTGGTACTAGAGAGTGTCAGGGAATTCTCCAAGCTGGATGAGAGCCCCAGCTTAAACCTTCTACTCGTCTCCATTCTTGTAGCCCCAAATTGGCTGAGCAGGAGAAGCAACTCTCAGAGGTTCTCTAATGTGAAGGAAGTAATTTTTCTCAATGCCTATCACCTTAAAAGCCATTTCTTTCATCACAAAAAAATGAAAGTAGCAGCTACCCAGCAAAGAAAAGGAAACCAAATCACATTTTGTAACCTAGCCTAATTTACTTCTACACAACAGAAAAACTGATCCTGCACTCTTCTCTCCTAGTCTCCTCCTACAAAATAGCATCTCCCTGTTAAAGTCATTATATTAAAATAAATTGAAGAAATAATTTAATATAAAAAACTAAGCAGATTACCACCATATGGGTTGCATTTATAGATGATCAGGAATTGGGATGATTTAGCTAAAATTATAAAACAAACTTTAGACTCTTTCACTTCAGATATATGCAAGGTTTTTTCTAATATAAGAAAGTTAGAAAGTCTTAGCCTAGCAAATTTTTAACAGACTGAAGCATATAATATTGTTTGTTTCGACCTAACAGTAACCTGGTGGCATTAAAAAAAGAAAAAAGAGATAATACAGCATCAAGGGTTTATCATCTTACAATTAGAAAAGGAGGCAGCACTGAGAAAGCCCAACTCACCAAATGCCAGTGAGCAAAACAAAGTCCACGCAGCTAATAGGAGAGCAAAAAGTGATATAAAAAAAGTAAAAACTGATACGAATACAAGGCAGTGTCATTCAATTTCAGACAACCCTCATATTTGGGGACAGACTTTAAAACAAATCATTAATGTGTTTGGCTCTAGCCCTCTCTGCAAATAAGTTGGTCTGTTAAGCAATATTTTGAAAACATTCTTCCACAAGTAAAGTCCATACTAAACTTGTGATAGCATCTGTTGGAAATGTTTCAAGCACGAAGAATCATCGTCCTGGACTTAATGTCTCAAAAATCGATCTTAATAAGTTTAAAATAGAATGTTTCAGAAAACAGTGGAAAAATATTAAGAAAGCTTTTGGCCGGGTGCGGTGGCTCATGCCTATTATCCCAGTACTTTGGGAGGCTGAGGTGAGCAGATGACCTGAGTTCAAGAGTTTGAGACCAGCGTGGCCAACATGGCGAAACCCCATCTCTACTAAAAATACAAAAATTAGCTGGGTGTGGTGGTGCATGCCTATTAACCCAGCTACTGGGGAGGCTGAGGCAGGAGAATCGCTTGAACCCGGGAGTCAAGATCACGCCACCGCACTCCAGCCTGGGTGACAGAGTGAGACTCGGTCTCAAAAACAAAAAGAAAAAAAGAAAAACATTAAGAAAGTTTTTAGCATTTAATGTTCAAATCTAAAAGTAAATTCTGGCCAAGTCCTTTTCAAAACAATTCCCTAAACAATGGTCCTCGATAGGTCTTATTTTAGATAAGTATACATAAATCACATATTGGTTAATAGTAGATTAAAACTGCCATACTAAAATACATTTCAATGTTTAAAAATGTTGTTATCAAGAAATACAGGTCAAAAACAGTATGTATGACTGCATTCTAAATATGTACATATATTTGAGTGTTACATATTCATAGAAAAATTGGCAAAATGTACTTCAAATACTAACAGTTATTGCTGGGTGGTAGGATTAGAGGTGAATTGTTTTAATATTTGCATATATTTTGGGTTTTTTTTCTGCTGATTTAGTGTCTTCCAAAATTTTCAAAACTAAAAATTGTATACTTAAAATTTATTTTAAAAATCATAAAGGAACAAGAAAATGTCTCATTAAAAACAGTATTAAAAAACTGTCGTAAGCCAGTCAAACTACTGGAAGGTATCACTCACACGCTAAGCTGTGGGAGAATCTTTTCCCCTTAAGAATATATGTGAGCCAGGCGCAGTGGCTCATGCCTGTAATCCCAGCACTATCGGAGGCTGAGGGGGGCAGATCACAAGGTCGAGACCAGTCTGACCAACATGGTGAAACTCTATCGCTACTAAAAATACAAAAATTAGCCAGGCATGGTGGTGGATGCCTGTAATCCTAGCTACTCAGGAGGCTGAGGCAGGAGAACTACTTGAATCCGGGAGGCAGAGGTTGCAGTGAGCTGAGATCACACCACTGCACTCCAGCCTGGGCGACTGAGTGAGACTCCGTCTCAAAAAAAAAAAATATATGTGAATGTGGTCGGGCATGGTGGCTCACGCCTGCAATTCAAGCACTCTGGGAGGCCAAAGTGGGCAGATCACCTGAGGTCAGGAGTTCAAGACCAGCCTGGCCAACATGGTGAAAAACCCCCTCTCCACTAGAAATAACAAAAATAAATTAGCCGGGCACCACGGTGCACGCCTGTAACCCCAGCTACTCGGAAGGCTGAGACATGAGAATTACTTGAACCCGGGAGACGGAGGTTGCAGTGAGCCACGATTGCATCACTGCACTCCAGCCTGGGTGACAGAGTGAGACTCTGTCTCATAAAAAAAAAAAAAAAAGAATACATGTGAATGTGTAGCACAGGAGAACTAAGTGGTCATAAGATTGAGTCACTTGATTCGTAAATATTAAAACATATTAAATAAATGTTATAACATAAGTACAACTACCCAAAATCTAGCCTGTGCAATGTACAGAATGAACTAGATATGTTGCTTCATGGAAAAGTTAGATAACTTTTTTAAAAAGTTTTTTAAAAATATTCAGGGCTGGGCACGGTGGCTCATGCCTATAATCCCAGCACTTTGGGAGGCTGAGGTGGGCGGATCATGAGGTCAGGAGTTCGAGACCAGCCTGACCAACATGGTAAAACCCTGTCTCTACTAAAAATACAAAAATTAGCCAGGTGTGGTGGCGCACACCTGCAGTCCCAGCTACTCAGGAGGCTGAGGCAGGAGAATCACTTGAACCCGGGAGGCGGAGGCTGCCGTGAGCCAAGATCGCACCATTGCACTCCAGCCTGGCTGACAGAGTGAGACTCCATCTCAAAACAAATAAATAAATGAACAAACAAACAATAAAATAAAAATATTCAAACATTACAAAATATATTAAATGAAGTGAAAGTGTCCTTTTTATCCAACCACCTAGAAATAACAGCTTTTTATGTTTGGTGGGTAACTTTGAAGGCTTTTTTCTAAGCATATTCTAATACACACATACATTTTTTTTTTTTTTGAGATGATGGAGTCTCACTCTGTCACCCAGACTGGAATGCAGTGGCATGATCTCGGCTCACTGCAACTTCCACTTCCCAGGTTCAAGCGATTCTCCTGCCTCAGCCTTCTGAGTAGCTGGGACTACAGGTGTGCACCACAACACCCCGCTAATTTTTGTATTTTGAGTAGAGACAGGGTTTCACCATATTGGACAAGCTGGTCTTGAACTCCTGACCTCAAGTGAACCACCCACCTCGGCCTCCCAAAATGCTGGGATTACAGGCATGAGCCACCTCGCCTGGCCAACACATAGAATTTTTCTTCTTCTTTTCTTTTTTTTTTTTTTTTAGATGGAGTCTCGCTCTGTCGCCCAGGCTGGAGTGCAGTGGCATGATCTCGGCTCACTGCAACCTCCGCCTCACGGGTTCACACCATTCTCCTGCCTCAGCCTCCCGAGTAGCTGGGACTACAGGCACCCACCACCACGCCTAGCTAATTTTGTGTATTTTTAGTAGAGATGGGGTTTCACTGTGTTAGCCAGGGTGGTTTCGATCTCCTGACCTTGTGATCCGCCCGCCTCGGCCTCCCAAAGTGCTGGGATTACAGGTGTGAGCCACTCCGCCTGGCCAACACATACAATTTTTAAACAAAAATTGAACCATACTATCTATACATGTCTGCAACTTGCTTTAAAAAAAAAAAAAAAAAAACTGGGCCAGGCGTGGTGGCTCACGCCTGTAATCCCAACACTTTGGGAGGCCGAGGTGGGTGGATCACCTGAGGTCAGGAGTTCGAGACCAGCCTGGCCAACATGGTGAAACCCCATCTCTACTAAAAATACAAAAACAAAATCAGTCAAGCGTGGTGGTGGACGCCTGTAATCCCAGCTACTCGGGAGGCTGAAGCAGGAGAATCACTCAAACCCGGGAGGCGGAGGTTGCAGTGAGCCAAGATTGCGTCATTGCACTCCAGCCTGGGCGACAATGGCAAACCTCTGTCTCAAAAAAAACAAAAACAAAAACAAAAAACAAACTGACTCTCTTACATGTCTTTCCATGGCAGAATACATAGATCTATTTTTTAACCATTCCAAGGCATTCCATTGATTGCATGACCATATCACAATTAAGTTAACCCATATTCTCTGTTGGTAGACATTTGGGGTTTTTCTAATTTCTGATCATTTGAAAGATCAGAATGAACATCCCTATCAATATACTTATGCTAGTGATTCTAGAGGATTTATATCTAGCAGAACTGCTGATTCAAAAGGGTATGATCATTTTATATTTAGTCTATTAAAAATTGCCCTCCAGGCCTAGAAGCAGTGATACCCCAATAGCAATGAGCATATCCAGCACACAGATCTTGTTCCAAATACTATTCTCCAAGAAAAAGAACCAGAGCTCTTTGGAGCAGTTGATTACGGGGCTGAGGCAGGAAATATTCAAGATGAGGTTAGTGTTTTCTGGTGCCAAGGAATAAAAAAGTGCTGAATTTTTTTAAATGGGGACATGTGAAAAGGACACAGGGGCCAACCCAAAAAGAGTTCCCAATGGCCACAGCTGGTATTAACACAACCTGGGCAACAAATAACAGTAATACTAGATTATATCCCACAGAATAAAATAATACCCACGAGTCCATACTAATATAAATGAACGATTAAATAAGTAAATGAGGGAGAAGAGACTAATCTTACTCATAGAAGAATTCTAATAAATGTAGAAGGAATAAAGGAAATAGAAATCTCCATTAGAACACCACAGGAATAATTACTACAGGCAAAATCCATCAGTGAATGCTAATGCTGGTGAGCAAAAGCTGAAACTGGACATTACATTGTCTCAAAGTATCTCCCCCAAATATGTATTAATAAAAAGTGTGTGGATATTACTTCATTGCAAAGGGGAAAATGATAACATTACTGTGGAAAAACACAGCTGATACCATCTTAACTAGGTGATCAGAGTTACCTTCACCAGTAATAAGGTACATCTATATCATGTAAGCCCTAGTTTGATTCACTGAGAAGAACATAGCATCATTTTTGTGGTATTCTTGCCCAAATTGCATAATCTCAATCAAATCATGAAAAAACATTAGATTAACCCAGATTAGGAACATTTTTAGTTTTTATAATTGTACTATAATTGTGTAACATGTTAACATCAGGGGAAATTGGGTAAAGGACCCATGGAAATGGTGTATGATTTTTGCAACTCTATTGTGAGTCTAAAATTTATTTTTTTAAAAAAAGTAAAAATGCCCTCTAAAAAAGAATATAGTTTCATATTCCCACCGGCAGTATATTAATATGCCCATTTCCCCATATCTCCTCCAATACTGGATTGAACTGTTTGATAGATACCAAAAACACTGTCTTAATTTTTTGCTTTTCACTATTAGCTAATGAACATATGAAAATATTTCACTGGCTGGGTATGGTGGCTCACGCCTGTAATCCCAGCACTTTGGGAGGCCGAGGTGGGCAGAACACTTGAGGTCAGGAGTTCGAGGTCAGCCTGGCCAACATGGTGAAACCCTGTCTCTAGCAAAAATACAAACATTAGCCAGGTGTGGTGGCAGGCACCTGTAATCCCAGCTATTCGGGAGGCTGAGGCAGGAGAATTGGTTGAATCTGGGAGGTGGAGGTTGCAGTGAGCCGAGATTGCACCACTGTAGAGTGAGACTCCATCTCAAATAAAAAAAAAAATTCACTATGTCTGAATTTCTTAGACATATTAGATAAATATTGTGGGGTTTTTTGTTGTTGTTGGCTGTTTGTTTTTTAGTTTTAAGTAGTAAAATATATCTCCTTTATGGCTTCTGGTCATTTTCCCACTTCAAGACTATAAAATTATTCCCTCGCATTTCTTAGAAGTATGATTATTAGGTCACAGATCTTATAAACTATGCCATATTCACATTCTCTGATACCTTCTTGCTTGAGATACCAAACTGCATATCCATGACAACAGTCATATTTCCTTGCATAGATAAATATGCAGTATTCTGATAGTTTTCACTTTATCCATTTTGAAGCAATGTTTATTTTTATTTTTCTTACTTAAATAAGGTAAAAATTACAGCAAATAAGCAATGCTTATTTATCTTAGACCCATTCTCTTCATCTAAACTCAAAGACAGAGTCTAGTTTGAATGCCAAGAGAAATAGTCCAATCTTAGCTAATAATTCTATTATCATTCATTTCGTTACATAAATTCTCCCCCATGATTAGTATGAAGATATATAAATACGATGTAGATCTATCAAGTGCCTAATGAACTGCAAGCACACAAATTTCACTCCTTACATACCAAGTTGTAGACTCTCAGAACCAAAATAGGCTTTAAAGTAAAGATAATGAGCTTGTCTCTAAAAAAGAAACACTTCTCTTGGGCAAACCTGGAGGACACTATGCTAAGTGAAATAAGCTAGACACAGAAGGACAAATACTACATTACACCATTTATAGAAGGAAACTAAAAGAGTCAAACTCATAGAAGCAGAGAGCAGAATGGTGGTGACCAGGGGCTGGGTAGAGGGAGAAACAGGATGGTATTAGTCAAATGATACAAAGTTTCAGTTATGAAAGATGAAAAAGTCCCAGAGATCTACTGTACAGCATGGTGCCTATAGTTAACAATACTGCATTGTGTATTTTAAAATTTGCTAATAGGGTATATCTTATTTTAAGTGTTTTCATCTCACACACACACACACACACACACACACACAAATAACAATACATAAGAGGGCAGGAGGAAACTTTTGGAAGTGATGGATGGGTTTATGGCATAGATTGTGGTGATGATTCTCTCCGAACTCATTGAGTTGTATACATTCCATCTTTACAGCTTTTTGTATATCAATCATACCACAATAAAATGGCTTTAAAAAATGAGGGATGGGTCATTAATTATTGTCCATTTTTGGTGCCAATAGTTTTCAAAGGCTACTTTTTAATTATATAGGTGTAATCATTCTCTAGGGAAAAATGAATACAAATTAGAGTGTGCACACAGAGGTTTCCAAATGAATCCATTCATCTCTCTTTAGGAAGTCTCTGCAGTGTACATTTCTTAGGACAGTTTTGCTTAAGGAAGTTTAGCTTGTTCTGCTACCAGTGACAGAGAGCAGGATAAAAGACACAGGGAACCAGTGAGATGCCTACTAAAATAAGAAATGGAAGATGCTCAAAGACAAACATTGCCTGGTTTGACATTTTGTCTGTGTGGTTTATTCTGCCTATTTGCTTCCTTTACCTGAGGCTTAACTGAAATCTCCAGTTTCTGAACCATACTTTTTATCTCGGCTTTGAAATTCAGTTTAAATATGTACCTTTTGGGAAATTGTTGCTATTTATTTTTTTAACCACAAACCCACCCATCCTTCATATTTAGTGACAAATAGAAGCTATTAAAACACTAGAGGGATTTTCAATATCTGATCCAAGGAAAGCTTTTTTAAATGCCAGAAAATTCCTTTGAGAGGTGGAGTTTTGCTTTTGTTGCCCAGGCTGGAGTGCAATGGCACGATCTTGGCTCACCACAACCTCCACCTCCCGGGTTCAAGCGATTCTCCTGCCTCAGCCTCCCGAGTAGCTAGGATTACAGGCATGCACCACCATGCCTGGCTAATTTTGTATTTTTAGTAGAGATGGGGTTTCTCCATGTTGGTCAGGCTGGTCTCGAACTCCCGACCTCAGGTGATCCACCCGCCTCAGCCTCCCAAAGTGCTAGGATTACAGGCGTAAGCCATGGCGCCAGGCCCCATTTACTTTTTAGCAACAATGTTTAAATCTTGACTTTTGAATAGGGGTATATACTAGCTTAAAATAACTTACTATAACACAAATAAATTATGGAGTGAAGTTCTAGGTTGACATTAAAATTTATTCATCTACTCTTTACCTTCTTCATAGAGGTTGTAAGAATTTTAAAAATTGAATACAATGATAACTGTAAAATAATTTTAAAAAGAAAGAAACAGTTCCCCCCACTCCATGACTAAGAAGCTAAAATAGGGTCTGCTTTCTAGAACATTAAGAAAGCACCCTATGTGCTTCCCTCTATACTAAAGTTACGAAATTCTTTCTAATCAGTTATAATTACAGCTTTACTCTTAAGATCATCTTGAGACTAGATAAAAGATGAATGTGAGAATACGAAAAAACAACAAGAATGCACACCATTCCTTTTCTTTCAGTTACCTAGAATTAAATTAGCAGCAGTATCAACAGGGAAAGCACATTCTCTTTATGAGTTCTCAATATATCAGTTGCATTTAAATTAGAATTTTTCAAAGTCATAAAAATCAACTGATCATACTTTTTGAGGTCCACACCTAAGAAACAGCTTGATTATCATGAAACAACTACTGGCGAAAAAACTTTCAACATATGAAAATTGCTGTCACACTGATAATTCTTGACTCTGAATTAAGAATCTTATGATACTGATTTTTAAATATTTTGGACAAACAGATTACATAACAGCAAACACTGACCTTACCACAACTCTCCTTTCCAAGTTTAGTCAAGAAGTGTGTTGATACATGGATGAATCTGAATTTACAAGGCATTCATTAAAATACTACAGACCTGAACAATACTTGAAGAAAGTGATTGTTACCTTAAGTGTTCTTAACCAGAAAGTACTCCTGTGTATCAAGACTTCCCACAAAATTTGTACAATTTTTGCCAGAAGGTATGTTTTGTTTTTGTTTTTTAAAATGGCAAAAACATAAGTCTTACACACAGAGAAATGCCTAACGTAATGAGCAGAAAGTACATATGGAATTACAACTTTAGGAGAAAAAAATAGCACTTTCCTCTACATTAGAGACTGATAAAAGTATTTCAGAAAGGAAAAATAAATTTTTAGAAACATAGACCCTTAGAGTTAAAATATGGTCCGTTTAGACAATTCTCAAAGTACCAGCTGGAGTTACCAGTTCCTTGCAGTACTATTACTTATAATATTGCATCCTTATTTTAATTCCTGCCATGAATAACTTTTATTTACTAAAACAGATAGCAATGCACTGGGGGTCCATAAAAACTAGTGCCAATTAAGAATAAAGAAATTACTCAGTGCTGCCAAAAGTATACAAAAAGGCACTTTATATACTGTTGACAAAAGTAGAAATTAGTACATGCTAAATAGAAAATAACTTGGTAATATGTGACAACAGGCCTTCAGTTATACTTCCTGCACTTGTAATTTCACTTTCTATTTCTGGGAATATCCTAAAGCTGCAGTTCTCAAACTTTTGGGCACCAGAGACCAGAGGTGGAGCTCAGGCAGAAATGCTCACTTGTCGCTCACCTCCTGCTGTGCAGCACAGCTCCTAACACGCCATGGACCAGTACCGGTCCATGGTCTGGGAGTTGGGGACCCCTATCCTAAAGGAAATCATTAGAGATTCACACAAAAAAATAGAGGACAGTCATCATGGTGGTACGGATAACAGAAAAAAAAAAATAGGAACAACTTCAAATTCCCAATAGGAGATTGGTAAAATAATGTATCCATGTGATCAAATACTATGCGGCCATCAAATGCAGCATTGCCAGAGTATTTAAGAGTATGAGAAAATGTTTAAGATATATGAAGTGAAATTGGTTTAAGATGAAACTTCATACTCAAGATCAACTTCCTCAAATTTATGTAGGCTATAAACCAAAATATTAATCTCTAGGTTGCAGAATTACAGGTGATTTTTTTTTTTTATTGAGACAAGGTCTTGCTCGGTTACCCAGGCAGGAATGCAGTGGTGCAATCTTGGCTCACTGCAGCCTCGACCTCTTGGGCTCAAGCCATCCTTCCACCTTAGCCTCCTGAGTAGCTGGGACTACAGGCATGCGCCACCACATCAGGCTAATTTTTTGTATTTTTGGTAGAGACAGGGTTTCACCATATTGCCCAGGCTGGTCTCCAACTCCTGGGCTCAAGCGATCCATGTGCCTCAGCCTCCCAAAGTGCTGGGATTACAGGCATGAGCCACTGCACCCACCTAGAGGTTACTTTTAGTTTTATCCTTATAATTTCCCTACATTTTCTAAAACTTCTACAGTGAATGTTACTTTTATCATTTAATAATAAAGTAGAAAATATAGCACCAGCCTTTCAATTAATTCTAATGTGTGTCTATGTATTGATAGTAACAATGAATATGGTCCAAAAGGTGTTTAGCCCTACTCAAGTGGCAAAGTAATACTGTAAAAGGAGCTAAAAGTTGGCTTTATTTGTACTGAGGAAAGCAGGTTAGATCTTCTGTTTTTAAATTAGGCTCAAAGCAAAATAAACTCTTCTTTTGCTCATGTAATATAGCCTATAAGCTAAATAAAATGAGGGTTTTCTCCCTTACTATAACTACCATGGTTAACTGTTTTCTGAAGCTAAGCATCCTTTTGGTGTCCCTTATGTCAAAACGTGACTAACAAAAATTGACTAGTACAAGCTGAGTCTCCCTAATCTGAAAATCCAAAATCTGAAATGCTCCAAAATCTGAAACGTTGTGAGCACCAACATGACACACAAAGGACATTCTCATTGGAATATTTCAGATTTTTGGATTAGGGATGCTCAACCAGTCAGTATATAATGCAAATATTCCAAAACCTGAAAAATTCCAAAATCCAAACACTTCTGGCCCCAGGCATTTTGGATAAGAGATACTCAACCTGTAATAGCAAGTTAACAGACAATATCAAAAAGCCAGACAATCATGAGGGGTTCTGCACAGATGAAGTATAAATTTCTTTAAAGCTAAGAGTTCTACTTACTTATCCTATTAAAACAAATGGGAACTCAAATGCCAGATTATATCTGCATGAGATAGAATAGGTACCATGCCATACTTGCAACCTTCTGCCCCATAATGAAAATGTTTTTCAACTGACCAGAATCAGTCCCCTACAGGAAATTAAGCCTGCCCCAGGAGAAGGTAACTCAAGCAAAAGGAACCAAATGAATATCATTCCTTTGATGTCTGTGATTAGTAGACCCAGAGGGCTACTTTCCACACGGGTGATCAGAGGGCCTGTGAAAGGAGGGGATTTCAGAAGTGAGCTTTCCATCAGTACTTTTTTCTTTACAACCTGGTTCTGGGACCAAATACTCAAACTTCAAAGGATATCATCTTACCTGTCTAGCTTCAGACATTCCAATCAACTGTGCTATCACATTACAAATGTGTACTAGCTGACTTCAAAAAGTAGGAGGCAGAAAAGGCTGAATCATTTCTTTCTCTCAAAGTTTTTATTTCGAAATGTTTCGAGCAGTGGTAAAATATCATTAAGTAATTTCACTTCCTGTAAGGCCCACACATCTACAAATGTGTCCTGCAATAACCCCAACAGGGTCTGGCAGCGTGGAGTTCACAATGCTAAAAAGTATAAAAAGAATACAGCTGCTACGCATACAATTCCAGTATAATAATACAATAGAATATTTTCTCAAAAATTAACTTTTACTCCAAAGTAGAGGGAAATCTCTCCGTCACTGATGGTTCGCTAAACTGGGTTGAGTCAGTACTTCGGAAGCTAGAGTCACAAACCTGATCCCCAGATAAACTGGTTAAAATGAAGGCGAGGCCGGGTGCGGTGGCTCACGCCTGTAATCCCAGCACTTTGGGAGGCTGCAGCAGGCGGATCACTGAGGTCAGTAGTTCAAGACTAGCTTGACCAACACGGAGAAAACCCGTCTCTACTAAAAACACAAAATTAGCCGGGCCTGGTGGTGCATGCCTGTAATCCCCTCTACTCAGGAGGCTGAGGCAGGAGAATCGCTTGAACCCGGGAGGCGGAGGTTGCAGTGAGCCAAGATCACGCCATTGCACTCCAGCCTGGGCAACAAGAGTGAAACTCTGTCTCAAAAAATAAAATAAAATAAAATGAAGGTGAACACATTTCCCAGCTTTCTGAGGACTGTCCTGTGGTTGTCCCAGCATAATTATCAAACCCCTCTTTCTTTTGCAAAAATATCCTAATGATGACCCTAGTTGTATCCTAACTTTCATCCCACAGAGAACAAGGCAAGAATGTATGGGTATATTAGCAGAAGCCAACCTTCACTCCTGGAAAAACACTTCCAAGTAAAAACTCCTGTTTGAATCCACAGTCATATACGATGGGCAAGTAAATGAAAGCACCAGCTGCACACCATTAATCACACAAACACACAAGACTCTTTATTCCAAGTGTTTTTCAATGATATCAAATTACTACAATCTTAGTTTATGTGCAACATTTATAATCCAATTTCTAGAATCTAGATTAACACCTTAACTGATGACTTCAAACTGAAGTCAATTTCTCATCTCACAAAAAACACACTTGTATCTTAAACACATATAGGATAAATCAGATGCATTGTAAGAAAATATCTCCGTGTATAGGTATTTAATTTGTGACTTTAACAAAGTATAGTCCTATTTAATAAGTTATGTTCACCCTTTAACTAATTTTATTTTTTAATTTTTAATTTTTTTTGTTTAGAGATGGGGGTCTTGCTTTGTCACCCAGGCTGGAGTACAGTGGCACAATCATAGCTCACTGCTGCCTTGAACTTCTGGGCTCAGGGGATCCTCCTGCCTTAGCCTCCTATAACTAGGACTTAGGAACTCACCACTGCATCCAGCTAACTTATTTTTTTATTTTTGTAGAGTAAGCATCTCACTGTCTTAACCAGGCTGGTATTAAACTTCTGGGCTCAAGTGATCCTCCGGCCTTGGTTGCCCAAAAGGTTGGGATTACAGGCATGAGCCACTGCACTCAGCCTAACTTTAAAAATCAGAGAAAAGGATATTGCCAAGTTAACTTTAACAATCAAACAAAAACCCTAGCCTTGCAGGAAATACATATTTCACACCAATTTTATTTTTGTGATAAACATGTAACCAGTTATAATTTCCCATCTATGGTTTTCTGGAAAATATGTGTCAATAGCCTCAGAGTTGCATATCAAATGAAGCATTTCATTCCCAATCAAGAATAAAAGACTAAAGCAAACCTGTATTTCTAAACTAATCCAGATCCTATAAGCTCCAGCTCTTTTTATGGTAGGTAGTACCAGACACAGACCATTCCATTTACTAAGGAAGACTATGCCCCAGCTGAGAGGCAATCCAGTATGGTAGTTAGGAGCCAATATGCTACAGCCAGATGACCTGGGTTCAATCCCTGGCTGTGCCACTTACTAGAGATGGATGACCTAGGGCAAAATATTTAACATCTTTTCCTCATTTGCCACAACCATAAAAATGGAGGGGATAATATTATTACTTACAGGTACTGTCATGAGGCTTAAAAGAGTTGATGCACAGCTGTAGCCATTACGAACTTGAACTTCTTTTAATTTCTCAAAAGCATCAAGCTTAATCTCTCATCTCTGCTTCTAGCACATGCTTTTCCCTTTGCCAGTAACATTCTCTTCTGCCTTTTCTTGCTTCCCTTTAGGTCTTCATTTAAATGAAATGTGTAGAAAGCCTTCCTTGACCTCTTATGTTACGTGAAGTGCCTCTACTATTTGACCTCAAAGTACCCTACAGGACAGCACTTAAATTTGTCTAAGTTTCTGTTCCCCTGCTAGGCTGTAAGCTCCTTAGAGGCAGAGGTCATGTCTGTCTTGATAACTACTGTAATACCTGGGGCCTAGCACAGTACTGGTTCACAGTAGGTGCTGGATAAATATTTTTGGAATTAAGTTGGAATGAAATAAGAAGTCATATTATGTAGAAAGGAAACCAAAAAAGGATTTCCAAGATAAATCTTTCAATCTGAGTAGAAGTATATGCCTCTCCACATTTGAAATACATATGAGGGCCTCCTCTCATATATTAGGAGTCTCATCATTGAACAGGAGAAGTGGCATTTTTTTAAGAGATGGGGTCCTGCTCTGTTGCCCAGGCTGTAGCACAGTGGCACAATTGCAGCTCACTGCAGCCTCAAATTCCTGGGATCAAGCAAGCTTCCCACCTCAGCCTCCTGAGTAGCTGGGCCTACAGGCACTCGCCATCATGCCTGGTTCATTTTTAAAAATTTTGTAGAGACAGGGTCTCACCATCTTGCCCAGGCTGGTCTCAAAACTTCTGGGCTCAAGCGACCCTCCCACCTCCGCCTCCCAAAGTGCTGGGATTACAGAGGTAAGCCACCATGCCTGGCCAAGAAGTGCCATATTCTGACCAAGTACAAACTTGATGCCAATTCTGGGTAAGAACCACGACTTCATAAGCAGAGTAAGTGACAGTGTGTTCAGTGTGTTTACACTTACTATTTCACATCCTATATTCCAAAGCTTTATTAAAATAAGGGTATCACAGCAAAATTATATGGCTAGTGTCCCTGAATATTATCAGCTGACCGAAATGAAGCTCATAAGTGCCAGTGGCATAGGCGGGGAAAATAAAAGGAAAATGAGACCATGAATGTGGAAGAGTATGCAAGAAAGAAAAAGAAAGCCAGCTGCCATGGCATGTGCCTGTAGTCCCAGCTACTCAAGAGGTTGAGGTGGGCGGATCATTTGAGCCCAGGGGTTTCAGACCAGCCTGGGCAACATGGGGAAACCTTGTCTGTACAAAAATTTGCAGGCCGCGGTGGCACACGACTGTAGTCTCAGCTACTCCAGAGGCTGAGGTGGGAGGATCGCTTGAGCCTGGGAGGTGGAGGGTGCAGTGAGCCGAGATGGCGCCACTGCACTCCAGCCTGGGCGACAGAGTGAGACCCTGAGAAAAGAAAGAAAACAAAAAGAAAGGAAGAAGGGAGGGAGGGAAGGAGGAGAGAAGAGAGAAGGGAAGAAAGGGAGAGAGGAAGGAAGGGAGGGAAGGAGGGATGAAGGGATGAAGGGAAGAAGGGAAGAAGGGAAGGGGAAGGGAAAGGGATGGGAAAGAAAGAATTTGATGCAGTGAAGAGTGCTAAAGCAACATCAGCAGCTTGTCTATAACGTGCCACTGGGTGGCACCACTGTCCTTAGCTAGTCACTACAGATATGGAACCAGGATAGAGGACCATCAGGCTCTCTTGCAGAGCTTAGGTGAAAACTCAGAAGTCTATCTCTACTGTATTGACACACAGATGCAAGTCACTATAGTTAAAGTTCTCTGCATATGTCATCAACACAAGGATATGTCTTCAGGATGTTGTGTTTATCAGAGACTCCTGGAAAGTAAGTTTGTCAACATTGTTGCTTAGTCCAAAGGCTTCAGAAACAGCTCACTATTCTAAATGCAGATTCTCAGGGAAGTGAGAGATGGGACAGGGGTGCAGGGTGGTCAGAATAACCTAGAAATCTTTTTCAAGCTATTAGGTTGAACGACATAAAATTGCCAATAGTAAAAAATTTGCTACAGACAAAAAAAAGGCAATTTCAAGTGGTTCAACATAATATACACACATTTAGAATCGCTGGCTTATTGAGCCACTGTAATGATGAGAGTGTCACATTTCTCATTTGTTAGGGGGGAAAAGATTGAGAAGACACACACAGTTGGCCTTTTACTTAAAATCATGAAGAATTAACTGAGCAAAGAGATGGAAACAACAAAATATCTAAAAATAGGGAATAAACTACAGTCATGAACCACATAACATTTCAGTCAATGACGGACTGCATATACAGTTGTCCCGTAAGAATATAATGGAGATGAAAAATTCCTGTAGACTAGTGAAGTCACAGCAGGGCACATTATTCAAGAATACTAGCAAACCACCATGGACATATCAATATTTCTAAAAAGAATGACACCTTCTCAAGAAGCACCTCAGGCAGGTCCTTTAGGAGGTATTCCAGAAGAAGACACTCTTATAGGAGATGACAGCTGCATGCATGTTACTGCCCTTAAAGACCTTCCAGTGGGACAAGATGTGGAGGTGAAAGACAGCGATACCGATGATCCTGACCCTTTGTAGGCCTCGGCTAATGTTTGTGATTGTGTCTTAGTTTTTTGTTTTTGTTTTTGTTTTTGTTTTGAGACTGTGTCTTAGTTTTAACACAGAAGTTTAAAGAGAAAAAAATCAATTTTAAAAATATAAAAAAGCTTATAGAATAAGGACATAAAGAAAAAATATTTTTGTACAGCTGTACAGTGTGTTTGTTTTAAGCTAAATGTTATAAAAGAATCAAAAAGTCAAAAAAATTTAAAAGTTTGTAAACTAAAAAGGTTATAGTAAGCTAAGGTTAATTTATTACTGAATAAAAATATTTTCATAAATTTAGTGTAGCGTAAGTGTACAGTATTTATAAAGTGGACAGTGGTGTACAGTAATGTCTTAGGCATTCACAGTCAGTCACCACTCATTCACTGACTCACCCAGAGCAACTTCCAGTCCTGCAAGCTCCATTTATGGTAAGCACCCTATATAGCTGAACCATTTTATCATCTTTTATACCGTTTTTTTTTTACAGTACCTTTTCTATGTTTAGATATATTTAGATACATAAATACTGAGCACTGTGTTACAACTGCCTACAGTATTCAATACAGTCACATGCTGTACAGGTTTGTAGCCTAAGAGCAATAGGCTGTACCATACAGTCTTGGTGCATAGTTGGCTATACCATCTAGGTTTCTGTAAGTACACTCTATAATGTTCACAATGATGAAATTGCCTAACTACCCATTTCTCAGAACATGTCCCTGTCATTAAGCAACCTATGACTATGTAACTACATGTATTAAAAACAGCAAACATGGCAAGAGGTTCACAAAAGAAGTAAATGCTAATATTAAGTATAAAAAAAGCAAGAGGTGCAGTGGCTCATGCCTCTAATCCTAGCACTTTGGGAGGCTGAGGTAGGGGGGATCCCTTGAGCTCAGGAGTTCGAGACCAGGAATGAGGGATAGTAGGAAGATCACCGTATTTTGTTTTATGTTTTTATATACATACGTTTTCTAAAATAAACATGTATAATAATTTTGAATTCTGAAACCAAAGAAAAAGATTTTGGTAGAAAAACAAGGGAAATCCAAATAAATTCCTTAGTTTAGTTAACAGTATCACACTAGTGTTATATAAAATGTTAACATTAGGGGAAGCTGGGGGCACATTACACAGGACCTCTGAACTATCTTAAACAAATTTTCTGTAATTTAAAATCATAAAACAGGCCAGGCACCGTGGCTCATGCTTGTAATCCCAGCATTTTGGGAGGCTGAGGTGGGAGGATCGCCTGAGGTCAGGAGTTTGAGACCAGCCTGGTCAAGAAGGCGAAACCCTGTCTCTACAAAAAAATACAAAAATTAGCCAGGCATGGTTGTGTACACCTGTAATCCCAGATACTTGGGAGGCTGAGGCAGGAGGATCGCTTGAACCCAGGAGGCAGAGGTTGCAGTGAGCTGAGATCATGCCACTGCACTCTGACTGCATCTCAAAAAAATAAAATTATATATATATATAGAGAGAGAGAGAGAGAGAGATCAAAACAGTAAATCATATAATAAGATGATATTTTTAAAATTTAGAAGACATGAAACTAAAACTTTTAAAAATCTAAACAAAAGTATCCACTTGGTTAAGTGGTCCCTACATATAAACAAGAATATGATGGTACAAAGTTTTTCTGGTAGTAAGTCACTGTGCTCTTTTAAATTGTAACAGAAAGTTATAAAGGCAATTATATCATCTGGCCTCTCCTAAATATGACAGTGACATCACCCCACTGGGTACGGACTCACTGAAGTGGGAAACAAATGGTTAATTCTCATTTTATTTGGTTTTGTAAACATCATTGCTGAAGAATAACATGTTGATTTAAGGAGGGAGAAAATTAAAAGTTAAGTATAGCCAGTAACAACCCTTTTCCTTCAAAATATTTTTTAAAATCTAGTTTCCCAAACCCTGGGTAGTTACAGGTACATGTGCATGCATTTGTTCAAGAAATACTCAGTAAGTATATACTATGCCCTGCCTTTGTGGAGCTTACTGTTCAATTGATATTTTAAGTGGACAGAAGACTAACACAGAGAACTAGACATGTAGGTAGAATAGGAAAGGAAGATCACACATGAGGCAATCCTCAACCCTATAATAATTGCCCAACCTGACAATTATATGCTTTTTAAAAGTTAAAAATAATAGTTACCCTCTGGAATTAACCAGTTATACCTGTTACTACTTAAGTATCACCTGGCTTGCTTTGAAAATGAATGTTATTAAAAACTTCCTTCAAATATTGGGGCAAGGAAAAGTATGCAAAGCCAAAGGATGAAAGTGAGGTTCTGAAAGAATAGAGGAAGAAAAATGCAGTGTTGAAAAGCACCAACTGAGAAACTAAAACATCTTGATCAATTTCATCTACAGACTAGCCAGCTGTTACAAACAACACTGCTGTCTGGTTATAATACTCCAGCAAGTGTAAAGTTTGGAATAGGTTAGTTCCACTGTGGAACACAGCCAACGGAGGTTTCATTCTTTAAGTACTTAAAATGCCTCAGTATAAGGCACTTTTGCATAGTGCCAAAACAAGAACTCTTAACAACAGATTTAAAGAGAAGGGCCAGAGCACTAAAAAAGCCCAAGCAGAGCAGAAGTCTTTTTTCCCATCTCAATGAAATACTATTTAAGGAAGGAGAGTTATGTATCCCCATACAAAGGTCAGCCAAGAAAATGGCTGTAATCCTAACAGTGTTGATATTTCCTACTAGCAGATATTGCCCATGTATCCCTAATGCATTTAGCTTCTGTTGCATCTGCAATGTAATGTACCTTTAAGATATCCTTTTGCAGCTATTTCTATGATTATTTAAGATATATCACCTTTAAACTAGGCAGTAATTCAATCCTCCTTGAAGCATCTGCAACCAATATGAATAGCAATAAAATATAAGAGGGTAGTTTGCTTTTTCATCAAAGGCAAAACTAAGGCCAACACAGAGGACAGTTTTGAAAACAAACCTGTTCTCTCTTACATCTTTAACTCTGATTGATGGCTATGTGACCGCGTCTTACAAGCCTGATTTTTTTTTAAGAATAAGAAAAGATTGGCTCACGCCTGTAATCTCAGCACTTTGGGAGGCCGAGGCGGACGGATCACCTAAGGTCAGTAGTTCAAGACCAACCTGACCAACATGGTGAAACCCCGTCTCTACTAAAAATACAAAAAATTATCTGGGCAAGGTGGCAGGCACCTGTAATCCCACCTACTAGGGAGGCTGAGGCAGGAGAATTGCTTGAACTCAGGAGATGGAGGTTGCAGTGAGCCCAGATAGGGCCATTGCACTCCAGCCTGGGTGACAAGAACAAAACTCCATCTGAAAACAAAAAAAAAGAACAAGAAAAGATTAATTTCAAAATGCTTTCAACAGCCCCATCTTACGGTTTTCAGGGCTGCTAATGCCTGAAAGTAGAAGGGAATGACATTGAGGTTCAGAGCCTTGTGCCAAGCCCAGACAGCATCCTGGTCTTTCTGCAGCAATGGGGCAGTGCCGGTAAGAGCAAGGGAAAAAATGGTCTGGCAATAGCAGGACATGGCCCCAACCCTGGCCAAAAATCAAACTCAACACAAATTCCAATAGTTTATACTCACAGCCGTGTCCAACCCTTTGAATGCGAGGACATTTTTGCTTATCTCTGGTGGTAGATATCGTGAAAATTATGTACACACCTTTAATTTTTTTTTTTTTTTAGCTCATGAGTTATCATTAGTGTTAGCATATTTTATGTGTAGCCCAAGACAATTCTTCTTCCAACATGGTCCAGGGAAGCCAAAAGGCTGGATAACCATGGTTGAGAGGATCATCCCACAGAACTGTTTTATGCAACTCAAACAGGTAACTGCGCAACTTTGATTTTAACTAAAGAGGTAGAGGTCATAAGCAAAGTCCACAATTCTAAGATTTGGTTTTCTGTCCTAAACAAATTCCTACTCACTCCTCACAATGCAAAAGTAACATTTTCCCATGATTTCATGACAAAACGTTACAGCATTTAGAAAAGACTGGACAAATAATATGACCTTAATGTTACAATTTGCTAGGAATGATGCGAAATTGAAGAAATCAACTCCAGGTTGAAAAATAATTCTTTCAACCGAAGTGAGCTGCTTCAAAATGTGTTACTTACATCTCACTGAAGTCATTAAGTACCATGTAAGTGTTATATAACAATAATCCCAACTTTGAAAGACAAATTCAGTTTTGACTCAATTTTGCAGATTTTCACTGGAGACTGATCATCAAATGAAACACTGCAGACTTTTCAATATACTACTTAGCTTAAGAAATCCCATAGTCAGCCAGGCGCAGTGGCTTACTCATGTAATCCCAACATTTTGGGAGACTGAGGCAGGCAAACTGCTTGAGCTCACAAGTTGGAGACCTGCCTGAGCAACATGGCAAAACCCTGTCTCTACAAAAAATACAAAAATTAACTGGGCATGGTGGCATGAGCTTGTGGTCCCAGTACTTAGGATGCTTATGTGGGAGGATCGCTTGAGCCCAGAAGGTGGAGGTTGCAGTGAGCCGAGGTCACACCATTGCACTTGGGTGAAAGAAGTGAAACCCTGTCTCAAGAAAAAAAAAAAAAAGAAAGAAAAGAAATCCCATAGTCTACAATTTGTTGTTTAAATATGTCTCTTAAGTACAGACTAGATCTCAGATTATTGGTTTTTAAAACTCAATGTACACTCTGGCTATAGACTGTAAGTTCACTGCCACTCCTCCTCATCTTTGGTAATGTCCTAGTATGGCATCCACCTCCACTTTTAAGCTGGCAGTGCCCTAAGCAAGGTGATCCTTCAATCAGAGGGGGTGCAGGGAGACAGTCAACAGAATTCCTCTTCCTCAGTTGAAGACAATTGGAAACAAGATTATAAGGAAGCACTTTATCCCTATGAGGCTAACAAACAAAATAAACAAACAAACAAAAAACTGTGGTCTTTAGGGTTAGGGATTTTTCAATAAAAAGATCAGCTCTGTAAAACGTGTTAGGAACAAATCTTCTGTTTTACTAAATGTTATCAATGCAATCATAGGCCAATCACTCCACAGAAACATTTTATGTAACCAAACAACAATGGCATAGATGCAGGGTACCACAGAGATAAGACAGGGGTTAGGGAACTATCCCACCACTAGAATGTTCTCCAAAGTGCCAGAAGTGCCACCTATGTAGAAGTTGTTATGCCTATGGCAGCTTAAGAGTGACCCCTACTGAGCTAGGATTCAAGGCAGCTGGCAGGGCTGATGCAAGTGTCAACTCCCCTATTTTGTACTCCTTGCGCTGAAAATCATCAATCATTCAGTTCTAACTAAGCCCACAAAGAAATGCAAAGATATGGCTGAGCTGTAATGGTGATGTTGGGGAACTCCATTTCAAAACAGGAATAAAAAAGAAGGTGGGGAATTCAGCATGAAAGTTTTCATTCTGCTGCTGCCTCTTCTGAAACAGTCTGTATTTTAAGGGATACCACCTATAATGAAGTCAATTCTTTGGGGGAATGTTTCCTTTAAAAAGCTACTTTCCGCCGGGCGTGGTGGCTCACGCCTGTAATCCCAGCACTTTGGGAGGCTGACGTGGGCGGATCACCTGAGGTCGGGAGTTTGGGAGTTCGAGACCAGCCTGACCAACATGGAGAAAACCTGTCTCTACTAAAAATAGAAAATTAGCCAGGCATGACGGCTCATGCCTGTAATCCCAGCTACTAAGGAGGCTGAGGCAAGAGAATCGCTTGAACCCGGGAGGCGGAGGTTGAGATGAGCTGAGATCGCGCCATTGCATCCAGCCTGGGCAACAAGAGCAAAACTCCATCTCACAAAAAACAAACAAACAAAAAAAAACAAAAAAGCTAGTTTCCTGGCCAGGCATGGTGGCACAGGCTTGTAATCCCAGCACTTTGGAAGGCCAAGGCAGGTAGATCACTTGAGGTCAGGAGTTTGTGACCAGCCTGGCCAACATGGTGAAACCCCTTTTCTACTAAAAATACAAAAATTAGCTGGGCGTGGTGGCACAGGCCTGTAATCCCAGCTACTCGGGAGGCTGAGGCAGGAGAATCACTTGAACCCAGGAGGCAGAGATTGCAGTGAGCCGAGATCACGCCACTGCACTCCAGCCTAGGCAACAGAGCGAGACTCAAAAAAAAAAAAGCTACTTTCCTACAAACATTTAAATAATCTCTTGATGATCAAGAGGATGTTAAAATTAAGTCAATGTGTATATAAATTTTTAAAAACCTGCTTCCACATAAAAATCCTGGCCTTAATACTTGACACTAAAAAATAAAATCTTAGTAAAACAGTCCAAAATTTTCTGGGGGGAAATTTGAGCTGTATAACATACTTAGGTCAGTTATTTTGCTTAAAAATTTATAACATGTAACTCTATTTGAATGAATGTGCTAATACTCACATTTCTACTTGAAGAAATAAAAAAACTACACAGCTTCCCATCTACAGGTTGCTATAATTCACCAATACAGTGTGCCTGAGCCCTGCCTTTTGTAGTTTCCAGGTTATAGAAAAACAACTTGCTTCACAGAAATTCTAACCTACTCCTATAAGGAATTGTCTAGGTACAGAAGGGACCCCAATGCCTTCCAAAATGGGTCTTTGCTTTGCTTGCTGACACTCTGAACCCGAAATATTCCACTAAAGACTTTAAACCATCCTAGACTAACCTTGCAATTGACTGTTGACCAAATCAGGAAAGTTTCCATGGTTCCAGGTGAAGAAATATCATTATCCTAGGCCTTCTCTTCTCTTTTCTGCTCTGTTTGTCTGAAACATATTCATCTAACAATTGCTACAGCTATTTCTGCCCAGTTCTACCCTTCAGTAAAGTTGTGATTTTTCAACTGTTCTTTGAAGCTGCTTCTCAACTTAGTATCTTCAGTCGTCATGCGGAACATAGATCTTTTACTTGGATTCATCCCATGTGGTATTAGTGCTAGTTCTTCTTTTTCTTCTCAAAACCATGACTGAATTTTATGCTCATTCACCAAGTTCCTGTCTCCTGACTGAGGGAGTTTTCAGTTTTCAGTTCATCTGGAAAGCAGAAATTACTAACATATCCTGAAGCACAGTGAATTTTCACCATCTTAGCAGGGCAGCTCTGCCTATTTCTCCAGGTTTTCTTTGATAAAACATCATTCAGGTATTCCCCAGGAGAGTTGGTCCTTCAAAACCCTATCATTATTTATAGTATTAAAATACTTTAAGTCCACATTAAAGGTAATAAAACAGAATACCTAAGAAAAAACAGGGGCCAGGCGTGGTGGCTCATGCCTATAATCCCAGCACTTTGGGAGACCAAGGCAGGCGGATCACCTGAGGTCAGGAGTTCGAGACCAGCCGAGCCAACATGGTGAAACCCCATCTCTACTAAAAATACAAAAATTAGCCAGGCGTGGTAGTGCATGCCTGTAGTTCCAGCTACTCGGGAGGCTGAGGCAGGAGAATCGCTTGAACCTGGGAGGCAGAGGTTGCAGTGAGGCGAGATCCCGCCACTGCACTCCAGCCTGGGTGCCAGAGTAAGACTCCGTCAAAAAAGAAAAGAAAAGAAAAGAAAAAAGAAGAAACAGTTATTTCACCATACCTCCCCACTCCATTAACCTCATAACTACCACAAGAATCCACCATTAACATTTTCAATGCCTCTGTAAAAGTTCAATCTCACATGCCCTCTCATTAACCAAGTGAGAAATAGAGAAACTCTATCCTGATTCCCTTTAAAATCTGCTAACTTGATATCACCTAAAATCCTCTGTACTGTGAAATCAATTCCAAAAAGGCCTAAACGGCTTTGGAGAATAGGGACACTGTTTCAATCATCATAACAAAAACCTGAGTATAGCTATGTTGGGCCTTCACATTAACACCATTGTCTACCAGGTAGAATCTTGTTTTGTAAAATGCACTGTTGAATTCATGGAAAATAGTAAGTAACAAAAACCCTTCAACAAAAGTAAGATATTTTCACCTCTAAGTCCTACAGCATAAACCCAGAGGAAATTATAATGGGTCTTCAGCAAATTTGTTTAACAAATACTTCTAGACGACAAGAGAAAGTAGCATACACACATACTTGCCCAAATCAAACTTAATTCTCTGACACAGTTCTCCTAATAATCAATTTGATAAACTACAAACTGAGATATCATAGAAAAAGGTTATGTTGCCACAGATACCTAGATTTTCTTTACTTTTATAAGTTGCAAAAGAATACAACTACACACACCTCTACCAAAAACTAGCCACAGCAGTTGGTTTTTCTTTGAACAAAAATAACCATTCAGGTTCAGTGTTTAATTCTTCGCTAAAATCAAACTCCACCCAAAAAAAGCTTCCTAATGATATTTTAATATATTGCACTTTTACGTCATCATTGATAACTACAATGTAAATAACATGTTCATAGTTAAATTCAAAACAGAACTGAACTGATTCAACATTAAAGACTTTAAAATTCCTTGGTTATTTACTTTGGTGACCATGACTTTTTTTTTTTTTTAATTCTGGTTTGTCCTAGAAACCAGTTATTTTAACTAAAACACTGTATTTACATGGCACGATGTTGGCCTTTTCCCACCAGATGTCTTTTTCACTTACTCGGAGTTACTGATGCTGCAAGATGCTCACAATATAGTGTCGAGTTAAAGAAGCAAGTTACAAATCAGTATGTACAGTAAAAACCCATTTTTGTAGAAAGGTGATATATGTGTGCACATGTGCATGCAAGTGTCCATACATATAAGCACAAGCATATATACCAAAAAGTTGACAATGGATGTTTCTGGGTATGAAATTACTGTTTTTATTCTTTTTTATACTTATATTTTTGGTGTCAAAAATTTAGAAAATACCAATACTTCATCGATAGCAGAAAACATCATTTTTTAAAAAACCTGAGTGTTCAGTACAAGGCATTAATTACATTTACAGTAGAGTGTTGTTGTAGAATGAAGGAATCCTATTATAAGCATCCTCCAGTGTGCAAATGTTTCATATTAGTAATCTGCATACCTACTATCAAAATAGTAATTGTATTTTGCTATAATAGTAATCTGCATACCTACTATCAAAATTGTAATTGTAAATTATAATATATAATATAGAATTGTATAGAGAAAAAGTAAAACTATACTGCCCTCCTCTAACACCACTCTCTTTTCCTCTAGGGATAATTACTCTTGATGTGTATCAATCAGATTGTTTTGTATTACCCATACACATGATAAGGGTTTATTTTTAGATAAGTGGAATTATGGTATACAACTGTTCTTTGACTCCCTCCCCCTCTCTTCCCCTGCTTAACAGCATACTTTGGAACTCCTATGTCAGTGTATATATGTCTAACCAAGAGGCTTTTCTTCTTTTTTTATTTAATAACTCAATGGTATTCCACAGTATAACTTATCATTATTTAAATCATTCCCCTACCGATGAATATTTAGGATACAGCCAAATTTTCACAGTTACCAACAGTTTCACTGCAGCGAAACCTTATACATAGTTTTATACACATGTAATATTTCCCTAGAATTGTTTTCTAATAAAACTATTGGGTCAAAATGTATGCACATTTAAAAATGAGATGATTTTGGTATTCTTCAGCAAAGAGTTATACATGTGAACTCTCATTAACAGTATATGCAAATGCCTATTTGTTAAAAGTGGATATTAAGTTCTTGCCAATCTGTCTGGTGAAAAATGGTTTACATTTCCCTAATAACCAGAGTGAATTTGAACATCTTTTCTTTTTTATTCACCAGTACTTCTTTTCCTGGGAAATGCCCATGTATAATCTTCTGCCACTTTTTGCTTTTTGTAGTGGGTACCTTTCTCTTATTGATCTTTAGGAGCTCTTTATATATTATGGATATTATGCAGTAGAAACCCTTTTATCTAATGTGATTTAGAACAATTGGTTATGTAATTTAAAAGGTTAATTTCAGGTAAACGATCATAAAAATATGCATGGCAAACATTTCACCTTCCTTTCATCAGTGGTATATATATACTCATTCAACAAACTTTTTGTGTGTGTGGTTTTGGTTTATTTATTTTTGGGGGGCTTTTTTGTTTTTTTGTTTGTTTCTGAGACAGGGTTTTGCTCTGATGCCCAGGCTGGAATGCAGTGGAGTGACCTTGGATCGCTGCAACCTCTGCCTCCCGGGCACAAGCTATCCTCCTGCCTCAGCCTCCCAAGTATCTGGGACTGCAGGTGTGCATCACCATGCCTGGCTAATTTTTGTTTTTGTGTTTTTGAGACAAGGTCTCACTCTGTCACCCAGGGTGGAATGCAATGACGTGAGTGATCATGGTTCACTACAACCTCCACCTACTGGGCTCAAGCAATCCTCCCACCTCAGCTTCCCCAGTAGTTGGAACCATAGGCACATGGCACCATGCCCAACTAAATTTTTGTATTTTTTGGGCTGGGTGTGGTGGCTCACGCCTGTAGTCTCAGCACTTTGGGAAGCTGAGGCAGGCAGATCACCTGAGGTCAGGAGTTTGAGACCAGCCTGGCCAACATGGCGAAACCTCATCTCTACTAAAAATACAAAAATTAGCTGGGTGTGGTGGTGGGCACCTGTAATCCCAGCTACTCGGGTGGCTGAGGCAGAAGAATCGCTTGAATCTGTGAGGCAGAGGTTGTAGTGAGCCGAGATCATGCCACTGCACTCCAGCCTGGGCGACAGAGCGAGATTCCGTCTCAATAATAATAATAATAATAATAATAATAATAATAATTTTCTGTAGAGATGGGGTTTCTCCATGTTGCCCAGGCTGGTCTCAAACTCCTGGCCTCAAGAGATCTGCCTGCCTTGGCCTTCCAAAGTGCTGGGATTACAGGCATGACCCACTGTACCTGACCTGGGTTTTTTTTGTTTTTGTTTTGTTTTGGTTTTTTTATTTAAAGACAGGATCTCACTCTGTCTCCCAGGCTGGAATGCAGTGGTGTGATCATGACTCACTGCAACCTTGAACTCCTGGCCTCAAGCAATCCTCCTGTCTCAGCCTCCTGAGTGACTGGGGACTACAGGTGTGTGCCACCATACCCAGCTATTTTTTTTTTTTTTTTTTTTGAGACAGGGTCTTGCTATGTTGCTCAGGCTGGTCTTGAACTGGCTTCAAGCAATCCTCCTGCTTTGGCCCCCCAAAACGTTGGGATTACAAGATAAGCCACCATGTCAGCCTCAAACTTTCTATATGGGGCCAAGAGGCCAAGACCTTTTTCTCTAACTCCAGGCCCATTGATTTTACATTTGACAAGTAATGTGAGTATAAAACCCTTTTAGATGGCTGGTGCGGTGGCTCACACCTATAATCCCAGCACTCTGGGAGGCCAAGGCAGGCGGATCACGAGGTCAGGAGATCGAGACCATCCTGGCTAACACGGTGAAACCCTGTCTCTACTAAAAATACAAAAAAATTAGCCAGGTGTGGTGGAGGGCGCCTGTAGTCATGAGAATGGCGTGAACCCGGGAGGTGGAGCTTACAGTGAGCCGAGATCACGCCACTGCACTCCAGCCTGGGTAACAGAGCGAGACTCCGTCTCAAAAAATAAAATAAAATAAAACAAAATAAAATAAAACTCTTTTAGATTTTTAGATTTTTTCCACATATCTTGTATAGTCATCTTACCCACATCTAAGTGGACAGTATTTTTTTTTGCAACTTGTTTTCATTAACTCTTCTCAAAACAATGTTTCATCATAATGAATCTAAATGTAACCATCACCCAGCTTCAACAGTTATTCATATGTGCTGAATTGTGTTTCTTCCATACTACCCACAACCCACCTCCATCCCTCACCCCTTGTATAATGTTAAGCAAATCCCAGACATCATATTATTTCATTTGTAAATTTTCAGTAAAAAGAACTCCAATCTCCCCCACTCATATATTGTCAGGTTACAACATATTAAACAAATTACCTTTTAAAAACAAATCCAACCAGGCTGAGCACGGTGGCTCACGCCTGTAATCGCAGCATTCTGGGAGGCTGAGGCACGTGGATCATCTGAGGTCAGGAGTTCAAGACCAGCCTGGCCAACATGGCAAAACCCCGTCTCTACTAAAAATACAAAAAAAATTAGCCAGGCATGGTGGTGGGCACCTATAATCCCAGCTACTCAGGAGGCTAAGGCAGGAGAATTGCTTGAACCCAGGAGGCGGAGGTTGCAGTGAGCCGAGATTGCACCATTGCACTCCAGCCTGGGCAACAAGAGCAAAACTCCATCTCAAAAACAAACAAACCAACCAACAAACAAAAAAACAAATACAACCAACATATACCGGTTTAGTAGTAAAAAAAATTACTGTACTGGTAGGTAAACAAGCACACTGGAGTACTGGAGATCAACCAACTAATACCAAGTATTCAGTGTACACTGTATTTTACAAAGGAAATAAAAATTATTCAATGTGGTGAGTCAATTAAGTGGAGGTCAATTAAAGCTTCTAATGCATATGTAGAAGCTTTTTCATTTTTATTTATTTTATTTATTTATTTTTTGAGACAGGGTCTCACTCTATCACCCAGGCCAGAGTGCAGTGGTGCAATCATAGCTCTCTGCAGCCTCGACCTCCCAGGCTCAAGGGATCCTCCCACTTCAGACTCTGGAGTAGTAAAGACTACAGGCACATGCCACCATGCCTGGCTTTTTTTTTGGTTTTTGGTTTTTTTTTTGTTTTTTTTTTTTTTTTTTTTTTTTTAGAGACAGGGTCTCACTATGTTGTCCAGGCTGGTCTCAAACTCCTGGGCTCAAGCAATCTTCCCACCTTGGCCTCCCAAAGTGCTGGGATTATAGGCGTGAGCCGCAGTGCCCGGCCATCACTTGTCTTTTTAACTGGGTTATGATGTCTTACACTTTCCAGAAGATTTTTTTAAATATATACTTAGATTTTTAAAATATATTCTTAAGTTATTTTTGTGTATGATGAGAGATGGAGATTTATTACTTTCTAAATACACAGCCACCTGTCTTTACTCAATTTCCATTTTCAACATCACACTTAGAACACTTAAAAGAACTAAAGTGTCAACTGCTTCGTTATAAAAAAGGAAGTTGTACAAACAAAATAATAAACCAACAGTCTAAGCTCAGTTTGATAGGCTCTTACTACTATGTACTTAAAGATCACATAGCAGTTTCAGGAGCAAAAACACTACCATGCCTGGCTCTCTTATTACCGCTACGGCTCACAACAGGGTCTCCAAAAGACATCATAGACTGCATAGAAGTCTATCTGCAGCTTACTGATTGCCACACATGTAAATTCACATTCACATTTAAATAACCCACACTTAACAACAAAATCAACCGTCTCAACTCTCTATGCATTCCTTATTGCTGCTCCTAGACCACAGTGCTTTGGAGACTTAGTAAAGAAAATGAATGCACTCTCCTGAATCACAATATCACCTGGAAATGTAACCAGAAGGTATAAAAAGTCAGGGTAGTTTGTTAAATTGTGTGTGTGTGTGTGTGTGTGTGTGTGTGTAATCAACAATTTATAAGGTTACCTTATCTCTGGGGTCAGCACTTTTTCTGTAAAGGTCCAGAGAGAAAATTGGCTTCACGGGCCATAAGGGCTCTGTTTCAGCTCTGATGTTGTATTGTGAATGCGGCCAGAAAACACATAAATTAATGGATGTGGCTATATTCCAAGAGAAGTTTATTTACAAAAACCGGTGGTGGGCAGGATTTGGCCACAGGCAGTATTTTGCCAGCCCCTGCCTTATACCAATGTTTTATCTTTTTCAAATAACAATCTACTTCCCTCACTGCACACATATTTGAGTAAATATAGTAACACTGAAGGGACAAATAATTTCAGTACTGCCTTACAGAAATGAATATTCTCAAAATTAATCACTAACCTTTTCCTATAAGTCCTTCTCATATGAGCACATACATTTTTCAAAATATAAAACTGTAAACATCACCTTGAACCTAATATTTATTTCAAAAGACAGTTACAATGAGTGTCATGTAGCTGCTATAAAAGGAAAAATGCAGTCTAGACAGTCAAATACAATGATCTTTTATTCATTATTCTCATAATCAACAGTGAGTAGAAAAGTCTGCTAAATACATGGTCATGAATCATAACTTCACTACTCAAAATGCAGAAGTAGACTTTCAAAGTACATTTAAATAAGAACACAAATTTGTTTTTTGGATTACTTACCAAAATCCTTGATGGAAAATGATACAGTTTTGCCAAAATATTTTTAATTTAGAAAGTGAAACCAAAAACCTCTTTAGCATATCATGCGTCTATTTAATTTTAAAATACAAATTTTAATGTTGCCTTTGACAGCCTGGTGAGGTAGACATTATATTTTTAAGGCAGCCATTTTAATATAGTGAGAGCATGTGTGAATATGCATTAACATTCTAAGCCATTAAGGCCACTTGTTCACAGAATATATTTGAGCTCTAAAATTGTTGAAAGAGAAAATGCTCAAATAGCTTACAGAAATAATGGATGTTATACAGAACAGAAAGGAATCAAATTAAATAACAAAAGTTTGTAAGATTTCTTGACACCAAAAGCACAGTCCATAGAGGAAAAATTAATAAACTGGACCTCATCCAAATTAAAGCCTTTTGCTCTGTGAAATTCCCTGTGAAGAGGTTGGAAAGACAAGCTACAGACTGGGAGAACATATTTTCATACCACTACCTGACAAATGATTAGTATTAAGAATAAAAAGGCCGGGCGCGGTGGCTCACGCCTGTAATCCCAGCACTTTGGGAGGCCGAGGCGGGTGGATCATGAGGTCAGGAGATCGAGACCACCCTGGCTAACACGGTGAAACCCTGTCTCTACTAAAAATACAAAAAAAAAAAAAAAAATTAGCCAGGTGTGGTGGCGGGTGCCTGTAGTCCCAGCTACTTGGGAGGCTGAGGCAGGAGAATGGTGTGAATCTGGGAGGCGGAGCTTGCAATGAGATTGCACCACTGCACTCCAGCCTGGGCAACAGAGCGAGACTCCGTCTCAAAAAAATAATAATAATAATAATAAAAAACTCTTAAAACCCACCAGGTTAAAAAAAAAATCCAAATAGAAAATGGACAAAAGACATGAACTGACATTTCACTGAAGATACAGAGAATGGCAAATAAACACATGGAAAAATGATCAACATCATTGGCGATCAGAAAAATGCAAATTAAAACTAGGAGGATATATTACTACACACCTATGAGAATGGCTAAAATAAAAAATAGTAACAGCACCAAATGCTGTCAAGGATGAGGAGCATTCACACATTCCTGGTGGGAATGTAAAATGGTACAGCCACTCTGGAAAATGGTTTGGCAGTTCCTTAGAAAACTAAACATGCAAGTGCTATACCACCCAAGAAGTACACTCTCAGGCATTTCAGAAACAGAAATTTATGTTCACACAAAATCCTGTGGACAACTGTTCATATGAGCTTTATTCAAAATAGGCAATAAAAAAATAAATAAATAAGTAAAACAAACAAAAACCCTGGAAACATCAGATGCCCTTCAAGAGGTGACTGGTTAAACAAACTGCAGTAAATCCATATTATGGAATACTACTCACCAATGGAAAGGAACAAGCCATTGATAAAGGGTATATTCCTTGCACTAATCTCCAAGGAATTATGCTGAGTGAAGTAAAGTCAGTCTCCAAAGGTTATATACTGTGTGATTCATTTATATAAGCATTTTTGAAATGACAAAATTATAGACATGAAAAACAGACCAGTGGTTGCCAGGAGTCAGGGATGAAGGGAGACGGCTACATCTATAAAAAGACAACAAAAAGGATCCTTGTGGTGATGCAATTGTTCTGTATCTTGACTGTGGTAGTGCTTATATAAATCTGCACGTGATAACATTATGTAGAACTAAATACATACATGCAAATGACTGCATTAAAGCTGACGAAATCTGAGTACGGTTGATGGATTGCATCGATTTCAATTTTGTAGTTGTGATGTTACACTATACTTATGCATGAGGCTATTATTGGGGGAAATTAGATAAAGCGTATTATTTCTTACAACTATATGTGAATCTACAACTATCTCAAAATAAAAAGTTAAAAGGGAAAGAAAGAGTATATAAGACCAGCCAATGGTAGAAGTGGAAAAACAAAGCTTTTATTTTTGCTAAAGGCTCAGCAATTGAAAGGATGGAGAAAAAGGTAATGTCAAAGAGTCTACAGGCTACAATTAATAGAATCATCTCTTCCTCCCCTATGGAAACTTAACTTCTCCAGAATTTTGTTTGTCCTTGATTTCACTGTTGTTGTTTTTAACAAAAATAAACTGGATGTACATCTGTCTCTCCACATGCCCCCCAACCATCTCCATCAGCCCAAAGTATAAACTCATAGAGTAGGGTTTGTCTTAACCATCATGTCCTGAGGGCCTGACATACGTGACAGATAAAGGAAGAAGATAGTTGAATGAATTAATAAATGAATGAGATGCCCACATATTATTTTAAAGTTCCTAGCCAATTACAGTTGTAAGGCAGTATGTGAGTGCGGTGGCGTGATCTCGGCTCACTGCAAGCTCCGCCTTCCGGGTTCACGCCATTCTTCTGCCTCAGCCTCCCAAGTAGCTGGGACTACAGTCACCCAACACCACGCCTGGCTAATTTTTTGTATTTTTAGTAGAGACGGGGTTCCACCGTGTTAGCCAGGATGGTCTCGATCTCCTGACCTCATGATCCGCCGGCCTCGGCCTCCCAAAGTGCTAGGATTACAGGCGTGAGCCACCACACCCAGCCATTCCCTTATAAATTTCTAAAAGCCATGGACATTTAAAAAATAGTGCGGTATAACACACATTTCACTTGCAAGCAGAAATTAACATAATACCCAACATTTGTAAAATGGTTCTGAGTTTATAGATTTTCACATATAATTATTTATTTAATCAGGATTAAGGACTAAGTATACCTAAATTGAAACCACTATACACAAACCTTTGAGAAAAACATTCTAGTCAACTGGTATAACAGGATTTATGACAGCCTTAACGCAAATTGCATTATATGTGTGTGTGTATACCTATATATACACGTGTGTATATATATATTTGTCATATATATTCATTATAAGAATATATCATTCAAATTGGGGGACTTGTGGATCATTTCAACAACCATAAAGACACTTATTTTACAGATGCAAAAACTAAGAGAGGTGAAGTGACTTGTTCAAGGTTAAATATATATCTAGAGTTGGGTCTAGAACCTGAGCCTCTCCAGAGTTCCAATTCATTTCTCTTGTCTGAATTGAACAAGACTCTTCTTTCTTCACCCATCTCACCCCTACCAAAAATACTGAAAGAAATATCTTAATCTAAATCACTTGTGTTTTTAAATAGGGGGTTTTCCAAAAAAAAAAAAAAAAACCCACAAAATTGAATTTACTCAAGCTTTCAATTGCTGTATTACACCTTCCATGGATTTTTAGTTGTCAAATTATTTCTTATAGCAGGACAATAAGGTACTTTATTCTAAGGTACAAGTATACTGACAGTTTAATGTTTCATCCCCCACCTAAATGGCAGAGAGTGTTAATTCTAACAGGAGTCTTACATGTCTTACACTTTAGCAGTTTCAATCAAAAGATGAGCTATTTTACAATTTAAGGAAGAGGCCTTACACTGTTAAAATCTTGACCGATATGCTCAATGGCAGTACCATCATTGAATCTCCACCTGCTGCCTTACGTATCAAGAACATTTAAAAGTCTTTCTTGTTAGAGACAAAATAAAAGAAAAACTAAGGTGACAAGCGACTATGAGAAATAAGGCTTTAATCAGGTTAAATTTGCATTATGCAGCCTGCATGAATTTAGAGGTCCTAGAATCAAAACACTAGAAGGAACCTTTGATATGCTCTAGTTCAACAGACTGATTTTTGCAGAAGAGGAAACTGAAGCATTGATGAGACCATTAACTGATAAAGCAAACCGCTTACTTTTTCAAAGGGATTCATTTCAATGCCATTTTACCCTTATTTTGCATCTCACTGTTGTTTCTCAGAGCGACGATTGACCTTTTTTTTAGGTGAAAAGAGCGAATAGAGCAAATTAATTTCAAGAGGGTGAAAAATGCCTTTGAAGGAGGAGATGCTGGAGTGAAGAGGAGAAATGACGTCTTATTTAAAATATGTAACCCCTTGATGGGGTTAGACAATGAATCATATTCCCCTAGATTTTTCTATGTCTATAGACATCAGCCACAGTTCTTTCGGGCACTCAAACGAGAGGAAGAGGAAGTGAATAAAGCTCATACTAAATATATAGCACCCACTGAAGGCAGGGATGTAGACAGAAAGAACGGGGGTGGGGGAAGGAAGGAAAGCACGCTTCGCCAGGATCCAGCTGTTTTCTAACAAACCTAAGCCTACGGAAGCTAGGAAGATATCGGAAGCAAGGAAGATATCGGAAGCGACGGCATCCCTCAAATTCGAGAGGGCGGATGCCTCTACGGCTAGAGAGGCTCCCTAGCCCTCAGTTACAGAGCGACTGGGAGGGGACAAAATGGAGTTGAGGTTTAGGGGCACCCTAAAGGTCGTTTGGAGGTCTAGCAAGCACTTCATGGTCTCCTCCGGAAAGGGCCGTGGCAAAGCCTAGTACCCCGATCAGGAAGATGACTTCTGGCCCTCGGGATGCGGTGAGCGGCAGGAAGAGGCAGGCTGGGGTTCCGAGGACCCCAGAGTCCATCACAGGAGCAGATACAGTGACCTCGGGAATCTTACCGGCCCCAGCGGAGGCGAGCGGATAGATAGCCCTGGCTCAAGGAAAAAAGCGAGCCGACTCCAGGAGCTGGAATGCCCACCCAACCTCCTCCCGGCTCAGGTGAGGTACGCCAGTCCCCCTCTGGAAATGGGGCCCTGGTACCGACAGGGCAGGGGTGCCGCGGCCGCAACCTCCCTATCCAGGGATACTCACCGGAGGGGCGGCCCACCGCGTCTTCGCAGCCGGCCGGCGCCTGGCACTCGGGAAGCTCGCAAAAAGGAACCGCGTGCCCGCTAGCGCTGGGACGAGGAGGAGCGCGCGGCGGAGGCCAGAGAAAAAGCCGCAGCGGCGCGCGCGCACCCGGACAGCCGGCAGAGGCGGGACTCAGCGCGAGCCCGGAAAAGACGCGCCCGGAGGGGCGGGCGGAGCGGGGGCGCGCGGTGGTGTGGCAGAGCCAGCCGAATCGCTGGCTGCAGACGGCTCGGCCCACCCACGCGCCCGCCCCCGCTCGCCCGGGACGTCAGTCGAAAAGGCGGAGCCGAACGGGCTTCCCGGGGCGCGGGAGGGGCGCTGCGAGGAAGGCGAGGCGGCTAACGGCTCGCCTCAAGTTGTTGCTCCCGCTGGCGATCCGCTTCTGTCAGGCTCGCTGCTGGTGTCGTTGAGTGTGTTTCGGGATGTCCTTGCGCCTAACAGCAGTGAGGCGCAGAATTGGCCCACGCCCTCACCTGCGGCTTGCTTCGCAGGACTCCACCCTAGGATAAAAGTTCCCCTCGGGTCATCTTCCAGCTGCCCTCAAAAGACACTCATTTTTGGGTTTCACTGCTCCTGGTTTAGAGAGCTATCTTAAACACTTTGACTAAAAGCATCTTGCTCCTGTAAGCCTGAACTAATGCCTCTCATCCATTTATCTTGCCTCTTACTGCGTTAAGATCCCCGCTCACTCCCACTGATGAAATATCACAAGGACGCAGGATTTTCACGTTGTCTTTCATTTCCACGATGGTATCATGGCAAAAAAAACCCCAACTGATAAGGAAAAGTCACCGCAGCTTTGTGACATCTTACTAGCCCTGATCATTGCTTATAAGCCGGTCATACGAATGCTGTTCCAACAGATGCAAGAAATTGCTATTAAAATTAAAATGCCAGCGAACTATCTGAGGGCTTCAAAAGGGACAGACCATAATTGCAAATGAGGCCTGATAAACTGCCAAGAATATATCACCCAAAAAAATAAATCTCAAGAATTCTTCCAGTTCCCTGATGCGTAATGGTGAACTAGCTTCCTGTTCCTGATGGTAATTGACATTTCACTTCACTTGCTGATTTCCATTTTCCCATAGAATTACCATTTGTGCTTGTGTGTGTGTATATATATATGTATATATAAAATGCCTTACCACCTGAGATTACAAGCTAGAGTAGTTCTTCAGTGTGCATCACAATTATCTGGGGTGCTTGTTGAAATGTAGGTACCTGGAGCTACAACCCCCAGGTATTTTGATTCTGATCTGGGTAGGGATAAGAAATTTGAATTTTTAATAAGCAGCCCAGGTGACACTAAAAGTGGTTAGCTGAGAGCACAGAGCTATAGTTTTTGTGTTACTACTCTAAAGCCATATTACCAATTCAATTTCCAAGAAACCCACCCACTTACATATAATATACCTATAAATATTGCTAAGACAGTCATGTAGCTTCCTTTTTCAAGATTGACCTACAAAGTTCAGTACTTCAAACAACGAGTTTAATTGTCATGTTTATTTTATGAAATCTTGTTTTAATACCAGAAATAAGCAATCATATGTCAGGTATGTAATTCACTGGGTAACTATGATGTACAGAGCACTATCACCTACAGTTGGGTTAACACAAATGAAATTGAAGAAATGAATATCGCTGTTCTCAATAAAGTTAGTGTCTAGTTGTGGAATTAAAATATAGATATAATACAAACCCAGTGTAGCACATAAATCAGTGTGCTGGATGAAGATGAAAAAGAACTTGTAATTAAAGAGTACTTTTGCCAGTTTCCTTTATTGTCAGTCTCTTAGCCCAGACATTTTCAATTAGGTAATTTCCTCTGAACAGAGTCTTCAGCTTACTGAAGTTCCTCCAGCTCTACAAGATATAAAGGAAAGAAATCACTATAGCCTGAAACTATCCGTTTTTTGGTATACAAATGTGTGTATGATATACATATAGATATGTTTATCAGACCAAGAAACTACTTGGATTTTCAAGATCTCTTATTACTTAAGCTATTCATTAGTGTGTACAGTTCTGGCTGTCTTCATCACCTACCACATCTCACCTTCTTCCACATTTAACTGCACCCAAGTTGAAGAGGAAAGAAGAACTATACCTCCAAAAAGGAAACCAAGTATAACCACGCTATTTCCAGCTTTCCTTTTTCGGAGTCAAAACAAACCTTGCTTAATTTCTTGTCATCAGAAACCTTCCAGAAATTACTGCCCAGGAGCAAAATATTTCCCAAGCAGCTGTCTGACATTTTAAAGAGAACATTTGCAACGTTGTTTATTAGTTAGGAAGATAGGGTATTATTATCCCTATTTCACAGATGAAGAAATAGATGCAGGTTAAGTGTCTTGTCCAGTCACACAACTAAGTAGTAACAGAGCCTGAATTTCCTACTACACTGCTTATGACTCCTAGACCAGGGTGCTTGCCGCTACATCAAGCTGCCTCTGTAATGAGTCCTACCCAGAACTACCAACCCAATTAGAAATGGAGTAGATAAACGTATGGAAATGGAAGAGTTAGGAAAATGTACAATGCAATTGACAGATTCAAAATACAATGTAATAAGTACTAAAAGCATGATAATTAGTCTGTTAGAAGCTAAACAGAATTTAAAGGACAACTCTGTTAACAGGCACTGATATTTAGGCCTTGCCTGTTTTATTATTCTGTAACAAGAAGCTGAAACAGATAGCCAGGCTGCTCTTGGCATTAGTTATTTATGGAAGGGCAGAAAACAACTGTTCTTCATTGACTGTGTAACAAGCCTTTGCGTGTTAAACTTCACGGGTTTGTAGAATAATAATAATTTTCTCCTGTGGTCTAAATACAAGCAGCAGGGCTTCATAATAATATTTGCATTGACAAGTTGTGTTAGATTTTGTCATTAACAAACCTTATTTTTTGCAGACCCAACAACCAGGCCAAATATTGTCTTTAGTGGCTTGTGTTAAACAACCGGTGAAATCAGAAACCTACGTAGAAGATGATCTCACTGTGAACATAAATAATAACCTAAGCCACTCCTTTCAAAAATGATCAAAGGCATAGTAGCTACATCTAAATGTTATTTTTGAGAAATGATTTGTTTTTTCAAAATAACTATTTCTTTTCATTCTGGCACATTTTTCAGGTTTTTAAATTAATGGAAACACCAAAACAAATAGACATCTAGTGCACCCAGATAGGAAGACACAGTATTGTATGGAGTCAAGTTTTTCCAAATTAATCCGTCAAGACAGTCCACATCAAAATCACAGCAGGATTTTAATGGAACTTAATTTCGGTTTCTCTCATGAAACTCATTTGTCCTTTTTAAAGATAACTACAACACCCTCTAAATAAAATCCTCCACAGTTATCCTTGAAATTGTTTGTGCAACCTTCCCATAAAGAATCAAAAATAACAAAATATTTTTATTATCCATAAGGCCATGAGTATGTGAAAAATCTATTGTGGTTGTCATTGAATCTGTAAGAAAGTTGCCTTTGGTATATTTTTGCCCACTCTCTGTAGTGATTCTAGCCCAGTAATATTACAAAAAAAGATAGGTCATCAATTTCATAACTTGCCTTAAATCTCTTTTTATTATGCTTTCCCTTTAACATACAAAAAGCTTCCAATATGTCCTATTCTTAAAAGACCAGTAAAATAACAAAATTTTAAAATGTCCCTTACTCAAAATCTTCGACTATTAGTGCTGGGAAGCCACTTAGATGCAGAGTAGCAGGATGGAAACCATATGGGTTTGGACTTAAGCCAACCACCCTAGACCAAGTTATATAACATTTTCCTGAGCCTCAGCCTCTTCTGTAAATTGGGGATAATAATGGTACCTCATTCATAAGACTCTTCTGAGGGAGGATTAAATGAAATCATGCCTATAAAATTCCTGATTTATGGCAAGTGTGTATAAAATGATGGCTATTAATCACCAAGTTCAACCTCTTCATTTCACAGATGAGAAAAAGGAAGCTAGAACCAGAACAATCTTTCTCCAGATTCTCCTATTCAGTAACTTTCTTTACAACTAAGGACAAATTCCTTGAGAAGTGGTCTACAGCCACTTCATTCACTAAGTCACTATCTGACCTCCAAGTTAATCTCCATTCCCATCAATCCTACAAATATTCCTATTGCTAATGCCGTCTATGAAATAGACAAACCCCATAATTTTGCTTAAATAATTATGGGACTATTTCACTCTGAAACTGAGTGAATAGTCCCCACTGGGACTATTGGACTGATTAAACCTTTGGATATTTATTCAAAGCATCCCTCTTCAAACCAAAATTCTGTAATAAAACTGTCTGCTTCACTTGGACCCTACATGGCACCTGATACAAGCCAAATTACTGTTATTCAAATAAAACATTTTTAACAATGTGTTTGAATGAATAATTATTACTTTTAGAAATAGATATAAAAGATTGTTAAATATTTTTAATTTTTCTTTTCAAGTTGGTAAGATCTTTAGATTGATAATATTCAATTTTGGCAAGAATATGAAGAAACTTGCACTCTTCATATTCTAAGTAGGAGCGTAAATTGGTTTGGCCCCTTTATTTTATTTTATTTATTTATTTTTGAGACAGAGTCTTGCACTGTTGCCCAGGCTGGAGTGCAGTGGCACGACCTCAGCTCACTGCAACCTCTGCCTCCGGGGTTCAAGAGATTCTCAAGCCTCAGCCTCCTGAGTAGCTGGGATTATAGGTGCCCGCCCCCATGCCCAGCTAACTTTTGTATTTTTAGTAGAGATGGGGTTTCACCACATTGGGCAGGCTGATCTTGAACTCGGAACTCAGGTGATCCACCTGCCTCGGCCTCCCAAAGTGCTGAGATTACAGGCGTGAACCACTGCAGCCAGTCTGGCCTTTTTAAAAGACAATTTGGCAGTATCTTTTAAATTTTAAAATGCATATACTCTTTGACATTTTCATGTACAGGGCTCTACTATACAGAGAAACTTGAACAAATACACAAAGATCTATGCACAGGAATAGTAACCAGACTATTATTTTAATAGTGAAAAATTAATCAAAAATCCCAAGTGTTCATTAACAGGAATGCGGTTAATACCTTATGGTATATCCATACTATGGAATACTGTTAGGTTAAAAAAAAAAAAGAATGAGGCACAATTATTTAAATATCTATATGCAAACATAATGACATGAAATGATGTTTGTGATATATTATTAAGCGAATAAGAGCAATTTGCAGTTCGATACACATAATTCATTCTCATTTTGAAAAAATATAAGTATATGTCACAGTATGTGTGTGCAGCAAACATCTGGAAAGATCTATACCAGATCTATACCAGATAATGAACAGTTGTTATCTCTACAGAAAGGGATCAGAGACTTCTTTATATACTTACTTCTATTGAGCAAAAGAGGTGAAGTGAACAGGCACTTCTTTTGTAATATAAATAAGAATAAAGAGACAATCAGTGGAAAAATGAGCCTTACTGAATGAAAATTTGCTTTACAAATAGCCTTTCTGGAATGTGTTTAGCTTATGTACAGTGATGTACAGCTACAGAGAATTTGGGAACCTTCACTAGGGCCTATTTGCACCATGGCTCAATAAAGAGAGTATAGTCTTAGGGAGGACCAATTCCTAAGCTGTTCTAGATCATCCTACCTAAATTTTTGCCCTTTGGCAACAAAATTAGATTTGTTGAACTATTTCATAGATACCATTGAAACAAGCTTGTAAAAAGTTGAGGTTAAGACCAGGTGTGGTGGCCCATGCCTGAAATCCCAGCTACTTGGGAGGGTGAGGCAGGAGGATCACTTGAGTCCAGGAGTTCAAGACTGAGGCAGGAGAATGGCGTGAACCCGGGAGGCAGAGGTTGCAGTGAGCCGAGACTGAGCCACTGCACTCCAGCCTGGGCGACAGAGGGAGACTCCATCTTAAAACAACAACAACAACAACAACAACAAAATTAGCCAGGTGTGGTGGCAGGCGCCTGTAGTCCCAGCTACTGGGGAGGCTGAGACGAGAATGGCGTGAACCCAGGAGGCGGAGCTTGCAGTGAGCGAGATCGCACTCCAGCCTGGGTGACAGAGGGAGACTCTGTCTCAAAAAAAAGAAAAAAAAGACCCTTCAGCTTCAATCATACCTCCCTTCCCCACACCCCATACTATACCTTGTTTCCCAGCATTGCAGAAGCTATTTAAAAAAAAAAAAAAAAAAAGTTAACCTAAGGCTGAAAGACTAAATACAGATACACAAGGAAAGTACTGATGCAAAGTACATTTGTAAATTAACAAAAAAGAAATGGCCATGGGGTAATAAAAATATCAAAATCAGATTTTCGGATAATCCAGATCAGATCAGTTCCCTGATAAAGTTATCTGATAGTGAAATTTAATAGAGCCTTTATCTGCTACAGTGTTCAAGATGAGAAAACCTCTAAAATTGAAAAAAAAAATACTAATGTATCGACCATGTCAGCGACATTCATCTGAGATTGCTAGCCTTTCCCTTTCCATTGGCTTTTTGTATTAATCCCAGGATTATGAACAAACTCATGCTGTGCTGTACCTAAATGCAACATAATCCTTCCCAGGTAGATCTTAAACTCCTGACTCCTCATCAGAGACTGAAGTTGCCAGTTGTACTCTTGTGGCAATGTGATGACCCAGAGCTCACTGGGGCCTATGTTAGAAGAAAACCCCTACAGTGGCAGGGCAGAATGACCTCACCATTTATTATGACTTTTCCTACAAATGGGAAAAAAAAGGGGGGAGTTTCAAAACCCAGTACCTTCCTGTAGAAAATAAAATGCATCATCAGATTAAATGAAAATTAAAGTGTCCTCATTTGAGATCATCACAGACGTTACAGCATGAAAGACTGGAAAAATGCAGAAGATGAAAAGTGTTGTAGCTACTGAATAGGAGACAGTGCTATGTTCTGTCTGAGCCCGTTGCACCATGTTTGAAAAACAAACATCTATGACACACATTGCAAAACCTAGATTAAGAAACCTCAGGGCAGAGGGCAGATCATCACACGTACAAGTGTACCCAGGCACTTGGCCAGTACACAAAGAGGTACATGGCTTCAGCACTTCGAAGTCTGTGTCCTTGGGCCTCTTTGTTTAAAAAAAAGAACTATTTTCATGATACAGGTTTGATCAAGGCAACAGTTTTACTTTCTGTAAATGTAAACAAAGAAAGGATATGCATTTGCCTGTGAAATTTAAAGTGCCTAACACATGAACTTTTCAAATAGAATGATAGAGCTGTAAAGAACTTTAAAGATCATCAAAAGTCCAGTCACTTATTTATTTAAAAATGAGGAAACTGGGGCTCCAAGAGGTTAAATAATTTACCCAAGGTTACAAAACTTGTTATTTCAGAACTGAGGACTGGAACACAGATCTCCTGACTCTCAGTTCAGTGATCACCCCACTTTGCCACGTTGCCTACCTCATACTATTTCCTAGAGATTTTACAATATAACCATAAACAAAGTTATCATAACCACACTTTCTAAAGTGCCCTGATTTGCTTGGATTAAAAAATCAACAGGAATATCTAAGGAAAACAGAAAAAGATGATCTGTTGGATTTATGTGGAATATGTCTGAGGAAGCAACTGGAATTTTTGAAGAGAAAGATTATTTCTTCTCCTTTACATAATTTGTTATGGAAAAAAGTCTAAACTTTTCCAATACATTTGTTATCATCTGGATGTGCTTAATCTACCCCTCAACAAACGTCCACTCCAGGTTTCAAACTCCTCCTTACCCAACGTGCTGATGGCGTTGATAGCTTGCTTTTCTTATTTCCTATCTGCCACTTTTTGTTTGCTTGTTTGTTTTTTGAGAGGGAGTCTCCCTCTGTCACCCAGGCTGGAGTGCAAGGGTGTGATCTCGGCTCACTGCAACTTCCTCCTCTAGAGTTCAAGCGTTTCTCCTGCCTCAGCCTCCGGAGTAGCTGGGATTACAGGCGCCCGCCACCACGCCTGGCTAATTTTTGTATTTTTAGTAGAGATGGGGTTTCGCCTGTTGGCCAGGCTGGTTTCAAACTCCTGACCTCAGGTGATTCACCTGCCTCAGCCTCCCAAAGTGCTGGGATTACAGGCGTGAGCCACCACACCCGACCCCTGTCTGCCACTTTTATGACATTCTTGCTATTTCATTTAACTATATGAGCAAATATTCCAAGCCTGTAGACTTGATATCAGAAAGGAACTTCCCAGTGTAGCAGAAAATGTAACACTCTCAGGGGTTAGGACCAGGAAGCCATTTGGGGCATTTGACAAATATAATTTTGTAAAAACAGCTTTCTCATTCTTGTTTGCTTCTGATCTTTCCATCTTCTGTACTATATAACAGAAGCTGTAAAAGTTTAGAAATACCCAAATGTAAGAAATAAGCTACATTAAAAATGACCACAAAACACATGAAAAGATGTTCAGCACTACTAGTCATTAGGGAAAGGCAAATCAAAAACACAATTAAATATCACTCCATACCCACTAAGATGGCTATAAAGATAATTTTTAAAGAAAACACTGGAAAATAACAAGTGTTAGGAAGAATATGGAGAAATTGGAATCCTCCTACATTGCTGGTGGGAATGCAGAGTGGTGCAGCTGTTACGGAAAACACTTCAACAGTTCCTCAAAAAGTTAAACATAGAGTTACTAATAACCCAACAATTCTACTCCTAAGTATATACCCAAAATAATTGAGGCTGGGCGTGGTGGATCATGCCTGTAATCCCAGCACTTTGAGAGGCCAAGGCAGGTAGATTGCTTGAGACCAGGAGTTTGAGGCCAGCCTGGGCAACAAGGTGGACACCATCTCTACTAAAAATTAACAAAAAATTTTATAAAAAGCTATGTGTGGTGGCACATGCCTGTAATCCCAGCTGCTCAGAAGGCTGAGGCATAGGAATCGCTTGAACCCAGGAGGCAGAGGTTGCAGTGAGCTGAGATTGTGCCACTGCACTCTAACCTGGGTGACAGAGCAAGACTCTGTCCAAAAAAAAAAAAAATTGAAAACAAGTACTCAAATATATGTACACTCATGTTCATAGCAGCACTATTTACAAAAGCCAAAAGGTGGAACACTCCAAATGACCATCAGCATACAACTAGACAAAGAAATTTGGTACACCTATACAATGGAATATTTTTCATCCACAAAAAGGAATGAAGTACTGATACACGCTACAACATGGAAGAAACTTGAAAATAGTACATTAGGCCAGGCGTAGTGGCTCACACCTGTAATCCCAGCACTTTTGGAGGCCGAGGCAGGTGGATCACCTGAGGTCAGGAGTTCGAGACCAGCCTGGCCAACATGGCAAAACTCCATCTCTACTAAAAATACCAAAAAAAAAAAAAAAAATAGCCAGGTGTGGTGGCACGTGCCTGTAATCCCAGCTACTCAGGAGGCTGAGGCAGGAGAAACGCTTGAACCCGGGAAGCAGAGGTTGCAGTGAGCCGAGACCACACCACTGCACTCCAGCCTGGGCAACAGAGCAAGACTCTGTCTCAAAAAAAAAAAAAAAAGAAAATAATATGTTATGTAAAAGAAGTCAGACACAAAACATCACTTATTGTACTATTCCATTTAAATGAAATCTCCAAAATAAATTCGTAGAGACACAATGCAGAATAGTGGATGCCAGGAGCTAAGGAGAGGGAAGACATTGCTCAGTGGATAAGGAGTTTTATTTTGGAGAGATGGAAATGTTTTGAAACTAGATAGAGGTGGTGATTGCACAACATTGTGACTGTACTAAATACCAGTAAATCGTTCACTTGAAAATGGTTAATTATGTTATTTGAATTTCACCTCAAATTATTATTAAAAAGAAATAAACTGCATCGAAAGAATGAAGCAAAAGATTGTAAACTTTCAATATTCAAAAGTTCATGTAATGAAGCATTAGAGAAGATACTGCAGAAAATAATATCTCAGAAAATAAAACGGAGTAGACCAAGTTCCCTTGGGGTAAAATTTAGGTTTGAAGAGTTATGAGGTGTTTTTCTCACTCATTTAACTTGGCTAATTTTCTAAGAATGAATTTTTTTTTTTTTGAGATGGAGTCTCGCTCTGTTGCCCAGGCTGGAGTGCAGTGGCGCGATCTCGGCTCACCACAGGCTCTGCCTCCCAGGTTCACGCCATTCTTCTGCCTCAGCATCCTGGGACTACAGGTGCCCGCCACCACGCCCGGCTAATTTTTTATATTTTTAGTAGAGACTGGGTTTCACCGTGTTAGCCAGCATGGTCTTGATCTCCTGACCTCGTGATCTGCCCGCCTCGGCCTCCCAAAGTGCTGGAATTACAGGCGTGAGCCACCGCACCAGGCCAGAATGAATATTTTCTATATCTGCTTAGAACCCTAAGTGTTAAGACATAACATCTTAATTTGTTTTACTATAGCATCAATATTTTTGTCTGTCCTCAAGGGTTTTTCTGCTTCTCTCTAATGGGCAACATATAGGGATAAAATTTTAATTATTTTATTAATTCAGCTTTAAATTTATAATTATGTGAATAAATTTTTATTTACATGCAATATAAACAAATACATCATTTTGTGATCTAACCACATTTGCATACTATGTCATGTGTTCCTAAATGATGTGGCATTAAAAGTATAACTGGTTCTTTTAAAAATTCCATATTCTGGCCAGGTGCGGTGGCTCACGCCTGTAATCCCAGCACTTTGGGAGGCCAAGGCAGGCAGATCACCTGAGGTCAGGCATTCAAGACCAGCCTGGCCAACATGGTGAAACCCCATCTCTACTAAAAATACAAAAATTAGCTGGACGTGGTGGCAGGCACCTGTAATCTCAGCTACTCGGGAGGCTGAGGCAGGAGAATTGCTTGAACCTGAGAGGCAGAGGTTGCAGTGAGCCGAGACCACACCACTGCCCTCGAGCCTGGGTGACAGAGCGAGACTCTGTGGCAAAAAACAAACAAACAAACAACAAAACAACAACAAACAAACATATTCTACAACTTTACTCCCAAATTTAAATTTCCTTTTTTTTTTGACAGGCTTGTCTCAAACTCCTGACCTCGTGATCCGCCCTCCTTGGCCTCCCAAAGTGCTGGGATTACAGGCGTGCGCCACTGTGTCTGGCCCCCAAATTCCATTTTTAAGAGGCTAAGGAAACAACAACAAAAAAATGTGTTCCACAAATTTAGAATTTCAAGAAATTTTAAATCTTTACCTCAAACTCATTCATGCAGTCATTCAGTCATTCAACAAATATTTATTTAACTGTGACTTTGTGACCAACTGGGAGTGGGGAACACAGATATGGTGCCAAACTCAAGGGACAGGTCACCTCCCTTAGGGAGCTTATATGTTGATGTGTAAGACAACCAAATGAGATAACTTCAGAAAATGATGTCATAGACAACATAAAACATGACTATGAGATTAAAGGTGCATTTTTGTGTAAAGCTGTACTTTTTTTTTTTTTTAGTCTAGTGTAGTGAGAAGGTGGGAAAGAGTAGAACAAGGAGTTTGATCTGTAACTGACTGTGAACAATCAATTGAGATAAATTACTAGCTTTGGACCAGGCTCAAGGTGTATTTTTTATTTTTATTTATTTTATTTATTTATGTATTTATTTATTTGAGACACAGGCTTGCTCTGTCGCCCAGGCTGGAGTGCAGTGGTGCAATCTTGGCTCACTGCAACCTCCGCCTCCCAGGTCAAGCAATCCTCCCACCTCAGCCTCCCAAGTAGCTGGGATTACAGGCATGTGCCACCATGCCCGGCTAATTTTTGTATTTTTAGTAGAGACGAGATTTCACCAGGTTGGCCAGGCTGGTCTCAACCTCCTGACCTCAAGTGATCCACCGGCCTCGGCCTCCCAAACTGCTGGGATTACAAGCATGAACCACTGCGCCTAGCCTTGAGGTGTACTTTAAATAGGGTGATTTGGAAAGGCCTAGCTGCAAAGTCAACATTTGAGCTAAGATGTGAATAATAAAAGGGACCCAGTCAGGCCCAGGTCAGGGGGAAGAATGGTCTAGTCAGAAGGATCATCAAGAGCCAGACATGGTGGCTCACGCCTGTAATCCCAGCATTTTGGGAGGCTGAGGTGGGTGGATCACCTGAGGTCAGTAGTTCCAGATCAGTCTGATCAACATAGTGAAACCCTGTCTCTACTAAAATTACAAAATTAGCCCGGTATGGTGGCTCATGCCTGTAATCCCAGCCACTTAAGAGGCTGAGGCAGGAAAATCACTTGAACCCGGGAAGCAGAGGTTGCAGTGAGCCGAAATCATGCCACTGCACTCCAACCTGGGCAACAAGACCGACCGATAATCTGTCTAAAAAAAAAAAAAAAAAAAAAAGATCATCAAGAGCAAAAGTCATAAAGCCAATCTGGCAATCTGGGCTTGGGCCTTGTACAACTGGACGGATCATAGAAAACTAGAGAACTAAGGGCAGAGGCAACATGGAAAGAAGTCAGAGAGGTGAGGAGGAACTGGTTTTTCAGGGTAGTATAGTCCAGGGTAAAAAGTCTGATTTTATTTAAGTACACCTATGCTCTGAAATGTTTACAACACCAAGAGTAATCTGGTCAAAGCAGCAGATAAAAGGGATTGGTGAAACACAAACAACACACACACACACACACACACACACACACACATTTAAGAGAGGATATACCAAAACATATACTTCCCTTTGGTTGTCAGAAATTAATCTGATCAGCCTGAAAGATTGTTTTCTTTTCCTTCTAGCCCAGGGTTTCTCAAACTCAGCGCTATTGACATTTGGGCTGGATAATTTTGGGAGGAGCTGCCCTGTACATTGCAGAATGTTTAACAGCATCCCTGATATCTACCTGCTAAATACTAGTAGCACCCCTCTCCGAGGCTGTGACCACCAGAAACATGTCTAGAGATTGCCAACTGTCTTATAGAAGCAAAACTGACCTTGGTAGGGTACAACTGTTCTAATGCAAGGCAGGAAAGTGAATAGATGCCATGTAGGGAGGTAGACTTTGAAGGAGGTGGCATTTTCTTTTTAATTTCGCCTTTCCCACCTCCAGCCTCATTCCAAAGCCTCTCCTGATTCCCCAGCCTATGGAACACATACACTGGTGTTAAGTAAATATTCAGTAAATTCTTCCAATACTGACTGCCAATCTGTACACACTGAGCCAAAATTTTTCTTCAACAACAGGGTGGTAGGTGGAGGATACCATTGGATTTGAGTAGTCTGGGTAACTGCCTCAACTTTTCAGCTCATTTTGTTTATATAGAGCCTTAAAGAGACCAAACCTCCTACTGGATGTCTACAGAACACCAAAAGAATTATTCATTTTCTAAATTCCAACAAAGTTTTCTGAAAACACAACTTTTATTCACTGACTTCAGTTATAAACTTAGAGTTGCATTTCCATAAGCAGCACCTCCTAACAGAGTATGAGACTGTGAGAGTAGCAGAGAGTAGTCAGAGACTCTCGGGCAGGGTTTCCCATTCTCAGTACCATTGACATTTGGGGCCAGATAATTATTTTTGTGGGGATCTGTCCTGTGCATTATAGGATATTGAGCAGCATCCCTGGTCTCTGCCCACAGGATGCCAGAAGCACCCACCCCACTCCTTTTGCAAAAATAAAAAAAAAACTGTTTGTAATGAATATCCAGGAGTCCATACTGATGTAAAGAAATGATGGATAAATAAATAGATATGGGAGAAGATACAAATTTCCCACAGAGAAGAATTCTAAGTAATTTATGTAGATACACTTTCCTCAAGGAGGTAGTACCTAATTCCTCACTCTTTGAGTGAGGGCTGCACCTAGTGACTTGCTTTCAAAGAGTAGAGTATGGAAAGGCAGGAAAATAACTTTACAAAGAAGAAACTTCGGCCAGGTGCGGTGGCTCATGCCTGTAATTCCAGCACTTTGGGAGGCCGAGGTGGGCAGATCACCTGAGTTCAGGAGTTCGAGACCAGCCTGTCCAACATGGTGAAACCCCACCTCTACTAAAAATACAAAAATTAGCCGGGTGTGTTGGCGCACATCTGTAATCCCAGCTACTGGGGAGACTGAGACAGGAGAATTGGTTGAACCTGGGAGACAGAGGTTGCAGTGGGCCGAGATCACAGCATTGCACTCCGGCCTAGTCGACAGAGCAAGACCCTGTCCCCCGGGCCAAAAAAAAAATCTCACAAACACTACCTTGGATAAGTGGCCAAGATTAACATCATCAGTGATGTCATGTTGATAGTCTTAGATATGATAAAATGAGAATGGCAGTTCACCTCCATGGTGCCTCCCCTCAAATCCCATATCAGAATAACATTAGATAAATTGGCCAGGCATGGTGGCTCACACCTATAATCCCAGCAATTTGTGAGGCTGAGGCGGGCGGATCACCTGAGGTCAGGAGTTCCAGACCAGCCTGGCCAACATGGCGTAACCCCGTCTCTACTAAAAATACAAAAATTAGCCGGCCGTGGTGGTGGGCGCCTGTACTCCCAGCTACTAGGGGGCTGAGGCAGGAGAATCGCTTAAACCTGGAAGGCACAGTTTGCAGTGAGCCGAGATCATGCCACTGCATTCCAGCCTGGGCAACAGAGCGAAATAATAACATTAGACAAATCCTAACTAAAAGATACTCTGCAAAATACCTAATCAGTACTCCTCAAAACTGTCAAGGTCATCAAAAACAAAGAAAGTCTGAGAAACTGTTATAGCCAAGAGAAGTCTAGCTAAATACAATGTGGTTTCTTGGATGGGGTCCTGAAACAGAAAAAGGACATTAAGTACCAACTAAGTGTGTCCGGAATTGTTGGGTTCTTGGTCTCACTGACTTTAAGAAAGAAGCCACGGACCCTCGTGGTGAGTGTTACAGTTTTTAAAGGCGGCGTGTCTGGAGTTTGTTCCTTCTGATGTTCGGATGTGTTTGGAGTTTCTTCCTTCTGGTGGGTTCGTGTTCTCGCTGGCTCAGGAGTGAAGCTGCAGACCTTCGCAGTGAGTGTTACAGCTCTTAAGGTGGTGCGTCTGGAGTTGTTCGTTCCTCTCAGTGGGTTCGTGGTCTCGCTGGCTTCAAGAGTGAAGCTGCAGACCTTCACGGTGAGTGTTACAGCTCATAAAGGCAGTTTGGACCCAGAGAGCGAGCAGCAGCAAGATTTATTGCAAAGAGCAAAAGAACAAAGCTTCCACAGTGTGGAAGGGGACCTGAGCAGGTTGCCACTGCTGGCTCGGGCAGCCTGCTTTTATTCCCTTATCCGGCCTCACCCACATCCTGCTGATTGGTCCATTTTACAGAGAACGGATTGTTCTGTTTTATAGAGAGCTGATTGGTCCGTTTTGATGGGGTGCTCATTGGTGCATTTACAATCCCTGAGCTAGACACAAAAGTTCTCCAAGTCCCCACTAGATTAGCTAGACACAGAGTGTCCATACAAAAGTTCTCCACTTCCCCGCTAGATTAGCTAGACACAGAGTGTCGATTGGTGCATTCATAAACCCTGAGCTAGACCCAGGGTGCTGATTGGTGTGTTTACAAACCTTGAGCTAGATACAGAGTGCTGATTGGTGTATTTACAATCCCTTAGCTAGACACAAAGGTTCTCCAAGTCCCCACCAGAGTAGCTAGATACAGAGTGTCAATTGGTGCATTCACAAACCCTGAGCTAGACACAGGGTGCTGATTGGTGTGTTCACAAACCTTGAGCTAGATACAGAGTGCTGATTGGTGTATTTACAATCCCCTAGCTAGACATAAAGGTTCTTCAAGTCCCCACCAGACTCAGGAGCCCAGCTGGCTTCACCCAGTGGATCCCCCACTGGGGCCGCAGGTGGAGCTACCTGCCAGTCCCATGCTGTGGGCCCACACTTCTCAGCCCTTGGGTGAAGATGGGACTGGGCACCGTGGAACAGGGGGCGGCACTCGTCGGTGAGGCTCGGGCCGCACAGGAGCCCACGGAGGGGGTGGAGGCTCAGGCATGGTGGGCTGCAGGTCCCGGGCCCTCCCCTGCGGGGAGGCAGCTAAGACCTAGTGAGAAGCTAAGGCCCCGGCACTGCTGGGGGACCCAGCACACCCTCCGCAGATGCTGGCCCGGGTGCTAAGCCCCTCATTGCCCAGTGCAGCAGGGCCGGCTGGCCACTCCGAGTGCGGGGCCACCAAGCCCACGCCCACCTGGAACTCCAGCTGGCCTGCAAGCACCATGCGCAGCCCCAGTTCCCGCTTGCGCCTCTCCCTCCACACCTCCCCGCAAGCTGAGGGAGTCAGCTCAGGCCTTGGCCAGCCTAGAAAGGGGCTCCCACAGTGCAGCGGTGGGCTGAAGGGCTCCTCAAGTGCCGCCAAAGTGGGAGCCCAGGCAGAGGAGGCGCTGAGAGTGAGCGGGGGCTGCGAGGGCTGCCAGCACTCTATCACCTCTCATAAGGACACAGAAATAAAGTATAAACTTTAGTTAATAACAATGTGTCAATATCTCTTCCTTGGTGTAACAATACATCACACCAATGTAAGATGTTAACAATAGGGGAAACTAAGTGAAGATATATGCAAGTCTTTGTACTATGTTTGCAACTTTTTTTGTAACTCTAAAACTACTGTAAAAACTTTTTAAGTTTATTTTTTAAATGTCTTCAGATATTGCCAAACTTCCCCCAGGGAGCAAAATCTCCTTCAGTTAAGAATCACTGTTCTAGGTCAATCTAGTCATTTGCTTTATCATTATAACACTTTCCACCTTTTACAATATTTTTACTAGCTCCCAGCTCTCCTCTATGTTGTCAGCAACTCCTAATATTCAAGAATTCTTAGACTTTAAGATCTCCTTTGTTCTCACCCACAGCTTCCAGAGCTTTCCTCCTCTCCACTTTTGTCTGTCTATTCACTACATACCAATTGAAGTGGAGTTCAATGTCATTTCCCTCATAGGTAATGCTATCTAACAAATCAAGTCTGTAAATTCTTCTACTTCAAGACATGAGGTAATAGTTAAACTACTTTTTTCAGCTTGAAAATCTGCACATTGTGATTACATTAAAAAGGGCTACTTGCACTTCATCAGTGTTGCAAAAACTTCAGTTCAAGAGTGATACTGTCTTAATATTAAGACTGCTTTGCCCTGAAAAGATATTCCACCAATATATGGAACAGAGGCTTCAGCTGCAGATATGAAATAGAATTAGTTTAAGGCAAAATGGTCTGCCAAATCCAACATTGTCAGTCACTCTCCATAGCATTTTGTGATTTTAAAAAATTTTACCTAGTAATTCTTCAGCCATGAATATGAATTTCTGCCTTCTTCTGCGTCTAAATATGAAGAAACAAAAGAGTTTGACCCAATATTGAAATTAAACCTGAAAAAATTAAAGATACCAGTAAAAAGAAAGACAAGTGGAGCCACTAACGTAATTTATTTTTATTTTTATTTTTATTTTTTGAGACAGAGTCTCACTCTGTCACCCAGGCTGGAGTGCAATGGCACTATCTCAGCTCACTGCAACTCCACCTCCTGAGTTCAAGTGATTCTCCTGCCTCAGCCTCCTGAGTAGCCGGGATTACAGGCACGCACCACCATGCCTGGCTAATTTTTGTATTTTTAGTAGAGGCAGGGTTTCACCATGTTGGTCAGGCTGGTCTCAAACTCCTGACCTTGTGATCGGCCCGCCTTGGCCTCCCAAAGTGCGGGGATTATAGGCATGAGCCACCACGCCCAGCCGCCACTAACGTTTTCAAAGTGTAATCCTCTTTCTGAGGTGGTGGTTCCTTTTATACCACTATTTCCTTCCTCTGAATTGCTGTTCCTATTCCCACCCAGCTCTAATAGAAACATAGCCTATGTTTTATTATATGTGTAGCAGTGTCTTGGCTGGGCTGAAGGTAGTGCCAGAACCTTGTCTGAGAGAAATTAGATGACACTTCCCCCATCGCTTCTTTTATCTATTTGCATAAGTTTATATGCATGGAGACTGGGGTTTGGGCCGAAGGAGGAGTGATAAGTTGGTTTTCATTTGTTGTTATTTGCTGGAGCACACAGAAAAAGATAATGAAAGCTGGAAAGAAAAGAAGGTAAGGTAGAGTGCTGGTGCTATGGCTGAATCTTTGGATTTGAGGCCTGGTAGGGGAGAAGGGTATATGGCCAAAGCTGAGGGAGTCATTTTCTTGAAGGACTTTATGTGATTCTGGGCTGAAATAATGCTGTTTAGGTACAAAGTTAGAAAATTATTGTAGAGTTGGGTGAGGGGCCTAGATCCCCGTACCTCAAGGACTGGAAACTTTGTGAAAATAGGGAGCCAGTACCCTTGGCACAGACAATGCTGTTTGCACAAAGGGCATCTGCAGCAGAGGCAGTGATAAGGTGCTTTGCCTAGCAGGCTAGAGTATAAGAATGTAAGTGAACTTGTTACAAACACGTGGCAAACGACTCTTCTGAAAACAGCCAGAAATAACTAGAGAGTCCTTGGAAGGGGTTTAAATTCCTCTGTGAGCAGGTGAGGGCTTGCAGGTGATGAAATTTGGATACAAGTGTACATGTGATCTCATTTTACCAGCAGGAAAAATCTGGAATATTTGGGTTATATAATTTTTGTTTTCTAGGATTCAATTCTAATAAGATCTGAGATTTCTTAAACCTGTCTCCATCTTAGAAGAATACTACTCCATACCTGAGCCATCATTTACCTCCAAAGTCTAAAGACACACTATTATAGTTTCCACTGAGAGTCCTTTGAGCAATCTTGTCTAACAGCATGCTAACTGACTATAGGTCTCATTCTCTGGAAGTTCCCTAGAGTTAGCCTTCCTCAGTCACCTAAGTTAACAAGGATACTTCTCCTTCAGAAAAGTAATGTAGCTTATTTTTACTTTAACCCCCTTGGAAGCCTCTAAATATCCTTTTAAAAACACTTATCATAGGGAGCCACATGCTCCTTTCAATAACCAGTGTTTCTTTCTATGAAAATAGGCCTCTTCGAGCTGGTCACGGTGGCTCATGCCGGTAATCCCAGCACTTTGGGAGGCTGAGGTGGGTGGATCACAAGGTCAGGAGATCGAGACCATCCTGGCTAACATGGTGAAACCCTGTCTCTACTAAAAATACAAAAAAAAAAAAAAATGAAGTGAACCTGGGAGGCGGAGCTTTCAGTGAGCCGAGATCGTGCCACTGCACTCCAGCCTGAGCAACAGAGTGAGACATCGACTCAAAAAAAAAAAAAAAAAAGAATAGGCCTCTTCAGACCATTACTCTTTGCTGAAAATCCAGACTTTTGTGTCCTAGATAACTACAATAATTATCTTGCTCCTTTTCTATTTTTCTTTGTACTTTTTAGTTAATACAGAAAAATAGACACTCATGTTCTCTGCATGTGGCAAGTACAGAAAAAAATTCAATGAACACCAAGGCATCTAGACTATATATCAACTAACGAAAGATTTAGAAAGACAAATTTCTTGGACTGTAGCCACATGTCTTGTTGCCTAAGAATTTAAAGATTCATTTAAGATCCACTTAATATTCCATAATAATATGGTCAGTTAGGACATAGATGTTGACAACTTGAACATTTTCCCCATTACTAAGGAAGTGAAAGAAGATTGCATAGTAAGTTCAGTTTTATCTTTGGCTACAAAAGCTAATAACCCAACAAGAAACTTACAAATTGGTCTTTGGACTAAGCTTCCAATCTGCCTTTCAATTAAAATGAGTTTATATGAGATCTAAGTACTCTTGTAGATTGACTATGTGCAATGGAAAATATTCACAAGATGATGTGCAAAGGATCCAGAAAATAAATATATTTACTACTGAGGTCATGTACCAGTCTATATCATGGAAATTTAAAATAGCATCCTAAGATATTCCTATAGATAGGCAACTGAACACTACTGCCAAATCTTACTTTCTAGACAAAGCAGGAAACCAAAGTTATAGACTCAATGTGTCAGGAGATTTAGGTAAGCAGAAATAGTGTTAAAGCAACATGAATCCAAAGGTCATCATAGTTGAATGTCAGGTTTCTTTAATAGCTACATGACCATTGCTTTTTTTTTTTTTTTTTGACTGAGTTTCACTCTTGTCACCCAGGCTTGAGTGCAATGGTGCAATCTCGGCTCACCACAACCTCCACCTCCCGGGCTCAAGTGATTCTCCCACCTCAACCTCTCGAGTAGCTGGGATTCCAGGTGTGTGCCACCACACCCAGCTACTCTTTTTGTATTTTTAGTAGAGACAGGGTTTCGCCATGTTGGCCAGGCTGGTCTCAATCTCCTGACCTCAGGTGATCCATCTGCCTCGGCCTCTCAAAGTGCTGGGATTACAGGCATGAACCACTGCACCTGGCCAACCATTGCCTTTAAGAAATCCTTGTTGGGAAGTGGAGCAAGAGGGCTGAATAGAATTCTCCAGCAATTAGGCCAGGTGTGATGGCTCATGCATGTAATCTCAGCATTTTGGGAGGCCACGGTGGGCGGATTACTTGAGCTCAGGAGTTCGATACCAACCTGGGCAACATGGTGAAACCCCATCTCTACAAAAAAAAAAACAAAAAACAAAAAACAAAAATTAGCTGAGCTTGGTGGCATGCACCTTAGTCCCAACTACTTGGGAGGCTGAGGTGGGGGGATCACTTGAGCCTGGGAGGCGGAGGTTGCAATGAGCCATGGTCATGCCACTGCACTACAGCCTGGGTGACAGACCAAGACCCTATCTCAAAAAAAAAAAATTATCCAGCAATTGTCTTTCCCACAGGAACAACAAATTGAACAAATATCACCACAAGAGATAAAAAGAAACAAAACTGAAAAAGTAGGAGAGGGAGATGATGTTAAAGTGTAGAGTTTTTATTAGTTTTCTCTTTGTTTGCTAGTTTGTTTTTGCAGAGTTAAGTTCTCACCAGTTTAAAATAATGGGTTTTAAAATGTTGTTTTCAAGCCTCATGGTAACCTCATATCAAAAAACCTATAACGGATACACAAAAAATAAAAAAGCAATAAATTAAAACATACCACCAGAGAAAACTACTTTCACAAAAAGAAAGGTGGAAAGGAAGGAAGGAAGATAATGCCACAACGCAAGCAGAAAACAAATAACAAAGTGGCAGGAGTAAGTCCTTACTTATCAATAATAACACTGAATGGAAATAGACTAAACCCTCCAGTCAAAACACATAGAGTTGCCGGGCATGGTGGCTCATGCCTGTAATCCTAGCACTTTTGGAGGCCAAGGTGGGCAGATCACTTGAGGTCAGGAGTTCCAGATCAGTTTGGCCAACATGGTGAAACCTCATCTCTACTAAAAATACAAACAATTAGCTGGGTATGGTGGCAGTTACCTATAATCCCAGCTACTGGGGAGGCTGAGGCAGGAGAATTGCTTGAACCCAGGAGGCTGAGTCTGCAGTGAGCCAAGATTGTGCCACTGCACTCCAGCCTGGGTGACAGAGTGAGACTCTGTCTCAAAAAAACAAAGCAAAACAAAACAAAACCACATAGAGTGGCTGAATGGATGAAAAAAAATAAGAACCAACTATCTGCTGCCTACCAGGAACACTCATCACCTATAAAGACACACATAAACTGAAAACAAAGAGATGAACAGAGATATTCCATGCAAATGGAAACCAAGAAAGAGCAAGAGTCACTCTATTTATATCAGATAAAATAGATTTCAAGACAAAAACTATAAAAAGAGACAAGGAGGGTCATTGTATAATGGCAGAAGTCAATTCACCAAGAGGATATAACAATTGTAAATATATATGCACTCAACACTGGAGCACCCAGATATACAAAGCAAGTATTATTAGAGCTAAAATGAAAGACAGACCCCAATACATAAATAGCTGGAGACTTCAACAACCCACTTTCAGCATTGGACAGATCATCCAGATAGAAAATCAACAAAGAAAGATCAGACTTAATCTGTACAGTAGGCCAAACGGACCTAATAGATATTTACAGAATGTTTCATCCAATGGCTGCAGAATACACATTTTTCTCCTCACTACATGAACATTCTCAAGGATAGGCCATATGTTAGGCCACAAAACAAGTCTTTAAAATTTCAAGAAAACTGAAAGCATATCAAGCATCTTCTCTGGCCACAATGGAATAAAACTAGAAATCAATAATAATGAGAGGAACTTCAGAAACTATACAAACATATGGAAATTAGATAACATGTTCCTGAATTACCAGTGAGTCAATGAGGAAATTAATAATGAAATCAAAAATTTATTGAAACAAATGATAATGGAGACACCATATACCAACACATATGGGATATAGCCAAAGCAGTACTAAGAGGAAAGTTTATAGCAATAAGCACCTACATCAAAAAAAAATAAGAAAACTTCAAATAAACAACCTAACAGTGCATCTCAAAGAAGTAGAAAAGCAAGAGCAAAGCAAGCCCATTAGTAGAAGAAAATAAGTAATAAAGATCAGAAGATAAATAAATGAAATTAAAACAAAAAATACAAAAAATCAAGGAAGTGAAAAGTTGGTTTTTGAAAGGACAAAATTGACAAAACTTTAGCCATACTAAAAAAAAAAAGTGAAGAAAAGAGAAAAAAAAAGAGTGGAGGCCCAAATGAATATAATCCTAAATTGAAAAGGAGACATTACAACTGATACTGCAGAAATTCATTAGTGACTACTACGCTCATTAGAGACTACTATGAGCATCTATATGGCAATAAATTATAAAACCTAGAAGAAATGGATAAACTTCTAGACACACACAACCTACGTAGATTGAACCATGAAGAAATCCAAAACCTGAGTAGACCAATAACAAGTAAAGAGATTGAAGTTGTAATAAAATGTCTCCCACCTAAGAAAAGCCTGGGACCTGATGGCTTCACTGCTGAATTCTACCAAACATTTACAGAAGAAATAACACCAATCCTACTCAAACTATGTTGAAAAATAGAAAAGGAGAGAATACTTCCAAACTCATTCTATGAAGCCGGTATTACCCTGATACCAAAAACAGACAAAAGCATATCCAAAAAATAAAACTACAGGCCAATAGCTGATGAACGTTAATGCAAAAATCCTCAACAAAATATTAGCAAATCAGATTCAACAATACATAAAGAAGATCATTCATCAGGACCAAGTAGGATTTATCCCTGGGATGCAAGGATGGTTCATCATATGCAAATCAATCAATGTGATACATCATATCAACAGAATGAAGGACAAAAACCATACCATCATTTCAATTGATGGTGAAAAAGCATTTGATAAAATTCAACATTCCTTCTTGATAAAACCCTCAACAAATGGGGTATAGAAGGAATGTACCTCAACACAATAAAAGCCATATATGACAGACCCACTGCTCATATCAAATTGAATAGGGGAAAAAATGAAAGCCTTTTCTCTAAGATCTGGAACAAAACAAGGATGCCTACTTTTACAACTGTTATTCAACATAGTACTGAAAGTCCTAGCTATAGTAATTAGACAGGAGAAAGAAATAAAGGGCATCCAAATCAGAGAGAAATAAGTCAAATTATATTTGTTTGCAGATGATATGATCTTATATTTGGAAAATACTGAAGACTCCACACACACAAAAAACTATTAGAACTGATAAATTCAGGAAAGATGCACGATGCAAAATCAGCATACAAAACTCAGTAGCATTTCTATATGCCAACAATGAACAGCTGGAAAAAGACATCAAGAAAATAATCTCATTTGGAATAGCCATAAATAAAACAAACTATCTAGGACTTAATCAAAGAAGTGAAAGATCTCTACAATGAAAACTATAAAACACTGAAGAAAGCAATGTTTCATCATTTTAAAATGTCCTCTGAAGATGACACCAAAAAATGGAAAAATATTCCGTGTTCATGGATTGGAAGAATCAATATTGTTAAAATGTCCATATTACTCAAAGCCATCTACAGATTCAATGCAATCTTGATCAAAATACCAATTACATTCTTAACAGAAATACAAAAAAAATCCTAAAATTTATATGGAACCACAAAAGACCTAGAATAGCCAAAGCTATCCTGAGCAAAAAGAATAAAACTAGAGGAATCACATTACCTGACTTCAAATTATACTACAGAACTACAGTAGCAAAAATAGCATGGTACTGGCATAAAAATGGACACGTAGACTAACGGAACAGGACAGACAACTCAGAAACAAATCCATACATCTACAGTGAACTCATTTTCAACAAAGGTGTCAAGAACATACATTAAGGAATAGACAGTCTCTTCAATAAATGGTGTTGTGAAAACTGGATATCCACATGCAAAGGAAAAAAACTAGACCCTTGTCTCTCACCATATACAAAAGTCAAATCAAAATGAATTAAAGACTTAAATCTAAGACCTCAAATTATGAAACTACTACAAGAAAAATCTCCAGGACATTTGGAGTTGGCAAAGATTTCTCGAGTAGTACCCCACAAGCACAGGCAACCAAAGCAGAAGTGGACAAATGGAATCACATCAAGTTAAAAAGCTTCTGCACAGTAAAAGAAACAATCAACAAAGAAACAACCCACAGAATAGTAGAAAATGTTTGTAAACTACCCATCTGACGAGGGATTAATAACCAGAATATATAAGGAGCTCAAACATCTCTATAGGAAAAAAATCTAATAATTCAATTAAAAAATTGGCAAAAGATTTGAGTAGACATTTCTCAAAAGAAGACATACAAATGGCAAACAGGCGTATGAAAAGGTGCTCAATATCATTGATCATCAGAGAAATACAAATCAGAACTACAATGAGATATTACCTCCCCCAGTTAAAATGGCTTAAATCCAAAAGACAGGCAATAACAAATTTTGGCGAGGATGTGGAGAAAAGGGAACCCTCATGCCCTGTTGGTAGGAATGTAAATTAGAACAACCACTATGGAGAACAGTTTGGAAGTTCCTCAAGATCCAGCAATCCCACTGCTAGATATATACCCAAAAGAAAGGACATCAGTGTATCAAAGAGATACCTGCACTCCCATGCTTGTTGGTATACCGTTCACAATAGCCAAGATTTGGAAGCAACCTAAGCATCCATCAACAGATGAATGAAGAAAGAAAATGTGGTACCTATACACAATGGAGTACTAGTAAGCCAAAAAAAAAAAAAAAAAAAAAAAAAGAATGCAATCCTGCCATTTGCAACAACATGGATGGAACTGGTGGTCATTATGTTAAGTGAAATAAGCCAGGCTTGGAAAGACAAGAGGATGGTTACCAAAGGCTGGGATAGGTGGTGGGGGGTTTAGAGGGTGCGGGCAAAGTGGGGATAGCTAATGGGTACAAAAAAAGTTAGAAAGAATGAATAAGACCTAGTATTTGATAGCATAACAGGGTGACTACAGTCAATAATAATTTAATTGAACATTTAAAAATAAGTAAAAGAATATAGGCCGGGTGCAGTGGCTCACACTGTAATCCCAGAACTTTGGGAGGCCAAGGTGGGCGGATCACCTGAGGTCAGGAGTTCAAGATCACCCTGGCCAACATGGTGAAACCGGTCTCTACTAAAAATACAAAAATTAGCTGGGCATGGTGGCGGGCACCTGTAATCCCAGCTACTCGGGAGGCTGAGACAGGAGAATCACTTGAATCCCGGAGGCGGAGGTTGCAGTGAGCTGAGGTTGTCCCATTGCACTCCAGCCTGGGCATCAAAAAGTGAAACTCCGTCTCAAAAAGAAAAAAAAAAGAATATAATTGGATTGTTTGTAACACAAAAGGTAAATGCTTGACGTGACGGATACCCCATTTATCCTGATGTGATTATTATGGATTGCATGCTATATCAAAATATCTCATGTAACCCATAAGTATATACACTTACAATGTCCCGACAAAAATAAAAAATAATTTTAAAAAAATCAAATGACAAACCAGAAAAGTCTTTGAATGAAGGTAAGTGGAATTATAATAGTTTTGATACCCATTCCAACAGTTTTCACATAGCAAGCACAAGTTGGGTAACTATATACAGGTAGCCCCTATCCCCAAGAAAATGCCATATAGTCAAAGTAAAGCGAAGTTTTGACAATTTTTTCATAACTATAGAATTTCAGACATCCATAGCAGTAAACACTCCAATGTGTCAGACAACAATTAAGCAAGTCATCAACAAGCAAAAGCTGCTATGTGCCTTCCACTGTGCTAAATGCTGTGGGGCATATGAAAGAGACAAGATATAATCTCTTATTGAGGAGACAGGCTCTGAATACATAAGACAAAGGAAACCATACAACAAAACAAAAAGGCTGAATGCTGTGGAGCAGACTAGAAGAGTCAAGATAAGTCCAAAAAGGCCAGAATAGTGGAGGGTTTCACAGAGAAGTCTGGATTTGAGCTGGATGGCACAGAGGAGGGCAGAATGCATCCTTGGAAGAAGAAACAATATGAGCAAGGGTAGAGACTGAGAATAAAGACGGCACATTGGGAAGAGTCCAGAAACTAGACTAAAAGGAGCAGAGGATTCTTGTCAGGGAAGAATGATAAGGAAGTTTGGGAGAGACAGTCTGCAAGTTGAAATAGAACTTCAGAGCTGTAAACCCTGAAAAACCACAGAAATGATTACTAGATGTTCTCACGCACACTGGTATAGAGAGGGCTGCATCACTAATGAGACCCTTCAGTCACTCTTTCAAATGCGGAGGTCTCTGCCAATAGTGTCTCTTTGAATAATACAAAAGGAAGAGATGATGAGGAAGAAATTGGGTAAACATAAAAAGTAATGTTTTGGGGTGTAGTCTCTGTATTCTGAAAGCAAACCACTATTGCATGCTCCACCCATTGAGGTTGAAATTCTTTTCTTACAAAAAAAACTTAACCTTTGCCTGTGGAGAATAATAGCTATTTAATCTATCGTACAGTTAGTACACAATTAAGTGCCTACCTTTCTACCTTGCCAATATTTCAGTAAGCAATTCACATTATAACGCAGATCAGATTACTGTCTTTTGTGTTTTAAATGTTTATCTAAGAGTTGCAGAGATAACATCTACATTGAAAAGTGGCATTAAAAACCCAACAGACATTTCTGGTTTCCTGTCCAGTATGTAAGGAGCTTGAAAGTTGCCATTCCATCCTAACAATGAGTAAAAAACTGAACAAACTGAAAAATCAACAACTCTTCTTACATCTGTCGGGGAAGTAAGGTCACAGTGCAAACTGCTGCCCCCAGAATTGGAGAGACAGGCAGGGGAATCCAGAGAATCACAACTTACCCGAGCAGAAACATCCACAGGAACCAGCACAGGGTAGGAAAACCTAGAATGTAATTGATGAATTGCTGGAGGCTCAGTGTGGACAAGCCTGTGAGCTGAAAACTTCTTTGTTTTACCTCCTGGGAGTTCTACCAGGTTCTCACAGTAAAGATCAGACAAGAACTCCTTAGGGTTTCAAGTAGCAGAAGGAAAGTAATTATTTTGAAATATGCCAGAGCATTCTGTTCTTAACAAGGCCTGCCATCAAGATAATCTATTTTACTGGAACCTAACCTATTGGGGTTTCATCAGAGCCTAACTGACCTGGCTGAAGGGAAATGGCCAACTCCGGTCTGCTCTACCCTTCTGCCTGTAGGAAGGGAAATACCCAACTCCAGCTCCAGTCCCCTCCAGCCATTCTATCCCATCTAAGGTTGGGGGAAGGGAGGACACAGAGAGGCGCTTTTGAAGTTTACAGCCCAGGGGCACAGCATCACTAAAATAGTGAGACCTAATTATAAAATTATAGAATGCTTCCCCTCTCCCAAAACCTTAGCACCATGTCACTAAAGGCCTATTGAACAGTTTCTTTCACCCAGTACCTGTACATCATGACCAGCTTTCGAAAAAAAATTATAAGTCATACTAAAAAACAAAAAAAAATGCACTTTGAAAGACAGAGCAAGCATTAGAACCAGACTCATACATGGAAGGGGAGTTGGAATTATCAGTTGGTAGACTGAAAGAAACTATGTATGATTAATGTGATAAGGGCTCTAATTTAAAAAGTAGATAATACACAAGAACAGCTGAGTAATGTAAGCAGAGATATGGAAATTCTAAGAAAGAATAAAAAAAAGAAATGGTAAAGATCAAAACACTGTAACAAAAATGAAGAATATTTTTAATGGACACGTTTGTAAACTGCACACAGCTGAGAAAAGAGTCTCTGAGCTTCAGTATATGTCAATAGAAACTTTCAAAACTGAAAAGCAAAGAAAAAAAAACACTGAAAAAAAGAAACAATGTCTAAGAACTATGAAACAAAGACATAACACATGCATAACAGAAATACAAGGAGACTTCAACAAGTTTGTGGAAAAAATAGAATTAAGAGATAAAAATAGGCAACATAGCAAGACTCATATCTACAAAAGAAATTCTTTTAAAAAGCCAGGGGTGAGGGTGCATGCCTACAGTAGTAATTACTCGGGAAGCTGAGGAAAGATAACTTGCTTGAGCCCAAGGGTTTGAAGCTTAATTGAGCTTTGAAAGCATGACTGCACGCCAGCCTAGGCAACAGAGCAAGACCCTGTCTAAAACAATTTTTAAGATAAAAATAAAAATACATAAACTTTATTTCTGAATACAAGTTCCATCAATGTCAAGACACTTTTATAAGCAATAATACCGGCTATCTAGTCTATCCCTGAGGGCCCTGGGAATTTAGTTATGTCAATGTAGTCTTTTTTATATAACTAACAGAAGAAAAAAATAGGTGCCATTTAAAGAATTTTTAAAATTAGGAAACAAAAAGAAGTCAGAAGGAGCCAAATCAGGGCTGTAAGGTGGATGCCTAATAATTTCCCATCAAAGCCCTCACAAAATTGCCCTTATTTGACGAGAGGAATGAGCAGGAGCATTGTTCTGGTGAAGAAAAACTTTCTGGTGAAGTTTTCCCAGGAGTTTTTCTGCCAAAGCTTAGGCTAACTTTCTTAAAACACTCTCATAATAAGTAGATGTTATTGTCTTTTGGCCCTCCAAAAAGTCAACAAGCAAAACGCTTTTACCATCTCCAAAACCCATTGCCATGACCTTTGCTCTTGACTAGTATGCTTTTGCTTTGACTGGACCACTTCCACTTCTTGGTAGACATTGCTATGATTGTGCTTTGTCTTCAGGATCATACTGGTAAAGCCATGTTTCATCTCCTGTTACAATTCTTCAAAGATATGCTTCAGGATCTTGATCCCACTTATTTAAAATTTCACAGCAAACTAACACAAGAACAGAAAACCAAACAACGCATGTTGTCACTCATAAGTGGGAGTTGAACAATAAGAACACATGGACACAGGGAGGGGAACATCACACACCAGGGCCTGTTGGGGGCTGGGGGGCTAGGGGAGGGATAGCATTAGGAGAAATACCTAATGTAGGTGATGGGTTGATGGGTGCAGCAAACCACCATGACACGTGTATACCTATGTAACAAAACTGCACGTTCTGCACATGTACCCCAGAACTTAAAGTATAATTTAAAAAAATAACAAACAAACAGAAAAGTAAACAGAGCCAGAGCCCAGGACCCTTCTAAATCAGGATACTTCGCAGCTATACAGATGGGACATTCATGCAGCCAGACTTACCCTTTCAAAGTATCTCCTCACAAAATATTTAGATGTGTGGGGAGCTGAAAAAAAATTTTTTTAAGAAGTGAACTCCCTACTAGCAAAGTTGCACATGACCCCCTAACCACACAAGACTCAGCAGTAAGAATTCAAAACCACCAAGTATGGTGCACTTGGACGCATACAAGACTAGTTGAAACACCTGATTCTAGTCCCAACCTTTACTGTTTCTAGTCCCAACCTAGTCCTCACTTTGCTATGAGACCATAGGCAATGCATTCTCCTCATTTGTAAAATGAAGGGATTAAAGTATATGATGAAAATGTCAAAAAAAATTTCAATTGAGCTTGAGAGGATGGATACTGCATTCTCTATGATGTGATTATTACTCATTGTATGCCTGTATCAAAATATCTCACGTACCCTATAAATATGTACACCTACTATGTACCTACAATAATTAAAAATAATTTTTAAGAAACATAATACAATCTCCATCGAAAGCTCTGCTCTTGTCTGAAGCTGATCTGGGTGCAATGGTTTCAACACTCGTCAAGTGGAAAGTTTGCTCACCTTTAATTTTTCAGTCAGAATTGTGTATGTTGAACCAACTGAGATGTCTATGGTGTTCGCTATTGTTTCTGCTGTTAATCGTTGGTCCTCTTCAATCAGGGCACGAAAAAGATGAATTTTTTCCTCACAAATTGATATGTATGATCTGCTGCTGCAGGATCATCTTCAATATAATCTTCTCCCTTTTTAAAATGAGTTATCTATTTGTTAACTGATGATTTCTTTGGGGCATTGTCCCTGTACACTTTACATAAATCATCAATTATATCATCCTTATTCCACCCAAGTTTCATCACAAATGTAATGTTGGTTCTTGCTTCAATTTTAGCAGAATTCATATTGTTCTGATAGAGACTGTTTTCAAACTGATGTCTTATTCTTCTTAGTTCTTCAAACTAGAACCTGTTCAGACATGTTAGAACAAGTTAGGGTGACTTTAGTTTGGTGCAAATAATTTTTAAGTCATGTATAGTTTTTTATAATATACACTTTCCATGAACTTTTAGAAGACCCTTTGTACAACAAGGAGAAGTAAAAGAGAAAGGAACAGAAAATATTTGAGGGAATAATGACTAAGAATTTTCCCAAATTAATGTCAAACTCCATCCCACAGACCCAGGAAGCTCAGAAACGTCAGGCAGGATAAATATTAAAAAAAAAACTACATGTAGGCATATATTATCAGGAAATCAAAGATAAAGAAAAATGCTTAAAAGAAGACAGAGGGAAAAACATCTTACCTATAGAGGAGTGAAGATAAGAATGACATCTGATTTTCTTCTTTCTTTCTTTCTTTTTTTTTTTTTTGATGGAGTCTCACTCTGGTGCCCAGGCTGCAGTGCAGTGGCGTGATCTCAGCTCACTGCAACCTCTGCCTCCTGGGTTCAAGTGATTCTCCTGCCTCAGCCTCCTGAGTAGCTGGGACTACAGGCACACACCACCACACGCAGCTAATTTTTGTATTTTTTAGTAGAGATGGGGTTTCACGATATTGGCCAGGCTGGTCTCAAACTCCTGACCTCGTGATCCTCCTGCCTCAGCCTCCCAAAGTGCTTGGATTACAGGTGTGAGCCACTGCACCCAGCCTGATTTTCTAAGAAACTACACAAGCAAGAAGAGTGGAGTTAAATATTTAAAGTGTTGAGAGAAAAAAAAAAAATAACCAAGCTAGAATTAAGTATCCTGTAAAAAGTTTCTTCAAAAGTGCAGGAGAAAATAATGACTTTTGCAGACAAGAAAACATTGACAAAATTTGTTGACAGTGATTTGCTTTGTAAAAAAAAAAAAAAAAAAAAAAGGTTTAGGCTGGGAGTGGTGGCTCATGGCTGTAATCCCAGCTAATTGGGAGGCTGAGGCACGAGAATTGCTTGAACCCAGGAAGCGGAGGTTGCAGTGAGCCGAGCTCGCACCACCACACTCCAGCCTGGGTGACAGCACAATACTGTCTCAAAGAAAATAAATAAATAAATGAAGTTTTAAAGGTTCTTCAGAGGGAAGGAAAATTATATAGATCAGAAACTTGGATCTATATAAGGAAAGAGAAAGCATTAGAGATGAAATAAAAAAAGGAAAGGAAAACTTTTATTTACTGATTTTTAATTGATTTAACAGGTAATAGTTGTTCAAAATAATAAGAGCAACAAGGGTTAGATTGCATATGCACATTTATGTGTATATAGATATATAGTTACGTACACTTGTGTATTAGTGAAATAAATGATAGTAATAATGCAAGGGACAGGAGGGAAGAATTAGGGATAATTTGTTATAAAATACTTGCGCTACATGTGAATTAGTGAAATGTTATTTGAATGTGACTTGAATTTAATTGTAAAAGTATATTGCAAACTCTAAGGCAACCCCAAAAAAAAGCTTCAAAAAATATATAATTGATATGCTAAGAGAAGAAAGAAAATTGGATCATATAAAATACTCAATTAAAACCAAAAGTGGCAGGAAAAGGGTAGAGGACAAAAATAGGAACAAATAAAAAGGGCAACAAATAGAAAACAATAATATAAATATGGCAGATATTAATCCAGATGATTAATCAATGGTGATTTTAAATGTCAACGATCTAAGTATACCAATTGAATAACAGAGGTTGTAAGAATGACTCAAAACAACAGGACCCAGTTAGATTATTTCTACAAGATGTCGGTTATAAATATAAAGACACACATAGATTCAAAGTGAAGGGATGGAGAAAGATATACCAAGCTAACACTAATCAAAAGTCTTGAGAAGCTATCTTAATTACAGACAGAGCAGACTACAGAGCAAGAAAAATTATCAGGGATACAAAGGGGCATTGCCTAATGATAAAGGGGTCAATCTTCAGGAAGAATAACAATCTTTAATGTGCATTTGTCTAATAACAGAGTATTAACATAAATGAGGCAAAAATTTATAGAACTACAAGGAGAAATAGATAAACCCACTATTATAGTTGGAAACTTCAACACCCCTCCATCAGAAATGGACACATACAGCAGGCAGAAAATCATTAAGGACATAGCTGAACTCAACAGCACCATCAATCAATTGGTTATAATTGACATCTATAAACGATTTCATCCAACAACAGCATAATACACATTCTTCTCAAGCTAAATTGAAACATACATCACATTCTGGCCATAAAACACACATTACATTTTTAAAAAAATAGAAATCATTCACCGTGTGCTCTCAGACCACAATGAAGTTAAACATCAATAACTGAAAGATAGCCTGAAAATTCAAAATATTTGGAGATCAAACAACACACTTCTAAATAACACATGGGCTAAAGAAGAAATCTCAAAAGAAACTTAATAATATTGTCAACTAAATGGAAATGAAAATACAACTATTAAAATGAGTACAATGCAGCAAAAGCAATGTACTTAGAGGGAAGTTTATTGCATTACATGTGTATATTAGAAGAGAAGAATAATCTAAAAGCAATTATCCAAGCTTGCACCTAAGGAAACTAGAAAACGAAGAGGAAATCAAATCCAAAGTACGTAGAATAAAATAAATAATGAAAGTTAGATCAGAAATCAGTAACATTGAAAACAGGAAATTAATAAAGAAAACCAACAAAACCAAAGAGCTGGCTCATTGAAAAGACCAATAAAATTAATAAATGTCCTGCCAGGTAAACTAAGGAGAAAAACATGACACAAATTACTAAGATCAGAAATGAAAGAGGAACCATCACTAAAGGTCCCATGGACATTAAAATGATAATAAAGGAGGTTGAGTATTGTGGCTCACACCTGCAATCACAGCATTTGGGAGGCCAAGGCAGGAGAATCACTCGAAGCCAGGAGTTTGAGATCAGCCTGGGCAATAGAGAGAGACCTTGTTTCTACAAAAAGAAAGAAAGAAAGAAAGAAAGAGAGAGAGAGAAAGAGAAAGAAAGAAAGAAAGAAAGAAAGAAGCCAGGTGTGGTGGCATGCATCTGTAGTCCTAGCTACCTAGGAGGCTAAGACAGGAGGATCACTTGAGCCCAGGATTTCAAGGCTGCTATGGTCACACCACTGCCCTCTGGCCTGAATGACAGAGTAAGAAGCTGTCTCAAAAAAAAAGATAACAAAGAAATACTATGAAAAAAAATTTTGATAACCTTGATGAAATAGAGCAATTCCTTGAAAGATACAATCTGCTGAAACTCACACAAGAAGAAATAGATAATCTAAATAAGAATAGAGACTTTCTTAATATATTAAATAAATTGAATCAATAATTAATAACCTTCCACAACAGAAAGCACCAAGCACAGATGGTAAATTCTATCAAGGTGAATTCTACCAAACATTTAAGAAAGAAATTATACAAATTATCTACAATGTCTTTCAGAATATACAAGCAGAAGGAATACTTCCTAACTCGTTCCTAACTCGGCCAGCTCTTCCCGAATACCAGAATCAGACAAAGCCATTAAAAAAAATAAAACTACAAACCAACAACTCTCATGAACATAGATGCAAAAATCCTCAACAAAATTTTACCAAATCAAATCCAACAAAGAATTTTTGAAAAACCATGCACCACAAACAAGTGGGATATACCGGGTGTACAGGATGGTTCAACATTTGAAAAATCAATTAATGTAATCCATTACATCAACAAGCAAAAAAGAAAAATCTCATAATTATATCAACAAATGGAGAGAAGGCAATTAATAAAATCCAACACCCATTCATGATTAAAAAAAAAAAAAACTCCCAGCAGAATAGGAATAGAGGAAAACTTCCTCAGCTTGATAAAGGACATCTACAAAAACCTACAGCTTACAAAAAATCTACAACTAACATCATAGTTTATGGTGAGAAACTAGAAGCTTGTTTGCAAAGATATGGAACAAAGACATCTTTTCTCACCACTTATTTCCAACATTGTATCAGAAGTCCTAGCTAATGCAATAAAACAAGAAAAAGAAATAAAAGATACATAAGTTGGAAAGGAAGCAATAAAACTTTGTTTGCAGATGACATGATCACCTATGTAGAAAATCCTTAAGAAACTACAAAAACAAAACAAAGTCCTGGAACTAATAAACAATTATAGCAAGGTTGTAGGATATGAGGTTAATGTACAAGAGTCAATCACTTTCCCATACACCAGCAATAAACAAGTGGAGCTTGAAATAAAAACACAATACCATTTACATTAGCATTTTCAAAAATGAAATATGCAGGTATAAATCTTGTGAAATATGTACAAGATTTATATGAGGAAAGCTATTGAACTCTGATGAAGCTGGGAGCAGTGGCTCACGCCTGTAATCCCAGCACTTTGGGAGGCCGAGGCAGGTGGATCATGAGGTTAGGAGTTCCAGACCAGTCCGGCCAAGATGGTGAAACCCTGTCTCTACCAAAAATACAAAAAAATTAGCTGGGTGTGGCGGCAGGTGCTTGTAATCCCAACTACTCAGGAGGCTGGGGCAGGGAATTGCTTGAACTCGGGAGGCGGAGGCTGCAGTGAGCTGAGATTGCGCCACTGCACTCCAGCCTGGGCAACAGAGTGAGACTCCATCAAAAAAAAAAAGAAATTCTGATGGAGGAAATTCAGAGAACTAAATAAGAGGGATATTCCGTGTTCAATATTGTCAAAATATCAGTTCTTTCCAACAACTTAATAAATAGATTTGATGCAATCCCAATCAAAATCCCAGAGAGTTATGTTGCGGATATTGGCAAATTGATTCTAAAGTTTATAAAGAGAGACAAAAGTCCCAGAATAGCCAACATAATATTGGAGAAGAGCAAAGTTGGAGTACTGACACTACCCAACTTCAAGACTTACTATAAAGCTATGGTAATTAAGATGATATGGTTGGCCGGGCACGGTGGCTCAGGCCTGTAATCCCAGCACTTTGGGAGGCTGAGGTGGGAGGATCATGAGGTCAGGAGATCGAGACTACCCTGGTTAACACGGTGAAACCCCGTCTCTACTAAAAATACAAAAAATTAGCCAGGCGTGGTGGCGGGTGCCTGTAGTCCCAACTACTCGGGAGGCTGAGGCAGGAGAATGGCATGAACCCAGGAAGCGGAGGTTGCAGTGAGCAGAGATCACGCCACTGCACTCCAGCCTGGGCGACAGAGAGAGACTCCATCTCAAAAAAAAAAAAAAAAAAAAAAAGATGGTATGGCATTGGTAAAAGAAAGACAAATAGATTAATTGAATAGAATAGACTAAAGAGCATAGAAATAGTTTCACATAAACATAGTCAACTGATCTTTCACAAAGGAGCAAGGACAATACAATTGAGCAAAGAAAGTATTTTCAACAAACGGTGCTGCAGCTGGGCGTGGTGGCTCACATCTGTAATCCCAGCACTATGGCAGGGAGGATTGCTTGAGCCCAGGAGTTTGAGATGAGCCTGGGCAATAGAGCATGACCCCATCTTTAAAAACAAAAACAAGAAAAGAAATGGTACTTGAACAACTGAACATCCACATGCAAAAAACAGAATCTAGACACGACTTACACTTTTCACAAAGATTAGCACAAAATGAATCATAGAGCTAAATGTTAGATGCAAAAGTGTAAAACTCCTAGAAGGTAACATAGGAGAAAATCAAGATGACCTTGGGTATGGTGATGACTTTTTAGATATAACACCAAAGGCACAGTCCACAAAAGAAATAATTGATAGATGGGATTTCATTAAAATAAAAAACATACGCTCCTCAAAAGATACTGTTAAGAGAATGACAAGGCACAACACAGGCTAGGAGAAAATATTTGGAAAAAACATATCTGATTTAAAAATTGTTATCCAAAATTTGCAAATAACTGTCAAAACAGAACAATAAGAAAACAAACAATTCAATTGAAAAATGGGCAAAAGACCTGAACAGACACCTAGTCAAAGAAGATATACAGATGGCAAATAAGCGTGTGAAAAGATGTTCCACATCTTATATCATTAGGGAAATACAAATTAAAACAATAATGAGATACCACTACACTCCTATTGGAATCCCCAGAATCCAGAACACTGACAACATTAAATGCTGGTGAGGATGTGGAGCAACAGGAACTCTCAATCATTGCTGATGGAAATGCAAATTTGTACAGCCATTTTGGAAGACAATCTGGTGATTTCTTACAAAACTAAACATATTCTTACCATAAAATCCAGCACTTGTGCTCTTTGACTTTTACCCAAATTATCGAAAACTTCTCTCCACATAAAACCTGCACATGGGTGTTTATAGCAGCTTTATTCACAATTGCTAAAACTTGAAAGCAACCAAGATGTCCTTCAGTAGGTGAATGGATAAATGAATTGTGGCAAATCTAGACAATGAAATGTTATTTGACTCTAAAAACTAATAAGCTATCAAGCCATGAAAAGGCATGGAGGAAACTTAAATGCATATTGCTAAGTGAAAGAAGCCAATCTGAAAAGGTTACATTCTGTGTGATTTCAACTATATGACATTTTGGAAACAAAAAAATATATATGGACATGGTAAAAAGACCAATAGTTGCCAGGGGATAGTGAGGAGGAAGGAAAGAATTGGCAGAGCAGAGAGAATTTTTAGGCAGTGAGGCTATTCTGTATGCTATGCTAATGGTGGGTACATGTCATTATACCTTTGTCCAAACTCACAGAATGTACAAAACCAAGAGTGAACCTTAATGTAAACTACGGACCTTGGGTGATAATGATGTGTCAGCATAGCTTTATCAATTGTAACGAATGTACCACTCTGGCTCATGATGTTGATAGTGGGAGGCTGGGGTTGGGGGTGGTCAGGGGGTATATGGAAACTCTCTGTACTTTCCTGCTTAATTTTTCTGAGAACCTAAAATTGCCCTAAACAATACAATCTATTTAAAATAGAAAAAAATAATGCCAGATGTGGTGGCTCATGCCTGTAATCTCTACACTTTGGGAGGCTGAAGTAGGAGAATTGCTTGAGCCCAGGAGTTTAAGCCTAGCCCAGACAACATAATGAGACCCCATCTCCACAAAAAAATATTAGCCAGGTGTGGTGGCATGCGCCTGTGGTCCCAGATACTCGGGAGGCTGAGATGGGAGGATGGCTCGAGCCTGGGAGGTCCAGGCTGCATTGAGCCATGATTGAGCCACTGCACTCCAGCCTGGGAGACAGAATAAAACTCCCAAAAAGAAAAAAAGAAAACCAAAATGGAAAAACAAAACACAATGGAAAAATGTTAAAATTTATATTATTCTAGTGGCACTATAAGGTGACATTCGTTTCAGAGATTCACATCAGAAATTCCAGTTGCAAAACTCTATTTATTCTTCTCTTTAAACTGGTATTTAAATTTATGGGAGCCATGACTACATCTATTTTTCTATCATCGTAGAACATACTGTTATAAAATGTACGCAACTATTTGAACTTGGGCATGGATATGGAATCCAATCAGTGGTTTAAAGAAGGTGAGAAAATAGCTGGGCGCGATGGCTCACGCCTGTAATCCCAGCACTTTGGGAGGCCCAGGTGGGAGGATCACTTGAGGTCAGGAGTTCGAGACCAGCCTGGCCAACATGGCAAAAACCCATCTCTACTAAAAATACAAAAAATTAGCTAGGTGTGGTGGCGGGCACCTGTAATCCCAGCAACTTGGGAGGCTGAGGCAGGAGAATCACTTGAACCCAGGAGGTGGAGTTGCAGTGAGCCGAGATCACACCACTGCTCTCCAGCCTGCGTGACAGAGTGAGACTCTGTCAAAAAAAAAAAAAAAGGAAGGAAGGAAGGAAGGAGGGAAGGAAGGAAGGAAGGAAGGAAGGAAAGAAGGAAGGAAAGAAAAAGAAGTTGAGAAAACTGAAAATGTTTACTACTTTGCTCCCAGAGAAAAAAATTACTGACCTAATGTCCTTAAACATATTCAGTCATTCATGCAACGCATATCTATTAAAGAGTGTACTATGTGCAGGCTGGGCGAGGTGGTTCACGCCTGTAATTCCAGCACTTTGGGAGGCCAAGGTGGGTAGGTAACCTGAGCTCAGGAGTTTGAGACCAGCCTGGCCAACAAGGCAAAACCCCGTCTCTACTAAAAATACAAACATTAGCCGGGTAAGGTGGCAGGTGCCTGTAATCCCAGCTACTCGGGAGGCTGAGGCAGGAGAATTGCTTAAACCCAGGAGGTGGAGGTTGCAGTGAGCCAAGATTGTGCCACTGCACTCAAGACTGGGCGACAGAGTGAGACTCCATCTCAAAAAAAAAAGAGTGTACTATGTGCTGAGCACTGTGGTAAGCACTAGGAATACCATGGTGAGTTCTTGCTCTCAAGGAACTCGCAATTTAGTGACAGATGATAATCAAATAATCAGGAACTGGGATGCTAGTCTCTGAGGTCAGCTGCTCCTTGGCATACCCTTGGAAGGTCAGCCCTTCTGAAGGAAGGTTGACTGTCCGAAGTCAAGAAGCCCTCAGTGGTAGGCAGGCTGGAGGGGCAGCAAGGAGTCCTCATAACAGAGGAACCCCATTGCTCTGTTCTTTAGATGTTTCCAGAGAGTAAGCCCAAAGCTACGTAGAAAGAAGGGCTTCAAGCTGAGCATTGTGGTTCATGCCTGTAATTCCAGTGATTTGGGAGGCTAAGGCGGGAGGATCATTTGAGGCCCGGAGTTTGAGACCTGCCTGAGCAACATAAGGAGACCTCTACAAAAAAAAAAAAAAAAAAAAAAAAAAGGGCGGGGTGTGGTGGTGTGCACCTGTGGTTCCAGCTACTCAGGAGGCTGAGGTAGGAGGATCACTTGAGTCCAGGAGTAAGAGGCTGCAGTGAGCCATGTCTCAGTGAGCCATGCTTGCACCACTGCATTCCAGTGTGAGCAACAGAGCAAGACCCTGACTATATAAAATAGGAGGCAGGGGTGGGGGTGGGAGGTGGTTGCTAAGGAATCAGTGTTGTGGCCCCTGACAAGGAAGAGGGCTAGGGCACTTTCCATGCAGGCTGCCACTCCCTGGTGTTGATCAATAAATATTTTTTTCATGAAAAAACATAATCAAGTAATCACACTCAAAAATGTAAAAAGCAACTGTGACAAGTGCTCCAAGGGCATAGCACACAGTGCTATACTTTATAACAGCTGGATTGACCTAGTGAGGGGGACCAAAGAAGGCTACCCTGAAGAGATTGCTCAAAATGTGATCTGAAGCATGAATAAATGTTAGGTGAGAAAAAAAGGAGAAAGGGTTCCATCTGAAAATAAAGAAAACTCAAAATATGCAAAGTCCCCATATCAGGAGGAAGCATGGTGACATGAATAACTTAGAGATAAATGTAGCTGTGGTGTGGACAGTAATGGGGTTTCAGGTGACGTTGGAAACTAAACATGTGCCAGATCACACAGGGCCTTGTAGGCCACATTAAGGAGTTTTGTGTTTTACTGTAAGGGTGGTGGGAAGCCATAAAGGTTTTAAGTATGAGGATGATAAAGCATTCCTTACAAAAAGACCATTCTGACTATAATCAGAATAGATTGGAGGGGAGCCAGAGTAGATATGTGTAGATATTAGGAAATGCTGCAGTACTCCAGGTGAGAGGTGATGGTACAATAGTGATAATGGAGACAGAAAGAAGTGGATAGATTCTGAATTTTGTTAGAAAGTAGAATAAGCAGAATTTGGCAAAAACACAAGTGTCAAGTTGAGGGGAGGGACAGGAGGTATCAAAAGACTCCTCCTGAGCGCAACGAGATAGAATGGTAAGGCAAGCCACTAAGATAAGGAAGGCTGGAAGAGTACCAGGTTTGGGGAGTGAGATCAGTTTGAGGGGGCTTTAAGACATCCTACAGGAGAGATCAAGTAGGCGGTTGGATATACAGTCCTAAAGGTCAGAGGAGCAGTCCGAGATGGAAATATAGATTGGGCTCATCTGTATGTCAGTGGTAGTTAAGCTGTGGTTATGGGTGAGCTTGCCAGGGAGACAGTATAGAGTGAGATGGGAGAGAACTGAGGACTGGGCCTTAGGAAAAGCCACCATTTGTCATGGGAAAGAAGTTGCAACAATACATGGGTTATTTCTCTACTTCTGGAATTCAGAAACCCTGAATTTTTCTTTTGTTTTTTGGCTTGGCCACTCAATTATTTGGCACCATCCCCAAAAACAACTCTCCTCTGTTTAAATCAGCATTCCAGTTGTGGAAGGGAACTGTGTCATTTTTGAGGAGTACTTTAGCTTTTTACCAAATATCATTAGGAAGATGATCATAAATATACTGTAAATTGAGCATACGGCAACAAAGGTTTAACTTGTTAGAATATTGAGCAAAACAAGTAGGACTCACAGTGACTGCTGTACCCTTCTAGAGTGGTGGGAAGAGGGATGGCCCCTCGACTATTATGGTCTTCAAGATGGTTGTGGTCCTACATGCTTAGCTATTCTCTAAGAATACAGCTATGCTTTCTAAGTATAAAGGCTGTTCTGGAAGAAAGAGCGAGAAAGGAAAAGAAAAAAGCAAGGGCTTCCCCTCCACCTTTGTTCGCTTCATTCTGTAGTGCATACTTTTATGCCCTTGGGAAGTGGAAGGGAGGAATGAGCTAATAATTTGGTTGATTCAACCTTCTGACCTCTGAGTCAAAAAATTACCCAATAGTCCTTTTAGCAGGCGATGAGGGGGTAATGCATTCAGAGTCAGGAGTCTGTGCCTCTGATAATGATTCATATGCTGAGTGACCTTCGGGTAAGCCATGCAAACTCCCTCCGTTTCAATATCAGTAATACCAACTGTCCCCGCTATCTCTTGGGGTTGTTATGAGAGTGTGATGAGATCATAGATCTGAAAGCATTTTTTAAATGTCAGACATTATCATACCAAAAAGGAAGCCGTCCACCAAGAGCTGGTCTGTCTTGATATAACTTTGTTACACAATTGATGTATTAATTCCTGTTCTATTTTTCTAGCTAGCTGCTTCTACCACTACAAAGTTAGTATCAAAATGTCTAAATAAGCAGTTGTATTAATCAATGTTCCAGTTTACAAATGGAAACTCTGCAACAAAAAATGTAAAAACCTAGATTACTTTTTATCATAATGTGAATTCAAAGGTCTTGACTTAGCCCACTGGGCCCTACATTATCTAGTTCCCAACTATGTTTTTGACCTCATCCTTGACTTTCCCTCATTCTGCTTTAGCCTTTTTGGACTTCTCGCTGTTCCTTGAATAACCCAAGCACTGTCTTATACAAAGGCCTTTGTATTGCTGCTATTCACTCAGAATGCGATCAATCCCTCCTGACATCCTTCATTTCATTTCAGTCTCAACGGCCTAAGATATGATGCAGAGGCCTTCTCTAACTACCCTATTTAACTACCCTAAATACTCCTATCTAAAGTAGCACATACCCCTAACACTTGTCACCCATGTGTCTGTTTCCCTCCTCTTAGGTTTGCTTTATTATTTTGCATAGCACTAATCACCACCTGACACCCAATATTTGTTTTTCAGTTTTCCTCCCAATAAGAGTGTAAGTTTTATAAGAACAGGATATTTTTGTTTAGTTTGTTCCTCTGCTGTATACTTAGCACTTATAATATAGGCTGGCACATAGTAGGCACATGATAAATAGCTGCTGAATAAAAGAACAAAGGAACATAAGTATACTACTGAACTAGCCAGAGCTCATAAGAAAAATGAAAAAAAATAGAAAGAAAAAAATAGAGCTAAGCAATTGTTGTGGGTGTAGTTGTGATAGAACTGTTCTGATGAAGTCTGTTAAATCACATCAGAAAACTGAATAAAATAGGTCAGATTTTGCAGTCACATTTCATTTCATGAAATGTATTATTCTTTTTAAACTCTATGGAGTATAACTTATTGATTTATTTCTATAGTTAATTAATTACTGCCTGCTTCTATCTTCTTTTGTTTACAAGGAATAAATAGTTAAAATATTCAGATATTTCTACTACTTCTTCCAGGCTCAGAGGGAGCCAGATCCCTAAGTACTATAACCAATACCTGGAACTATGTCCTCATTCATTGGCAATGACCTAGGATGAGACAAAACTCCTAGTAGAGATGTCTTTGTCTTCATCCTCTTCCTCCTTGACATCATCACACTTTTAACAACAAAAAAGACATTTGTTGATTGATTTTTTGTGTGTGTATCTGGCACTCTGGCAAGCATTGAGATTTTAATAACCTTTCTATATCTTACCCCCAACCGCAAAACTTTAAGTGGTCTCACTTGGAAACAATGGCACATAAACTGTCTTTGTATTTAGAAATCAGAAATAAGATGGCACTTTTGAAGTAAAGGCTTCATGCAAACAGGATAGTGGAATGGTTAAGAGCATAGGTCTTGTCTGGAGTCAGAGGTCAGAGCGCTCAAATCAAATTCCTGCTCAGGAACTTCCACAAGCTGTGTGACACTGGCATGCTGTACAACCTCTCTGTTCCTTACTGTCTTCATGTGTAAAGCAATAATAATAAATGTATACCACAGAGGAGTTTTGAGGAATAAACGAGGTAATTCATGTAAGGTGCTTAGAACTGAACCTGGTAAATTGAAAATGCTCAATAAGTGTTAGCTATTATTGCACAAGGGACTCAAAGTTTGCAGAATCTAAAAAAGGCAACTCTGGCTGCAAATCAAAGAACATCTTCTTTTGTGAAAAAGGTGGAAAGACTAACAGTTACTCAATATCATTTGTGTCAAGCCCTCATACACAGTGATCATTTTAAGTTTATAACTAGGAAGTCCAGAAACATACTGGAAACACAGATACAAGGCTTTCAAAAAACCCATACATTTTCGTAAATCAGGAGTTGGCAAACTTTTTCTATAAAAGACCCCATGGGAGATATTTTAGACTTTACAGACCAGACAATGTCTGTTGTGACTACTCAACTCTGCTGCCATGGGGCAAAAACACTCATCAGCAATGTGTAAATGAATGGGCATAGCTAATAAAACTTTATTTACAAAAACAGGCAGTGGGCTGGCCCGTGGGTCATTATTTGCCCACCTCTGCTCCAAATAATGATCCTAGTCTATCAGGGTTCTAAAGGCCACTTACGCTGAGTAACCACAGAAAGCAAATACATTAGGGAGGAGAATATAAGGAATGAGGATAATTCAATAAATGTAAGAATAAACAATGGGTCATTTAATACCTTTCCTCTCCTATCCCAAATAGTATTAGATGCCTTAGATGACAAGGGAACGGTGAACTTCGTTTATTCTCTCCTTCACTTAACACATAATTGTGAAGCACTTATGCCCCAGGCATTGTGCTGTGATCTATGATGCAGAGTGAAAACAGATCTAGTCCCTGCCATCACGTAACTTACAATCTAATCAGATAGGGATAGGGATAAACATCAGCCAAATAATCACACGAACAAACTTAAACCTGTACCTATGCTAGATCCTACGAAAGCTTATAAGAGGAGGATGGCTCTAGTTATGGAGCTCATGGTTGTCTTCCCTGAGAAACGTGAACCTAAAACTTGACCTGAGATCTGACAAGTGAGTTGCTTTATTAGGCAATAGAATAACTATTCGGAGCAAAGGGAACAGCATACGTTCTTTTAGAATAGAAAGGATGGTGCATGCAAGGGATGAAAATAAGATCACTATGATTGGAGTCCAGAGATCCAGACAGAGCATGGTGAGATGGAGCTGGAAAGATAGGCACAGGTCAGACTATAAAGGACCATGGCAGCAATCAATGCTTTATCTATTCAGCAAATATTTACTGAACACTACTCTACATCAGGCTCTGTGGATACTGTGGTGAATGAGAAAAGCAGACATTAAACAAATAAACACTCAAATCTTTAATTACGAAGTTCTGCCTTTAGAAGTTCTATGTCCTGGCTGGGCGCAGTGGCTCATGCCTGTAATCCCAACACTTTGGGAGGCTGAGGCAGGCAGATCACGAGGTCAGGAGATCGAGACCATCCTCACTAACAAGGTGAAACCATGTCTTTATTAAAAATACAAAAAATTAGCCAGGTGTGGTGGCAGGCGCCTGTAGTCCCAGCTACTCGGGAGTCTGAGGCAGGAGAATCACTTGAACCCGGGAGGCAGAGGTTGCAGTGAGCCGAGATCGCACCACTGCACGCCAGCCGGGTGACAGAGCAAGACTCCATTAAAAAAAAAAAAAAAAGTTTTATGTCCCAAAACTCTGTCCAGTGGCTTGATTTGTTTTTTTAAAAAATTACCTGGCCTGTTTCCACAATGCAGTCCCAATTTAACAAGGTGCCCATGTTAGAACCACATTCAGGCCAGGCACAGTGGCTCATGCCTGTAATCCCAGCACTTTGGGAGGCCGAGGCGGGTGGATCACCTGAGGTCAGGAGTTCGATACCAGCCTGGCCAACATGGTGAAACCCCATCTCTATTAGTAATACAAAAATTAGCCAGGCGTGGTGGCGCACACCTGTAATCCCAGCTACTGGGGGTGCTGAGGCAGAAGAATCGCTTGAACCCGGGAGGTGGAGGTTGCAGTGAGCTGAGATCACACCCTTGCACTCCAACCTGGGTGACAACAGTGAAACTCTGTCTCAAAAACAAACAAACAAACAAAGAAAAACAAAACAACAACAACAAAACTACATTCAAATGTATTACTCTATCAATATCATTTTGGCAATCATGAGTGGATTTGATATAAGATCCCCAGTACTCAGCCTGTGAAACACCATGCCAAATTATTATTATTATTATTATTATTATTATTGAGACTGGATGTTGCTGTGTCACCCAGGCCGGAGGGCAATGGCACAATCACAGCTCACTGCAGCCTCAGTGAGCCTCACTTGAGGGATCAAGTGATTCTCCCACCTCAGTCTCACAAGTAGCTGGGACTACAGGTATGTGCCACCATGCCTGGCTAATTTTTTTCTATTTTTGGTAGAGACAGTGTCTCACTTTGTTGCCCAGGCTGGTCTCGAACTCCTAGGCTCAAACAATGCTGCTGCCTTGGCTTCCCAAAGTGCTGGGATTACAGGTGTGGGCCACCACGTTCAACACAATTCCAGATTAATAATGAGCCACTGATAGTTTCTTTTTTGGGATGTGGGCTTCCAGACAGATGTGGCCTTTCATGCTGTCCATAGTGACAAGTCTTTATAACTTGCTATTGAGGATGGTATCATGGACAGGACTGTGACAATAAACCAGATCTGAGTATCTGACATACTAATTCAATTGTTTAAATCTGAGGTGTTTTCTTTTATTTTGCTATCTGCTTTTTAAACATATTTATTCCTGTGGTGAAGTGTGTAGATATAGTCTAGCTTATATTATAAACTCTTAGAAGGGGCAGAAAACTCTTCTGGGGAATTGCAAGATTAACAAATGCTTTTCCATGTTGATTATGAAAACCTAACAAGACTTTTAAACAGTTTCAAAGTGATTTCATTACAATGATACTATTTCACTCTTAACTCCATGGTCTATTTTTTCTTTCAAAGAAGAAAATTAAAATGTCATAGGATGGGCCGGGTGCAGTGGCTCACGCCTGTAATCCTAGCACTTTGGTAGGCCGAGGCAGGCGGATCACCTGAGGTCAGGAGTTTGAAACCAGCCTGGCCAACATGGTGAAACCCCGTCTCTACTAAAAATACAAAAATTAGCTGGGCGTGGTGGCAGGTGCCTGTAATCCCAGCTACTCGGGAGGTTGAGGCGAGACAGTCGCTCGAATCTGGGAGGCGGAGGTTGCAGTGAGCTGAGATCGTGCCATTGAACTCCAGCCTAGGCAACAAAAGTGAAACTCCATCTAAAAAAAAAAAAAAAAAAAGTCATAGGATGATTTGCTTTATGTGAACCTGGGCTGATTGCTATCCAGTACTTGATGCTAGTCTCTATGGGTAAATGAATTACATGATGATCTCCACTGCGGCAGTTCTGGTTCTCGACATGTTGTCCAAAAATGCCTGGAGGTTCCTATGACCCTTTTAGGGAGCTGAAGAGATCGAACTTATTTTCAAAATAATGCTAAAATATTATTTGCCTTTTCCAGAGTGTTGGTAATTGTAATGATGGTGAAAAAGCAATGGTGGGTAAAACTGCTGGTGCTGTAGCATGGATTAAGGCAGGGGCACCAAACTATACTACTGGTTATTGTGTGCTTTATTACCACATATTGGCAGAAAAAGAAATGCCATCTCACTTAAGAATGTCCTTGATTAAGCAGAAGAAGTTATAATTATTATTCATTAAAATGCTATTTAACACACAATGGGTTGTTTTTTATTTTTAAATAATCTACCAAATATTTTTAAATGTCTTAGTTTTAATTTCTAACTTGATAAATACAGATAGTTATAGCACATAAACAAAATATCTTTTGGGTCCCTAATAATGTTTAAGGGTACTAAGCACTCCTTAGACCAAAATGTTTGAGAACTACTGCTCTCTTAGTTTTCCAAACATCACTCTTTTCAATTATGGGTTGTATGCAGACTTTTCACTTCACTAGGTCTAGCTATTCTTCATGACTTCTCAAAAATAGTGACTAAGACCTCTAAAACAAACTTCTAAAACTCCTTAAATGCTATCCTTTGTGTTCGACCAGTTTGTTTCACCTCATTCTCTCTTAGCATGGTGTTTTAGAAAGAGCCACCCGGACTTTCCAGAATTTGGGTGTAGTGGGCTGCAATACTTGGTGTTTTTGTCTACCTCACACACATTCTTCTTTGTCCAGTAACATCATCCCTTTCCCTTTGAAGAACTCTTTCCCCATTCGTTGTCTTCCAGGTGAAGCTGGCAATCATGGTGCACCCGCCCTTACCCGACTACAAGGGTGGGCACATGATTCAGGCCTGGTCCAACCATAGTGAGGCAGGAAAATAGGGTCTGGAGGCAGGGAACATAAGGCCAATTCACACTTCAGCTATGACAGGAAATATCCTCTCCATAGGGCATAGGCCAAGTTAACTTTGTAACTTTACTTCATCCTCTTCATTTACATAGGACATACCCCAAGTAACCAATGGAATCCTGGAGAGGGTATTTAAACTCTTACAAATTCTGCAACAGGGCCCTTGAGCCCCTATGCTTAGGCTAGCTCCCGCACTGTGGAGTGTACTTTCATTTTCAATAAATCCCTTCATTCCTTCCTTGTTTTTTTGTGTGTTTTGTCCAATTTTTTGTTCAAGACACCAAGAACCTGGACACCCTCCACTGGTGACAGTAGCACTGCACCTCCTGGGAAACAGTGATTGGTCCAAGAGAGAGATTTCATGATCTAAGCTAAGTGAATTTGAGTCTTACCCAAAAGTGTCTGAAGTAAAGGTAGCCCTCACTTTGATCATGAATCGTAAGGGTACATGAGTAGGCTACCACCCACCATCTTTCTCACCATATATAGGGAGACTGTCTACAGAGTGAATCCAAGCAGAGACAAGAAAAAATAAAGATGAGTAGAGAGAATGTTCTGGCAATTTTGAATCCTTATTAAAATCTCTGAACCCCAGGTTTCTGGCAACACTTTCTCCATTCAGTTCTGCCAGGTACCATGTAGTCATGTGAAAAAATTCCCTTTTGTACTAAAGTCACCCTTCTAGTTGAAAGAGTTTGGCATACTACATTTGAGGAACTTATTTAATCTTCTGACTTTAGTTTCCTTGTGAGAATATCATCAACTCCCTCACCACACAGGTTGAGGGGATTTAATAATACAATATTTAAACACAATGAAAACTATAAATCATTATATGAGTGTTGCATACAATAAATATTTTCTCTCTACATCCAAGTAGTATGGTGGTTAGCCTCTGTTTTCCAGCAGTCATTTTTAGATCACTAAATATACTCATCCCAAATCCTTGGGCCCAAGAATAGCTTAAAAAATCATTAAATTTCCTCTGGAAGTCAAGTTAGATTTAGGAACACTTTCTACCATAGTTACCCTATCTGGAGGGCTCACCCTGCACCTAGGCAGTTTGGTTTGGATTAATTCTCAGAGAACTTCAGAATATCCAGACCCAAAAGAGAAGTGGCAGGCTGGGGGCAGGGTGGGGGCGGCAGGGGGGATGGAGGGAGAGAGAGAGAAGAGTATTAAAACCATTGACTCTTCCTTACTAAGAAGGTTCAAACAACCAAAAATAAATAAGACTAGAAAGACTTCAGTGGATTGTCACATGTTAACCAAAAGGATTCCTACACAAATAAATGCCACTTACTACAAAGCATAAATAAATGAACCCCATCTCCCCCGCAAAAAAACCTAAGTTGTGGGAGAAACAAAGCCAGGTGCATCACTGTGGCATATGGAATTTGGGGTGTAGGTGGGGACTAAATGCCATGGGAGCATTAGTGATTTTGACAGTGCACTCAGCAGCTCTAGGTTTCAAAGGTATTTTAGCCAAGTATTTTCTCACTGCGGCCTAAGCCATCCAAGGACACTACTGAATCCAAGAATGAGAACCAAGATTTTCTCATTCGCTAGTGGCTTGCTACGCTGTGCCGTTTTAGAAAATGACACAAGGAAATGTGATGCCTCCTGGGGAACATTCTTTGGTTCTGCCTTATCAGTAGACTGACTTCCTCCTCAAGCGAATCTTCTAACATTTCTCATTGTCTCTGTAACTACATTTGATTATGTGACTACAGAGAGCACAATTTCCCAGGTGAGGCTTCCCACCAACAAGTGGATCATTTCGACGTGAATGAATGATAAACCACACAGCAAGAGGGTGAGAGCAGCAGCAGAGTCATTGAATTTCAATTGTTAAAATAGCAATCCTCCCTACCCATTTCAAAAAAATCCAAGGACAGTGAGACAGGCATTTGCAGTTTATATTCCAGGTAAATACGCATCATTTTTACTCATTAGATGAGGAACAAAATAGCTTTTAACTTTGAACAAGGACTTAAGAATTAACATTCTTTGTTTCATTTTCAATTCTGCCAAGGACCTGCCAGATGGCCATGTTTCTGGAGGTGGAAGGATGTCTTACTCATCACTCAGCTTACTTTTTAATATAACAATCTAACAAACCTCCTTCCGTTCTAGTAGCCTTTATGGCCTCTTCCCTGCCCCGCACACACCCACCATTGGTGAGAAATCATGGGGCCTCATAATTGTTAAATTCAGAGATGAACATAATATATCACCGGTTGATGCTCTGAATTCACAACCACCCTCTCCCCTGCAAATGCAGTTGAGCCTACTCTTTCTGTTAAAAACCAAATTGAACCTCTGAGAAATTTGGTTTGCCTTTCTCAATAGACAGTATTCCCTTTACAACTACACAGGAATAGACTTTGCAGCAACTTGAAGTAAATTTGGAACATGAAACTTGTAGCTTTACCAGACTAAACTGGAAAAAATGAAGTCAGTTCGGTTCACCACAGAGAATGAAACTCAGTACCCTAGTGAGGCCGGAGGCAATGCTCTAAACAGCCCCCGTGACCCAAACTGCCTCAGTTTTGGCCCTACAGCCTGAACAGACCAGAGCAGTGAGAGTGAATTGGATTTTTATGAGCTCTGCCTTAATGAAAAGTAGATTTGCTTGATATGGGGAGACAATCGGTTAATGTTCTGTGCCATTCAGGTGTAGGTTTATTATTACTTTTTTTATAATCAAAAGAAGTGGATTTAGCTGGAACTGGAAAATTGCATAATAGGAAACGCCAAGATAGGGGTGGAGGTTAGAACAGTTAGCCACGTCTCTGACAAGTATAAATCTTTGCTTAACCCTGTTACAAGGCCATTTGGCACACTTTGCTTCCTGATCCAACTCAGCAGGTACATTCCGGGCTCCAGGGCACCCCCAACCCACCCCTCCCAACTCCAAGTTTTTCCAGTACTTTGAATGCCTTCCAGGCCTTCTTCTTTTATAGGAAACATAGCCGAGATTTTAGGAGGCAGTATTTAGCAACACTAGCTTTGCAAATGTTCACAGAGACATAGACAGTGATCTTTCTGAGGCTAGACCTTTGACTATGACTATTTAGCTTATGTGGGATCTAGAACTTATCTGGAAAAGTCATGTTTGTATCACAAGGATGAACCAATAGAGCCTTGAAAGCAAAAGTCTTCAAGCCCCTTGCTTCACTTGTACAGATTTGGTCAGCTTCTGGGTGAAAGAAAACACAAAGACCAATTGCCCAAATTATTAGAAGATAATACAATCTGACTCATTTAAAGAACAGGGTATGGAAATATTTATTTGTACCCATTGAGGTACAAACATTAAGCAGAAGTGTACCTCCCAACATGTATATTGGTCCAGAATAATAATAACAGTTGTTGACACTTACAAGAGGCTCAACATAGACAAGTGCTTTAGACAAATTCCTATTTAATCCTTATACCGACCCTATGAGGCAAGTATTGACTTCACCACTCATTCACTGGGAATTGAAAGTCTGTTAGTAGAACCTGTACTCTTAACCACTGTGTCCCATTTTTAGAGGACAATGATGAAGATTCTGTGAACTTAAATTAACTAGATCTATCATACTAAAAGTGTGTGCTACAGACCAGTGCTGGTCTGTGACGAGATTAGTCAGAGACTGAGAGTTAGAGTTTTAAAAAATGTATAGCAATGTAACAGAATATTCTTGTCTGTTGAACCTAATTATTTAAAAAAATTGAGCTTGTATTTTTACAACTTTGATTTTTATTAAATATCATTTTATAATGATTTATTTTTATTATTTTTAAAAGAAAGTATCAGTCTATGACAGATTGGAATTTTATTTGAAAGAAAGGAAAACTGTTTCTTCACTATAAATAGTTTGGGAAGCACTGGACTAAATAATATATCTTAGTGATGACCATTGGAGAAAGGAAAATGGAAGATAGTGAAGTTTGACCTTCTTCATGAGGTTCATGGGGGTTTTCTGTCTTTCTTATCAGCCGTCTCCACTTCTTTCTGATAAATCTACTCATTTCTCTGTTGGGTTTTAAGAGATCAGTAACATCCCCTTTCCTCTTTCTAATTTAAAAGCAACTGAGACACGAACACCAGAATCAGATAGCAGCTCAAAATGTCAGTTATAAAACTGAACTGGCGGACGTAGCTGAGAATGTGCAACCTCAGCAGTCTTTCTAATACCTCCCTCACCTCTGAATTAGGGAGCCTCATACACCTATTCACCAAATTTAATCTCTGAGAAATTTGGGACAAGATTCTGAGAACATTAGGAAACAGAGAGACAAGCTAAGGCCTGCCTCACAAGCTAACAGCGGACCACAATAAAATCCTTAGAAAGACCACTTGAAAATGGCAGAGCATTCTCAATTTATTCTCAAAAACTCATTACTCAGATAAGTCTTTCTTCACTCGGTAGGATGTAATGGAGGGGCACGGAGAGAGACTATGTCCCTCTAGTGTATTCCCTCAAGGACATGCAAGGCTAAGGGAATGTTGGTTCCCCTAAGTTGTCATTTAACCATTTATTTAATTCCCACCTCCGAATATTCTATAAAAGCACACCCAACCCAATTCTACTAGCTTTTTCTCCCACCATTTAAACAGCTCTTGAAATCTCTCACCACAAGACAAGCCTTGAAAAAGTGGCAGTAATTCCTTGTTCTAGCTCCTTTGCTCAACTCTGGTAAATGCACTTTCCCTCCTATTTGCACTCAATGAAAATATGTAATTTACTAAATTAATGTAAGTTATTAATTTTTCACATTCTACATGTGTTTACTATACTTCTACCACAGAATTGTCTACACCATTATAAATCCCATGTTGGCAGGAGATCATGCACGTGTTTACTCATTTGCTACAACTCAGTGCACCAATAGGTATTTAATGACTGCTTTAATCCCAAGGATGATGAAGATGCAAATGGCAGTAAAAACATCTCTCTTGGCTATTTGCGTTTAGCTCCTTAACCCTGGATGATAAACCAGTTTTCCCACTTTCACTCTTGTTTTCTGGTAATACCTGATTTGCAACTTTGGTTCCAGAGCATCAGTTCTCAGCCAAATGCCTTTCAACAACATACTAATATTAGGAAAATTAAATGTCTCTTATACAATACGTGACTTGGCTTTGTGAAACTCAGTTATTCTATGAAGTAATTTTTTTTCTTTTTTGACATGGTCTCGCTCTGTCACCCAGGCTGCAGTGTAGTAGTGCAATCTCACCTGACTGCAGCCTCAACCTCCTGGGCTCAAGAGATCCTCCCACCTCAGCCTCCCAAGTAGCTAGGACTACAGGCACGTGTCATCAGGCCTGGCGAATTTTCATATTTTTTGTAGAGACAGGGTTTTGTCATTTTGCCCAGGCTGGTCTTGAACTCCTGGGTTCAAGCAATCCTCCTGCCTCAGCCACCCAAGGTGCTGGGATTATAGGTGTGAGCAACGCTGCCTGGCTGGAGTAATTCTTAATGTATTTGTATTATTGGATACTGTTGTAGGGACATCACAACTTTGTGGTACATTCAAGCTTTTCTTCTTATGCTTCCAGTATTCATTTCCTGCCTTCCTTGTCACTGATAGTCCCTCCAGGTGCCTAGAGGCTCCCATGGCACCTCCAGGGCTTTCCAGAGCTGCCCACATAGCATCGTTCTTAGGCCTACCCTTTCTGCCCCCATTGTAGACATTTTCCCCCGACTTTTTTGTTATCTTCTTTAAAAAAAATCTTGTTGCATTTTAACAAATGCCTTCTGGAGTTAACTCTTAACCCAAATAAGTAACATTAATGGTGGGAATGTCATAAATGACAACAGATCACTAAGGGACATCTGAAAGTAGGGAGGCTTTTGATCACCCTAATGATCACACCATGTAGGTGGCTGCCTATATGGAAAGCCAAGTCTATATATTAATATTTGTATCACTGTATATAAGTACATAATTATATTTAAAAAGATGAGCTACCTATTCATATATATGGACATGAATGCAATTTTCATAAGTATATGTTTGTACAAACCATTAATTAGGACCTCAATAAAACATCTTCTCTGCTTACCTAGTACTTACAGTTTCTGGCAGTAAGGAAAATGTATCCATGTTAATCTCATAAAATTAATTACTATGTTCTTTTTTTCTCTTTTTTTGAGATGGAGTTTCACTTTGGTTGCCCAGGCTGGAGTACAATGGCACGATCTCAGCTCACCACAACCTCCACCTCCCAGGTTCAAGCGATTCTCCTGCCTCAGCCTCCTGAGTAGCTGGGATTACAGGTATGCACCACCACGTCCAGCTAATTTTGTAGTTTTAGTAGAGACGGGGTTTCTCTATGTTGGTCAGGCTGGTCTCGAACTCCTGACCTCAGGTGATCTGCCTGCCTTGGCCTCGCAAAGTGCTGGGATGACAGGTGAGAGCCACCACGCCTGGCCTACTTTCTTCCTTTTCTTTCTTTTAAAAAAAAATGCTGTGCTAGATATAAATTTAATTAAATGATGATCCGAATCTGGGTGGTATATAATTGGCCAGCCTAAAATGCACCCACCACCATCTACCACTTAGCAACTTGGAAACCTCACCTTTCTTTGAACCTTCCTTGAACTCAAAACTGGCCTGGCTTAGAGGAGTTCTCTCTGAATGACTCTTTGTCAAATTAAACTGCTTTCCTTGTGCTTAATTAGGTTCCTCACAAGCTCCAGACCAGCTTGGGAGTACAAAGTTTGGTGTCACGTATTCCTAACCCCCACCTCAGCCCTGAGATTATGTACTACTTGCTGTTACCTTATTTGTATTCTGTTTATGTCTAACTGAAGTGTATAGGGAAATTTGGAAAAAGCAAAAAAGATTACTGAGTGTCCCCAGTGGAAACTATGCATTATTTAGAACAGATTCTTCTGGGTTATCCAATTCCAGTCTTTTATTTTCTTTGAGTTATTTTAAAACTCTGTAAGTTATAGTTAACTGATAGTAATGCAAAATAATTATTGTCCATATACTTGCATATAAACTCTGTCTGGTGTGGGTTCAGTTAACTGACTTTCCTCTCCCCCACCATGGAAAAAGCCAGTTTCCCATCCATTTGTAAATTCACTTCAACATTACCTCATATAAATATGTGTACCTTTGACTACTCCTTTGAACTGGTTATAACATCTTACAAGCTCTCTCATTAATAATAAGTTAATAAAATATTTAACACATGTTTATATTATATCTGTATCAGAGTCATGATTAACAGGTGCAGGCTCCTTCCAGGCAGAGGCTTTGCCAGAGCCAGAGTGGTAGACCTTGGGCAAGTTACTTAACCATTCTGTATGTCAGAGTCCACCTATGGGCTAGAATAATAATGCCCTCTCTGTCTACCCTAAGGGCTTGACATAAGATAAATATATGGAAAAGAATTCTATAAGCTGCCGGGCATGGTGGCTCATGCCTGTAATCCCAGCACTTTAGTAGGCGGAGACACGCGGATCACCTCTGATTGGGAGTTCGAGACCAGCCTGACCAACATGGAGAAACCTCGTCTCTACTAAAAATACAAAATTAGCTGGGCGTGGTGGCGCATGCCTGTAATCCCAGCTACTTGGGAGGCTGAGGCAGGAAAATTGCTTGAACCCAGGAGGCAGAGGTTGCAGTGAGCCGAGATTGTGCCATTGCACTCCATTCCAGCCTGGGCAACAAGAGCGAAACTCCATCTCAAAAAAAAAAAAAAGAAAAAAAAAGAATTCTACAAACTGGAAAGTGTTAAACAAATGTGGACTCTTCAACTCTTCCCCCTCTGCTGAAGTAAATGTTGCCCACACTTTAAGACAGTGTGATTCTTAACTTCTGCCATATGAAAGTGTATTTGCCTGCTTTAGCCACACTCCTGTCACCTTTCTCTGAACTTATATTGTACTTATATAAGTTTATATGAGCAATATCTACCAATCATTATTTATGATTTCATGTGTGTTAATTTCATCTCTTCAGGTATATTATAAGCTTGTTTAGAGCTAGGGCAGTGCCTTAAACTTGCCTTGCATTCTTTGTTATTTGTTTTTTTGTTTTGTTTTGTTTGAGACAGAGTTTTGCTCTTGTCACCCAGGCTGGAGTGCAGTGGTGCAATCTCGGCTCACTGCAAACTCCTCTTCCCAGGTTCAAGCAATTCTCCTGCCTCAGCCTCCTGATTAGCTGGGATTACAGGCACTTGCCACCACACCCAGCTAATTTTTGTATTTTTACTAGAGACAGGGTTTCGCGATGTTGGCCAGGCTGGTCTCGAACTCGTGACCTCAGATGATCCACCAGCTGCAGCCTCCCAAGGTGCTGGGATTACAGGTGTGAGTCACCACATGCATTCCTTGTATATCTGGCAATGTTAGGTCCCTGGTAAGAGGGACTATTTAATTGAAATAGAACATTATTCTTTTTTCTTTTTCTTTTTGAGACAATGTCTTACTCTGTTACCCAGGCTGGAGTGCAGTGGCGCCACCACCAAGGCTCACTGCAGCCTCAACCTCCTGAGCTCAAGCGATCCTCCTGCCTCAGCTCAAGCAATCCTCCTGCCTCAGCCACCTGAGTAGCTGGAACTACAGGCATGTGCCACCATACTTGGCAACTTTTTTTGTTTTGCATTTTTTATAGAGATGGGGTTTCGCCATGTTGCCCAGGCTGGTCTCGAACTCCTGAGCTCAAGCAATCCACCCTCCTTGACCTCCCAAAGTGCTAGGATTACAGGGATGAGTCACCACACCTGATTGAAATAGATTATTCTGTTGTAAACACAACACCTACCTTGTAAATAGTATACACTCAATTGAAGATGATGATGATGAAGTTCAAGATGATTGGTACCATCACCATCAATCAGGCATTTATATGGTAGAAAAGATGATTCAGGACTATTCTACCTTCAAAAAAGTGACAAGAAGAATAGCTAATTCTTATTCAATTATTACTATGTGTTTGACACTGTTGTAAACCTTTACATATATTGGCCCACTTGAGCCTCACAAGAACCCTATAAGGTAGGTACTGTTATTATCCTTCATTTTACAAATAAGGAAATTGAGACACAGAGAGAATAAATAACTTGCCCCAAGGTCACCCAGCTAGTGAGTGAAGGCTGGCTCCAGGGTCTGGGCTATTAACAACTGTGCTGAGAAGAAGAAAGGAAATACACAAAAGAGTTCTCTGGGGCAGTGATTTTTACATTACGTTTACATGATGATCATTTTGATTATGTGAACAAGGAATTACAGGAAGAAGGTAGAATTCGGGGATTAAAAAGGATGTTGGCAAGGAAAAAAGAATAATGATAATGGTCAGGAGCCTTGAGAGTACGTGACCTTTGGGCGCGGTGGCTCACGCCTGTAATCCCAACACTTTGGGAGACTGAGGTGGGTGGATCACCTGAGGTTGGGAGTTCAAGACCAGCCTGGCCAACATGGCGAAACCCTGTCTCTACTAAAAATGCAAAAATTAGCCGTGCGTGGTTGTGCACACCTGTAGTCCCAGCTACCCAGGAGGCTGAGGCAGGAGAATCGCTTGAACCCAGGAGGCGGAGGTTGCAGTGAGCCGAGATCATGCCGCTGCACTCCAGCCTGGGTGACAGAGTGTAACTCCGTCTCTAAATAAATAAATAAATAAATAAATAAGAGAGAGAGTATGTGACCTTGGGAAAGTCATCTAACTTCTTAGTAAAATTATCCTGTGTATGACATGAGTAATTTATGTAATGTGCATAAATCAGTGCCTGACACATAGGAAGCCCTCAATAAATGGAATAATTACTGTTTTTGAAATTATTATTACCTATTACTATTATTAATCAGAGTACATGAAGACAACTTATTGTTGTCAGGATCTGGGATTTTATGCCACTGGCAAGCTAACAAATTAGCTTTCCACAGTTTAATGGATGATGGCAGAAGACATGAGAGTTCAGGAGTAAAGGATTTTACTCACAGCACAGCAAGTAACATGAGCATCAGCATATTTGCATTGGTTCCCCGTTGCCCTCAAGTTCCACAGGGTTGACACTTGGGAACCCAGGTAGATGCTGAGTACACAGTGGGTTTGCATCAGAGTGGAAGAACACTGAGCTTGGAGAATTTATAGCTCTTATAATGGGCAGTAAGCAAGCCTACTCTTTGTCCCTGAAGATCTTGTCTCTTCTCTGATGCACACTGGAAACAAATGTCTTAGAAATGGCCCTTCCTTGGAAACTTGAGAAGCAGGTGGGGAGAGGGAAAGAGAAGAAATGGCCCAAGTAAAGAGTAGGCAAGGCTTTGCATACTCAACAAAAGCATGCAGGGATGTTCAGGGACCATGGCAGATTGCCTCTCACAACTGTTATTATTATTATCACCTACTACTATGAACCAGAGTAAAACATGACTTATCTTTTGTCCCTGTTTCTATCTGCACACATTACATGCTGTACCTTCTTTCTCTGGACCCTGAATTGATCTTTTGAGGAATTACCTAATGACTCAAATAAAAAGACTATTCTTCCCTTACCTCTTCTGTTTTCCTTTTCCTGACTGCAGACTGAGGCGTCTCTCACTCTTCCTTCGTATTTTACTTCAGCCTGAGACATCATACAGAGTTTTACTCTTTTTTTTCCCCACTACAATAGGCATTTTGAAAACTCATTAATTTTTTGGAGCCAGAACAAGCATGCTATCTTCCAGCATGACATCTCCAACTGGAAGCATTGCTTTTTCCACAGGGAGCCAAATAAAATGTCACCTTTTAGGCAAGGTGTGGCTTTCTCCAGAATCAGCTTTGAAAACTTATGATCATCTGTAATCCCAGCACTTTGGGAGGCTGAGGCGGGCAGATCACTTGAGGTCAGGAATTTGAGACGAGCCTGGCCAACATGGTGAAACCCTGTCTCTACTAAAAATACAAAAATTAGCCAGGCATGGTGGTGCGCGCCTGTAGTCCCAGCTGCTCAGGAGGCTGATGCAGGAGAATTGCTTGAACCCGGGATGTGGAGGTTGCAGTGAGCTGAGATCACACCACTGTACTCCAGCCTGGGTGACAGAGCGAGACTCTGTCTCAAAAAAAAAAAAAAAGAAAAGAAAAGAAAAGAAAACTTATGATCAACATACATTTCATCAGGCTACCTGGAATAGTCATCTATATTTCACTGAATATTAAATATACCTGGCACAATTAAACTGCAATATCCATCAGAAATTCTTTTCTAAATCAGGGTCAGAAAGTGTTAGTGCAGAAAGAAAACTTAGATGTTGACTGTATTAGTTTCTTAGAGCTATCATGACAAAATACCACAAACTGTGATGGCTTGAAACAACAGAAATTTATTCTCTCGTACTTCTGGAGGCTAGAAGTCCAAAATCAAGGTGCCAGCCGGGCTACAGTCCTTTTGAAGCTTCTAGGGGTAGATCTTTTCTTACCTCTTCCAGCTCTTGGTAACACCAGGCATTCCTTGGCTTGCAGCTGCGTAACTCCAATCTCTATGTCTAGCTTTACATGGAGTTCTTTTTGTGTGTTTCTCTTTCTTCTAATAAAGACACCAGTTACACTGAATTAAGGGCCCACTCTACTCCAGTATGACCTTATCTTAACTAATTACATCTGCAATGACTTTATTTCCATATAAGGTCACATTCTGAAGTGCTAGTAGTTAGGACTTCAACATATTATTTTGGGAGGGGACACAACTTAACCTATAACATTGATTGATTCTTTTACTTTGCTGATAATAAAATGAGACACAAGAAGGTCATGAAGTTCCCACAGTCACTGCTCTTTAAATTCCATCTTTCTGGATTTAGGACCCTTCCCCACTTTCTCCCCCAAGAATGGCTGAAGCCCTCAGACCTTGTCTAACCTCTTGGTCTTCTAACCCATTCTCTCTGTTGACTTTTAATATCTTATCCCTCACCTTCCTGCTCTGCTGCATGACCCCTGCCCTGATGCCACCTATGCCCCAAAGTGTACGCCATGAGAGGCAGTCTTCATGTCTCTGAACACTCCATGGTGAAAACACAATAGACATTGGAGTGCACTTGTGCCTTTGCTTTGGATGAAGTCAGAATGAGCCTCTTGAAGAATGTATGGGCTGGTAGAAAAATTAATATGGACAATAATCATATATGGAAGTTTATTGCTGAAAATTGTCTTGGGATGATAGGCAAGTCATAGCTATATTATTTTAAATGATACAAAACAAACACACCTGAGAGAGGACTTTTTTTCAGACTACCACAGGGCAAGTATGAGCAAGTGAAACCTACGGACCTAAAGCCTTTTCTTGGTTCTAGAGGTGTGCTCACATTCCTCTGGGATGGTAAAACACACAGGTAGGTGATTCAGAGCTTCCTTCAGGAGATTAATGCTTCAAAAGCCAAACTCTCTGGGCAAGCAAACTTTCCCTTGGTCTTCTTGGATTTTCTTCTTTACTTGATGCTGAAGGCGTTTCATGTACTAATTAAGAGATATTTATCTTCTTTTTAATTCAACTGAAAAATACCTATAGAAAGGCTATATCAAGTTAATGCCTATCACTGAATAGACTTAATAGTGTTATTTTCTCTTATTGAAATGTACTCAGCACCATCAAGCCTATTATTGTATTTATATCCTGAAAATGCCAACTACATAAATAGAGGAAGACCAGGGTTGATGATTACATGAATTATTACAATTTAGAGGAAGATCATAGAACTTGCAAGATCCAAAGGAACCTTTTTTTTTAAGTGGTCTTCCACAGGACTCATGTTTGCCTCTAGAGTTCATCAAATTTCATTTATTGTCAACTGGCATGGTTACTTAGGTCATTCCTGCCGCTTAGAATAGAATTGGTAGAGCAGGTCCCTGATCTCTACCATAAACCCTATCAATCATTTTGGGTTGAAAAACAACAACAATAACAAGTACAACAAAAACAGTGTGGTCTTCCTTTAATATCCCAACTGAGCCTTTTGTGAGCAGGGGCCAACTCAATTCAAAAGTAGGTGTACTCCTAATGGTGGTTGCCCAGGGCTGGGGGAAGGGGAAAAGGGGAGTTACAGTTTAACGGGTATAGGGTTTCAGTTTTGTTTGTTTTTTGTGTTTTTTTTTTTTTTGAGACGGAGTTTCACTCTTGTTGCCCAGGCTGGAGTGCAATGGCGCACTCTTGGCTCACCACAACCTCTGCCTCCGGGTTCAAGCGACTCTCCTGCCTCAGCCTCCCAAGTAGCCAGGATTACAGGCATGCGCCACGACGCCCAGCTAATTTTGTATTTTTAGTAGAGACGGGGTTTCTCCATGTTGGTCAGGCTGGTCGCGAACTCCCAACCTCAGGTGATCCACCTGACTCGGCCTCCCAAAGTGCTGGGATTATAGGCGTGAGCCACCGCATGTGGCCAGAGTTTCAGTTTTGCAAGATGAAAAAGTTCTGGAGATCTGTGGTACAACAACGTGAATATACATAACACTACTGAACTGTACCCTTAAAATGGTTAAGGTGCTAAAATTTGTTATGTATTCTTTTACCACAATACATTTTTTTTTTTAAGACAGAGTTTCACTCTTGTTGTCCAGGCTACAGTGCAGTGGCGTGATCTCAGCTCACTGCAACCTCTGCCTCCCGGTTTCAAGCGATTCTTCTGCCTCAGCCTCCCGAGTAGCTGGGATTACAAGTGTGCACCACCACACCCAGCTAATTTTTGTATTTTAGTAGAGACAGGCTTTCACCATGTTGGCCAGGCTGGTCTCGAACTCCTGACCTCAAGTGATTCTCCCACCTCAGCCTCCCAAAGTGCTGGGATTACAGGCGTGAGCCACCATGCTCAGCCTAAAAATGTTTAAATTAATTTTTTAGAAAGTAGATATGCTAGTATGATTAAATAGGGGCCCCAAAGCCTCAGCCATCTGCTGAGCCTCATCTCAGCCTCTCCACAACTACCTACTTTAGTACCTAACAATCCCCCTACATCCAATTAAAGTTCCTCTTTCAAGTAAAAGCATTTTCCACATCAGGTCCCCATATAGACTACATACAGATTTGCAGGGAGAAAAGGGATAGTCAGGTAACTATTAATATGAACTAATTGAATAAAAATGTATAGGTGAGAAATTAGGACATGAAGCTACACAATATTTTTTTGAAGGAAACAATCTAGAAAAGTTGGAAACAAGGGATACCCTAAGAGTAGAGACACAGGAGGACCAGCGAGGTATGAGTGAGGTGAGACTCCCTGGAACGGGAGGAAAGGTCTTCAGTATGAATCCTGAAAGGGCTTAGTAGTGTACCAAACATGCAATGTACCTATGGTACAACCAAATCCAGGTTGGCCCTGTGTCAAAACTAAGAACATAAATGCTGACAATATCAAGGACCAGGATGAGTGTCTGGGACTGGAAAACAAAAGCCAAGGCTACAAAGTCCAGGAAAGCTGGATACACAGGGAGGTTCACATATGATGAAGATCACAGAAATAGATGGCTATGACAAAATTGGAAGTCTGGAATCAGGACAAGATAACCAAGGTTGGCAGAGCAAGATGGTGGCCAGAATAAGATATTCAGACAAGAGTGAAGGTTTAGGAATGTATAAGGTTAGAACAGAGAGCAGTTCTGGAACACCACCAGACAGAATGAACTTGGAACTATGACAAAGAGTGTGTTACGAGAATTAGAAACCAGATTAGAAGTCATGGGATCAAAGATTAGAACAGAGGCAAGAGGTCCTGGCAACAGGTAAAAGGTACAAATGACAGCTTGATGCTGATCCAGTTTGTCTGCGATTTGGAGCTTAACATTCCTTTTAAGGCATGAATCAATCTCAGAAAATTTCACTGAGGTCCCGTAGGTGAGAGTTGCTGTTTGGGACTCCCTAGTTGAGATATAGGTGTGTGGGCAAGATAAAGCATAGCTTCTTGAATCAAGATTCTGGCTGGCACTTTGGTGCTGAGGGAACATGACAAGGAAGGCGAATTTAAAAGCACAGGCTTTTAATTATTTACCTTTCACTGATTCACTGATTCTTAGACTTTAGCTTTGCTCATTTGGTGTTCCTAATAAACACTCACCCCTCAATTTTTGCTATCCTTCTTCATTCATCCAACATTTACTACCAGCATTTGGACATACCAAGATGAAAGACCATATGCGGTCTTATGTCTGTCTTGGGCATTCTATGAGAAACGTTTTGTAACACTGCATTAATAATCTGATAATTGACCGGGCATGTTGGCTCATGCCTGTAATCCCAGCACTTTGAGAGGCCAAGGCCGGTGGAGCACCTGAGGTCAGGAGTTCAAGACCAGCCTGGCCAACATGGCAAAACCCCACCTCTACTAAAAATACAAAAATTAGCTGGGCCTAGTGGTGGGTGCCTGTAATCCCAGCTACTAGGGGGGCTGAGGCAGGAGAATCATTTGAACCTGAGCAGCAGAGGTTGCAGTGAGCCAAGATTGTGCCATTTCACTTCAGCCTGGGCGACAAGAGCAAAACTCCATCTCTAGTCGTCGTCGTCATCATCATCATCATCATCATCATCATCATCTGGTAATCGTCATATATAGTTTTTCTATGAAGTATAGAATCCTGTCAGAAATGTTTAAGAGTGATTCAACAATAATTATTATTTCCACAGATGTTTATTTAAATTTGATATTGAGCTTTAAATATAGGTGGTAAGTGAAATGACCTGCCTGACTGGGTCATTTAGACCCTACCTGCAGACAACCCCATCTCAGTCCCAGGGACCAAAGGTATTCCTTGTCAAGGAGACAAGGAATCCTAGGCTAGTAGCTCCTAGAGTCTCAACATTAAGCCAGCTGTGGTGTTAGTGTGTACTGGATCCCTCTCCCCTATCAGATGGGGACTGGACAAAGTGTAGGACCAAGTGGATGACTCTAATGGAACCATAACAGAGTACAATTTCTCTGTGGCTATAGTGCGAAAAGCCAGAGAGCATATCCAGGCTTTTGAGGTGTCCTAGAGGATCCCATGAACAAAAGGACAGTATGTACAGTTACAGGGGCAACATTCTAATAAACTATATGAGTGCAAGAGCTAAAGTCTGGAATCAGAATTGGGTAAAACAAAACAAAGTAAATACAAACAAAGAACAGCCAGAAAGTAATAAACAAAGGACAATTGGGTGAATGGAATCAAACATGAAGAAATTCCAGAGATAAAGTGAGTGCAGAAGCCTTCCACATTTTTTCTTAACCCAGCCACAGCACAGGTTTAAGTGGATTTGTATACAAAAATCATATAAAACAGCTTGAGTAGAGGGAAGAGTCTGTTTTTTTCTTGTTTTGTTTTGTTTGTACTCATATTTTGATTACTGGACCCTTGCCTTGTTTCTTTTAACTTGGTGCTCCCTTTGCTCCCTTATTCTTGCATACCAGACTTAGTAATCTCAGAATCCTGATTCATCTGGGCCTGGGGCCCTGCCATACCTGTCCTAATGTTGTCTCTGCTTGAACTTCAATCTCCTCTACTTATTTCCTAATACTCATTATCTATTCCAGTGCTTTGGGTATAGCCAAATGCCTCTATCAATGAGCTCTTCCAGGCTACTGAGGACCCACCTACAATTTCTAGTTAGATGTTGCTAATGCCAATTATCTATTTACCTATTGCCTGTTGTTAGACTTTACCAATGTGCTATCTACTGGTCCAGATGTCTTATCTTTGCACAATAAATGTGTATTGAATTTAACTTCCTGGAACCTTCCCAGATTGCCTGCGCTGCTCCAGTGGGTCTGGCTCTCCCTGGTGAGGTTCCAGGGTTGCCAGCTGTCTGGTTTTGACAAAGACAGTCTAACATTTGAACTTGCTGCCCAGTAAAAAATAGCAGACATATGACTGTCTCTTTTTTTCCAATTAAATAAATGTTATCATTTTCTTATAGCAAAACTAGTATACACATAAGCGGTGCAATCTGATGAAAGCTAGAAATTGTTTTCAGTTCACTTTTTATACTATCTCTTTTCAAAATTAGAGCTTCAGGTACGTATCCAATGTGTCTAGTATTTTGCAGATACCATTTAGCAACATGAGCTGGACTATTGTTTCTCCAACCACATCTTACAGCATGAGAGAATATAGAGCAAAAATACTAGTCAGTTTGTACCTTAGTAATTAAATTTAGTGATAAGCACATCATTATCATCAAAGTACCTGCTTTAGTGTTGAGCACAGTTTTAAAGTAAATGCAATGATTGCTAATATCTCCACTTCCAAAAGGGGAAAAAATATTTTAGGTGTAGCTTCCTTAGATGGCATTCAATAGATAGATAGATAGATAGATAGATAGATAGATAGATAAAAATAAGCATGAACACCGTTAAAAATAAAGTAGGAGACTTCTGATTCTTGGAAGATGTAGTAGATGTATTTTTATCTATTCCTCCCACCAAGTACAAGTAAAACACCTGGATATTACATATAAAACAAATATAAGAAGACTCGGAAAGGTGAACAGAAGAAAGCAGACCAGCTAGGGACTTTGGGACCAAAGAATGACAGCTGGTGGTTTACCTAGATTTTCCTTTTGCCTCACATATCCCAGACTTGGAGCTGAAGAAGCTGGCAATCCAGAAACACCAAGAGGTACATAAAGAAACAGTCTAAACATTTAAGCCTGCTCTTTTTAGCCAAAGGACCAGGAAAGAGGCAGCCTTGCCAAACAGAAAACTTTTAGACAATAACTGCTCCACATTAGCCAAACACTACAGAAAAAATGATGACACCCCCCGCTAACCCACCCTGCCCATGTCAGTAAAGTTCAACAGGCAAGTTCATACTTACCTTTTCACCAGGCTGTAATAAGATATCTCAACATCTCCACCTAGAAGGTGTCAGAGAAGGCCAAGTAGGAAATCCAGACTTTCATCTAAATTAACCAGTAATGATCCCTCCTCCTACTCCCGTGGTGTCAGTGGATACCATCGTGGGGAGCCAGAACTTCCCAGAGTAACAAGTAGCCTCCAATGTCAGGTGTCACCTAGGCCAAATGGGGAACCTGGACTTTTACTTCTACCTAACAGTAATGAGGGAGCCCTACTCCTTCCCCTTCTAGAGGGGTATCAGAGAAAGCCAGCTGAAATAAGCTTAAATGGGATACAGTGTCTCATAATATGTGAAAATTTCCAGGTTTTGATAAAAAAAAATCATGCATCAGATCAAGAACCAGGATAATCTCAAACGGAATGAGCAAAAACATCAACACTGAGCTGAAAAGGATGTAAGAATTTATCTGACATAGATTTTAAAGTAGCTATAATACAACTGTTTCTTTATGCAATTATAAACACACTTGAAACAAATGGCAAAACAGAAAATCTCAGAAAATAATAGAAAACAGAGTAGAACCATATGGAAATATTAGATCTTAAAAATACGATAATTGAAATAAAAAGGGATGGGTTCAACAGCAGAATGGAGGGGACAGAGAAAATAATCTGTTAACTGAAAGATAGAACAAGAGAAATTACCCACTCAAAACAACAAAAAGAAAATAGACTGAAAAGAAAAAAAAGAGACTCAAGCACTCATGGACCCATAACAAAAGAGTAACATTTATGTCATCAGAGTGTCAGAAAGAACAAAGAAAGTGAGCAAGGCTAAAAATATACTCAAAGAAAGATGAAAATCCTCCAAATTTGGCAAGAGACATAAACCTACATATCAAATCAACAAGATGAACAAATCTCAAATAAGATAAACTGAAATGAAATCCACACAAAGACATATCATAATTGACTTCCAAAAACTAAAAACAAATGAAAAATCTTGAAAGCAGCCAGGGAGAAACAATACCCGGATGGGCAAAAACAATTCAAATGACGGGCCGGGTGCGGTGGCTCACGCCTGTAATCCCAACACTTTGGGAGGCCGAGGTGGGCGGATCACGAGGTCAGGAGATCGAGACCATCCTGGCCAACATGGTGAAACCCCGTCTCTACCAAAAATACAAAAAAATTAGCCGAGCGTGGTGGCGGGCACCTGTAGTCCCAGCTACTCAGGAGGCTGAGGCAGGAGAATGGTGTGAACCCAGGAGGTGGAGTTTGCGGTGAACCAAGATCGCACCACTGCACTCCAGCCTGGGCGAGAGAGCGAGACTCCGTCTCAAAAAAAAAAAAAAAGAAAAAAAAAATTCAAATGACAGCTGACAGTTTCTCATCAGAAACTATAAAGACCAGAAGAGAGTGGAACAATATTTTTCACGTTTTGAAAGAAAAGAATTGTCAACCCTGAATCCTACACTCAGCAAAAAAAAAAAAAAATCCTTTAGGAATGAAGGGGAATCAAGTTTTCAACTGGACATGGTGGCTTGCACCTGTAATCTCAGCTACTTGGGAGGTTGAGGCAAGAGGAATGCTCAAGGCCAGGAGTTTGAGAACAGCCTGGGAAACATAGCAAGACTCCATCTTTAATTTTTTTTTTAATTAGCTGGGCATGGTAGTGCACACCTGTAGTCCCTGCCACTCTGCAGGCTGAGGTGGGAGGATTGCTTGAGGCCAGAATTTCAAGGCTGCAGGGAGCTATGACTGTGCCACTGCACTCCAGCCTGGGTGACATGCAATTATAAACATGCTTGAAACAAATGAAAAAATAGAAAATCTCAGAAAAAATAGAAAACGTAGAGTAGAACCATATGGAAATATTAGAACTTAAAAATACAGAGTGAGACCCCATCTCTAAAAAAATTTTTTAAAGACATTTTCAGATATGGGGAAACTATAAGAGAATTTGTTGCTAGCAGACGTGCCCTAAAAGAATGGCTAGTAGATGTTCTCTAAACAGAAAGGAAATGACAAAAAAAAGAAGCATGAAGTATCAGGAAGGAAGAAAGAATACAGTAAGCAAAAATAATACACGAAAACACAAAATTTCTTCTTTGCAGCCATAAAAATGAATGAAATCATGTCTTTTGCAGCAACATGGATGGAGCTGGAGGCCATTGTCCTAGGTGAACTAACTCAGAAACAGAAAATCAAATACCTCAGTTCTCAGTTATAAGTGAGAGCTAAACGATGGGTACACATGAACATAAAGATGGAAATAATAGACAGTAAGGAGGGTGATGGGGGATGTGGGTTGAAAAATTACCTATCAGGCACAATGGTCACTATTTGGGTAATGGGAACACTGGAAGCCCAATCCCCACCGGTACGTAGTATACCCATGTAACAAACATGCACATGTACCCCCTGACTCTAAACTAAAACTTTTAAAAAAGAAATACATGAGGCCCTTCTTGGGTTCCTAGAGCTGAAAGATGCACAAATGTAATCCAAACTAAATGGAATTCCATATAGAAATGTGACCACATGCCACACTCAAGAATCTAGCTCTCAAAGCCAGTAAGAAAGAAAGAGACAAAATTCAGCACACAAATCTCATGATAGAAGGATGGGCCTTTAAAACAAGCAAACAAACAAATAAACAAACAAACCTGAACCAGCATCCTTAAGGCTTACTTATTTCAATGCTCTGAACAACAACAAAAAATTAATTCAGACTGTTCAGACTGACCTTTAGTAATGCTGATCTTTGATCATCTCCTATGAGGAATCCTTAGTAAATTAAAAAGAAAACTTTTACTGGTTTGAGAACCATATGACAAAAGAGTATTTGCAAGTATACAACTGAACTTGCTTTAATACATTTTTCAGTTGAGTTTCCATGTAAGAGCTCAGTTAAAGATCCTGGAGGGCTATGGCATGGCAAACTTGATTTTTTAAAAATTGCCTTGTGGCCGGGCACGGTGGCTCACGCCTGTAATACCAACACTTTGGGAGGCCGAGGCGGGCAGATCACAAGATCAGGAGATCGAGACCATCCTGGCTAACACGGTGAAACCCCCTCTCTACTAAAAATACAAAAAATTAGCCGAGTGTGGTGGCTCATGTCTGTAATCCCAGGACTCTGGGAGGCCAAGGCAGGCGGATCACCTGAGGTCAGGATTTCGAGACCAGCCTGGTCAACATGGTGAAACCCCATCTCTACTAAAAATACAAAAATTAGCCCGGTGTGGTGATGCACCCCTGTAATCCTAGTTACTTGGGAGGCTGAGACAGGAGAATCGCTTGAACCCAGGAGGCAGAGTTTGCAGTGAGCCAGGATCACGTAATTGCACTCTAGCCTGGGTGACAGAGCAAGACTCTGTCTCAATAATAATAATAATAATATGTATGTTTAATATAGGAAAACAATCTTTCTTCTGTTGAGTTTTCTGAATTATATTTGACAGTTGAAACAAAAAATCTTGCACTCTCTGATGTGGTTCTAAATGTATGTAGACAAAATATATAAGACAATTATATTATAGACAGGGAAGGATTAAAGGAGGAAAAAAAAAGCTTTTAGGGAGAAAAACATAGGAGAAAACCTTTGGGATCTAGGCCTAGGAAAAGAGCTGTTAGACTTCACACCAAAAGCATGATCCATACAATGAAAAATTGTTAAATTGGGCTTCATCAAAACTAAAAACTTTTATTCTGTAAAAGACTCTGTGAAAAGGTTGCAAAACCAAACTACAGAGTAGGAGAAAATATTTGCAAACCACATACCTGGCAAAGACCTACCATCTAGAATATATAAAGAACTCTCAAATCTCAACAGCAAAAAATCAAAAAATTCAAAAATGAGCAAAAGACATGAGCAGATACTTCACCAAGTAGGTTATACAGATGGTAAATACGCACATGAAAAGATGTTTAACATCATTAGCCATTAGGGAAATGCAAATTAAAATCACAATGAGATATCATTATATACCTATCAGAACGGTTACAACAAAAAATAGTGACACCACCAAATGCTGGTGAAGACATAGAGAGACTGGATCATGCATGTATTGCTAGTGGGAATGTAAAATGGTACAACCACTGGGAAACACTGTCTTATAAACTAAATTGCAACTACCATATGACCCAGTAATTTTACTCCTGGGCAGTTATCCCAGATAAATGAAGACCTACGTTCACACAAAAACATGTAGATAAATGTTTATAGCAGCTTTGTTCACAATAGCTCCATACTGAAAACAACATTCAATGGGTGAATGTTTAAACAATCTGTGGTGCATTTATTCCATGGAATACCACTCAGGAATACAAAAAAAATGAACTGGAATGAACTACTTATACACACAACAAACTGGATGAATCTCCAGAGAATCATGCTAAATGTGAAAAGCTAGTCTCAAAAGGTTGCATACTGTATGATTCCATACAGTATGTATGAAGTTTAATGGTTCCCAATGGTTAAGAAAAGGGCTGGATGTGGGAGGAGAAAGTGGGTATGGCTATAAAAGGGCGACATGAGGGATCCTGGTGGTGATGGAAATGCTTTGTATCTTGACTGTATCAATGTCGATTTTCTAATGGAACTAGTGTTCTAGGGTTTTGCAAGATGTTACTCTTGGTGGGAACTGGGTTAGGTGTGCAAGGAATCTCTATTCTTCCTTTCTTTCTTTCTTTCTTTTTTCCTTTTTTTTTTTTTAGATAGAGTCTAACTCTGTCGCCCAGGCTGGAGTGCAATGGTGTGATCTCGACTCACTGCAACATTTGCCTCCCGGGTTCAAGTGATTCTCCTGCCTTAGCCTCCCAAGTAGCTGGGACTACAGGCGCCCGCCACTACGCCCGGCTAATTTTTTGCATTTTTAGTAGAAACAGCGTTTCACCGTGTTAGCCAGGATGGTCTCCATCTCCTGACCTCGTGATCCGCCTGCCTCCACCTTCCAAAGTGCTGAGATTACAGGCGTGAGCCACCGCTCCCGGCCTGCCTGTATTATTTCTTAAGACTACATGTAAATCTACAAGTGTGCCAAAATTAAAAGATTTATTAAAAATAAATAATTATGTTAAGAGATTATAATCCATGAGCAAAATGGAAATACATAAGTCTGTACTGATATAAATAAATAAATAAACCTAAAAATATAAAATAATACTCAAAGGTTCATAATGAAAAGTAGCAGTAATTTTTCCTCCTCACCTCCCAGTACACTTCTCAGGGACAACTACTTTCAACACTTTCAGTTGGGTTCTTCTTTTATTTATCTGTATATTTCTATATGTAATTTCTAAGCTTATATTGCTGTTTTTATCAGTTTTTTGCATTATCTAGTGACTTCCTATTTTGATACATGAGAATTTCTTCCACCCTCCCAACTCATTCTGCTAAATCAGTGGTCAAAATCTCTAAATATCTTTCATTTTTGAACCAAGGAGATTCAATGATTCTTTTTTGTATATCCTTTTGTTTTTAAAAGTTCTTAAAAGCATTGTATTTCCTTAGGCAATATGTACCTATCAAAATGCTTTGTCAGATCAGTCAAATGTCCACCAAAATTTTTCTGACCCCTATGTGTATCAGGTAATGTAAAAATTCCATTTTACTTATTGGAAACTTCCTTCTTAGAGCTGCCTCTCTTTTTATTTGCCTGCTGTAAACTGGACTAATTGTTCCATAGGCTTGCAGCACTATTGTCATCCTGGAGCTTCCCTCCACTGTTACAGTATTGATGCCTTTGTTTACTAGACCTCATGTCTTCTTTCTCAGTTTACAACCTCATTTTGCAGGAGAAAATCCTCTAGTGTCCTCAAATCAGAGGATAAATGGGAGGTAAAAATTTTAAGTCCTTTGATATTCTTGCATGACTGAAAATGACTTTAGCCTAACTTGGCTCAATATAGAATTATACAATGAAAATAATTTGAAAGTGTTGCTGCACTTTCTCTAGGCTTCTAATATTGGTGCTGTAAAATTCAATGCTGCATTCATTCCTGTTCTTTGTAAGAAAAAAAGGACATAGGTATATATGCATAAATTGTCACAAATTTAAAAGCACGAAGAAATAATGTAAACAACTTTGTGCAAATACATATGAAGGCAGATGAATGGCATCTTGTACTAAAAAGCATAAGTTACCAAAATTGGCCTGAGAATAAATAATGACAGTTAAATAACCTAATAACCAGAAATAATTTGAATTACATTTAAAAGGCTTCCCACCACTTATACTGCAGGCCCCAATTGTTTTAGCAGTAGATTTTACCTCAACTCTTTAAGATGAAAAGCCTCCAATATTCATTTTTTATGAATATATTGTAATCTAATCTACGAATACATTACAACTAAAACCAGATAAGATCAGTACAAGAAAAATTACAGACCAAACACCCAAATATAAATGGAAAAATCCAAAATAAAATTTTAGCAAGTCTATTTCAGTATTTTTAAAAAGTACATCATGAGCAAGTATAGTTCATTCCAAGAATGTAAAGATGTTGCAACATAAAAAGTCTACCAACATAATCACCACATTAACAGATTAGAGAAAAATATGACCATTCAATACATGCAGAAAAATTATTTAATAAAATTCAACACTTACTCATGATTTTAAGAAGAACAATCTTTAGCAAACCAGGAATAGAAATGAACCTTTACTTAACATGATATAGGGTATCAATTCAAAACTTAAAGGAAATATCATACTTTATGGTGAAACCTTAGAGGCCTTCTCATTAAAATAAAAAACAAGACAAGGGCAACTGCTAGTATTACCTCTATTCCTGGGGTACAGAGGGAAGGAGTTGCTTCTCATCATAAGATCTCTTGTACTGTTGGCATGTTACTACATGTTCATTACTTTGATTTTTAAATGTTTTTACATAAAAACGATTATAATCGAATTTATAGTTATTTCATGCTTGCTTTGCCCACCATACCTATGATTAAGTCAAAGCTTAATCAGAAATATATCATCTAATTATAATGTTGCTATTATAGAAATTCATTAACCTACTTTATAATGATCCTTCTTTGATGTGATTTCTAGGAATACAACATAGTGAGAAGTAAAGATAACTTGAAGTGACCATGTAAAATAAATTAAATTGTATCAACAGTCTTCTTAAGGGTCTTGTGATCAGCCAAAGCCTAGTTCATGAAACACGCTAGGATCCCGAGTCTGGAAGGTCACAGAGGTATTCTTGTGCAACATGCCACCAACTACTTGAACTCAGTATTTTCTTAATTGTTCTGTGTTCCTGACTTATTTTCATATCACCCAAGGTGTAGAATACTAGGTTTAAGTCCTAAAATACTTTAAATTAACAATAATAATGATGGTAGTAAGATAATATGAAGATGATGCCTAACATTTTTTGCACACTTACCATGTACCAGACATTGTGCTCAATATTTCTTTCTTTTCTTTTTTTTTCTTTTTTTTTTTTTTTTTTTTTTGAGATGGAGTTTTGCTCTTGTTGCACAGGTTGGAGAGCAACGGCACAATCTCAGCTCACCACAAATCCGCCTCCCGGGTTCAAGTGATTTTCCTGCCTCAGCTTCCCGAGTAGCTGGGATTACAGGCATGCATCACCATGCCTGGCTAATTTTGTATTTTTAGTACAGACAGGGTTTCTCCATTTTGGTCAGGCTGGTCTCGAACTCCCGACCTCAGGTGACCTGCCTGCCTCGGCCTCCCAAAGTGCTGGGATTACAGGCGTGACCCACTGCACCTGGACTTTTGTGCTCAATATTTCATGTATGTCATCTTATTTGATCATAGGGAACCAACTGATAGCTCCCTATAAACTACTTATTAATTACAAAAGAAAAACAGTAATTTACAGTGGAGAAACCTGAAATACATCACTCTAATCAAGTGATAAAGTTAATACTAACAATATCGGAACAATCTGACATGATTTCTCTCCTAATATGATGCACTGGGAAAGACACGACATAGCGCCTGTGGTATTTTTGCCAAAAATAAATAATCTCAATTTAATCATGATAAAACATCAGAGAAATCCAAATTCAGAGACATTCTGGAAAATAACTGACCTGTACTTTTCAAACATGTCAAAGTCATGAAACACAAAGACTCAGGAATCATTATAGATTAGAGGAGATTAAAGAGTGATGACAAATGAATTCAATGCATTATTCTGTTCTGGACTCTAAACTGGGAAAAATAACTATAAAGGATAATATTCAGAAAAATGAAAAATTTGAATGTATGCTACAGATTAGATAACAGTATTGTATAGATTTTAAATTTCCTGATTTAGATAAATGTACTGTAGTTATATAAGATAATCTTCTTGTTCTTAGAAAATATACACTGAAGTATTTTGGAATAAAGGTGCGTGATGTCTCCAATTTGCTTCCAAATGATTCAGGAAACAAATATATAAATATACTTTTACAAATATATAAATATATGTGTATGTGTCATACATATATATAAATGTATATGTATGTGTGGGTATGTGTGTGTGTATATATATATATATATATACACACACACACAGACATATATAGATACACCCACACATACATAAATATATCGACGCATACATAAATGTATGAGATGTGTATATATATACATACACACACCCCCCATATATATATATATATATATACCCCCACACATACATACAGAGAGAGAATGATAAAGTAAATTAAGTAAATGGGGCAAAATATAAACAATTGCAAGTTTGAAATTATATCAAAACAAAATTTACAAAAATGAAATAGCCATTATTATCCTATACTATATATCAGGAGAGTAAGGATCAGAAAGCTAAGTAATTTACACAATTAATAAGTGGTTGAGTTTGGATACAAACCCAGGTTGTCTGATCTCAAAGTCCATCCTCTCAATTATTAGGGCATATTGCCTCAAATTAGTATAATTTTTTTTAAGAACAGGATGTATGCATCTAAATCAGTGCTTTCTTTAAAAGTGCTTATCTTGAAGGGATATATGCATAATCAATTCATGCTCTTGCTGCCTCAAGTTCTATCTATGGAAATACCATCTAAGATCAGTTTGCTACTCACATACTCAAGTTCGCCCTGATTTTTTTATTCCTCCTATCTCAGGGATATTCCCAAAATGATGATTTTGAAGGGAATGCATGAAGTATGCTATGTCTGTTTTAAAAGCTGTCCCATGACTGTACAGGTGTCTTTGTTTAATCTCCTTCAGCCCTTTTGAACACATTAATTACAATAATTGCTTTAACTTTTAATTTTCTATTTCAATTTTTATTTACTACTATTATTATTAGTTTTGAGCTGGAGTCTCACTCCGTGGCCCAAGCTGGAGTGAAGTGGCACAATCTCTGCTCACTGCAACCTCCACCTCCTGGGTTCAAGCGATTCTCCTGCCTCAGCCTCCTGAGTAGCTGGGACTACAGGTTTGCACCACCATGCCTGGTTAATTTTTGTATTTTTAGTAGAAACAGGGTTTCATCATGTTGCCCAGGCTGGTCTCGAACTCCCGGCCTCAAGTGATTCACCCACCTCAGTCTCCCAAAGTGCTGAGATTATAGGGGTAAGCCACCATGCCTGGCCAAGCACAATAATTACTTTTAAAGCCAATGTGTGGGCCAGGTATGGTGGCTCATGCCTATAATCCCAGCACTTTGGGAGGCTGAGGTGGGCAGATCACATGAGGTCGGAAGTTCGAGACCAGTCTGAACAACATGGAGAAACCCCATCTCTTCCAAAAATACAAAATTACCCAGCATGGTAGTGCATGCCTGTAGTCCCAGCTACTTGGGAGGCTGCAGCAGGAGAATCACTTGAACCTGGGATGCAGAGGTTGCAGTGAGCCAAGATCGCACCATTGCACTCCAGCCTGTACAACAACAGCAAAACTCCGTCTCAAAAAAAAAGCCAATGTGTGGTAAAAATAATCAATGGGGAAATCATAGTCTTTTCAATAATGTGGTGCTGATATAATGGAATAGCCATGTGCAAAAAAAAATGAAGTGGGACATCCTACCTCATACCATACACAACAATTAACTCGAAATGGATCAAGGACCTAAATGTAAAAGCTCAAACTATAAAATTCTTAGAAGAAAACATAGGCTTAAATCTTGCTTTTTTTAAGGCCAGCATTCCTTAGTTATGGCAATTTTCTATACCCTTAGAAAGCACAACTTTAAATATGACAACTTTCTATGTCCATAGAAAATACAAACAACAAAAGAAAAACAGATAAATGGAACATCATCAAAATTAAAAATATTTGTGCTTCAAAAGACACTATCAAGAAGGTGAAAAGCCAACCAACAAAATGGGAGAAAATATTTGTAATTCACATATATCATAAATGACTTAGATCCAAAGCATATAATAAACTCTTACAACTAAATAATAAAAATATAATTTAAAAATTCCAAAATGCCCAATTTTTTTAAATGGGCAAAGAATTTGAATAGACATTTCTTATAAGAAGACACAGAGGCCAGGCGCAGTGACTTATGCCTGTAATCCCAGCACTTTGGGAGGCCAAGGCAGTCAGGTCACCTGAGGTCGGGAATTCGAGACCAGCCTGACCAACATGGAGAAACCCCATCTCTACTAGAAAATTAGCTGGGCGTGGTTGCGCATGCCTGGAATCCCAGCTACTCAGGAGGCTGAGGCACAAGAATCGCTTGAACCCAGGAGGCAAAGGTTGTGGTGAGCCGAGATGGCACCATTGCACTCCAGCCTGGGCAACAAAAGCGAAACTCCATCTCAAAAAAAAAAAAAAAAAAGACACAGAGGAGACCAATAACACGTGAAAAAATACTCAACATCATTAGTCATTAGGGGAATGCACATCAAAACTACAGTAAGGTACCACTTCACACCCACTAAGATGGCATTAATAAAAAAAAGACAGCAACAATGTTGGCAAGGATGTAGAGAAATTACACCTTACTGGTGGGAGTGTAAAATGTAAAATGATGTATTCCCTGCAGAAGACCCTAGCAATTACTCAAATGGTGAAACATTAAGTTACCATATAATCCAGCAACTCTACTCCTAGGTACGTATTCAGGAGAATTGAAAACATATACCCACCCAAAAACCTGTACACAAATGTTTATAGCCCCATCATTCAAAATAGTCAAAAGGCAGAACAATGCAAATGTCTATCACCTGATAGACACAATGTGTCTATATACACAATGTGTCTATCACCTGATAGACACAGTGTGTCTATATAAGCACAATGTGATATATCCATACAATGGAATATTTATTGGCCGTAAAAAGAAATGAAGTACCGACACATGTTATAATATGGATAAACTTTGCAAACAGTATGCTAAAGTGAAGGAAGCCAGATACAAAATGTCACATATTGTAGAATTATATGTGATTATATGGTTCCAATATGAAATATCCAGAATAGGCAAATCTATATAGACAGAAAGTAAATTAGTGATTACCAGAAGCTGGGAGGAGGAGAGCAAATGAGGAGTTTCTATTTGGGATGATGAAAATGCTCTGGAATTGCGTAGTGGTGATTGATGCACAACTCTGTGAATATACTAAAAACAACTTTTAAAGAGTGAACTTCATGTACGTGAATCCTATCTCTTTATTGTAAAAGATGAGTCAGTCGGGCGTGGTGGCTTACGCCTGTGATCCCAACACTTTGGGAGGTCGAGGCGGGTGGATCATGAGGTCAGGAGATCAAGACCATCCTGGCCAACATGGTGAAACCCCGTCTCTACTAAAAATACAAAAATTAACTGGGCATGGTGGCATGTGCCTGTAGTCCCAGCTACTCAGGAGGCTGAGGCAGGAAAATCACTTGAACCCAGGAGGTGGAGGTCGCAGTGAGCCAAGATCGTGCCACTGCACTGCAGCCTGGGTGACAGTGGGAGACTCCATCTCAAAAAAAAAAAGATGAATCAGTGTGGGTGCCTACATTACTATTCAGGAATTGCTCTAGGCTTTCTTCACTTCTATGTGACACTTTTCTCACCTTCTCTGTCTTCTCAAACATCTCTGACTATGTATTTTCATTCTCATTTTCCAGCTTCCCTCTTAAATTTTTAAATTTTTTAAATGAAAATAATTTTTTTTAGAGACAAAGTCTTGCTCTGCTGTCCATGGCTCACTGCAGCCTCAAACTCCTGGGCTCAAGCGATCCTCCCACCTCAGCCTCCTGAGTAGCTGGGACTACAGCTGTCCACCACCATATCTAGCTTCTTTTTTTTTTTTAAATGAGAGGAGGTCTTGCTATGTTGCCCAGACTGGTTACAAACCCCTGGTCTCAAGTGATCCTCCCACCTTAGCCTCTCAAGTTGCCGGTATTCCCTCTTGAATTTGAAGAGACTCAGTGTATGAACATTCCATCTATTTGACCACAATAATTGATCTAGTGATGGACATGTGACCCATGGAAGACCAATTAGTACCAACAATACTCAATTTAGGCACTTCCAGTTGCTCCACCAGGGAAGCAACTTCTACTGCTGGATGAAGCATTGTGACATTGAAGGCACCAGGGGTCTCTAGTAAGAGCCTGAAAACGAAAACCAACACAAGACAAGTATTTCTGATGGTTCCTGGTGAAATAATTTGCACACTGAATTAAGCCACACAGGAAGTTGGATCTGCCCCAGTCATTTATGCTTATAGTAAACCATAAATGGCCTGTTTTGCTTAAGCCAGTTTGGGTAGTTTGTTTTTATTATTTTTTGGTTACTTGCAATGAAAGAATCCTAAATGATGAGACTACTTTTCCTGGTGCGCAACCCTCTTTAGGACATGATTTCAAATCTTTGCCCCCTGTAGGACCCTGCCTATCAGGCCTACACTCAGTGGTTCCTGCCTATCAAAGGAGGGACATCAAATAATCCCTATACTACAGCACATGTAAATTAGACTCTCATGTAAAACACACATAAATGAACATTAAACAGTTGCTACCCCTTTACTGAAAAGTTGGAAAGGAATTGGTGATGGCACAAAGCAAGAGAATGATACCAGAATCAGGAGTTATTCTCTTCTTACACAAAAGCCAGAGAGTTTGATTGCCAGTACCAGGGAGAAAAAGTGCATGAAGGCCACAATAACCTCGATAAGGGGTAACTTAAGTTGGCCTCTGAGAATTAAACTAGTAGAAACCCTACACAATGAATGGTCATAGCCATCTATGACAGCCAATGAAGAGAGTGCCTCTAAATGTGTGACTTGAGGTTTGGAAACATTCAAAACTCCAATTAAAGTATTCATCTCCAAGAAACCCAAATGGAATGCAACTGTAATTAAGTAAGCTGAAAACTAATTATATGTTCTCTTGCACCTAGCCGCATGTTTGGTACAAAGCAGTGTCAGTAAATATTTGTTGAATGAGTGAATGAATGAATCTGCATGAATAAAAGGGTCAACACAGCAGGGAAAATCTAAGGAGCTTGAAGCAGGCATCCTCCACGTGTAATCCAGGGGACAGCGTGCCTCACATAGATATAGACATAGTTACAAACATGGATGTGGATATGGATAGACGGTAGAGACAGACCTGGCTCTGTGTGATTGGTTAATACACATCTACCACCAGATGCCCACTCTCAGTGAGGGAGTCAGACCCTGGACCCTATTGCACTGAACCAGGTAAATTTCACTTTCTGTGGCCTCTTGGCAGCCAGCCAGCTGGATTTCTTCTAGTGATAACCTCTGCATTTGTCATGAGCTAAGCTAGCCTTAGCACCGCAAGTACCTTAACCTACACATGGAGCAATGAAAAAACAACCTTAGCATCAGGAAAGACATTGAAAAAGTAGACATCGGGGTAAGGGGAGGGAGAGCATTAGGACAAATACCTCATGCATGCAGGGCTTAAAACCTAGATGACAGGTTGATAGGTGCAGCAAACCACCATGGCACATGTATACGTGTGTAACAAACCCGCAAATTCTGCACATGTATCCCAGAACTTAAAGTAGAATTTAAAAAAATTTAAATTTTTTAAAAAGTAGAAATCGTATGCCGGGCACGGTGGCTTACGCCTGTAATCTCAGCACTTTGGGAGGCTGAGGTGGATAGATCGCCTGAGGTCAGGAGTTCCAGACCAGCCTAACCAACATGGTGAAACCCTATCTCTACTAAAATACAAAAATTAGCCGGGCATAGTGGCGGGCGCCTGTAATCTCAGCTACTTGGGAGGCTGAAGCAGGAGAATCGCTTGAACCCGGGAGGCGGAGGTTGCAGTGAGCCCAGATCGCGCCATTGGCCCTCCAGCCTGGCAACCAAGAGAGACTCTGTCTCAAAAAAAAAGAAAAAAGTAGAAATCGTGCTAGATAATAAGTGTATGTAATTTTCTGCTGTGTGATTCCTCTTTCTACAATCACATATTGGGAGCACTTGAATAAGGATTGAGTGAGAATACTGCCTGTGCAAAAATAGCCCTAGGCTCTTTATGACACCAAGAGAGGGTGTAGAGAGCCCTCCCCAATATCCATTGAGGAGGACACCATATTCACATAGGCACTGATGCATCTCTTGCTCTAGATACAAACATTTTCCAGATTAAAAAATGAAAACAAGTTTTCCATTTCTAAACTTGCCAGGTCAATGCCAGGCCTTGCATTGTTCTGATGCGTGGTTACACTTTCTTATCAAAGGAAAACACAGGGGCCTCATCAAGCTCTCTGTGTCAGTCATAATTACAGAAAGAAAGTTTGATTCTATCTTGATTTATTCTCTCTCTCTCTTTTTTTTTTTTTGGTCAAAAGGTCAACAACAACAAAAAAATGTTTGCTCAGAGAGAAAGGAGATTATGTAAATAATTAGCCCACTCCAAGATTATGTTGCATATATATAGTACAATGGAAAGCTTAAAAAAGGACTGGAATTCACAGGGGGGGCCAGACAGTTTATGAATTTGGGAAATAGAAACTGTCTATAGGTCTGCTTATCTGAATGCATGGAGGAAGAATTGGGCTGGTTAATGGAATGAGCCCTCCCCCACAAGCCCACACCAGGATTCTCAACTTGCAAAGAATCAGAAATCAGTGAAGGCGACCTAAATGTTAATAACATACTGAACCAAATGGAATCTCTTCATCAATTGCTAAAGCTATTGTGGTACAGAATTATGTAGTGTCTGGGTCATCTGTATGTATACCAATTCCTCCACATAGGACCAAAAAGAGAGAGAGCTTGAGAAGAAACGTGGACACGAGATTTCTAGGATAGCCAGGTAAGATTCTGCTCAGAGTGGCATCCCAGACACCTTCTCAGGCTCATTTTGATGATGCTTTCTTTCTCTGATTTTATAGGCTCACCCATAGCTTTCTCATGTGTGATTTGGTCTCCCGAGGCTGAAGTCTGAAGTATGAAAAGGTAACAACAGTGCCAAAGCCTTTACCTGACCATTAAGTGATGTGTCTATCCCCCTTAGGTGAAAATGGGTATATTTATCCAAATATCTTTGTGGGATTTTTGTTGTTTGTTTGTTTCATTGTTGTCCTCTGCTTTCAAAGAAGACACTGCGGATTTCAAAAGCTGATGAAGATTGAAACTGTGCCATGCATTGGTATATTGAGGGCATCCAGGGTCCACAGTTGATACGCTGTACTGGGAAAGGAAAATTTTGTGGAAGGTTATGGAGGGTTTAGCACCACATCAAAGAATCAGCAGCCAGTGAGGACAGGCTTCTGACATCCTCATCTTGTTTATGGCCTCCTCAACCTGCACTGAGTTCCTACTTTTACCAACTCATTTCAGGTATCCTTAGAGACTAATCCTGATTTCAGCTCTCAGATCTAATACTTAATTATAACTGTTCTTCCAGAAAGGACATTTTGCTTGTGTTGACTACAACTCATATTTATCTCTTGGATTACTTTCTGCTCTCTCCACTCCAGGTAAACACTCCACCTGATCCAGGAACAAAAACAAAGCAAAGTTAGAAGGAAGAGAAACATGAAAAAAGACATTTTAGCTCATATGGAGGCTCTGACCACCAAGGCAAGTGACACAGATCCAGCCACAGCAGCAGTACCCTCAGGGGTGGCACCTCCAGTTCAGATTCCACTTGAAGATGCTCCGCCCATCGCCAGTCAAGGGGTAAATGGGCAGAAAAGCATGGGTCAAAAAGAGAATGATGAGATGGAAGAAATGTCTCATTCTACTTTGCGTCCAAGTACAGTGGCTGGTTCTTCAGGCCCAAATGTGGCTCCGGTTCACCCAGTATTGGAGGGGGCATCCTCTGCTGCTAATGATGGGGGAAATGTAAAGAAAAAAAATAGCCATAAAAGGAGGAATAGAAAGGAAAGTAAGGTTGTGTATCTTTCTTGGCCTCTGATGCTACAGCCTCGGGCGTCTTCTGCAGCCCCGGTTCTGAGTCAGACTTATGTTATGGGGGCTTTGCCAGTTGCCAATATCAATGTCAATGTAGGGCAAGAAAGCAGGGAGCAAAGAGGAAATAATAAGGAGGAGAAGACAGTTCTCTTGCAGCCTTGGAAGACACCGGCTGGCACCCTGCTGCCAGCAGCAAGTCCAGTTCAGTCCTCTCTTGAGGGGGCCTCTCTGGCAGCCAATGGGGAGATTAAAAGAGGGCAGAAAAGCCGCTATAAAGGGAGACATAAAAAGAACAAAAAGATTGTGGCTAGTCCCTGGCCTCTGAGAGTACAGGCTTGGACATCTTTCACAGTCCCAGCTCAGGTACAGATCATTTTTGCACAGGCTTCTCCAGTTGCTAATGATGGGGTCAGTGTGGGGCACAAAAGCAAGGATGAGATGGATAAAATCTCAACTCCCACTTTGTGTCAGAGTGCACAGGATGGTGTCCCATGCTCAGCTGCAGCTCTGGAGGGGACGTTCCCTGCTGCTAACAGTGAGGAAAAGATAGGGAAGAAAAGAAGACATAAAAGGAGGAATAGAAAGAACAAAAGTGTTCTGGCTCATCCCTGGCCTCTGACAGTACAAGTTTGGGCATCACTCACAGTAGCAGATCCAGCCCAGACTTTTTTTCAGAGAGAGTCTCCTGCTGAAAGTTCAAGGGTGAATGTGGGGCAGAAAATTTGGAGAATTCACCTGGAGAACAGTGAGGAAGAAACAAAGGCTGTTCTTCCTTGGTATGTGAGGGCACAGGTTGGTGCCCCTTTCTCAGCAACAGCTCCTTTGCAGACTTCATTTGAGGGGGCTCCATTTCTGGGAGTCCAAGCTGAACAAATTCACAAGGGTGCCTAAGAGGGGAGATGAGAAACAAATGCAGAACAGCGTAGAGCAGACCCCGAATTTCTATCAGGGTCGGAGAAATTCAGAGAGATACCCAGAGGATCAAAACTTGTGGAAATGTACTGTGATGAATTTTGTTAGGCAAGTCGACTGTTGTTGTGGGGAGCTCTGCACACAAGAGAGAATGGAGGCTTTGACTTTGGTAAATGCCCATACCCACATCAGTACTTCAGTGATGGAAATGCAGGGAAGAGAGAAGGAAATGGTTGAATGTCTGGATGGGGACATGGGAAGGTTTTCAAGGTACAGAAGAGAAAAGAAAGGGAATTAAGGAGCATTCAGTATCCTGTAAGTGCAATTGTCTACATTTGGTGGGGAGAGAGGTGTTTGAAATGCTACCCTGAGGAAAGGGAAGCTCACTACATAAATGGTAAATTTCTCCCTATTATACAGAATTATCACACTTACTCTCTTGAGGGATGATTTCTCTTTGTAATTAAGTTTTAAGTTGATTGGCAGATACAGGGTAATACTTCAGAAAAGCAAAATCACCTTTTTTCTCTGTGTATCCTCTTTCCCATTTGTTCTCTAACAGCATTGGGAAAGGTCTGTTGTTTATGGCTGATAAACAGTATTATGAGTCTGGATTATAAACCAAAGAAAGAATGTGTATTGAATCCTGAAAACCCTTCTCTTGACTGGAAAATGTTATTGTATATTGTATATTAGATTGTAAGCTGCCTTAATGATTGCATTTAGTTCTGATACCGGCCAGCTTGCAGTTGTTAAGAGCACAGACTCTAGAGCCACAATGCCTGAGTTCAAAGCCCAGCTTTGCTGCTTACTACCCATGTTTCTCTAAGTAAGTCACTCATCTCTTCTTAGGTTCCCCCTCCCTCACATGGGGATACTAATAGAACCTGCCTCAAAGAGTTGTGTGAGGATTAAATGAGTTAAGACATGTGAGGCACTTAGAAGAGTACTTTGCATAGAAGCTCTCTAACAATATCACTTATTGTTATTTGACCTTTCAGCATTACAGTTCATGAAAGGTATGGCACTGTGGTATCATATGTTCTAAAAAACAAATGTCACTGCATGCATAAGACGGAATATGATGCCTCCATTTAAATTATGGTAACAAAGATTCCTAAAGGCACAGAAAATGCTTGTGGATGAAATACTTAAGGAGAAGAAAAGCAGGCAATAAAATGGTTGCTACCTTTTCCAGGTAGTAGGGTCTCAACTATGTCAAGAAAACATGGAACAATAAAGGCCAGGAGAGACATACCTTATTATGTTAATATTGGTTACCGCTGGACGGGGATATCGTGCATAGCTGCTAGGTTTTTCTACTTCTTGACCCTTTTGTGTAACTGGTCCAAATTTCTACATGACCACATACCACTTTCTAATCAGCAAATAATCTAAGATAAATTAATGAGGGAACCAAGAAGAAGAAGAAGACTTCTCCAAGGTGGACTTATTGGAGGACAGTCACCCAACGTTGGAGGTGCAGAGGGGACAAGGCCTTTCTGGGTGAAGACTACCCCCTAGCCTAGGGGTAGTCTGAAAAAGAGATCCAAGCACCTTTGACTGGGGCCAAATAGCACACAGACAGTTACTATGCTGGGAAGGAGAGGAGGGACTTCCAGTTTTCGCAAACAATTTGCGGGGCAAACGAGGGGAGATGGCTTTTCTTGTGCTAGAAACAACCATTGCCTGATTCTGCAAGGCTGGCTCTGCTCTGGCTATTGTTGCTGCCATCTGTGAGGTTTGTTGTAAGCTTATCTGGGAAGCTTGGCTGGACAACGTAGTTGGGCATAGTTTGAGATTAAGAAGTACATTTTTGTATCCACCTTGTGTAGAGCCTGGCTTTGGGGTCATTTTAGTTAAAATGAAGCTATGATGGCAACATTAAAAGTGTAGATATTCATGGGAGGCTCTCTGTGTGTGTGTCAGGGGATGAGGGCTCAAGCACCCCTTTTATATGTTCCTTTGGCGAAATTTCAAGAAGCACCTACATAAAGGTACAGACAGGACTTTTCTGATGCCCACTCATCTCCTGCTCCAAGGGTATGCTTTCAAACCTGGCTCACACAGAAGAAAGGGCACAGGCTGAGAAGAGTGCACAGTCACGCTGCTAGGAGGTGCTCAGGGAATTCCCCTTTTTCTTTTTTTTTTCTTTTCTTTCTTTTTTTTTTTTTTTCGAGACAGAGTCTTGCTCTGTCGCCCAGGCTGGAGTGCAGTGGCACCATCTCCCCTCACTGCAAGCTCCGCCTCCCGGGTTCACACCATTCTCCTGCCTCGGCCTCCGGAGTAGCTGGGACTACAGGCGCCCGCCACCACGCCTGGCTAATTTTTTGTATTTTTTGTAGAGACGGTGTTTCACCGTATTAGCCAGAATGATCTCGATCTCCTGACCTCGTGATCCGCCAGCCTCAGCCTCCCAAAGTGCTGGGATTACAGGCGTGAGCAACCGCGCCCGGCCTCCCCTTTTTCAAAAGCTGCTTTGTTCCATCCCTGCCCTCCAGCACAAAGTTTGAGAGTAGGTGATTTTGTTTCTTTCTTTCTTTCTTTCTTTTTTTTTTTTTTTTTTTTTTTTGCCTGGTGTATGGCTTATCTCTGGAGTAAATGTTCTGCTTTGTAGGAACACTGATATAGTTCAGGGTCAAGGTCTCTCATCAGCCACCAGCTGGATGGGAACTGAATTTTTAAGGCAAGCATTAAAGTTTTGAGTCCTCTTGGCAAACTCACTCTGTCCTCCCACTGAGTCCACACAGGAGCAGTGGGAAAGATTGGAACCCGGCTACCTGCCCAGCTGAATGCAAATGCCATTATAAGGAGGGCATGCAAATACCTTTGGAATAAACTTTAGGAGGACACTAGTGTGACAGGATATGCAAAAACCCAAAGTACACAGCTTGCTTGCAGAAGTCCAAAACTGCTTTCCCGTCACCTTGCCATGTCCCTTACCTCTAGCCAAACTGTGCTTCCCACCCCACAGATCACAAAAGCAAAATACAAGACATCCTTTCACAGAGGGGACCCTTAAAGGATGCAACAAGAAGCTAACAGCCATCTTCTTGTTACATTTCTGCAGGATGAACAATCACTTGGCTGTTTCTCTCCTACTCCTTAATGACCCAAGCAATTCAGCTATTAAGTGATAAATCCTCTGTGTATTCATGACCGGCTGGTTTAATTCTGCAGCCCAAACTGCAACAATCAAGATAATTGAGCTGTCTCAGAAGCATTAGGGGAGCCAGCTGCTATCCAAAGCAGAAAACAAACTCACCGGGCAGCAGGAGCCCTGTCCCCCGAGAAAGAAATGCTGAAGAAAGGGACAGAATGGGATGAAGGGTATAAACTTTAAGAAGAGCTAGTGAAAGACAAAAACAGGGAAAAGTGTTTCCAATTCCTTCTGGACACCCTGCCACCTCCTCTTTTGGCCTATATCCTGGCACCCAGCTGCAGCAAGCTTGTAGAATTTACTCCAAGTGGCTCATTAACGGGTCCCAATCATCCTGAGGGAGCACAGGGAAGATGGACTAGCTACCTGATAAGAGAGATGACTTGGAAGGATGACTTCTAACTCCTGTGCCTTCGCTCACTGTTTACCCCAACCAATATGGGTTCTCTGAAAACAAAACAAAACAACACAACAGCCCAAGGAAGGGAAACAGGAGAACATTTACTTATTGGTGTTCAGCTTTTTCCTTTGTGGATTGTGGATGCTGAATAGGCTTGGTTGGGCAAGCAGATGATGTTTGGATGAGTGACTTCTGAGTCTCCATCACTCAGGATGGGCATATCGTTCAGCCAGATGCCCACTCACTAGCTGGAGAAGATTGTACCAAACCCAATACCCTCTTTGTAGGCTACAGACCTTGAGAGGTACTTCCGTTGTGTTTTCCTAGAGAATAAGCTCTATTTTAGCTGGTCCAACGGCTGAGCAGATGGAATTGCTCCATCTCTTTATAAACAGGTCAGAGCCTGACTACCTCTAGATGACTGCCTATAAAGTCACTCTCAATTCCAAACTCCCAAGACCAAACATTCTCATCCAGCAACACAGCATTTGGCTCAAAAAATGAATAAACTAAAGATCTTTTCCTTAGCTAAACGGTGGGAATGAGAGTTTTGTTTACCCGGGACTATTCTCTTTTCTGAATGAACCATGGTTAAGTGTTTAAGCAAGGAAATACATACTTGGAATGACTTTCTCTCAATTTCTTCTTATTTCAAACTATCATGCACACAGATAGCAGATTAATCTTTCAACAATTAATTTTATACTTTTTAAATTTTGAAATAATTCTAGACTCGTAAGAAGTTGCAAAAATAATGCAGAGATGTCCCTTGTACCCATTGCCCAGATTTCCCCAGTGGTGGCATCTTACATAATTATTGTATATTATCAAAACCAGACTCATTGGCTTATTAGAATTAAGTACACAGACGTTGCTCAGATATCAGCAGTAAAAAAAACTAAATTTTAAAACACTGCAATGGGCCAGGCGCGGTGGCTCACGCCTGTAATCCCAGCACTTTGTGAGGCCGAGGAGGGTGGATCACCTGAGGTCAGGAGTTCAAGACCAGCTTGGCCAACATGGTGAAACCTCGTCTCTACTAAAAATACAAAAATCAGCTGGGTGTGGTGGCAGGCGCCTGTAGTCCTAGCTACTTGGGAGGCTGAGGCAGGAGAATCGCTTGAACCTGGGAGGCGGAGGGTGCAGTGAGCCAAGATCGTGCCATTGCACTCTAGCCTGGGTAACAAGAGTGAAACTCTGTCTGAAAAAAAAAAAACAAAAAACAAACAAAAAAACACTACAATGAACCCCTAGTGCCCAAGGTTTCCAACTCAAGTGTCTGCCTGCTGCTCAGGTCCATCTGTAATAAGGCCCCACCCCCACCCAAGCAGCTAGAATTCCTATCTCAGCTTCCCAAAGTGCTGGAATTACAGCACTGGCCATAACTTGCCTTCTCTATAAAACGTTCCTTAGTTACTCCAGCCCTCCTTGAGCTTTTTTTAAATTGTGAGTTCATTATAGCTACAAGTCACTTTCAGCATGGGCTGCATAATTTAGCACATGAAGATTTTTAAAAACTGTTGTGCATTTTTTTTTTAGATTGTAGTAAAATATGCATAGCATAAAATTTACCAACTTAACCATTTTTAGGTGTACAATTCAATGGCATTAAATACATTCATGTTTTACAACCATCGCCACTGTCTATCTCCAGAACTTTTTCATCATCTCAAACAGAAACTCTGTACCTATTAAAGAATAACTCCCGGCCGGGCACGGTGGCTCACACCTGTAATGCTAGCACTTTGGGAGGCCGAGGTGGGTGGATCACCTGAGGTCAAGAGTTCAGGACCAGCCTGGTCAACATGGTGAAACCCTGTCTCTACTATAAACACAAAAATTAGCCAGGCGTGGTGGCAGGCACCTGTAATCTCAGCTACTCAGGAGGCTGGAGAAGGAGAATTGCTTGAACCTGGGGGGCGGAGGTTGCAGTGAGCAGAGATCACGCCACTTCACTCCAGCCTGGGTGAGAGAGCGAAACTCCATCTAAAAAAAAAAAGAATAACTCCCCAGGCCTCCTCCCCCAATTGCTGGTAACCTATTCTACTTTCTGTCTCTGTGAATTTAACTATTGTAGGTACCTTATATAAGTGGAATCATATAATGTTTGTCCTTTTATTGCACTATTCTAAAAAATATTTCAAAGATTCTGCTAGATTGGAAACCCTTCGAGGGCTCAGTACCCATCTTAAATAAGATAGATAGATAGTAGATAGATATATAATCTATTCCCACAGTACCCAGCACAATTCTGGGTGATTAATGGATGTAAATTTTTCTTACGTTGTCAGGAAACCAACCAAAAAAATTTCTTTTACAAACCAGGAATGTCTTATAAGATATCTCCTGGACATTTTGTGGTAACTTTCCCAGCTTTGGGTTAAAAGCACATTCTGGGGCTGGGCCTGCATCTTTGTAGGCCCAGTGGGTTTGGGCTGTGTGTACTGTGATAGGTTTGTATGCTGTTGAAGTTGCCTTCCTTTTGGCCAATCTCCCCAGATGATTGTTAAGCTTATTGAGGACAGATAAAATTTCTTTGGTGTTTCTTCACAGTACCAATGGCAGTGTCTGCTCCACACACCCATACAATGCACTTGAGCAATGTTGTCAAGATGGGCAGGGGGTGAGGGCTATGGGTAGGCCTTACATGGTTGTCAAGGAATCTAGGTTGATAAATATAGATGGGGAAGAAGTTGGCACTCACTTGGTTGGCAAACCAAAGTCCACAGGGCAAGATATTTCCACTCTTGGCATTCTCATTGGGGAAGAATGAATAATAGTAAGAACCGACATTAAGTGAGTAAATACCTGCCAGGCACTGCTCTAGGCACTTGACACATACTATCTCTTTTAATCCTCAAACTAATCTTAAGAGATAGATGCTATTATTTTCATTTTATAGATGAAGAAACTGAGGCATAAAAAGGTTAAGTAATTAGGAAAAAAAGTCAGGTTTTGAATTCAGATAGACTCCAGAGTCTGTCTGCACTCCTGGAGTCATGTGATGAATTAAAGAACATAAAAGCCTTTAGACAGCACAGCATGTATGGCTGGTTAGTTGAGGTGATTAGTTGAGGTGGTTAGAGCACAGGGCCAGATGATTGAACTTTGTAAGGATCAATTAGCTTTGCCCCTTTTCATGGCCTAACCCTTGCTGGAAAATGGCTGTCCTTGGTCGCAAGGAACCTGAAAGATTGAGAGCTGCCTCATCCCTGCTGTTGGCAAAACAACTCCAAGCCTATTGCCTACTCTAATTCCTATTGCTAATGGGTCATTGATGTCATGATCATACACTAAGGACGGCATGTTTTGATATGAAGGGACACGTGAACTTCTGAGAAGCTGAGGACTATGTAAACTCTGGGTACTGCAGGATTGTTATTTAAGGCAGGTCCCATGAAAGAGCCATTGTATTTCAAAGCCCCACACCACCACCACTGCAGAGGGCCTGTTTATTTTACCGTAGGAAATAAATGATGTTCAGCAATTTCTTTACCTAGCTGTGAGATTAAAGCACAGTCCCTTGGGCTCCCAACCCACTTCGTGTGTACAGGAAGTGGCCCCCCCGCCCAAGTAGCTGACTCAGTTTTAGAACAATATATATCCTGCAGGAATACTTCCTGTCACAAAATTTCACTGAACCCCTGAAGAAATAAACAGCTTTGGTTCAGGTGAAAAAGAAAGACCCAGATAAAGCAATGAAAATACATCACTGGGCTAAAGGGAAGGCCTGGTGGGACTTTGCATTCAGGAATGGGAGAATAGATCAAAAGAGAAAGGCTAGGCATAGGGGAGAATGTGCGAACAGCCCTGAAATTGGGGATCTTCATGACATATTTGGGGGACACTAAGGTAAGCAGGTTGGTGGAAGCAAATGGTTTCTCTTGGGGAGAAATTGTAGATAGGTTTGGAAATGTAAAATATTCTTGGGGGAGAAAGGCAGACAGAAGGATTTAGCCCTTTTCCTATTTGCCTCGGTGCTTGTGGCTGCAGCGTTTACCCTAAGAAAACTTTGCCAGGAAATCTGTCACTTTTATTATTATTTTCACATTGCTCTAGTATATCAACTTTGGAAACAAAAGGCATCATTCTATTAATAGCATTCTGTTTTTAGTAGTGGTATTTCCATTTACAAAGTATAGTAATTCTAAATCACCGAAAATGTCAAATCCCAGAAAACATAGCATTCCTACGTGTGATGTTAACATCATTCTCGAACAGTTGTTGGCCGAAGATTCACTTCATGAACCGAATTTTCTGAAATAGACGATTCTGATGATTCAGATGATTCTGATGTTAGTTCTGTTTAGAAATAACTCCAATAACAATTTTTATATTTTATTTTCTCATTGAAAATCAGTCTGATTTGCTTCAGCCTCAAAGAGCGTGTTTATGTAAAATTAAATGAGTGCTGGCAGTGAGCTGCACTTTTTTTTTTCTAAACAAGAAAAGGGTTAGATTTGAAACAGGAAGAAAGAGTGTGTTTTTGTCTCCTTTCCCTGGACCCTCTCCTTGCTCTGCTTAGCTCTCTTGCATCAGGTTTACAATGAATGTGGGAGATAGAGGAGGAGAGAACTCACCAGGAAAAAAGAAAGCGTGGACTCCATTCATTATTCCTGTCCCTACAAAGCCCCACTCCACTGGAAGTCTTTCATTCCCCATATTCTAAGCTTGATGCATATCAGAGTGCCCCTCACTGAGTTTAGAGTGGGGTTTAGTGAGGCTATATGGCCACTCTCCAATTCCCACATATGCCCAGTCCCTGTTCTGGTTAAGGCCCTGGTTTTAACAGCAAGGCATGTGGCCAACTAAGATTATTACTGTCCCCTTTGAGGGAGATCAAAGGTGGCAGAACCCCTCAGGACAGGAAGATGAATGGGCATCAGAAAAGTCCTGCCTGCACCTTTAAGTAGGTACTTCTCCAAAATCTCCCAAAGCCCCTGCTAGAACATCTGGGACGTGTAAATGGGGCACTTGAGCCCCTCGGAGCCTTCCATGACCATCTATCTACCCCTTCAATGTTGCCATCATGGCTTCACTTTAACTGAACTGACCTCCAAGCCAGGATATACAAAAGGCCAAAAGACAAATATAATTCTTAGTCAAAAAAACCCCTTTATTAGTATGGATAAGAAAATCCATTCGAACTCAGAGAGTTATTGTGAAAATTAAATATAACATACTGAAGAAAAAAATGTACTTCTTAGTCTCAAACTATGCCCAACTACCTTGTCCAGCCAAGCTTCCCAGATAAGCTTTCAACAAACCTCACAGATGGCAGCAACAATAGCCAGAGCAGCGCCGTCCCTGCAGAATCAGGCAACGGTTGTTTCTAGCACAATAAAAGCCATCTCCCCTCATTTGTTCCCACAGGTTGTTTGTGAAAACTGGAAGTCCCTCCCCTCCTTTCCAGCATAGTTGTCTGTATGCTGTTTGGACCCAGCCAAAGGTGTCTGGACCTCATATGCAGCAGCTGCTGCTGGGCCGGGGGTAGTCTTCACCCAGAAAGGCCCCATCCCCTCTACGCCTCCAACGTTGGGTGACTGTCCTCCAATAAGTCCACCATGGAGAAGTCTTCTTCTTCTTGGTTCCCTCATAATTTATTTTAGATTCTTTGCTGATAAGAAAGTGATATGTGGTCATGTAGAAATTTAGACAAAGTTCCACAAAAAAAGGGTCAAGAAGCAGAAAAACCCATCAGCCATGTATAATCCCATTGTCCAGTAGTAACCCATATTAACATAGTAAGGTGTCTTTCCTGGCCTTTATTGTTCCAAGTTTTCTTGACATGGTTGAGATCTTACTACCTGAAAATTGTAGCTATCATTTTATTGCCTGTTGTTTTTCTCCTTAAGCATTTTATCCACAAGCATTTTCCATGCCTTTAGAGTCTTTGTTATCATAATTTAAATGGAGACATCATATTCCGTCTTATGCATGCACTGACATTTGTATAACTTTTTTTGGATAGTAATTCTTAATCTTTTATCATTCTGCACTAAATTTCATGGAAGAGTCTTGTACTGTGGTATTACATGTCCTAATAACCTCTGGGTCTTCGTTGTATGCAAAAGGTTACCTTCATTCATTTGCTGAAGTTGGCATAACCTGGCTCTAAAAAAATTTCCTGTCAACCCCATGTTTATTTATTTATTTATTTTAATTGAGATGGTCTCTCAGTCTGTCACCCAGGCTGGAGTGCAGTGGCACGATCTCAGCTCACTGTAACCTCTGCCTCCTGGGTTCAAGTGATCCTCTTGCCTCAGCCTCCCAAGTAGCTGGGATTACAGGCGCATGCCACCACGCCTGGCTAATTTTTGTATTTTTAGTAGAGACGGGGTTTCACCATGTTGGCCAGGCTGGTGTCAAACTCCTGACCTCAAGTGATCTGCCCACCTCAGCCTCCCAAAGTGCTGGGATTACAGGCATGAGCCACAGCACCTGGCCTCTCAACCTCATGTTTAAAGTTGGGGCACCTTTAGCTGCATGGCTTCTAAAGCCACCTACACGACAATGCCTACTGTAGTCCATTCCATGCTTCTAACATGCAGCTCTGTCCTCCATGGTATAAGATGACCAGCTCATCCCAGTTTGTGTAGGACTTCCCTGGTTTTAACACCAAAAGTCCTGTCTCCAAGGAACCACCTTAATCCTGGGTAGATTTGAATGACGACGGGACTGTCCTGCTTTAATTGCAGAAATTCTTGCATCCCCAGAAATCTTTCAGCCCCAACAGACAGAAATGGTTGGTCACTCTCCATAAGATTCCATGGCTGATAAGTGACTTATGGCATTCCTTCTGCCAGAGGCATTTACTTATTAATAAAGATGCTTTCTGAATCATGAAGTCGGCCAGGTGCGGTGGCTCATGCCTGTAATCCCAGCACTTTGGGAGACCGAGGCGGGTGGATCGCGAGGTCAGGAGATCAAGACCATCCTGGCCAACATGGTGAAAACCCGTCTCTACTAAAAATACAAAAAAAAATTAGTTGGGCGTGGTGGCGCATGCCTGTAATCCCAGCTACTCAGAGCCTGAGGCAGGAGAATTGCTTGAATCTGGGAGACGGAGGTTGCAGTGAGCCAAGATCGTGCCACTGCACTCCAGCCTGGTGACAGAGTGAGACTCTGTTAAAAAAAAAAAAAAATCATGAAGTCTTCACAGTTTAAAGGAATGAATGCCTAATTGTGGGATTCCCAGACACTGGGACAAGTTGGCAGGAAAGCTATTTCTGGATTAATGGGTCAATCCCACCTTTCTCCCCACTGCCATACCCCTCTCACTTCTCATTGAATTGAATGTATGTTCTGCCATCCCAATTCTTTCTAGCAGACAATCTGCAGTGCTCTATTACAGTTATTGGGGGTCCTTATCCCCTAGGACATCAGTTCTCAAACTTAAGCTAACATCAGCTTCACTTGGAGGGGTGCCTAAAAACACAGGTTGCTTCACTCCACCCCCAGAGCTTTCATTCATGTGGTATGTGGTGGGGCCCAGGAATGTGCATTTCTAATGATTCACAGGTGGTGCTGCTGCTGCTGCTGGTCCTGTGACCATAGTGTGACCCATTGTGTAGAGGTTAGGAACACAAACTCTGTAGTCATGCTGCCTGGGTTAGAATCCTTTCTCTGGTACTAATCAGCTTCACAGTCTTAAGCTAGTTACTTGCCCTCTTGGGCCTCTGTTTCCCCATTGATAAAAGTGGAGGTAGTAATGGAACCTCTCTCCTAAGATTGTTGTGAGGCAATGAAACCGTGCCTAGACCATAGTAAGCTGCATGTTTATTATTATTACCCTCATGCTCAGGAGACTTGATCTGCTATTTTCCTTCTTTAGACTTAGAGCAAGCTGTAAACATTCAGGGCAGATGCACTCCTACAAGCATTCCTGTAATGCCTGACTACTGGGCAGAGGTTGCAGCTGCCCCGCATTCCCCTAGAGGCTGACTTGCCCTCTGGAGAAGTTTGGATGAGTCAACATTCAGTATCCTCTCTATCCTACCCTGCAGGCTCTTAGAGAGCTTCCAGAAGGTTTTCCAGGAGAATGCACATCAGTGTATACACAAAGCAGCCCAAAGTATTTGAATAACACATGGCCCTCTAAACACCATAGATAAAGCCTTAGTTGTTGGAGAAGAAAGAGCTTAGTTGAAATAGACACATGTGGACTTTTTAGTTGAAATAGACACATGTCTGAGGAGAGATGAGTTTGTAGCAGGATGCAAACATACAGTATTATACACTCACACATTCAGCTTGTTTTATTATAATTACTACTTTTTTTAGAGACAGGGTCTTGCTATGTTGCCCAGGCCAGAGTTTAGTGGCTATTCCCAGGCACGATCATGGAGCACTACAGCCTTGAACTCCTGGTCTCAAGTAATCCTCCTGCCTCAGCCTTCTGAGTAACTGAGACTACAGGCACGTGCCACCATGCTCATCTTCAGCTTGTTGTTGTTGTTGTTGTTGTTGTTTGTTTGTTTCTTTTGATAGAGTCTCGCTCCGTCACCTGGCTGGAGTGTAGTGGCACTATCTCAGCTCACTGCAAACTCCAACTCCCTGGTTCAAGCAATTCTCCTGCCTCAGTGTCCCAAGTAGCTGGGATTACAGGCATGCGCCACCATGCCCAGCTAATTTTTGTATTTTTACTAGAGACGGGTTTTCACCATGTTGGCCAGGATGGTCTCTATCTCCTGACCTCTATGATCCACCCACCTTGGCCTCCCAAAGTGCTAGGATTACAGGCGTGAGCTTCAGCTTGTTTTGTATTTTTTCTTTTCTGCATTTAGGAAGGTCATTTGGCTCATCTCCAGTAAAGGGCAACCTTCTGCGGATAAAAGGAATATCTCTTCTTCCCTCCAGGAAGCAGAGATAGGCAATTGAGTTTTGCGAATGCCAGGCAGCTTCCCTGACCTCCAGGTAAGAGAAAATTGTTTTCTGTTCCTACTGATTTAGGCTCCAGTTTTTTTGTTTTTTGTTTTTTTTGTTTTTTGTTTTGTTTTGTTTTGTTTTTTGAGGAGAGGGGAAGGAGCAGGAAAGGGAAGGGGAGAGACAAAGGGCTCCAGCTTTAATAAGCCATTAAGGCTCTTCCTGGTGAGCCCTAAGGGCTATTGCTAGTGCTAGTGAAAGAGAGAAGTGGGCCAATGGGGACAGTGGCAAACCAGAGAGTACAAGGCTGGTTTAAAGGGGGCAAGCACCACTCAGAGGCAATGGATATTTGCCAACTGAGATTTGAGCTCCTGTTGTTAGATCTTAAAATCTAAAAAAGAAAAGAAAAGAGGCTGGGCATGGTGGCTCACGCCTGTAATCCCAGCACTTTGGGAGGCCGAAGTGGGTGTATCACGAGATCAGGAGATCAGGACCATCCTGGCTAACATGGTGAAACCCCGTCTCTACTAAAAATACAAAAAATTAGCCAGGTGTGGTGGCTGTCAGGCCTCTGAGCCCAAGCCAAGCCATCGCATCCCCTGTGACTTGCATGTATACATCCAGATGGCCTGAAGTAACTGAAGATCCACAAAAGAAGTAAAAATAGCCTTAACTGATGACATTCCACCATTGTGATTTGTTTCTTCCCCACCCTAACTGATCAATGTACTTTGTAATCTCCCCCACCCTTAAGAAGGTACTTTGTAATCTCCCCCAGCCTTAAGAAGGTACTTTGTAATCTCCCCCACCCTTAAGAAGGTTCTTTGTAATTCTCCCCACCCTTGAGAATGTACTTTGTGAGATCCACCCCTGCCCACCGGAGAACAACCCCCTTTGACTGTAATTTTCCATTACCTTCCCAAATCCTATAAAATGGCCCCACCCCTATCTCCCTTCGCTGACTCTCTTTTCGGACTCAGCCCGCCTGCACCCAGGTGAAATAAACAGCCATGTTGCTCACACAAAGCCTGTTTGGTGGTCTCTTCACACCGACGTGCATGAAAGTGGCACGTGCCTGTAGTCCCAGCCACTCAGGAGGCTGAGGCAGGAGAATCGCTTGAAGCCAGGAGACGGAGATTGCAGTGAGCCGAGATTTCGCCAGCACACTCTAGCCGACTGTCTCAAAAAAAAAAAAAAAAAAAAAAGGAAAAACAAAGAAGTCAAAATCCCAGCTTTTTTTTTTAATAGGAAACCTCCTGATTTTTAAATGTTGTCAACCAACTGAAATTTTAAAAAAAACCATGTCAGTCAAACAAAATTTCCTCAGCACCTATTTGCTGCTGGTGTATGATTTCTGGATTGTTATGAGGGAAAAGAAGACACTAGGGCTTTTAGTGCCAATGGTAAATGAGGTTAGCAGCAGGCAGACAGGCAGGACAGACTAGGAGGTGGGGAAAAGCTGGGAGCCAGAGCCCCAAATGTGGTCCTTGAGTGGGAGTCATCCCTGCTCAGGAGGGGCTTGGTGAGTGGGAGTGGGCTCCAAAAGAGGCACGCTGAGAGAAGCAGCATTTGTAGTCATGAGCCGTGTTGGATCAGAATCCTTGCTGGCTAGCCACCCAGTCTTCAGTGGGTGAGAGTAACAACAACAACTAACATTTATTGGACACTTACATAGTGCCAGGCATTCTTCTGAAAGTTTTACATATATTACTTAATTTAATCATCACAATATCCCTGGGCGGGGGGGGGGGCAGGGGTTGATATTACCCTTATCTCCATGTAACTTCATCTCACTGGCACCCTATGCTTACCCCAGTTGACTTTACCAAGCAGGAGCTCTGACAAAGCATGCCACAAGCCAACTCACCACTGTGGGCAGAATGCACAGTTGGTGGCTAACATGAATTTCATGCAGCAACCCCACCCTGACACTAGGAAACCTGGGACTCCTGGCAGTGTTTCATAGAGGAGCTCCTGAACCTCTTCTTTGGAGCAAGGAACTGAACATGTTAATATGCCAGAGTTGGGGCAGTGGAAGCAGCTATACTATTACAATTCGATCACCTGTCACCTTAGGAACCAATAGCCAGAACCCTGGGTGAGTGACCTACAGGACAGGTCAATTTGATGGGAGGGAGGGCAAGGGCTATCTATGCCCTGGAAAGCTACTTCATAAAAGACATATCAGAAAGGGATTTGGGGGGCTGGAGAAGAGCATGAAGATACTGGAGACACAGAGCATAGAGGAGTGGAAAGGTAGACAAGGAGGAAGCAAAGACAAAGTTGGCCTGCATATAACTTTTCTGAGGGTCAATCTTGTATAGAGGTTATTAGCCTGGCTGGGAAAGAACCACAGAAGGAAGTGGGGTTAGGAAATTCAATCAGTCCAAATGTTGGACCAGGGCCCCTGGTCTCTTTGAACATTTTTTTCCATTTCCTTGCATAACCATAGCCACAGAAGCAGAGGAGGAGATTGTGAATCTGGCCTAAGGTCTTGGTTTATCATTATCTAAATATATATTTAACAAAAACCAAACAGGGCTTTTTAAAGCTCTGAGTCATGTTGTTTCTGCTATTTTTTTTTTTTTTTTTTTTTTAGGGAAATGAGCTTGTTGCTTCATCAAATGATGGGTTATTTATTGATGGAAAAAACTAACCAGGAGGACCGTTTCCCCATACTGTTTAGTAACTTTACACATACTCGGAAGTCTTATTTACATATCAGCTGAGGACTAGCAGTTACTAAATAACAGGAAATTCCGAAAATGTTTTAGTAACTGTAAGGTATCAAGGCTTTTCAGGTAGAGATGGCTTCATGTCCAATTTGTAATAGTAAAGCTGAAGTTGATGGAGTTTCCTCTCTCAACTACTGAATATGAATACTTGGTACCCACTAGTTAGTTGGTCATTCAACAACATTTACTGGGCACTCACTGTTGCCCTCACTGTGCCTAATAACAACAGCGACTATTTATGGAGAACTTATCATCTGCCAGACATTGGGTTAAGTAAATTATATCATTTAATCCTGATAACCTTCATACTTGGATAGAATTACTACCTTCATTTTACAGATAAGGAAACGGGAGTTGGAGACATTAAGTAACTTGCTCGGGGTCAGAGTTCAAGCCAGGTCTCTCTGCTTTCAAAACCTGTGTCCTAAACTATAATAACAACAACCACGACAATGACAACTGACTTTTATTAGATGGTCAATGTGTGCCAAACAAACACATAGTATTGTGTATGCATCGTCTCATTTCATCCTTATAATGACTCTATGAGTTCATCACTATTAGTATTATTAGCCCTATTTTGCATATGAGGAAAATGAGACTCCAAAAGGTAAAGTAATCTGCCCAGGGACACACAGGTGGTAAATGAAAGAACTGCAATTCAAAATAGCTCCATCTGACACCAGAGGCCAACTCAAAGGGTTACTTACTCCAGGAAGCTTTCTGTAAACCCTCTAAACTGTTTTAGGTGTCCATGCACAAGGTTCACATTGCACCTTGCCTCCTCTATCAAACATGTTATTAACATTACAAGGGGATTTCAAAAAGTTCGTGAAAAATGGAATTAAAGATAAAAGTAAAAAAAATATAAACTTTATTTCTCAACATGAGTTCCATCAAGGTGAAGACATTTTTGTAAGCTATAATACCAGTCACTTCATCCATCCCTAAATAATTGACGGTCCTGGGAATTTAACTATGTTATGCAATATTTTTCACATTATTAACTGAAGAAAATTGGTGCCCTCTAAAGATTTTTTAATATTAGGACCCAAAGAAAAGTCAGAAGGAGCCAAATAAGGACTTTAAGAAGGATGCCTAATGATTTCTCATCAAAACTCTCACAAAATTGCCCTTGTTTTATAAGAGGAATGGGGAGGAGCATTGTTGTGATAGAGAAGGACTTTGGTGAAGCTTTCCCTGGTATTTTTCTGCTAAAGCTTTGGCTAACTTTCTCAAAACACTTTCATAATATGAAGACGTTATCATCCTTTGGCCCTCCAGAAAGTCAACAAGCAAATGCCTTGAGCATCCTCCAAAACCTGTTGCCATAACCTTTGCTCTTGACTTGACCACTTCTTGGTAACTATTGCTTTGATTGTGCTTTGTCTTCAGGATCATGCATGTTCCATTTCTGGTTACAATTCTTTGAAGACATGCATCAGGATCTTGATCCCACTCGTTTAAAATTTCTGTTGAAAGTTCTACTCTTGTCTGCAGCTGATTTGCATGCAATGGTTTTGGGACCTATGGAGTGGAAAGTTTGCTCAAATTTAATTTTACAGTCAGAATTGTGTTAGCTGAACCAACTGAGATGTCTATGGTGTGGGGATTGTTTCTGCTGTTAATTGTCAGTTCTTTTCAATTAGGACATGAACAAGCGGAATTTTTCCTTTTCAAGTTGATGTGGATGGTTTGCCACTGTGGACTTCATCTTCAACATCTTCTTATCCCTTCTTAAAATGAGTTGTCCATTTGGAAACTATTGATTTCTTTGGAACATTGTCCCCATAAACTTTTCATGAAACATCAATGATTTCACCATTCGTCCACCCAAACTTCACCATAAATTTCATGTTTGTTCTTGCTTCACTTTTAGCAGAATACCCATCCTGTTGCTCTGATAGGGGCTCTTTTCAAACTGATGTCTTATTCTTCTTAGTGCCTCACACTAGATCCCATTCAGACACATTACAACAAGTTAGCACAAATTGATTTTGATGCAAAACAAATGAAATCCATGTGTGGTTTTTTCATAATACACATTTTCCATGAAATTTTTGAAGTCCCCTTGTATTATTGCTACTAATATTGTCATTATTTGAGTGTTCGTGCAAACACTATATATATATATTAGCTCTAGTCCTCACAAAAGTATGCAAAAACACATTATTAGCCTTGTTATCTGGGAAACAGGTTCAGAGAAGTTAAATAACTTACCCAAAATGACACCGCTAGTAGAGATTGTGCTGGGATTCAAATACAAGTCTGTCAGTCTCCATCGAATCAAAGCTCATACGTTTCACACCAAACACTGTCTTCCTTCATTTTGTATTGAAATTATGTTTATGTATCCAAGCGGACCTAATAGGCATCTACAGAACTCTCCACCCCAAATCAACAGAATACACATTCTTTTCAGCACCACACCACACCTACTCCAAAATTGACCACATACTTGGAAGTAAAGCACTCCTCAGCAAATGTAAAAGAACAGAAATTATAACAAACTGTCTCACAGACGACAGTGCAATCAAACTTGAACTCAGGATTAAGAAACTCACTCAAAACTGCTCAACTACATGGAAACTGAACAACCTGCTCCTGAATGACTACTGGGTACATAACAAAATGAAGGCAGAAATAAAGATGTTCTTTCAAACCAACGAGAACAAAGACACAACATACCAGAATCTCTGGGACACATTCAAAGCAGTGTGTAGAGGGAAATTTACAGCACTAAATGCCCACAAGAGAAAGCAGGAAAGATCTAAAGTTGACACCCTAACATCACAATTAAAAGAACTAGAAAAGCAAGAGCAAACACATTCAAAAGCTAGCAGAAGGCAAGAAATAACTAAGATCAGAGCAGAACTGAAGGAAATAGAGACACAAAAAACCCTTCAAAAAATTAATGAATCCAGGAGCTGGTTTTTTGAAAAGATCAACAAAATTGATAGACCACTAGCAAGACTAATAAAGAAGAAAAGAGAGAAGAATCAAATAGACGCAATAAAAAATGATAAAGGGGATATCACCACTGATCCTACAGAAATACAAACTACCATCAGAGAATACTATAAACACCTGTACGCAAATAAACTAGAAAATCTAGAAGAAATGGATAAATTCCTTGACACATACATCCTCCCAAGACTAAACCAGGAAGAAGTTGAATCTCTGAACAGACCAATAACAGGCTCTGAAATTGAGGCAATAATCAATAGCTTACCAACCAAAAAAAGTCCAGGACCAGATGGATTCACAGCCGAATTCTACCAGAGGTACAAAGAGGAGCTGGTACCATTCCTTCTGAGACTATTCCAATCAATAGAAAAAGAGGGAATCCTCCCTAACTCATTTGATGAGGCCAGCATCATCCTGATACCAAAGCCTGGCAGAGACACAACCAAAAAAGAGAATTTTAGACCAATATCCTTGATGAACATTGATGCAAAAATCCTCAATAAAATACTGGCAAACCGAATCCAGCAGCACATCAAAAAGCTTATCCACCATGATCAAGTGGGCTTCATCCCTGGGATGCAAGGCTGGTTCAACATACGAAAATCAATAAATGTAATCCAGCATATAAACAGAACCAAAGACAAAAACCACATGATTATCTCAATAGATGCAGAAAAGGCCTTTGACAAAATTCATCTGACTCAATAGATCAGAAGTCAGCATATATTTTTGGTAAAGGGCCAGATGTAAATATTTGATTCTTTGTGGACGGTAGGATCTGTGCTCCAACTATTCCACTCTGCTGGTGGTAACATGAAAACAGCCATAGACAATCCATAAATGAATGTGGCAGTGTTCCAATAAACCTTTATTTAGGGATAGTGAATTTGAATTTCATATAATTTTCATGTGTCATGATATATACATATATATTTCATATGTCTCTGCATATACATATATATTGTTATTTTAATTATCTTTTCAACCATTTAAAAATTTAATAACCATTTTTAACTCACGGGCCATAGAGAAACAAGCAGCATGGTCAGTGGGCCCCTGCTATAGACTGATAATTCCTTGAAGGTAGAGGTTTGTCTTATTCGTCACTTTCTTCAGGATTTAGCCCCAGTGCCCATAGTTGGCATCCAGTAAATATTTCCTGAAAGACAGTGTAGAATAATGTTTGTAAAGAGCCAGACTTTAGCAAGAGCATGGACTCTAGAAGCAGTTTGCTTTTGGTTCAAATCTCTACTTTGTCACTTTCTAACTGTGTGAGCTTAGGCAAGTTGCTGTGAGGTTACTCTTTCAATTTTCTCATCTAAAAATGGATATAGTCATTGTAACTACCACATGGGTTGTTTTGAGGACTTAGTGGGTTAATAAAGCCCTTAAAGAAGTGCCTGGCCTTTTAGTTGTTGTTATTATTATTAGAATGAAATAATACAATCCCATTACTGTCCAAAAATGTGCAATCTTACCAGCCAGTTAACTGAAAATAGCAGGAAGAAATATGAAAGCTTTTGCAAATCAGCACATTGACAACTATAGACTTGTTCCTGACATGTCTGGTGTATCCCCATCTCCTATTTTTGACCTGAACTCCTTGGTGACTGTAAAGACTCTCTTGAAACCTTCTACCAGGCCCCACAAACTTAAGACCAGGAACGGTATCCATAGCAGATGCAGTTTGTTCTGCGCAGTGGATTTTTGGTTGGTTTTTGTTTCTGAATTTAATATATTTAGGCATGGAATACACACTCCACCTACTGTAGGCACCATTGCTCTCTTCTGTTTTCAGTGTTCAGCTTTTCCGCTTAGCCCCTGAAGGCCTTTATGTTTGAGACCTCTGCCCTAGTACCTCTACCCAGAGCCTTCATCAGGGACCAGCTACCCTGTAGGATTGCTTGACTCTTCTATTTGAAATCATCACTCCAAAGGCCTGCACTCACCTTTGCATTGACCCTTCCTTTTCATTCTCATCTCTTGCCATTTCTGAGCTCATGCTGTATGCTTTGGCCTTGCCAGACTTCATTCAGTCCTTCAAATAAACCATGTTCTCTCTTACCTTCTGTCATTAGCACCTGCTGTTCCCTCGGGTTGAAATATTCTTAACCTCACTTCACTAGGCTAATTCTTCATCATCTTTCAGGTGACTTAGATGTCACTTCATCTAGGAACCTTTTCCTGATACTTTAAATAAATATTAAAAGCTCTACTGGCCGGGTGCAGTGGCTCACCCCTCTAATCTCAGCACTTTGGGAGGCTGAGATGGGCGGATCACGAGGTCCAGAGATCGAGACCATCCTGACCAACATAGTGAAACCCCGTCTCTACTAAAAATACAAAAATTAGCTGGGTGTGGTGGCACACCCCTGTAGTCCCAGCTACTTGGGAGGCTGAGGAAGGAGAATCGCTTGAACCTGGGAGTAGGAGGTTGCAGTGAGCCAAGATCACACCACTGCACTCCAGCCTGGTGACAGAGCAAGATTCCGTTAAAAAAAAAAGGAAAAGAAAAAGAAAAAGAAAGATGGAAAGAAGGAAAGAAAGAAAAGAAAAAAGCTCTTCTTCTGACCTACACTTCACTTGTGGAGACTAGTTTCTCACTGATCCCATTTCTTTCCTGGACAAAGAGGAAGATTATATTTCCCAGCATCCCTTGCCATTAGATTGGCTTCTGGTCACTTTCAATTTCAAGTCTGGCCATAAATCATGCTGCATGATACTCTGTGAGCTATCTTTCCTTGTTGACCTACAGAATACAGAGGCTCCATTTGAGGACTCTGAGGAGGTCTATGCTGGTGGAGCCATGAGACAAAAATGGCCTAGTTCCTGAGTCACTGCTTGGAAGAGAGCATCCCAGGAGAGCTGCTTGACCTGCATTGGCATGTGACATGAATGATAAACTTCTATTGTGTTGAACTAGTGAGATGTGAGGGTTGTTTGTTACAGAAGTCAGAATGAACTACCTTGACTAATGTATCTTCCTGTGTCATAGTACTTAATGAGATTGACTATATTTGCCTGTTTATTTGGCTTTAGTAGTCAGTGGAATATAGGCTCCACCAGGGCAGGAAGTTTTAGGGGTTTGTTCCCTACTTTACCTCCAGCATCTAGAGTACCTGGCACTTATTAATGGCTCAATATTTACTGAACAAATAAATGCATGAGCATTTATTTCCTTTTAAAACCCACCATTAGTCCAGACGTGGTGGCTCACACCTGTAATCCCAGCACTTTGGGAGGCCAAGGTGGGCAGATCATTTGAGGTCGGGAGTTCGAGACCAACCTGGCCAATGTGGTGAAACCCAGTCTCTACTAAAAATACAAAAATTAGCCGGGCATAGTGGCTCACGCCTGTAATACCAGCCACTCGGGAGGCTGAGGCACAAGAATCGCTTGAACCTGGGAGGCGGAGGTTGCAGTGAGCCAAGATCGTTCCACTACACTCCAGCCTCAGTGACAGAGCGAGACTCTGTCTCAAAAAAAAAAAAAAAAAAAAAAAAAAACACCGTGAAAGAATAGAAAGCCATGCTACGCCATCAGGGCCATACCACTTAATGCTGCCCGAGGGAGTAGCTGCCTTGGAAACTGCCAAACCACCAAGTATGCATTCTGGATCACAGCTCTGGAACTGACCTTACAAGGCTAATCCTATCAGGTCTTACATCTCTGTTAACCTCAGCCATTGCTACCACCCCACCCAAACTTCTTGCCAAGGTCACTTAAGACCTCCATGTTACCAAAACCAATAGTGTTCCTTTTGTCCTCATCTAAATTGATCTTCCACCAGTATTCAACACAGTTGACTACTCTCTGCTCCAACAGTCTCTTCTCTCAGCTTCTGTGACAATACATATTTTTCTTAATTCTCCAGTATCTTTGACTACTCCTCTTCAGTCCATTTTGAAGATGCTTCCTCTATCCAATGGACTCCTCCTGTATCCAATATCTAAATTTTTGAGTGGCCCAGCACTAGTTTCTAGGGCTTCCTCTCTTCCCTATCTGCACTCTCGCTGAGTGACCTCCTCTACTCCCATGGGATTAAATATCATCTATATGTTTACTTCATCCATGTTTATATCCCCAACTCCAAACTCTCCTTTATATGGTAGGCTCACATAACCAACTAGCTAGACATCTACTTGGATATCTCAAAGGCATCTTAGACTTAACCGGCCCCAAAATAGAACTCTTTATTAGTACCATCTTCCCTACCTCCCATTCCCCAAATATAATTTCCTTTCCCAGTCTTTCCTATGTCATCAAAAGGAACAAGCATCTACCAGGCTATTGAAGCCAGAAACAGCAAATTGTTTCTGATTCTGCTATCTCTCTCATCTCCAACATCTAATCAGCAAGTTCCATAGTTTCTAGCTCCTCTGCCAAAAATCTCATACATGTCCACTCTTTTTAATTTTCATTGCCAATACCCTACTGTAAGCCACCATCACTTCTTGCCTATACTACTGTAATGAATGCTTAACTGATTACCCAGTTTATGCTCTCCCCTTCCCTGCAGTCTATTCTGCACACATTAGCCAGATTAAGCTTTTAAAAGAGTTTCCCTTGCATTTTAAATGAAGCCCATGTTCCTTTCTATGGACTACAAAGCTGTAAATAACCTGGACTTTGTCTACTTCTCCCACCTCCTCTGTAGCCATTTTCCTCCAATACTACTAGTTATATGTCTACTTTTAGGTCTGTGAGCAAGGTAAGCTCTTTCCTGTCTCAGGCTCCTTACACATGCTGATTTTTCTGCATGCTGCCTGGAATTTACTTTATTTCCCCTACTCCTTGCTTCTCTTCATCAGACTAATTTTTTAGCAAAAACCTCTCCATATGCAAAACTTCCTTCCCTGACTGCAATTTTTAAGTATGCTCCCCTGTCATCCTATGCAAGTTCTCTCCTGTGTTTTCTTCATACATCTATCATAACTTGAAAAGATATGTTTATTGGCTATTTGCTTGTTGATTATCTGTCTCCCCCATTGTACTTTAAACTCTATAGGGGCATAGACAACATCTATTTTATTCTATTAATGATAATTGCATTACATAGTACCTAGCACAGTGCTTGGCATATATAGTTCCTTAGAAATATGTGTTGAATGAAACAGCAAGCATGCAACAGTGTACCTAGTTGGTGTGATTTGAAGAGGATGGCGAGGTTGTCCCTAATCCCATTCTAAAAAGCTCTCTCTCCACATCCCATTCAACTTACAGCACTATGTGAAACTCTCATTTGAATCAATCCTTTCATAAGGCATAAGTTGGGAAACTACAGCCCACGGACCAAATCTAGACCACCTCCTGTTTTTTTGTGTTGTTTTGTTTTGTTTTGTTTGTATGTCCAAGCTAAGAATTTTTTTACATTTTTACATGGTTGAAAAAAAACAAGAGATGAATAATATTTTGTGACATGAAAACATGATATTTGGTTTATTTCTTTATTGGAACAGAGCTACTCCAATTTGTTTATGAATTGTCTATTGCTGATGTCAGACTGAAACAGCTGAGTTAAATAGTTGCAACAAAGACAGTATGGCCTGCAAAGCCTAAAATATTTACTATTTGGCCTTTTACAGAAAAAGTGTGCCAATACATGGGCTAACATGTTGTAGGATCCTTTGAAAATGCATAAATTGCCTGAGAAAAGTAGCAAAGTGAGATATTATCTATCTGCCATCATCACTCAAACCTGGATTTGATTATTTGACCTGTTTTAGTCATTCAAAAGAGGATTGAGAAAAATAGTATAGATCAAGAGAAATTTTATAAGGGAAAGAGAGAAAGGCAGGCCTTAAGCAAGTATCCCTGACCACCTCTGGGGAGAAGAGCCACATTTAAGTTGTCCTACACTTTGAAGTCATGAGGAGAGGCTAGGGAAAGGGGACTGTGGTATTTATGAGGAACCTGGTGAATGAACAGTATGAAGAACAGCGGGTGGGAGGAGGCCTGCCTCCATGGGAAAAGAAACGAGCGGCTTCCTGCCCATATCTCCTCCTACGGGCTGACGCTGAAATTGCCTGGGAGTTACAGAGAAGACAGCCCAGTAGAGGCCTAAGGCCCTGCTATGGAGTGGGTCAGGCTTCCTGTTAATGGTTTCCACTGTGATGAACTTTGGAAATGCTTGGCAATACTTGGGCTGGGAAGCTGCCCACCTGAGAGGGGGTGCTGAATTGAAAGTTGTTTGGAGAAGCACCGAGCATCATGAAAGCCCTGTGTCCCTGGAGGACAGGGGAAGGGGAAAGTAGAACTTAATTCACTATTCTGCTCTTTGTTCTCCTTTGTACAAGTCCTCCAGATTTAGGTTTGCAGTTGCCAAGATCTATCAAGTCCCATGGCTTCGAAGTCCTCTGTGACTGCCCTAAACTGAAAACTGGATGATTGGGATTTCCGCCCTCTCCAAACTCCTTTCCTCTGCCAAGGGGATGCCATGCCCTGGGCCTGTGAGGGTTTTTCCCAGGAGAGCTGACTGGTGTGCTCTTTTAGCTGTCTGCTTACCTCCCCAGCAATTGCCTTGTACACCCCCACACAGACAAAACTCTCTTTCCCTCCTCCATCAGGCAAATTATTCCTTCTCCTCAGTGTGAGTCACTACACAGTAAGAGCTACCACAAGCCAGATTACTGCGTCAGCAGCCTCAACATGCTGTTTTTTTTTTTTAAATGGATGGGGAAATAGGAGGGAGAGAAGAAGTGGGGAACGGAACAAAGTGAGCAAACCACAAACCAAAGGGATAGCTCTGGTCTTCTACTTCCTACTGGCATGGAGGGGCTTTTGATGTGTTAGGCAGCCTTCCATTTGCTACTGACTTTTGTCTCCCTTGCTCTTTGTGTTCTATTTGTTCCCTTGTAGATTAAGGAGTTTATTTTTGGCTATGGTGTTAGGGCCCCAAGGGGACCCCCAGAGCCATCACAAAGGGGATTTAGGGCAGGAGCCTGGTGAACATTCTCATGGACATAGGTGTAGTCTAGTCCTACAAAGTTGAAGACACTGTTGGAACAATAAACATGGCATTGAGATCCAAGGACAATATAGGGAATTCATGACAGTAACAGAATAGGGCAGAGTGGAAGAGCCCTTAACCCTGATAATAATAATAATATTAGTAAATTATTATTAAAACACTGTTTTGAGACACATGCATGTATACATACACATATATAAGGTGTTTAATATAAACCTCACAACAATACAATGAGGTAGGTAGTGATATTAATGCCACATCAAAGATGAGAAAACCAAGAGCTCTCAGGTAAAGCAATTGCCCCAAAGTCTCTAGGTTACTAAGACAGAGAGTCAGAATTTGAGTCTAGGGATGTGGCACCGGAGCCCATGCCCTTAGTCACTATACCGCCACTCAGACAAAGATTTAGTGCTTAAACATTAGTGGCCGTTATGACTTTAGATGTGAGAGAATCGTTCAATCAATCTTTTCCTTCCACAGCAGACATTCTGACATGTAGCTCTCAGTGGAAGTGGGGAAAGATAGAAGGAAGTAAAAATATGAGATGTTGTTCATTTCCACCTGTCCCTTGCCCTGTTGCTTACATTTAGGCTTGTACTTAGCATTGGCTGGGATTGGCAGAGTTCAGTCTGCCAAAATTCTTGGAGCTGGTACTACAGCTTTCAAAAGCTCCTTGGAAAAAAAATGCTATCTGTGGCTTGGATTTTAAAGAATAAAAATGAAAAAAAGGTCTTTGAGTGAAAGCTTCAAGCCCTCTGTGATCCTTTGTGTCTGTATCAGGGATTTGCTGCTCACAGGCTCCTTGCCTCCCATCATTCTTTCTCACTTAGTAGGGTATTATAGGACCATTCATACTCTTAAGGGACAGTATACAAATTTTGAACTTAAAAGAAAAGCTTTTGGTAAGAGACAGTGAAGGAAGCAGTGACTCATAAATGGAAATTTTCAACCAGTCCGAACATTCTGTCTGATGCATTTGACCAATGATATGGTATGGAAAGAGTCTGCTATCATCCCCATCTTCAAAATCAAAAGCTGCCTGGGCTAGCTATCATGCTTTCCACTGAAACAAAGTTCACCAACAAAAATTTTCTGGTATTGGCTACTGGACAAAATTGCAGCCATGTGTGCCCAGAATCACATTGTAGATTTAGGCTATAATGAAGGACCTTTGCTTTACCAGCATAATACAGGAACTGTACTCAGTATGCGGCGACAGGACAGTTCCTGGAACATAGCCAGTCTACTTGCAGTGAAACAATAATCATTCAAACACAGCCTCTCAAGGATGGAAAATGGATAACTGTCCCATATTCAAACAGCTGTAATATGATAGATTAAAGTGGGCTAACCACAAGCTGGGTGAACAGAAATTTTTTTTTTTTTTGAGTGTCACTCTGTTGCACAAGCTGGAGTGCAGTGACACGATCTCGGCTCACTGCAACCTCCAACTCCCGGGTTCAAGCAATTCTCATGCCTCAGCCTCCGGAGTAGCTGGGACTACAGGCACGTGCCACCATGCCCGGCTAATTTTTGTATTTTTAGTGGAGATGGGGTTTCACTATGTTGGCCAGGCCGGTCTTGAACTCCTGACCACTTGATCCGCCTGCCTGGGCCTCCCAAAGTTCTGAGATTACAGACGTGACCCACCGCACTGGCCAGAAAAATTCTATATATGTGTTGAGTCATGACTTCAAAACACAGACTGCAGTTGCTGGGGAAAATTGCAACAGACAGAAAGAATACAAGGTGTGCCATACAACAGACAGAAAGAATACAAGGACTAGGGCTGCTCATTCTAAGAAAGAGCATTAAAAGGCCTGGATACTCTCAAAGAGCTTTCAGCTGAACCTACAGATCAAAGGACAACCTTTATATATGGAGAATGGATGATATTAATGGTCATGGGCAGAGATCTACATATATAATTATATACAGATATATGTTGCAACTCAAGACCAATCAGCAATTACCATAAAGAATATTAACATTTAACACATAGAGCAATACAATTAAATTGAAATGCTGATGACCACCAACTATAGATCTTCCTAACTTCAACATAGCAGAGACAGATGGAAATGTTATAAACCAGCTATAATTTTCCTTTCTTTCTTTTTTTTTTTTTTTTTTTTTAGACGGAGTCTTGCTCTGTAACCCAGGCTGGAGTGCAGTGGTGCAGTCTTGGCGGCTCACTGCAACCTCCGCCTCCTGGGTTCAAGCGGTTCTCCTGCCTCAGCCTCCTGAGTAGCTGGGACTACAGGCACTTGACACCACGCCTAGCTCATCTTTTTTTATTTTTATTTTTAGTGGAGACGGAGTTTCACCATGTTAGCCAGGATGGTCTTGATCTCCTGACCTCGTGATCTGCCTGCCTCGGCCCCCCAAAGTGCTGGGATTACAGGCATGAGCCACTATGCCTGGCTAATTTTCATTTTTTAAAGAAAGACTTGTGACCAGCTTTAAAAGGAATGGAAGGAGGTAAGAAGAAAAGATAGGAGCTAAGAATGGTGAAGCAGGGTTCTACTAGAATGAAAGTTTGAAGGGAAAAGCTAACGTTATTCTTTAAAATCTGCATCTGCCTAAAATTTTTGGCAAAAAGTTTTACAAGGTTGTTATGACAACTACCTGGTCAGCTGCCCTACCTGTCCAGTCTTGTGCACCAGAGGTTCTTAACCTGAGGCTTTGGCGGATCCTTGAGGTTACATGCAGAACTCTGTGGGGGTTTCTTTGTGTTGATGAATGTGTGCACATTTTTCTATAGAGAGAAATTGTTCACCTTTTTGATATTAGCTGGGTTATCATGACACTACTTCTTATTTTTGCCTTTAGCTATAACATATTTTCCGTCAGTGCAATTAAGATATATGTTTCTGGCCAGAATAGTGCCTATAAAAACAATTGAAAAAAACATAGAAGATGTAAACTTAACACTCTCTAGAATATTAGGCTGATACCTGGATCCTGTGGCTCAGTAAGAATAATTTGTCTCACTGTATGATTCCATATCATATCTAGTTAGGGAAGAAAAAAGATGAACCTACACCTAAAAATCACCTACTATGTGCTGGGCACTATCATTCATCTATTAATTCAACAAGTATTTATTGAATGTCTACTATGTTTACATACATTATTATGTTTTCTAAGATCCAAACAATCAGTATTATTTCCCACATTTTATGGATGAAGAAATGAACATTCAGAGAGGTTCAGAGTGAGAGTAATTAATTGCCAAAGTTCAAACAGGAAATGTTAGAATGGAGTTTTGAACTTTGGTCTTGCCTGACTCAAGGCATGAGTTACTATCCTTAACCCCATTTTACAAGTAAAAAGACTGAGGCCTGGGGAAGCAAAATAGGTGACGCAAAGTCACAAGTAACAAGGTGGTGGGAAGTACCTTGGGCTGCCCCAGGCTTCTGTTCTCTGGGTAAGACCTTCTGAGGAGCCAGCACTCACAGCCTATATTTGAGGCTCTTCCAAGCACCCTGGCACTGCTCAGATTGCCTTTTCCAGAGCAGACATGCCTCTATGCGCTTGTTTCCAGGGGAACTGAAACTATTAGATTACAGGCTTCTCTGGCTAAAGTGACAAATGGCTCCTCCAACCAGCCAGCTGCCTTACTGAATCTTCCAAGACAGACTTTCCTAACAGAACAAATGCAAAAAAAAAGTCAGCTATTTGTGACATTATTGTTTGACTTCACATTTTGGCCTACCCCCAGGTTGTGACTGAGAAGTCTGACTTTTGGCTACCTATTACTGGTTTGTAATTGATCATTCTCTCCCCTTTAGCTGCCCCGTAGAAACCTTAGTCAGTGTTTAATGTTAGTTTCTTAAATTAGGGCTGCTTTTGGTCTAAGTCATTCCTACTCACACTACATCTATTAAAGGTTATAGGCCTTGAGATCAAAGCTGTAATGAGTAGCATGATGCTCCAAGATTGTTCATGAAAAGAAAATAAGGGCAAATGCTTCAGGCTTTCCCTGAGAATATGTGAAATGTATGTTGCTTCAGAGATCAGACAGAAGTGTTAGCCCCCAACTTCTAGAGGCTAATGATGAAAGACCTGACATGACATCACATCCTCTTAGGGTCGGAGTCACATGGCCACACCCACATCCACACTTCTACCGTACCCATGGTAACAGTGGGAGCACTGATGCTCTTCTGTCCCATACATACAATGGCACTCCTAATCTGCCCAGTGCTAGTTCTCTGTTTGTGCAGTTCCCTGGAGTCTTCTGCTTCAGTTATCCAAACAAAATTTCGGGAGAATGAGAAAAGAACTCTTGCTTTTTCACTTCTTAATATGAAATGAAAATGGTGGGAGTTGTTGAACAAGACCTACAGATAGTCTGCCTAGGACCCTTTAGCTCCAGAAGAATAACCTTGGGCCTCAGGAGAGTTCTAAATCACATGGAACGAAAGAGGCAGGGGTTAGACATTTCCTGGGCTGAGGACATCATTCGTACTTTCTGGAATTTTGGCCAGTTACAATTTCATTACATCACCATAAGAATACCCTACCTACTCTACCATAAACTTTTAGACTCTAAGATTTCTCAGAATCATCACTATATTCACAGAACCGTTGGGTATACTTCGGGCTTCCTTGGAAACCTGAACAATCCAAGTTCATCCCTTGCTAAGATGACAACCTTGAAAAACCCAGATTCATCTATTTCCAGAAGCCTATTGTACCAGAAAGTCACACTCTGGATGTGGTCAGGGCTTTTGCTTTTCTGGTGATTACAAATTCCAACCTCCTCTACCTCAGCCCTCATGGTTATGATCATTGCTCAAAGTAGCTGGTTGACAAATCCATATGCATATCATTTGACCAGGCCCTTGCTTTTAAAATTAAGTGTTTCCAAAACTCATGCGAACTGTGACCTCCAATGTGCCCGTGTCAGGAGGTGGGGCCTAGTGGGAGGTGTTTTGGTCACCAGGGAATATCTTTTATGAATAACTTGGTGGTGTTCTCTTGATAGTGAGTGAGTTTTCACTCCAATAAGACTTCATTAGTTCTCATGGAAATGAATTAGTTCCCAGGAGCATGGGTTGTAATAATGCCAGGACATTCCTTTAGTTTTATCTCTTTGCATGAGTCCACTTCCCCTTTGACTTTCCCTGAGATGGTTTGACCTACCACGCGGCCCTCATCAGAAGCTGAGCAAATGCCGGCACCATGCTTCTTGTACTTTCCAGCCTGCAGAACCTTGAGCTAAATAAACATCTTTTAAAAATAATAATAATAAAAAAAAGGTGTTTGAACAACTTTAAGGAAAGATGAAACCCAAGGTCAGTCTATACTTCTCCAGAGCTATCTTTACTGCAGAGACAGTAGGGGATGTGGTGGAGGTGGGATTAAGATATGATACCTTGAATCTTCTGGAGATTTCTTCAGCATCTCTGAGGGACTTGACTTAGTAGTAACTGGAGTATTGCATTTCATCCCGGCAGCCTCCTGAAGATTTGAATGGCAGGTAAATAGAACCAAGTTCATTGTCTAAACATCATTCTTCAACTCCATACACACTCATTATGTGTCTTCTAGGTACAAGACATTGTCTGCTGAATAAAGGTCTGCAAACATATTTGTTCTCACATTTTTTGGTAGTCTGTCTTCCTTTACTGCTATTTCTCATGATCAGGCTAGAATAGATAAATGGGATAATATCCAGGATGTGCAGGGAAAACCCAGCTCAACTTTCTGCTCAGCATGTGACTCCGAGAACATTCAATGGAACTTACCCAGGCCTCGTGGAAGAGGTGGTACTTGGTCTAGTTTACAGGAAGCTTTTTAGCTGAATCGTACAGTAAGTGAAAAAAGCATTTTTTGCTTGAAAAGCCAAGATTTTCCAAACCCAGATATGTATATGAGAGTACTTTTATCTATGGCTCTAATAACATTATCTTTCACCCATCAAATGCCAGAACAGTGAATTTTTTCCTCAGATAATTGCATATCTAAATGTTAAGTGTATGTAACAATTCTTAAATATGAATCTAACATTGATATGTATTTACCAAAGACCCGGGAGATGTTTCACTAGAAAATATGAACCTTAAAGTTTCAATTCACATCATTTACTCAGTTGGCAAACAGAACTTAGAGTTGAAAGTGAGGAAATCAGGGATTCTGGATATGCCAGAGACCAGACTGTCTTTTAAGTAGAACATAGTAAGATAGGAAGTTGCCCAGCTTACCTAATCCTACTATTTTGCCAAGACAAGGATCTCCTTGGAAAACTAGGGAAAAGTTCAAATGACATCTGGGTAAGGTTCCTGTAGGAGTTCATTCTTTGCTTTCGTAAGCTCATTGTGCAATTCCATAATTCAGGAGAGGCGGCTGTTGGAGAAATGTCATGGGGCCTTACTAAGTGTGTGTCGGGGGAGTTCTACTTAGTGTACCCAGCCCAAATTCCAGGAAGGAAAGATGCCTTTAGTGAAAGGAATTCCTTTAACATGTAAGCCTAGACTTCAGATTCAGAGAAAAAAATGAGTCATGAAACAGTGTGGACTAGATGCTACTGCAGGGAATCCTGTACGATCACTTTTGCTCTGACTGTGTGAATGTGTGTGTGTGTGTGTGTGTGTCTGTGAGAGATAGAGAGAGAGACACTCCTTGGTGTGAGGACAGAGGAGCAGAGAGAAAGAGATGTCCTTGAAAGGTGTATTCTGTGTGTATGTATGGAGTACCTCACTTTCCTCCTTACTTTCTCCACTTCTACTTACCCCCATCTTCACCTCTAAGCCTAACCCAGACAATCATTTAGAAAATCCAACCCTGAGTCACTTGGAAAGCAGTCCTTTAAGGGAATCTTTAATGCAATCTGTGGCTCAGACCAATTAGTCCATTATCCCTGGAATCATGGCTGATTTAGAACACTTTGCTAGGTTTTTTGACTCACATTTTTCAGTTTAGCTCTTGAGCGGATAATAATACTCAAGGCCCAGAGACAGAAGCTCAGGCCCATGGGACTGTCTGGGCACAAAGGTAGTCAAGGGATTGTTCATCTTCTTTATCCATCAGGGTCCAGAAACCAGCCTCCTCTCTATCTGAAACAACTAGCGTCTGTACCAGGATATTCTTCATTGGTATACCACCCCCAGTGAACTGTGGGCCCCACGTGCATCCCCCCAAAAAGAAGTATGTTTATTTAAATTGAATGTGGTAAATAAGCATGGAGGAGAGACTTGGAGACCAAAGAAGGTGAGGGGCTCTCATGGAGTCTCAGAGCAAGAATAGGGAGGATTTAAAGGAAGGAGATGGTGCCATATCTAAGCAGCCCGCCTCAACTTAGCCACTCATTTTAATGTATTCATGAGTACATCGATCTTTTTAAACTCCTCTGAGTAAAGGCTCCAGCTTCTTTGTCCTTCCCTGCTCCCCTCCACCCCGTCCATCCACCAACCACCTGGTCTCTGGTCTCCGCTGCTGGGTGGGAACTCTCAGAGTGCAGGGTCAGGGCAATCACCCCATTAGCCATACCCTGGGGACAGTCTGGGTCACTGCCCTTTCAGAAAGATTTGCCTAACAGAAGGGGAGGGGTTGGAGGAAGAGCTAGAGAAAGGCATAGAAAGAGATTAAGGACACAGGAAGGGGAGGGGTTGCCATATGGCATAAAGGAAGCATGATTAAAAAGATTAGCTGCTGTTCAATCAGAGAGACTTGTGTGTGGGGCAGGGGACACGTTAGAAACCTAGAGAATCACAAAGAGCCTCGTGGAGTGAACAATGAATTTCAAAAGAGAAAAAAGAAAGAATGTCTTTTAAGTTTATGAGGTGATTTTAAGCCAAATCAAGGGAAGTCTGATTTTATGCAGTGGAGAGAATCCATTACCATGAGAAACAGCACAAGCTGGCAATATAAGTCACATTCCCAAAAAAGCACAAAAAAATGTACTATTAATAAACCCACAATGGAGTATTAAAGGAATAGCAGCTGACATTCAAGAGGCCAATTCATCCCTTGGAGGCCCTGTGAAAGATAGACTCCTGAGCTGAAGAAGGGGGCTGATCCAGCTTTTTCCATTTTTAGGTTTTTGGGCAATGTAGGGAAGAGCTGCTCTCATTTCCAATACCATTGGTCTCTACATGTTCCACCTAGAGAAGAATCGACCTACTAAAAATGATATTTTCTAGATGTCTTCTAAAGATTTTGCAAATCAGATTTCTACAATCTACCATGTTATAAATAATTTTGAATTTGGAGGCATAAACAACAGTTACACAAATATCCTAGCCCAGGTTGTAAATGTAATTAGACCTAAGGATCAGAATAAAAGTGGAAACCTACGACACACTTCAATTTTGCTAAAGTGAAGGGAAGTATTGAGGCAATTACAGGGTACTTTGGGAAACTCCACGACAACTGAGAACAAGGCTGACTCGGAAGATGAGCTGCTTTCATGAGGGTCACTTTTAGAAGCACCAAGGCGGTAAGTAGCAAATGGAAAGACAGAAAGAGGGACTTATTCTCACCTTGTAACAAACCACACACACACACACACACACACACACACAGAGGCAATGCCTAGCCTGTGAGAGTGATCAGAGCAGATATTCACTGAAGCTGAATTCTACCTTGTCACAGGTAATCCCAGAAACATGTCAGCCAGTCAAGAATCACCGGATGGCATCCAAATTCAGAATGGCCCCACACAGAGGCAAGATGTTTATGAGGCTCTGTTGGGGTTGACTGCACTACAACAAATTTTAGATGTAACAGAATAATTTAAATATTTCCCTAGGGACTGCTTTAGAATGGATAGGACATTTTTTAATCACTTGAAGTTGCTGCCAAGGGAGACATTAAAAATGGATGGATCGTTTTGGGTGATTTTAAGGAACTGGCAAAGGACCTGTTGAAAGCATGACTTAACTTTGCTCTTCAGATTCATTGCAAAGGGTAATGACATTACTTTTGCTAGGGGCAAAACCAGTCAGCTTCAGTAATTGTGGCCAAGCAAGCTGCTAGCAGCAATGCCAGAACATTGTTGCTGAAAAAATAGAATTTATATTAAGAATTCCAGGAAGTCAAAAGGTTTCTGGGTAATGTATAAATCATAGAAAAATTTTTTATACTTTTCAGATCAAATGTTGCCTATTCAGTGATGTAATAAATTCAACAGGCCATGAGGCCTTTGCGTCTTACTTCAAGCTGCTTTGAAGACCTAATTGTCCGTTTAACGATGTAATGCTCTATTTATCAGAAACACCCTCTCTGAAGCCCTTAAGGAATGACTAGGAGGAGGGGACCTCCATCCTTGGATTAGAGCTATTAAAGAGCTGCTTTCTTGTGATCCAGGTACTTTCTTCTTCCAGGAGGGGGTCCTTGCTCTTCATAAATGCCCCCTGGGACTGTTTTTTTTAAGACATGGTCTTGCTCTTTTTGCTCAGGCTGGAGTGCAATGGCACGATCTCTGCTTACTGCAACCTTCACCTCCTGAGTTCAAATGATTCTCCTGCCTCAACCTCTTTAGTAGCTAGGATTACAGGTGCCCACCACCATGCCCGGCTAATTTTTATATTTTTAGTAGAGATGGGGTTTCACCATGTTGGTCAGGCTGGTCTCGAACTCCTGACCTCAGGTGATCCGCCTGCCTCAGCCACCCAAAGTGCTGGGATTTACAGGCATGAGCCGCCAAGCCTGGCCTGCCCCCTGGGACTTTTGAAGTCAGCCTCCTTCCCAGCACCTTGTGTTACCAGGAACTTTATATTCACTAGAAAATGGATTTTTATTAACTTTAGGTCTTCTTGTCTGTCCCTGATGCCATCTTTGTCCCCATCAACAACATGGATCCTTAAGCTAAAAAAAATTACTACTTTGTACATGTTAGTTGTGCAAAAATAAGCAAACACAAAAAAAGCACAAAGAGGAAAATGTTAAGTAACTATACATTCAACCACTACAAGATTATCTCCATGTACCACTTAATGGTTTTAATTTTTCCAAAATTCCAACTATGCCTTTTCATGCTTTCTTCCCCCTTGGGGTGGCAAGCTCCCCAGAGCCATCTCAATCTGATTCATAATAGTGCAGTAACTTCTGGTTATTAAAACTGGCCCATTCTGGTTCTGAAGACTTTGTTCCTTTTGTTTTGCAACTTTAATCTCTTATTTGATTCAAAGTTCTCCTCCTCCTCACTCCCTCTCTGTGCTTTTTGTCCCACTCCCTTTGTGGTACATGTGTACTTCTAGTGTTGGGGTCAGAGAAAGAAAGAAAACAATTCACCACTGCGAAGGCTATCATTTGCCACCTCCTCTCATCAAATCTGCAATTGGGCTGTCCCTTGCATCTTCTAGCTGCTGGCCTGTCTCTGCATTTCTCTGAAGCTTGTGCCTCTTGACTCCCTGCTGTGTGTATTTTTCTTGGGAGTAGGGTAGGGCTGGAAAACCCATAGCTCCCAATCTCCTCCAGGGCCCTTGTTTCCGTACCTCTTGGACACCAGAAATTCAAGGAAAATATTTTTTGCTTCCTATTTACCTGGCAACTCCATCACCCTATTCTAGAGTTCTTGACCCATTTCCAGTGGCTCTAGGCCTAGTCTGCAAAGCAGGATTGGTGATTAAACACAAGTCTAACCACTGCTGTTCTCTGAGGCCTCTCTCTAGTGGTGCACTGGAATAAGCTCATCCCAGCTCATGAAAGTCAATTGTTAAATTTTCTGAAAATGTGTTAGCCAGTTGATGGATGTCACATTGGTAGCTTGAAATTGGCCATGGTGAGAGTGTTTACACAACATAGATACCTCCAATGAGTTGTTAAACATTTACCAGCACACCATTGCCTCTCTTTCACCAAGAAGAGGAGTAGTAGGGATAGGAATAGGTTTCTCTTCACCATCATTGCAGTTTTCAAAAGGCAACCTTTATTCTCTTTTCAGGCCAACTCTTGATGGGTAGCTGGGGTGGAGGTGATGATAGGGTCAGTTCAGCTGAAATGGGACCTTTTTAAATAGCTATGGGAAGTGGCTGGCCCTGATAACTGGGGCTATTAGATTGCTTTTAATGGCTGCCTACCATTTCATTGTATCAATGCACCATGACTTTTGGAATCAATCTCTCATTTTGGACATTAGATTATTTCCAGTCTTTTACTATGTTAAAGAATGATGTAAAGAACATACTTACTGGGGCCAGGTGCGGTGGCTCCTGCCTGTAATCCCAGCACTTTGGGAGGCCGAGGCGGGCAGATCACGTGGTCAGGAGATCGAGACCATCCTGGCTAACATGATGAAACCCTGTCTCTACTAAAAATACAAAAATTAGCCAGGCGTGGTGGTGGGCGCCTGTAGTCCCAGCTACTCTGGAGGCTGAGGCAGGAGAATGGCGTGAACCCAGGAGGCGGAGCTTGCAGTGAGCTGAGATCAGGCCACGCACTCCAGCCTGGGTGACAGAGCAAGACTCCGTCTCTAAAAAAAAAAAAAGACCATACTTAAACTGGGGGTTGGTTGTAAAGAATACCAAAAAAAAAAAAAAGGAGAACATACTTGTACAGAAATCTTGTGTTTGATGAAATAAGCCCTCAATAAATGTTGGTTATTATTACAATTATGATAATAAAGAGGAGGATTTTTAAGTAAAGTTTCCAGGCTCAGTTGAGGACATGGATGATACTTATCATACCTTTCCACTTACCTTTCTCATCAACATCCTTAATTCTGGCAGTCAGAATTATATCCCCCAGGCAGGAAATTGGAAGCTTCCTCTCTGGGAAATTTGATTGGCTTAAGAGAAAAGGCCCACAGATACCAATAATTGTAGGGTCTCCCAATGAAGTGGCCAGGTCCACCTAAGGACATAAGGCTAATCAATCAATAATTGCCCCCCCGCATCTCCCCACACACAGATTTTCAGTTTCCACACTCCTAAATACAAATGAATAATTAAGAATAGTCAAGCATTGGGGAAAAGTCTTTAATAGAATAAAAGAATATGAAACACACATTGAAAAAAGGAACTTGGAAGAAACAGAAATAATGTAGGGAGGAGAAGAAGCCATAAAATCCCTATAATTAACATTTTCAGAGAGATGCATAGATACATCATGTCCATGAAACATGGATGCTAGAAATAAAAAGAAACATTCTAAGAATAAGAATGAATTCTGTCTGTGTCAGGGTGGTGCATGGTCCACATTGAGAAACAGAGATGCTCAGGCTGTGCCCTCAAGATGACCAAGTGGGAGACAGAAGCACCAGTGGTGGCAGAATCCCCTGACATCAAGTTCTTTGGGAAGTGGAGCACTGATGATGCACAGATCAGTGACATTTCCCTTCAGGATTACATTGCAGTGAAGGAGAAGTATACCAAGTACCTGCCTCACAGCATAGGGCTGTATGCCGCCAATGACATCCACAAAGTGTGATGTCCCATCATGGAGCACTTCACTAACTCAATGATGATGCATGGCCACAACAGCAAGAAGCTCATGACTCTGCCTTGTCAAGCATGCCTTCAAGATCATCCACCTGCTTACAGGCAAGAACCCTCTGCAGGTTCTGGTGAATGCCAGCATCAAATGTGGCCCTGGGAGGACTCCACATATATCGAGCAAGCTGAGACTGTGAGACAGCAGGATGTGGACATGTCCCCACTGTACCATGTGAATCAAGACATCTGGCTGCTGTACACAGGTACCAGTGAGGCTGCCTTCCAGAATATCAAGACCATCACTGAATACCTGGCCGATAAGCTCATCAGCATTGCCAAGAACTCTTCCAACTACTATGCCATTGAGAAGAACAACCTGGAGCTCATGGCCAAGTCCAACTGCTGATTTCCTGGCTGTAGCCCAATAAACCTGTCTGCCTTTCAGGGTGGCCCCACAAAAAAAAAAAAGAGAAGAAAAGAAAAAAAAATGAGCTCCTAAAAACTCAAACTACTTGAATAGAAATTTCTTAAAATTAAAAGTTTACTTATTATGTATCTATGGATATATTTTTAATTAATCTCTAAGAATGTAAAACAAAAGTGCAAAGAGTTGGGGAAAAGAGAAAAAGAATAGGAGAATTAGAGAACCAATATCCATTAGGAATGCCCAGAGAGACAACAGAAAAATAGAGGGGAAGAAATAATCAAAGACATAATAAAAGAAATTTCCCTCCAAACAGAAGGAAATGAGTTTACAGACTAAAGGGCCAACTATGTGTTTAGTACAATGACTATATGACACATAGAGACACATTGTTGTGAAATTTCAGAATGCTGGGGATAAGGTCTCCAAAAATGTACCTCTCACTAACCATTTCTCAGGAAGCCACAAGAACATGTGCTCTACCAAGACAAGGGAGTGGTCAAAGGAATATATGGGGTCCAGGAAGTAGAAGGTTGAACTCAAGAGAATGATAAAGAAAATTCCCAGGATGAAGGTGAAAGGAAAGCCCAGGAAGAAAGCTGTGCTGTGGGTTAGGGATAGGTAAATGGAAGGGTCTGGAAAGATGTATCCAGGAAAAAAGATAGAACCAACAAATTACCTGATATGTTGGCCACATTGAGAAGCATTTTAGAGTCCTTTTGGAAAGTATGGGGTTGGGTTAGTACTAATAGGCACACAAAACTAAGCTAGTGAAAAAGAAAATCATCATTAATTCTAAGAAAAACTACAGAACTGTGTGTATGTAAGGAAGGGAAAGGATTAGAAGGAAGCTAAATCATCATATCCCATACAAGAAGTGAATTTTTAAAAACCACTTAAAATTTATATATCATAAAATAGCAATATAAGCTATAATTCCAGAATTTAGAGTTGCATACCAAAGCAAAACCATAAACCAACCAAGAGAGATAAGAATGGTTGTCTCTTAGAAGTGGGAAACAGGGATTGGGAGGATGGAGGTAGCTGTTGTTTTTTTTTTTCAACATAGGACTTTGGGGTACTATCTGTTCAACTATATGCATTTATTACTTTAGTAAGAGTAGTAACTGTTGAATAGTGTCTTGTGGAGTTTATATAATTCAAATAAAATTCTTAGCACACTACTCGAAGCATATAAGTGTCATTTATTTATTTAGACAGAGTCTTACTCTGTTGCCCAGGGTGGAGTCAGTGGCATGAACACCACTCACTGCAGCCTCAATCTCCTGGGCTCAAGTGATCCTCCCACTTCAGTCTTCCGAGTACCTGAGAATACAGGTGTACAACATCATGTCTAGCTTTTTTTTTTTCCAATTTTTTGTAGAAATGGGGTCTCACCATGTTGCCCAGGCTGGTCTTGAACTCTTGGGCTCGAGCAAACCTCCTGCCTTGGCTTCCCAAAGTGCTGGAATTACAGGCATGAGCCAACTTGCCCAGCCAAATGTCACTATTTAAACTCCCTGTTATATAGTATGTACTAAAAAAACATAAAGTGGAAAGTAGTTATAATATTAGCTATAGAAAACTATGTTTATTTAATCAGGAAGGTCAACCGGCTCTATAGTGTTGGAAATCGTGTAAGTCTTTGGCTTTCAGCCATTTTAGATCATTAGGGCTACTTCCTATCTTCTATTCACACACAAAAATTGAGAGCTTTACTATCACTTCCTTTATTCTTGTAAGTCAAGAAAGACAATTGTGCCTTTGTCCTTCTGACATTTAGCCCAGAAGTGAAATGGGCTACAACCCAAATAAATGACCTGGTTTTGTTTTGTAAAGCACATGAAACCTTGATGTCTCAGACTGGATAGAGTTTTCTCCAACTTTGCAAAGGTGCTGATACTTCTATTTGCAAAGCTGAAGACACTGACTTTCCCTGATAGCTAAAACCAAAACTTTGAACTCTCAGGTTAAGGAAATGAAATCTGAAAAAACAGCTTAAGGATCTCCTATGATCTTCTCCACATCTAGAAGTGTACCTGGGGAGTTTTTTTTTCCCAAGACTTCCCACATCCAAAAATCTTAAATTCTGCTTTGTTTATTTGTTTGAGTTTTTTCTTTCCTTCTATTTAATTGCAAACTAGAACTATGCATTCAGACAGTTTGATTTTGATTAAAGGCCTAGTCACACACAATTTGGATAACATTTCCTATTCTCCAAAAGAGTCGAAAATTTGTAGAATAAAGAGAGAGCATATAGGTGGTGTCGTTTCCAATACAACTCTGGACTGTGGTGTCAAATGGTCCTGGGTTTGAGTCTCAATTCTACCACTTCCTGTCACCGTAAGCAAGTTACTTAACTTCTATGCCTCAATTTTCGCATCTGGTAAATGGAGACAGTAATAGCATCCACTCTCTAAAATTCTTGTAAAGATTAAATGAGATATGGCATGACAATCACTTCTCACAGTGCTTGGTGCATAGTAAGCACCAGAAAATTGATAAGCAGTTTTCCTTATTCCTCTTATCTCTCTAGGAAATGAAACCAATCCTTTCTATTTGAGGTATGGCAATCAAAAGGTACCCAATCATTGGATAAAGAAAATGTGGTATGTATACACCATGGAATATTATACAACCATAAAAAAGAATGAAACCATGTCCTTTGCAGCAATATGGATGCAGCTGGAGGCCATTATCCTTAGCAAATTAAGGCAGGAACAGAAAACCAAATACTGTCATGTTTCACTTACAAGTGGGAGCTAAACATTGGGTACACATGGATATAAAGATGGCAACATTAGACACTGGGATCTGCTAGAGAAGGCAGAGAGAGAGGATGGGGGCAGGAGCTAAAAAACTGCCTGTTGGGTACTATGCTCACTACCTGGGTGACAAGATCATTCAAACCCCAAACCTCATCATCATACAATAAACCCACAACAAACGTGTACTCTCGAAATCTAAAATAAATGTTTAAATTACAAAAAAAGTTACCCAATTGAGCCTTAGATATATCATCCAAACTGGAAAAGTATAAAAGTTGGAGGTAGCCCAAATTATCAAAATTAATACTTTTCATTTCTTCATGGTAAAAGGAAAGCTATTTTTAAAAATTCAACTGTGGTTTCTCATCGTGTCTCTGGCGCCCACTAGTGGTAAAACACATGAATTTTCTCCCAGTTTCTGGGTGCATTTTGAAAATACGGCCCAATATTTAAGCTCTAAACTGGAACTGAGAGATAATTCTTTAAACTGCAGCTGTGATGTTTGTTTTTTTGACTCAGATCAAGATGTTACATATTTTATCTGTGTTTACCCTTACAACTCTGGCTGCTGAAAGCACGCACAAGTGCACACACGTTTCCTGGGTCAAATTCAGGTCAAACTTATGAAAGAAAATAGTTCTTGTTTTAGACTTGGATTCTCTACTTAGACTGGGATGAAAATACAAGATGACCTAATGAAGCACTAACAACGCACCAGTAGTTACAACCTTGGAGATTACCAGGCCAGATCTATAGGAACCACACAAGAGCTGAAAAACTCCAACTACGGATTGGCACTGGTAGTTTACACGGATAACTTTGATGAAGAAAATAATCTTTCATAGCCTGCACTGAGGAACTTCTGGGAAAAGTCATTTGAAGTTCTGTTAATTATTCAGCAAATTATTTTCATATTTTACTTTAAATCTACATTACTTAGATTGTCTCTTTGTCATTGGTTGCTTGAGAAAGATTTAAAAGAGATCAAGACAGCTACATTTTCAATTAAAAGACAATCATAAAACCTTCTAATTTGGATCACCATGCAACATCCGGCCTGGGGAAAAAGGAAAGGCCATTTCCGATTCCAGTGGCTTAAGAAATTTCTGACGTAAAAGTTCTATTAAATGTTTATTTAATCAAAAAGAATGACTAAATTCTTTGTTGTCATGCCTCATGTTGCTTCATGATTTTCTCTATTTCTTCCTTCTTTGTGTTCTTTACCCTATCTATTGCCATTCCTTTTCCCTACACCTCTCTCAAATCAATTCTGCTTTATCTTACAGGGTTAGGAATCAGATTTCAAGTTTCCTGAGACACCACCTCCACAGAACCATTGAATTTACATCATCATTAAATAGTGTATTCCAGAAAATATGACTAAATAACCAAAGTTGCCACGGTTTCAGAGCTTCTAGGAAGGGAGTTGCTTTTCTTGGCTCTGCTCTGAAATATGCTCCCCAACATGCCCAATTTTGCTTTCTCTTTGTCTGTTGGACAATGCAGCCTGCACCATATTCACTACACCTCCCACATTGCCTAAGACCTCAATTATTGTAACCTTGTTCTATCTCTGCATATTTGGCAATTGAATAAAATAACGTATTGTACCCAGCAAATAGTGTCCTGTACCCATCCAGTGCAGAACACAGAATGCACTGGAGAATTAATGGAGCACAGAGAAAACGTTCTAGCAGTGGGAATCATCTGAGAAAATCTTCAGCTAATGAGCTGGGAAGCTGGTTTTGCCATTTGGGATATGAGCCTCCCCAAACTACCAAAATGTGACTTTACTTTGCCTACTATGGATCATAATGATAACAAACAATAAAAAAAAGAAAAATCAACAAAGAAATAGATCCTAGGTCTCCCAAAATACAACTGAATAAAAGCTAGAAGACACAAAGGTATAAACCTTGCTTGTAAAATCTAACCCTACTTATAAAAGTTGTCATATTGAGCAGAAACTATGTCTTGACTGAATTTTTTGTATCTTCTCCCGAAGCCAGAAAAGTGCTCTCAATGAACTCAAGTGAGCATTGACATGAACTTGATTGTCTGTCTCTTGGTTAGGGAAAAGTGCAATTACTGAAATGGTTGTGAAATTCTGGGACCAAGTTCGGCCCATTTCAGGCAGAGGGGTTACCCACTTCGAGGAAAGTGCTGAGATTAGCCCAGTTTCCTATGACTTCTGCACCACTTTAATTTCTGCTCATTACAGAGCAAGACCCTCAAGGGCTTTTGGAGCCCTTGAAGAAAGAATCAGCCACGCTTAGTAGAATTTTAGTGTTAAATGTGTTTTACTGTCTTCCTATTCTTTTTTAAATTGAGAATTCTCATACAGGACATAAGTAGTTCCAAGCTTACAAATAGAGTCAGTTCTAAAAATCTGTTTGTAAGTCAGTTTTTTGAACTCAGATTCCATTTCCCCAAGGATCAATAGTGTAAATGTTGACTAGGTTCCAAGTCCAACCTGGAAGAGTTTCTCTAACCTTTAATGTTGATGAAATACTGAATCTTGGCCAAAGAAAACAGCAGAAAATGGTTGTAGCAAAACCAATAATTAAATGAAGCAGAAATAAATTGAATAATTATTTTTTTCTCTAATGCTAATGCTTGGAGCAAAACAAGTTTAATTGTAGAAGAAGGTGGAAGTAGGTGGAGACTTTTGTAGCAATTTAAATTGGGAGGCTTTTGGGTTTCTTGAGGAGCTATGCACTCGCTGGCTCTGGTGCCTTATTCTGCTTTACTGCTAATCTTCCTCTCCTATTTCAGAGTGAGGTTCATGGTGCTCAAGAGTTGACCATCTGGCAATTAGTGGATCTTGGACTACCATGTTCAAACTCCTATTATTCGGCTTGTTTTATCACTTAGTTATTGCAGGCTAGCCTGGCGATTTGATAATCATACAGTTACGCATTTTTTAAATTTATAGTCATGTATTCTTTCATTTATGCCCACAGTGGATTGTTGGCTAAAGACAAGAAACACAAGACTGCTGTTGAAATGCAAGTGAATAAGGATGATAAGAATGATAGTGATTCTGAAAATTCGTTTTTGTATGAGCTGAATTGTGTTCCCTACCCCACAACAAATGCATATGTTGAAGTCCTAACTTCAAGTACTTCCGAATGTGTCTGTGTTTAGAGATAAGGTCTTTTAAGAGGTAATTAAGTTAAAATGAGGTCATTAGGGCAGGCCCTAATCCACTATGACTGCTGTCCTTATAAGAGGAGGAAATTTGAACACAGACACACACAGAGAGGAGACCATGAAGACACGGGGAGAAGACAACTATCTCCAAGCCAAGGAAAGAGGCCACAGAAGAAACCAATCCTGCCAACTCCTTGATCTTGGCACCTAGTCTCCAGAATTGTGAGAAAATAAATGTCTGTTGTTTAAGCCACTCAGTCTGTGGTACTTTGTTATGGAAGCCCTAGTAAACCAATATATTGTCTGAAACTGCTGTTTATCAGATTCCTAAGTGATAACAATCTGATTTAAAAAATTATATAGTACATTAAGCTATCTCTCATACTTTAAACATCAATGGCAAAACTAAAGGTATAGTAACAATTATATCTAATTTGGCTCTACATTTCTTGGGGAAAAAAGAATAAACACATTTGCTATGTTATTGGTGAAGAAAGTCTGGAGAAATAGTATTTTCTTCTAATGTCTTCATTTAGAAACAAAATACTAAAATTATGTAAATATGTGAATTTATCTTTACAATACAAAATGCAACAATTTCAAACAGCATGACATGAAAGCAGTTTTTGTCTAGTTTTGATGCCATAATACGTAACTGCTTTTGACATTTTAATATACATTCAGTCTCCAAAGAAAACATATTGTAATATTATGTTTATAGTTGTCAAAAATTATGTTCATTTTGCATACTTTAAACAGTTTGCATCACTCAAATAAGATAAATCAATTTTTCCTATATTTTAAATAATATTAAAAATTGCATTAAAATATATTTTTAAAATGTTAGCATTGTGGTAGGAAGCCTCTGAGATTGCCCCCAGTGATTCCCATCTCCTGGTATTTAGGCCCTTGTGTAATCCCAACCCCATGCGTGTGGGCTGAATCTAGTTACTTGCTCCTAAGAGAATATGGCAAAAGTAATGGGACTACACTTTTGAGACTAAGTTATGATTTCTCCCTTGCTTTCTTTTTCTCTCTCCTTTGCTCATTCTGAAGGAAGTCAACTGCCATTTTATGAGCTGTGAGCTGCCCTATGGAGAGGTCCACATGGCAAGGAACTGATGTCTCTGCCCAACAGCCAGAGAGGACTGAATCCTTCTAGCTACCACAGAAGTGAGTTTGGAAGCAGATCCTTCCCCAAGCTGAGCCTTCAGATGAGACCACAGACCATGCACTGCACCTTGATTGCAGCCTTCTGAGAGACCCTAAGCCAGAGACATCCAACTACACCATGCTCAAGTTGCTGACCCACAGATACCATGAGATAATAAATGTTGTCTTAAGCTACTGATTTTGGGGTAATTTGCTTTGAAGTAATAGATAGCTAATGCAATCTTCAATAATATAATGATCTAAAATAAAATACTTTTGTTTACCATTTATTTTTTATTATGGCAAGAATGAGAAAATCTCTGGAAAATCTTTGGGTTGTACTAGCCAGGAATGATCACAAAGGAAGCAATTATTTCCCCTAGACCTGAGTTACCTGAAGGCACTGGTTAAAAATTCAGATGTCTGAAGCCTACCCTGGAACTACCAGATCAGAAGATCTAGTGGATGAGTCCAGAAATCTGTATCTTAACAAATCCCACCCCACCAAGCAAATCCAATGCTCATTGAAGTGTGAGACTTATTTTTTTTCAGAGAGGCATTTATACAATTTAACTGTTCTCAAGCATGGCTGTGCATCAGATTCCTCTTGGGAGTTTATTCAATCCTGAATTCTACTCCAGACTTGTTGAAGCAGAGTCTTCGAGGATAAGCCAAGGAATCTGTATTTTTAAGGCTGCCTAGTTACTTCTGAAGAAATTCCTTAATGACAAGCCAGGCCTGGTCAGGAAATGTCACTGAATCATTCTTGGCTTGTGCCACCCACCTATTCTGTCCTTAAACTTGGAAAATAGTGCTTATACTATCTTATATCTTATCAGTCCTAGAGGCAGCCACCCACACCTCAGGTCACATGGGCTAAGAGAGAAAACAGGAGCCTGGGTTTGGGGGAAAGACCCTTGGACTACAAGTGACAACATTCAGTGATATCAGGGTAGGAATAAAGCACATAAATGAGTATTCTACATATTCTACAATTCCGGAGGCACCTGCAACTCAGGTCACATGGACTGTAAGAGAAAACAAGGACTCCATCACTAACAGTATCTGGAAATCTCCACGGTGGCACGATGAGGCATGACTGTCAAGCAGTTTGACCTGTTTAGTAGTTGGCCCCCGACCTTTTCTTTTTCCACTATATCCCAGTGAGCAGGCTAACGAGATTCGTGATAACAACACTATGCCTTATTTCAGGAGTCTTGTTACAGTCAAGTTCTGTGTTAAAGGCTTAGCATGCAAGGACTCATTTAATACTCACATTAACCTTGTGAAGGAAGTACATCAGTAGTGTCCATTTTATTCATGAAGAAACTAAGACTCAGAGAGGTTGTGTGGCTTGCCATGAGTTACAAAGCTAGAAAGTGGCAGAGCTTAAACTCAAACCCCAGTCTATTTGACTCCAGAGGCTGGGACCATAAGCATAAATTCTTTTATTTGTAAGATGATACCACTTGTTTCCTTTGGCTAGTTTGTTCACCACTTAGCCTAACAATGGCCACAACTGGAACTGTTTCTTTTATTTTAGCTTCAGGGCTTCCCAGGTTGGGTGTCGAGTTGATCTCAGCTGGCTGCCAGCCCTGGCTGTAAGCTCTGAAGATCCTCCAGATAAGAACTGTTCTTATAAATTCTGGCTCCTGGACTAGTTATGGGGACAGGATGAAAGGCTCCAGAGTAATCCTTTAAGCTCTCCTAGGGAGTTGCAAGGGTATCCATCACCAGACCTGTTGCCTGAGACACTGGCATTCCTGAGACCCCAGGCCATACAGATAGAGTGGCCGCTGGCTCTAGTATAATCAGAAACTAATTGTCTTGTTAACTCTTTGTTCTGGTGTCAAACTGACACTCATAATTAGCTTTGAAAGCAACATAGGGGCTATGGCTGGCCATTGCATAGGAGACATAAAGGGCAAGGAGGAGAAATTTACTCAACAGTGTCAGTGGGCAAGTAACTCCTCTCTCAGGGACAGACCCTGACTCTGGTGTCCCTCTCCTGGGTGTCCTTATGTATAGCTGGAGTAGGAATCACTCCACTGGGCTTGGGGATCCTACCTTGGCTCTGACCTGGCCCAAGGGCCTTCTCTGCTGGTGAGAGCCCCAAAGCTGGTGCTGTGCTCCCTAGCTGAGAGAACCCTCCCCTTCTGAGCCAGCACTCAAGGGCCTCTTGGAAAAGCTGCCTCTGTGAACCAGAGGAAACAACAGCCCATAAGAGAAGATTCTAGGAGTTCTCGGGTCCCAGTAATTGTGGAGCAAGAGTGTCCACAATAACTCATTTCCTAGCCTCTGGCAACTAGGGGGCATTGAAGATCATTTTAGCAGGGACTGGAAGAGAGGCTTCTCAGACTTATGTGATCCAATGGGTCAGATTTGCCCGGCCTGGGGATTAGCTGAGACTGCACCTACTCATAACCACTCACTTGGTGGATTCAGAAGAGAAAACAGAAATAAATCCTATGGGTCAGGGAGACTGGCTGACTATATCATAAAAGCCCATGCAAGGCAAGAGGTTCTTGAAACTTGGAGTTAACTGGGATCTGTCCTACTTCCCTGAAGAAGTTCTAAGCAATTGGCTTTGGAACTCCAAGGACTTAACAAATAAATCACTGGGAGACCAAAGCCATCTTGGTTAGTGTTCTGAAAACAAAGTGAGGTCAAGGATCACACGTCAGTGTTAAACATCAAGGGCTAAGTCTAAGCTAGAGTTTCCTGGAGGTTCCTTGCAAGCTTTTGGGAACCTCAGAGAAGATACAGCTCACTTTCTGATGATTACCTTAAGCAGCAAGAAAGGCCAACTTTTAACACTCTTGGGCCTGAGAGTAAAATTTTAGTAGCTGCTCCTGGGTTTCCTCCCATTTCTCACACTTGATGCCTAGTTATTCATGGCCTAAAGTAAGACAGAAATGCCTCAGGGGCAGCATTTCTGAAGAAACAACCTAGGTTTGTGTCTGTGGGAACTTGGGGAATAACTGGGTCCCTGGAGGTTAAACAGCTACTGCTCCCAGGGCAGTTTTCCCAAGCATTGCCAGAATTTCTGGGCTGTCTTCAGATTGCATCTAAGAAGAGGGTGCCAAGTGACTTACTCCTAAAGGGACAAAAAAAGAGGTGGTAAGGAAGAGGCCTCAGGGTAGCTGTATCCTGTGCTAAACCCTAGGTAGTCCAGTCCCAGCACTCACTCTCAGTCCAAGAAAAATATAGCAAAATATAGAAGACATTAAAATGGCCTAGGTTGGGTGTGTGTGTGTAGACTTTCTTAGTTTCTATGTCTCCAGCTCAGATAATGGTGACTGTTTATAACAAATCTCAGTTAAAGTAACACCTATGATTATGGATATAAGCCATTTCCTACCATCCTGGATAAGTGCTGCTTGCATTCAGAATGTGACTAAAACTATCATGCCTAACTTGTTGCATTAGATTTATGGGATTATGGGATTTTGTTCCGGGACCTGCTAGGTCTAATTAAAGTGTTAGGACTCCTAGGAGACCAGCTGTGGTTTGCACAGACAGGAGCTTGAAAAAATGCTGCCGTGAATGTGTTCCCAGCTCTGCAGCAGTGGAGATGCAGTTGCTGGAACTGAGTGCTCCAGGTGTCAATGTAGAGTTGTGGTCTTTGTCCTTGCTGCCCCAAATCCCCAATCGTTAATTTATTGGGTTTTGTTAGAAGACATTCCCACACTAAAGAACTCAAGAACTGAAGTGACTGTTCTTGCCTTGCTTCATGGCCCCTCTGTGGGCATGAGTTCTGCGCACAGAGCTCCTTCCTCCTTCCTTCCTTCCCTCCCTCTCTCCCTCCCTCCCTCCTTCCTGCCTTACTTCCTTCCTCCCTCCCTTCCTCCCTCCATCCCTCCCTGCCTCCCTCCTTCCTGCCTTACTTCCTTCCTCCCTCCCTCCCTCCCTTCTGTCACAGGCCTGAGTGCAGCCCTGGAACAAGGACCATGATCCTGAGGGGAAGGGGATGTTTCTGGGAAGGGCCAGAAGAAGGGTGTCTTCTCACTCCAGGCTGGCATCTGCTACCACCTCACTCTTCAAATACTGGGGCTCGCCTGACTCTGTCCCCAGCCTTTGCCCTGGAGGAGTAAAATGGGACAAGAGAAACCCCATCCAGTCCCATGAGGTCAACTAATATCCCTTGACTGTGGTGGCTTTCCAGCCCCCATGTCTCGCCTGGGCTCAAAGCCAAGATTCCCAGTTTCTTGCTGGACATGTCCTCTATCTAGCACCCCAAACCCAACAAGTCCAAACAGACCTTGTCACCTGTCTCCCCTCACTCCCCCTCTCTACTAACAGTCTTGTGTTCCCTGCCTCAGTTGACAGTATCACCACGGACCCAAGCTGGAACCTCAGGGTCCTTGTCATCTTTTCCCTCTCCTTGACCCCATGAGAGCCAGCCCTGAGGTTTCTACCTATTGACATGTGTCCTGAGTCATCGCCTCCTCTCGGCTCTCACTGCCACGGTCGTGGTTCAGAACCTGTTCCACTTCTTGCCCAGACCCTGGAGATGGTCTCCCAATTGGTCCGCATGCAGCTGGCCTCTCTTCCCTCCAATCCTTCCACACCCTGGTGCGGTAAGTACTGTCTTCCTGGTCTGTCCCACATCTGCCTTAATAAAAAGCTCTAGTGGCTCCCTCTTGCTCACAGAACAAAACCCTGAGCTTGGCCAATAGGGCTGTGAATAGCTGACTCCGAACACTCGTCCACTTGCCTTCTGCTGCTGCCTGTGGTGTGCCCAGCCATGATTGTCCCACCCTCTGGAACATGCAGTAGGCCCTGTCACACAAATATTGCTCCCTCTGCCTGGAATATCCTTCCCCTCCCTCCACTATTCCTTGTGACGAAACCTGTCATCACCCAAGATGCCTCTCAAGCCTCCTTCATCCATTAAGCCTTCTCCAACTTCTCCAGGTACGTTCCTCTACCACAGCACCCATCGGACCATGAGGGATTATGTGTGCCTCGGTCCCTCCTACTGCATGGGGAGGACCCCAAAGGTTGCCTGGGACCACGTTGGGTTCTCCTTTGCATTCTCAAAGTTTAGTGCAATGCTTGATATACAGTAGGTGCTTGATAAATGTTTGTTGTTTAATCCCTTCTTATTCTACAATCTTTCATGTGGGTCCGTGTGAAGAGACCACCAAACAGGCTTTGTGTGAGCAACATGGCTGTTTATTTCACCTGGGTGCAGGCGGGCTGAGTCCGAAAAGAGAGTCAGCGAAGGGAGATAGGGGTGGGGCCATTTTATAGGATTTGGGAAGGTAATGGAAAATTACAGTCAAAGGGGGTTGTTCTCTGGTGGGCAGGGGTGGATCTCACAAGGTACATTCTCAAGGGTGGGGAGAATTACAAAGAACCTTCTTAAGGGTGGGGGAGACTACAAAGTACCTTCTTAAGGGTGGGAGAGATTACAAAGTACATTGATCAGTTAGGGTGGGGCAGGAACCAATCACAATGGTGGAATGTCATCAGTTAAGGCTGTTTTTACTTCTTTTGTGGATCTTCAGTTACTTCAGGCCATCTGGATGTATATGTGCAAGTCACAGGGGATGCGATGGCCTGGCCTGGGCTCAGAGGCCTGACATTCCTGCCTTCTTATATTAATAAGACAAATAAAACAAAATAGTGTTGAAGTGTTGGAGTGGCAAAAATTTTTGGGGGGTGGTATGGAGAGAGAATGGGTGATGTTTCTCAGGGCTGCTTCAAGCGGGATTAGGGGTGGCGTGGGAACCTAAAGTGGGAGAGATTAAGCTGAAGGAAGATTTTGTGGTAAGGGGTGATATTGTGGGGTTGTTAGAAGAAACATTTGTTGTGTAGAATTATTGGTGATGGCCTGGATACGGTTTTGTATGAATTGAAAAACTAAATGGAATAAGAGAAGGAGAAAAACAGGTATAAAAGGTCTAAGAATTGGGACGACTCAGGACATCTGATTAGAGAGTGCCTAAGGAGATTCAGCATAGCCCTGCCAGCAAAGAGTTAAGAATGGCAGTTTGGGGATAGCACGAGGCAAGCGTGATCAGGGTGAGGAACAGGAAAGAAGAAAATATGGGGAAATGGGGTGAATATCAGGTGGATCAGAGAGATACAGTCATGAGGGTCAGGTGTGGTATCCGGAATAATGTGGGAGGCCGGATTGAAGTCCGGGCCAGGAACAATGGTAATTGTGGGAGACTCAACAAAGAGTGAGTATAGCTGAAGGAGCCAGGGAGCAGAAAGTATATGTGTCAGGTGTGAGGAAGAAAATAGATTTTGGAAATTATGAGAGCTGTAGAGAGTGAGTTGAGCATAGTTTGTGATTTTTAGGGCCTCTAACAGTATTAAAGCAGTGGCAGCCGCTGCACGCAGACATGAGGGCTAGGCTAAAACAGTAAGGTCAAGTTGTTTGGACAGAAAGGCTACACGGTGTGGTCCTGGCTCTTGTGTAAGAATTCTGACCGCACTAACCATGCTAGGAAGGAAAGGAGTTGTTCTTTTGTAAGGGATTAAGGTTTGGGAGATTAATCAGACACGATCAGCAGGGAGAGCACGTGTGTTTTTATAAGAATTATGCCGAGATAGGTAACAGATGAGGATGAAATTTGGGCTTGACTGAAGTAATGGGGCTGTCTGAAGCCTTGCAGCAGTACAGCCCAGGTAATTTGCTGAGCCTAATGGGTGTCAGGGTCAGTCTAAGTGAAGGCAAAGAGAGGCTGGGATGAAGGGTGCAAAGGAATAGTAAAGAAAGCATGTTTGAGATCCAGAACAGAATAATGGGTAGTAGAGGGAGGTATTGAGGATAGGAGAGTTTATGGGTTTGGCACCACGGGGTGGATAGGCAAAACAATTTGGCTGATAAGGCGCAGATTCTGAACTTGTAAGCCTTGTCTGGTTTTAGGACAGGTAAAATGGGGGAATGGTAAGGAGAGTTTATAGGTTTTAGAAGCCCGTGCTGTAGCAGGCGAGTGATCACAGGCTTTAATCCTTTTAAAGCGTGCTGTGGGATAGGATATTGGCGTTGAGGGGGGTAAGGGTGATTAGGTTTTAATGAGATGGTAAGGGGTGCGTGATCAGTCGCCAAGGAGGGAGTAGAGGTATCTTATACTTGTGGGTTAAGGTGGGGGAATACAAGAGGAGGACGCAAAGGAGGCTTTGGATTGGGAAGAAGGGCAGCAACGAGATGCGGCTGTAGTCCAGGAATAGTCAGGGAAGCAAATAATTTGGTTAAAATATCTCGGCCTAATAAGGGAACTGGGCAGGTGGGGATAACTAAAAAAGAGTGCATAAAAGAGTATTGTCTAAGTTGGCACCAGAGTTGGGGAGTTTTAAGAGGTTTAGAAGCCTGGCTGTCAATACCCACAACAGTTATGGAGGCAAGGGAAACAGGCCCTTGAAAAGAAGGTAATGTGGAGTGGGTAGCCTCCGTATTGATTAAGAAGGGGACGGGCTTACCTTCCACTGTGAGTTACCAGAAGTTCGGCGTCTGTGATGGTCTACGGGGCTTCCGAGGCGATCAGGCAGCATCAGTCTTCAGCCACTAAGCCGAGAAGGGGTCAGTCAGAGAGCCTTGGGCCAGAGTTCCAGGGGCTCTGAGAGTGGCTGCCAGGTGAGCTGAACAGTCCAATTTCCAGTGGGGTCCCGCACAGATGGGACACGGCTTAGGAGGAATCCTGGGCTGCAGGCATTCCTTGGCCTGGTGGTCAGATTTCTGGCACTTGTAGCAAGCTCCTGGGGAAGGAGGTTCTGGAGGAACGCCTGGCCGCTGCGGTCCAGGCGTTTGGAAGTTCTTGTGTGCTGGAGATGTGGCTGGGGTTTGTCTCACAGTGGAGGCAAGGAATTGCAACTTTTTTCTATTATTGTACACCTTGAAGGCGAGGTTAATTAAATCCTGTTGTGGTGTTTGAGGGCCGGAATTTAATTTTTGGAGTTTTATTTAATGTCGGGAGCAGATTGGGTAATAAAATGTATATTGAGAATAAGACGGCCTTTTGACCTTTTAGGGTCTAGGGCTGTAAAGTGTCTCAGGGTTGCTGCCGAACAAGCCATGAACTGGGCTGGGTTTTTATATTTGATGAAAAAGAGCCTAAACGCTATCTGATTTGGGATAAAGAAAAAGGAACATTAACCTTGACTATGCCTTTGGCTCCAGCCACCTTTTTAAGAGTAAATTGCTGGGCAGGTGGGGGAGGGCTAGTCACGGAACGAAACTGTAAGCCCGACCAGGTGTGAGGAGGGGAGGCGATAAAAAGATTACAGGGTGGAGGAGCAGAGGCTGAGGAAGAATTGGGACCTAGCTTGGGCTGGCGAGGAGGGGAGAGGTCAGATGGGTCTGTAGAAAAGGAAGATTAGAAAGACTCAGCGACGCTTGGGGTTGGGACTGAGGGGACAGGTGGGAGGGAAAGAAGGAAGATTTGGGAGGAGTTGCACTGGGCACAGAGACTAGGAAGGGACTGATGTGTAAAGGAATGCCTGGACTTCAGGCACCTCAGACCATTTGCCCATTTTACGACAAGAATTATTTAGATCTTGTAGGATGGAAAAATTGAAAGTGCCGTTTTCTGGCTATTTGGAACTACTGTCGAGCTTGTATTGGAGTCAAGCGGCATTGCAGAAGAAAATAAGGCATTTAGGTTTTAGGTCAGGTGTGAGTTGAAGAGGTTTTAAGTTTTTGAGAACACAGGCTAAGGGAGAAGAAGGAGGAATGGAAGGTGGAAGCTTACCCATAGTGAAGGAGGCAAGCCCAGAAAAAAGAGTAGAGACACGGAGAAGGGGTGGGGGGTTCTTGCCCTTCAGAAAAGCAGAGAAGGGGTTGGGGCACAGAAATAAGGGATTGGGGCACAGAGATAAGAGGTCAGGGTGTGGAAATAAGGGATTGGGGCACAGAGATAAGAGGTTGGGGTGTGGAAATAAGCGATTGGGGGTTTCTTGCCCCCTAGGAAAGTGGGACTTGCCGCTAAGGGTGAAGGAGAAGGGGTTGGGGTACTTGCCCCTGCCCCAGGAAAGCGGGACTTGCTGCTAAGGGTGAAGGACCAAAGCAGGCGAACCTGCGTGGTCTGACACCCTTGAAACATGAGTGTATAATCAGAGAGGTGTCCCTGCAATGATTAAACACCAAGGGAAGGCTGCCTTCCCAGTCCGTGACCGGCGCCGGAGTTTTGGGTTCACGGATAAAACATGTCTCTTTTGTCTCTACCAGAAAATGAAAGGAATTGAAATTAAGAGAAGGGAGAGATTGAAGTGTGGCACCAAGATTGAAAGGAGAAAGAGGTTGAGGGATAGTGAGGGAGGTTGGAGAAGAGAGTAAAAAGAGGCCGCTTACCGGATTTGAAATTGGTGAGATGTTTCTTGGGCTGGTTGGTCTGAGGACCTGAGGTCGTAGGTGGATCTTTCTCACGGAGCAAAGAACAGGAGGACAGGGGATTGATCTCCCAAGGGAGGTCCCCCGATCCGAGTCACGGCACCAAATTTCATGCGTGTCCGTGTGAAGAGACCACCAAACAGGCTTTGTGTGAGCAACATGGCTGTTTATTTCACCTGGGTGCAGGCGGGCTGAGTCCGAAAAGAGAGTCAGCGAAGGGAGATAGGGGTGGGGCCATTTTATAGGATTTGGGAAGGTAATGGAAAATTACAGTCAAAGGGGGTTGTTCTCTGGTGGGCAGGGGTGGATCTCACAAAGTACATTCTCAAGGGTGGGGAGAATTACAAAGAACCTTCTTAAGGGTGGGGGAGACTACAAAAGGTACCTTCTTAAGGGTGGGGGAGATTACAAAGTACATTGATCAGTTAGGGTGGGGCAGGAACCAATCACAATGGTGGAATGTCATCAGTTAAGGCTGTTTTTACTTCTTTTGTGGATCTTCAGTTACTTCAGGCCATCTGGATGTATATGTGCAAGTCACAGGGGATGCGATGGCCTGGCCTGGGCTCAGAGGCCTGACACAATCCAGTCAAATATGCCAAACTAATCTCAAACACACAGCTCTAAGTCTTCACATATACCATTCCCCTTATCCTGATTTCCCATTTATTTCCTTTATTTTTGTTTGCTTTCTTCAATATCCATCTCAAGTCACCTCTTCAAGGAAGGCTTTCCCCGTGAGTATCACCCAATTTTGCTCTTTTAGCTTAAGTTCCCCTCAGCAACCATGTAGTTGTAGCTTCTACAACAGTACCCACTAAAATAGTTCTGTCTACCAGCTCCCTTGGAAAGTATTCCATTCCAAAACCCCCCTCCCATGCAAATGGTGAGTCTTTAGGAGAGGAATTCCATCTCTAGTCTATTTCAGCTTTCACCAACATTGGTCTTTCCAGTTTATAAACATTTCCCCCAAAATTAGGAGTAGCTTCTAATCCTGATTCATGACTTAAGATCCCACACAGTGAAGTAAATCTTTTGCTTCTACGTTGCTCCTAAACACCAGAAATGTTTAGTTCCTGTGAAAAGAGGAGTTAACCAACTGTTTCTTAGAGGAAAATCTGTTCCTCCCAACTCCTTCTAATGAACTAACACATGTATTGCACAAGAAACTATGCAATATATTATGGTGGCAGCATACAAAAAAAAAAAAAAGCTAGAGTTTCTGATGTTTGCATTCATGCTGGTGGGACTTCTTTACCTGGAGCAACTCTAGCATAGTTCAACAAATGAGACTTCAATGGACACTCTTTCAGAAGGCAGTATATAGCTGGGTGATTAAAAGCATGGGCTCAGGCATAACGTATACCTGGATTCAAATCCCACGTCTATAGCTTATGGACTGTGTTACATTAGCCTCGATATGCTCATCTGCAGAATGGGGATAATAATTTCTACTTCGTAGGGTTGTTGTGAGGATAATATGAATCAATTCTTGGCAGTCAGTAGTTTATAAATGTTATTAATTATGATTGTTTCCCCTCATTCTTTCACATATGTAAGAGCCCTATCCTTCCCGTCTTGTGCTAAGCCATAGGAAATTCCACAATTCGGGACATTTATGTGCCATAAGCCAAAAGAGGCAACAGTGATTAAGAGAATTAGGATGCCAGATAAAGCTAAAGGGTTCCATGTCTTTACAAATGGCAACCATTAAGAGGTTTACTAGAATAGCTGCAGGACATGATGGCAAGAAAAATAACGTGTGACTGAGTCAGCTGTTGGCCCATTTTCCCCTGCCTCCTCCTCCCTCCCCCACCCCCAACCCTCAACTTTAGTGAAGCCCAGTCTCAAGTAAGCCTGGCCAGAGGCAGCAGGTGGTAACAACTAACCTTTAGCCAGAGTGAGTGCAGGGCCAAGAAAACAACACAGCTCTCTCTGGCAAAGGCAATTCCCAGATGTGCCCATAGAAAGATGTAATATTTGCTCACCACAAAGTCTGCAAGTTTACATTGCAAGGATTGATCTTTCAAGCTTGCAACATTTTGAATAAACCTGAGTGGGAGATTGAGTCATGAGTTTATTTTGTAATCAATAATTTCATGGACAGATCTTATCCTTTCATTGCTTAATTTCTATCCTTGAGTCAATAACGGCCCCATATTTTGATCTCTGTGGTGACTTTCAATCAACTTTGGGGTTTTGCAGTTTTCATTCCAATGGGCTCACACTGCCAAAATGGATACTGTCATTCAATAAGGGGAAAACAGCTGTTTCCAGGCTCAGGCCTGGCCAGGAGATAAAGTAGTGCTGGTATCTGGTAAAAGGAAGTTATGCCTAGGTGGCATGTAAATAGTATTAGTACTTTTGAGCCATGGTCTCTAAATAAAATAGCATGTAAAAATATATATATATATATTGGCCGGGCATGGTGGCTCATGCCTGTAATCCCAGTGCTTTGGGAGGCAGAGGCGGGCGGATGATCTGAAGTCAAGAGTTTGAGCCTGGCCAACATGGAGAAGCCACATCTCTACTAAAATAAATATAAATATATATATATAGAGAGAGAGCGCCTCATCTCTACTAAAATATATATATTTATATATACATATATATTTATATATAAATAATATATATACATATCTATAAATAATATCTATACATAGACATATAAATAATATCTATATACATATATTTATATATAATTATATATACATATATATTTATATATAAATATATATATATATATATATATATAAAAGCCAGGCATGCCTATAATCCCAGCTACTCAGGAGGCTGAAGCACAAGAATCGCTTGAACTCAGGAGGCAGAAGCTGCAGTGAGCCAAGGTCCCACCACTGCACTCCAGCCTGGGTGACAGAGTGAGACTTCATCTAAATATATATATATATATTCCATGCAATAGTTGTTGTCATATATTATTTATAAGGGTAATTTGATGGCTAAAAATGAACATAGATAGAATACATGTTCTGGGTAAGTTCATGTTCTATAACCTAGTTCTTAGGTTAACTGACTTTATTCCCCGGGCCTTTCATACAATTTTGATGTTCTGTCTCTTCTTCCTTTGAAATAAAAAACCTATTTTTTTAATTTAACATTTCATTAGTGACAATTATTTCAAACATATACAAAGTTAGAGAGACTTATATAATGAACTCCCATGCATTCATTGCCTAGTTTTAACAATCATCAATATTTTGCCATTCTTGTTTCATCTATCCAACCCTCTCCCTAGTTAAAAGAAAGTTTTTTGGAGGGAATGAGCATTTTAAAGCAAATCCCAGACATTATGTCATTTCATTCATAAATAGATCAGTATGTATCTCTAACAGATTGTTTTTCAAAACAGAATCACAATACCATTCTAACAAAATCAGCAATGATTTTCTAAAGTTAGTTAATACTTAGTCCAATTTCAATTTTTCCTGATTGACAAGTTCTGCCCCAGAAGAGACTTTTGAAATGAGGAACTGGAGGCAGAAAAATGTGACATGCCTTGCCCAAGATCACAGAGCCAAGTAGTGAAAGAGCCATCCAGTAGTTCTTTTTACCTTCTCTACTTTTTTTGTTTTTGTTTTTGCTTTCTACTCTCCATTTACAGTCTCTGGTTGTCGTTCCTAGCTTTTTTTCCTTTCCATCTGATAAAACAGTTACCAGTTTCCATTTTAGGGTGAAAAAAAACAACAATAAAAAATAGGATCATGATGTTAGAAGTCATTGCTGCTCTATATGTTCTCAATGGAAGATTTGGCAGCAAATCAATGCCAGCGCTGATTGCTACCTGGCTTAGATGACTTTAGCAATCTCCTGTTCATATATTAAAGCTAATGGCATTCCCGTGTCTCTGTCTGTACGTGTTTGCTCTTCTGGCCGCACTGCTTCGGCATTTGGATACTTGGGAACTTTGCAAATACTTGCCCAAGATTCCAGCATTTCTTGAATCAGTGGCACACCCTGGCATATGCAAACAAGAACAACATTGTAGGGAGCAAGTCAAGTGCTCCATAGAAGTACAAAGAGAATTAACAACTAAAACTCTTTTTCAAAAAACTTTTAGGTTCAGGGATACACATGAAGGTTTGTTACATAGGTAAACTCGTGTCACGGGGGTTTGGTATACAAATCATTTCTACACCCAGGTACTAAGCCTAGTACCCAATAATTACTTTTTCTGATCTTCTCCTTCCTCCCACCCTCCACCCTCAAGTAGTCCCCAGTGTGTATTGTTCCCCTCTATGTGTCCATGAGTTGTCAACGTTTAGCTCCCACTTGTAAGTGAAAACGTGGTATTTGGTTTTCTGTTCCTGCATTAGTTTGCTAAGGATAATCGCCTCTATCTCCAACCATGTTCCCACAAAAGACATTATCTTGTTCTTTTTTACAACTAAAACTCTTAAAAGCAGCTGTGGATTAGGGATTGCTAGATGATGAGTGAGTGGGCCCTAAGGACCAGCAGAATGACTCAGGAAAAGCAGGGCTGAACATACCCTGCAGGAGATCTATGGAAAGATCAGTATAACTAGAGCCAACGATCCATGCTGGGAAAGGCCATGAGATTAAGAGAGGGCAGATTGTGGAGTGCCAGATGTGTTTAGCAGAGGAATTTGCATTTTTATACAAACTCCAAACAAACAAACACACAAATAAACAAACCACCAGGCCAACTTGTGATAAAATAGTTAGAAATGTAAATGAAAGTCCTATTAAACCCTAGGCCAGTCTGGGCAAAATAGTGAGACTCCATCTAAAAAATATACAAATATAAATATAAATATAAATATATATGATCATGGTAGTGTGTCCAGAATTGGTGGGTTCTTGGTCTCACTGACTTCAAGAACGAAGCTGCAGACCCTCACGGTGAGTGTTACAGTTCTTAAAGGCGGCGTGTCCAGAGTTTGTTCCTTCTGACGTTCGTATGTGTTCAGAGTTTCTTCTTTCTTCCTTCTGGTGGGTTCGTAGTCTCACTGGATCAGGAGTGAAACTGCAGACCTTCGTGGTGAGTGTTACCGCTCATAAATGGAGTGTGAACCCAAAGAGTGAGCAGCAGCAAGATTTATCGTAAAGACCGAAAGAACAAACCTTCAACACTGCAGAAGGGGACCCAAGCGCGTTACAGCTGCTGGCTAGGGCAGCCTTCTTTTATTCTCTTATCTGGCCCCACCCACATCCTCCTGATTGGTCCATTTTACAGAGAGCCGATTGGTCTGTTTTACAGAGAGCTGAGTGGTCTGTTTTGACAGGGTGCTGATTGGTGTGTTTACAATCCCTGAACTAGACACAAAAGTTCTCCACCTCCCCACTAGATTAGCTAGATACAGAGTGTCCACACAAAGGTTCTCCAAGTCCCCACCAGAGTAGCTAGATACAGAGTGTAGATTGGTACATTCACAAACCCTGAGCTAGACACAGGGTGCTGATTGGTGTGTTTACAAACCTTGAGCTGGATACGGAGTGCCGATTGGTGTATTTACAATCCCTTAGCTAGACATAAAGGTTCTCCAAGTCCCCACCAGACTCAGGAGCCCAGCTGGCTTCACCCAGTGGATCCCGCACAGGAGCCGCAGGTGGAGCTGCCTGCCAGTCCCGCGCCGTGCGCCCTCACTACTCAGCCCTTGGGTGGTCGATGGGACTGGGCGCCTTGAAGCAGGGGGTGGCGCTCCTCCGGGAGGCTAGGGCAGCCCAGGAGCCCATGGAGGGCGGGGAGGCTCAGGCATGGCGGGCGGCAGGTTGCGAGCCCTGCCCCACCGGGAGGCAGCTAAGGCCCGGCGAGAAATTGAGCACAGCAGCTGCTGGCCCAGGTGCTAAGCCCCTCACTGCTGGGGGCTTGCGGGCCGGCTGGCCGCTCTGAGTGCGGGCCCGCTGAGCCCACGCCCACCTGGAACTCGCGCTGGCCCACAAGCCCAGCAAGCCCCACGCGCAGCCTGGGTTCCCGCCCGCGCCTCTCCCTCCACACCTCCCTGCAAGCTGAGGGAGCCGGCTCCGGCCTTGCGCAGCCCAGAAAGGGGATCCCACGGTGCAGCGGCAGGCTGGATGGCTCCTCAAGCGTGGCCAGAGTGGGCGCCAAGGCTGAGGAGGCGCCGAGAGCGAGCTAGGGCTGCCAGGGCTGCCAGCACGTTGTCTCCTCTCAGTAGCACAAGCCTGGAGGTGGGCAGATCAATTGAGGTTGAGAGGTCGAGGCTGCAGTGAGGCATGACTGCACCACAACACTCCAGTCTGAGCGACAGAGTGAGAGCCTGTCTCAAAAATAAATAAATAAATAAACAAACAAACCTCAGAGTTCAGTATCTTTTCATTGGAAGAATATCTCCATGAAATGTTTGTAAGATTTCAGCTTTTTGCTTCATTGTGGTATAACATATTTAACCTAAAAGAAATGCAGCTGTTATATTGGCCTGAAATAAACCTTGGGCCAACTGCTCAAAAGGCAGATCTGCCCACCTGGACAGGCTATGGGGTGGGCTCCAGCCAGCTTGGGGTGATGAAAGGTGAGATTTGGGCAATGCTTTTTCTCTTTTTTTGAGATGTTGTCTCACTCTGTCGCCAGGCTGGAGTGCAGTGGCGTGATCTTGGCTCACTGCAACCTCCGACTCCAGGGTTCAAGCGATTCTCCTGCCTCAGCCTCCCAAGTAGGTGGGATTACAGGCACGTGCCACCATGCCCAGCTAATTTTAGTATTTTTAGTAGAGACGGGGTTTCACCATGTTGGCCAGGATGGTCTTGATCTCCTGACCTCGTGATCTGCCCATCTCGGCCTCCGAAAGTGCTGAGATTACAGGCGTGAGCCACCACCCCTGGCCAAGATTTGGGCAATGCTTAGGTTCTTAGATTTTTGGTAGCAGTTGAAAAATCACTGACTAAAGGTGAGAAAGAAGAGGGCAAGCTGACTCCCTAACTGGTTGGAACATGAAAATTTGACAGAAACAATGCAAAGTTATATTCAAATTATCTTGCTGTCCTTCAGTTCCAAAGCCAAACTATGTCTCTGATCAGTCATTTCCCACCATTACCAGTGAAGTTCTATTTGCGTTAGTGCAGTCCGATTATAATACATAATCAGGGAGAAATAGAGGCTTAAACAGCTTAACCCACTTACCACAAATGGTTGCTAGTCTACTTCTATTGAGGTCCAGAACTCAAAATTCTTGATTCCCTGTTCTTTCCACTTGTATAGTAAGTAATCTCCCTTTACCTTACTTTTCTCATCTGTTAAATGAGATGATAGTTCCTCTGTCATAGAATTTATGTGAGATTTCAATGAGTTAAAACATATAAGCACTCAGTAAATATAATTATTCCTCTACTCATTTATCCATTCACTTAACTAGTATTTGTTTATTATCTACCATGTATGTATACAAGAAGCTAGGCACTAAGAGGCAATACAAGAGTAAAGGACAGGCTCCTTCCTTCTAAAACTTAGAATGTGATGGGAAAGGCAAGACATATTTCATCAATCCATCACAAAACCTGTGTCAAGTTAGTAAAACAAACAATATAGGATACAAAAGAGGCCAGGAGAGGAGAAAATTTCTCCAAGCTAACTTTTGCTCTTCTTTAAGACACTTAAGGTTTCTAGGAAGACTTCCTTCCTTGACACCTCTCCATTCCATCCCTAAGCTCTGCTGCATGCCTCTCCTCTGTCCTCCCATAGTACCTTAGCATACTACTCTCATTCGTGCTCCATGGTGCTGTAAATTGTCTATTTCTCTGTCTTCCCCATTACAACCTGCTACTAACCCGAGATCTCTGTGCCTTGGTTTCTCATCTATTTAAATATTTAAATCAAATGACCTTCAAGAGCACTTCTAGCTCTAACATTCTAGAGGTATTTGTTATTTTAGCATCATAGAATATCTGAGGGCTGAGCTATTACTGCACATCTCTTCCCTACATTGAATGTGGTTAAAAGTCATAGTGGGAACTCTATAGGCTCTCAGGACTTTAACTTTCTTTCCAAAGTTTCTTGGTTGAAAAGTAACCTTTCCACATTATGTGAGCAGGAAGAGGAGATACTAAAACAATAAACACGTCTAGAGTTGCTTGTAGGGTGAACTTTTTTGGAGGCTATGTGGAAACATTTGACTGAATTTGTAACAAAAAATGATGCCTATCTCAATATGACTTTATCTTCCTTCCTCTTTATAAAAGGCCTATCTCAGTGACTTTCCTCTTTCAGCAACTTCAGCTCAGTAGTAACCATGTTTCACTTTGTGAAAGAAATAAGTATAAGAAAGTCACCCTGAACCAGGGAAACCATAAACCTGTCTTTGTCCATTCCTCTGTTCTCTGCAAGTTTCCTCCTCTTCCTATCGCTAATCCAACCTCTCTGGCTGAACTTCTCACATCCTTCAATGCCCTGAAGTCCTCATTCATAACCCTTTATGCCATATTGCCCACCCTTGATCCCATGAGCTACCTTTAATTTATGCACTTACCTGTTCATCAGCATTCATTAAGCACCTAGTCTCTATGAGAGCCAAGGAGTGGATCTCAGAAAGTTTCACAGAGAAGACATTGGAGCTTGGTCTTGAAAGAGAATAGGAGTTTGCTGGGGGATAAGGTTAGGAGGAAAAGGAAAGCGTTTTTCTGGGCAGAGAAACAACATCTACCAAGTCGATGGGACATAAAACTCATAACATATTTAGGGGCGCTGTAAGTAACTCAGTTACCTAGAGCATAAGAAATATCTATGTTCCCTATGTTGAAGGTGATGTTGGAAAAGTGAGCAAAGTACAAATATTGGAAGGCTGTGTGTGCTGTGCTAAGGGTTTGGATGTTATCCAACAAGCTATAGGGAGCCATTGAAAGCTTTTAGGCAGGAGATTAAAAATCAGATTTGCATTTAGAAAAGTCACTGTGACAGCAGCAGGAAGGATGGCTTGGGGAGGAAGATGACTAATAGAAGAGGGGGTTTGTCAGGACACTATTGCAATATTCCAGATAAAAGAGAGGCCTGAGTCAGAGCAGTGGCATTGGAGATGAATGGAAATGGACAGCTGGGCACACGAGTGGGACATTTAGGAGGTAGGTGAAAAGACTTAGCAACTGATCAAATGTGCGAGATGAGGGGGAGGTTTCTGACTCAGTTGATTGGTTGGATGGGAGTGCTGTTTATTAGAACAGAAGGCACAGGGGAAATCAGGCTTGAGGGAAAAGTAATGAAACACATTTCAGACACATTGAGTGCAAAAGGGTCTCTTTCAAGACTTGATAAACAGTGCCTGAAAGAAAGGTGAGCACCTTCTAAGTAGCTTAATGAGAAACTGCATGATTCTGTACAACTAATAAAAACAACTAATAAAATCAAAGATTAAGTTAATGCTACTGACTTGATTTCTTCACAAGAAGTCTGTTGTATTTAGAAATATTCATTAATTTAAAAAGCAATTTAGAAACCTACGCTTTATAAAACTGAAATGCATACAAGAGAAAAAATACATTATCGTGACCTTATTAAGTGACTGGTGTACAGCTTTTTAGCTGAATTGTATGAAATAAGTTGACCAGATTTTCCTTCTTCATTATAAAACCTTTTTACCAGAGGCTTGGAGCCAACTTAATTAGCTATGCTGATGGAAAGAGGAATAGCAAAAGTAATTGAAAACCACAGATGAAAGCCATGGGCAACTCCCAGGAAAAATGGCATGATGTAGCTCCTTGGAACCCTGCGTTGCTGAACTCACTGGCAGACACAAGTGGTCAGGCAGTGGCCTTCACAGAAAGTTCTGTGAAGAATGTTCTGGAAAGTCCACGTTTATAAGTAGGCAGCAAGAGAAAATAGCGGGAGGAAATAATAACATAATAACAATGAAGTGTAAAATTAAGATTAAAAGACCGTTCATTATTATGATCACACAGCTATTGATGGAGGTTGGATTATTTGAGAGAGCAAAGGGTGAAACTGCAATATAGTAGTGAATGAGTAACTAAAGAAACAAGGACAGACCTACATATTGCATTCCTGAGTTATAACTAGATACAGTCTTAAGTTTTCACATAGCCAAAAAGAGCTCTAAAGATATCTGAAACAAGAACAATTATTTATTTGTAATTCATACCAAAAATCTAGAAGTTATACCCAATTTCTCTTTTTCCCTCCCTCCCACCTCACACTCTATGTCAGTGTGTCCTGATGATTCTGCCTCCCAATTATGTCCTGAATCCACCTGCTTCTCCCCATCTCCTCTGTTACCTCCTTCGTCCAGGCTACCGACACCACCTGCTTCTCTACTGCAGTAGCTTCTCTACCCACCTCTACTTTTATCCCACTTCACAAACTATTCTCCACCTGGCAGTCAGAGGAATCTTAAACATTTTTAAACCAGATCATGTAATTCCCTTGCTTGAAACTCTCCAATGCTTTCTCACTATGTTGAGAAAAAAATCCAAACTCATTAAAATGGTGTAAAAAACCCTATACTTTCTGGTCTTTACCTACTTCTCCCACCTTATCTTTCATCACCCTCTCCCTCACTTGCTCAACAGCAGCCATACCCAGCTGCTTTCTGTTCCTCAAATAAACCAAGCTCTCCCCACCGTCAGGGCCTTTGCACTTGTTGTTCTCTCTGCCTAAAACCCCTTTCCCTCACATCACCATATGACTGACTGACTCACTCTTTTTTTTTAATGTTTTTTCTGTCACTGTGAAATGAGTAGCAAAGTACTGTTTCTCAGGCATTCATGATCTGACCCTTTTTTTTTTTTTTTTTGACGGAGTCTTGCTGTGTTGCTCAGGTTGGAGTGCAGTGACATGATATTGGCTCACTGCAACCTCTGCCTCCTGGGTTCAAGCAATTCTCTTGCCTCAGCCTTCTGAGTTGCTGGGATTACAGGTGCCAGCCACCAAGCCCAGCTAATTTTTGTATTTTTAGTAGAGACAGGGTTTCACCATGTTGGCCAGGCTGGTCTTGAACTCCTGACCTCAGGTGATCCACCCATCTCGGCCTCACAAAGTGCTGGGATTACAGGCGTGAGCCACCGTGCCCAGCCCATGATCCAATTTTTATATTTCTTTATTGAAATATAATTCACATACAATAAAATTCACCAATTTGAAAGTATATAAACCCATGGTTTCTAATATATTCAAAGTTGTGAAATCATCATCACTATCTAATTTCACACTTTTCTTCACCCCAAAAAGAACCCCAGATCTTTTAGCTATTACCCCTTATTCCTCTTCTCCTCACCAACCATGAATGTGTTACCTGTCTCCATAAATTTGTCTATTCCGGAAATTTCATATAAATGGAATCATACAATACATGGCCTTTTGTGACTGGTTTATTTCAACTGGCATAATGGTTTCAAAGATCATGTTATAGCACAACTTCATTCCATTTTGTAGTGGAATAATATTCCATTGTACGGTTATACCACATTTTGTTTATCCACTAATTGGTTGATGAACATTTAGGTTGTTTCCACTTTTTGACAATTATGAATAATATTGCTATGAACATTTGTGTACAAGTTTTTGTATGAGCATAGGTTTTCATTTCTCTTGGGTATATATGTAAGAGTTACATGACTGAGTCATATAATAACTATGCTAATATTTGTTGACTGACACACTTTTATTCAGGACTCTGCTCAAAGGGTACCTCCTCTGAGAGGCCTTCCCTGACCACTCCATCTAAACTAATTACCCATCCCCACCATCACATTACCCTATTTTGTTTTCTACGTAGCACTTTCCACTATCTAAAATAATCTTGTTTATTGTTTCAGTCTCTCCCTACTAGAACATCAACTCTACAAGGACAGAATGTTGTCAGTCTTGCTCACTGCTGTGCCCTCAGTACCTACGGACAATGAGCAGCACACAGAGAATATTCAATAACTATTTGCTGACTACAGGAATTAATCTATGGCAGAAATGTTCTTTTTTCCTACCACAGGGAGTATTTACAAATCTACTAATGACTATTTTAGTGCTTTTCTATTCCTTTAATTGTTCTTTGGGAAAAGTAAAAACTCACTCATTTCAATTATAGGAAGAAATAGCTATAGCAAAGACTGTGTCAATTATTTGACTTAGATTTGCCCTTCCCATCCAACCCTTTCATCTCCACCCCAGGGGTTGCAAAATGCAACCAAAACAGTATTCCTTTAGCGGCTGATCCCTAAGATTGCGAGGGATCGGGGAGACCAAGGTGGGCAGATTGCTTGAGTCCAGGAGTTTGAGATCAGCCTGGGGAACAGGGTGAAACCCCGTCTTTACAAAAAATACAAAAATTAGCTGGGTGTGGTGGCATGCAACTCTGGTCCCAGCTACCTGGGAGGCTGAGGTGGGAGGACCACTTGAACCCAGGAAGCAGAGGTTACAGTGAGCTATGATCATGACACTGCATTTCAGCCTGGGTAACAGAGCAAGACCCTGTCTCAAAAAAAAAAAAAAAAAAAATTAGATGAGGGTATTAAAGGAAAGAAAACTCCAGTGAGTAAAATGAGATGTGAGATGCCCCATGTTGCAGAGTTGTAAATTGAGGGTTTCTCCTTTGAAAAATGAGGCACTCTTCAAAATGCCTAGAATTCCTTTTTTTTTTTTTTTTTTTTGAGACAGAGTCTCACTCTGTCGCCCAAGCTAGAGTGCAGTAGCAGGATCTCGGCTCACTGCAACCTCTGCCTCCCGGGTTCAAGCGATTCTCCTGCCTCAGCCTCTTGAGTAGCTGGGATTACAGGCACGCGCCACCACGCCCACCTAATTTTTGTATTTTTAGTAGAAACAGGGTTTCACCATGTTGGTCAGGCAGGTCTCAAACTCTTGACCTCGTGATCCACCCGTCTCGGCCTCCCAAAGTGCTGGGATTACAGGCATGAGCCACCAAGCCCGGTCCCGATCTTTAGATATAAATTTAAACACATTTTTCCCTGGCAATACTCATATATCTAACCTGGAAATATTTCTAAGAAAAACAGTACTAGTTTGTTATAGCTTTATCAGGTAATGACAGAAAAGTTGTGTGATAACTTGGTTTTGACCCTGAAAAACAGTCATTTGTGTAAAACAAATGGTGCAAGTGTTGAGGGTAATGGGAGGAGGGTTATCTGAGGATTTTTTTCTCTTATTCTTCTTCTTTTTTTTTTTTTTTGAGACAGGGTCACACACAGTCTCACTCAGTCACCCAGGCTGGAGTATTGTTATCATGGTTCACTGCTGCTTCAACCTCCTCAGACTCAGTGATCCTCCCAACTCAGCCTCCCAAGTAGCTGGGACTACAGGCATGTGCCACCACGTCTGGCTATTTTTATTTTTTATTTTTTAGTAGAGATGGGGTTTTGCCACATTGGCCAGGCTGGTCTTGAACTCATAAGAGCAACCGATCTGTCCACCTCAGCCTCCCAAAGTGTTGGGATTAGAGGAGTGAGACACAGCGCCCAGCCTTTTTCTCTTCTTTTTTTTTTCTTTTTTTGAGACGGAGTCTCGATCTGTCACCCAGGCTGGAATACAGTGGCGCGATCTCCTCTCATTGCAACCTATGCCTTCCGGGTTCACACCATTCTCCTGCCTCAGCTTCCCGAGTAGCTGGGACTACAGGCGCCCGCCACCATGCCCGGCTAATTTTTTTTTTTTTTTGTATTTTTAGTAGACACGGGGTTTCACCGTGTTAGCCAGGATGGTGTCGATCTCCTGACCTCATGATCCGCCTGCCTCAGCCTCCCAAAGTGCTGGGATTATAGGCGTGAGCCACAGCGCCCGGCCCTTTTTCTCTTCTTAATAGGAAATGATATCAAAATTTGTATGCAAAATGTTTTCCTAACTGGTTTGCTTCAATTTGCCTTCATATGCCCCTGTTTGAGAGTGGAGGCTTAAAAAAATTCTAGATGCAGAATTGAATCGTGTGATAACTCATTAACATTTCAGGAGAAATCAGAGTTGCCTGTATAACATTTTTGTATGCATCCTAATACCTTCCCTCATAACTTTGCATGTCAAGGATACCTTTCAGGAAGTGTTCGTTGTTTGAAATTTCTGGTTGAATATACTAAAGCTTTAAACAAGCATGTGTTGGGTATAGTCTTGGATAGAGAGTAGAGGCCTGGCAGGAGGAGTAGAGACCGTTTTCTAGAGCTTTCCCCAAGTTGGAAATTCTCCCAAATGTAATCACTTCTTAAAAGGAAGTTTTAAGTAGAATAGCTCAAAGTGCAAAAGAAAAGTAATCACAGTGTAAATGTTTATAAATGTAGATACATTTCTTACAACCATTTATTTGCTAATGCATGCCTGGTGTCTATAGTAATATACAAAGCAGTGTGGAGTAAAACTAACAAGGTGAAGAGGAATATACTCAGGTCACCATTTACATGCAGTTTAAAAAGACGCAGAAGAACACTACATATTGTTTATGGATGCATTTATATGACGTAAAAGTACAAAAATGTGCACAAGAAGGACAATGTTCACATTCAGGGTCTCTGTAGATAGTAGGAGGATGAGAGCAGGATAATACACGGAGACCTCATTTGTATCAGTCACCTTTTGGTAAATGTTACTGAAATGTAATATATATATATATATAATAAATTGAAGGTGTACCCATGTAATCAGTGCTGTATCTGTGAAGTTTTGATTTGATTCCTTTATTATTTTATTATTATTATTTTTTGTTTTTCTTTGAGATGAAGTCTTGCTCTGTTGCCCAGGTTGTAGTGCAGTGGCTCCATCTCAGCTCGCTGCAACCTCCACTTCCCGGGTTCAAGCAATTCTTCTGCCTCAGCCTCCTGAGTAGCTGGGACTACAGGTGTGTGCCACCACGCCTGGCTAATTTTTGTGTTTTTAGTAGAGACAGGGTTTCACTATGTTGGCCAGGCTGGTCTCATCTTTCTAACCTCAGGTGATCCGCCGCCTTTGGCCTCCCAAAGTGCTGGGATTACAGGTGTTAGCCACTGCACCCAGCCATGCCTGAAATATTTAAAGGGAAAAAACCAAAACAAAACAAAACTCCACAAGGTCCCTGTAGGGGCAAGGGAAAACTTCCCATTCACCCTCTGAAGTTTCACTAAAAATCACTGACAAGAGGCAAATGAGCAGGAGAAAAGGCATACAAATTTATTTAACATGTATGGGAGTCTTCATTCTGAAGACTCAAGGATACAGAAGTTGTCCATTTTTATGCTTAGGTTCAACAAAGTATGGACAGCCGTGTGGAAATGTGGTTGGACAAAAAGAGTATGATCTAATGAATAGACGTGAGTGGAGAAAACCCAGCAAGTCCTCTCTAGATTCTTTTAGGCCTCTCTGAGCACGCATTCCTTCCTTCTGGGTGTGGGGCAGGACCCTCTCTGGAATGGGAGGTCTTATGACCTACAGTCAAACAAGGTAGGTCACATCATTTCTTTATGGCTGGTTTTGACACAGAAAAGTGGAAGGAAAATTAGAGCAGTATTTTTACGTTTTGTGTCTGGCTTTGGGGGAGAGGGGTTCTGGTTTCCATGACCTGTTTTGGGGAAGAGCGATTCTAGTTTCCTTGGCTAGCCTTGGGTGAGAATGGGACTGAGAGACAGGAGGGCAGGAGAAGGTCAGAGAAAAACTTCTGCTCCTGTGGATGCTGCTGAGGCCTTCATTTTGGGGTATTGTTTTCTGAATCCCAACAGCCCCAAGTGTTAGAGTACCCACTCCTTTAAATTCCCTTTCGCCTGTAAAGGCCTATGAAAATCCAATCAAAAAGAATCTTTGGGAAAAGTGATTTAAAAAACATAAGCACTACAAGTTACAATATGTCATTTTTCATTTTATGTCATTTTAATGTATGCTATCATATCAAAATTTAAAGAATTGTATTGACTTGGATCCAATGAGAGGGAATTTAATGTATATTGGGGCAAACTTCCCCCTTTTTTTCTTCAGCCACCTCCTAGCCGAACCCCAAATTTCCACAAAACTGATGGGGGGTTCTATTGTCTGCCAGAGAATCAATCCCCTTTCTCCTCCCAGTGATGGAAAAAAAAGAAAAATAAATTGGGGGGAAGGGAACATGGGCTCAAGGTTGTTTTGGTTTGGATGCTACCAATGTTGCCCTCTGCTGGTGGAACGCTCAACTTGCAGATGACCAGTTGCGTTCTTTTGCTGCTGTCAATCTAGTCCAACCCCAATTTATAAACAGGCTGTGCATGCTGAAATTCACTGTTTAAAGCTTACCTGCATTTTCCCATAAATGGAATCACTGTTTCGCACAGTGGCTGAGCCCCCAGGGTCACCTCCCAAATCAATAAAGTAATCAAAACCTACCCATGTTTCTAGGGAAAATGCTATTTGGATCAAGTATTCACCAAGTGTTTCCTATGTGCAAGGTATTGCAAGGGGTAAAAATGTAATTCAAGAAGAGTCTTTGCCTCTAAGACAGTTATTTATCTTGTTAGGAGAAATAAAACATTAGCATGAGAGACTATAAGAAGCTATCTGAAGTGGCCTCTTGTAGTATATGCAGGGAAGAGCGGTACATTCAGAGAGATACATATGGGAAACAATGAAGATCAAAAAGAGGAAGATATCCCTTCTGGGAAGGAGAAATAGGGGAAAGCTTTTTGAAAGCAGTTGAAGTTGAGATGAACAATGACAGTAAAGGGGGTAGTTTGTTTCAAGGAGAAGTAATTATGGAAGCAAAAGCATGGAAGTAGGAAAACATGGGTTGTGGTCTAGAAATGGCAAATAATCCCTCCTATTGAGACAGAGTATGAGGGGAGAATCCAGATATGTAACTAACCTGAAGGTCCCAGGCTATCCTTGACAGCAGGAACAGGGACAACTTGTTGGAACTGCTTGGAGCTGGACAATGACTCCCCTCATTCAGGTGGTTCTGGGTGAGGGGGTAAAGATGGATAGTGCAGCGGATTGAAGACTGTGAGTTGCTGGGGAAAGGAGGCTGGGATCTAGAATAGGTTTGTGAATTTGGAAGAGAAGCCCTGGTGAGGGCTGGGAAGTGAGCAGGAGATGGGGAACAGAGTCCCCCAATTTTCCCCATTCTGTCCCACTTCTCTATTCTCTTCTCTCTCATTTGTGGCCAGCCCAAGCAAGAGACTGGCACTGAAAGAACAAGAGGGTGAGGTGGGAAAACTTCAGGGGTAGCATGACTGGCTAAGAAGGATAGGATTCTCTCCCTTTTTCTCTCCCTTGACACTGTTATCTACTGCCTGCAGGGGAGGCAGGGGTCTTGGTAGTGGGTAGAGGAGGGGAGGTGAGAGTAGCTATGGAAATCAGGGGCTAAAAGGGATTTTTCCTTCATTCTTCTTCACCCTTCGAAGATAGCCTTTGTCACTGCTTGCCCTGCCAGGCGCCTGGCCTACAAGGGGCGAAAAATGGAGAAAGAGATGGATATCCTCCAGCCATGCAGCTAGGGTGTCAGTTCTTCTTCTTTTTTTTTTTTTCTTTTCTTTTCTTTTTTTTTTTTTTTTTTTTTGTTGTTGTTGTTTGTTTGTTTTTTTGAGACAGAGTCTTGCTCTGTTGCCCGGGTTGGAGTGCAGTGGCACGATCTCGGCTCACTGCAACCTCCACCTCCCGGGTTCAAACCATTCTCCTTCCTCAGCCTCCCAGGTAGCTGGGACTACAGGCATGCGCCACCACACCCAGCTAATTTTTTTGTATTTTTAGCAGAGATGGGGTTTCACCATACTGACCAGGCTGGTCTCGAACTCCTCACCTCAAGTGATCCGCCCGCCTTGGCTTCCCAAAGTTCTGGGATTACAAACATGAGCCACCACACCCGGCCAGGGTGGCAGTTCTTGGGTGGCAAATAGATGTGGTTAGTCAGACATCCATCAGAGAGGCTGCCTACCTCTTTTTCCTACGTAAACGGAGGGAAAATTTATTGCTATTTGTGACATTCCCTGTGCAGGAGGAGAGAGCAACTTACTGTCACCAGAGAAGTTAAGGCACGAGTTTCAAACTCAATTTGACAGCAGTAATGATAACCATAAAATAGCATTTAAGCTGGGTGTAGTAGTGGCTTGCACCTGTAGTCCCAGTTGCTCGGGAGGCTGAGGTGGGAGGATCACTTGAGGCCAGGGGTTCTAGGTCAGCCTGGGTAACAGAGGGAGACCTGCATCTCTAAAAAAAAGAAATAACTAAAATAACTAGCTAGCATTGGTTGAGGGAATGCTGTGTGGCAGGCACTGAGCATCCTTATCTCACTGAATCCTCACAGTAAAAGCAGTACAGATGCAAGCCCTAAGGTCAAGCCAATCTGAGTTTAAGTCTTCACCCTGTCGCTCACTAGTTAAAGCATAGTGCTTGACACAGAGTAAAAACTCAGTAAATACGGAATAAATATTCATCAATTAACAAATCAATTGATATTAGTCATTAATATGAATAAATATTACTATATACACACAATCAATCATATGAAGCAGGTACTATTACTATCTTCTTCTTATAAATGAGGAAGTTGAGGCCCTGAGAAATTAAGGACTCTGTACAAGTTTACACAGCTACTAAGTGGCAGAACCTGAATTGAAAACTAGTTGTCAGTGCAGAGTTTCTGTTTGAGATGATGACAATGTTCCGGAAATAGATAGTAGTGATTGTACAGCATTGTGAATAGACTTAATGCCACTGAATTATATACTCAGAAATGATTAGAATGGTACATTTTATGTTATGTATAACACACACACACACACACACACACACACACACACATCAGTTGTCAGACACTGGGATTTTAACCACTGTGTCATATACATGACCTCTCAATGGGCATTAATCAAGTTTCTATTATTCAGAAGACCCTCCCAATGTCATAAAGCGAGGGCTAAATTTGCAATCAAAAGACCTCTGTTCAAACACTGTATCTGCTTCTTACAATGAGTAAGTGGCTAAGACTTGTCTGAGTTTTCTTGGGCCAAAAGGGGTACAAGTCCTACACAAGCCCTTCTCCAAGAGTTCACTTCAATTGCAGACACTCAGGTCCCTGTAATGTTACTGGATAACCTTGGGGAGAGGGGATCCAGATCAATTTGAGCCCCTGACAAGGAGGGCAAGGAAGCTCTGAGCCAGCTTACCCATTCTTAGTTACTCCTCTTCCCAAAGTGAAATGTGGCAGCTACTGGGTGGGGACTTTTAAGAGGAAGTGAGACAGCTACTGATAGGGGAACTTGAGGAGGGCCCCCTTGGAAAGGGGAAGGAAGATGAGCACATATTGAGATAAACCATTTTCAGGGTGTTAAAAGTAGATTAAAACCAGTGTTTTTACATGTCACAAGAAAGAAATCCACACCACAAACAATCCTAGTAGCTACTTTTCCTGCAAAAGTAATCATTCTTTTATCCAAGGTTCCTTGGGGATTAAACAACAACAACAAAAATCCCTCAAAGTCCTTGTCAGCTTCTTTGGTTCCTCTATGACTTTTTACTGTACTCAATGGAGAGAAGTGCTCAGTAACAACCGAGTCCCCAGATACACCATGACATTGCAAGAGAAGATGAAACATGAGGAAATCCACCCCCTTCCCATTTTCCAGACCACATCCTCCTCCCCTGTTCAATCTCCCTAAAGTTTTCACTAGGCTTGTTCAGGTCAGGAATGAACTATAACCAGTGGATGCTGCCCTCTGCTGCAAAGCAGGCTTCATCCGCGGCTGCACAGCCAGTCTTGGCTTCCACAAGACCTCTCTTGTGTTAATGATTCAAAGCACATGTTTGTAATTAAAAATAACAATAATAATTCAGGGTACCAGGCTGACCACGCAAATATAGTTATCCTGAGAGGGGGGCTTGCAGAACACCTTTCAGGGCAAATCCCCCACCACCTTTACATAGGACTGAGACAGCCTAGAAAAGTACAGAATGCTTTACTGTTATTTTCCTCATCCTGGCCCCATGCACTAACTAGACACAGTCTTTCCAGAGAAATACCAACATGACACAACCCCACGGGGGCATTGGGTGCCTCTGTTCTGGATTTGCCTCCTTCTGCTTCACTTCAGTTGTCTTAATTCCATTCACCTTGGTTCTCTGAGCCCCGGTTGACACAGCACACTGGCTCTCTACGCTCCCCTCTGTCTCCTTCTGCTGCCATGCCCTATTGTAGCCATGTCCTTCCATCTGGCACTCAGAAATCTTTCCCAAATGTCATTCTGCTAGTCTCCTGACACCTTCACACAATCTGCCCATCCTCTTGGACAGAGCTGACATGGTCCCCAAGGCTGGGGATGCTAGAGGCCACCTAGTAGCCACTAGGAAGCAATGCTTGTACTCTGTGCCCTGTGCATCAGTGACAGGCAAGGAGGCTGTGGAACTATTCTCACAATCATCCGGACCTGTCTTCTCAACCCCATTGGTGCTGCCACCTAAGAGATTAACAAGACTCAGATTGCTCAGATACAATTATAACTGGAAACATTGGGTTCTAAGGAAACACTGCATAAATCTCACTCTTCCCTAGCTGGCCGACTGGCAATACGGTGGGATCCCTTTTGCAAGCCAGAGTATGTTGGAATTATACTGGAGTGATGTGGACTATACTGGATTTTTTCAGATTTCTAAACTGCTTTAAGAAACATTCCATAGCTCCACTTGGCAAGATATAAACAAACTTGTAGGAAACTGGGTTAGTTTTACCAGTCAAATGAGTTGGCAGCCCAATTCTTCAGTCTCAAAGAGATTAATGAGCAATTAATTTCCCAGACCAGCTAAGCCTGGGAACTTCTGGGAGCTAACGGATTTTACCTGAAGGTGAAGTCCAGCCCACGTCCGTGGGCCACCACATCAGACCCTCCCAAGAACTCAAGGGAAGGCCTAATTTACATAGTTGCCCTGCCCCCTAGTGTCCACAGGCAGCAATAACAGCAGGCGGGACTCAAGCTTCTAGGTATGGGCAGCAGGGCTGCAGGGCTTTTTTTGTGCTCCACACAATGGCGCCTGGCTAAAGGGATGTGGGAATGAAATTAAGCTCATGCTCTTCTCACCAAGCCTTGTGCCCTGCACAGGATGCATCCATCTGGAGGTTGACCTCTTTTTTCTAATCTGTCTGCCAAGAGGAGCCATTTTTTTTTTTTTGGTAATTCTATTTTAGAAATTTCCACATAGCTTGAGATTTCTAACGTCTAAAGCTACCAGAAAGGCTGATACCAATCCCATGTGATAGGCCAGGCCGTCGGCATGTACTCAAATGTATATTCCATTTCTGAAAATTCACTTGTCCTATAAGAATAGCTCAGGGTGTTTGTGTAGAAGTGGCCCCATTCCAGAAAATTCCCGGACTGGGAACTTCATAGTCATCCATCCAGCTATGAACTTCTGTTAGCTCCACCTCCAAAATATATCCTGAATCCATCCACATCTCTCCATCTTCACTCATTTCTGATCCAAACTAGCAGAAATTTCTTGCTACAATGGTAGCAATACAGGGAAAAACATTGGCCTGCTACAATGGTCTCCCTGCTGCCACTCTGGCCCCTCCACACAGCAACCAGAATTATTTATTAAAATATATGTAAATTCATGTGACTCCCCGCCAATGGCTTCCCAATGGGTTTAGGATAAAATCCAAAGTCTTTCCGTGGGTTACTAGGCTGTGGATAATCTGTCTTCTGCTTAGCTCATCTACCTGTCGCTCACCACTCTCCTGCTCATCCACTAAGCTCAGCAACACTGGCCATTTGTTTTAATTGACATTTTTATTGAGATAATTGCAGATTCACATGCAGCTAAAAAAAACAAGAGCAAGATCTCTCATACATTTTGCCCAGTTTTCCCCAATGGTAACATTTTGGAAAACTGTAATATCATAGTAAGAATAGTGATGTTGATACAATCCACCTATATTATTCAGATTTCCCTGGTTTTATTAATATTTATCCTCATATGTGTGTATGTGTATTTAGTTCTATATAATTTGATCATCCATGTAAGTTCATGTGATGGATACCACCACATGTTAAATAAGCATATCATGGAAAATGGGGTATGCATCCTAAAACAGTAGGTCTTATAGTACATAGTCAAAGTACTGAACAGTGCCATCACCTTGAGGATCCCTCCTATTGCCCTTTTATAATCATATTCATCTCCCCCCACCTCCTTAAACCTAGGCAACCATTAATCTGTTCTTCATTTCTACAATTTTGTCACTTCACAGACATGATATAGATAGAATTGTACAATATGTAACTTCTGGGACTGGCTTATTTTCACTCAGCATAATTTTCTAAAGATTCATCCAGGCTGTTGCATGTAGTTTTTTTTATTGCTGAGTTGTATTCCACAGTATGGATGAGCTTCAGTTTAATCATTCACCCATTGAAGGGCATTTGTGATATTTATTTACAGGTCTTACATAAATATAAGTTTTCATTTCCCTGGGATAAATCCCCAAGATTGCAGTTGCTAAGTCATATTGTAGGCACGTGTTTAACTTTTTTTTGTTTTTTTAGAAACAGGGTCTCACTTTGCTCACTCTGTCATCCAGGCTGGAGTGCAGTGGCATGAGCATGGCTCCCTGCAGCCTTGATCTCCTGGCCTCAAGCGATCCTCCAACCTCAGCCCACCCAAGTAGCTGGACCACAGGTGTTCTTCTGGCTAATTTTTTTTTTTTTTTTTGTAGAGATGGGGATCCTCCTACGTTGCCTAGGCTGGTCTCAAACTCCTGGGCTCAAGTGACCCCGACACCTCGGCCTCCCAAAGTGCTGGGATTACAGGTGTGAGCCACCACGCCCAGCTACGTGTTTAATTTTTAAAGCAACTGCTAGACTGTTTTCCAGAGTAGCCATACCATTTTACATTCCCACAAGCAATGTATGAGTGACTCAGTTTCTCTACACCTTCACTAATAGTGGTGTTGCCACTATTTTTTATTTTGGACATTCTGATATGTATGTAGTACTATCTCATTGTAGCTGTAATTTGCATTTCTCTAATGGTTAACAATGTTGAATAGCTTTTCACATGTTTATTCTTCATGTGTATATTCTCTTCGCAAAATGTCTGTATATATCTTGCCCATTTTCTAACTGGATTTATCAAATATTGAGTTTTGAGAGTCCTTTGTGTGTTGTAGACATGAGTACTTTCTCAGATATGTGATTCATACATGTTTTTTCCCAGTCTGTAGCTTGCCTTTTCATTCTCTTCATATGTACTTTCACAGAGCAAAAGTTTTAAAATTTTCGATGAACTATTTTTCCTTCTATAGACCCTGCTTTTGGGGCTGACTCTAAAAACTCTGCTGAACTCTAGATCCCAGAGATTTCCTCCTATTTTTTTCTAAAAGTTTTATAGTTTTTCATTTTATGTTTATGTCTGTGATCAATCCTGACTTAGTTTTAAAAACTGTTTTTATTTTTAGTGCTTGTGGGTATATAGTAGGTGAATATATTTATGGGGTACATGAGGTGTTTTGATACAGGCATGCAATGTGAAATAAACACATCATGGAGAATGTGGTATGCATCCTGAAACACTAGGTCTGATTCATTCTTTCCAACTATTTTTTGTACCCGTTAACCATCCCCAACTTCCCCTGACCCCCCACTATCCTTCCCAGCCTCTGGTAACCATCCTTCTACTCTCTATCTCCATGAGTTCAATTTTTTTTTTAGCTCCCACAAATAAGTGAAAACATGAGGTTTGTCTTTCTGTGACTGGCTATTTCACTTAACATAATGATCTCTGCTTCCATCCATGTTGTTGCAAATGACAGGATCTCATTTTTTATGGCTGAATAGTACTCCCTTGAGTATATGTACCACTTTTTCTTTATCCATTCATCTGTTGATGGATGCAGGTTGCTTCCAAATCTTAGCTTTTGTGAGCAGGGCTGCAACAAACATGGGAGTGCAAATATTTCTTGGATATACTGATTTCCTTGCCTTTGGGTATATACCCAGCAGTGGGATGGCTGGATCATACATTAGCTCTGCTTTTAGTTTTTTAGAGAAATCGCCAAACTGCTCTCCATAGTGGTTGTACTAATTTACCTTCCCACCAACAGTTTACGAGGGTTGCCTTTTCTCTGCATCCTCACCAGCATTTGTTATTGCCTGCTTTTTGGATATAAGGTATTTTAACTGGGGTTAGATGATATCTCATTTTACTACTTCAAGTGAAGTGTGAAAACCTCACTTCTATTTATGTTTCTTCATCTTCCATGGTCTTAATTATCATTGTTCTCAGTATCACAGGGTGTTATAATTTTTGTTTCAGCAATCAAACATGACTTATAAAACTCATGAGGAAACTGATAATGTCTTCTGTGTACTAGTATATTTGTTGTATATACTTTTTTCCTGATGTGCCAGGATTCCTTCTTTTATCGTTTTTTTCTGTTTAAAGAGCTTCTCCTAGCTATTATTTAAGAGTTCTGCTAGTGACAAATTCTTTTAGTTTTTCCTTCATTTAAGAATGCTTTATTTCACTCTCATTCCTTAAGAATATTTTTGCCAGATGTAGAATTTGCAGTTGACAATTCTCCTGTCTCCATACTTTCAAGTTGTGTCACTTCGTTCTTGCCTCCATGGTATCAGATGAGAAATCTGCTGTAATTTGAATTGGTGTTTCCCCATAGGTAATTCATTGTTTTTCTCTGGCTACTTTCAAGATTTCTTGTTTGTTTTTAGTTTTATTTTTCCTGCTTTCTTTCCTTATTTATTTATTTATTTATTTTTACTATTTCTTTTTTTTTAAAGATTTTAAACCACATTTTTATTGTTTGATGCTTCATTTTCAGACATTTTTAATGTCAGTCATTACATTTACATTGCATGAGGAAAATTTTTCCAGAACAACAGTGTGGAATAGTTCTGAATTATGCTATTCTACAGATAGAAAAAAAAGTCAAAATGTCTTTAAAAATTTACTTCTTACTACCCAACATGTTTTTGCAAAGCAAGAAGTCTTTGTAAGACACCTTAAACAAAGTCCTTCAATTCTGTAGCAGAGGAAATAAAATCCCCCAGAAGCCAAAGGCTCACATTCACATTGGTAGTCCATGACAGACCCAGGTGTGCTTCATTAGAGATAAAATACATTCCCTTTGGTATCACAGGAAGTTACTGGGGATGACTTGACCTCATTACTTAGCTAACGACTGGATAAAATTTCTTAATTATTTGAAGTAACATTGTATTAGTGTTTGCATTATTAATTTGAATAGAAAATAATCACATTTTTGACCCATTTATAAAAATTGTTAATGTTTATTTATTTATTTATTTATTTTTTATTATACTTTAAGTTTTAGGGTACATGTGCACAACGTGCACGTTAGTTACATATGTATACATGTGCCATGTTGGTGTGCTGCACCCATTAATCCTCGTCATTTAACATTAGGTATATCTCCTAAAGCTATCCCTCCCCCCTCCCCCCACCCCACAACAGGCCTCGGTGTGTGATGTTCCCCTTCCTGTGTCCAAGTGTTCTCATTGTTCAATTCCCACCTGTGAGTGAGAACATGTGGTATTTGGTTTTTTGTCCTTGCGATAGTTTGCTGAGAATGATGGTTTCCAGCTTCATCCATGTCCCTACAAAGGACATGAACTCATCATTTTTTATGGCTGCATAGTATTCCATGGTGTATATGTGCCACATTTTCTTAATCCAGTCTATCATTGTTGGACATTTGGCTTGGTTCCAAGTCTTTGCTATTGTGAATAATGCCGCAATAAACATATGTGTGCATGTGTCTTTATAGCAGCATGTTTTATAATCCTTTGGGTATATACCCAGTAATGGGATGGCTGGGTCAAATGGTATTTCTAGTTCTAGATCCCTGAGGAATCACCACACTGACTTCCACAATGGTTGAACTAGTTTACAGTCCCACCAACAGTGTAAAAGTGTTCCTATTTCTCCACATCCTCTCCAGCACCTGTTGTTTCCTGACTTTTTAATGATCGCCATTCTAACTGGTATGAGATGGTATCTCACTGTGGTTTTGATTTGCATTTCTCTGATGGCCAGTGATGATGAGCATTTTTTCATGTGCCTTTTGGCTGTATAAATGTCTTCTTTTGAGAAGTGTCTGTTCATATCCTTCACCCACTTGTTGATGGGGTTGTTTGTTCTTTTCTTGTAAATTTGTTTGAGTTCTTTGTAGATTCTGGATATTAGCCCTTTGTCAGATGGGTAGATTGTAAAAATTTTCTCCCATTCTGTAGGTTGCCTGTTCACTGTGATGGTAGTTTCTTTTGCTGTGCAGAAGCTCTTTAGTTTAATTAGATCCCATTTGTCAATTTTGGCTTTTGTTGCCATTGCTTTTGGTGTTTTAGACATGAAGTCCTTGCCCATGCCTATGTCCTGAATGGTATTGCCTAGGTTTTCTTCTAGGGTTTTTATGGTTTTAGGTCTAACATTTAAGTCTTTAATCCATCTTGAATTAATTTTTGTATAAGGTGTAAGGAAGGGATCCAGTTTCAGCTTTCTCCTACGTATGGCTAGCCAGTTTTCCCAGCACCATTTATTAAATAGGGAATCATTTCCCCATTTCTTGTTTTTGTCAGGTTTGTCAAAGATCAGATGGTTGTAGATATGCGGCATTATTTCTGAGGGCTCCATTCTGTTCCATTGGTCTATATCTCTGTTTTGGTACCAGTACCATGCTGTTTTGGTTACTGTAGCCTTGTAGTATAGTTTGAAGTCAGGTAGTGTGATGCCTCCAGCTTTGTTCCTTTGGCTTAGGATTGACTGGGCAATGCGGGCTCTTTTTTGGTTCCATATGAACTTTAAAGTAGTTTTTTCCAATTCTGTGAAGAAACTCATTGGTAGCTTGATGGGGATGGCATTGAATCTATAAATTACCTTGGGCAGTATGGCCATTTTCACGATATTGATTCTTCCTACCCATGAGCATGGAATGTTCTTCCATTTGTTTGTATCCTCTTTTATTTCCTTGAGCAGTGGTTTGTAGTTCTCCTTGAAGAGATCCTTCACATCCCTTGTAAGTTGGATTCCTAGGTATTTTATTCTCTTTGAAGCAATTGTGAATGGGAGTTCACTCATGATTTGGCTCTCTGTTTGTCTGTTATTGGTGTATAAAAATGCTTGTGATTTTTGCACATTGATTTTGTATCCTGAGACTTTGCTGGAGTTGCTTATCAGCTTAAGGAGATTTTGGGTTGAGACGATGGGGTTTTCTCGATATACAATCATGTCATCTGCAAACAGGGACAATTTGACTTCCTCTTTTCCTAATTGAATGCCCTTTATTTCCTTCTCCTGCCTGATTGCCCTGGCCAGAACTTCCAACACTATGTTGAATAGGAGTGGTGAGAGAGGGCATCCCTGTCTTGTGCCAGTTTTCAAAGGGAATGCTTCCAGTTTTTGCCCATTCAGTATGATATTGGCTGTGGGTTTGTCATAGATAGCTCTTATTATTTTGAGATACGTCCCATCAATACCTAATTTATTGAGAGTTTTTAGAATGAAGGGTTGCTGAATTTTGTCAAAGGCCTTTTCTGCATCTATTGAGATAATCATATGGTTTTTGTCATTGGTTCTGTTTATATCCTGGATTACGTTTATTGATTTGCATATGTTGAACCAGCCTTGCATCCCAGGGATGAAGCCCACTTGATCATGGTGGATAAGCTTCTTGATGTGCTGCTGGATTCGGTTTGCCAGTATTTTATTGAGGATTTTTGCATCAATATTCATCAGGGGTATTGGTCTAAAATTCTCTTTTTTTGTTGTGTCTCTGCCAGGCTTTGGTATCAGGATGATGCTGGCCTCATAAAATGAGTTAGGGAGGATTCTCTCTTTTTCTATTGATTGGAATAGTTTCAGAAGGAATGGTACCAGCTCCTCCTTGTACCTCTGGTGGAATTTGGCTATGAATCCATCTGGTCCTGGACTTTTTTTGATTGGTAAGCTATTAATTATTGCCTCAATTTCAGAGCCTGTTATTGATTTATTCAGAGATTCAACTTCTTCCTGGTTTAGTCTTGGGAGGGTGTATGTGTTGAGGAATTTATCCATTTCTTCTAGATTTTCTAGTTTATTTGCATAGAGGTGTTTATAGTATTCTCTGATGGTAGTTTGTATTTCTGTGGGATCAGTGGTGATATCCCCTTTATCATTTTTTATTGCATCTATTTGATTCTTCTCTCTTTTCTTCTTTATTGGTCTTGCTAGTGGTCTATCAATTTTGTTGATCTTTTCAAAAAACCAGCTCCTGGATTCATTGATTTTTTGAAGGATTTTTTGTGTCTCTATTTCCTTCAGTTTTGCTCGATCTTAGTTATTTCTTGCCTTCTGCTAGCTTTTGAATGTGTTTATTCTTGCTTCTCTAGTTCTTTTAATTGTGATGTTAGGGTGTAAATTTTAGATCTTTCCTGCTTTCTCTTGTGGGCATTTAGTGCTATAAATTTCCCTCTACACACTGCTTTGAATGTGTCCCAGAGATTCTGGTATGTTGTGTCTTTGTTCTCGTTGGTTTCAAAGAACATCTTTATTTCTGCCTTCATTTTGTTATGTACCCAGTAGTCATTCAGGAGCAGGTTGTTCAGTTTCCATGTAGTTGAGCGGTTTTGAGTGAGTTTCTTAATCCCGAGTTCGAGTTTGATTGCACTGTGGTCTGAGAGACAGTTTGTTATAATTTCTGTTCTTTGATATTTGCTGAGGAGTGCTTTACTTCCAACTATGTGGTCAATTTTGGAATAAATGTGGTGTAGTGCTGAGAAGAATGTATATTCTGTTGATTTGGGGTGGAGAGTTCTGTAGATGTCTATTAGGTCTGCTTGGTGCAGAGCTGAGTTCAAATCCTGGATATCCCTGTTAACTTTCTGTCTCGTTGATCTGTCTAATGTTGACAGTGGGATGTTAAAGTCTCCCATTATTAATGTGTGGGAGTCTAAGTCTCTTTGTAGGTCTCTAAGGACTTGCTTTATGAATCTGGGTGCTCCTGTAGTGGGTGCATATATATTTAGGGTAGTTAGCTCTTCTTGTTGAATTGATCCCTTTACCATCATGTAATGGCCTTCTTTGTCTCTTTTGATCTTTGTTGGTTTAAAGTCCGTTTTATCAGAGACTAGGATTGCAACCCCTGCCTTTTTTTGTTTTCCATTTGCTTGGTAGATCTTCCTCCATCCCTTTATTTTGATCCTGTGTGTGTCTCTGCACGTGAGATGGGTCTCCTGAATACAGCACACTGATGGGTCTTGACTCTTTATCCAATTTGCCAGTCTGTGTCTTTTAATTGGAGCATTTAGCCCATTTACATTTAAGGTTAATATTGTTATGTGTGAATTTGATCCTGTCATTATGATGTTAGCTGGTTCTTTTGCTCGTTAGTTGATGCAGTTTCTTCCTAGCCTCAATGGTCTTTACAATTTGGCATGTTTTTGCAGTGGCTGGTACCAGTTGTTCCTTTCCATGTTTAGTGTTTCCTTCAGGAGCTCCTTTAGTGCAGGCCTGGTGGTGACAAAATCTCTCAGCATTTGCTTGTCTGTAAAGGATTTTATTTCTCCTTCACTTATGAAGCTTAGTTTGGCTGGATATGAAATTCTGGATTGAAAATTCTTTTCTTTAAGAGTGTTGAATATTGGCCCCCACTCTCTTCTGGCTTGTAGAGTTTCTGCTGAGAGATCAGCTGTTAGTCTGATGGGCTTCCTTTTGAGGGTAACCCGACCTTTCTCTCTGGCTGCCCTTAACATTTTTTCCTTCATTTCAACTTTGGTGAATCTGACAATTATGTGTCTTGGATTTGCTCTTCTTGAGGAGTATCTTTGTGGCGTTCTCTGTATTTCCTGAATTTGAATGTTGGCCTGCCTTGCTAGATTGGGGAAGTTCTCCTGGATAATATCCTGCAGAGTGTTTTCCAACTTGGTTCCATTCTCCCCGTCACTTTCAGGTACACCAATCAGACGTAGATTTGATCTTTTCACATAGTCCCATATTTCTTGGAGGCTTTGTTCGTTTCTTTTTATTCTTTTTTCTCTAAGCTTCTCTTCTCACTTAATTTCATTCATTTTATCTTCCACCTTCCATCACTGATACTCTTTCTTCCAGTTGATAGAATCGGCTACTGAGGCTTGTGCATTTGTCACATAGTTCTCGTGCCTTGGTTTTCAGCTCTATCAGGTCCTTTAAGGACTTCTCTGCATTGGTTATTCTAGTTAGCCATTTGTCTAATTTTTTTTCAAGGTTTTTAACTTCTTTGCCATGGGTTCGAACTTTCTCCTTTAGCTCGGAGTCGTTTGATCATCTGAAGCCTTCTTCTCTCAACTCATCAAAGTCATTCTCTGTCCAGCTTTGTTCTGTTGCTGACGAGGAGCTGCGTTCCTTTGGAGGAGGAGAGGTGCTCTGATTTTTAGAGTTTCCAGTTATTCTGCTCTGTTTTTTCCCCATCTTTGTGGTTTTATCTACCTTTGGTCTTTGATGATGGTGACGTACAGATGGGGTTTTGGTGTGGATGTCCTTTCTGTTTGTTAGTTTTCCTTCTAACAGTCAGAACCCTCAGCTGCAGGTCTGTTGGAGTTTGCTGGAGGTCCACTCCAGACCCTGTTTGCCTGGGTATCAGCAGCAGAGGCTGCAGAACAGCGGATATTGGTGAACAGCAGATGTTGCTGCCTGATCGTTCCTCTGGAAGTTTTGTCTCAGAGGAGTAGCCAGCCATGTGAGGTGTCAATCTGCCCCTACTGGGGGGTGCCTCCCAGTTAGGCTACTTGGGGGTCAGGGACCCACTTGAGGAGGCAGTCTGTCAGTTCTCAGATGTCCTGCTGCGTGCTGGGAGAACCACTACTCTCTTCAAGGCTGTCAGACAGGGACATATAAGTCTGCAGAGGATTCTGCTGCCTTTTATTTGGCTGTGCCCTGCCCCCAGAGGTGGAGTCTACAGAGGCAGGCAGGCCTCCTTCAGCTGCGGTGGGCTCCACCCAGTTCGAGCTTCCAGGTTGCTTTGTTTACCTACTCAAGCCTTGGCAATGGCGGGCGCCCCTCCCCCAGCCTTGCTGCCACCTTGCAGTTTGATCTCAGACTGCTGTGCTAGCAATGTGCGAGGCTCTGTGGGCGTAGTACCCTCTGAGCCAGGCGTGGGATATAATCTCCTGGTGTGCCATTTGCTGAGACCATTGGAAAAGTGCAGTATTAGGGTGGGAGTGACCCAATTTTCCAGGTGCCATCTGTCACCCCTTTCTTTGACTACGAAAGGGAATTCCCTGACCCCTTGTGCTTCCCAGGTGAGGTGATGCCTCGCCCTGCTTCAGCTCACGCTGGGTGTGCTGCACCCACTGTCCTGCACCCACTTTGTGACACTCCCCAGTGAGATGAACCCGGTACCTCAGTTGGAAATGCAGAAATCACCCGTCTTCTGCATCGCTCATGCTGGGAGCTGTAGACTGGAGCTGTTCCTATTTGGCCATCTTGGCTCCACCCCCTATTTATTTCTTTATTGAGATGGAGTCTCACTCTATTGCCCAGGCTGGGATGCAGTGGTACAATCATAGCTCACTATAGCTTCAAACTCCTGGGCTCAAGTGATCCTCCCTACTCAGCCTCCCAAGTAGCTGGAACTACAGGTGTGTACCACCATGCTCAGCTAATTTCTTTTTAGAGATGGGGGTCTGTCTTTTTAGAGATGTTGCCCAGGCTTGTCTCAAACTTCTGGCCTCAAGTAATCCTCTTGCCTCGGCTTCCCAAAGTGCTGGGATTACAGGTATGAGCCACTGTACCTGGCTGCCTTTAGTTTTAAAAGATTAATTATGATGTGTCTTGGAATGGATTTGAATTTACCCTCTTTGGGGATTGCTCAACTTCTTGAATCTATAGGTTTGTGTCTTTCACAGAATTTGGGAAGTTTTTCAGTCATTATTTTTTCAAATGCTCTTTCAGCCCTGTTCTCTTTCTTGTCTCCTTGTGATACTCTGATAATATAAATATTAGATCTTTTGCAATTGTCCCACAATAGTCTCTGCTTTTTTGTGGGCTATGTTCTCTCTGTTAGTCAAATTAGGTAAATCCTATTGATCTGTTCTTCGAGTTCACTGATTCTGTCATCTCCACTCTACTATTGAAGCTACCCAGCAAATTTTTCATTTCTTGGTTCTTGGTATGATAGGTGACTTTTCATTGTATTCTGAACATCATGTCTATTATGTTAGGAGACTCTGGGTTCTATGTAACTTTTAATTTATCAGGCAGTCATACTATTTAGGTTTAGCACACAAGTCCTAGTTTTTATGGGCTGTGATTCCAATGGTAGTTTTATTTTCAGAATCTATGAAGTGTCATATTGGTCTGCTTGATTTATCTGGTGCCACCAGGGCTCTTTCTGGTCCCTGATGTTGCTTCCTGAAGGGGAGGAAGTGTTTCTCTAGGTTGACAGCAAGATGCCTTTTGGTGCGGGAGGGGATGTGGTGGGGCACCCTGTTAGTGTCTGTAGCTATCTAGCATCTTTGGGAAGGGCAGAAGAGTGTCAGGCCTACAGAGACAAAGAGACTTCCTGGAATAGGCCACTTACTGTGGCTACATTCCTTTTTTCTCTTCCATCTGCCTACTTCAGCATCTCGCAGCAAAAGAGGACAGTCTAAGATCTACCCAGCAGGGAAGGGGAGCACTTCTCCAGCTGTTTGTTTTTGTCGGGGTTTCTGATTGATCTCTCTTGCCACTGGTGTCTGACTCACTGACTGTTGTTGGAGGGACTCCCATTCCATCTGAGGAGAATAACTAACGGGCTTAACTAGGCTGCCTTCTGGTGCTCAAACAGGGTTAAGGAAATGTCAGGTTTGAATGGCCTTTCTTGGTTGGGTGGAGAGATGCAAGATGCTCTGCTTTTGTACTGTTTCTCCACGAGTCACAAACTGGTTTGCCTTCCCCTTACCACCATTCAGAATTCTGCTTGGTTGTCTCTTGTGCCATTTTCAGAGTTTATAATTGTCTTAAAAGGGGGAAATGGGTTTTCTCAATCTTGTCCAGATCAGAAGTCTCCTAAGCCTTTTTTGTTGTTCTTGTTGCAAGACAAACTTGTTCTAGCCATAAAGACTTTTCCCTTGATGTTCTCTGCCTGGAATGCTCTTCTTTGAGATTGTTGAATGTTTGGCTTATAGTCTCTGTTCAAATGCCATCTTGGAGACACTTACCTTACCTAATGTAGTCTCCCATCACCACTCATACTTACTCAATTATTTTGATCACTTTATCCTGTTTTACTTCTTTGTAGCACTTAATACGTTATGGGATAACCTTGTCATTTTGATTGTTTGCTGTGGTCTCCACCATCTCTAAAGTAAGCTCTAAGGGAGAAGATTTCTGTCTGTAAGAGTAAAAACATAGAATGAAGTGGGCCATTTTCTTTCTTGTTCATTGGTGTGTGTTTATAACAGTACCTGACAGAGAATAGGCCCTCAATACATGTTTGTTAAATGAATGTATGCATCCAGCCCTAATTAAAATATCAAGGTGATCTGACACAGGTATCAGACAGATGTCCAGTGCTATTACCAGCAGACTGATATCCTGAGCTGTCTAGGACAGGTTTTATGGGTATGGAGTATAGAGGAGACCTGTTCTACTATAGTAAATAGTTGACTTCAAATATACTTTTTTTTTTTTTTTTGAGATGGAGTTTCACTCTTGTTGCCCAGGCTGGAGTGCAATGGCACGATCTCGGCTCACTGCAACCTCCACCTCCCGGGTTCAAGTGATTTTCCTGCCTCAGCCCCCCAAGTAGCTGAGATTACAGACGCATACCACCATGCCTGGCTACTTTTTGTATTTTTAGTAGAGACAGGGTTTCACCATGTTGGTCAGGCTGGTCTCGAACTCCTGACTTCAGGTGATCCACCTGTCTCAGCCTTACAAAGTGCTGAGATTACAGGCATGAGCCACAGTGCCCAGTCCCAAATATACTTTGAAGGAACATCTGGGAGGTCCACATTTGCTAATATCTGCCATTCTCTGAAACACTTCTGTCTAGGTTAAGGCCAAGACAAGGTATCCCGAATTCCTAACTTTTGCATTCATGAAGATGACATCACCATGTGCCTCATCATTATGCTCATTTATTGTCATACTCCAGGATTTATATGGATCCTAAAATATAGTAGGCTTCCAACAATATGCTAAGAATGTTCATCTAAAAATAGCTTCTCCTTCTCCCAGCCACAGCACCATCTTAGTGAAGATAGACACTATTGAGGAAATGGCCCACTTCATTCTATGTTTTTACTCTTTATGCATACCAGCCTCTGCTATCTTTCTCTTCCAGGACTTTCCCCTAAGCAAATCTCAGAAAACCCAAACTTCGCCTCCCCTTGAAAGGGTGACCTGAGCCCTAGCGACAGTAGCTCCAGGAGTAATAGTGTTAATTGTTTCGTTTCAACTCAATTAAAGTGTTGGAGGTGCTTCAAACACATTCTAACCACTCGTTTGTAGCAGACATGAAGGTATGCTGCTCAGATCTGCCTTTAAGAGAACACCTGCCACAAGGAGTTCAATTAGCTGACAGCCTCCAGCTGTAGCATCTTTAGGATCTGCATCTTCTTTTGAGCTGAGCCCATGTGCTTCTGGGCAGTCCTCACACAATGACTGAGGTAGGGGTGAATGGAGCTTACCATTTCTGGCCAGTGCAGGATGCCTCTGTGGGTAGTCTTTGTATGGGAAAGATTATTGTTGAACTGGCTGAGATTTCTCAGAGCTGCATCACAGTTTAAGGCTCTTCTTATCCTATTCTTCTTCCTTCTCCCTCTTGTTTTACAATGGTTATGCCTGTAGGTGGTATGAAGGCTTTCTCTGCCTACTTCTGCTTCCTATCCCCTCTTATCATTTACTGGTCTTACCCCCATTAAAATCTCTTTTGTTCCTATCTTTTGGCATCTGCTTCCCAGAGGAACCAAAATGATGTATCCCTTACCCCTTCTTGATTTTAGGATCTCCGTGTCTGAAAGTTTTTCAGCTACTACCTTGATTCATATTATCTTCTGGGCTCTTTGATGCTGACATCCTGTTTTGGATGATCCTTTCATTATGGACCATGGAACTTTGTTTCAGACAGAAGCATCATCTGACATTTTCTCTCTAGCTCCATAGACCATGACCACCAGTGTGGTCTATATATTTAACATGGGGTTAGAGGATAGAAACCTTAGGTTCTTGTCTCAGTTCTACTACTTATCACCATTTAACCTTGGGAAAATCACCTGTCCATTCTGTGCCTTAGTTTTTCTGTTTATAGTAAAAGGCTGGGACTAAATGACCTTGAAGGTCCATTCCATCTTTGACATTACCTATCTGTATATCACAGGATCCTCTGGGTCAGCAGATTTCAGTAAGGAACACTCTACTGCCATAAAAATGCACAGAAAATGATGGTGGCTTTGCCCACAGCCTATTGTAAGACTATTTAAACACAAAAGGGCTAAATGTAATCATATGGGGTGAGTTTAGGAAGTGACAGGCCAGAGCTTGAAGCTAAGCCTGCGTCCTAAAATGAGATGGCAATAATCGGTAGAAGTGATGAAAAGTCCAGGCAAGAGGAAAAACTATGGTGTGCAGAAAATGTAAAGACACACCAGCTCTAGTCCTGTCAGCATCAAAGAAGTACAATTAAGTTAACAAGGCATTCATCCCATGAGCAGAGCAGCAGTGAGGAATCTAGGAATGTCTAAGCAGATGAGCAGTACCATCCAAGGAAGGAGGGAAATTGGAGAATCAGGGAAGGACAGGGAAGAAAGATAGGTTTTTAACCTTAGAAGTTGAGGCACAGGGCAGGTTATGAAGTCAGGCAACTAGGTAGCTAGACAGGGAGAGATAAGCTCTGGGCCCCAAGTGTACTTGTCTTAGGAACAAAGCCCAGGTATTAGATACAAGGTAAAAAGTTAGCCTACAAGCAGCTAGCTAAAGCTCTTTATCTAATGCCACTCATTTGCCAGCACTATTGGTCTGGGACAGAAGCTACTAGTAGGTAGGAAGTGTGAGAAGAGGAGGACTGTGCACAAGCAGGTCCATAGTATCACAGTTAAGAGCATGGGCTCTAGAGCCAGAGAGCCCTAGGTTTCAAGACTGGCTCTATGTCTTATATACTATGTGATCTTCAGCAAGTTGCTGAAACTCTCTGAACCTTTATTTCCTTCTGCAAAGAAGGGATAGTAATATCTCTTTATAGGCCTAGGGTAAGGATTGAATGAGTTACTCCACAGAAAGAATTGAGTCCTATGCCTGGCACACTGCTACAGTTTGAATGTTCCCCCAAAAACTCATGTTGAAATTTTTTTCGCATAAGTTATTGGGGTACAGGTGGTATTTGCTTACATGAGTAAGTTCTTTAGTGTGGATTTTGAGATTTTGGTGCACCCATCACCCGAGCAGTATACACTGCACCATATTTGTAGTCTTTTATCCCTCACCCCTCCTACTCTTCCCCACAAGTCTCCAAAGTCCATTGTATCATTCTTATGCCTTTGTGTCATCATAGCTTAGCTCCCACATATCAGTGAGAACATACGATGTTTGTTTTTCCATTCCTGAGTTACTTCCCTTAGAATAATAGTCTCCAATCTCATCCAGGTCGCTGCAAATGCTAATTCATTCCGTTTTATGGCTGAGTAGTATTCCATCGTGTGTATATATACCACAGTTTCTTTATCCACTCATTGATTGATGGGCATTTGGGTTGGTTCCATAATTTTGCAATTGTGAATTGTGCTGCTATAAACATGCATGTGCAAGTATCTTTTTCGAATAATGACTTCTTTTCCTCTGCGTAGATACCCAGTAGTGGAATTGCTGGATCAAAGGGTAGTTCTACTTTTACTTCTTTAAAGAATCTCCACACTGTTTTCCATAGTGGCTGTACTAGTTTACATTCCCACCAGCAGTGTAGAAGTGTTCCCTGTTCACTGCATCCACGCCAACATCAATGATTTTTTGATTTTTTGATTATGGCCATTCTTGCAGGAGTAAGGTTGTATCACATTGTGGTTTTGATTTGCATTTCCCTTATCATTAGTGATGTTAAGCACTTTTTCATATGTTTGTTGGCCATTTGTATATCTTCTTTTGAGAATCGTCTATTCGTGTCCTTAGCCCACTTTTTGATGGGATTGTTTGTTTTTTCTGATTTGTGTTCCTTGTAGATTCTGGATATTAGTCCTTTGTCAGATGTATAGATTGTGAAGATTTTCTCCCACTCTTTGGGTTGTCTGTTTACTCCGCTGATTGTTCCTTTTGCTGTGCAAAAGCTCTTTAGTTTAATTAGGTCCCAGTTATTTATCTTTTTTTAATTGCATTTGCTTTTGGGTTCTTGGTCATGAAATCCTTGCCTAAGCCAATGTCTAGAAGGGTTTTTCCAATGTTATCTTCTAGAATTTATATAGTTTCACGTCTTAGGTTTAAGTCCTTCATCCATCTTCAGTTGATTTTTGTATAAGGTGAGAGAGAAGGATCCAGTTTCATTCTCCTACATGTGGCTAGCCAATTATCCCAGCACCACTTGTTGAAAAGGGTGTCCTTTTCCCACTTTATGTTTTTGTTTGCTTTGTCAAAGATCAGTTGACTGTAAGAATTTGGGTTATTTCTGGGTTCTCTATTCTGTTCCATTGGTCTATGTGCCTATGTTTATACCAGTACCACACTGTTTTGGTGACTTTGGCCTTAGAGTATAGTTTGAAATTAGGTAGTGTGATGCCTCCAGATTTGTTATTTTTGCTTAGCCTTGCTTTGGCTATGGTCTCTTTTTTGGTTCCATATGAATTTTGGAATTTTTTTTCTAGTTCTGTGAAGAATGATGGTGATATTTTTATGGGGACAGCATTGAATATGTATATTGCTTTTGGCAGTATGGTCATTTTCACAATATTGATTCTACCCATCCATAAGCATGGGATGTGTTTCTATTTGTTTGTGTCATCTATGATTTCTTTCAGCAGTGTTTTGTAGTTTTCCTTGCAGAGATCTTTCGACTCCTTGGTTAGGTATATTCCTAATTATTTTATTATTTTGCAGCTATTGTAAAAGGTGTTGAATTCTTAATTTGATTCTCTGCTTGGTCACTGTTGGTGTATAGGAGAGCTACTGATTTGTGTACATTAATCTTGTATTCATGTTGAAATTTAATTGCCAATGTAACGGTATTGGGAGGTAAGACCTTTAAGAGGTAATTGAGTCATGAAGGCTCTGCCCTCATGAATGGATCAATGCTGTTATCATGAGAATGGGTTAGTCATCATGTGAGCAGACTCCTGATAAAAAGATAAGTTTTGTCTCAATTTTCTTGCTCACCATATGATGTATTCTGCCATGGGATAACCCTTGCCAAATGCTGGTGCAGTGCTCTTGGACTCCCCAGTCTCCAGAGCTGTGAGCCAAATGCACTGTTCTTTATAAATCACCCAGTCTGTGGTATTCTGTTTAAAGCACAGAAAATAGACTAAGACATACATTGTAAGTGCCTAGTAAATGCGAACTAATGTTCTTATCCCTTGTCTGACATTGGCCTTGAATAATGCAAGCCCCTTCTCATCAGTTCCCTAATTTGTGAGAATGAAAACAGGAGCCTTCATGGTTGTTTATAAATTATAAATTCTCATTCTAGGGAAAGCGCTCATTAATATTCTTACCACTATTTCTTATAGACAGCACCAGAGGCTGAGATTTATTTAATGTGAACAATTTAAAATAATTTCTGTAAGCGCACACATAGCTAGCTTTCAATTACTCACTCTAATGGAGAAGATCAGAGTCATAGGTAATCTAAAACTGTGCCAAATCCAAAGTCATCTCTGTTTGGCTTGGAAATGAACTGGATACACTTTTTTTTTTTTTTGCAGCATATTTACCTTTTGGATTTTTTTGTGCTTGGCCAATAATAAAATTAATTTACATTATCTAAGCACACTAGCTGACAGCACGTGAAAGTGCACAGAAATACTCCTGGGGAAAAAGAGAAGCTAAGATCATGATACTAAGTTTGCTGCAATGAAGAGGGGATTTACCATACATTTTTATTAGTGATTCTCAGAGTTTAGAAGAGATTTTTTAAAATTGTATGGGGAACTTGTTAAAAATGCACATTCACAGCTCCAACCATTTTATAGGTGAGAAAACTGAGGTTCAGATAGGGGAACTGACCTGCTCCATGTCGTAAAGTTGAGGGCACAATGGGAAGTAGGACCTAAGTCTCACAGCTCCTCATATAATGTACTAGGCAGCGATAATAATGGAGTCCTCTGAGGAAGAGAATAGAGAGAGAAGGCCATGTAGAAGGCAGAATAATGAAACTTGGGGATATTTTCACATTTGGTAGGGTGAGAGAAGGAAAAGAAGACAGCAAGAATGAGAAAGTGAATGAAGTTAATTTCTTTGAACTTGGCTGATCTCTCAGAAACTTCTAACTCAGTAGTTCTCAAACTACTATGCACCCAGGTCAATTTGAGCACCTGTTGAAAATATGGATCCCCAGACAATCTGATTTAATAGGTCTGAATTAGAGCTTAAGTTTGTGTTCTTTTTTCTTTAAGTCAGCACCCCATGTGATTCAGAATTAAGTAAATGGAAAATCACATCTTGAAAAATATTTGTCTAACCTTCTAAGATCTTGAAGTTTACGTCAAAATGTTTTAAGGAAATACCAAGATCTTTGAAAACGTGGGATTTCCCCTGTTGAATTACTTGGGACCAGGGATGAACTTTGACATCCCAAAAGCTGCTGTGAGTGAGCACTCTGTCTGAGTAGTGAAAGCATGGCATGCTGCTTGAGGATGCAGGCTTTAGCACTACACTGGTCTGTGTTCAAATCCTGTTTCTGACACTTACTAGCTAAGTCATCTCTGTCAAATTCTTTGCTTCTGTGTGCCTCAGTTTCCTCATCTGCAAAGTGGGAATAATAATAGTATCTGCTTAGTAGAATTGTTTTGAGGGCGGTCTGTAAAAGTGTTTAATTTAGCAATCACTCAAACACAGCTTAGATTATTACTTTTTTCTTTTTCAGGGTTGCTTGCAGGGTGGATCTTTTGCTCAGGATAAATCATCTGAAGACTCTAAGGCAGTTACAGTGACCAACTTTACCTGTTTGCCCAGGACCGAGAGGTTTCCAAGGATGCATGATTTTGGTGCAAAAAGACAGGCCCAGGCAAACCAGGATGGTTGGTCACTCTGAAGGCAGACCTCTCTGAAGCCCTTCAAGTACTTATTTGCATACATAATATTTTTACTGGTAAACAGTAGTTATCAGCTGCTCTGCTAATTCAACAAGGAATAATTGCTGAAGGTTATCTGATACTATACATCTAGTAGCTACTCCAACTAAAATTTCTAACTTGAGCAGCTTGCAGAGAAGTGCATGGGAGTGATGCACACTTCTGGGATTCCCGAAATTCCCTATATCTGGATTGTGCTCAGCTGTACTGTATATATTTCTTAACTAGGTGATAGATTTCTTTTTGTAAATATGTGGTTGTCTATTAATAGGATCACAATAGTCTCAGAATTCTATTTGGTGGCTCAATAAATGTAAGCTGAATGAATAAATGACTATCAATTGAAATGTCTTCACTTGGGTGTTTGGGAGACTTGATTTATGAAATTGAGAGGTACAGTTTGAAAACCATCTCAGACAGCAATTTCCTCCCTTGCACAGCACTAATTCTCTCTTAATGTGGCTTCCCAGAATAAAGGCATGACACAAGACAGGCACTTACCTTGTCTTGGTGAAAAGGCTCTTGAGATGCCTGTGAAGAGGATTTGCAGAGTTTCTAAATTTGGCCCTGAAGTCATCTGAGATGCGTATACATTCACATATACATATACATATACATCTGTCAAAAACAGAGCAATGCCAGGATAAAGTCACATATCTCACCCAGCTATGTCCTAGATGGGACTTGACCTTTGTTGTATACACTCTTTTGTGGACTAGTGCTTTGTACATGTTAGGGTGATGAGGTTAAGGGTTTAAAAGGCCTTTCTTTTTAAAGATCCATTGTGTTTTCTCAGGCTGGAAAAATTGTCATCCTCCATTCGCCACTAGATGGCCCATCATTCAAAAAAATTCCTTGTTTTCTAAAAAAAATTTAGGGAACAAGGTTCCCATAATGATTTGAGTATTCCCATCATGATTTTTCAGCCATATCATAGCAAATCACCATATATTCTTTCAGTATTTACTTTAAATTGGCTACTTTCTAACTTAAATATGCCTATTTTAGAAGTAAACTGGAAGGTGAACAGGAAAAAAGAGAGAAAGTTATACATAGATGAAAAATTCAATGGCCCTGGAGAGAAAGAGCTGCCTCAAGGATGAATAGGAAGGGGAACTGGGCCTGGAGTTGGTGATTCAGGACTCAAGGGGCCAAGATCAATAGTAGGCAGAAAGATAAAGGGGGCGGGTGAGAAAGAAGGACTCTCAAAACTGACACGGAAAAGCTGGGCCAGAGGTAGGAAGAGGGAGGCATGGAACCTGGGGGATAGAGAGCGGAGCTGAAACAAATATAGAAATGTTGGCACAAAATGTTTGTGTAAGAGAAGGCTACAACTGAGTCAGGCATACCAGAAGCTGAAAGAAAGGTGAAGCCTAGCAGTATAGTTTGAAGTCAGGTAGCGTGATGCCTCCAGCTTTGTTCTTTTGGCTTAGGAATGACTTGGCAATGCAGGCTCTTTCTTGGTTCCATATGAACTTTAAAGAAGTTTTTTCCAATTCTGTGAAGAAACTCATTGGTAGCTTGATGGGGATGGCATTGAATCTATAAATTACCTTGGGGAGTATGGCCATTTTCACGATATTGATTCTTCTTATCCATGAGCATGGAATGTTCTTCCATTTGTTTGTATCCTCTTTTATTTCCTTGAGCAGTGGTTTGTAGTTCTCCTTGAAGAGGTCCTTCGCATCCCTTGTAAGTTGGATTCCTAGGTATTTTATTCTCTTTGAAGCAATTGTGAATGGGAGTTCACTCATGATTTGGCTCTCTGTTTGTCTGTTATTGGTGTATAAGAAAGCTTGTAATTTTTGCACATTGATTTTGTATCCTGAGACTTTGCTGGAGTTGCTTATCAGCTTAAGGAGATTTTGGGTTGAGATGATGGGGTTTTCTAGATATACAATCATGTCATCTGCAAACAGGGACAATTTGACTTCATCTTTTCCTAATTGAATGCCCTTTATTTCCTTCTCCTGCCTGATTGCCCTGGCCAGAACTTCCAACACTATGTTGAATAGGAGTGGTGAGAGAGGGCATCCCTGTCTTGTGCCAGTTTTCAAAGGGAATGCTTCCAGTTTTTGCCCATTCAGTATGATATTGGCTGTGGGTTTGTCATAAACAGCTCTTATTATTTTGAGATACGTCCCATCAATACCTAATTTATTGAGAGTTTTTAGCATGAAGGGCTGTTGAATTTTGTCAAAGGCCCAAAACAGCATGGTACTGGTACCAAAACAGAGATACAGATCAATGGAACAGAACAGAGCCCTCAGAAATAACACCACACATCTAAAACTATCTGATTTTTGACAAACCTGGCAAAAACAAGAAATGGGGAAATGATTCCCTATTTAATAAATGGTGCTGGGAAAACTGGCTAGCTATATGAAGAAAGCTGAAACTGGATCCCCTTACACCTTATACAAAAATTAATTCAAGATGGATTAAGGACTTAAATGTTAGACCTAAAACCATAAAAACCCTAGAAGAAAACCTAGGCAATACCATTCAGGACATAGGCATGGGCAAGGACTTCATGTCTAAAACACCAAAAGCAATGGCAACAAAAGCCAAAATTGACAAATAGGATCTAATTAAACTAAAGAGCTTCTGCACAGCAAAAGAAACTACCATCACAGTGAACAGGCAACCTACAGAATGGGAGAAAATTTTTACAATCTACTCATCTGACAAAGGGCTAATATCCAGAATCTACAAAGAACTCAAACAAATTTACAAGAAAAAAAAAACAACCCCATTAACAAGTGGGCGAAGGATATGAACAGACACTTCTCAAAAGAAGACATTTATGCAGCCAACAGACACATGAAAAATGCTCATCATCACTGGCCATCAGAGAAATGCAAATCAAAACCACAATGAGATACCATCTCACACCAGTTAGAATGGCGATCATTAAAAAGTCAGGAAACAACAGGTGCTGGAGAGGATGTGGAGAAATAGGAACACTTTTACACTGTTGGTGGGACTGAAAACTAGTTCAACCATTGTGGAAGACAGTGTGGCGATTCCTCAGGAATCTAGAACTAGAAATACCATTTGACCCAGCCATCCCATTACTGGGTATATACCCAAAGGACTATAAATCATGCTGCTATAAAGACACATGCACACGTATGTTTATTGCGGCACTATTCACAATAGCAAAGACTTGGAACCAAGCCAAATGTCCAACAATGATAGACTGGATTAAGAAAATGTGGCACATATACACCATGGAATACTATGCAGCCATAAAAAATGATGAGTTAATATCCTTTGCAAGGACATGGATGAAGCTGGAAACCATCATTCTCAGCAAACTATCGCAAGGACAAAAAACCAAACACCGCATGTTCTCACTCATAGGTGGGAATTGAACAATGAGAACACTTGGACACAGGAAGGGGAACATCACACACCAGGGACTGTTGTGGGGTGTGAAGAGGGGGGAGGGATAGCATTAGGAGATATACCTAATGTAAATGACGGGTTAATGGGTGCAGCACACCAACATGGCACATGTATACATACGTAACAAACCTGCACGTTGTGCATATGTACCCTAGAACTTAAAGTATAATAAAAAATATATATGTATATATATGTGTGTGTGTGTGTGTGTGTGTGTATATATATATATATATATATATATATATATATATATATATATATATAAAAGGTGAAGCCTAAGGAAGAGATGTGGGGTTGGGGCCTGAGGAGATGAAGAGGATAAAGAGGTATATCAGACGCTCTTCGTTGCAATGTTTCCATTTCCCCTCCACTTCTTTCCTTTGGGGAACATCAAGCAACACCGTTTAGTAACCAAGCCCGAAATTGCGGCCCAATAGACCACAGACCTAGAATGCCTTACCTACAAACCTTGTTGCCATGTGTGTTTTGGAATTCAGAATTGTTTGGATTTCAGAAAGGTGACACAAGCATACACTAGACATTAGATAACATACCTAGTGAGGCCTGGGGCAAAACCCCATAAGCAAACACATTAACATTTCTGCAGTGAAATGTATGATTTATTATACTTAGTGGGCTAGATGAAGACTATGAAATAGTTCAGGTTTGGTTTTGTTGCCAAAAGCATTTTGATGCCAAACTAATAAAAAACAAACAAACAGCCTTTGATTTTCAGAGCCTTTTGAACTGTGCGTACTGTTTATGTCTTATTTTTGAATCTGGGTCATGGGCACATAGCTGTTTGTCGTATTACTGTTCATACCTTTTGTAGGTGTGAAATATGATTTTTTAAAACCTTTGAATTGCCTAGGCTCATGTCTGTTCTAAGAGGGAGCATGACACAATACTACATTCATAGAAGGCTTACTAAACACTTGTGGAATTGAACTAACTGGATCTAGCCCTCCTACATGTATTCTTTGTTATCTTTGCCTTAGAGAAAGCAACAGATGCTCTTCTAATTAGGGAGGTTAGTCTGGTTACAAATATAAATAAGAGTTAAGCTGGAACAAAGGCTATCCTTAGGAAAAATGCCTTCATTCCTTTATTCATTAACTCGACAAATATTGAGGACTACTGTGAACTTAGCACCGTGCTAAAAGTTGAAAAGCCATAGGAGGTATCATATAAACAAAGTTCTATCTCTTCCATTGAGAAATTGAAAGTCTGGTGGAGAAGATGAGCTGCTCTCGCCTACCTGTGATTTAATGGGCAGAATGCCACAGGACAGGCATGGTGTGCCATGAAAGCTCCAAGCAGATGTGCTCTCTGCCCAGCATATGGATACTGATGCATGCCTGGAGAGTTTAATAGAGGAGCTGAGATTACAGCAGTTTCCACACTGTTACCATCTAAAATGGCAATCTGCTCTCATTGCTCCCTAGCCTATGGGGGATTGGGTCGTCATTAAATTAGATTTCTGAGGTTTTTCTGTATCCAAGAAGGAGGACAATGGAAGGCCACATTTGGCGCCATCTAGTGCTTAATGCGTGCCATCTTGGATGGCCCCCAAAAGCAAAGAGTGAAGGGCTCCAGCGTGATATTTTAAAAGTTTCTCTGACCTGGCTGGGCGCGGTGGCTCACGCCTGTAATCCCGGCACTTTGGGAGGCCGAGGCGGGTGGATCACGAGGTCAGGAGATTCAGCCCATCCTGGCTAACACGGTGAAACCCCGTCTCTACTAAAAATATAAAAAATTAGCTGGGCGTGGTGGCGGGCGCCTGTAGTCGCAGCTACTCGGGAGGCTGAGGCGGGAGAATGGCGTGAACCCGGGAGATGGAGGTTGCAGTGAGCCGAGATCGCGCCACTGCACTCCAGCCTGGGCGACAGAGCGAGACTCCGCCTCAAAAAAAACCAAAAAAGTTTCTCTGACCTGAAACCCCCTGCCCCAAACACTCCTGCCCCAATAACTTACTTCATCAAAAAGAAGGGCTTTTCCTGGAGTCCAGAGATAGCTGAAGCTGAGCATCTTGGTTTACCTCTTCCTTGATCTGGCCTATTTCAGCTCAGCCTGGGGCTATACCGTGATGTGGGTAACTAGATTCTTCATCCATAAAATGGGGATAATTAAACAAATTGACATACATAAAGTAGTTAAAACAATACTTGGCACATAGTAAGCACTGTTAACGGTGTGCCCACCTAACTATTAGGTTAATGTCAGGATTAAGCAGTCAAGCAGTACCCCAGTTCCAATGAAGTCCACCAAGGAATCTGCATCTCAAAAAGTTGACTCTGTGGGGGTCAAAGCTTCTGTTTGGGAAGAGGAGCTGGTACTCAACACCAAGGCCTATAAATTTCACGAATGTGCACTCATAGCCTAGAAAAGGAGGCTGGGACAGGGATGCCCCCACCCATTCCAGTGAATTACTCTCACTAAGATCACCAATAAACCAATAACCTTCTTGTTGGTAAATTCAGTGGATGATTTTCAGCCTTTATCTTCTCTGACCTTTTTCTTTTAGCAGGTGGCATTGGCACTGTTGAGCCTTCCTTTTCTCCTTCATGAGACACTCCCTTGGCTTACAAGATACCACACTCTCCAGGTTTTCCTTCCCCTCTGGCCAGCCCTGACACTTATTTGCACACACTTCTTCCTCCATCCATCTCTCAATTCTGCTGGTGACCCTCAAGAGTCTTTCCTAGGAAGCCTTCTCTTCTCACTAGCCATATTCTCCCCTGGGCAATCTTATCCACACCCATGACTCCATTGACCCATATGCTGATGACTTCTAAATCTAGCCCAGATCTCTCTTCTGAACTCCATACCCATAGATCTGGCTGTCAACCAGACATTTTCACATAGATGTTTTATAAGCACCCCAAACTCTACATGGTCCTAATTCAACTTACCATCCCAGCTCACCTCCACAGACAAAAGATCTTGCTCCTCCTCCTATGTTCCCTACCCCTGTCTCCCACTTCACCTACTTCTGATTGATGTGTACGTAGTTCTACTCCGAGATTATACCCTGTATGCATACACTTATTTGTTTCCACTATCACTACCCTAATCCAGGCCACCGTCATCTCTCGCCTACAACAGCTTTCTAATGGGTCGCCTTCCTTCTTGCTTTTTCCCCCTCCAGTCTACGTCTCACACTAAAGCTAGAAGGAGTTTTCTGAAATAGTAAAGATGATCAGGTCATTTCCTATGCTTAAAACCTTTTGACAACTCCTCACAGTCTTTAGGTAATAATAATTATAGCTTATATTTATATAGTACTTAATATGTATCAGGCATTCCTCTGGGATATATATATATATACATACAGCCAACAACCAACGAAGAACTGAAGACAGGAACAGCTATGTGTAGGAGCTTGGAACTGGATCATCGAGCCCCAGTCAAACCTTGAGATTAATGCCCTGGTCAACAGGATGATTGCACCTTGAACAAGAACTATCCAAATAAAGCACTCCCAGATTCCTGATCCTTAGAAACAGATAATAAATATTTGTTGTTTTAAGCTGCCAAGTTTTGGGGAAAATTGTTACACAACAATAGATAACATATCACTGTAGTATATTACCTCTAACTTCATTTATTTATTCATTCAACCAACCAAAAACTATTTAACGAGTACCAAATAAGTGCCAGGCACCATGTTACATACTGAAAACTATTTCTCTGTCCACCCTCTCTTACCTTTGTCTCTCTACATAACAGTGAAAAGGAAATATCTCCCAATCCCAAAAGGTGACATGAGTTCTCATGTTTCTGTGCTTCTGTGCTGCCAGAGCTCTCTTTTGCCTCTTTCTCAGCCTGGCTACCTCCCACTCTTTCTTAAAGTTGGGTTCCTGTATCACCACCTGTCTCAGTCGTGCCAGCACCTTCTACTCTATTAGCATTCTGTATATACCTCTCTTATATCATTTAACTCACCAGAGCATAATAGACTCTTTCCTTGTCCAACCAAACTGAACCTTGGAGGGGGAACTATATCTTACTGATCTACGTGTTCCCAGTGTGTGCTTCAGGGTATGTGGAATGAATGAACCAATGGATGAGAGAATGTAAGCTCTTGGGATGGCAGTGATCTTTGTCTTCTTGTTTAGTGATGTATCCCAAATGCCTGACACAGTGCCTGGTACATAGTCAGTGTTCAATAAGTATCTTTTGCATGTTTTTGAAGATTTAATGAAGAAACAAATAAATGAGTACAAAGCAAGTCACCTCATGTTGTCTTCCCACTATCTCACCCAAGCCTATCTTTCTTTAGGCAATGCCCAGTGTTCTAGTAGTATTCATCTCATCCTTCCTCTCTTTTAAAAATGCATTCTTTACAAAGGACTAATCTTCTTTTGTTCTATTTTTATTTATTTATTTACATTGTATTTTGTTTGTAATTGATATCTTAATTGTACGTATTTATGGGGTACAGTGTGGGGTTTCAATACATTGTGTATATATTACATAATGATCAAATCAGGGTAATTAGCATATTTCTCACTTCAAACACTTGTCATTTCTTTGTAGTAAGAACATTCAAAATTTTCTCTTCTAGCTATTTTGAAATATATAATATGTTATTGTTAACTGTAGTCACCCCACTGTGCTGTAGAACACCAGAACTTATTCCTCCTAACTGTAACTTTGTACCCACTGACCAACCTCTCCCCATTCCCCTCTCCACAATCTCATTATTCACAATTTTTCTCACTACTTCTGTGAGATAAACTTTTTTATATTCCATATATGAGTGACATCATGGAAGTATTTGGCCTTCCATGCTTGGCTTATTTCACTTAACATAATGAAAAGACTAATATTCTTAATTTGTAATTATTAAGCATCTCATGCCTGTACCAAAACATTTCATGTACCCCATAAATATACACAGCTACATATCCAAAGAAATTAAATTTAAAAATTAAAAAAATAAAAATTTAAAGGGTTAAAAAAATTTATAAAGAGCTCCTGGAAACTAAGTAGGAAAAGATTGACAATACAATGGAAAAATGAGCAAAGGACATGAACAGAGTGTCCATAGAAAATGAAATTAAAACAGCCCTTGAACATCTGAAAAGGCGCTCAACCACACTCACAAGTATAAACTAAAACCAAATATACACAGCATTTCCCTCCTGTTAGGTTTGCCAGAATCCGAAAGTTTGGCAACACTCAGTTGTAAAGTAGTGGGGGAAATGAGCACTCTCATACATTGCTGTTGGGAATGCAAAATTGTATAATACAACCACCACAGAGGGCAATTTGTCAATATTTGTTAATATTTCTAAAAGTATTTACCTTTCTGGTTTTTTATCTTACAGGCTGACTTCCACACTTCAGGAAGCACCTCATGTGCAGGATTATTCCTTGCAGTATTGTTTATAATAGTGAAAGGTTGGAAACAACCCAAGTGTCCATCTATAGGGAACTGAATAAATAAACAATGGTACATTCATGCAATGTAATGTTACGCAGTTGTTTAAAAAAATGATTGAGGAAACTGTGTCTGTACTGATATTGAAATATCTCCATGATATATACTACATTGAAGGAGGAAAATATGGAAGACTCGTGTACATATCTGTACAAATAATAAAAAGTTATACAAGAAGTTAATGAAAGTGGTTACCTACTAGAGGCAAGGGGATTGAGCAAAAAAAACAGGTAAATTAAGACAGAGGAGGAGAAAGACTTCTTAATGTATTCCTTTTACATAGTTTCGAATTTTGAATCACTTAAATGTACTGCTTATTTGAAAACATTACATTGTGAGACAAACATCCCTTCTTTTTATACATTTGAAGAGACAAACTTATTCCCTGAAACAAAGTAATGTGCTTCTCCAGGGACACTTGCATCCAAACAGGGAATTGAAACGAAAGCCAAAGAAATCAAACATGAATGATGAATTTTTTTTTTTGAGACAGGGTCTCGCTCTGTTGCCCAGGCTGGAGTGCAGTGGCATGACCTTGGCTTACTGCAACCTCCGCCTCTCAAGTTCCAGTGATTCTCCTGCCTCAGCTTCCCGAGTAGCTGGGGTTACAGGCATGCGCCACCATGTCCGGCTAATTTTTGTACTTTTAGTAGAGACGGGATTTCACCTTGTTGGCCAGGCTGGTCTCGAACTCCTGACCTCAGATGATCCACCTGTCTCGGCCTCCCAAAGTGCTGGGATTACAGGCGTGAGCCACCGTGCCCAGCCAAATGAAATTTCAAGTAGCAGCAGTAAGCATTCCAGTGAGGGAGAGGGAAGGGAGCCTCCTCAGTACTTCTGAAACTTTATTCCCATTGTAACTTGACTCAGGCCTTCCATTTCCTGAGCGTGGCCTCTGCTCTGATCCCGTTTGCCACCCTGTCCGTACATTCAGCAAACAGAACTGAGAAGCTAGGTTCCTCTAACCCAGAGCTAACACCAGGCCCCCAGTTGTCCCAATATTCACAAATGCTAACTGTAGCTGGTCAAATAAATTTCTTTTATAAATGGAGAATCGAGGCCTTTTGAAGAAATATATGTGGAATTGAAATGTAGAAAGGTGCGCTCTGCCTTCCAGAAACAGAAAATAAAAAGATAGGAAAAGAAAAAAGCTATAGCTATTGACACCAAAGCCTGAGCAATTTATTTGCTGCAAATCCCATAATCACAAACATTTCAGAGCTGTAATTCTGCCTGATTACCCTGTGCTGTCAGGGGGGTGGAAAAACCCAGAAGATTAATGTTTTGTATGGCAATAAGGCGGCAGGCCTGCAACTCTGAGCTTATCGCCCATGAATCAGGAGCCGGGCTGAGAAGCTTCAGGAGACAGCAGCATTTTATAATGATTTTTTTATGGAAAGAACGCTGTCAAGCCCAGATTCATTAGTTTCTACCAACACTGGTTTCTTCAGCAGACAGTCAGGCCAAATCTCCCTGTGCACAACCCCCCTTCTCCAGTTTATTCTGTGGCATCAGAGTATCTGGGGCGGGTGGTATATGTACATAAGGGGCAGGGTTGGTTGAAAAGGGAGAAACCACTTCGAGTGTGAGCTTTAGCTTCTAACCTTCTGTTAAAAGGCTGGTGTTTCAGGAACTGCTGTAAAGCTACTAAAATGGGAAGCCAGCTTCAGATAGTTGTTTCTAGTTCTTTCATAAGGTACATTAGGAAAGGGTGGCCCATTTAAGACAAGGACTACTGTTCGATTGACCTATCTGTTGACCCAAAGCATTTCCACTCTAGCACCCAGAATTTAAGTACAACCTTTATACATCTTCCTATTTAAATAGTAATACTATCCAAAATTTCAATGTAGAGCTATACTACATATAAGCTGTGTGACTCTGGAAAAGTTACTTAACCTCTCTGAGGCTCAAATTATCTATAAAATGGGGATAATAATATTTATCTAAGAAGACTGTCATGAGGATAAAATGAGATGAAGTTATGCATGAAGAATGCCTGGCACTCATTAAATAGCCATCATTATTCAAGATATCATGGTTCAGAAATTAACTTCACCATTTACTAAACAAGTTACCTTGGGCAAGTTACCTAATTTCTCTAAATGTCAGTTTCCACATCTGTAAAATGAAGAGGAAAATCTTCATGACTCTATGAGGTAGGTACCATTAATCACAAGTTAATTACTTAGCACACAGCTTGGGCAACATGGCAAAACCTCATCTCTACAAAAAATACAAAAATTAGCTGGGTGTGGTGGCATGCACCTGTAGTCCCAGCTACTCAGGAGGCTGAGGTAGGAGGATTGCTTAAGCCCAGGAGGTTGACACTGCAATGAGCCATGATCACACCACTGTGCTCCAGCCTGGGCAACAGAGTGAGACTCTGTCTCCAAAAAAAAAAAAAAAAAAGACACGGTGCCCAGCGTTGTAATCATTCAAGAAATGAGAGCAACTAGGAGCAGTAGTAGGAGTAGTAACAAGCAGAAGAGGAGGAGGAAGAGGAGAAAAAGAAGGAAGATAGAAATGTACATAAAATCTGCAGGAAGAAAGATTTAAACATAAGAATTTAGGGACATAAGTTTAGACATAAGAATTTAGGGACTCAATTTTTGTTTGTTTGTTTTATAGAGACAGGGTCTCTGTCACCCAGGCTGGAGTGCAGTGGTGCAATCATAGCTCACTGCAGCCTCACACTCCTTGCCTCAAGCAATCCTCCCACCTCAGCCTCCCAAGCAGCTGTGACTACAGGCATGCACCACCACACCCGGCTGTTTTTTTTATTTTTTATTTTTGTGGAGATGGGTTCTCACTATGTTGCCCAGACTGGTCTTGAACTCCTGGCCTCAAGTGATCCTTCCACCTCAGCCTCCCAAAGTGCTGGAATTAATGTCCTGAGCCACCTCACCCAAGACAGGGTCTTGCTATGTTGCCCAAGCTGGTCTCAAACTCCTGATCTCAAATGATCCTCCCATATCAGCCTCTCAAGTAGCTAGGACTGCAGACACAAGCCACCACGCTTGGCTGAATTTTTTTTTCAAAATAAAGTTTTGTTTTGTTTTTTTCTGAAAAAAAAATCATCTCCCCCACCCTCCACCAATCTCTCTCTCTCTCTCGCTCAAAATCTATGACTCCACACTCCTTAGTCGTGTAGGCTATCTGTCCTCTTCACATTTTGCCAGCATCATCTGCTGTCCCTTTCCCCAGTGCTACTGCTTAGACAGGAAGTCCCTTGAGTTCTCATGCCTGAACATGCAACAATATTTATACTATTCTTATTATACTACCATTTATAATATTATTTATCCTATTTATTGAGCACTTGCCATGTGCTAAGCACCTTACATGTGTTATCTACACCAGTCTACAGGCTCCATGGTGAGCAAGACCATCATTCTTGTCTATTTACTTCTCTCCTCCGAGTGTCTAGCACAGTGCTTGGCACATGGCCGGCCCTGAATACATATTTTTGATGCGTGAATGAATCTAATCCTCACTACAATTCTATGAGATAGGTGTAACTATTGTTTCCATTTTACAGAAAAGAAACCAAGGCTCAGATACATTAAGTCATAAAATTTGTAAGTTTGAGCCTCAGACACCAGCATGTCTGACACCGTAGGCTCAGCTTGGAGCCCTTCCCTTGTCCACCTTACTTTCCCTAATACATACCATTACTTCTCATGCCTTCAGTCCTCTGCACATGTTGCCTGGAATGTCCTTTTCTCTGTGTCCATCTGATAAATTCATCCTTCAAAACTACTCTACTTTTTGTATTATTCTTAAAAATATTTATGGTGGCTTTCAAAATGCATAAAATGGGAAGAAAAAATACAAAATTATGGCAAAAAATACTCAGGGTAAGGAAAAGGAACAAAAATCCGGGGGAAGGACAAGATTCACCTAGAAAAATGCCTGCCAAAAGATTCTTCCAATGCTAGAGACGTAGACCACAAATATATTTCTAAGCTTTCCGGCAGCCAATGCAAAGATAGAAATCTGATTAGTTACAGGATTCACAGCATCCATAAGTTTAAAAAATACCCTCCCCACTTTAAGAGCTCAGGGTTTTTTTTTCCTGATATTTGAGAGAAATATCTTCAGAAGATTCCCAGAAAAGAGGGTACCATAAGATGTAGTAGATGGCAATCTTTACAACAGTCTTACAATGAATTTGATAGCAAATTGCTTTTTAAAATATCTTTCATTGCAGGCTAGAGTGAGCTGTGATCGTGCCACTGCACTCCATCCTGGGCAATGGGAGTGAGACCCCATCTGAAAAACAAAAACAAAAACAAAAAAAAATGAAAAAAAAAACAAAGGCCCTCAATAGGGCCCTTCTGTGTTCCCGTAATGCCTTATCCTTCCTTCTATCAGGCTCTGCGTTGTAATTCTTATATATCTGTATTCTGTCAGACTGAGAGCTTTTTGAGGACAGGTAGCATACCTTGACTATCCCTGATATCCCTTGTGCCTCAATTCCCTTATCTATAAAATGGAGACGATAATGGCACTTACTGCCTTGGGTTGTTAAGATGAGTAAATGAGTTAATGTGGGAAAAATGCTTGGGACAGTACCTAGTGCATGGTGATGACACAGTAAGTATTAGAATTATTTTATCTTCAGCAAATACAATGTCTGGCATCAGGCATTCAATCAATAGGTACTGGATGAATGCATACATAGATCAATGCATAAGCCTATGATGGAAGCTGGTGAATTCTCTTTTCCTAGAGAGCACTTAAACTATGGAAGAAAACCATTAGTGACCATTACTGTTAATTTGTTTTTTGTCTTTTGCTTTTTTTTTTGAGATGGAATGTCTCACTGTGTCACCCACGCTGGAGTGCAGTGATGTGATCTTGGCTCCCTGCAACCTCTGCCTCCCGGGTTCAAGAGATTCTCCTGCCTCAGCCTCCCGAGTAGCTGGGATTACAGGTATGTACCACCACGCCCAGCTAATTTTTGTATTTTTAGTAGAGATTGGGTTTCGCCCTGTTGACCAGGCTGGTCTCAAACTCCTGACCTCAAGTGATCCGCCCCCTTCAGCCTCCCAAATGCTGGGATTACAGGCATGAGCCACCATGCCTGGCCCCCATTAGCGTTAATTTGTTTATCCCCCTTAAGCCTTTACTCAAAGATAACTTTTCGGTGAGGCTTTCTCCAACCCCAGTACCTCAAAACATTTCCTATATCTCCTTCCCTGCTTTATATTTTGCCTTGGCCCTTGACCCTATCTAAGATACTACAAGTTTAATTATTTATCATGTTTATTCCTGCCTTTCCAATTAAAATGTAAGCTTCCAAAAGCCAGGGATTTTGTTTGTTTCTGGAGAAAGACCTGGTAAATAGTAGATGATCAATAAAATTGATTGAATTGAATGCATAATCATATGGAAACAGGGCAGGGCAGTGCAGGGACTAGGATAGGGCAAGCTCTCAGGGTAGTGTGCTGAGCCTACATTTGCATGATCTCAGAGTAAATGCCTCCTTAAAATTTGCAGCCGAGGCACCTCCTTGCTCACCCCAGTCCCAGCCCTGAAGCAGGGAATAGACCAGATCACCTAGTGAGATCTGTCTACCCCCAGGCAGTGGCATGCTGGTAGATGTTTATCAACCAGCTCTTTTAGGTTGGTAAGGTGGGGGAAGCCTTGATTTGTAATGTTTGCCAATATTCCCATCATGGCCAATTTCAAGCTATCAACAGAATGTTTATGAACAGAGTTGGGAAGAGATGTGCCCAGTGGGCTCTTGTGAGCTGGTACAAGTTGGCTCTAGCGCACCACTGAACAGGATTCTTTTTTTAAAAAAAAATAATTACCTTGTTTTTATTAATCTTTCTTAAATGTGTATATAGCTCACATTTATTTCAGGGTTTACCACTAGAAGTGTTTTGGTCTTTATTTAGAAGTTTGGCAATGTTTTGTGACCACAAATATGCTATAGAAACTTAAGTTGGTTTCATTATACATTGTTTCACATAAAGTTTCCAAGAACCTATCGAGGCTGTTAGTGAGGACTTACTGTACATCTTGACATGGGAGAATTGGGCATTAGGCATGAGCATGTGCCACTGCAGCAGGTGGTGGGCCGCTTAGGAGTCTGGATTACCAATTTCATCTGAACTCTTGGGCAGTCTTGAACTTTTACTAAATGCAACCAGGGCCAGCATAAAAAACAAAAACTGCAAAGAGGAATTAAGAATAATGAGGGGATTAGCATTACCCATTTTCACCACTAAAATATATCCCAGAAGCGCATTATTCTGAATGGAGGGCAAGTAGTATCCCTTTCAGGTTATGAGGGATAACAGAAAGGAAACTTCTGTTTTCCAAGGACTATGTGCCAATCCCTCTGCCAAGCACATACTCCTATAAAGTAGGTACTTCTATAATCCCCATTTTAAACAGATGAGGAAACTGAAGCCTAAATACAATAGATAATTTGCCCAAGATCACACATGCAGCAATGGCAAACCAGGATTCAAGTGGAAGCATATTTGATTCCAAGGCCCATGTACTTTTTCTTACATAGCATCATACTGTGCTATGGCATGAATATGGTGACATCTCCACAGGTATGGATTGAGAAACTTCTGTAGGCCCAGACATGTGTCACAGGCTGTATTTCATGAATTCCCTTCTCTGCATCTGGCCAAACCTGCACTTGTTCCAGAAGACAGGGGAGGTGGCTGTCTTATTCACCTCTCTATGCTCAGTGACCAGCATGGTGCCTGGTGGACAGAAGGCATTCAATAAATAGTTGTTTGAAGATGAAAGGAATAAAAAAAGAAATGAAGTAAATTGGAAAAAGGAAGAATTTTTGTCCCATGGATATTGTTTGTGTTTATGGATCACCCAAGAAGACTTTAGACACAAAATTTGCATAGATACTCCTAAGCAAATTATTTCCAACTTCCATTAATTAATTGCCAGCAGTGGATTCCTTTTTATTTGTTATGCCAGAGATCATGAAAGCATGGAATCTGGGATAGATTCTGGAATTATCTTCACTGTAGATTGGCTTTCCTAACTGTTGTGTGCTTTGGCCATGAGTCCCATCGGTCGGTACTCTCTGTGCCCATTCCAGTGTGCGTAAATGACTGGCAGCATTCAGGGATAACTTGAGTGTCAGAAGAAAAGGGCTCAGGCTTCAAAATCTCCATGGCTAATCTGTAAAGTAGGCAATCCTTCCGCAGATAATTGAACAGTGACTAGATTTAGTTACTGGCTAAATCTCAGGGCTCTTCCACTCAGTACCCTTACCCAGATATATTTCGTGAGATTTTCAAAAACAGATACAGACATGGTCTCTGGTTGTAAATTTCCCTCCTCTCTCTCTTTTCTGCTCATGAACATAACCAGTGCCAGGCCAAAGGTTGCCCAAGCTTAAATATTCTGGGCTGATTCAATGCCTGGGGATGTATGTTCTGATGCCTTCTACAGAGGTGGCCTGCTGAATGCATTTCGAAGATGCGTTTTGCTTGGAATGCTTAATATTTGGACATTATTTTTCAGTTAATTGACAGCATAAAAAAGCAAAGGAGATTCTGCATCAGTTCTTTTGATTTCTCTTGAAAACTTGGAGGCTCTAGGCATGCAGACTGACACACAGCAACATTGGGCTGGAGCTGAGTAGTGGCTGCCCTGTTCGAACAGAATGTGCATTCACTCCCTGATTCACCTCTGCCCCACCATCTACTCTTATCTGCCCAGCAGTAAGGCAGGCTGTCAGTTGCAGTTTGTTATCTCCCTTTGTGCAGCTATTTCATAATTTGGATGGGCATATGCTCTGTAGTTTGCCACAGAGAGAAGCCCACCACACCCACTAGACTGATTTCAGTTGCCTACCTGGCTCCTGTAATCACTATGTCTGTGTTTGAGCCTCTCATCCCTACTCTAAGGGGACAAAGCTGGTCTTAGACATAGGCAGAGCTCGTAGCTGCCAGCACAGATCGGTAGGAAAAGTTGCCAACAGAAAGCCCGCATGCCTCAAAAATAGCTCCCTGGCCTGGTAACCTGCCTGCCTGAAATTCACACTATCAGTCACTTCTTGGGTTAAAGATCTTAGTCTTCCCCTTCTCAAAGTGAAAACATATTACTTTGGAGAGGCAAACCATTATCCTGTGATGCTAGTTCCTGGGAACATGAGGGGAAAGGGTCTACTTTAGCAGCATCTCAAAAAGCATTGGGACTGCTGACACTGGCTCAGGTTACTTCTCTAGTCTCCAGCAAAAGAGAGAGGCAGAGAACAAGTAAGGACACAGGACAAGTAAGTTTGCTGAGGGGAAGCCACAGAGAAGGGCTCAGAGCCTGATGGCACACCCAGGAAGGGCAAGGCCTGGTGGCCAGCACCGGGGTCCTGTGGATAGGTGAGGGATAGAAGGCATTGCCCCAAAGGAGAGAGAAGTACAGAAGAGCATCAGCCTTTTGTGGCCAGTGGGCCCTTCAGAGAAAGAATGAATTTGTTCTTTAGAAAGGATTGCTTGGTTGGGTATAACTCACAGGTGGTGTGAAGGCCGGAACTCTATAAACAGATCCTCCTGCAGTTACCAGAGGCTATTTTTGCTCCTCGCAACAACATGTGCCGGGCAGACAGTGGCCCTGTTGGAATGCCCAGAGAGCAAAGCAACACTGCAATTGGTAGCTCCCCAGGGAGAGGGCTTTTTTATTTTAATTTTTTCCATTTCTAGCACACTCTACACTGGTGCTTCACCATTCCCACCCCACAAACCTAGCATTTATTAGCTACAACCCCTCCCCAGCAGCCTGGGGCCCTAAGTGTTCCATGTAAACCTCAGGCAAGCAAGACTCTCCCAACACCAGGGAACCGCCAAAACTAGCTTATCCACTGTTCCCAGCCCTGCTTCTCCAGACACCAGATGGATTCCAGGACTCTCCTGGTTCCTTTGCTTCCACTGCTCACAGGACATCCCACATGGCAAGAGGGGAGGCAGAGGAGAAAATGAGGGAAGTTTACTGGGCACAGTAGCTCACTTTTCTGTAATCCTAGCACTCTGGGAGGCCAAGATGGGAGGATTGCTTGAGCTCAGGAGTTCAAGGCCAGCCTGGGCAGTATGGTGAAACCCCCATCTCTACAAAAAATACAAAAAATTAGCTGGGCATGGTGGCACACACCTTTAGTCCTAGCTACTTAGAAGGCTGAGGTTAAAGGATCACCTAAGCTGGGGGAGGTTGAGGCTACAGTGAGCCATGATCACACCACTGCACTCTATCTGGGAGACACAGTGAGACCCTGTCTCAAAAATAAAATAGAAATAAAAATAAAAGAAAATGAGGGAAGTAGAGGCAGGTGGTAGGAGGGATCATGAAAGGCAGGGGAAGGACTTTGTCTACCTTCATATTTTACTCTGACTCTTCCCCCTCTTACTGACTTCCAGCACAGGCTGTGTTCCCTGTGCCTCTCCAAGAGCTTCCCAACCTCCATTTGCACACCATTGTTCAGGGGCCTAGCTCTTTCCTCCAAGTTGCCTCCTACTACCTAGACACAGGCTGCATCATGCTGATTTACAGATTAGTCAGATGAAGACTCAACACCCACCTCCCCTCAGCCTTGGCAGCTTGCGTTGCCATGAGAGTGACAAGAAGGGTGGAAATACTTATTATCTACTTTATTTTATATTGAAGCCAATCCTCCCAGGGCCTACACTATTCCTCTCCAGCAGAGGTAGGAACTTGGAGAGACTGCATGAACTTTTCAGGCCACTAGGAGTATTTGGAAGGTAATAATTTACTAAAGTCAGCCCTTGATTCCTCCTGTGACTTATCCACTTTGCGGATTATCTGTGGGTAATGCTTTTCTCTAAGCTGGCCTCCCCTGCCTTCCAGTGAGTTTCTGAGCTGTCTTTTTTCCCTGCTCCCACGACACCCTGTGGATATGTGCTTGAAGAATGCACACTTGAACATTTGCCTACGCAAAATGGAAATACAGAGGAAAATTGGGTGGAGGTGGGGCAATCCTCTAGTTCTTTCCTATGTCAGCCAGAAGTGATTTGGGGTGTTTAATTAAATCTGAAACTTCTGAGTGCATAGTATGCACAAAGGTGCTAGGGTTGGTATCTGGGGAGGCAATAATTTTATTTTTTCTACTTGGTTCCTTTTTGTTCCTTGGGAGTCCCAGGGATAGAAGAGAGTAAATGTGAATGAAATGAAAATGTGATTGACCCAAAATGCAAATTATACATCATCATCATCATCACAATGATACCTAACACTCACATAGCACTTATTATATACCAGGCAGAGTTCACAGGGCTTTATATGCATGAACTTGCTTAATCATCACCACTCTGATTCGAGATATTATTAACCCTGTTTTAAAGGCAATGAAAACGAAATACAGAGAGATCTAGTGACTTGCCTAAGATCATGCAACTGGTACCCAGGTAACATTCATCCAGGGTTCACAGCCTTGATACTATTCTAAACTATTTCTCACTACACACATTCTGTTGTTTCATTTTTCCATTGTTACAGAACTACCCCCAAACTTAATAAGTTAAAGCCGCAACCATTTTATTTGTTCACGATTCTGTGAGTCAGAAATCTCAACACAGTCTGAATGGTTTGTCTGTGATGTCCAGAGCCTCAGCCGGGATGGCTCAGACAGTTGGGGCATGATCAAGATGGCTTGACTGGGGGTCTCTGTCTGAAACCTCAGTTCTCACTGTCTACTGAGTTCCTAGATTGTCTTCCACATGGCCTTTTTGTAATGGCTGGTTTGGGCTTCCTCACATCATGGTGGCCTCAGAGTAGTCAGACTTCTTCTCTGGTAGCTGGCTATCTCTGAGAGAAAGAGGAAGCCTCCAGGCCTTTTAAAATCTGGGCCTGGAACTGGCACAGCATTACTTCAGCCATATTCCACTCGGCACAGTAAGACATGAGACCAGATCAAATGCAAGAGGAGAAAAATAGATTTCACTCCTTGATGAATGGAGTGACATGCACACATATATACTGAAACAAGTTATTAATGGTGGCCATCTTTGGAGACTACCACACTATTTATATATAGAACATACATACCATTTATATTATATTATAAGTTAATATATTACTTCATATGTATGTGTGTGTGTATATAGATATACACATACATATGAAGTGTATATAGATACACACACACGTTGATTTTTTTAATGTTGAAAATTGCAACTACATTGACCAACACCCTGCAACCACTGACCCCACTTAAAGATACTCAGTGAGTTTTAAAATCCATTCCCAGGTCTGGATCCTGCTAAGTGTTTCAATGCCCCCTCCAGTATCTCAGCCAGGTCTCCTAGACCCCAATAACTTAGAAGACTATGATTCTAGGGTTGACACTGGCTGGGCCCTACATGCATGGAATTGCTTCTTTCTTCTGAGACTGTAACCAGGGGGTCCTCAAAAACAAAATTCTATCCCAAAGCAGTATCCTACTGGGGCTCAACCAGGGAACCCCAGACAGCTTGGCAGGTCCCATTGCCTTCAGCCATTGAAGACTGCAGCTGTGTGGTGGCAAGGGAGGAGAGTAGACCGAAGGACCTGAGGAAACCTGAATGGTAGTCTTGATTCAGCTTCTCTGCATGTGAATGGGAGGACATGAGAAGAAGGCACAACAGACATTTGGTCCTGAGTTATCATGTCACCTCACTGCCTATAGACCTCAAATGGGCATGAAAAAGGAGTGTTTGGTTATTTCCCCTCCCCCAGAGATGCTTTCATTATCTCCTCTTTACCCCTCCTCATAAATGGCAGGGCCTTTGGCATAATGGCCGTACTCCACTGCCATGCCCCGCCTCTTCTCACCTAAGCTAAGTCAGTTCCCTGTTATAGCCACTGATAGGTCATTCACTCATTCATTTTTTTCAATGTTTATTAAGGGCTACTATGTGTAAGGCACTGTTCTAGGCAATCGGGATACAACAGTGAACAAATTGGACCAAAATACCTGCCCTTAGGGAGCTTACATCCTATAAAAAGGAAATACACAATAAACAAAATCTGCAAAATACACAGTACATTAGGTGGTAAATGCTATGGAGAAAAATAAAACAGTAAGAAGGGTAGAGGAACTGGGGTGGTTAGGGGATTACAATTTTAACTAGTGTGGACAGGAAAGTCCTCTCTGAGAAAGTGACATCTAAGCAAAGAACTGAAAGAGGCGAGGGGGGGAATTATGTTGAGAATAGACTCTAGGAGGAAAAGGACAGAAGCAAGGAGAACAGTTAGGGGGTATAGGAGATTGGATTCTTGTTCTCAAGTTTTCACTCCCTTCCTGTTATAGAATTTTATATGCATACCCTCGTCATGCGACTTTGCAGTACTTCCTGCGAGAGCAAGCAGAGTATATTTTGCCACCACATTGATGCTGAACATTACCATGTAACTTGCTATGTCCAATGGAATGTCAGTGGATATGGCACTAGCAGAGATTGTAAATGTATTTGTATTATTTACCTGGCCTTTGTGCACCTGCCATCTTCTGTGAGAAGAACATGACCCAGTTGGCTGCTATTCCAGAATGAAGAGATACATAGAAAGGACACAAACCCAACACTCAGCCTGAAGCCAAACCATCCCAGCTGACCCCAGACCATTGAGCAAGCAAAATGAATGTTTGTTGCAAGCAATTGACATTTCAGGTTGTTTGGCAATGTCATCATAGCAATAGCTGACAGATAGAGGAGGTCATGCAATAATCAGGCCAAGAGATAATGTTTTAGACCAAGGTGATAGCAGTGGAGATGATTACAAAATGATCAGACTCTGGGTATATGCTAAAGGCAGAACTAACTGGATTTGCTGATGGATTGAATGTGGAATATGGAGGGAGGGTGGGAACTTTCTTTTTTTTTTATTATACTTTAAGTTCTAGGGTACATGTGCACAACATGCAGGTTTGTTACATATGTATACATGTGCCATGTTGGTGTGCTGCACCCATTAACTCGTCATTTACATTAGGCATATCTCCTAATGCTATCCCTTCCCCTCCCCCCACCCCACAACAGGCCCCGGTGTGTGATGTTCCCCTTCCTGTGTTCAAGTGTTCTCATTGTTCAATTCCCACCTATGAGTGAGAACATGCGGTGTTTGGTTTTTTGTCCTTGCGATAGTTTGCTGAGAATGATGGTTTCCAGCTTCATCCATGTCCCTACAAAGGACATTAACTCATCCTTTTTTATGGCTGCATAGTATTCCATGGTTTATATGTGCCACATTTTCTTAATCCAGTCTATCATTGATGAACATTTGGGTTGGTTCCAAGTCTTTGCTATTGTGAATAGTGCTGCAATAAACATACATGTGCATGTGTCTTTATAGCAGCATGATTTATAATCCTTTGGGTATAGACCCAGTAATGGGATGGCTGGGTCAAATGGTATTTCTAGTTCTAGTTCCTTGAGGAATCACCACACAGTCTTCCACAATGGTTGAACTAGTTTAGAGTTGAGGGTGGGAACTTTCAAGGACAACTCAATCGTTTTTGGCTTGAGCAACTGGAAGGAGTTGCCATGCAATGAAATGGAAAAGGCTGAAGATGGGGCAGTTTAGGGGGAGGAGAAATATAAAAATTCAGCTTGGGCATGCCTCTTAGATACCTCACAGTTCAGTGTTTCTCCCAGACTGTCCTGGCTTATAGACTTTGATAGCTCCACTTGCCTGATTTGTTTGTAAAAGCTCCAAAGCCCCTACCCCAGGTTGACCCAGCCCTCCGTTTCCTCACCTAATGGTGGCTTTGAAACCTCTATGTTGAAGAAGCTTAAAGAAAGGAATCTGGAAGGAGACCAGGCAACTCTTCTTGCTGCCTTTGCATAAAAAGCACATAGTTTTCACTTGGATTGTGTGTTACAAAACAATAAAAAGAGTAATTTTGTAAAAGATGCTTTTATTTACACACTACCTAAGATTGACAAAATATCAATTTTCTATACCACATTATACAAACCAGGAAAAAGATCTTATGGCCAATCTCACAGCACACATTAGAACAAAGCTTCCCAATAGCCAAGGGCCACAGGGCACCATTAATAGGAAGATCTATTTTGTTCCAGGAACTGTGCGAGGTGCTGAAAATGCAAAGGTGTAGCAGATTGTATTACTGTTAAAATTTTTCATCACCCATCCCTGAGGGTGCATTATATATCCTCACTCCACTAAACTCTAGAATTGCCACATGACATACTTTGGCCTATGAAATGTGAGCATGTGAGTGGAAGTGACTATGTCACTTCCAAGCAGACACTTTCAGAGCCATAGAGTAATAACACTATGATCTGTCTTCTCTCTGCCATGAGAATGCTAATATCCCAGACACTATTCTGTGAACCCAGGTCCCAGAGTGAAGACACAGAACAGAGCCATAACCAACCCACAGCCACCATGTAATATGAGCAAGAAATACATCTTTGTTTTGGGGATCATTTGTTACTGCCGCATAACTTAGGCTAAACTGACTGCTCCAAGTTGTATATGAGATAGATGTGGTCATTGCTTTCATGGAACTTGCAATTCAATGGAGGAAGCAGTAGGTAAGTATGAAAACTGAGAGAGAGAGGAAATTATTGCAGGAAATAGTATGTAGTGAAAGTAATTAACTCTGTTTTTATGTATGTGTGTTACCTACTTTATATAGGTGGTCAGGTAAGGTAGGCTGCAGACCCTTGACCCATAGAACAAAAAGCTAACACTTCCACTCTCTTCTCTTCTCCATTTTTTCCCTTTTCATCTTTTCTTATCATCTCCCGCCATCAAGTCTCTGTATCTCACCATTTCCTTTCCCTTCCTCTCCATTATTCCTTCTCCAGATTCTAGCTTTCTTTTCTTCCAGCTCTCTGCATTTGTGTATATATGTAAATGTGCACATATGTGTACATTGACATGCACTTGCACACATGTACACACACACACAGAGGTAGTGCTTCTATGACTGAACTTGATAACCACAACCCTGGGAGCCCTGCTTATCCTACCAGAATTGCTGCACTGTTTTAATTACAGCCATTATTCACAACACCTCGCACATTTTCTGTCTTGTTGACAGTATTTGGGAAGCAGCAGCTGCTCCCTTACTTTCACATTTATTGCCACTGTTTTGCCTTGGAAAAGAATATTAAATATCACAGTTAAATACAAATCTTCTTAAAGATCAAGACAGCTTCTGCTCTTAGCCATTCAGATTTCATTTCTCTCACTCAGCTGAGCTCCACTGAACACTTTCAGATTGGCTCCTCTGCTTGAGTTATTTAAAAATGTCTGGCTTTGATTTGATTCCAATCCCCTTCAAACTCTCAACATCTCTGCTGCTTCTGCTGCTGCCTTCCTCCCTTGTTTCCTTCTGTCCGTCTCAAGACAGCTTACATTTCCCAGGCCAACCCTCTATGACTCCATTCATGCATTCCACATGGTTTTTATGGACTCTGGGGAAATCCCAGCCATCCACCTTAGCACATTGCTCTTGAAATGACACAAAATAAGTGCATTCCTTCATCTTAAGGCTTTTAGGCCAGTGGTTTCTACTTTTCTTTTTTTTTTAATACTGTGGACTCATTAACTATGTTATCAGATCTGTGACCACTCTCCCATATACTCACAACATTTTGTGTTTATTATCAGAGGATTCTTGGAGTTCCTAAAGTCCATTTCTGCACCACCTCTCTAAGGATACAGGCATCCCAGTTGAGGTTAGCTGATGAGAACACCAGCCTCCTGGGAAAGGGTCAGTATCCATCAGTGGAAATGAGTATAATAGATTCATTTTAGAGGTTTTAACGAAGAGGGTAATATGAGGATGCAAGCAAACTTGGGTGACTTAAAACGGTTGCCTAACTCCAATTCTGCCTTTGCCCCACTTTGCCTTCTACAGTCCAATCTGTGCTCAGGCTGTTTCTTCACTATGACTTTCTCTCAACGGATCTGATGTGCAAGGGCATCTTTCCAAAGTACACAAGATGAAACACCAGGCCTGAGCTTTCTCTGCATGTTTTGAAGCTCCAGGCCAGTTGTCAAGGCTGGTCCAAGCACCAGCATTTTCCCTGCGTCCCTTCTTATAATTTCTGCATGTGCTTTCAACCCAAACATAGCCTTAAGGTGTGACAAGGATGACATTAGACACTGTCCTCTCAAGTTTAACCTCTGAGTACTTAATAACACTTAATGTTGGACCCATCCTGGCCAGTGTTGGAAGCTGCTGATTTTTCTCCATGACTGGTGATCTCTGATAAAAGGAAAAAATGTAATGCAGATGGGATGTGGTATGTTTCCTGCTCCAGAAGGCATCCTAGGGCTTCCCTTGATTTTCAGAAATAAACAGGCAGATCTGGGATAAAAGGGTGGATATACAGAATTGCAGCCAAGAGGCTGTGCTGAATGAAGAAAATGGAGGAGTCCTTTTATGGGTCTCCACAAATACAAATGAGGTATTGGGGAGCATGAATATTGAGACCAATTGGCTGAAAATAGGAGGCTGTGGTGGAAAGGGCAGGGGATTTGGAGGGCTCCCAGCCCACTATTAGTTCTGTGACCTTGGGAAAGCCTCTCAGCTTCTTTCCCACCCTGAGACTCATTTTCCTGAATGTCAGAATCTAGAAGACCAACGGATCCCTATACCTATGTCATGCATGTGCTTCCTGAATCTTCTCACTCAATCGAGCAAGTGGGGCCTGGTTCATAACCCTTCTTTTCCTTAGGAAGGTCAGGATGAAGTGATGAAGAGCACAGGATCAGGAAGCAAGCTGCCTGGCTTTCCCACCCCTATCTGTAGAACTTCAGGCAAATCCCTTAACCTTTCTGAGTCTCAGTTTCCTCATCTGTAATATAGGGATGGGTGTATCTCCTCATTAGGTTGTCGTGCAACTTAAATGAAATAATGTAGCTTAAGTGTTCAGTTCAGTTCGTGGCATCTGGTAATCAATCAATTTGTACTAGCCATGATGGTTATTCTCTGAAAATAACCACTTTTATGTATAAAAGTGGACATCCTCAGTAGCCATGCCTACACTAAGTGACTCTGCTCTCCAATCATAGCTGAATAAGTCTGGGATAGCTCCTTGGCTCAGATTGGGCAATTGAATTCTCTCTTCAGGAAACATGAACTTTGGATGAATCAAGGCAGAGAGAACAAGCTGTTAGAGTTGAGTCATTTTCATGGCAACACTCTGGAACAGAAGCTGCAGACATGTTTTGCTTGGTCTTTTCCGTGTTTTGTTTTTTGGTTTTTAAAAATTTGAATTCATAGTCATTATTTAAAACCTCAGGGAATGTCATATAATAATCTTCAATTCTGGCCTCACTGGATCTGTTAACACTGGGCCAAATTCCTGTATGGCAACAATTGGCTAGAGGAAAGTAGGCTCAGCATAGCCTGCTTCACCCCTGCTGGATCCCCAGAGTTTAGGATCCCTGCTCCTCAAGGCTGTGCTGGTTTCTGCTATTCCCTGGCCTTGACTGTTTCACTCTTCCTTTGGTTCTAGGAGATAACCCAGGATCCCGCAAAGCAATCCCCTCAACACTTTTTACTTCTCTCAGCTACCTAAAGTGTCTACAATTTCCATGACTCACAGCCAAAAGATATAAAGGATACGGAATGACTGGACTCCCATGGTAGATCCTCCACATTAGCTCTCAGTGTGACTGGCTCAAAAGAGCCAGTAAATTCCATGAAGCATCCTTCAGAAATGCTGTTTTACTTCTCTGATCGTCAAGGATTATAATAATAAAATTTCTATATATGGAGTTTATATATACAAATATCTAAGAGGACATGTGTTCTTACCTAATGTTCTTAGACAGATCCAAATTCAAACACTTCATTCTATTAGTCCCCAAATTACAGTTGCACTTTTCAGATCACGCGTTCTAGTCTGGGAGTTGAAAAACATACTCATTATCTACTTCAAATCCTAATTTTTAAAAATCATTTGAAGTAGCTCTGAAATATTAGGAGAAGGCGTAATAAGACCACTTGAAATAAATTCTAAAACATTTTAAAGATCTATTTAAAAGTGGTTTTCAATAGATATCTTCTTGGACATGCATAATATTATGTTCTTTCTGCCTAGAATGCTCTTCTGCTATTCTCTACCTGCAAAAATCCTACTCAGGCTTCAAGGTTTATCTCAAAAGTTGCCTCATCAATAAAATTTCTCCCACTCAGGAAGTGTATTTACTTCCAACAGTGTGCTCCCATAACCCTTTGTACATACATGTATTACATTACTTATCACATGGTATTACAAATATTGGTTTACTTATCTGTCTCCTGCACTTGACTGTCAGCTCCTTGATGGCAAACTTCATGTCTTAGTCATTTTTTAATCCCCAGCTCTTAACTCACAGTAAATGCATCACCATTGCTTGCTGTATGGTTGTTTGTTGTGGAATTAATTGAAGTTAGACTAAAAAACATTTCTGACAAAGTTGTTTTCATAAGGGTTTCATGGAGGTGATGAACATGGATTAAAAATACTGAATGACGATGAATAGTAAAATATTTGGTGTCACCTAGACATGAAAAGCAAATGGCTTATATCACAAATAATGAGTATTTTTTTGCACCGTGAAGATATATTAAGAAAAATAACATAGCTATTAGGAAGAGATAGAAAAATGTTATCATATCAAAAATAACTATTTCCAAAGTAGAGACTCTTATAAGCAATGTTAAATATTTAAACATTATTTTCTATGGAAAATTACAATGCCTTCAATTGAGGGTGACTGGTTAACAAAGTTACAGTATAGGCAACTATACTAAAGGAGGCCAGTGTATGAAAATAAATCATTGATCAGAAATAGAAGCCAGATTGAAACCAAGAATAGAGGTTTTAGGAATAGCTTCAGATTGGGAAAACTTAGCCTAGAGAAAGAATGAAGATAAGGATAGTCTAAGACAACCAGAGTGGAATCCTCTTTTCTGGAGGCTGGAAAGTAAAAACTAAAACCCCAAATAACTCTATAAATGGAAACCAATTGAATAAACCAGTTGAGGCTCCATGAGAGACATCTATGAGGAACTAGAGACTTTATAATTGGTCTTCCGTGGATCCTCAGTGCCCAGGACAATGTTAGGAGAAACTGAACACATCAAGATTTTTTAAAAAGTGAGAAGTCAGAAAATAAATCGGGAATATATTAAGCTGTGCTATACAACAGGTAAAGGAATAATAAAACCTTATACCTGATTATTTATTTGTCCAGGTTGTAGCCCAAAATAGCATACCTAAAGCCTTGTGAATGAGCCATCTTCTAAGCAGATCCTCAAGCCCCAATCAAGCTTTCAAATGACTACAGTCTCAGTCAACAGCTTGCCTACAACCTCATGTAAGATCCTAAAGTCAAAATTACCCAGCTAAGCCATTTCTCACCCACAGAAACTAAAATAATAAATGTTGCTTCAAGCCACTAAGTTTTGGGATAATTTGTTACACATCAATTGATAACTAATACAAGGTACATAAGTGCTATGCAAAAGGAAATACAGAGTGCCCTGAAAACATATAGCACAGGATCTTAATCCAGTTTAGAGAATCAAATCTGTTCTTACTGAGGAGCCAGTTAAACTGAGACTTAAACAGAAAGGGGGAATTAGCCAGGATATAGGGCTTGATAGAAAAGGAAAAGTATCCTGGGCACAGAGAAACTTATGTGTGAAGGCAGAGAGGAGAAAGTAAGCATGTTGTTTCACTCTAATGGGAGTGAAGAAAAATCTAGAATCAAGAAGATCAGTTAGAGGAGAGCTACAGTCATTCAAATGTAAGAAGGTAGTGACTTGAAATAGAGGAGTGGTAAGAAGTGAATGGATTTGAAAGTTATTTGGGAAGTAGAATCAATAAAGCTTGCCTACCAGGAGATTTGTTGGCAATAAATTATAGGAACTCTCTTCTGATAATGATTTTCTCCTTGAAGTAGAGGTTCAGATAGGGATGGGAGAGGTAGGGAGTTGAGTATTTTGAAGAATATGGAGAAGGTTTGCAATAGCTGGAGTTGTGAGTGAGAGAATGCTGGCAAAGGAAACATATTAGGATTGTTAGACAGCACTGAGGACCCAGTTCAGTTTGGAGACTACAAATTTATGGAAACACCAATGTGCACAGATATTTGATTTTCTCTATCTATATTTTACAGCCCAGATGCAAGAACAAGGAAGAAGTTTACTTAAATTCACTTAAGGTTGGTAGTTTTGCCTGGGCAGGTAACTCAGAAAACAGTGGAGCAAGTATTTGAGGGTACTTGAGTATGGTTGAAGTGAGGAACAATAGTATATATGCTGAGTAGGGAAGGAAATGACAGAAAAGAAGCTTATAGATTGAGATGTGGTGGACACTGTGGTGCGTTACCCAGATTGCCTTTTAGGGGAGGACTTATTGTTCCAGTTGCTGAATATACTGTCACAGGTTGCCTTCAGCTGCGCTGCTGGGCCCTTCAGGGATTGCTTCATAGCTGCAGAGCTGCCTTACTCAAAGTCACACCTCTTACCCAATGACCCACATCCAGTGACTGATATAGAGGTATGAAGACTAGGCCATCTTGGCCCAACTCAGAACAACACTTAAGGGCTATTGTAGCTTTAGCACTTCCCTGTGAGGTTGGCCAAGGCTGTCACTAGGCCTGCATTGCATCCCAACTTCTTCCCAATTCTGCTTTCTTCCCCTCCTTTCCACAGATATTAATACCAAGTTCACACAGGATGTTTAGCTCATAAATATCCTGCGTACTAAACTCCCTCTGAGAGTTTGCTTCCTGGGAAAATCAGCTTGTGACAGGGTATATATGGACTGGGAGTCCCAGTAAAGTTGAAGGACTTGGATATTGGGAGTAACTGAGTGAGCTGGAAAGATGGAAGGGTGTGATCACAATGTGAAATGTCTTAATTTACAATTTTAGAGCTGGCGCAATTCTGGATGAGACAAAGGCAAGGTCACATGGACATTGGGGTCACCAATAACTCCCTCATTCAACAGGTATTTATTGAGGGTTAACTGTATTAGCTATTTCTGTGCAACAAATTACCTCAAAATCTAGAAGCATAAAACAAGAAACATTGACTATCTCTCAGTGTCTGTAGGTCAGGAATCTGTATGTGGCTTCTTAGGTGGTTGTCTGTGTCTCAGCAACTCTGCAATCAAGTTTTTGACCAGGGCTATATCTCAAAGCTTGACTGAGGAAGGATGCACTTCCAATCTACTTCCAAACTCACTCACATGGTTGCTGGCAGGCCTCAGTGTCTCTCTGGCTGTTGACCAGAGACACCAGTTCCTTGCTGTGCGGGCCTTTCCATGGAACAGCTCACAACATGGCAGTTAGCTTCCTTCAGAGTGAGTCAACAAAAGAGTTAGAGAAGACATTCAAGATGGAAACCACAGTCTTTCCAACAATTTCTGAAGTGACATCCATCACCTCTCCTAATTCTATTTGTTAGAAGCGAGTCAGAGTCCAGCACACACTCATGGAGAGGGGATTATACAAGGACATAAATAACAGGAGGCAGGGATAATTAGGAGCCATCATAGAGGCTGCCTGACACACCTACTCTGTGCAGGGCACTATTCTAGGTGCTAGGGAGATAGCAGTGAGCAAGACAGACAAAAGCCTTTTTTCTTAGTACATTAAAGTTGGGGGAGATAGATGATAAACAAGTAAACAGGCAGGATCATTTAATATTTTATGTGCCATGAAAATAATAAAATAGGATAATGTGAAAGAAAGTGGCTAGTTGGGATGCAGGTAGGGAGTTTTTTTTTTCTTAATTTTTATTTTTATCTATTTATTTATTTATTTATTTATTTATTTATTTATTTATTTGAGACGGAGTTTCGCTCTTGTTGCCCAGGCTAGAGTGCAATGGCGCGATCTCGGCTCACAGCAACCTCGACCTCCCGGGTTCAAGCCATTCTCCTGCCTCAGCCTCCGGAGTAGCTGGGATTACAGGCATGCGCCACCATGCCCGGCTAATTTTGTATTTTTAGTAGAGACGGGGTTTCTCCATGTTGGTCAGGCTGGTCTCAAACTCCGGACCTCAGGTGATCCGCCCACCTCGGCCTCCCAAAGTGCTGGGATTACAGGCGTGAACCACCATGCCCGGCCGGGAGTTATTTTTATATGGTGTGGCCAAGGAATGCCTCTGAAATGGCGCTTCAGCTGTGAACTGGAAGGATGAGAAGGCAGTTATCCGAGCAGAAATTTGGAAGAAAAATTTTCCAGGTGGTGGGAATGAGCTTGGTAAGTTCAGGGACTCACAGGTTGTCCAATGTGGCTAGAGCAGAGTGAGAGAACCCAAGAACTCTAGAAGAGAGACCAGAGGTGAGAGCCAGATCACACAGGGCCTTGTAATCTACACATGAAGAGGAATATGTACTTTATCCCAAGAGCAATGGGAAAGTCATTGGAGGGTTTTAAGGAGATGAGTGACATGATCTAATTTATGTTTTTAAAATATTACTTTGCCTGTTGAAGGGAGAATGTAGACTGAGTTTTCAAAGTGTTGAGTAGAAATCTAGAAAAATGGCAGGACTTGGGATAGAGCAGAAGGCAGACAGGCATGTGCCTATGTATTCACTGAATGATGGAGATTTCAGCAGATGACCACAACACACAGGGAAAATAATGATTTTGTTGGCTGGAAGGAGCTTCAAAGGAGTAGAGGATGGATTTATTTATTTATTTATTTATTTGTTTGCTTATTTGTTTATTTTTGAGTCAAAGTCTCATCAGGCTGAAGTGCAGTGGTGCAATCTTGGCTCACTGCAACCTCTGCCTCCCAGGTTCAAGTGATTCTCATGCCTCAGCCTCCCGAGTAGCTGGGATTACAGGTATGTGCCACCACGCCTGGCTAATTTTTTTTTGTTGAGATGAGGTTTTGCCATGTTGGCCAGGCTGGTCTCTAACTCCTGGCCTCAAGTGATTTGCCTGCCTCGGCCTTCCAAAGTCCTGGGTTTATAGGTGAGAGCCACTGCATCTAGCTAGAGTAGAGATTTTAATGTGAATGTGGACAAATAGTGATCTGGAAGCAGCACCAGGGAGCAAAGAGGACACCTGCTTTACTTTCTTCCCTTATAAATTGGTAAATAGTGAGGGAATGAGCTGCCTCCATTAGAAAGGCCTTCTCGGGAAGCCAGATTTCAGTTAAAGCATCAGAAGTAAAGAACATTTGGAGAAATCAATGCCTGATCTCTCCATATCAGAGTGGGGAGCCCCCTTGTTATCTGACATCACCGATCCATAGTAAAGATCATCAGAGTCTTTCTCTGATTTAGAGTACCCTCATATAATTTGATGCAGAAAGAAAGAGACACTATAAATTCTGAGAGTCTGGTGTGAGTGTTAGCAAGATAAGCTGCTTTTCTAAATTAATTTAGGCTTTAGGCTTCAGCCTTTGAAATTCTAATTGGGTTATTAGCCGGCCATTCTTCACAAAACTTCAACTGCCCTTCATCCTTCAACATACGGCTTCCCTTTAAATGTCTAAGCTAGGGCAGCCTGCTGAGTAAAACATTATTTTCTGGCCTACTACAGTAATGACTAGAGAAATAGAAGGCTGAGCTGGAAATAAGCAGTCCAAGGACTGGATATGGCCCTTGAGGTTGGTTACTGTTACCCTAGCCCAGTGTGTCTCAAGTTTTGTCATTGTTCCTCCACTTAGGAGCATTTTCAGACATCTTTCCATTAATACCCCCATCCTCATGAAATCTTCATACCACAGGTGTAGTATACATCTAGTTCTATATAGTTGCCCTTTGGAGGGCCACACACTATTATAATGTCTAAGAAGAATTCCCTGCCCAAGATCCAATTTTCACCCTCTTGCAAGAGAGATCACTCCTGTTGAGAATGCATGCCCCAATGCAGAGAAGCACTGCCAGTGGTAAGGAGTTTAGGCACAGGGCAGAGCCTGTTGTGAGATGGTTTTGAAGCTGGGAACTGGGGTGAGTTAGTCACTCACCCAAACCACATCAAGTAGGGAACATATTGCTGCTGCAGATAGATAAATAGAACTGTCATTAATGATACATTGGTGGTCTCATTTGGATATCAGTCTTCTGTACTTGCTTATTTATCCTTGGTTGATTCCACTGAGACCTGATAGTTCTTTTTGGGACTGATAGCTGAGTTGAGTTCCAGGGCAGCAGAGTAGACCCTGCACCAAAGGTGACCAGTTTGAAGCACACTGTTGTTCCTTGAAACAAACCATGGCATGCCTCTCTTGTCACAAAGACTTGGCAGTGGCTGTTGGGTAGAATCTTCCATTTTCTGTGTCACACTAAGCAGCCTGCTCATCTCTGCCTCCTTCCCCCTGCGGTGGCTCCTATAGCCATTTGACAGTGGGGAGAACGTGCAGCACTCCAGGAGGGCTTTTCTTTCCAGCTCTTCAAAGAGCATTTATCAGCTGAAAGGTAGCAGGACAGAGAGGGGCCTGCACTGGAGAGTCAGACAGCTGCCCAGAGGGCACTCTGTATGAGCTGCATTGAAGGAGCTGGAGAGTCCTACCTGGAAAATGAAGGTGAGGAGAAGCTGCCTTTCTTCCATTCACTTTCAGGCTCCCAGAACCTAGGCAGGCTGCCATGGCCACACGCTCTTTTATTAACCAAACTTTGGTTCACCTCAGCCTCCTCTCCCTGCTGAGCAGCAGCAGGCTGCCCACAATGAATGTTCAAGCCTATGTTTACAGTTTAGATGTTTCAGATAGACTGTATCTACAAAGACAATCTACTGAATAACTCTCAGGCTGTACTGTCCTATGTTCTCATCTCCCAAGTCTACCCAACCTCTGGGCATGCTCCCGCACACAATCTGATCTCAGATAAAGTAAAATTGATGAATTAGCTTCATTTCTCACATGTTAGGCCCATATGATGAACCTCAGTATGTTGCACTCCCCTGAGCTCAGTGATTTCCCTTGGAAAGGGCTCCCATGGGAACTACAGAATCCCATCAATTAACACAGAAAGAAACCTCTAGCCTGTTCTTAACTTAGACCAAGTGAATCCCAAACTTTAGTGTGTAACAGAATCACCAGGGAAGCTTGTCCAGGCAGAGGCCCCAGAGATTCTGGTTCAGTAAGTCTGAAATGAAGCTTAGGCCAGGCACTGTGGCTCACAGCTGTAATCCTAGCACTTTGGGAGGTCAAGGAGGGTGGATTGCTTGAGCCCAGGAGTTCAAGACCAGTCTGGGAAATATGGTGAAATCCCCATCTCTACAAATTTTTTTTTAATTAGACGGATATGGTGGTGCATGCCTGTAATCCCAGCTACTTGGGAGGCTAAAGTGAGAGGACAGCTTGAGTCTGGGAGGTTAAGGCTGCAGTGAGGCAAGATCACACCACTGCACTTCAGCCTGGGCAACAGAGTGAGACCCTGTCTCAAATAATTAAAAGAAATGAAGTGTAGGCAGTAATATTTCTAACAAGCTCCCTGAGTGACTCAGATGTTCAGCAGTCCATGACTATAGTTGGTAAGCAGTGCCCTAGGAGGCTCATGAATGGGCTTCAGGAACTTTATGGACTAATACTGTCTGCAAACTGTGTATTTGATGCTTTTGTCTAGGTAAGGGTCCATGCAATTAGGAGACACTGCTGTAAGAGAGTAGCCAGACCATACTCTGTATTTCATGGGAAGAAAGCTAGCAGACTTTGGTCAACAAAGGAGGCCAGTGGGTCCTCTGAGGCAGACTGCCTATAAGAGGGTAAAGTGTTACCAATACAAAAGAATGTCCCTCTGGCCCCTAGAAGGCAAGATCTGAAGTATTAACAACCAAGTAAATGTTTCCTCTTAGTATACTCTTCTGTGAAAAAAATCAAACTCTAATCAAATCACCCTTATCAACTGCCTATTCCAGTGGAACTCGGGGCACTACTAAAGTCTTCTTTGTATGTGAACCAGTTTACCCTTCAACAGCATTTTCCCCCTAAAGTGAGGATGTGTTTTGCTTGTACTTTAATGAAAGGAGAGAGAAAGGGAGATATTGAAAATGTAATTTTTGATCTACATATCAAAAAAGATAAAGATAACTACACATGTGATTCTCCCTCTAAACACACACACACACACACACACACACACACACACACACACACAGTGGATGGTGTTAAAATTGGCTGACCATATATAATTTGTGAGACCTGTGCACAAGTGTCATTTCCCCATCAGTCACTCTATCTTTATACCTTTATCTGCCTCTTGAGCCCTGAAGTTTTTCCTCTTTCAACTTTTCCCTACCAGAATTCAAATACTCTAGTTCGAGGTTAAGACTTAAACCAGAGATTATTAACCTGCATTCATGAATTTCCCTAGATTGTAGGATGCTTTAGTATGTATCAGAATTACCTGAATGTGTTTAAATATGTATTCCATGGCCCCACCTACTTGCAGAGTCTGATTCCTTCACTCTAGACAGGGGCTTGGGAGTCTTTATTTTAAACAAGGTTCCCAAGAGAGTCTGATAGATGTTGTTCTTAGGCCACACTTCAAGAAATACTATTCTTCAGGAAGGTTGTAAATTCCCTAAAAGTAAATGCAATGTTGAAGGCGTGTTATATGTGTGTATATTTCTGGGCATTAGGTTCACAGGTTTAATTAGGTTCTGAAGGATTCCTTGATCTGAAAAAGGCAGATAATCAATTACCAGGTAATATTTGAGTAAGAAATATAGAGTCCGGAATATAAGGGATGTGGCCAAAAGGAAAGAAATTTCCCTAGTATAGAGAAGCAGGAAATGATCCCCAATAAAGTCACTTTTCTAGTTTTTCTGACTGAGAAGTGGGAGAAGTTATAAGAAGCATCATGAATAAGTAAAGAACCTTTATTCTAGGAAAAAATTTACAGCTTGCATCACAAAGAGCTAACTTTTCACCACATAAAGAGCTGCTACAAATTAATAGAGATAACTAAGCCAGTAGAAAAATGGGCAATTCTTGTGAACAAACTGTTCTCAGAAAAAGAAATGGCTCTTAAACATATGAAAACATGCTCAGTGTCACTTATAATGAGAGAAATACAATCCAGCATTGCAATGATATCTCACTTTTCATCTATTAGATTGAGAAATATGAAAAGGTTTGAGAACACATGGTGCTGGCTGTATGTAAATTGGAACATATCTATGGAGGGCAGTTTGTCAATATGTATAAAAGTTACACATGCCCACAGCATTTGATGCAGCCATTCCACTTTTAGGAATTTGTCATGTAAATATACCCCCACATGTGTAAAGATTATTCATTCGCAAAAGATTGTGGGAGACCTAAATGTCTGTCAATAAGAGATTGTGTAAATAGTTTATGGCAGTCCTTACAAAGGAAGAGTATATAGCTATAAAATGGCTAGTCTCTTTATGTACTTATGGAAAGAAACTTTAAGTGTATGGTTATGCAGAAAAGGCAGGTGCTAAACAATGTGTGTGGTGTGATATCATCTGTGATAATAATATATGTATATTTGCTTATGCTTGTATTGACTCTTTCCTAAAGAATACATAAGGAACTGTTAACAGTTGTTAGGCCAGAGAAAATTTGGGAAGAAAAGTTACGTTTTAGTTATACCCATTTGCATTTTTCAGATCATTTACATGTATTTCCTATTAAAAATACGGCAAAGCAAGATGGCTGAATAGAAGTTTCCAGTAATCATCCCCCAGCAGGAATACCAAATTGAACAATTACCCACAGAAAAAAGCACCATCATAAGAATCAAAAATGGGATGAGCAATCACAGTACCTGATTTTAATATCATACTAGGGAAAGAGGCACGGAAGAGGGTAGGAAAGGCAGTATTGAATTGCTAATGCCACCCCTCCCCTATCCTCTGGTAGTAGCCGTGTGGCTCAGATAGAAAATCTGTGTGCTTGGGAGAAAGAAAGAACACTGACTGTGGGACTTCACATTGTAACTCACTGCTGCCTGTCACAGAATAAAGTAACATAGGGCAGAACTCAGCTACCACCCACAGAGGGACTATTTAGACCAGCCCTAGCCAGAGGTGAATTTTCCATCCTCGCAGTTGGAATCTGAGTTCTGGCAAGCCCTGCCACCACGGGCTAAAGGGCTCTGGGGTCCTAAACAAACTTGAACATTATAGGCCACAAGGACTGAATTCCTGAACAAGCTCTGGTGCTCTGCTGGGCTGGAACCAGTGGACTTGGAGTTCACATCACCCAGTGAGACACCAGCTGGGGCAGCTAAGGAGTGCTTGTGCCACCTCTCCACCAATCCCAGGCAGTGCAGTTCACAGCTCCAGGAGAGACCCCTTCCTTCTGCTTGAGGAGAGTAAAGAGGACTCTGTCCTGCACCTTGGATACCAGCTCAGCCACAGTAGAATAGGGCACCAGGCAGAGTCCTGAGGCCCTCATTTCAGGCCCTAGCTCCTGGACAATATTTGTAGACACACCATGAGCCAGTAGGGAGCCCACTGCCTTGAAAAGGAGAATCCAGTCCTGACAGGATTCATCACTCACTGACTAAAGAGCCCACGGGCCCAGAATAATTAGCAGTGGTAGCCAAGCAGTAGTCATCATAGGCTTTGGGTGAGACTAAGAGCCGAGCTGCCTTCCAGAGTTACCCAGTACATTCCAAGCTGTAGTGACTACAGTGAAAGACTCCTTCTGCTTGAGGAAAGGAGAGTGTAGAATAAAGGGGACTTTGTCTTCCAGCTTGGGTACCAGCTTGGCTACACTGGGTTAGAGGACCAAGTGGGCTCCTGGGGTCCCCAATTCCAGGGTGTGGCTCCTGGACAACATTTCTGGACATGCCCTGGGCCAGACTAGAGCCTATTGCCCTGGAAGGAGAGACTCAGGACTTGCAGCATTCACCACAAGCCAACTGAAATGCCCTTGGGCCTTGAGTAAGCATCCACAGTAGCCAGGCAGTACTTGCTGTGGGCCCAGTGTGGTGGTAGCCACAAGGAGAGACTCCTCTGCTTGTGGAAAGGGGAGGGAAGAGTGGGAAGGAGTTTGTCTTGTGGCTTGGATGCCAGCTGAGCCTCAGTAGACTATAGCATCGGGTAGATTCCTAAGGTTTCAACTGCCATGGCTCTTGGACAACATCTCTGGACCTGCAGAGGGCCAGGAAGAACTCACCACCTTGAAGGGAAAGACACAAGCCTGGCTGGATTTGTCACTTGCTGATTGTAGAGTCCTTGGTCCTTGAGTGAACATAGGAGGCAGTCAGGCAGTGGTAACAGTTGGCCTTGTGCAAGACCCAGTGCTGTGCTGGCTTCAGGTCTGTCCCAGGGCAGTCCCAGTAGTGGTGACCACAGGGGTGCTTGTGTCACCCCTCCCCAAGTTCTAGGCAGCTCAGCATAGAAAGACAGGCTCCATTTGTTTGGGGGAAATTAAGGAAAGAGAATAAGAGTCTCTACTTAGTAATCCACGGAATTCTCTCCAGTCTTACTCAAGATCAACAAGGCAGTGAATCTATGAGTCTGCAAGAGCCACAGTGTTACTGGACTTGGAGTTCCCCCTAATGCAGATACAACTGCAGTGAACAGACTTAGATCACAACACCTGAGTTCCTTTGAATACCTGGAAAGGCTTTCCAAGAAGGACAGGTACAAGCCCAGACTGTGAAGACTACAATAAATGCCAACTCTTCAATGCCGGACACCGACAAACATCCACAATTATCAAGATCATCCAAGAAATCATGACCTCATCAAACAAACTAAATGAAGTATCAGGATTAATCCTGGAGAAATAGAGATATATGACCTTTCAGACAGAGAAGTCAAAGTAGCTGTCTTGAGGAAGCTCGACAAAATTCAAGATATCACAGAGAAAAAAGTCAGAATCTGGCCGGGCACGGTGGCTCATGCCTGCAATCCCAGCACTTTGGGAGGCCAAGGTTGGTGGATCACTGAGGCCAGGAGTTCAAGACCCGCCTGGCCAACATGGGGAAACCCCATCTCTACTGAAAACGCAAAAATTAGCCAGTGCACGCCTGCAATCCCAGCTACTCAGGAGGCTGAGGCAGGAGAATTGCTTGAACCCGGGAGGCGGAGGTGTGCACTTCAACCTGGGTGACAGAGCGAGACACTGTCTCAAAAGAAAAAAAAAAAGGAACAATCAATATTGTTAAAATGTTCGTACTACCAAAACAATCTACAGATTCAATGCAATCCCTGTCAAAATATCAATGACATCCTTCACAGAATGGAAAAAAAAATCCTAAAATTTATATGGAACCACAAAAGATCCACAACAGCAAAAGCCATCCTGAGCAAAAAGAACAAAACTGGAGAAATGACATTACCTGACTTCAAATTATACCACACAGCTATAGTGACCGAAACAGTATGGTCCAAGCATAAAAACAGACACAGACCAATGGAACAGAATAGAGAACCCAGAAATAAATCCATACATCTATAATGAACTTATTTTTTACAAAGTTGCCAAGAACATACAATGGGGAAAGGATAGTCTTTTCAATAAATGGTGCTGGGAAAACTGGATATCCATATGCAGAAGAGTGAAACTAGGCCCTCATCTCTTGCCCTGTACAAAACTCAAATCAAAATGGATTAGTGACTTAAACTTAAGACCTCAAATTATGAAACTACTAAAAGAAAACATTGAAGAAACTCTCCAAGACATTGGTCTGGACAAAGATTTATTGAGTAATACCTCACAAGCACAGGCAACCAGAGCAAAAATGGACAAATGGGATCACATCAAGCTAAAAAGCTTCTGCACAGCAAAGGAAACAATCAACAAAGTGAAGAGACAACCCACAGAATGGGAGAAAGTGTTTGCACACTATCCATCTGACAAATAATTAATAACCAGAATAAAGGAGCTCAATCAACTTGATAGTAAAAAATCAAATAATCCAGTCAAAATTGGGCAAAACGGCTGGGCACAGTGGCTCCTGCCTGTAATCCTAGCACTTTGGGAGGTCGAGATGGGCGGATCACCTGAAGTCAGGAGTTTGAGACTGGTCAACATGGTGAAACCCCATCTGTACTAAAAATACAAAAATTAGTCTGGCATGGTGGTGGACACCTGTAATCCCAACTACTTGGGAGGCTGAGGCAGGAGAATCACTTGAACCCGGGAAGCAGAGGTTGCAGTGAGCTGAGATCATGCCGATGCACTCTAGCCTGGATGACAGAGCAAGACTCTGTCTCAAAAAAAAAAAAAAGGACAAAGGATCTGAATAGACCTATCCCAAAAGAAAACATACACGTGGCAAACAGACATATGAAAAGGTGCTAAACATCATTGATCATCAGAGAAATGCAAATCAAAACTACAATGAGATATCATCTCACTCCAGTTAAAATGGCTTATATCTAAAAGCCAATAGCAAATTCTGATGAGGATATGGAGAAAATAGAGCCTTTTTAAACTGTTGGTGGGAATGCAAATTAGTACAACCACTGAGGAGAACAGTTTGAAGGTTCCTCAAAAAACTAAAAATTGAACTACCATATGATTCAGCAATCCCAGTGTTAGGTACATACCCAAAAGAAAGAAAATCGGTATGCCAAAGAGATACCTCCACTTCCATGTTTATTTGTAGCACTATTCACGATAGCCAAGATTTGGAAGCAACCTAGCTGTCTATCAACAGATGAATGGTTAAAGGAAATGGGATACATATAAACAATGGAGTATTATTCAGCCATAAAGAAGAATGAGATTCTGTCATTTGTAATAACATGAGTGGAACTGGAGGATATTATGGTACGGTAAGTGAAGTAAGCCAGGCACAGAAAGAGAAACTTCGCATATTCTCAATTATTTGCGAGAGCTGAAAATTAAAACAATTGAACTCATGGAGATAGAGAGTAGAATAATGGTTACCAGAGGTTGAGAAGGGAAGAGGGGGTGGGGGGCAAGGGGGAGTGGGATGGTTAATGGTTATAAAAATATGGTTAGATAGAATGAATAAGATCTAGTATTTGATAGTACAACAGGGTGACTATGGTCAACAATAATTTATTGTACATTTTAAAAGAACTAAAAGAGTATAATAGGATTGTTTGTAACACAAAGGATAAATGCTTGAGGGGATGGATATCTCATTTACCTTGATGTGATTATTATGCATTGCACATCTGTATCAAAATACCTCATGTACTACATAAACATATATACCTAATACGTACCCACAAAAACTAAAAATTGAAATAATAAATAAGGTGTTTAAAAATTGAAACTAAAGCAAGAAAGTAGGCTCTGGTTGCAATGTGAAGGGTGAGTTGGTTCACTGTGAGACTGGAGTGGAGATTCTCATCTGAGAAGCATAGTCTCCTAGGAGAGAGGCTAGGCCATGTCACTGCCACTGAGTAGAGCTTCTGGCATGCAACCAGCAATGTATGTGCTAAAAAAAAAAAAAAAAAAAAAAAACTTGACAGATGAATGGATGGATTTTTTATGTCAAAAAAATTGACATCATATTCCTTAGGCATGTTGGAGTGTAAAAAGATTGAGAACTCCTGGACCACAGGAAGGGAGGCCTTTAAGGAAGCGATTCCTTAATGTCGTCTCTACCTTAAAATCTACTTCATCCTTCAGGGCGTGGTTCATGGGCTATCTCCTCCATAGAGACCTTGATTTTCCTCTCTAAGGCCCCCAACCTCATCTCCCATGGGTTAAGGCTCATTTCTTTCCTCTTTTCTCCCAGAGCATTTCCCTTAATCTGTTATTACAGGATTTACTTCAATTTGCTTTATGGTTTAGATATTAATGTGCTTATCATTCTCTCCCACTAGATTGAAAAAAACAAACAAACCCATAGCTAGAACCCTTTCTTACCCATCTCTGTCTGGCCACCTCAGTGCCAGCAAAATACCTGGCAGGTAGGAGGTGGCCAATGAATATAGAAGATCCTTAATAAAGGCAACACAGCCCTTTACAGGATGCCCTGGGCAGGAATGTGTCCTAGATTGTATTACAGGTGACATCGACCCTGTGGGTGACAATAACCACAAAAAATAGGTTGTAACTGGGCTACCTTCCCAGTGAGTCACTTGATTCACTCAGATGTTTGAAGGAGTGTCTCTTACCAGCCTGCCAGGCACTAGCAGCTAGGACTCAGCAAATAGTCTGCATTTCTTGGATATCTTTTCCAGGCCTGGAGCAGGGCTGGTGCCCTTATGTTTCCCCTCCTTCCTCTCCTGCCCAAAGCAGGTCTCATTTATCAACCAGACTCATTTTCCCATTCGACCCAGATGAGGCCTCAGATCCCTCTCAGAAGACAACAGCTACCTAACAATCATCTGGAGTTGGCACCGAAAATAAAACTTATTTGCTATACCAAGCTAGAGTGGATTCACATGCCTTGGGCGGAGGGGGAGAGCACCCTCCACCATATTATAGAAGCCCTCCCAGGAGCATCCAGACCAGGTGTATAATAGGCCTGCAAGCGCTGTGATCAAGCCACTTTGGGAAGTTTGCACACTGGTGGGCAAGTCCGTTGGTCCTGGCACTGCCAAGCCTTGATTGGTGTTAGTGATCAAGCTTACTCTACTGCAAACACAGAGGTAGAAAGACCTCAGGTAGCTGGAATCCAATTCATCAAAAACCTTAAGTCACTGGAAAACTTCCTGTCTTCCTCCTTTCTCCTACTCTCCTCCCAAACAAAATAAACATTATACTTTTAGGAAGTAGAAGAAAAAAAGATAACGAAGAAAACTCCTATCAGGATTTCTGTTTTAAAACATTACTATCAGAGCATGTCCTGAGACCAGGTCAAACTAGGCCTAATCCCCTACATCCTTCTCTAGTGTGTATTCTACTCTGTGTCTAAGTAGTAACCAGTGGTGTTCACAATTATGACCTGTGAACCTGCAAGACCCTTAACAGAAATTCAAGCAATTGTCACACATTCATGATCTCCAGCCTCTCCACTAATTTAGACCAGAAGTCAGCAATCTACAGCCTGCGGGCCAAATGCAGCTCACCAGCTGTCTTTATAAATAAAGTTTTGTTGGAATACATCCTTGTTCATTCATTTAGATATTGTCTATGACTGTTTTCACGCTACAATGGCAGAGTGGTATAGTTGTGACAGAGACCGACCATATGGCTCACAAAGCCTAAAATATTTACTATCTGGCCATTTATAGAAAAAGTTTGCAGATCCCTGGCTTAGACCACTTTGGGATCTGGTCCCAAACAAGTGATTAATGCCTCCTCCTCCCTGCTCTTCTTCTCTTCCTTTCCCTTTCCTGTGCTGACACATACAGACAGACCCACAGACAGATACACACACACATGTACACACACACACACACACTACTGAAAGGAAACCAGTACTGGCTGGAAACAGAAACAGGAAGGGCATGGGAAAGCAGAATTAAATACTCTTCATAGGCCTGGCCACCTTTCTATGGAACACAGAGCCAGAGAGCTATGTACTTCAGGGTGTGCATTTGTGGGGGCTGGGGTTAGAGTCAATGTGAGAAAGCATGTGTTTGAAATAGTATTTTTATGCATATATAACAGGTGTGTGGTCTACAAGAGCGTCACTAAATCTCAGGCTGATTTGGAAGAGCCACCTGCTCTCTTTCAACCCAGAGCTGCTTTCAATGCTCTAGCTCTATTTTCATTTGGGGTTGGGGGTGGGGATAGGTATGGTACAGGATGGGACATGTAGGGAGAATTTTTTTTAGACATCTCCTCCCTTTCCTCTTTCTCTTTCCCTCAGCTAGTTTAGGCAGAAACATGGGATGCCAATTATCACAGAAATACCACTTCAGGGATGATTTCTGGACCATTGATAAAAAGCTTAGTCAATAGCGAATATAGAGTATGATTTCTTAGTTTTCATCTTTCTTTTGAATTGCTTTAAGTGGGTGGTAGCTGAATCCCTCGAGGGTGTAGTTTGGAAACTTCCTGAAAGGAAGAATGGAGACAAAATGGACTGAGGGCTGAAGATAAAATGGTGGTTTACTTTTGACTACCTGAGATGACCAGATTATGTTAAAACTAGTTCTATCCAATCAGCTTGTGGGCTTTGTGAAGGCCCATTAATACCAGATTGGAACATGCTGTGACCCTCAGATGATAAGAACTGAATGGTCAGTCATGAGGCTGAGCTAGAAGCTCCGGCAATGGTTTGCTCTGGTTACTCAGGAAAACAGATCTAAACTTAATCAAAGACGATTGATTGGAGGAAGTGTTAGTGGGAGGAGCCTTAAGTGAAAAGTTTGATAACTTGATTTTAATGAAGCAGAAAAAAGAAGAGAAAATGGCAAGCTTGGGAGATAGGAAAGAAAAGGTCTCAGACACTGTTCTCAGACAGGAAGGATACCGGAAATGAATCAGAACCTAGGGCCAGCTCTCTGGCTCTTGCCCACATTATGTTAGTCAGTAAATGCTATCCCAAATTCTGTTCCCTTACTGTGTCCTTGCTCTCTCCACACTTCTCCCTACCAAAACTAGCTCTCTCTGAATAGAATAAAAAGGCAGGAGAAAAAAGATAAAAAAATTAAAAATAAATAAACTAGCTCTCAGAAATGGAACTGAGGTATGCTCGTTCCAACTGAGGTACAAAGGATTGGGAAGGCTGAATATATTACCTTTTCAGGGAGATTTGCATTTTGATAAATCCAGTGCTTCTTTAATAATGGGTATTCATATAGAAGGGGAGCTACTCAGAAGTGTTCTGGGGGGCAAAGAAGTTTTTTCCATCCCTTGAAGTTACACCAATATTGCTGGATCTCCCTCTGCTTCTGGCTCGGATCATGGAAATGCTAGAATTATTAATATTTCTAATGTTATGAAGAGTAAATAAAATAATTAATGTATGTAAAGTATTTGGCATAGTAAGAAGAGCTCAATAAATACTAAGATCATTATCATGATTACACTGCTTACTCATAGTGCCAGCCCTAACAAAACACATATTCTTACCCTAGGTGCTGCCTGTCCTAGAACACTGTATGTAGGTTGCACTTTTGCAATGAGCTAGAGAAGGCCCAGAGCTATCTTGGAGACAAGGGCTGCTGTATTAGGGAATCCTAAACAGATTGCCTCTTTTCTGTGGGAAAAGTTGAAGAGGATACCATCAAATGTATGATTCAATATGTGTGGGAGACTGTATAGCATATTGGCTAAGGACTTGGGATTCTTTAGTCCAATAAATCAGGGTTTGAATCCTGGATCTTCTACTTTCTAGCTTTTTGGTTTTGGGAATGTCACTTTACTGCTCTGAGCTTCAGTTTCCTCAACTTAAATGGGCATACTAAGACTTGGATTCTGAGGATTAAATGGGAATTGAGAGTAAATTGTTTAGCCGAAATCTGCAATGTAAGTGTACAATAAACTTTAGGACTTATAAACTAAGTCCTAAAATTAGAGAACTAGAGAAATGGTACTTCTTAGAGCATGTCTTAGTCAGTTTGGGCTATTACAACAAAGTGTTTTAGACTGGGTAGCTTATAAACAACAAAACATTTATTTCCCACAGTTCTGGATGCTGGAAACCTGAGATCAGGGTGCCATCATGGTTGGATTCTGGTGACGGCTCCCTTCTGGGTTGCAGACTTCTAACTCCTTGCATCCTCACATGGAGGAAAGAGGGTGACAGAGCTCTCTGATTTTTTTAATTTTGTTTTATTTTGTTTGTTTGTTTACTTGTTTTGAGACAGAGTCTCGCTCTGTCTCCCAGGCTGGAGTGCAATGGTGCAATCTCAGCTCATTGCAACCTCTGCCTCCCGGGTTCAAGCAATTCTGCCTCAGCCTCCTGAGTAGCTGGGATTACAGGCGTGTGCGACCACGCCCAGCTAATTTTTGTATTTTTGTCAGAGACGGGGTTTCACCATATTGGTCAGGCTGGTCTCGAACTCTGGATCTCACAATCCACCCTCCTCGGCCTTCCAAAGTGAGGGGATTATAGGTGTGAGCCACCACACCCAGCCTCTGGGGTCTTTTTAATAAGGGCACTAATTCCATCATGAAAACTTCACCCTCATGACCTAATTACCTCCCAAAGGCCCTGTCTCTTAATACCATAATGTTAGGGGGTAGAATTTCGACCTGTGAATTTTGAGGAGGCGCAAGAGATGATTCAGTCCTTAACAGAATGTGAAGGAGGCAATGCTAGCAGATATAAAAGGAAAACATAATGTACCCTACACAAAGTACCAGGCATATAAACCACAATAACAGCAAGGGCTAACACATGTTAAATACTGTGAGGCAGACAATATTCCAAATAGGTTACATGTAATAGCTCATTTAGTCTCCATAACCACCCTTTGAGGGGAATACTACCAATACCGTCATCCCCACCTGACAGACAGAGAAGGCTTTGGCAAAAGAGGTTAAGTAATTTGGCCAAGGTTACACAACTTGTATGTGGAGCTGGGAGTCAAACCCAGGAAATCTGGCAACAGTCTATGCACTTAACAATTCTGTTATTCTCACAAGAAATTTTACAGGTTGAGATTAAAAATACCTTCAGGAAGAGATTGTGCTATGGGCTGAATGTTTGTGTCCCTCCAACCCCAAATTCATATGTTTAAATCCTACCTTCCAAGGTGATGGTACTTGGAGGTGGGGCCTTTGGGGTGATTAGGTTATTGGGATCAGTGTCCTTACAAAAGGAACACCAGACTGGGTGCAGTGGCTCATACCTGTAATCTCAGCACTTTAGGAGGCCAAGGCAGGCGGATCAGTTGATCCCAGGAGTTCAAGACCAGCCTGGGCAACATGACAAAACCCCGTCTCTACAAAATTCAAAAATTAGCTGGGGGTGGTGGCATGCACCTGTAGTCCCAGCTACTCAGGAGGCTGAGGTGGATGGATGGCTTCAGCCCGGGAGGCAGAGGTTGCAGTGAGCTGAGAACATGCCACTATACCCCAGCTTGGGCACAGAGCCAGACTCTGTCTCAAAAAAAAAAAAAAAAAAAAGAGTGAGAGAGAGAGAGAGACAGAGAGACCCAGAGAGCTAGCTAGCCTCTTCTACCACATGAGGGTCCATTGAAAAGTTTCTGTCAATGAACCAGAAAGCAGGCCCTCACCAGACACCAAATGGGCCAGTGCCTTGTTCTTTGACTTCCAACCCTCAGAACTATGAGAAATTTCTGTTGTTTATAAGCTACCCGGTCTATGGTATTTTGTTATAGCAGCTGAAAGACTAAGACAGATTAGATTAAAATCTCAATGATTTTTCCCTAAACTAAATGAAAGGTAAAATGAGATATTTAGGATATTTGGGACATCCTTGCTCTTTGAGGGTGATGTCAATGTCGTGTACCTCACACATGCCCCTCCTCATGCCCCCATTCACTTGTTTACATCCATCTTTTATCTTGGTTTGAAGCCACTTTCCCAGAGGAGCTTTTGCTGATCCTCCAGTGTAGGTTACACCCTCCCCGACCCATCTCCCCGCCCTCATACTTCTCACAATAATAAGGTATATAATTATTTGTTTACTAGCTCCCATACTAGACAGAACACTTTAGTGGATCTGTTTCGCATATTATTGTATTCCCATTCCCTAGCACAGAGGTCATCAACCTATGGCCTGTGGGCCAAATCTAGCCTAACTTATATTTGTAATAAATTTGTATTGGCATACAGCCACACCAGTTCATTTACATATAGTCTATGACTGCTTTCTCACTACAATAGTGGAACTGAGTAGTTGAAAGAGAGATCATATGGCCCAAAAGGCCTAAAAACATATTTACTATGTAGTCCTCTACAGAAAAAGTTTGCCAACCCCTGGCTAACGAATAGATATACAATACAGATTTGTTTAATGAATGAACATACTTATTTATTTAATAAACATTTACCTAGCACTTACTATTGTCAGACACTATTCCAAGTGCCTTGCAAATATGAATTCATTTTTTCCTCATAACAACTCAACAACTCAATAAGATAGGTGGTGTTATTATTCCCATGTTAGAGAGGAAGAAACTGGGAAACAGAGGTTCAGTATCCTCACCAAGATCACACAGTTTGTAAGTAACTGAGCTGGGATTCAAAACCCAGGCATTTGGGCTCCAGAGCCGATGCTATGTATTCAGCATCAATGGACTATGGCTCAGACCTAGTTTGAGTTTTTGTTTTGTTTTGTTTTGGTTTGGTTTGGTTTTTTGTTTGTTTTGTTTTGGTTTGGTTTGGTTTGGTTTTTTGTTTGTTTTGTTTTGTTTTGTTTTTTGTTTTTTGGTGTGCTAATGAAAGAACTGCTGAGTGGCTTCATAAGGGGAAGGATGTGGTCAAAGAAGCAAAAGGAGATAAAGTGGCCTAACTCCACATAGCCTTTAGAACTTAGTTGATGCCAAGGAGATGCTAAAACAAATACAAATTAGCAAAGCATCATTAGGATCTCACCATAGCTAATGGAACCAAGGAAGTTTTCTCCAAAAATGAGCTGAAGTTTTTATTATCTCCCTACCTGTGACTGGTTAACACTCTCATTAAAGCTTTCAATTCACTCTGAGGCTGGATAAGTTTGTTTTACTCTCTTACATGGCCAAACACTATACTTCTCCCCTGCCACAACTAATTGTCTTCCAATGCATCCCACGGTGGAACAAGGCACTTGGAATAGTGTCTGTTTGGTGCCAATTCATCCCCCTCCAAAAAAAATAAAAAGCCCATAACTATAGTTGTTGTATTAGACAATTCTTCTTCCTGTCCCTGCACTGCCTGCGCTGTATTCCAGCTGCCAATCAGGAGGATCAGCAAATGCCATCCAAAGTAGCATCTTGAGCTATAATGAGTCCTTGCTGCTGACTTGGCTCCTTTGTAGTATGCTGGAAGCAGTCAACTTGTTTGTAAGGCTTGGGAGACCTTGTACATGAGTGTGAAGGGTCAACAGAATCAAGATAGCTGAGACCTAAAGGTCTGACAGAGACCAAGAGAGTCTATTCTCTTCTTGGTAAGATAAGTAGGATCCCAGGATACTACATCCATACTGGGGGCCTGGGCTAGGAATCTGGGTTGAGCTTGGGGTTAGATCTGCCTGTGGTGCTCCAGAGCTTGAACTCAAAGGTGATCTGACAGCCAGCGATCAGGGGAGAAGTTGCTAATGAAATTCAATAGACAATCCAACTGAAGGGTCAATTCCAATGGGCACACCAAAGGGAGAGAATCTGGGCTCTGCAAAGCTAGTAAGAAAACGTGGCACAGCAGAAGAGAGCAAGAGGAGTCAGGACAGTGAGTCAGAGGTAGAGCCAATGGAGATTCCCTGAGCTCTTGGGATAGAGTTGCAGAAACTTTTTATTGGGTGACTTGGCCTTGCCTTTGAGTAGGGATGACCTAGCAACAGGCTGCCAGAATTTAAATTCCAACTGCCATCCTGGGCCACCAAGGAGTCCTGCTTATTAACTATGGGATCTGTGGCTAGCCACTCACCCTACTTATGCTTCGGTTGCCACATCTGTAAAAGGGAGATAACAGTGTAGTACTTACCCTGTTGGGTTGACAAAATAAGATAACATTGTAAGTACTTAGTGCACATAAGCAATGTATATTGCCTAATATTTTTAAAGGACATCCAATTGGCTCAAAGGACAAGTGTAAGCCAGTTTCAGACAAAACCTGCATATTGCCCACATCCTGACTCAAAATCCACAAGCAGGTCTCCCAAGTAGGGGGCAGGGGCAGTGCTAGTGCTGCTGTTCCTCTGGTTGGTTCTGCAAAGGCTACCACTTCACAGGCCAGTTGGCAGCAGGAGTTCAGGGCAAGTGAAACCACTCTTTGATCTCAACTTTTGGAGGGGGTCTTTTCTCATTCCCAACAATCTCTATTCCTCCAAATGAGCAGGTCCTTCTAGCCTGATCCTGTGAAAGACAAAAGCTGCTTACATAGCCATAAGATGTGGTTTGCATCTGCGTCCCCACCAAATCTCTTGTCAAATAGTAATCCCCAGTGTTGGAGGTGGGGCCTGGTGAGAGGCACTGGATCATGGAGGTGTTTCTCATGAATAGTTTAGCACCATCCCTTGGTGCTGTTCTTATGATAGTGAGTGAGTTCTCACCATATCTGGTTGTTTAAAAGTGTGTGGCACTGCTCCCTTATTTCCCTCTTCCTCTCACTCCTTGCTCTTTCCCTCTTCATCCTGCCCTAGTCATGTGATGGCTGGCTCCCCTTTCACCCTCCACAATAATTGTAAGTTTTCTGAGGCCTCCCCAGAAGCTGAGCAGATGCCAGCATCATTCTTCCTGTACAGCCTGTGAAACCATGGGCCAATGAAACATTTTTTCATTATAAATTAGCCAGTCTCCGATATTTCTTCATAGCAATGCAACAACAGCCTAATATACCATACAAACAGAAGTGCTCGAGACTTCATGTTTTCCACAGTTGAGAACTGTCAAGATTTCCCAAAGAAGGCTTGGTCACATCACTGGGAGATGTGGGAAGGTAGAAAGGTAACGTATGGATTTGGAAGCTTTATAATTACAGTGACATGGGGATGCTTGGTAGAGCAATTGCTAAAGAGAAGGCCCTGTCTTACATTACAGGCATCTTTGCCATCCTTTCTGTTTTGCAAAGTGTATAGGCCAGTGTTTCTCAAAGTATATTTCACCTATTATTCTTCTGGATTCCCAAGTTCTGACCCATTAAACTCAGCCATCTGCATTTTTAACTAGCTCCCACGTAGATTCTGTTATTCTATTTTATAATTTAATTTTTGAACAGATGATGTGTTCACATGGCACAACACTTTAAAAATATAAATGTATAGCATGGAAGTCTCTCTCCTATTCCTGTCCTCAGCTGCCTGGTTCCCACCTTACCCTACCCCCACCTGCCATAAAAATCCAGGTAACAACTGTTATTTATTTCTTATGAATCCTTTCAGAGTTTCTTTATCAAATATAAGCAAATGAAGATTATATATAGTACATCTATATATAATATAGAGTCTGTAACACATATGATCTATAAAATATATTTTATATTATATACAATCTATTATATACATAATATAGAGTATAGATTATATAATCTATATGATCTATATAATTAGTATAATAGTCTATAATCTATATATAGTATATAGATTATATAAATATATATATCACTTCTTCCCCATAAGAATTAGCATACTTTACATACTATTCTGCACCTTTAAAAAATAATGTAATTTAAAGATCTTTCCGTATCTGTCATAGAGAACTTCCTTACTAGTTTTCACAGCTGTATAGCATTCCATTATATGGATGTACCAGACCTTATTTAACCAGTTGCTTTTTGATGGGCACATGGATTGTTTCCACTATTCCACTAATACAATCAATTGACATACTGAATTACCTTGTATACACATCATTTTGCAGATATAGGATACATTTCCAAATAGCGAGTTACTTCTCTAATTGATTCTGGTGCCCACTGGAACTTAGGAACCACTGGCTTAGGGGTTGCTGATGTGATAGGTCTAATTTACATTGAATGAAGCCTTTATATTAAGACTCACAGAATGGCAGAGCTGGAGAAGCCCTTAGATATCTTCTTCCTCATTTTACAGGTGAGAAAATTGATTCTATATCAGGGAAGCGATTTGCTCAAGGTTACACAGCATGTTGGTAGTAGAGCTGAAACTGGAACCCAGGTCTCCTTGCTCCTAGGGCAGTGTTCTGCTGCCTGTCATTATCATCAAGAAATAAATGTGGAGTGCTCTGTGCAGTATACTGTAATCTCTATCTGGGGCAAATAGGGGATGCATTGGAAAGGTAATGCAATGTAGTCTGTGCTAAATGCCAGATCTCTGTGGACATGGAATAGCAGACTTTCATAAGATATCAGAATTAAACAGGTAAACTGTTCCATAAACTGTTTTGAGCTCTTGACTTCCTTATACAGAATGAAGAAAGGCCAGTGGTTCCCTATGCATCTAATTTAATGTAAATTCTGAGAAGAGCAAAACTTTTGTGTCTCTGTGCAGCTTCTTTAATGGGTTTGTTGGAGAAGGGAAAGTGTAGCTATTGACTTACTACTGAAGAACCAAACTCCTAAAGAAGGTGACTTGGAGTTGGTAAATCTCAGTGGGGCCCATTTCTTATTCTGTAGATCCATTTCATGATGTAGAAAAAGCTTCCTAGTGCCGGGTGCAGTGGCTCACACCTGTAATCCCAGCACTTTGGGAGGCCAAGGCGGGTGGATCACGAGGTCAGGAGTTCAAGACCAGCCTGGCCAAGATGGCGAAACCCCATCTCTAGTAAAAATATAAAAATTAGCCGGGTGTGGTGGCAGGCACCTGTAATCGCAGCTACTCAGGAGGCTGAGACAGAGAATTGCTTAAACCGGGGAGGCGGAGGTTGCAGTGAGCCAAGATGGGGCCACTGCACTCCAGCTTGGGTGACAGAGCGAGACTCTGTCTAAAGAAAAAAAAGAAAAAAAAAGAAAAAAGAAAAAGAAAAGAAAAAGCTTCCTAGAGCAAACCAAAGTCTTCCAGAAAAAATGAGTGATGTTTGAAAGCCCCTCACCCCCAGAATCTCTTCCCCAACATTAGAGATTTATCTTTTTCAGCTATGGCCTCCATGAGATGCTTTCTGTCTCTGTCACATTTTATTTATTTATGTATTTATTTATTTTAGAGACAGAATCTTGTGCTGCTGCCCAGGCTGGAGTGCATTGGTGTGATCATAGCTCACGGTAACCACTCCTGGGCTCAAGCAACGCTCCTGCCTCAGCCTCCTGCGTAGGTAGGTAGGTAGGTAGGACTACAGACATGCACGACCATGCCCTGCCAATATATTTTTTTTTTTGTAGTGATGGGGTCTCGTTGCCCAGGCTGGTCTCAAACTGTCACCTTTTATTCATTGTGGAGGGAAGGTAGAATGGTGTTAAAGTAACTCTCATCAATCTCAAAGCTTTCCAAATCCTTTTATAGCAACTTCAAGCTTGTTTTCAGTATCTCAGCCAAATAAAGGGGAAGTTTTTTGTTTTTTTTTTTAACTAGGTTAATCATTTTATGGGGTATTGTGCAAACAGGATGATGGTTTGTTTGTTATGCTTATTTCTGATCTCAGAAGGAGCAAATATCCTAGCTGAAGAGTTCTAGACAGGTACCAAGGGAGCCTGGGATTTTGAACTGCGAGGGCTGTGTGCAGCAGTCAGAGGAGATGCATCCTTTATGCCATTATCAGCCACTCTACAGTTCTAATTTTGATGAGAACAAGACAATTGTTAAGCGAAGTGCTCCTTACTTAACAGTTTAATCAACCATAGCAGAAACAGCCTCCCCTTTTTCTGGTCAGCAATCACTTGTGTCTCCTGAGAGAGGGGAGAGGAAGAGAGAACCTTCAGAAAATAGCAGGTAAAAGCAGCTGAAGGAAATTAAATTTGTACTTAACAAAAAATCTCTGAAACATGTATAGTCTAATAGAATCAAGAGAGTCTACAGCTGGGGGCCCTGCACCACTATCACCCACTGCCATTTCCAAGGGAGGGGATGAACTAGGATTTTTTCAGTCTCATAGTGTTCAGCCAAGAACTGCTAAGTTGTTAAAATCATCTAACATCCTTCCACCGCGTCTTATATATACATCCTAGGATACTAGGCCACTGTTTCTCAAAGTATAGTCTTTGGGACACATCTATCAGAACCACCTGGAAAATTTGTTTTAAAACTGAAACAGAATTGCTGACAGTGGGACCAAGGGCATCTGCATTTTCCTTAATTTGACTAGGTAAATCTGTCACATCCTAAAAGACAAGAACTGCTGCCCTTATGAGGATCCTTTGTTTGTCAGTCCCTGCTCCTTCTGTTCAGATGGTTCCCATGTTGTACACACATATCTTGATATTTTTAGGAAGGGCATGTATTGTTGGTCTCTAATAATGCCAAGTATATAAATAAAGAGGACATCCTCCCTGGATGGCAACGGAGTAGGAATTCTTAACCCCAATTCAATGTATAGTCTTGGACAAGTCCTTTCTTCCTCTCTGGGTCTCATCTGAAATGAGAACCTAGAACTGGACAACAGATAAAGACCTTTCTATCTCTAAACATTTAGAGGAAAACACCCAAAGTAGCCAACCTTCCAGAGCAATCTTCCCACTAGTTGCCTATTAGTTAGTTATATGTTCAAGTGCTCTAATAAGGGATCCCACAATATCTTATTAGATAGGTGATTCAGGGCTGGTATAAGGGTTTGAAGATGTTAAGAACACAGGCATCTTCTATCTCATTGCTCCCCATCTTGTCAACATTCCAACCTGTGGAAGGGGGGAGCTTGGGCAGAAGGAGGCATGCTTCTTTTAAGGGCACAGATTACAGGTTACACGTATCACTTCTACTTATGTCCTACTGGCCAGGACCTAGCCACATGGCCACACCTATCTGCAAGGGATGTTGGAAAATGCAGTCTTTACCTGGGCTGTCCTATGCAGCTAAAATTCCTATTACAATGGAAAATGTGAGAGTAGATATGGTGGGCAGTCAAATTACCGTGCTTGTCTATTTCTCCTCAAAGACCCCTCAGTTCACTGGTTTGTTCCTCACTGGCTGTAACTAAGTAAGGAGGTTCTTGATGAAGTGATTAGGACAGAGTCCCATGGCCTGGTATGGAATGTGCTACGGGCCAGCCTCAAGTGGACTTTGCCTCCTGGAGGGGCAGAATATCTTTCCTTCAAAAAAAAGGCTACTGTCATCTGTGAGGTCTGATTAAGTAGCTGGATTGGGTCACCAATATATTTGAATGAATTTTATTTTTCTACTGAACTCAAACTATAGGCATAATTTATGGGATATTGGTAAGAACTGATTGCTGTTTTCCTTTATTGTCCATCCATTTGTATCAACATGCATGTTATTTATCAGTATGGAGTATTATAAAGAACATGTGTGTGGGAATCAGATCAATGTGACTTTGAGCAAATTTTAACCACTCTGAGTTTTAGTTTCTTCATTTGTTAAAAGGCAGTAAAATCATCTAATTCACTAATTCACTAATTCATATGTCAGAATCTTTGAACACACTCAGAATATTGCACATAGTAGGCATTCAATGAATATTCTTTTTATTAATACCAACAATAACATGGATACTTTATTTATAAGTGTCTATTATGTATGTACTAGGCATTGTGCTGGCTTCTACATAAATTTCTGGGTTGGCACATACATTTTTTAGTGTCTAGGAGTTATGGAAAACTCCTTTACAAATAGCTGCTTAATTAGGGCTTTGTGAACGAATATGGGTTATTGCTTTCACTTAGTAGAGAGCAGAAACTTGCTCTGTGTCTAGGACAGGACTTGGACAGGTAAGGGTGCCAGGGGAGAGTCAACCAGTGACCCGCATTCGATGATAGTTTCCATTTATTTATTTGCTCCACAAAATTCAGTTTACTGTGCTTTCCCTTCTTTTTTGATACTTCACCTGTTGGCTCTATCAGAACCATCTGATAATCTCAGAAACGTAAGTCTTAAGAATCACATGTACCCCATAAATATATAAAACTATTATTTTCCCAAAATAATTTAAACTTTAAAAAATCTTTAGCATTCTCCCTGTCTCTGAATCATGCTGACTTTGAGACTAATCATAGTTTAAATGCCATCCAGCCACTTACTGGCTGAGGGACCTTGGGTAACTCACTTCCATCTTCTGACCTCCAATTTCCTCATTTATGAAGTGAGTATATTAACAAAACCCACTTCATAGGTTTGTTGTGAAGACCAAATGAGATAATGCATGCAAACTGCTTACCATGGTGCCTGGCACATAGTAATCAACAAATGTTGGCTGTTTTCATTCATGCATTAATTCATTCACTCACCAGGTAGTTGTTATGTGTTGGGAAATGATCTAGGAATGAACTAGAAATGAGCTAGGCCCCGTACCTTCCAAAATCTTAAAATCTCATCTCACTGGGAAGCCAAGGCAAGATATAACCTATGAAATGTTCAACATAAGGCTGAATGTGATCAATGACAAAACAAGCTCATGGGAGAAAGTGATCATTGTGGCCCACAGCAGTGCTTTAAAAACTTTCCTGGCTTGAGTCTCGCTTTCCCCAAACCTCAGAGCCTTTTTTTGGACTACAATTTGAAAATCAGTGGGCTAGAGTGAATAAAACTTTGTTAGAGGGGAAGAGACAGGTGGGGCTGAAGCTGTGGACATATGTAAGGCAATAATGGAAGAAGAGCAGGCTGGGATGGGTTGCGGAGGGTTGAAATGGTCAGACAGATAATTTGGTCTTGATTGCTTTAGCTCAGAACTTCCTAACCAGTGTGCCAGGATTACAGAAAAACCCCCAGCCTGCAAGCAACCTATTCATCTGTTTCTCACAGTGTGCTATACCAGCATTACCATTTGCTATGCCTGCCATGCCCTGCAAAGGGAAGCACTACTTTAGATTTCCCAGAAGCCACATTGTTGGGATGGGATTTTGAAGCATGCCCTGTAGCCAAAGGTAAAGATTAGGACATGGAGAGTTGCCTAATCCCTGAGTCATACTGGGGAAGATCCAAATCCAGGGTTGCTCTGCTTTTTTCCCCCACTACCCATCTATGGCAAAGAGCCACTGCCAACTCTCACTCTCTGTAAGCCCAACATCATTATTGACAAGAGAAAGGAAAAAGTTCAATGCCCACTCACACAACCCAGTCCTGGAAGGAAAACCTTTGAAAATAGGATCATAGTTCGTGCATGTGGAGCGAACTGGAAGGCTCTATATTTTGCTGAACATACTTTCTTTTCTCCTGGCCCTATGTAACAGGACCCCAGGGTTTCATGTCAGTGGTTTTATAAATTATTAAACAAAATAGATATTTGGTTCCTGCTTGATTGTGGTTTGGTGGGCTTTCCAGAATTTTCTCTTCATTAACTCTTTCTTTCTTTTCTGTATTTTCTTTTACATGACACCCACTCATATGGTATCTTCTCTGTATTCTCAAGGCTCTTGATTATAAACAGCAGAAACTACTAATAGCTAACCTAATCAAAACAAACCAAATTTGTTTAAAGGATGTTGGGGGTGGTGGATGGCTCCCAGAATCAAGGGGAGGTTGGGGGGCCAGGCTTTGAAGATGACATGAACCAAAGGGATTTCAGGGGCCACCAGGAAGCACACGGCCTTCTTCTAGCAGGAACAATCTGGCCAGGATACTACAGCTGAAGATAAGCATTGCCCAAAGTATAATGACTAGATGCTAATCATCCCTGTCTCTCTGACAGTCATTCCAGATTTATCGTTTCAGGAGTGGGGGAAGAGGGAGGATGAGGATCTTTATCCTACAACTCCTGTAGTTGAGGCCGGGTGCTGTGCCCCACCAATATCTTACATCTTAGGAGATCACTTTCAAATAGGAAGAGGATGAGTGGTGGATGACTAACAAGTAAACCAACAAACAAAGCAATGTTCCTTATAAGCTCCACACAGTGTTTTTCAAACTGCAGTTGATGACATATTATTGCAGATGATGCCATGTAATTGCATTGCAAGATGAATTATGCAAGTGCCTGATTAGCTTTTTGTTTTAATTTTAACAGCTTTATTGAAATATAATAGACACAATTTCACAGTTTAAAGTTTGATACATTTTAACGTGAGTAGACCTGTGAAAGCATCAACATAATCAAAATGATGAATATACAAATCACTCCCCAAAATTTCCTCAAGATTCTTGGTAATCTCTTGCCTCTGCCCCACCCTGCCTTCTATCCTGTCCCTGTCTTCAGGCAACCATTCATCTGCTTTCTGTCACTACAGATTAATTTACACTTGCTGGCATTTTATGTAAAGGGAATAATATAGTGTGTACTCTTTGTATGGGTTATTTCACTCAGCATAATTATTTTGAGATTCATCATTGTTGTTATCTACAGTTCATTCCCTTTTGTTGATGAATTGTAGTTCATTGTATGGATACAGTACAATTTGTCTATTCATCCACCTTTTGATGGATATTTGGGTGTGTGATGGTCCGTTTTAGATGTCAAACTTGGCTAGGCTATAGTCCCAAATTATTTGATTAAACATGAATCTAGGTGTTGCAATACAAGTATTTTGTAAATGTGATTAATATTCACAATCAGTGGACTTTGGGTAAAGGAGATCATCCTAGATCATCTGGGTGGCCCTGATTCAGTCAGTTGAAAGGCCCTGAGAACAAAACTGAGGCTTCCCTGAAGAAGAAATTCCACTTGTGGACTGCAACTTCAGCTATTGCCCGGAGTTTCAGCCTGCCCTTCCCAATGGCCTGCTCTGTGGATTTGGGACTTACCTATCCAGCCCCACAATTACATAAGTTGATTACTATGATAAATCCCTTAATATACTGTATGTGCCCTACTGGTTCTGTTTCTTTAGTTGAATGCTAACTGATAGCATGTTGTTTCCAGTTTTTAGGTATTACAAATCAAACTCATGTGAACATTTGTGTACATGTCTTTGTATGGAAGTACATCTCCTTTCTTGTGGATAAATACTTCAGAGTAGAATAGCTGAATTATATGGTATGTATTTATATTTTTAAGGCAATGATAAACTTTTTCCTGAATTGGTTCCATTTTACGTTTTTACCAGCAATGTATAAATCTTCCGTTTTCTTCACATCCTCGCCAACACTTGGCATGGTCAGTCTTTTAATTTTAGACATTCTAATATGTGAGGGGTGGTTTCTCATTGTGATTTTAATTTGCATTCCCTTAATGACTGATAATGGTGAGCATCTTTTCATGCACTTGTTTGCCAGATGTATATCATCTTTGGTAATGTGTCTATTCAAATCTTATTCCCACTTTAAAAATTGGATTAGGTTCTTATTATGGATTTTGAGAGATTTTATATGTTCTAGATACAAATTCTTTATCAGACATATTATTTGCAAATATTTTTCCCATCTGTCAATTGTTTTTCCATTCTTTTAACAGTATCTTTAGATGAGCAGAAGTTTTTAATTTTGGTGAAATCAAATTTTTCAATTTTTTTCTCTGATGAATCATTTTTTCATGTCTTTTCATGTCATACCTAAGAAATCATTCCCTAATCCAAAGTCACAAATATTTTCTCCTATGTTTTCTTCTAGAACTTTTAGTTTTAGGTTTTCTCTTTTACATTTGGGTCTATGATCCATTTTTAGTTAATTTTTATATACATAGTGGGATATGAATCAAAGTTCATTTTTATGCATTTGGATATCTAACTTTTTCAGTACCATTTGTTGAAAAGACTACACTTTTTCCACTGAAATGCTTTTGCAGCTTTGTCAAAAATCGGTTGTTGCTATCTTGGTGCAGTGGTGTGTACCTGTAATCCCAGCTACTCAGGAGGCTGAGGCAGGAGGATTGTCTGAGGCCAGGAGTTTGAAACCAGCCTGGGCAATGGGCAACATAGCAAGACCCCATCTCTCAAAAAAATCAGTTGTTCATATATGTGTAGGTCTATCTCTGGTCTCTCTATTCTGTCCCGTTGATTTATTTGTCTATCTTTATGCCAGTACCACACTGTCTGAATTACTGTAGCTTTATAAGAAGCCTTAAAATCAGATAGTGTTAGTCTTTCACCTTTGTTCTTTTCAAAATTGTTATGGCTATTCTAGGTCCTTTGCATTTCTATGTGATTTTTAGAGCCATATTGTCAAATGCCATAAGAAAGCCTTCTGAAATTTTTATTGAAATTATGGTAAATATGTTGAAAAAATGAAAGACAATTGTCCTCTTAACAATATTTAGTCTTCCAACCCATGAACAAAATGTAATTACAATTTATTTAGATCTCCTTAATTCCTCTCCCTAATGCTTTGTAGTTTTCAGTGTGTAGGGCTTACACATCTTTTGTCAGATTTATTGCTAAGTATTTCATATTTTTGATGTTATTATAAATGCTATTTTTAAATGTAGATTTCTGGTTGTTGATTGCTAGTGTAATAGAAATATACTATACAATTAATACATTATACAAGAAATAAAATTGCTTTTTCTATATAGATCTTATGTCTTTCAACCTTGCTAACCTCACGTATTAGTTTTAGTAGCTGTTTTGTACATTCCGTCAGATTTTCTACATAGACTTTTATGTCATCTGTAAATAAAATCAGTTTTACTTTTCTCTTTCTAATACACATGCCTTTGTTTCTTTTGTTGGCTAACTGCTCTGGCTAGAACTTCCAGTATAACATTGAATAGAAGTAGTAAGGGTGGATATCTATGTCTTGTTCCTTATCTTAGTGGGGAAAGCATTCAATCTTTCACATAAACAGTGAAAGATTTCACAGTGATATTATTGTAGGTGCCCTTTATCAAATTGAGGTTTTCTTTGATCCCTAGTTTGCTTTGAGTGTTTATCAGAAATGGATGTTGGATTTTTTTCTGCATCTATTGAGATGATCATATAGTTTTTCATCTTTGTTAATATGGTGAATTACATTGGTTGATTTTCAGATATTAAACAATCTTACATTACTGATACAAACCCCAATTTGTCATAATGCATTATCCTGTTTTTCATATTATTGGATTTAATTTGCTAAAATTTTGTTTAGAATCTTTGCATCTAAGTTCATGAGGGATATTGGTCTGTAGTTTTCTTCGCTTATACCAACTTTGTCTGGTTTTGGTATCAGGGTCATGCTTTTCTCATAGAATGAGCTTGGAAAGATTTCCTCCTCTTCAATTTTCTGGAAGGGTTTGGGTAGCATTGTTCATATTTCTTCCTTAAATGTTTGGCAGAATTCACAAGCAAGGAAATCTGGGTCAAGAGTTTCCGTGGGAGAAGAGTTTTAACTATTAATTCAATTTCTATAACAAATATAGTGTTATAAAGTTATCTACTTCTTGAGTGAGCTTTCACAGATTGTGTCCTTCAAGGAATGTGTACATTTAATCTAGATGTTTATTTATTTATTTACTTATTTGTTTATTTATGACAGTGTCTTGCTCTTTGTCACCCAGGCTGGAGTGCAGTGGTGCAATCATGGCTCACTTCAGCCTTGACCTCCCAGGCTCAAGTGATCCTCCTGCCTCAGCCTGTCAAGTAGCTGGGACTACAGGTGCATGCCACCACACCTGGCTAATTAAAAAAATTTTTTTGTAGAGATGGGGTCTTGCTATGCTGCCCAGGCTGGTCTCAAACTTCTAGGCTCAAGTGTTCCTCCTGCCTTGGCTTCCAAAATTGTCTGGATAGGCCGGGCACGGTGGCTCATGCATGTAACCCCAGCACTTTGGGAGGCTGAGGCGGGCAGATCATGAGGTCAAGAGATCAAGACCATCCTGGTCAACATGGTGAAACCCCGTCTGTACTAAAAATACAAAAATTAGCTGGGCATGGTGGCATGCACCGTAGTCCCAGCTGCTTGGGAGGCTGAGGCAGGAGAATTGCTTGAACCAGGGAGGCGGAGGTTGCAGTGAGCCGAGATTGTGTTACTGCACTCTAGCCTGGTGATAGAGTGAGACTCCGTCTGAGAAAAAAAAAAAAAAAAGTGTCTGGATTACAGGCATGAGCCACAGCTCCCAGCCAGGTGTGGACTTTTTAGGAATCAGTTGTTTATAATATTCCTTTATTATCTTTTTAATATCTGTACTAGATATTATCTCTTCTTTTTTTCCCTGATCAGTCTGAATAGAAGTTTATCTTTTTGTTTTGTTTTGGTTTTGTTTTTGTTTTGATCCTCTGAAAATACCAGCTTTTTGGCTGGGCTTGGTGGCTCACGCCTGTAATCCCAGCACTTTGGGAGGTGCGGGAGGGTCACATGAGGCCAGGAGTTTGAGACCAGCCTGACCAATATAGTGAAAGCCTGTCTCTACTAAAAATACAAAAAAAATTAGCCTGGCATGGTGGCAGGAGCCTGTAATCCTAGCTACTCAGGAGGCTGAGGCAGGAGAATCACTTGAACAGGGAGGCAGAGATTGCACTGATCCGAGATCATGCCACTGCACTCCAGCCTGGACCACAGAGCAAGACTCCATCCCCTCACTCACCCCCGCACCAACCCAGCTTTTGTTTTCATTAATATTCTACATTCGTTTTCTGTTTTCTACTTCATTTTTTTTTTTACTGGTTCAGTCTTAAGTATTTCATTTCTTCTGCTTCATTTAGATTTCATGTTCTCTTATTTTTCTAATTTCTTGTGTTTTTTGTTTTGTTTTGGCTGTGTGTGGGGGGTTGGGGGGGCGGGCAGGGTCTCTACTGCCTAGTCTAGAGTGCAGTGGCACAATCATGACACACTGCAACCTCAAACTCTCGGGCTCAAGTGATCCTCCTGCCTTAGCCTCCTGAATAGCTAGGACTACAGGTATGTGCCAACATGCCTGGCTGATTTTTTAAATTTTTTGTAGAAATGAGGTCTTTCTATGTTTCCCAGGCTGGTCTTGAACTTTGGGACTCAAGTGATCCTCCTGCCTTTGCCTCCCAAAGTGCTGGCATTACAAGTGTGAGCCACTGTGCCCAGCCTCTTTTTCTAGTTTCTTAAGGAGGAAGCTGATATCATTGATTTGATACTTTTTTCTTCTTTTCTAGTATAAATGTTTAGTACTATAAATTTCTCCCTTGATACGGCTTTGGCAACATCCCACACATTTTGATACATTGTGTTTTTATTTTTATTCTGCTCAGAACATTTTCTAATTACCCTTTGATTTTTTCTTTGGCTGATTAGTTATATAAAAAATGTGTTATTCAATTTTCAAATATGTGGAAATTTTCCTAGATTTCTTTTTTATTGATGTCTCATATAATTCCACAGTGGTCAGAGAATACATTTTCTATGACTTAAATTTCTTTAAATGATTGGAACTTATTTTATGGCCCAGAATATGGTCTATCTTGATAAACATTCCATGTGTACTTGAAAAGGATATGCATTCTGCTGTTGTGGGATGGAACATGTTGTAAGTGTCAATTAGATTCAGTTGATTGATGATGAATTCAACTATGTCCTTGCCGATGTTCTGTCTGCTTGTTCTATGAATTATTAAGGGTGGGTATTGAAATATCCCACTAGAATTGTGTAATAACCTAATTATCCTTGAAATTTGAATCGTTTTTGCTTCATATGTTTTGAAGCTCTGTTATTAGGTGTTCTGAGGCTCTGTTTATTTTTTTTCCAGTATATTTTCTTTCTGTTGTTCAAATTGGGTAATTTCTCTTTTTCTAGCTTCCAGTTTGCAGATTCTTTCTCTGTCCTCTCCATTCTGTTGTCGAACTTATCCACTGAGGGTTTCTTAATTTTCGTTATTATATTTTTTAGTTCTAAAATATCAATTTGGTTCTTTTTTGTATCTTCTATTTCTTTTCTGAAACTTTCTATTTTTTCATTTGTTTTAATCATGTTTATAATTGCTTATTGAAGCATTTTTATGATTACTGCTCCAAACTCCTTGTCAGATAATTCTGACACATCTGTCAAATTGGTGTGGGCATCTATTGATGGTTTGTTTTTTGTTTTTTACATTCAATTTGAGATATTCCTAACTCTTGGTATGGTAAGCAATTTCTGAAGGAAACTTGGATACTTTAGATATTATGAGACTGACTATCTTCAAACTTCTGTTTTAGCTGGCTTTTTTCAGAAAATGAAGGGTTGTGTTCTGCCATATTACCGCCATGTAGGGGTAGTAGTCCAAGTCCCCTACTCAACCTCTGTTGACAGCAAGAGTGGGGGCTACGTATTAGTGGTGGGTAGAAATGATAATTCCTGCTTCCTAATAGGTCTCAATTGATGCTTCCCTGGCTGAGAGGCATAAGAGTGCCTTTTTAATATTGTCCACATGGCCTCCATTGACACCACAAGGAGGAGGTGACCTTGTTACCACTCATTGTCATCCTAACTTTCCAATAGGCCTCCTTTCACACTACCTTAGAGGATAAAGAGGCACATTTTACTGCTGGGCAGGGTAGAAACCCAGACTCCCCAAATAGTCCCCACTGACACTGCGTGTGTATCGGGGGTTGGATTATTATAATCCAGCAGGAATGAAAGTCCTAGGTGGCTACTCTGACACCTCTCTAGCAGGGGGTTGGGACACCTCATTATAGCCCCATGAAACTGGAAGTCTGGGGTTACCACTTCAGTCTCTGCTGGTATAGGTGGGGAAGGTATCATATTTTTTCAGTGGCATTTGGTTGGAGTTGAGTGGTTATTACATAAAAGTTTACCGTCTTGCTAGGCTGCCCATTTCCTGGTCCCTTACCTAGAGGGAGCAGGAATTTTTCTCTGAACTTGTAAGTATGTCTGGGTTGCAGGCTTCTTCAACTCCAAGTCCAGGATATATGAAGCAAAAGGGAAACCCAAGGAACTCACCACTTTGTGGTTCCTTGGGTCCCCAGGTCCCTAGCCAGTCTGCCATCTTCTTTCTACCTTTTCAGATTTTTTTTTTTTTTTTTTTTTTTTTTTTTTGTATATAAAGTCCAGGTCTTTTAGTTGTACTTGGCAGCAGGATCAGGGAAAAATACATCAACTCCATCTTCCCTAAAGCAGAAGTGCCACTATCCTCTGCTTTCATTTTTGAAACATATTTTCGGCCGGGCGCGGTGGCTCATGCCTGTAATCCCAGCACTTTGGGAGGCCGAGGCGGGTGGATCACGAGGTCAGGAGATCCAGCCCATCCTGGCTAACACAGTGAAACCCCATCTCTACTAAAAATACAAAAAATTAGCCGGGAGAGGTGGCGGGCGCCTGTAGTCCCAGCTACTCGGGAGGCTGAGGCAGGAGAATGGCGTGAACTCGGGAGGCAGAGCTTGCAGTGAGCCGAGATCACACCACTGCACTCCAGCCTGGGCGACAGAGCGAGACTCCGTCTCAAAAAAAAAGAAAAAAACAAAAAGAAACATATTTTCACTTGGTATGGAATTCCAACCTGACACTTTATAGATGTTGCTTCACTGTCCTCTCATTTGCATCGTTTCTCATGAAAAATCTGTTGTCATCCTTATTTTTGTTTTTCTATAAAGAACATATCACAGTTCCCTGGCTGTGTTTGATATTTTCTTTTTATCACTGTTTTTCCCCCCTGTGATCTAAGAAGTTAGGAAGCCACCCTTCTGAAAGTTAATGTTGTATGGTAGAAAGAGCATAGAGCTCAAGAAATCTGGTTTCTGTTGTTAGCTCTGCTATGAGCTTGCTGGTGACCTGGAGCTATCCCCAGCTTCTCTCTGGATCTCAGACTGTTTTCTTGTAAATGAGAAGTTTAGACTCTCACATCACTTCCAGCTCATTCTTGCTGCACCAACAGCAACAACAGTAATGACTAAAACCTATCAAACACTAACAAAGTGCCCAGCACTGTTCCAAGCTCTTTATGTGCATTGAGTAATTTAATTTTCACTACAACTTTGTGATGTAGGTTATTTTTTTATTATCCCTAGTTATAGGTGAGACAGCTGAGGCCCAGAGAAGTTAAGTGGCAGAACTGGATATTGGACTCATGTTTTTCTGGCTATAGAGGCCATGCTGTTAACCAGTATTGCTCCTGGTGTACAGCTTCAAGTCAGCAGGGCCACACTGCCTTTCTGGCTTGTTTTGAAGGAAAGATGTCAGGCTCTTTTGGTCTGTCTGTTCAGTGAGTTTCCAGGAACTTGGGGCTTAGTCATCCTTCTTTGCAAAGTTCACTTGGTGCACACTAATGTGCAGAGTGGCATGATATTTGCAGTGTTAGATTCTGGATTCCTTGGGTTCCTCCAGCATTTCTCTTTATCTCCTTAGGGACGTAGTTTGTAAATAGCAGATTCGTTTTGTCTTCTTTTGTCAGTCTCTTCCATCAGTCTACTCTCAACAGATCTCTCTACCATCTCTTCTTTCCCAATATTAGTTTAATATTCTTCATATCCAAGTGCTTTTCAGCCTGACAGATAAAAGAGAAACCAGTGGTTTTTTTTTTTTCCATTATCTCTGGCCAATCATCAATATGAAATTTCCCCCCTTTTTGGACCATGCCATTCAAAACAAAGTCTAATACACTTTATGCCTCTTTGTGAGTTCCAAGAATTCCTGATAGGAGCAGTGTGGAATCTGCTTGGTCCCCTGTCCCCAAAACCCCTTTATTCGTAGAATCAAATCCCCTTCATAGATCTCCCTTGGGGCCACTTGATCCCAATCTATGGGTGCAGTGAGCTCTACCCCATCTCTGGAGCCAATCCTCTCTTCCAGCAAGAAGAATATAAGGGCTTTCAGTTCAATGCTCAGGTTCAAGAAAAGTTTTGTTATGACACCATAGTGATGACTTCAACCTTGATCCTGAATCCAAGCCCCCATCTTATAGCTCTGTTCTGATTCTGGCCTTTTGTTCCTGGGCATCTGTTTGGGCCCTGATAGTCTCCTATAACTAAGAGTCTCCCTTATTCTTTCTAGTGCTTTTTCTACCTCTCCCCAGAAATTAGATTTTTTCCAGTGTCTGTGGCCATGCAGCCTTGTGGCTAACTTCCCTGATCCTGCCTGCCCTGCTGAATCTCTGAACACCAGCTGCTTCTAGAATTTCCAACACCTTGTTTAACACACCTGTCAGGATATCCCAAGTCTTGGTCCCCTGAAATTTGCTTGACTTGCTGTAATTTACCTTTCTGTCTAGACTGTGTTATATGAAAGGATTGGGGCCAAGGAGATGTTTCTGTTTCCTTGATAGTATATTTTGCACTAGCACCTTGTCCAAAGTGTGGTCCCTGAACCAGCAGAACTAGCAATGCCTGGGAGCTTTTTAGAAATGCATAAAATTGGGCCCTACCCCAGACCTATTGGATCAGGAGCTGCCTTTAAAAGGTATCTGTTCTAGGGCTATCCGCTGATCCATTACCAAGTCAATGAAACTACACTTAAGGGTCTTGCTTATAAGATCATTTACTCCATTGCAATTTAAGTTCCCTGAAGGACAGACAATTCATGCATCTTGTTCACTGCTGTATTTGCAGTACCCAGAACTGTTCATGGCAGATGATAAGTGCTTAATAAATATTTGTTGAAGGGTGGTCTTGGAAGTTTCTTAAAATCTCTGTGCCTCATCACTTTCCTTACCTGTAAAATAAGGATTTATATCCCGACTTCCACGTATAAGGATCAGACATTAAAAAAAAAAAAAGAGAGAGAGATGCAGAATTGTCAATATTTATTCTAACACATCTCTTCACTGAGATGTGTATCTGTTTGTTTTGGGGTGAGCTGGGCTTTTTAGCTACTTTGCCTAAGTATTACCGAAGACTTGTTTTATAGACACTACCTGTTTGGAGGGGTCTTTGTAGAGAGATTTGTTCATCCATTCACTCATTAATTTAGCAAATATTAATTGAATATTACATGCCAGGCACTATTCTAAGTGCTAATGAATACAGAGTCTTCTTTATGGAATTGGTTAACCCCTTTATTAATCCCTCTCTTGCTTGTATGTCTTATATTAAAATTTGGACCCTGTATACTCAATACTACAACTCGAATTGTTTCTTCTCGCCTAGAAGTAATCAAACTCCAAATGGTGCTGCATACTAAACCACCCATGGACACGCCATTCTTCTGAGGACCCTTAAATCTACCCCAGGAGGAGCCCTAGCTGCTGATCGCCATTTGACACCCCTTTTCAGCAGGAAGTAGCCAGAAAGAGTCATAGCCCAAAACCCCCTAACAGCAGTTAGTGTGATATCTCCACAGGGGGGAATGTGATAGGAGTTATTCAGAAATTATTTTAGGCAGATAGAGAGGAAAAGGGGTCCTTGGGAAGTTTTCATTTTTTAAAGCATCTCTGGAAAAGCTTCTTGTGAAGCCCAGGCCGGCAACATTTAATGTGCAAATGCCAGCCGTTAGAAACTGGGTCCACCCAACATGGCGGTTCCTGTGGCCTTCTTACCTCTGCCCCACATGTTCCTGGCCGCCCCTACATATCTCTATGTCTGTAGAACATCATGGCGCCCTGCATTTGGATATTAAAAGGCTAAGGTGGGAGGGCCAGCCTTTTCCGCAGGCTACGTGAATGACATGCCTAGTCAAACCAATCCCCTGAGCCCTATGCAAATCAGACACTGCCTCCTCCAGTGTCCGTATATATACCTGGCTGGTATCTGTGGCAGGTGAGGTTCCCTCTTTCAGCCTTGGAGCCCCCCTGCCTCCATCTCTGTACAGGGGAGCTTCTTCATTCTGTCCTCCTCCCTTCTTTCTTGCCTATTAAACTCTGCTCCTTAAAACTAAAAATAAATAAATAAATAAATAAGTGCTGGTGAGTAGAGCAGTGAATAAAGCAAAGTCTTGCTAGAAGTTTACATTCTAGGAGGAAGAGACAGAAATTAATCAAATAAAATAATAAGATAGCAGATGGTGATTTTTTTTCAAGGGAAACAATAAAGTGGGTAAGGGGAGAAAGGAGTGTTGGGGTGTGTGGATGTAGAAGGATAATCAGAGAAGGACTCTCTGAGGAGAGGGCATCTGGGCAGACACCGGCAGGAAGCCAAGGGGCAATTCATATGGATATCCAGGGGCAGAGTTTTCCAGGCAGAGGAAAAGCCAGTGCAATGGCTCCAAAGTGGGAACATGTGGGATGTTTAAGGAACAGCAAGGAGACCAGAGTGACTGGAGCAGCATGGGAAAGCAGTATGAACAATGCGACTGCTAAATCAGGTAGGGCTTTGCGGGTCATTATTTGGGTGCTGGCTTTTACTATGAGTGAAATTGAGAGCCTTGGAAGATATTCAGTGAGGAATGATGTAATCTAACTTAAATTTTAAATGGGTCACTCCAGTTGCCATGTTAAGTAAGAATAGGCTTTAAGAGAGTAAAAGCAGAAACAAAGAGATCAGCTGGAAGGCTGTTGGGGTAATCCAGGTGAGAGAGGACAGTGGTGTGAATCAAGTTGGTGGTAATTGAGGTGGGAAGAACTGGTCAGATTCTGATTTTTTTTTTTAAGATATTGTGTCTCATTTGTTGCCCAGGCTGGACTTGAACTCCTGGGCTCAGGCGATCCTCCTACCTCAGCCTCCTGAGTAGCAGAGACTACAGGTGCATGCAACTGTGCCCAGCACTGATGGTGTTTTGAAGAAAAGTCTAACATGTTTTGCAGATATCTTGGGTATGCAGTGTGAGAGAAAAAGGAGTCAAGGATGACTCCAAGGTTTTTAGTTTCAGCAGCTGAAAGGATAGAGCTGCCATCAGGAGAAATGGGCAAGATATGGAGGAGAATCAGGTTTGTAGAGAGGACCATCATGGATTCTCTTTAAACATTGTCTAAGTCTGTTTGTGCTGCTATAACAAAATACCTGAGACTGGATAATTTATAAATAATTGAAATTTATTTCTTGCAGTTCTAGAGTCTGAGAAGTTCAAGATAAAGGCATTGGAAGGGTTGGTGTCTGGTGAGGACCCTTTCTCTGCTTCCAGTGAATGTTGCATTCTCACATGGCAGAAGAGATGCAAGGGCACAGAAAAGTGGGGAGGCAGCTCTCTGAAGCCTCTACTATAAGGGCACTAATTCCATTCATGAGAGTGGAGCCCTCATGACTTAATCACCTTCCAGAAGCACCACCTCCTAATACCATCATCTTGGTGATTAGTTTCAATGTACGAATTTTGGAGGGACACATATATTCAAACTATGGCAAACATGTTACATTTAAGATGCCTATTAGATTTCCAAGAGGAAATGTTGAGTAGACAGTTGGATAGATTCATCTGGAGTTGAGAGAAGTCTGAAGTGCGGATATAAATTTGGAAATCTGCAATGTACATATGGTAGTTAAAGCTATGAGACTGGGTGAGATCATCCAGGGAAAGAGTAGAGCTGCACCTCTTTATCCATGGAGGATATGTTCTAAGACTCCCAGTGGGTGCCTGAAACCTCACATAGTATGAAACCCTATATACACACTATGTTTTTTCCTCTACATATCTATGATAAGTTAAATTTATAGCTCTTCTGAATCTTCTTGTGGCAAAAAAGAAAAATAGTTTAATTTATAAATTAAAATTTAAATTGATAAATTAGGCATAGTAAGAGATTAACAATAACTAATAATAAAATGGAACATTTAAAAATATACTCTAATAAGAGTTATGTGAATGTGGTCTCTATCTCTCTCTCAAAATACTTTTTTGTACTGTATTCACTTTTCTTGTGATGGTGTGAGATGATAAAAATGCCTACATGATGAGATGTAATGAGGTAAATGACATAGGAATTATGATGTAGCATTAGGCTATGAAACTTGAAGACTAATTTTAAATTTGTAAATTATTTCTGGAGTTTCCTTTTTAATACTTTCATACTACAGTTAACTGTGAGTGGCTGAAATCATGGAAAGTGAAACCATGGATAAGGGGAGAGTACTGTATAAAGAAGAGAAACAAAGCAAGATCTGAATTGTGGGGCACACTAATGGTTACAGGTCAGGAATGAGAGGAGAAATCAACAAAGGGCAAAGAATATGGACAGCCAGTAAGGTACCTGGTGAGAAAATGGTATTCTAATAGCCATGGGGTAAAGTGTTTCAAGGAGGGAGGTTTGAACTTTTTAGAATGCTGCTGAAATGGTAAGCACAAGAGGACTAAAAATTGACCATTTGATTTGACAACACAGAGGTTCATTTGCGACTATTGCGGAAAGAGCTATTTTAGTGGCGTGATAGAGGCAGAGGCCTCACTGGAGATAATATAAGAGAGAAACAGAAGAATTGGAAGCCATAAGTATAGACAGCTCTTTCAAGGAATTTTACTATAACAGGGAGAAGAGAAATGAACAGAAGCTGGAGGAGGATGTGAGGTGAATGGAGGACTTTATTTTTTAAAATAGTAGATATTATAGCATGTAGAGAGGAAGAAATTACTGATGCAAGACAAAGGTGGGAATACCAGGAGCTATGTTCTTAAGTGGGTAAAAGGAGATGGGAATAAGGGCACAAGTGAAGCTAGTAAGGGAAGAAGCCAGGATTTGAACCAAATCTCCCTTACTTCAAAGCCTCTTACTCTCAACTACCATGCTACAGTGCTACTCAGACAATATTCATTAAGAATCTCCAGAAATTCACATACCCTAAAAAGAACCAAGAGGCCAGGGGCACTAAGTGGAGGAGAGTGAGAGATAGATTTCCCTACCAATGGTAGGGATTAAAGAGGGATTTAGAGAAGTATCATAGAGGACAACGAGGCTATGGGAGAGATTTGGGGTTTTATTTGGAGTAAGGTGGGAGTCATTGTTGAGTTTAGAGCAGAGGAAGGACATGGACTGACTTAACACTGTGAAAGGACTGACGTTGGCTTCTATGGGCAGAACTAACCATTATAGGCACAGGTGCAGGCAGGGAGACCAGTAAGGAAACTGTTGAAATAACCTTGCAGGAAATGATGGCTCAGGCTAGGTGGTAGCTGAGGAGATGGACATGGTGATAATTTGTGAGCTTTTGAATATATATGAAAGGTAAAAACAATGAAAAAGAGAGGAGTTCAGGATAATTCTAAGATTTAAGACAGGGCAACTGGAAGAATCTACTTGACATTTATGAATAAGACGGAGAAATGAAGAGTTAGTAGTAGAAGTGGTTAGATGAAGAGTTCAATTTTATATATGTTTACCTTGAGATGGTCACCAAAGAAATGAATACAGAAAAAGAAAACTATAGAGGGTTGAGCCTTGCAGCCCTACAGTAGTTAGAAGTGGCTCACAACTGTAATCCCAGCACTTTGGGAAGCTAAGACGGGTGGACCGCTTGAGCCCAGAAGTTCGAGACCAGCCTAGGTAACATGGCAAAACCCCATCTCTACAAAAAAATACAAAAAGTGCCTGGGCATGGTGGTGTGCACCTGTGGTCCCAGCTACTTGGGAGGCTGAGGTGGGAGGATCATCTGAGCCTGGGAGGTGAAGGCTGCAGTGAGCCAAGATCGTGCCACTGCACTCTAGCCTGAGACACTATCTCAAGAATAAAAAAGTAGGGAAGATGAGGAAGCTTTATCAAATAACTTGAGAAGGAGCCAAAAGGAAGATCAGATGAGATTACATACTTCATTTGTTCATCTGTGTTTTCTGATTTATTAATAAGTATGTCTTGCTTTTGTAATTAAAAAAATACTCCCCAGCACTTTGGCAGGCCGAGGCGGGCAGATCAAGAGGTCAGGCGATCGAGGCCAACAAGGTGAAACCCCGTTTCTACTAAAAATACAAAAAAATAAAAAAATCTGGGTGTGCTGGCGCATTCCTGTAATCCCAGCTACTTAGGAGGCTGAGGCAGGAGAATCGCTTGAACCCGGGAGGCAGAGATTGCAGTGAGCCGAGATCACGCCACTGCACTCCAGCCTGGCGACAGAGCAAGACTCCATCTCAAAAAAAATGAAAACAAAAACAAAAAACTCAGAAAACATTGTTTCAAAGCATGGAAAAGCAAATAATAATAATAATAAAAAGGCAGAAACAAAATAAGATGCCACAAAAGCATATATGAATATGTTAATATATAAGATGTTTACAAAATCTTCATATTGCATTTCCTCACTTCATTCACATCTGTCCTCAAGTGTCCTCTTCTCTGAGGGACTTCCTTACTACCGTATCTACAACAATCCTGGTGTCCTATTACTCTTTATTCTTTTACTCTGCTTTATTTCCTTTTTGTATGGAACCTGATACATATTTATGTATTTATTTCCTATCTCCCACACTAGACAAGACAGGGACAGTATCTTGTTCATAGATGTATCCTCAACACCAAGAATAGTCCCTGGCATGAAGTGCCTTCAAAAATTATTTGTTGGACCAGGCATGGTGGCTCACACCTCTAATCCCAGCACTTTAGGAGGCAGGTGGATAGCTTGAGCTGAGGAGTTTGAGACCAGCATGGGTAACATGGCAAAACCCTGTCTCTACAAAAAGTACAAAAATTAGCTGGACATGGTGTTGTGCACCTGTAGTCCCAGCTACTCAGGAGGCTGAGGTGGGAGGATGGCTTGAGCCCGGGAGGCAGAGGTTGCATTGAGCTGAGATCGCACCACTGCATACCAGCCTGGGTGACAGAGCCAGACGCTGTCTCAAAAAAAAAAAAAAAATTGTGGAACAACAAAAAAACAAACACCTCAATTAAAAAATGGGCAAAGGACTTGAATAGACATTTCTCAAAAGATATACAAACAGCCAATAAGCACTGAAAAGATGTTCAACATCACTAGTCGTTAGGGAAACACAAATCAAAACCACAATGAGATACCAATTTATACCCATAAAGATGGCTATTATAAACAACAATAACATAAACCCAGAAAAAAAAATGTTGACATGGATGTGAAGAAATTGGAACCCTGTGCATTGCTGGTGGAAATGTAAAATGGTGCAGTCACTGTGGAAAATAGTATGGTGGTTCCTGAAAAATGAAACGTAGAATTACCTTTTAATCCAGCAATTCTACTCTGAGTATATACACAAATCAACTGAAAACAGAAATTCGGTCAGGCACAGTGGCTCATGCGTGTAATCCCAGAACCTTGGGAAGCAGAGGTGGGTGGGTCACTTGAACTCCTGAGTTCTTGACCAGCCTGGGCAACATGGCAAAACTCTGTTTCTACAAAAAAAAAAAAAAAAAGAAAGAAAGAAAAAAGAAAAATTGGCCGGGTGCAGTGGCTCACGCCTGTAATCCCAGCACTTTGGGAGTCTGAGGTGGGCGGATCACCTGAGGTCAGGAGTTCGAGACCAGCCTGGCCAACATGGTGAAACCCTGTCTCCACTAAAAATACAAAAATTAGCCGGGTATGGTGGTGCACGCCTACAGTCTCAGCTACTCAGGAGGCTGAGGCAGGAGAATCGCTTGAACCCGGGAGGCAGAGGTTGCAGTGAGCCGAGATAGTGCCACTGAACTCCAGCCTGGGATACAGAGCAAGACTCCATCTCAAAAAAAAAAAGAAAAGAAAGGAAAGGAAGGAAGGAAGGAAAGAAAGAAAGAAAGAAAGAAAAGAAAGAAAGAAAGAAAGAAAGAAAGAAAGAAAGAAAGAAAGAAAGAAAGAGAAAGAAAGAAAGAAAGAAAAGAAGGAAAGGAAGGGAGAGAAAAAGAAAAGAAAAATAAAAATTAGCTGGGTTAGCTGGGTGTGGTAGTGCATGCCTGTTGTCCCAGCTACTCAGAAGGCTGAGGTTGGAGGATGGCTTGAGCCTGGGTGGTGGAGGTTGCAGTGTGCTGAGATTGCACCACTGCACTCCAACCTGGGCGATAGAGCCAGATGTTGTCTCAGAAAATAAAATAAAATAAAATACAGCGATTCAAATAGATATTTGTATACCAACATTCGTAGCAGCATTATTTACCATAGCCAAAAAGTAGAAGCAACCCAAGTATCCTGATGAATGGATAAGCAACTGATGAATGAATAAGGATGCTATACACATACAGGGGAATATTATTCAGCTTTAAAAAGGAAAAATTCTGATACATGCTACAACACGGATGAACCTTGAAGACTTTATGCTAAGTGAAATAAGCCAGACACAAAAGACAAATATAGTATGATTACACATACATGAGGTACCTAGAGTAGTCAAATGCATAGAGTCAGAAAGTAGAACAGTGGTTGCCAGGGACTAGGGGAAGAGGGTAAAGGGAAGTTTTTGTTTAAGTGGGTTGAGAGTTAATTCAGGTGGGCATGATGAAAAAGTTCTGGAGATGGATAGCAGTGATGGTTACACAACAATATGAAGGTAGTTAACGCCACCGAATTGTACACTTAAAAAGGCTAAAATGGTAAATGTTATGTTATGTATATTTTACCTCATTTAAAAATATAAAATTTTAAAAAAGAAGCTCCGGGCACTTGGCACTACACTTTCCATCACATAATCAGCCAATGGCCTACTTGGAATTGAGACTTCCAAATCCACTTGCCTTTTGATTGGGAGAAGAATTAAATCTATGAAACATGGCTCCATCTTATCTTCTAAATGCCTGTCTTCCCCTTTTTGATTTCGCTTGTCACTATAGGAAGAAAGAGGACTCCATAAGAGAGGCCAGTGACTGCTTGGGTTTTTTGGCAATACTGACCCAATGGGCAGAGACCATTATTTCTCTCCCTTCCATTTTTCCTCTTCCATCCTCTAAAGATCTCTAGTGTTGCTTTGCTGGTTGTTATAGTGATCTTTGAAGCAATAGTCACTTTTGCAGCTGTTTTTTCTGTTTTCTTTTTTTTTTTTTTTAATTATACTTTAAGTTCTAGGGTACATGTGCACAACATGCAGGTTTGTTACACAGGTATACGTGTGCCATGTTGGTTTGCTGCACACATTAACTCATCATTTAAATTAGGTATTTCTCCTAATGCTATCCCTCCCCCAGCACCCCACCCCACAACAGGCCCCGGTGTGTGATGTTCCCTGCTCTGTGTCCAAGTGTTCTCATTGTTCAATTCCCACCTATGAGTGAGAACATACGGTGTTTGGTTTTCTGTCCTTGTGATAGCTTGCTGAGAATGATGGTTTCCAGCTTCATCCATGTCCCTGCAAAGGACATGAACTCATCTTTTTTATGGCTGCATAGTATTCCATGGTGTATATGTGCCACATTTTCTTAATCCAGTCTATCAATCATTGATGGACATTTGGGTTGGTTCCAAGTCTTTGCTATTGTGAATAATGCCACAACAAACATACGTGTGCGTGTGTTTTTGTTTTTATGGTTCTTTTTTTTTTTTTTTTGAGATGGCATCTCACACTTTCGCCCAGGCTGGAGTGCAGTGGTGCGATCTCGGCTCACTGCAAGCTCTGCCTCCTGGGTTCACGCCATTCTCCTGCCTCAGCCTCCTGAGTAGCTGGGACTACAGGCACCCACCACCAAGCCTGGCTAATTTTTTGTATTGTTAGTAGAGACGGGGTTTCACCGTGTTAGCCAGGATGGTCTCGATCTCCTGACCTCGTGATCTGCCCATCTCAGCCTCCCAAAGTGCTGGGATTACAGGCATGAGCCACCACACCCAGTCGTGCGTGTATTTTTATAGTAGCATGATTTATAATCCTTTGGGTTATAAATCAGTAATGGGATCACTGGGTCAAATGGTATTTTTTTTCTAGATGCTTGAGGAATCTCCACAGTGCCTTCCACAATGGTTGAGCTAATTTACACTCCCACCAACAGTGTAAAAGCATTCCTATTTCTCCACATCCTCTCCAGCATCTGTTGTTTCCTGACTTTTTAATGATCGCCATTCTAACTGGTGTGAGATGGTATCTCATTCTGGTTTTGATTTGCATTTCTCTGATGGCCAGTGATGATGAGCAATTTTTCATGTGTCTGTTGACTGCATAAATGTCTTCTTTTGAGAAGTGTCTGTTCATATCCTTTGCCCACTTTTTGATGGGGTTGTTTGATTTTTTCTTGTAAATTTGTTTAAGTTCTTTGTAGATTCTGGATATTAGCCCTTTGTCAGATGGGTAGATTGAAAAATTTTCTCCCATTCTGTAGGTTGCCTGTTCACTGTGATGGTAGTTTCTTTTGCTGTGCAGAAGCTCTTTAGTTTAATTAGATCCCATTTGTCAATTTTGTCTTTTGTTGCCATTGCTTTTGGTGTTTTAGTCATGAAGTCCTTGCCCATGCCTATGTCCTGAATGGTATTGCCTAGGTTTTCTTCTAGGGTTTTTATGGTTTCAGGTCTAACATTTAAGTCTTCAATCCATCTTGAATTAATTTTTGTATAAGGTGTAAGGAAGGGATCCAGTTTCAGCTTTCTACATATGGCTAGTCAGTTTTCCCAGCACCATTTATTAAATAGGGAATCCTTTCCCCATTTCTTGTTTTTGTCAGGTTTGTCAAAGATCAGATGGTTGTAGATGTGTGGTGTTATTTCTGAGGCCTCTGTTCTGTTCCATTGGTCTATATATCTGCTTTGGTACCAGTACCATGCTGTTTTGGTTACTGTAGCCTTGTAGTATAGTTTGAAGTCAGGCAGCATGATGCCTCCAGCTTTGTTCTTTTTGCTTAGGATTGTCTTGGTAATGCGGGCTCTTTTTTGGTTCCATATGAACTTTAAAGTAGTTTTTTCCAATTCTGTGAAGAAAGTCATTGGTAGCTTGATGGGGATGTCATTGAATCTATAAATTACCTTGGGCAGTATGGCCATTTTCACGATATTGATTCTTCCTATCTATGATCATGGAATGGTCTTCCATTTGTTTGTATCCTCTTTTATTTCATTGAGCAGTGGTTTGTAGTTCTCCCTGAAGAGGTCCTTCACATCCCTTGTAAGTTGGATTCCTAGGTATTTTATTCTCTTTGTAGAAATTGTGAATGGGAGTTCACTCATGATTTGGCTGTCTGTTTGTCTGTAGGAATGCTTGTGATTTTTGCACATTGATTTTGTATCCTGAGACTTTGCTGAAGTTGCTTATCAGCTTAAGGAGATTTTGGGCTGAGACGAGGGGGTTTTCTAAATATACAATCATGTCATCTGCTATCTACAAGCCAGCCAGATTTAGATGTGTTACTCTAGGACACCTGAAAAAACTTATGGGCCCTTTGGGGGTGGCTGGGATGTCTAACCCCAGAGATGTGAGCGGACCCAGAGAGCTGAGCCAATGATGGGAGATTGACAAAAATACCTGCAAAGTTTCTCAGTCAGGTAGGAGTATTCGAAAACATTGTTAAGCTGTGTTTGAAAGTAAATATAGTTCTCTGGGCCAGAAGAATGGAGAAATGGAAGGAGACAGGGTGGGAAGAGACAGAAGATAAAAGTGAGAAGGAAGGAGCAGAGAAAGACATTTGGAAGGACATCAGAATGAAACAGGAAGAGAAAACCTAGGCTTTTCCTGTCTAATGCTAGATATTTGGCCCCTTTACTCACAGGTGCTAGCTATAACAAAATAGCATTTCTGCCCACCCCACCTCCAGTTTGCACAAATACACACTTCAATGTGAAACTTACAACTTCGAATGTTTACATCAAAGCAAGAAGAAAAAACGGAAGTTATTTTTCTGCTATAAATGTAAGTTATTCCTCTTGTCCTCTTCCTTGGTTTGCAGGGCCTATGAATAGTTAGTATAGTACTCAGCATCTGCTTCTAAGAACCACCTTGGCCAGCTCCATTAAAAATGTCATATATTAAGAGAGCTCATATAGTGCAATTGGAGCATAGTATTGTTAGTTGTTTCTTAATCTAATCCACTGTCTTTAGATGCTAGGAATGAGAATTAGTCAGAGTCTAATCTCTCCAGGGATGTTTTCTTTCCAGGCAAGCCTGGTTTGTCTCCAGTAGAAAAATGGATGAAATCCAATCGTGGCGTGATATGACAGGAAAGGAAAGGAAAAGAAAGGCCAACAGGGTTGAGAGAGGCTCAGAGAATGCAAATGGTCATAGAATGTTGAGAAATCCTTTTTTTCTAGAATCACCAGAAAATGGGGAGCTCCTTTCTGTTTAGAGTCGACATGACCAATCCCAATCAGTTGATGTGGCTGGGCTAAAATAAGCCTCAGTGATTGCCGGGGACCCAACTGAGGAGAAAAAGTGTTGAATGCAAAAAGAAGAATAAACAATGCCATGAGAAAGATCTCATCCCTGTGCATTATTTTACTTTTTTTTTTTTTGACAGGCTCTCACTCTGTCACCCAGGATGGAGTGCAGGGGTGCGGTCATGGCTCACTGCAGCCTCGACCTCCTGGCCTTAAGTGATCCACCCAGTTCAGCCTCCCAAGTAGCTGGGACTACAGACACTCACTACCACGCCAGCTAATTTTTTGTATTTTTTGTAGAGGTGAGGTTTCACCATGTTGCCCAGGCTGGTCTCGAACTCCTAGGCTCAAGCACTCCTCCTGCTTCAGCTGCCCAAAGTGCTAGGATTACAGGCGTGAGCCACCATGCCCAGCCAGCTTCTTTTACTTTAAAACAATTGAATATTAGTCAGGGCATATACTCAGAATCAGAATTTCTGCACTCAGAATTCTTTTGACTTTTACTTTTCGCACCCAGTTATCCACTGATCTCTTTCCCTTAGAAGCTCCACACTAAGTCCTATATATAAAGATCTAGGCTAGGTGCAGTGGCTTGCACCTGTAATCTCAGCACTTTGGGAAGCTGAGGCAGGAGGATTGCTTAAGCCCAGGAGTTTGAGGTCAGCCTGGACAACATAATGAGACCCTGTCTTGACAAAAAAAAAAAAAAAAAAAAATTAGCTGAATGGATGTGGTGGTGCTCCCTTGTAGTACCAGCTACTTGGAAGGCTGAGGGAGGAGGATGGCTTGAGCCCAGAAGGTTGAAGCTGCAGTGAGACATGATCGCACCCCTGCACTCCAGCCCAGGTCACAGAGTGAGACCTTGTCTCAAAAAACAAACAAACAAAACAGATCTAGCCTGGGCAACAAGATGAGACTCCATCTCTACAAAAAAGAAAAAAATAAAATACAAAAGTCTAGTGCTATTATAAAAAATTACCCATTCCAAAGGAGAAAACAGAAAGCTTCTCTCTGAGTCTCATGTAGCCACTGCAGCTCATTATTCACCTGCCTTAATGACAAATTGTACCTTTGTCTACATAGAGTTCCTGCAAACACTTCTAAGCCAGAGTAAAGAAAATATCAAATATAGACAGGAATGGAATCTATAATTGTACTGTGGACTGATAGCATATCACGAGCTGTGTGGGTCACAGGCACACCATGCTGTGTATCCCTCACAGGGGAAGGAGGGCATCTGGGGATGAAATCTGGAGGAAAGAACAGATGGAGGGTTGATGAAGAGAAGAGATGGAGGAAGGCAGCAGGAAGTGGCCCTGAAGTTAAGGCTCTGCCACAAAGAATAGCACAAACTGGGGGAGGCTCTGGAAAGTGGCTTGGATGCATGGAGATAAACTAAGAATCTGAGTATAAAATGTTCATTTTTGGAACCCCTGGTGTATATATGTAATTAGCATGCTAAGGGCCAATCTGAGGGCAAAATAGGGCCTCCTGTCTCTTATTCTTCTGTTCTTTTTGCCTCTGTTTCCTTAGAAACAAATCCATCAATATCTGAGAACCCCATCCAAGAGAGAACCGCTTTGAAGATATTCAATTCCCAAGTGTTTTGAAGGCAGATGCCAGCTATGCCAAATGAGTCCTTGAAAGACCTAAATCATTTCCTGATTTAAAGCAGTACGTAAAAAGCCTACCCATCTTTCATGGTAGGATGAGGTATAATCAAGTGCTCAGATGATTCAAATCTTGTGACAATGAGACTGAGGTTCTGGGCTCAAACCCCCTGTGGCCTGTTTGATTCTCTCCTCCCCAGTTCCAAGCAGTAGAGACTGTGCTCCTGTCCACAAATTGGTCCTCCTGACCTAGTTGGTTATCATACAAGAACAAGCCACAGATCATATGAGATTCTGGGCAAGGGTCACAGTCATATAGGGCTTAGTTGGTCAGGCGCTGCATTTAGACAGATCTGTGTTGAAAATTTGTCCTTCTACTCATTACTAGGGGCACCTTAATCGAATTACCCTCTAAGCCTCAGTTTCCACCCCCCATGGTTAAGAATTTAGCACATAACTACTCAATCCATCATACCCGTTACTATTCTTATCATTGTTAATAATGGGTACAGATTGAGATCTAAGTGTAAATTTGGAAGCTGATCGCTACTGCCATGCTCCCCTCAAGAATTCTCAGAATGGTGGCACATGCCCATAGTCCCAACTACTCGGGAGGCTGAGGTGGGAGTATTGCTTGAGCCTAGCAGTCTGAGACCAGCCTGGGCAACATAGCAAGACCCCATTTCTATTTTTAAAATTCTCAGAAGTGATGCAAATTCACCTGACCCAGGGACAACCTTTAATGCACCTCAAGAGGGGATGTGATTATCAATACTACTTAGTCATCTCAAGTCAGATGAAATCTATCTCCTTTCCCCAGCTGACTGCACCACTGGAACAAAGATCAAAGCTCTTGGCCTGTCGATGAGGTTGATAGCTTTATCTTCACATGTAACATGGAAGAGATAGTACCAGATTAGGGTAGGGGACTTGTCTAAATCTAGAATGGATGTGGCCAACAGCTCTCAGAATTCTCCAGGGGTTCCCCAGCTAGCTTTCCAAAACTGCTTTCAGCATATTGATTCCTGACAGCATTGCACTTCAAGAAAAGAGCAACTACAAACTGCCAGCTTGCCCACATCTCAAAATCAATCACACATGTAGCAGATGCTTGGGTTTCTCTCTTTCTTTTCCTCTTCCTCCCCTGCAGGAAAGTGTGTGGTTTCTAATAACACTCCTGCTATGTTGTGGCAGGACAGGATGTCAGTTGCACCTGAGGCTACAGAAGTAAAAGGGTATTCAACAGAAAATTGGCCTACTTAACCCACTTGGGGTAGATTTGATTTCTGCCTTAGTATTAAAGCATGAATATCTGTAATTGAAAATGGGCATATCCCTAAAGCAAACAATTATTGAGTGACTTACTTGCCAGACAGGGTACTAGCTAGTCTCCACACAAAGCACTTCACTGATTTTCACAACCACCCTCCAAGGTGGATACATGAAAGAACATATCACATATGAGGAAAAAGGCTCTGAGAGGTGAAGTCACTTGCCTCGGATTACAAGAGTTTATCATTGGCAAGGATTTGAACCTGCACCTCTCTGATTTCAGATCCAATCTGTTCATTTACTTTGTTATTCAAATATTGATTCATGAAATAAACTTGATATTTACTTTATGTAAATTTCACCCTCAGGGACTTAAAATATTTCTTGCAACATCCAACTTCTGCAAAAACAAGGGATTTGCATTTATGCATCCTAATGCTTGAAATATATGTTGTCTGTGAAATTTTAGCTATAAAATACCTGTTTGTACATATTACCTAGCACACAGTGGCACTCAATACATGTTTATTAAAACAACAACAACAACAACAACAACAACAACAACAAGGGAATGTGAAGAAATGCAGGCATTGGAAATGAGTCTTCCTCAGGAAGATGCTGGGTCTTCTATCTTCCATGCATCTGTGACTAGCTTAGCCTGGAATGAATAGGTTTATGTCTCGATTCAGTGGAGCAATTCCTTCATTACTGTATCATGGCCTAGACAGAAAGGAGGAAAAATGAGCAAGGAATCCAAGATTCTAAAGCACAGCCTGAATTTGTAAGGCCAGTTTTTCACATCAACATTCCCAGTTGAAAGGAATATTAAAGCTAGAAAGGGCAAGGCACGGTGGCTCACACTTGTAATCCCAGCACTTTGGGAGGCAAGGCAGGAGGATTGCGTGAGGCCAGGAGTTTGAGACCTGGAGTATGCAAAGCCTGGTCAATATGGTGAGACCCTGTCTCTTCTTATTAAAGAAAATATAAACAAAGAAAAAATATAATAAAGCTGGAAGGGGACTTAGAGGTGAGTGACTGAAATCCTTTCATATTCTAAAAGACAAAACTGAGGCCCAAAGAGTGACTTGCTCAAGCTAGTCAAATCCAACCCAGGTGTTCTGGTCACCATTTCCCTCATGTACTTTCAACTACATGATACTGCCACCCAGCCAAGTTTTTCCAGGCTGTGTCAAGGGCAAGGCCAGCAGCCTGAGTCCTGAAGAGTTCTCTGGCTTGCCCAGTATGCCACAGCAAGTTTTTGGCTCTGCCTGAGACCATGACATTTAACCACAGACCTTTCTTGGAACCCCTGGAATAAAGACTGCAGCCTGACTCCTTCATGATTTAAATAGCCAAATAATGCCAAGTTGAGTTTTTTATGATAAGGTAAGTGGCAGTTTAGGATTACAAGTCAAGAAAACATTTATCCGATGATAGTCAATTAATAGAATTAAGGGAAGGTTTAAATTTGGAAGCCTGAGGAGTAATTTGTTAGTCTTGAACTTTGTTTCAACTTGGCTTGGGCTTTCTAGATTATAAGTAAATGTTTAATAATGTCAATATCTGTTTAAATGTTTAATAATGTCAATATCTTTAAAAAAAGACTTTTTTTTGTGCTGTCACTCAAGTTTTTTTTCTTACTATGTACTTGATTGTACATATATGTACACATATACACATATGTGTGTGTGTGTGTATATATATATATATATATATATATATGGCTTCCCTGTGAAAGCATGCTTTTCTCATTACTGTCTTATTAAGATTTAATGATAGCAATCACCTTTTGAGTTGATATATCGGCAATATTGCAAAGAGCACTCATGTATACAATATTATTTGTCCTGGGGATATCCTTGTGAAGCAAGGAGAGCTTGGGATGTGTATTTTTCTGCCAAATATGAGGAAAACGAAGCAGGAAGTGGGTTAGACAGCAAGTCAAGGACCCAAGGTTAGAACTTAGTTTGTTTCTCCTAGCACAGTGTTTTTTTTAACCATTAGGTCAGGTCTCTTATCAAGTGATACAGTGGGGAGCAAGTGAAAATTGCTGATAGAGGGATCAAGTAGGTTAGAAGTTGGAGATCCAAACAATGAAGTAAACTGTCAAACAAAACTAATCCACCAGATACTAGGGAACCATATGGAAAAGTTAGCTTGGTATCTAGAGACTATGGGAGACTTACAAATAAAGTTCAAAGGTTGAAGGACAGAGTTATAGAAAGGAAATACAATTAAACCAAGAAATAAAAGGCAGGGATGGTGATTCTCTACCCATCAAAGCTCGATTAAAGAATTCTGCACAGTGGGGGAACTCAAGTTATTGTTGCCTCATGCTGGAGACTCTGAATGGAGAGAGACAGTAAAGCTGCATCTATATGACTAGACTCATCAAAATGGTTGTATGGTTTCTATTATGGGGAGAAGAGCTAGCATGTAGCAATGGACTTAGAAAAATTCAGAAATTTGGAATTGCCCTTAAAAATAAAATAGCTGGCAGGCTGGGCGCAGTGGCTCATGCCTGTAATCCCAGTACTTTCGGAGGCTGAGGTGGGCAGATCACCAGGTCAGGAGATCGAGACTATCCTGGCCAACATGGTGAAACCTCATCTCTACTAAAAATACAAAAATTAGCCAGGGCTGGTGGCAGGCTCCTGTAATCCCAGCTGCTTGGTAGGCTGGGACAGGAGAATCACTTGAACCCAGGAGGCAGAGTTTGCAATGAGCCAGGATCACACCACTGCACTGCAGCCTGGGCGACAGTGTGAGACTCCATCTCAAAAAATGAATAAATAAATAAAATAAATTAAATTAAATGAAATTTAAAAATAAAATAGCAAGGAAAAGGAGAGCAGCTGTGTCCAGTTTGTGTTATTTTGGGGTCAGCCATGGCATTCTGGGCTCAGTTCTGATGGGGAGTACAGGGGAGTATGAGGACTTTACTGAACTTTCACAAAGTAGGGTTGCACCAGGAGTGCCCTCCCCGCCACTCACACCCCTCACCTGCCAAGTATTAATCATGTTCTTTGGGATAATTCTGAAACTGGGAGGATCAGAATGCTTCCCATGCTCCCGGAGTCTAGAGGCTGAACTTACTGCAGCACACACTTTCCTCTTATTCCAGGAAGCTGGGTTCTGTTGCTTCCCAGATTGTGTGAGGTTGATGTATTCCAAGTGTCTTGAACAATTCTGTAGACATATGCTATGGGGACTCCATTGTTAATATCAGCTGTGGGATCACCACTGGAGTTATGGTGCCAGGGGTGGAGAAGGGCTTCTTGGCAACAGCGGTTCCCAGCTCTGCAATTAAAGACCTGAGCTTTGTCCTGAGTCTGATTGGTTTAGCATCTTCTACATTCTTAGCATTCATTTCCTGACATAAGAAGTGATCTGATGAGCCTCACAGACAGAATGCTGAGCAAAATAAGCCAGACACAATGAATTAAATGCTGCACAATTCCATTTAAATGGCATTCAAGAGTAAGCAAAGTGAATCTATGGTGATAAAAATCAGAACAATGGTTACCTCTGGGGGTAGGGATTGACAGGGAGGTGGGCATGAAGATCTGGGTGGTGATTACAGTGGTGTATACATTTGTCAAACTCATGGAGCTGTACACTTACAACTAATAATGCATCTTAGTGTATGTAAATTAAACCTCAAGAAAAAAGAGAAATAAATTAGGCCAACCACAGTGGCTCACACCTGTAATCCCAGCACTGTGGGAGGCCAAGGCGAGTGGGTGTGAGCTAAGGAGTTCAAGACCAGCCTGGGCAACATGGTGAAACCCCATCTCTATTAAAAAAAAAGTACAAAAATTAGCTGGGCTTGGTGGCACAAGCCTGTAGTCCCAGCTACTTGGGAGGATGGCTTGAGCCAGGAAGGTGGAGGTTGCAGTGAGCTGAGATTGCCTGGGAGAAAGACCCAGACCCTGTCTGATAAATAAATAAATAAGTAAATAAATAAAAAAGAAAGAAAGAAAGAAATTGAAAGCAGTGATGTCTTAATGGACAGTCAGCTCATCTACCAAGAGCAGTATTGTGTATGGGTTCGGGTTACTGGCTTTGGAGCTAGCAGATCTGGGATAAAATCCCAGCTTTGGCACATACAAGCAGTATGACTTAAGCATACATTTTCACATCCATAAAATGGGGATTAAAACAATAGTACCTATTGTTCCAGGCTGTTTGTCATAAGGCTTAAATGAGATACTGTATGCAAAGCACTCAACCATTTAATGGTGTTTGCTCACCCTTAGTTAGATTTTCTTGCTTTATTGACTAGACCCATGGTAGTTCCCAATCTTAGTTTAAAAAAAAATATCCATACTGGCTGGGCGTGGTGGCTCATGCTTGTAATCCCAACACTTTGGGAGGCTGAGGCGGGCAGATCACCTGAGGTTAGGAGTTCAAGACCAGCCTAACATGGTGAAACCCCTTCTCTACTAGAAAATACAAAAATCAGCCGGGTGTAGTGGTGGGTGCCTGTAATCCCAGCTACTCAGGAGACTGAGGCAGGAGAATCGCTTGAACCCAGGAGGTGGAGGTTGCAGTGAGCCAAGATCATGCCACTGCACTCCAGCCTGGGTGACAGAGCGAGACTCTGTCTCAAAAAAAAAAAAAAAAAAAAAATTCATACTAAGGGTCTACTCCCAAAGCTTCTGATTGTATTGGTCTGGAGTGGGGCCCCCAAAATCAGTATTTTTAAAAAACTGGCCAAATGACTCTAAAACAGCAGTCCCCAATGTTTTTGGCACCAGGGACTGGTTTTGTGGAAGACAATTTTTCCAAGGACTGGTTGTGGGGGAGCAGGGTTAGGGGGCGTGGTTTCAGTATGTTTCAAGAGGGTTACATTTATTGTGCACTTTATTTCTATTATTATTACACTGTAATAGATAATGAAACAGTTTATACAACTCACCATAATATAGAATCAGTGAGAGCCCTGAGCTTGTTTTCCTGCAACTGGATGGTCCCATCTGGAGGTGATGGGAGACAGTGACAGATCATCAGGCATTAGATTCTCATAAGGAGTGCGCAACCTAGATCCATCACATGCACAGTTCACAGTAGGGTTCATGCTCCTATGAGAATCTAATGCTGCCACTGATTTGACAGGAGGCGGATCTCAGGCAGTAATGTGAGTGATGGGGAGCTACTGTAAATACAGAAGAAGTTTCGCTTGCTTGCCCACCACTCATCTCCTGCTGTGCTGCCCAGTTCCTAACAGGCCACAGACTGGTATGGATGTGTAGTCCAGGGGTTTGAGACCCCTGCTCTAAAGTGCTGGAGCCAGAGCTAACATCCAGTAGGTTAGATTTATTACATCCCCAATCAAACGTTGCCTCTTCCTCTATGAACATGTTCCTGGCAATTCCTGCTCCTGGTGTTTTCCCTCTTTTCTGAACTTTTTTTTTTTTAATTGAGGCATTACTGACATACAGTAAAATGTACAACTCTAAAGTGTGCACGCTATGTAGGTTTACATATGTATACATCCATGTAACGTCACCCAGATCAAGACACAGAGCATTGCTGGCATTCCAGGAGGCTTCCTTCTTTTCCCTTCCCGTCAGTATCTCTAGGGTATCTGCCATGCTGACCTTTCTCCCCATAGATGGCTTTACTTGGTGTTGAACTATGCCCGAATTCTTCTCACTCTCCTTGTTGGTAAAACTCACTTGACACATACAAGACTTGTTTTTGTGGTAGCAGCTCATATTTTCTTGGCTTGTGTTTATACTTCCCTTATTTATTGTTTTCTAACCTCCCTTGTTTGTGAGTATCTCCCTAGCTGAATTTTAAGCTCCTTGAGAGCAGACATTGCTCACAGGCAATAGAGCATTCCTATGAACATAATAGAGACTCAGAAAATACTTACGGAATGAATGCTGGTGTCGAATGTTTTGCATGGTGGCAGAAGCAGTAAGCAGACAGTCAAATTAAGACAAAGACTTCTCCATCCTCCGTACATATGCAGTTTATTTTTACTGCTAACACTTCATATAATGTTGGGAGTGTGCATTGTTTTTTGCTTGTGAAAGATCATGTATGCATTCGACTCTCAGGTTCCATTGTGGACAGAGTGGTAGGAGTTGATTCAAAGAATAAAGTGCAGGAGGAGAAAAGGTAAGATGATGAAGTCAAAGGAACGAGCTTGCTCTGGCTCCTACTGTTGAAAGATCACTGGACCGGGAGTTAGAACCTCAAGTTCTAGTCCTCACTCTGCCACTAACTTGTGTGACCTTAGGCAAGTCACTTCACTTGTCTGAACCTCAGTTTGTCTGTGGTACAACAGAGGTAATAATTTCTGACACTTTGCACTCCACAGTAGGTCAGCTGTGTTCATAGCTGGGAGGCACTTTGGCCAAAAGGATTTAGAGCATTGTCTCCCCAGACTCGTATCTCCAAGTCAGGTAGGTAGATTATCTTTCTGCTTTAAGATTCAAACCAGACTGGGATAAAAAGGTGGGAAGGTTGAGTTCGTAGAATCATAGAAGATTAATGCCAGCAGGTATTTTAGAGACCATTCTAGTCCAACCCTCTCATTTTGCTTCTGAGTACACAGAAGCACAGAGAGATTATTTTCCCCAAGGTTTCACTGAACCAAGCCTGGATTCTGGGTTCTGTTTTCACTGTTGTGCTTCAAGGATCTACTTAAAAAGCAAAGTTGATTTGCTCTTGTTACTGGTTGGCGACAAGAAAGCTCTGGCCTGTATCCCAGCAAAGATATGATCAGGACTTTTGCCTGCAGCTTTTGCAGTTCTAAATTCAACATACCATTTCACCTCAATGATTACCTGCCTTTTACTTATGGGGACAACAATCTCCTAGTGCTTATTTAGTGCCTACTAGGAGTTTGCCACTCTGCTAGGTGCTGTGGGTGGGGTTTAGAAAAGATTAAGATCCATTCCCAGCTCTCAAAGAGCCTGGTGTGGGAGACAAGAGTCACAATGAGAGAACAATGGAAGGCAGTATGTGATTCAGAATAAAATGAGTAGTGCAGGCAATAAATGCTGTACAAGTTCAGAGGAGGAAGAGAGCTCCAGGAGCTGAGGGAGGGGGATTGGCGGGAGTGAAATTTTACGTGGGCTTTGAAGGATGGTAGGATTGTTTATGCAAATGTGGGGGAGGGCGCTGAATTTGAGGTTGTGTGTGCGTGCACGTGCTTGGGTGTGTGTACACATGCAAATGCAGGGATGGGTAATAATAGGGAGCACTTAGTGAACACTCTCTATGCACCAGACACTACCTTATGGTCCCCAACATTCAGCTCATTTGACTGTGCATAACCTCATCAATTTGATAATAGTATCTTTCAATTAATAGATGAGGCAATTGAGGCACAGGGAGGTTGAGTAAATTGTCCAAGGTGACACAGCAAGTAAATAATATAAGTGGGGTTAGATTCGAATCCATATCCTAAAAACACTTTGTTATTCTACTTGTAAACCCAGAATAAAATTTTAAGCCACCTAAATGACTGAACAGACACACCCCCCAACACACACCCCCTACCTTGGCTAAGAGGACCTGGAAAGAAAACTTGAAAAACTAGCTCAGGCTGGCCAGATGCGGTGGCTCATGCCTATAATCCCAGCAGTTTGGGAGGCTGAGGAGGGCAGATTACCTGAGGTCAGGAGTTCAAGACCAGCCTGGCCAAAATGGTGGAACCCAGTCTCTACTAAAAATACAAAAATTAGCAAGGCACATGCCAGTAGTCCCACCTACTCGGGAGGCTGAGGCAGGAGAATCACTTGAACCTCGGAGGCGGAGGTTGCAGTAAGCCGAGATTGCACCACTGCACTCCTGTCTAGGGGATAGAGTGAGACTCTGTCTCATGGAGGTTGTACTTTTTTTTTTTTTTTTTTGCTTAATGGGTATAGGAATTCTATTTGGGGTGATGAAAACTTTCAGAAATAGAGTAGTGATGGTTGCACATTGTGAATGTGATTAAAGTCATTAAATTGTACAATTAAAAATCGTTAAAACAACTAGGTGCAGTGGTTCATGCTTGTAATCCCAGCACTTTGGGAGGACGAGGTGGGTGGATCACTTCAGGCCAGGAGTTGGAGATCAGCCTGGCCAACATGGTGAAACACTGTTTCTACTGAAAATTCAAAAACTAGCTGGACATGGTGCATGCCTGTAATCCCAGCTACTTGGGAGGCTGAGACAGGAGAATTGCTTGTACCCAGGAGGCAGAGGTTGCAGTCAGCCAAGATGGCACCACTGCACTTCGGCCTGAGCAATAGAGCGAGACTCCATTTCAAAAAAAAGAAAAGAAAAAAATAGTTAAAACAACAAATTTTATATTTTGCCACAATAAAAAATCATTAGAAACCTTGACAGAAACCATCACAAAATTTCCCATGTTCAAAAAACCTCAAGGACATTCTTCATTATACCCCCTCTCTTTGGAGTTTATGCACAATTGATCAGCATTCACATTAAAATAGAGATCACAAGACTGACAAAACAGACTCTTCGTGACAATAAAATACCAAATTCTAACCTGACCCTGGTATAGCACCACATGACAGAAAGCAGGCCCTGAAGGAAATCAAAGTATTTTACCCCAAAATACATTTCTTTGACATATTTTGAAATGGCCTTGCAAAGCTATCTCTTGTGGAGAAAATCTACATTCTATAGAGAATCTCCTTCCCTTTCCAGGTCCTTTCATGATCCAGGAGAGATTTAACTAAGAGTCGGACACGTTTTAAGGTCCAATAAGAGATTTTACATCTATTCTCTCTGAAGGTTGCTACCTGTAGGCTTCATCTACATAGCAAGAATCTTGGCTTCCACAATACCCGTTATCTTAAGCATTTCTTTCTGCTGACTTCAACTCTTTACTTTAAATAAGCTTAACTTTTTCAACCAGTTGCTAGTCAGAAGTCTTTGAATCCACCTATGACTGTGAGCTTCCCCCAACCACCTGAGATGTCCCGCCTTTCCAGGCTGAGACCAATGTATACCTTACATGTATTGATTTATATCTTTGCCTGTAACTCCTGTCTCTCTAAAATGTATAAAACCAAGCTGTAATCCGACCACCTCGGGCACAGGATCTCAGGACCTTCTGAGGCTGTGTCACATGTCATGGTCCTCACATTTGGTGCAGAATAAATCTCAAATATTTTACAGAGTTTGGCTTTTTTCTTCAACATGCCTGTGAAAAAGGAATTTATGGCTCAATTTAGAAAACTGGCCTGGCTACAGTCATTATTAACCATAGTCATTGTTGCAAACTCGGGACAGTCTAGGCCAAATTCTCAACAGAAGCTCAGCATGGAAATTGGAGGGATTACTGAAGCCATTGGCTAAGTGCTATATCCTAATTCTTGCTTCCTTGAAGATAGCAACTTGAGGTTTTGGGATGCTGTATTCCATTGCTAGGTGCTCCCCAGCTTTGTCCTTAATGTTCCTTGGTTATGTTGCTGAGGATTTAACAAAACACTTAAGGAGAATGAACTAGTGAGCCTCTGAATCAAGCCTTGTTTGTTGTTGTTTATTAATTGGCACTTGTATTACTGGAAAGTGGTCTGGATGCAGACCCCAAGAGAGGGTTCTTGGACCTCTAGCAAGAATTCGGGGCAAGAAAGAATTTGGAGTAAAGTCAAAGCAAGTCTATTAAGAAAGTAAAGGAATAAAGAATGGCTACTCCATAGGCAGAGTAGCAGCTTGGGCTGCTCAACTGATAATTCTTATGGTTATTTCTTGATTATATGCTAAACAAGGGGTGGATTATTCATGAGTTTTCTGGGAAAGGGGTGGGCAATTCTCAGAACTGAGGGTTCCTCCCCCTTTCAGACCATATAGGGTAACTTCTGGATGCTGGTGGGAGTGACTTTTAGCATGCTAATGCGTTATAATTTGCATATAATGAGCAGTGGGGACGACCAGAGGTAACTGTCATCACCTTTTTGGTTTTAGTGGGGTTTGGCCGGCTTCTTTACTGCATCCTGTTTTATCAGCAAGGTCTTTGTGACCTATAATCTTGTGCCGACCTCCTATCTCATCCCGTGACTTGGAATGCCTAACTTTTTGGGAATGCAGCTCAGTAGGTCTCAGCCTCATTTTATCCAGGCCCTGTTCAAGATGGAGTCGCTCTGGTTTTAACGCCTCTGACACTTGGAGAACATCAGGCCTATGGTAGATGTTGTACAAAACTTGGAGTCAGACAAGGCTACCTGGCTGTACTTGTTCGGAAAACCAGACTTGGAAAAAACGGGAGGGCGATGGCCTGATAATACAGTAGATTGCATTTTATGTTTTGAGCCTGGCTTGCAGCCAACATCCAAAAGTGTTTCCTAGGCAAGGTGCCTAACTGTGTTTTTCTGGATATTCTTCTAACTCATCGTGAGTCTTCAATAAATATTAAATAAACATGAGGAAGGTCCTGAGAAGGTCCTTTTACTGACCCTTGTATCAAGAAAAGCAAACAGCCGATCGGTAAAAAGCAGCAGGTAGGAAGAGGGGATTTTATTTCCGTCAGTTGCCCTTATCCAGGTTTTGGGCTTAGTGCTGCTCCTCCACACTCATATAGTCCTGGCTGGCTTTTCCACGCATAGGTTAGGAAGCAACTGCTCTCGGGAGGGGGAAGGGGGGAAGAGGGGGAGGGAAAGAGGTCACGGGAAGCCTCCCTTCCTCCCACTGGCCTACCATTGAAGGCCTGTCAGGAGAAAGGGGAGAAGTGGGAGAGGGAGAGGGTGTGGCAGGGGTGGTCTGTGTGGCAAGAGGTAGAGAGAAAATAGTGGATCAGAGCAGGAGGGGGAGGAGCAGGGAAATGAAGCTCCTGTCCTAGGCACTGAAGTGTGGAGTGGGGCTGTGGCTAGAAAGGGGAGAGAAGATGCCTTTCTGGCCTTGCATGAGTCGTGGCAGAAAGGAGGAATCGCGAAGAGGAGCCGGCCATACCCAGCACACACCCCGAAGCCAAGCTGCTCATTACTAGAAAGGCTTATTCCCCCACAAGAAGTTAGTGCGGGCCAGCTAAGTGCCTACTATGTGTGCAGTATAGAAAGAAGTGCCCTGGAGAACCAGGTCGCGGGAGGCGGAGCCAGTCAACAGGGCTTCACCGAGGGGGCGAATTCTGTACACGGTTGTGAAGGAGGGTGGCTGTGCACGCGTGCAGGCTCCGAGTGCAGAAGACGAGGCAGGCCAGGGAGGAGGCGGAAGGAGGCGGAGCCTGAGCCGGAGGAGGGAGAAGGAGGGAGGAGGAGGAGGAGGGAGAGCCGAAGCCGCGGAGGGTGGGAGGTGTGAATGGTGGACGGGTGAGGGGAGTGCCAGAGGCAGAAAAGGGAAGGAGGCGAGGAGGAGTAGTCGTGGCCCGAGGGCGTGTGGTGGGGCGAGAGCTGAACTGGACGGGAGGAGGGAGGCAGTGGCGGTGGCAGCGGAGAGGGGGAGGAGAGAGGGAGGGGAAGAAAGAGGAAGAGAGCGCGGCTGCTGCAGGGGGAGGAAGACGGGGAGGAGGAGCCGTGCGCCGCGGCGGCGGCCGCCAGGGGAACCGAGCGCCCGGCGCGGAGAGCGCGGGAGCGGAGCAGTAGCCCGATCCGGGGCCGCGGGCCGAGCTGCCGGTGAGTGAAGCCCCGAGGGGCGCGGCGGCCGGTCCCCGGGGCCGGGCGGGAGGCGCGGGAGGTTGCGGCGCCGGGGAGGAGGGAGGGGGGCCGGCTTTAGTCCAGGGGCCGGCTTTAGTCCAGCCCCCGGCTGGCCCGGCCTCCCGCCCTCCCTCTGGCTTCCTCCCTCCGCTGCCTGCGCGAGGGGGGCAGGTCCCGGGCGGGCCGCGGGCTGGGGGTGGTGCTGCCCGGAGGGCGGGCGTCTGGGGCCGGAGGGTGGAGCTGGGGGTTCGGGGGTGTACCCGGGGGCGGGAGGCTGGACAAGGACGGCTCTAAATTGGCTGGAGGGGCCCGTCGGCGGCGAAGTTGCTAGCTGGGGGCAGAGACGGCCACGCGGTTGCAGGAGTAAGAGATCCCTCTGTGGCGAGTGCGTGAGACGAGGAGTCCGGCGTCCCTGCCATCCCCGTCGCCCTCCCCGCCTGCCTGGCCCCGCTAGCTCCTCTCCTTGCCTCCGCGTGTCCCCTAGCTCTGACCCCTTTTGGCTCCCGGTTCGCTGCCGCAGCACTGCCGGGTCTCCTTGGCCCCCGCCCTGACCCTTTCGGCCTCCGGCTTCCCCTGACCCCTGCTTGCTTCGCCACTGCCCCGTTCCCGTTTTCTTCCCTCGCTAGTTACCCCTCCCGCTTCCTAATTCCCGGTGCAATTGCCTCTTTGAGACCTTTTTTTTTTTTTCCTCTCCTTCCTTTTAGATTGGCCAACGGCTCCTTTCAACCCTGCCTCGTTGGTGGCCACTGGAGAAGCGCGGGGGGCTCCCCCAGACAGCCGTGGGGACAAGTTAGAGCCAGCACTTTACCCCGGGCCTTGCGTGTAGCTTCCCCTCCCCTACTCTCGGTGCCCTGGTGTCTGGAGGGGGGTTGTGGGGGTGTGCCCGCCTTACATGGTCCACCACCCGGGCAACCCTCTGGGCTTGTGTTCCATCTCACTCTTGCTTCCTGTACTGTGGTCAAGGGGAACCACTTTGCATCATGTCCCGGTATAGCTACCAGAGTCTCCTGGACTGGCTCTATGGGGGCGTGGACCCCAGTTTTGCAGGCAATGGGGGCCCCGACTGTGCTGCCTTCCTCTCTTGGCAGCAGCGGCTGCTGGAAAGTGTGGTGGTCCTGACCCTGGCTCTGTTGGAGATCCTGGTGGCCCTGCGGCACATCCTGAGGCAGACGAAGGAGGACGGTAGGGGTAGCCCTGGCAGCCAGCCAGAGCAGGTGACCCAGCGGCCAGAGGAAGGCAAGGAGAGCCTGAGCAAGAATCTGCTCTTAGTAGCCCTGTGCCTGACCTTCGGGGTGGAGGTGGGCTTTAAGTTCGCCACCAAGACCGTCATCTACCTGCTCAACCCCTGTCACCTGGTCACCATGATGCATGTGAGTCTGTTGACTTTTTCCTGGGCATCCTAAGTGATAAGAGTCATTTATGTGCTCAGGACACTCCATAGTGTACAGCACCTCATCCCGGCGGGCAGGGGGACCTTTAAAAATGATTTTCCAACGAGTGGCTGCCTTTGTGCCGATTTCAGGTTTGGCTTTCTTTCACCTTTGCACAGTGCGTCAGCCCCACAGTGGAGGTGAGGAACCTTGTGCCTGAACCCTAGGAACGACTGGCACTCACCCTGGCTGCCCCTCCCTTCCAGCCCAGCCCAGCCCAACCCTGCCGTGCCCTGGGCTTTCACAAGCAGGAAGTCCAGCCCCAGCCAGGTGCCCTTTCTGAATCACATCAGTGGACCATGACCCAGCTCCCTTGCCTTCTGTGGTAGTTAATTTCCCAGGGGCCTGGTGACACTCTTTCCTGGAGGTGGTCGCATAAACTTTCTCATCTACACTGTGGTACTTTGGGGAAATACTTTTACAGGTTTCTCTTAATGACTCTTTCATTTGGGAGTGTATGCTCTTAGAGTGAGGTCTGCCTTTGCATTTTGAGGCATTGGAGCAGCACCAAGCTCCTACTAAATGAGTTCTGAAGCAGGTCCCCAGGCTGACATGTGAACTTTGGGCTGGTGATCACTATGGTGAGAGGGTATTTCTTTTTTTGCAAACCTCTCCATCCTATTACTGTCATTCTGTCTCCTGTGGTCATAGTCCAAGGGTGCTTAGGAAGCTGATTTCTTTACCTCATCGACTTCCACCCATTAGCGGTGCTAAGGAAAACAAATGGGATTGAAAAGGCAAGTTGCCAGATACATAAAAATAATCTGGGTGAGGACCAAGAGTGAGACTGTCTGTATTCAGCCTGTGTGGAGAGATGTTCTAAAGCTATAAAATCATGGAGGAGGAGGAAGAGGAGACTGGGAGAGCAATCAGTCTTTTTTAGATTTCAGGCTGTGGAAAACCGGGTGTGTTTTATTCAGGGGCAGTTTTGAAACCTGTCATTAGCATCTTTACTGCCTTTATGTTTGTAGAAGGTTATTCTTTGGAGACTTGTGACAGCCTAGCTTGGGGCAGGAGGTTGAGATTATTATCTCCATTTTACAGGCCTGGAGGGGTTTAGGAATGGCAGGTCATTTGCTTGCAGCCAAAAGATGAATTAGTGCCTGGGTTGGAAAGCAAACTCATCCACCTTGAGGTTGCAAGCTGTCAACCCCAAAGTGAGGGTGGCAGTGGGTGGTGGGGCAGTCCTGTGGGAAGACTCAGGCAGATGAGCACCACACTGTCTACCCATGGCTTGGATACTTGCTTGCACTGTGTTCCTAGGAACTCATTTGATTGCAGGCTTCTGGATGTGGTGAATGACCCCAGCCCCTTCCCTTCTTGCAGATATGGTAAGAAGGTATGGATAACTTTGGAATAAAGTGGCTGTTTTTGATTGGGTGGCTGTAAGCATCGGGGCTGGAGTGGGCAGCATTTTTTAAGAGAGGGCTTCTTAGGAAGTGATGCCATTCACAGGAAGTCCAGGGCTGTCCCAGCTAGACCTTCTGTGTAAATTTGAGCCAGTCTTCTTTCTTTCTTTTTTTATGAATGGGCTTTTTGTTAATGATAGGAAACAACGCATCTCAGCCGATGCTGTGTGAGGCTGTCGGGACAGGAGTGCTTTTTTAGGATGGCAGGTGGTGAGGGTCAAAGGGTGCATCTTCTACAAAGTGGTCTTGAGGCCTCTGGCAATCACATATCTAGAAGGTCAACAAAGGACTAAATTCAGCTTGACTGGAGCTGCGGCTGATGTGATGACGTCAAGACTGGCAACACCATGGTTTTTAGAAGCAAGATTTTTAGAGGCTCTCAGAAGACTCTGGAGACCTAGTGCTGGCATTAATTCATTGTATGACTTTGGAGAAAGTACTCTTCCTGGGCCTCAGTTTGCCTACCTGTGAAATGAGGCAGAGTTGCCCTCCTAGCTCTTGACAGTCTATGTGATTCTTGTCTCCATAAGTCGTAGATGGGTATGCAACAGAGAGCTATTCTGAAATGCTTTTGACCTCCTGTGTGGAAAAAAAGGAAGCTAGTTTCTTCTCTGTGGAAGTCAGGTGGCCAGTCCCCATTCATTGTTTTCTCCCTGTGTCTTCCCAGTAAAGTAAACTCAACTGGGCCATGCTTGGGAACTCATGCAGAGGATGATGGCACTTTAGGACTCTGAAGCCTTAGGATGGGGGCATGGAACAGAGCCATGCCGAGGAGTTCTTGAGCTCCATCAGAATTATGCTTCTTTGCCCTTTTCCCCTAAATCACTGCTTTGTATCATTTAAATAGTAACCCCTGGCATACCAGGAGACCTAGCCTCTGATTAATCCAACTTTCTATACCCTCCATAAGGCTTTTCCTGGGAAGCAGGAATGTATGGATTTTTAAAAGTTGATGAGTCCTAAAAAAAAAAAAATTAACAGCAGATGGTTGGAAATAATTTTCTGTCTTGGTTGCAGCAATGACCAATGATAGTATGTATACCCAGAATACCATAATACCTTGCATTTATCTAACAATTACTGTTTATAAGATACTTTCATATACATTGTTACTTTTAGCTTAGGCCTGGAGAAAGGGATGTTAAAATGTTTCCTGCAACAGTGTATATTCCAAAGAGGAGATACTATGTACAAAGAAATGTTTGGCAAGTGAACTAGCTGAATTAGGCTATGTTGTAGTGGCAAATTCTGTGGAATTTAGAAGTCCTAGCAAGGAAAGAGAGATATTAGCTGAAGTGAAAGGGATAGCTTAGCAGAGACATGTCTGATATGTGTCTCTCAACAGGATGACTCAGTTTTGGCTTTATAAAAAGGCCTTCTTCCTCAGAGAGTCAGTGTAAGTTTGTAACAAGGGAGGTATTGCTTTAGGCCAGGAAATAGATAAGTTGGAGGGAAATTGGTTAGTCTCCGCATCTCTCATTTTTCAGTCTGCAACATATTCATTCCCAAGGCCTTGTTACACAGGCTCTCATCATAGCCATGCTGCCTTTGAGTGACTGCCAACTCTAGTAGCATAAGGAAGGGCAGTACTTGTGTCCAAGTTCTGTTATTGATTAATATTCGTCCTGTCGGATTTCATTTTGGCCTTGTCTGATTTCTCAAACGTGTCCTGGGACTGTAGACTGATACAGGCATGTATGGTTGACCTAGCACTATCTCACAGCTAAGCCTCCAGCCAGAGATATTTGAGTGTTCTCAAGATCAGCAAGCACCAAGGTTACCACATGGTTGCTAAACCCCTTGCTAAATATCACTGGTGTCTATCAATTATACCAATAAGTATTTCTTCAAGCATGGCCAGTCCCTTTTTGCTTATGATTTTGGCAGGTATGGGTGACAGGGAGTGAATTTATGGAGTGACTGTACTGTTTACCAAAAATCACCCAGTAAGTTAGTGGCACAGGTGGCTTTAGAACTGAGCTGCCACAGTGGGAATCTGGCTTAGCAGGAAGAGATTCTCATAGCTATTTAAGTCTTAAAAATCTACAGTTTCTCAGCAGAAGGGTTAAAATGCTAGATAGTTTGACTGATTGTTGTAAAGACTGGTGGTCTTAATTTAGTGGCCCTTTACCCTCCTTGAGTCCAGTTATATTGTCTTTGTCTTAGAAACTTAAGAAAAAGATCCCATTTGGGATGTCTTGTTTAATTGTCCAATTCCTGTTGGTTCTGTATATGTCTGTGCCAACATCTCCTGATTAGGCACAGAACTTAGTGGGGTGCAGCATATGCAGTTTAACCCTCCATGTCTATGCGCCTAAGGCAGGCTGTATCCAGGCTGGACATTTGGCAAAGAATAATTGGTGCTGTTGACCCCTTAGTCCCAAGCTGTTGGTTTTTAGTGAGTAACACTGAATCCCATCCTTTTTTAGAGTTGCTGTAGCTATTTGATTTTTTGTCTTCTTTACAATATATTAGAAATCTAACTTCAACCAAATATGGCTTACCCGCTTTTGGTTCACTGTTTGATTTTCTTACTTCCTCTCTCCTTGCTAAAAGTATAGAATGACACACACTCAGAAAGTCCTGAGCTTTTTGTGAAACCCCTTGCAACTCACTGAATACACACTGTTGCATTCCAGTTGTTATGTGATGAATTTGTTTTAGAGAAGACCTGATGGATTTGAGAAACTTGGCTTTCTGTTTTCCCCCTTGACTTCAGACCAGACACACCTCCTCATTCTCCATCTGTTGTCTGGAGCACTGATTATCATTCCTGCTTGGAACTGAAGTTGGTGGGTAATAGGTACAATAAGGGATCCAGCCATCTGCTGACAGCTTATCAGATGGACTGCGTCCTGTGTCATCAGTCCAGGGGGATACAAGGGGATGATGTTTATATGGGCCTCACTAGTGAGGCATGACATTCCTTTTTAGTTTGTTTCTCCCCCCAAGGAAATTTGCAGAGAATTTTTCCATCTTTCATTGTTACAGTCATTGGGGGCGTCCATATAAAGAGAGGTGCTGTGGATTGGTGAATTCAACAACCCACAGACAGCCCCAGGATTTAAAATTATGATGCTAGTTTTGCTCATGGCTTGCTACAGGAACCTCAGCAAACTATTTAACCTTTTCCTATCTCAGTCTTCTCTGTGAAACGGGCCACATGGAAATGAAGCATTTGAATTCTCTGAATAATTATGTGGTCACTTAAACAGAGAAGCTGGGCAAAGCTGGTCAAAGATGGCAGAAGACCAATACAGTTTCAACTTCAGACTCAGAAACCGACAAAGCTCAACTCCTTATACCTTTCTTGATAGCTTCTAGAAGGCATTCCTCTAATCATTTTTGTTACTTTTCTCTGGATCCTTGCCTGTGTCTGGATACCTTTCTGATGCATGGCATATAAAACTGGACACTAACTCTTACCAGAGGTCCAGCCCACACCAAGCAGAGAGGAAGTATTTTTTTCCCAGTCTTTTCATGCCTTGCACCTGTTAATACAACTCAGCTTGCTTTTAAATAACAGTATGTTGCTGGCCCCTACTCAGTGGATGATCCACAAGCTCACAGAATTTTTATTCCTTTGCCACAGATGGGCCACCTTCTTCTCAGTCTTTGTGAGACTTGCTTTTAGTTTCCTCCCCCTCTGTAAATACTCCCCTGAAGATTCTCCTCTACGAAACCTTTCCATAGGAGCCTGACCTGACTCCATTAACACTTTTTGTCCTTTCCCAGCCGTCTGAATACATGTCAGAATGTTGGGCTCTTTAATGAATACCTTTGTATGCATGTAGGTAATCTGGTGTTTGGCCAGATCATTTGCTTTTTTTGTTTGTTTGTTTTTTGTTTTTGCATGTTTCTTTAATGTTTCTCCACCATTAGTGGGAACACTTTTTTAAAGTAAAGGAGTAGTGGATTTTTCCTTTGTAACTCCTTGCAGAGCTGAATATAATACTGTATATGCACATTAATTGTTTAATGTGTACCTGGATAATGGTGACTGAATGATTGATGGAACTGACTTTTTGCTTTCCTTTTTTCTTTCTCCACTGGTGGCCCTATGTTCCTATTAAGAGAATCTTCCAGCCAGGCACGGTGGCACACGCCTGTAATCCCAGACTTTGGGAGGCTGAGGCAGGCAGATCACGAGGTCAGGAGATTGAGACCATCTTGGCTAACACGGTGAAACCCTCTCTCTACTAAAAATACAAAAAATTAGCCAGGTGTGGTGGCACGCGCCTGTAGTCCCAGCTACTCGGGAGGCTGAGGCAGGAGAATCGCTTGAACCTAGGAGGCAGAGGTTGCAGTGAGCCGAGATCCCGCCACTGCACTCCAGCCTGGGTGACAGAGCGAGACTCTGTCTCAAAAAAAAAAAAAATCTTTCTGCCTGTTTTTTGAAATAGCCACAGGAGTGAGGCAATCTCAGCTCCTGCTCACACATCTTTTTGTAGAATTTCCATCACAAAGAATGGTTATTAGAATCTGTACTCTTGGCCCAAAGTGTCTGTTTGCTTTTCTCCCAATCAGGAAATTACACTGTTGGATCTTGATCTTAATCTCTTGGACATGCCAACTTTCTTGCTTCTTAATATCATATAAATAAAAAATGTTATTAAGCCAGAGACTTACTTTTCCTTTTTCTCCCCTCTTCTCTTTTTCAGTGGATACCTCATTGTTATGCCTCACTGAAATGAAGAGCCAGGTTTCTCTGCTTCTCCTGGTCTTTCATATATTTTGTTAAATTGAGAATGTCTTGTCTCACGTGCTCCTCTCCTGCCAGGAACTGGCTGAGTGAATGCGAAGAGACTCTGGATGTGGAAAGCGGTGATTGTCAAACTTTATTTGTAAAAGAGTCTCTTGGAAGCTTGTTATAATGCGGATACCTTGTTCTCTACACGGTGATTCTGAGCAGGTCTAGGGTGAGGACTGGAATCTGCATTTATACTAGCTCTTGGGTGATTCTAATGCTGGTCAGCCTTGGACCCCACTTTTAGAGACATTATCTAGTGGCTGAAGTAATTAGGTGGGAAGTTGGTTTCAGTGCCCATCCTAATTGAGCATGAGTCTGGGTGATCTGTGGGCAAGGCATTAAGTGTTCTGGTACCATCTCAATACCTGTTAAATAGTGTGATTCAGATTAGAGGATGAGGGCCCCAAGTTATTGTGAAGAGGGTTTTAAGGTAGCTGTAGAGTTCCACTGGCTTGTTTGGTGACTGTTAGTTATGTCAATGGAGTATTTCAACCAGGCCACCTTTATTACCTTCCAGTGATATATGGAATATATCCCTCCAGTCCTTCTATATCCCCCCGCTTTCCAGTCTCTAAGATCTGCAGGGACTAACAAGAGGGAATGTTGACACATGGTTTGTTGTATGCTAACTCTCTGTTTGCAGAACTGTTGTTTTAGATGTTCGTGGGAGTTTATTCTTTCTTGCGTTCACTCAACAGATATTTATCGAATGCCTATTGTGTGCCAAACATTGGTGCCAGGCATTGGAGATTCAAAGAGAAATAAGAAGCAGTCATTGTTGATGTACTTTCAAAAACAAAACCAAAAACAACAAAAAAAGAAGAAGTAGCCTTTGCCTTCATTTTGCTCACAGTTTTGATGAGATGGACAAGGAAATAGATCAACTAAATTACAACATTACATGTATAGTAACAGATTTGAACAAAGCATAGGGGACAGGGGTCTTTTTTTTTCCTAATGCAATTAAGGAAAGCTTCCTAGAAGAGGTGGCATTTGAGCTGGCTCATGTTAGCTCCATGAAAGCAAGGACCCTTGGTTTTTGTTCTCTTAGTGCCTAGAACAGGGACTGGCTCTAGTAGGTGCTCAATAAATGTATTTGAATGCATAGGAATTCATTAGGTGACGGAGGAAGGAAAGCAATTCTAGGCATAAGAAACAATAAGTGCAAAGGCTATGTGCTATCTCCCCATTTCTCCTATTTAATATCTATTCACTTACCCAGGGTTCAAGTAGACAGGAAGAGGATGGATGTGGAGAGCAGTGATTATCAAACTTTATTTGTGAAAGAATCCCTTGGAAGCTTGTTATAATGTAGATGTCTAGCTCTCTTCATAGCAATTCTGAGCAGGTCTAGGATGAGGATGGGAATCTGCATTTATAACAAACTCCCAGATGATTCTAATGCCTGTGAGCCTTTGACCTCACTTTGAGAGATCCTACCATAAGTTCGCAGAGTTGCTTCCTCCTTTACAGAAAAGTGTCTCAACTGTAACCTGGAATTATTTGCTTATTATTATCAGGGGTAGATGTCTTACTTCTCCCTTGGCCAACTAAGTGAAACTCTAGGAATGCTCTGTCATTTCTAGGCTGTTGATAAGCGATCTGCAGATGCCCTTGAATCCTCGATAGGGGATGAGATAGAAAATTGTGTTCTCTGTGCTGTCTCAAGGAGGGCCCACACTGTCAACAACAGAGGCACAGAACATTGGGGTAAGTGAACAGACATTAAATGTGAGAAATGAGGAGATAGCAGGCATCCCACCTGCAACCAGTAGATGCTTTTTAGTGGCTTGTGGATGGTTGCTGCTCTAAAGTCCACAGCAGCACTAATGAAGTGTGGTGCCATCTTTCTACCTTTCTTTTTCATATCTCTTCTTCCCTGTTTCCAAGTCTGTCCACCTGATCCACCCCACACAAGCTCCAAAACAATCCTTTCTATAATTCAAAACGCCCATCTCATCAGAGGAGATGATAGCCATGGGGGATTAGGAAGAAAGCAGTTTTATTTCAGAGGTTCATACTGAAATGTGAGTGGACAGACTCCACTGGGCGTCAGGGAGAGGATGAGTTTTAAAAAAGGGCCTTGTTACCCTAACATTATATCTAATTGGTAGACTGTGTCTAGTGTTTTTAAGCGGATGTCCTTTCTCATGTGCCTTGCTCAGGTTTTGGCCTCTTCTCTCCCGCTAAAGCCCCTGATCAGGAGAACTGGAGTTATCCATGCCTTGCCACCCTACATGCTGACCCCCAGGGTTTCATATTAATGTAAATCTCCCTCCACAGTGCTTGGATGCAGCAGTTAATCTGAAGGCCTGGCGAGGACCCCTCTTCTGGGCACCAGTCAGTCCTCTGTGTTTACTCAGCTGTTTCCTGGCTACACAGGGCAGCGCTTGCACGTCTGTCAGTTCATGGGCATCAAGGCACTTGGACCTGTTACCAGCATGAGATCCTGAAGGGAAGGGTTTGGGGGATCTCTTGATTGGTTTTGGTTCCTGTCTAGTAGCTGCTGGAGGAAATGGCAGAGGGAGGAAGGATAATATGAGTTTTATTCTGAGCTGGGTGGTGTTGAGGGAAGGGAATGGATTGCAGGAGCCAGGAGGTCAGACAGGATTGGCCTGTTTGGCAAAAACAGTGCAAGCTCTGCCCTGTGGCCATGTGTTTAGGTGGGTAGGAGAGGGAGGAGTGAGATCATCTGGAGGGGAAAGGAAGCATGGTACCATCCTAATTCTAGCCCAGTGCCTTCAGTCTCCCCATGTCCATCACATGCCAGTACTGGTATAAAGTCAGGGTGTATTTTGCCTGTGAATTGAATTGTCTTTGCCAATCGATCAGCTGTGTTTGCAGAAAGACTCTGACTGACTGTGTTCTGGCTGTTGCTAGCAAAGAGACATTTCATTCAGGTGCTGATTAAATAAGGTGCAGAGCCAGATTGCACATTAAGGCCCTTAACTATGGCTCTGGGAGTCCTGGGTAAACACTTATTAGATGTTCTGGGCAGAGCACAAAAAGGCTGGTAGTCAGGTGTTCTCTTCAGAAATCAGGTTGAAGGAAAATGGGGTAAAGAGAGACTTCTATAAAGAGTTTTGATCTTCTTTTCTTACATTAATCAGATCTGAGTGGCTGGTGTGTACACATCAGGGCCAGATAAGTTTCCTCATTGGCATTTACTTGCCAAATTCTTGCTGGGACATTGTAGGCTTGGATTGGGATACAGCAGGGATCCTGACTTAAGTAGGGCAGTAGGAATGCTTCATTTTCCTAATGCAAGTTCAGCTTGGTGGATAGAGCCTTTGGACCATATTTCCTGGGTTTGGGTTTGAGCTCCATCACCATGTAACCTTAGGCATGTTACTTAGCTGCATCTGTAAAATGGGAATAATAATAGGGTTGTTGTGAGGGTTAAATAAAATAATTTAAATCAAGTATTTAGCAGAATTTCTGGCTTATTGTGTGCACTAAATAAATGTTAGCAGTTTTTAATAGTAATAGTATTACTTAACATTTCAAGATCATAGTGGTGTATTGGGTAAGAGTACAGGCTCTAGGGTGGTAAAAGCCTAGATTAAAATTCTACCACTAGCTCTGTAACCGTGGGCAAATTACTTAACCTCTCTGAGCCTGTGTTCCCACATTCATAAAATGATATGATCAAACTTGAACATTACCAGAGTTGTTGTGAGGATTAAGTGAGAAAAATGAGAAAATATTAATAAAGCATTTAAGATAGTATCTGGCACATAAGACACATTCAATACATTTAAATGATGATGATGATGATGACGATGATGTCGGCAACTAAGATGGTGAGGGTGATGATGACAGTCATCATCATTCTCACTATGGCTGCTGCTTCGAGCCTGGGTGTCTGTTGTTGCAATAAGATGGTAGGGATTTGATACAGGAAAGCTTTTCCAAGAAAATCTTCCCTGGCATCATAATTTCATGCAGTGGGCAAAGGTATTGGTTCCATGAAGTTAGCACCCATGTAATAATTTCTGCGGGACAGGGTTGTTTGGCTGTTTGAGGCTTAAGGACATGTTTGTGGGTAATGTGAAAGTACTTTAAATTATCCAGTCCTTTCTGGGTGACTGGGTGATTCTGTTTAAAATGGCAACTCTTCTTACATCTCTAAGATTTAAAGAATTTAGAAGGTGGCTCTCATTGTTAGGAAGCTTAGCTTTCCGGGGACCTATTGGCTTAATTATTACTGCTCTTTATCAATGGGCTGGCTCCATGGTGCAAACTCTCTTGAGATTGGTAGTCTAGGAAACCAGTGAGTTTGTGACAGAAGTATGAAAGGAGTGAGCTTGGGGGAATGGGGTGGGCATAGACTGGTGAATGGGTTTTTTTTTTTGGTTGTTTCTTTTTTTTTTTTTTTTTTTACTTTTTCATTTATTTCTTTTGATTAAGGGGAGTGCAACTTTCTCCAGTGCCAACTATTACCAGAGCTGGGTAACTGTTGGAGGAGAAAGGGCCACCCCCAGAGTTCCTGGGTGAAAGGCAGGTTCAAGTGAACAAGTATCTTAGCTGAAGGAGAAGCACAGTATAGTGGAAACTGTGCTGCTTTCAGGAGAAGACTTCACTGTGCCTTGGCTTTTTGCATCAGCAAATGGACAGAAGAAAACCAATTATTCTTACATCTCCGGGATCCTCTCTCCTTAAGACCAGCTCTCCTCCTTTTCAAGACTTTGCTCTGGGGCCTCGTTTTCAAGACTGAGGTCTGGGGCCTAAGCCACCAATCACTAGAGAAGGATCCCCTTAAGAGCAGCCTTCTGGGGCCTAGACCTTGATCATGTGATTTCAGGCCTTGGGATGTGGGGGGTGTGCTGTATCCTGCCAAGGCCATTGGAAGGCCTCTGGGCATATTCCCAAGCATTGTGGGTAAGAAGGCTGTTTCTTAGCCTTGGAGGTGGGAGAATTGAGAAAGCTAAGGTCATGTTTTCTATAACCTGGTTCCTGGAAGAGGAGCTGGTTTAGAGGGCATTTCTAAACAAACAGCAACCCAAATAAACAGCAGCGCTTGGAAATTAGTTATGAAAGTTCACACATTCTAAGACCTAGGGAAGATTGTAACAAAGGGTCCTCTTCATATCAGCACTTGTTCATTGTTGGTTTGCATTTGTTAAGAGTTTCCTTTTTTAAGTTCCAGGAACTTGAGTGTGTGTGTGTGTGTGTGTGTGCGCGCGCCTGTCACTTTATTCTCTGCACCCTGCAGGAATGTTGCTCAGAGTCATGTGCACAAGCGCCTCATTATCAGCAGCGCTTTCACACTTGGTCCCTTGGGCTGCCACTGCTACTGGCTGCTGCTTCATGTGGGTATTTCTACCTATTTCCTGGACCCCCAGCCTCACAGGGAATGTTGGCACCCTGAGGAAAGGGGCCGCCTCTACATTTGGATCTCCCTTCTGCTGCGCGGCAGCTGACTTTACTCTGCTTTCAAGTTCACCTTTCCTCAGAATAGCCTTGCAAGCTAGCACCAAGCCAAGGTTATGTTTCCTTGCTTGCATGTGGGGTTTCTGGCCAGTCAGCCAAGTGAACTGATTGACCCCCAGCCCTGTGGGGAATTTCAGGGGGGTATTGTCTTGGTCATCGGAGTCAGGGGTGGCCTTTACGCCAAGGCTGCATTAGCTTTGTGGAGAAGAATGTGAAGCCCGCCGTGTCACAGGGTCTCCTGACCGGCTGGGTAGTGTTTGGCCATATCTCACAGCCAGTGCTGTGTTTGCTCAGATGGACGCACATGGAAACCAGGCTAGGATCATCTTCCCAAATGTCTTACTCCCTGCTTTGGGTCTGTCCTGAAAAACAATTTGCAAAGTACATTGTGGTCTGCACCTGTTGTTTTTTCATCCCCCTTTTCCACAGTCAGTTTGCAGTGAATGGAGGATTAATCCTGGCTCTTGCCACTTGTATTTTCTCTTTCCCTTCTTTCCTTGACGTTGGGTTCTTGCTTTTCAGTTATAACTGTCTGTGGACATTAAGGACAGCTGGTGCCCCTGCTCATTTAGGACCTCCCTTAGGCCTTTAAAACGCTGGAAATGTGTAACAGGGCCAGATGGGCAAAAAAGAGTCGAATTTAGGAGAAAACTCACTATAATTTCTGGTTATCTTTGTACACTCTCAGACTAAGTGAGGAGTGGTAGTAATAACACTTGTAACATTTTTGAATACACGTTAATTATGCTTTAGGCATGGTGCTTAGTCTACTGCCTGTGTATTACCTCATTTGCAGCCTTCCAGAAAGGTGGTTTTTTGTTTCATGTAATTTTTTTTTTTTTTGAAACAGCGTCTTGCTCTGTTGCTCAGGCTGGAGTGTAGTGGTATGAATATGGCTCACTGCAGCCTTGACCCCTTGGGCTCAAGCGATCCTCTTGACTCAGCCTCCCAAGTAGCTGGAACCACAGGCACGCATCACCACGCCCAGCTAATGTTTTTGTTTTTTGTAGAGATGGGGTCTTGCCATGTTGCTTAGGCTGGTCTTGAATTCCTGGGCTCAAGCGATTCTTCTGCATCAGCCTCCCAAAGTGCTGGGATTATAGGAGTGAGCCACCACACCTGGCCTGTTTTATCTAATTCTTCTTTTCTTTGCTTCTAGCTGATTTCCCCTTTGGTAGACTATAGGCACTGGATGTTCTAGCTGTACTTTCTCAGGTTGTTAAAATGGCAGAGTGATACCAAATCAGAGCTGAAAGAAACCTCTGAGAACAACTAATTTGTTTCTCCTTCATCCCTTGTTTTCCAGATGAGCAAACTGAGACCCAGAGAGGTGAAGTGATTTGCCCAAAGTCACACAGCTAAATAGAAGCAGAGCTGAGTCTCCTGACTCCCATTTCAATATCTCTCTATAATACCACACATGGCCTCCTTCTATCCTTAACCTTCCAGCATGAAAGGAACTAGACTTTTCTTCTTGCTCACTATTAGAGAAATGGAAATCTTGTGCTTTTTGAGCATCATTGTTTATTGCCTTCTTGAAAGTGAGGATCTCCTGGCTGCAGGCCACCTCCTTTCTTTCTTTCTTTCTTTCTTTCTTTCTTTCTTTCTTTCTTTCTTTCTCTCTCTCTCTCTCTCTCTTTCTTTCCTTCCCTCCCTCCCTCCCTCCCTCCCTCCCTCCTTCCCTCCTTCCTTCCTTCCTTCCTTCCTTCCTTTCTTCCTTTCTTTCTTTCATTTTTTTTTTTGAGACGGAGTTTCACTCTTGTTGCCCAGGCTGGAGTACAATGGCATGATCTTGGCTCACCGCAACCTCCGCCTCCTGGGTTCAAGTGATTCTCCTGCCTCAGCCTCCCGAGTAGCTGGGATTACAGGCATGCCCCACCATGCCCGGCTAATTTTGTATTTTTAGTAGAGATAGGGTTTCTCAATGTTGGTCAGGCTGGTCTCGAACTCCTGACCTCAGGTGATCTGTCTGCCTCCACCTCCCAAAGTGCTGGGATTACAGGCGTGAGCCACTGCGCCCGGCCTGCAGGCCACCTCTTTACCTGGCTGGTATAGCAACTGTTTTTTTCAATTTACTTTCCTGCCCTTGCTTCCTGTCTTCCACAGAGGAGTCTGGCCCTGGTGTCACCATTACTTGCTGTTTGCCCTGGACAGACAGTTCACAGGGATGTGTGTGCTCACTGAGCCTGCATGTAGAGCCAGTATGGGTTGCTTGCAGATGTTGGTTGTTTGGAAATGAGACCCACTCAGCTGTGGATATAACTGAGGCCGTCATTTCCTGCCTCCAAATAGAGGCCTGCATCTGATCCTAGTAAACAGTTGTATGGGGCTCCAGGGCAAGGGATCAAAATTAGAACCTTAGTCTAGCAGAGGTGACAAAGGCCAAAGAAGAAAAACGTCAGAATAATCTGTCAGCCCAGTAGTAGAGGTTAGTTCATCTTGGTTGAGTAGTAGAAACAGCACTGGATTAAGGGTTAGCCAGACCTGGGTCCTGGTTGTAGGTTCATCACTAACTGGTTGATAAAACTGAGTAATTTTGCCCATTCAGGTAGCCTCTCTGTGCCTCAGTCTTCTTATATAATAAGAAATAGAGTGTGGTAGTTAAAAGTGCAGGCTCTGGAGCCAGACTAGTCAGGTTCAAATCCCAGTTCTGCTGCTTTCTAGCTGTGCAACTCTGGGAAAGTTAATTGACATATCTAGGCATGGTTTTTGATTTGTTTTGTTTTATTTTGTTTGAGGTCTTCCAAGTTCATTATTTTTCTTGTTTATTGCTAGACCAGTATACCTAAAGCCTCTGGGCCTGTTTTCTTATCTGCAAAATGGGGATTAATAGTAGTATCTACTTTATGGGGTTCTTGTAAGAATTAAATGCATGACTACATGTGAAGTGTTTAGAATAGTGGTGCATGGCAAGTGTTTAATAAATATGAGTATGGCTGTTATCATCTGTAAGACAGAGATGATCTTTGCCCTTCTTACCTTATAGGGTAAATATGAGAATCAAGTGAAATAAGGTATGTGAATGTGCTGTGAATATATGAATGTGCTGTGAATATAAGAAAGTGCTATCAAAATGAGAACAATCATCATGTCTTGAGAGCAGGAACATTTAAACATTCCTTAGGCCCCCTGTTTCTAGGATCAGATATTGATGGTTATTTCCTTGGTAGCCTGGCAAAAGGGAGAAAGGTAGGTTTGTATGTAGGGTTATATAAATGCTGGGGCCATCAAGCAATGTAGATCCTGCTTTTTTCTTCCCAGTGTACTCAAGAGGGCTTGAAAGCCATGCATCCTAAGTAAAGTGGTTGGGGGATTTGGAATGAAACAGTATCATCTGCTATGATACTGTTCCTTCAGTACTCTTATCTTATTTAACAGCATCACAATCCATCCAGTGACCCAGGTTAAATCCCTAGAAACCTTGATACATGTCAATTCCCCCCTCTTCCTCCTTTTCATCATCATAGTCTCAGTCATCTTGATTCTGCCTTTCATGATCTCTTCCATTTCTCTTCCTTTTCTTCTTTGATTCCCCTGCCCTGGTTCATGTTGTTGTTTATCACTGTCATCATCATCACCTGTCTTGTTAGAGCAGCCTTGTGATTGATCTTCTCTCCTCTATCCTTTACACTACTCTATCCTTTACTCTATCTACTACTCGACCCTTTACACTACTGCCAGAATGATACAAGTAAAATACATGTTGGATCATGCCATTCCCTTCCTCCAAAACCTTTGATAACTCCTTAATGCCTTCATCAGGGATGGTAAACACATAGATGCATACACTTTATATTGTCCCTGGCCGACTGTGCTAATCAATCATAGGCACGCTTTCCCAGGGAGAGTCCAAGTAGATTTAAAATCTGTTTAGCATAGCATTCTAGGTAGCCACTTATCAATCAGTCAGAGCTGGTATTAATATATAGACTAGGGATGGCACATAGATAAAGCCTGTAGAGAAATCTTAATCTCCTTATGATAGGATTCGGTATCTTCTGTGATTTTGGTCCCAACTTTTTTTTTCAGCCTTGTTATTTAGTATATTCTTCCATGTGTTCTCTGATCCAGCCACCAGCACCATGCACTTCCATTCTTCTCTGAGTTTATACTTTGTTTATGCTGCACTGTTAGACAGAAATATTCTTTCTTTTCTCTTCCTGTTGAAATGCTAGTTATCATTCAAGGCTCAGCCCAAACACTCCCTCTTGTGAAGCTGTCTTCAAGCCTCTAAGCCGGATTTAGCCTCTCTTGTCTATTTTAGCATGTTATTCTGCCTTGTATTATGTAATTGTTTGTGTATCTTCCCTACTCCTTAGATTGTATGTTCCCAAATGTAAGGTCTATGTTTTTATTAATTTTTGTATCCCCCACACAGCTTCTGGTACATTCTAGACTCCTAATTTTTAAAAAATTAAGTCTAGTCCAATCCCTTTGTTTTCCAGATGAGGAAACTGTGGCTTAGAGGAAAAGGTCATTAGTTCATTTTGGGATTTGTTGATTTTCAGATGTTTGAGATGTTGAGGATGGATTGTCCAGCAGGCTATTAAGATGTGGTGAAGGCTAGAAATGTTGATTTAGGAGGTATTGCCTTCGAGAAGATAAAGGAGGAGAAGAGGAGAGCATCATGCAAGCTAGAGAAGAGAAAGAAGAAAAGTATTCTGGGGAATGTCTCCTTTGGGAGCAGAAAGAAGACTCTGACGGAGCAGCCATCCAGGAAGTGGAATGAGATCCAGGAGAGGAAGGAGTTTCAGAAGGCAGGAGCTGGTCCTCTATGTCATGAAATGTAGAGGGTGAGGCCAAGGAGGACCTGAGAGAAGGTAATTAGATTTGGTGTTTACAGGCTGGTCCCTGTGGCCAGCCACCCCACCCACTTTAAAATATTTACTCTACAAATGTTAATGTGTGAAGAGTTGCATGCCAGAATATTTATGGCATCAGTGTTGGTGGATACAGAACATTGGGAAACAACCCATTAATAGCAGAATGGTAAATCTGGCCAGTGAATAGTATAGCTTTTTAAAAGGAGGCTGATGTCTGAATTCACTTTCAAAGTTGTTCACAATGTATTGCTAAAATACAAAAATGTTGCAGAACCATATGTATGAGAGAAACCCCTTTTTCTAAAAAAAAAAAAAAAAAAAAAAGCCCAAGCAGCCTCTTTGTATGTGCATGTTTATGAGCACATTTAAAAAATCTGGAAGAATGTATACTAAATAGCACTTACTCCTGAGTGATTAGGGAAAGAGGGGAATTCTCATTTTTTAATGACCACATTTCTGTATTATTTGAATTTGGTTTAAGTGTAGATTCCTTTAGTAATTAAGAGAAATACTTATTTAAATAAAGAAAGGATGATTGGCAGCCTGTGAGAATAGTTTTACTAAAAAAGATTCAATGGACAAAGGAAGCCAACTCACGAGAGAACATTTGGCAACTGAGAAAACATCATGTGTTTTGGAGGCTGTGCCACAGGTGCCTTGCTGTCTGTGTGGCTGGTGGGGGTGAGGCAGGGGGCATGGAGAGATTACGGCTGGAATGAGGCAGTTACCCCATTGCCAGGAAGTTCAGTGGAAAGGGAGGGGATAAGTAGAAGAGTAGCTAAGTGACCAAGAGGCAGGCAGGGGCTGATTAAGAAGGAATTAAAAAAGCAAATCTGTGTGCGTGTGTTTGTGTGTGTGTGTGTGTGTCAGACAGTCAGATTCAGTGCTGAGCTGCAGAGGGAGAAGGAAGGGGACACTTATTGCTATGAGGAAACATCAGTGTGAAGCGGGGAGCAGGGTAGTTGAGAAGGGACAAATGAAATACCAATTTTAGTAGTAGGGAAGCTTCCAGAAAAGCATGAGATCTCAGGCCAATTAAGCCTCTGATACATGTAATGGTTGGGGACTAGGCTGGACTAGCTAATCGCCTTCTCTAACGGTAGGTTAAGAAAGCTCCTTTTTGTTTATGTTTTGGTTACAAAAAATGTTTTGGCAGTAGCAGACTTATTGTACTGGCTCAGAGAATAGTCTGGTGAGTGACTGAAATGGAATTTTTGTGAGCCCTTGAAGGCCTTTAAGTCATCTGGACCTGCTAAAGTTTGGGACTAGAAGTGGAGATGGAGAACAGTGGAGGTCAGAGTCCTCAACCCTGGCTGCATCTCTCAGTCACCTAGGGCAGCAGATAATAAAACACAAACCAATGCCTGCTCCCACACCCTGTTCTTAGATAATTGATTACACTTGGGGCCTGGACATAGGCATTTAAGAAAAAACTCCTCAAGTGATTCTAATCTGTAGCCAGGGTTAGGAATCAATAGTTGAGACGACTGGATTAAATGTGTTCCGAGCCTAAACTGACCACTAGAAATGTGTGTGTGTGTGTGTGTGTGTGTATTGAGTGATATCTCAATATAGTTATTTCCTCCTCTTTATTCCCAAAGCCTTGGGAGTGGACTGCTTGTAAAGTGTTGGTCCCATTGCCTGCTAGTTAGTTGTTTACTTGTCAAGAGAGATCTAAGATGTAAGATTCTCAATAATAGTAACTACCTTTATTGGGCCTTTTTCAGGGATAGGTTTTCAGACTTACTCTGAATCATACAGCTTGTAGGATGGGTGCCAGCACTAGGACCCATATCTGCCCCTTTTGAGCAGAGTGCCTGGCATATAGGTATTTGATCATTGTCACATGATGTGACAAGGAGCTTTGTTTCTTTGTGCAATGCTTCTTCTTATTAAAAAACCCAGCGGTGGTAAAATCTGACATATTTGAAAAGTCTGGTGGGAGAGAGGTTTGAGGAGAACTGCCTGGCATTCAAAAAGCTTATGATATGTTAGATAGTGTGTGGTGAATCTAGATCACATAACATGTATTAAGCAATTACTCCAGGCCTAGTCGTACTAGAGAGATACAAAAGTATTAGATGTGGTTTCTGCCCCCAGGGAACTTATTATCAAGGCTCATTAACAGTCTGACTACTGTATTTTCAGGTGGCAAGTATGTACAGAATTTATGACCAGAAAATGCTAGAGATCAGAGAGGCTTTCAAGTTCCTGAAGTTCAAGCCCGTCGTTTTGCAGATAGAGAAAGAAGCCCAGAGCAGAAAGCTGCTTGCTGAAGGTCACACCACTTGGGAATGGCAGAGCCAGGGCTGGTGTATATGGCCTTACCCTTTGAGGTCCTATTACACTCTGTTCTGTCGCCCTTGAAGGACAGGTGAACCTAATGGCCTGTGTTAAAACTTTAACGATATGCTTTATGCCTCCAGGCCTCCTTATGGTTTGGGGGAGGGGAGGTTAAATTTTAGTCTTTCTTAAAACCTTGAGTGGGAAGGGCCAGCACTGGTTACCTCTGGCTCAAGCCCAAGAGTTCTAAAGATGGCTAATTTTCCCTTTACTGAGACAACCACTGATTCTAGTCTAATTAGGGCACTTTCCTACTCCTCCTAAGGGTCTTTCCCAAGCTCAGTGTGTTTATGACTTTTCTACTTCAGTTCCTCATTTTTTTTTTCCTTTTTGTGAAACTCACCTTAAAGACAAGAGGTGCCTGTCCTTATGGGTGGGCCTGAGAGTTAGAGGAGTGGGGCCAGTTCCTAGTGATACTAGCATCAGGCTGGTTCTTTTGGCCTTGTCCCCTGCTACTTCTCAAGCCAGAAATTTAGATCCAAGTTTGGGGCTTTCTCAGAAGGTTCAGGTATAATTCAAGGTAGAGGTATTCTTCCTTCCAGACCCCTCTCCCCACACAGTTAGTATTAGGGTATAATTCTAGTCACCACTAACATCTATTGAACGCTTACCAAGTGCCAGGCATCCTGTGGAATAGATGCTATTATTTGCATTCCCATTTTATAGATAAGAAAAATAAGGGTCAGGGAGGTTACGTAACATACCCAAGGTCACACAGCTAGAAAGTGACCAAGCTGGTATGGATGTGTAGATCCGGCTGACTCGTTACTATTAGGCTAATGGAGCCTAACATGAAAATAAGTTACTAATTATATTTTTGTATTGACGAAGAACCATTTGCCAATTTTCTGCAAGCCAATTTAAAGAACTGGTCGAAAGAGAAGCATCCTACCTATAGTTCTGTTCCACTGTGGGGTGGACTGTATCAAGAGGCTTGCCAGTCACCTGCATTTGTCAAGTCCCTTCCCTTCTCTGAGATTCAGTTTCTGCCTCTGTAAATGAGAGGGTCAGACCAGATGGTATCTAAGACCTTTTCTGGCTTCATTTGCTACTTCCTGGTAGAATGGAAAAATTGTAGAATTGGATGAAGGACACAATGCATTAGAAACACAAATGTGGAGAGAATACATAGTTCATCATGGATGGGTCAGTTAGCCAGTTACACACTGTTTCTGTTTTCCCTTGTGAATTTATAATGAAACATTTTTTTTTCTTTTCAGTGAGCTTCTTGCTAACATCAGAAAGTACTAGCTTTCCTTTTTTGTTGTTTGGTTCTTTTGTTTGTTGGAGACAGGGTCTTGTTCTATCACTCAGGCTAGATGCAGTGGTGTAATTACAGCTTAACTGTAACCTCGAACTCTTGGACTCAAGAGTTCCTTCCACCTCAGCCTCTCGAGTAACTAGGACCACAGGCACATGCCACCGCACCTGGCTGATTTTTAAATTTTTTGTAGAGACAGGGTCTCACTGTGTTGCCCAGGCTGGTCTTGAACTTCTAGCCTCACGTGATCCTCCTGCCAAAGTCCTGGGATTACTGTTGTGAGCCACTGTGCCTGTCCTCTAGCTTTCTTAAAGGAGCTGTTATTTAATTTCAGTGCTTGTAGTCTCTAAAACTGTTGGTAAACGTTGAATAAAGGCTGAAGGGTAACAGGGCACTTAAATATGAGATGCCATGTTTTATGGCTCTGTGTGAGAATTAGTAAAATTTGTGTTCTGTTTTACAAGAGGGCCTTGGGAGATGATGGTTTCTAGAAGAGAAGCAATTGAAACAACAGATTGTACATGTAACTTTTATCTCCTTGCAGGGTTTAAGAGCAGGCAGATACATAACTAGGTCTAGTGTATGGTATCATTCATTTATCTGTGTGTCGTGAAAAGATCTTGTGTTCAGGAACACTAGGTTAATAATCTACAAAATCTAATACTATTAGAATGGTAGGCTTGATCTTAAAATTTTTATGTTGTTGTTATTGTTGGGTGTGTGTGTGCGTGTGTGTGTGTTGGCATATGTGTTCTTGAACCCAGTGGCCTTTATTTTGGATGGTTTGTATATCAGCTTGCATCAGGGAAGGCTCTGAGGGCTTGTCCCCAAAGCCAGGCTCTTTCCTCCTCTCCTGCTGGCTCACGTATGTCTCCAGGTTCTTATAAGGCAGAATAGACTAGGTACTGCTATTAGAAGGAACGAAATTATTTACCTTGGGACAGGAAGGAGAAGCCCTAACAGGTGGGCTCTGATGGCAGTGCTGCTTGGCATACAGTCAGTGCTACACAAATGTTAAGCATTCTGCTCACTGGTCCTAGGTCAAAGCCCTTGGGATGCTCATCACTTGTGGGCTCAGGTATCAGGGCAGCTGAGTTAGAAAGCCCAACAATATTGCTATACAGAGGGAGTTAAAAACCAGATGGCATCAAAACCCAAGCTGCACACACATCTTGTTCTTCAGCTGCCAACTCTGCACCTCAATCTGATTTTACCTTATTCTCACCTAGGTCTGAGTAAGTTCATGTAATTGCATGTTCCTGCCATGAATATCCTGGTTTTCAGAAAAAGAGTGAGTGAGATGAGGCCACAGTGTGGCAGTATTTGTTTTGTTTGTTTGTTTTTGTTTTTAATGTTGCTCAGTCATGCCACGAAATGGGTACCTCCTAAACACTAACTTGGATACCCTGCTGGTTTGCTGCCTTTCAGGTTTCTATTCACATAATTATTGTTTGCATTCCCATTCTAATTTTGGCCTCTGGTCTCAGTAAGAAGGAGAATTGAAATACTCAGCGTCACACGCATTACACCCACGACCCTCATTCATTTCACAAACTAACCTCCTGTATTTCTTCTCTTCTTCTGGCTTGGCATAGGGCTTTTGACTTAGATCTGAGCTCAAAGCTAATTTCTATTACTCATGAGCTGTGTGCCTTTAGGCAAGTCACCCAATCACTGTCATTATGTTTTTCATTTGTAAAATGGGGCTAAAAATTCTATCTACCTCTTCAAGTTATTTAGAGAATTATGTGAGTTAATATTTCTAAAGCTCTGGGAACACTGTGTGGTACATATTAGGTATTCAAAAAATATTAGTTACAGTCTTCCTCCTTGCTCCCCAAGAAATAGAGCCAGTAACAACAACCTTTCTTCTAATACCTCATGAACTTCTCCTGGCATTAGCTGTCTGAAGGGGCTGAGGTTTGCCTTTTCTTTTGACGATGGAGATTAGTCATTAGAAACTCTGGATTTCATCCTCACAGGAAACTTGAAGTTGTTGACTTTTGTTCCTTGTTAAAGAGTTGGTACGACTGGGGCGGAAATCTCCAGAGAAAAGGGCGTGTTCCTCTACTAATTACTCTGTAGACGGCAGAGGGTGTGTGAGTAATGAGCTGTATGCTGGGTGTGGGAGTTCAGTGCCCAGCCTTCGGGAAAACATGGGTAGGTTTCATTGGCTCTTATAGCAGTTTGTGGCTCCCTGACTGTATCTACCCTGGAGATGTATTGGAGTCCAATAGTTAGAACCTCAGAGCCGTGGGTAATAGGCCTATTACCTACTTCTTCACAGTAATGATAACAGCTCACATTTATTTTGCCCTTACTTTGTGCCAGGCATTGTCCTAAGTGCCTTATGCGCATGAACTCATTTAATCCTCACAAGAATTCTAAAAGGTAGGGTGTAGAGCAACTAAATAGCTTGCCTACAGTCACACAGCTAGTGGGGTGGAGCTCGGATTAGAAATTAGGCAGTTCAGAGCCCATAAACTTAACCAACTGCTTGGTTGAGTCTCTAGTCCTTTGGTTTTCTTTTTTAACTTAACATGTTATAATTTTGTAACTGCTGGTCTTTAGAAATGCAGCTGATCTTTGTGCATCATTTTTGTATCCAGCAACCTTGCTAAATGCTTTTAAGTTAATTATAATTAATATATCTGAGGATTCTTTGGGTTCTCTATCTTGGCAATCGTACATAATCTGCAAATAATGAGAACTTTGTCTCTTCCTTTGTGGCCATTATTTTTTTTAATATCTTTTTCTCAACTTACTCTTTTAGTTGAGACCTCCCGTATGGTGCTTAATACAAGTGACAATGTTGAGCAACTCTTATCTTGTTTTCTGCCTTAAAGGATATGCTTTCAGTGTTTCATCATAAAGTATGATCTTTACTATAATTTTTTTGTTGGTATTATTTATTAGATTATAGAAGTTCCCTCCTATTCTAAGTTTGCTAAGATTTTTTAAAAATCATGAATAGATGTTGCATTTTATCAGAAGCTTTTTCTTCATCTGTAGAGATGATCATATTGCTTTTGTTCTTTAGTCTTTCAGTGTGGTCAATTATACTGATTGATTTTCTAATATTAAATTGTCTCTGTACTTCCCAGAATCAAGTCACCTTGATCATGATGTATTATCTTTTTTATTGTTCCTGGATATGGTTTGCTAGTATTTTACATGGTATTCTTAAACACTGTGAGTGGGCTGGGCGCAGTGGCTCACACGCCTGTAATCCTAGCACTTTGGGAGGCCAAGGCGGGTGGATCACTTGAGGTCAGGAGTTCGAGACCAGCCTGACCAATATGGTGAAACCCCATCTCTACTAAAAATACAAAAATTAGCTGGGCGTGGTGGTGTGTACCTGTAGTCCTAGCTACTCGGGAGGCTGAGACAGGAGAATTGCTTGAATCCAGGAGGTGGAGATTGCAGTGAGCTGAGGTCATGCCACTGCCCTCCAGCCTGGGCGACAGAGCAAGACTCCGTCTCAAAAAAAAAATAAATAAATAAATAATAAATAAAATAAAATAAATCTGTGAGTGAATCTGGCTCTAGTTTTCACTTTTCATACTGCCTTTGTCAGGTTTTCTTATTAAGTTTGTGCTAGCTTCATAAAATGGATTGGCCAATGCTGCTTCCTCTTCTTCTAAACTTTGGAAAAGTTTGCATGATATCAGAGTGATTTGTTTCTTAAAGGTTTGTTAGAACTTGCCTATAAAACTATCTGGGCTTTGATATTGTCTTTGTGGGAAGATTATGGACTACTGATTCAATTTCTTTAATGGTTATAGGAATTTTCAGACGTTGTATTTTTCTTTAGTCAGTGTCTTTAATTTATGTTTTGCTAGGAATTTGACCATTTTGTCTAAATTTTCAAATTTATTGGTTTAAAATTGTTAATAGCGTCTTAACTATAAACACTACAGATATTTAAAAGATTTCTTCCTTTTCTCTCATACTATTATTTGCTACTAAAAAATCAATCTCACCAGTAGTTTGTAAGTTTTATTTATCTTTTATAGGAAATAATTGAGACTTTGTTGATGGAACTGTTACATGTTTGTTTTCTATTTTGTTAATTGCTGCTTATTTTAAAAATCTGTTTTCTCCTTCATATTTTCTTTGGAGTTATGTCTCTTGTTCTTTTCCTAACTTAGGTGGGATGCTTAGCTTATTTATTTTTAGACTTTCTTATTTGACTATATGAATTAAAAGGTTAATAATTTTTGCTACCTACTGTTTAGCTACATTCCACTAATTTTGATATAACATTTTGTTATTGCTCAGTTCCAAGTATTTTGGAATTTCCATTGTGCTTTCTTAACTCATGGGTTGTTTAGAAGGATTAACAGTTTTTTCCTAAATGTTTTAAAAGTCATCTTTTTGTTGCTGATTTCTAACTTAATAACACTGTGATCAGAGAATGTGATCTGTATGTTCTGTTTCTTTGAATTTTGTTGAGATTTGTTTTGTGGCCCAGTATGATACAGTGTCCACTAGATCAACCTTGTTAATTTTGCTGCTCTTCAATCACCTTACCTTATTTTTTCTCTGCTTAATCTATCAGTTACTGGGAGATTTTTTAAAGTTTACCACCACAGAGGTAGATTTATCTATTTCTTCTTTTAGTACTGTTAACCTTTACTTTATATATTTTTGAGGTTGTGTTATTAGGTATAGTATGTTAATTTTTGCATTTATTGTTACATCTATTGATCAAATGTTCAATATAGGGGTCCCGTGGCAACTTAGAGTGTGGATAGATCTACATGCTATAAGGGTGGCTTGGTAATGGTGAAAGCATCCCTCTGGGTGGGCTGGGTAAATTGGATTTTCAGCTCCAGGGAAGAAACACCCTTAAAATCAAAATTGCACCTTCTTGAAGAGTTCTTAAATTTGACATTGCCAAACAAAATTAACACCCTCATATCCTCAAGTGCCAGAGGCTTTTGTCGTTATTAAAAACACTCTTAAAAGCTGCATTCCTTCTGGGATGCATGAGGGGTTGGGAAAGAAAGCTTTATTTTTCATGGGCCTTACAGACATTACTTCTGGTTGGTCAGACATGTTTCAGACCCTTGGACTTTCTTCTTCTTACTGCCTAGTATTTTCTATGAGACTTGAGCCAAATCCTGTTACCTCTCTGCTTTTTAGGTTCAATGACTGGTTCCCTTTTCCCCTGACAGAAGTGAGGTGTGGAGAAATTGAAATAATAGTTGCATAGGGATTCTAAATAATTTATTAGTTCCCTCACTTGCTCTGCAGGAAACAAAAATAAAGTCTGTAGAAGACAGTGTTCACGAGGATCAAGCAACAGAAATGATGTCAGCGATTCCCCCTTTTATTAGATTTTCGAATGGAATCAGACTATGTGAAGCTGGAAGGCATACAGAGAGACAAATTACATTTGGTCACATATGGGTGGGAATGGAACTTTTCAGTCCAGCTCTTGAGCCTATGTGGTGCTGTGAAATCTTATTTTCATGCTCTGTTAGGGCAGCAGCTCCTGATTCTGATTGCGTTTCCTAAATAAGCACTCTGAGCTACTCCTCTTTGCTAGCCCTTCCTTGCTACTCAGAGAGTTTCAATGAAGGGGGAGCAGGTGACCCAGTTAGGGTCCTTTGTTTCAGGTGTTCTTTCATTTGAATGTAACAATACTTCTCTGTCTCTTTTTTTAAAAAAACTTTATTTTTTGATTATAGAAGTAGCATATGATCATAAATTAAGAAATTAGAAATATAGAAATATAGAAAACAAAAGTGAAAGTTTCTGGTAATCTGTCTCCCTGACCTGTTCTCTTCTCTCCCTTTTTCTCTCTCTTTTTCTCTGTCTGTTTTTTTTTGTTTTTTTTTTTTTTTTTGAGGCTGGGTCTCACTCTGTCACCCAGGCTGGAGTGCAGTGGCATGATCATGGCTCACTGTAGCCTTGACTTCCCTGGGCTCAGGTGATCCTCCTGCCTTAGCCTCCCGAGTAGCTGAGATTACAGGTACATGCCACCACACCTGGCTAATTTTTGTATTTTTTGTAGAGACAGGGTTTCACTGTGTTGCCGAGGCTAGTTTGAACTCGTGGGCTTAAGCAATCCTTCCATCTCTGCCTCCCAAAGTGATGGGATTATGGGCATGAGCCATCACATTCGGCCTCTTTTTTTTTTTTAACATTTTTTTTTCGTGTTTTTAAATGTGGGTTTTATTATTGTTCAGATGTGAAAAGGCCAACGGATCAAGAGACAGTTGCCATTTAAAAGACAGTACATTCACTGGGTGCAGTGGCTCACACCTGTAATCCCAGCACTTTTGGAGGCCGAGGCGGGCAGATCACAGGATTTTGAGACTAGCCTGGCCAAAATGGCGAAACCCCATCTCTACTAAAAATACAAAAATTAGCCAGGTGTGTTGGTGGGCGCCTGTAATCCCAGATACTAGGGAGGCTGAGGCAGTAGAATTGCTTGAACCCAGGGGACGGAGGTTGCAGTGAGCTGAGATCGCGCCACTGCACTCCAGCCTGGGCGACAGAGCAAGACTCTGTCTCAAAAAAAAAAAAAAAGAAAAAAAAAAGAAAAAGAAAAAAGAAAAGGTAGTACATTCTTTTCAAAAGGAACTATTATGATACATTGTGTCTTATAATTTTTAAAAATTTTAAAATTTTTTATTATACTTTCAGTTCTGGGATACATGTGCAGAACGTGTAGGTTTGTTACATAGGTATACATGTGCCATGGTGGTTTGCTGCACCCATCAACCCTTTGTCTACATTAAGTATTTCTCCTAATGTTATCCCTCCTCTTCCCCTGCAACTGCCAACAGGCCCCGGCATGTGATGTTCCCTTCCCTGTGCCCATATGTTCTCATTGTTTGACTCCCACTTATGAGTGAGAACATGAGGTGTTCGGTTTTCTGTTCCTATGTTAATTTGCTGAGAATGATGGTTTCCAGCTTCATCCATGTCCCTGTAAAGGACATTAACTGATTGTTTTTTATGGCTGCATAGTATTCCATGGTGTATATGTGCCACATTTTCTTTATCCGGTCTATCATTGATGGGCATTTGGGTTTTAACATTTTTTAAAGAGTTGATGTCTCACTCTATCACTCAGGCTTGAGTGCAGCAGCACGATCAGGGCTCACTGCAGCCTCAAACTCTGGTGCTCAAGCTATCTACCCACTTCAGCTTTCCAAGTAGCTGGGACTACAGATGCACACCACCATGTCCAGCTAATGTTTTATATTTTTTTTAAGAGATGGGGGGTCTCACTATGTTGCCCAGGCTGGTCTCGAACTCCTGGCCTTAAGTGATCCTCCTGCCTCAACCTCCCAAAGTGCTAGAATTACAGGCATGAGCTGCAGTGCCCTGCCCTAGTCCTCCTTTTTATAATAATTTTAAAAAGGTTTTTTTGCTTATTGTTATTATTTTTAATTAATCCGTAATATTTTATATATTTTTGAAGTACAGTGTGAGATTTTGATACACGTATCCATTAACCAATGTCTCCCTAATCCCTCCTTTCCCCCTACCTTTCCCCACCTCTAGTAACTACTACTGTACTGTCTACTTCTATGAGATCAACTTTTTTAGTCCTGCTCTTTTTTTTTCTTTTTATTATTATTATTATTATACTTTAAGTTTTAGGATACATGTGCACAATGTGCAGGTTTGTTACATATATAAAGACCTCGGCTAATGTGAAAGAATATCTCCTTTTCACTCTCTGATCTTTTCCTTTAAATTTGCATTTCTCACAAAAGTGTAGTGTGAAAAAAAATCCAACTTGATGGGGGAGAGGGCTCCAGATTTTACAGAATATGGCTGCATGAAGTAAAGGTCAGGGGTTGAAGGAACTGGAATTAAAAATGCCAATTACTCATCTTTATTTAAAAATGGGTAAATATAAGGCAGAAAATAATATTTTAGGTACACACATCCTGATCTAGCTATGTTTATGTGTGTTGGGGTGATGGATGGACAAGAGGTATAGTTCAAATGAGATCATTTTTGTGAAATGGCTTTGTAAACTGTAACATGCCCTATAAATATGAGATTAGCTTTAATATTGGCCCTGACTCTCCAGTGTGGCTTTGTGTGTTTGTCTAAACACTTAGTTAATATCTGTCAGTGGTCCATTGCACAAGGAACTGACACAATGGTATCCTGTGCCTCTGTTGTTGTTGTTGTTGTTTTTTTTTTTGCAGTTCTAAAAGCTTAGTTAATTGCCTTCATTAGCTTAATATATACCACGTGAAAAACGTAGAAAAGCAGAACTCAAAACTCAGAGAATAAAGGACAGAACATAACTAACTACTGATGTGCACTGTAGTTACCCGATGCAGGGAATTGAAGCATATAAGCTTCATCTACTACTACCTCAAATACAGTAAAGTGGATGACAGCACTCGATAAACTGTAAAGCTGAATAATAATGCCAAGGATTGTTGTCATCATGACTACTTAGATTGGCTGTCACCCAGTGACTTAGCTGTGCTATGCTTCCAGGCAGTTCCTGAGAGGTCCTGCAAGCCCCTTTCCTGTACAGGTGCTAGAAAGTGCCATAGAAATACAGTCTCCTGATGACTGTAAAAGCCAGGCAGCTAAATTTAATAAGACATTTGTCAAGGAGATGGAAGATTATGGCCAATTTTGGTAGACAGATAGTTGCCGGCTAAAACAAAGCATGTATTGAACTGTTTTGGAGTAGGAAGAAGCATTGCTATGACAACAAATTACTTATATTTGATTTAGAAGAAGGAGAGCAGTGTAGCTTAATGGTTTAGAAAGCTCATGAGAACAATTGTTGGCACGGGTTTATGTTAAAATATAAAATGTTAAGTATGATCTGTTAAATAATTGAGCACCTCAGTGCATTCTGTCTCTTCTCTCACTGTCTCTAACCAATAAAAGACAATATAAATAAATTCAAAGAAAAAAAAGCTAGCAGAATTACATGCAAATTGTTCCATTTTATAAGGTGGCCAAATGAAATTCACAGCCAAAATTTGCTGGAATGCAAAAAATGTCGTTTCTTTACAGGAAAAAAAGAACCCAGAGACCTATTCACTGTGTTTTCATGCCATCCAAACCTGATGATGGTAGTTTGGAGTTTCTCTTTCTGTAGGTGATTAATCTTCTTTGTGATTGGTAGTATGTTTTATTTGAAAAGAAACTACACTTCAGACCATTTCTATCCTTTGACTGTGTTCATGCCTGAGAGAATGAGTAAACAGTCATTTGTATGAACTGGTTATTTGTAGTTCCCCTGGGGAAGTAGGTATCAGGCAGGTAGCAAAGGCATCTAGCATCTGGAGGAAGCTTGTGGATATAGAGGCTTTCTCTTAGAAAGATAGCTCTTTCCTTTTCCTAAAGGTAAAACCAAACAGATGGCCCATATTCACTGGGGATAGGTCTCAGGGTCTTCTTCATCAGGTTCTGAGGGTGGGTAGATCTAAGGACTCCTTGAGGGCTCTTGAGGCAGAGAATCAGATACTTTCTAATCTCTCCTTTTTTGCTTTTCCCTGATCCCCACTTTTACCCAGTACCATCTTCCTGTTTTCCCCTTATACTTCCAGAACAGTACAGTAAAGTAGGAAACAGGGAAAAGCTTGGAAAATGGAGGACTGACTCCAAGAGGACAGGAATAACTACCCTCAACTTTTAAACTGCCTCTGCAGGCAAAACTCACAAATTTGTATTCCCCCCCGCCCCACCGCCCACCCAACTTCTTTGGAGGGAAAAATTCCATTGGTCATTATTACTGGGAGGAGGCCATGTCATAGAGTTCATTCAGAGGCGGAAGACTGAAAATAATAAGCCAGATCTTAGGCTAACCTTCTCCTGTAAAAGAGAAGTGACCCAGAATCACAGCTGTTTGATGAATAATAGAATTTGCCTGGCATATAGTTTAAATTTCACCTTTTTATGTGACTTGGAGTTCTGTGTTTTACTAGTTGGCATCATGTCAGATCATGTTCCACCCTCCTCGGAAACTTCTAGTGCTCTCAGTTACTTACAAAATAAAATCCAGAATTGGTGAGCTGTTCCTTAAGGCTCTTCATGATGTGGAAATAGACCTCTTAGAAAAAGGTTGCAAAAGCAATGCATACTCATTATAGAAAATTTGGAAACTAAAGAATTTGGCAAACTTTTTCTGTAAAGGGCCAGATAGTAAATGTTTTAGGCTTTGTGAACCATGCTGTGTCTGCCACAACTACTCAACTCTGCTATTGAAGCACAAAAGCAGCTACAGATAACGCCAGTATGTGAGTGAATGTGTGTGGCAGTGTTCTACTAAAACTATATACAAATCAGTCAGTGGGCCACGTTTGGTTCGCGGGTTATTGTTTGCTGAACACTGCTATAGAAAATAAAACTAGTTCAACCATTGTGGAAGTCAGTGTGGCGATTCCTCAGGGATCTAGAACTAGAAATACCATTTGACCCAGCCATCCCATTACTGGGTATATACCCAAAGGACTATAAATCATGCTGCTATAAAGACACATGCACACGTATGTTTATTGCGGCACTATTCACAATAGCAAAGACTTGGAACCAACCCAAATGTCCAACAATGATAGACTGAATTAAGAAAATGTGGCACATATACACCATGGAATACTATGTAGCCATAAAAAATGATGAGTTCATGTCCTTTGTAGGGACATGGATGAAATTGGAAATCATCATTCTCAGTAAACTATCGCAACAACAAAAAACCAAACACCGTATATTCTCACTCATTGGTGGGAATTGAACAATGAGAACACATGAACACAGGAAGGGGAACATCACACTCTGGGGACTGTTGTGGGGTGGGGGGAGGGGGGAGGGATAGCATTAGTAGATATACCTAATGCTAAATGACGAGTTAATGGGTGCAGCACACCAGAATGGCACATGTATACATATGTAACTAACGTGCACGTTGTGCACATGTACCCTAAAACTTAAAGTATAATAATAATAAAATAAAATAAAATAAAGAAATGAAAAAAATAAATAAAAATCACTCATAGTCTTGCCACAAAAATGTTAACATTTTTGCTTATTCTCCTTCTTCTCTTCATATTATTTTACATGCTTGTGTCTATACTGTATATTGCCAATTTTATACCTGATTTTTTTCACTAAGCATCCTCATAGACGTTTCCTGTGTTATTTAAAACTTGTTGGCATAACTCTTAATGCCTATGTGGTACTCCATCCTGTATGTAACTGGATCATAATTTACCTAGTCATTTCCTTTTTTTTTTTTATGGGGGATGGATTCTTGCTCTGTCATCCAGGCTGGAGTGCAGTGGCACGATCTCAGCTCACTGAAACCTCTGCTTCCCAGGTTCAAGCAATTCTTGTGCCTCAGCCTCCCAAGTAGCTGGGATTACAGGCTACCATCACCGCGGCCAGCTAATTTTTGTATTTTTTAGTAGAGATGGGGTTTTACCATGTTGTCCAGGCTGGTCTCGAACTCCTGATCTCAAGTGATCCGCCCACTTCGGCCTCCCAAAGTGCTCCTATTTTTTTTTTTTTTGCAGTTATAAACTTTAAAAAGTTTACTCTTGTACAAATCTTTGTGTTTCACGTTATTTTGTAGGTCACTTTCCTTGAAGTGGAGTTACCAGGACAGGGGTATGGATGTTTTTAAGGAGCTTAATATCTCTTTTTGTTGTTTTTTTTAAAAAAAGGTAGTGCTTATGTACATTCCTACTAGCAGTGGGGACAGAGAGAGCCTCTTCCAACTCATCCTCACCAACATCAGATATTGTCACTAAAGCAAAATCTTTTTTTTAAAGCAAATTTTAAAAAAATGGCATCTAAGTTAATGTGTAATTCTTTGTTAAGGTGATTGGAGAAAAAGTTTCAAATGATTGTTGAATGATGAATGGGATCACATAGTTCTTCTTTGGCTCAGTTTTTCATAAATGTACCTTGGGCCCTAACTTGCTTCTCCTTTTCCTCATGCAGTTCCCCCCTTTCATCTTTCTGGCTCCTTCTGTTAAAATTCTACTCATTCTTTAGGGCTCAATCCTATCTGTATTCATGTACCTGTCTGTGGAGTCCTCCCTAGTTCCTCCTACTCGATATGATCTCTTGCCTTTGAATCCCTGTAGCACTGTGTACCTCTCTTGTGGTATTTATGTCTTTCTGCCCCTTTTTTTGGTTATCTCTGTACTGGCTTTATGCCTATGGCATGGACACTGGGTAATGTTATCTTTGCATTGACTCCCAGAGCCTAGTAGAGAGCTTAGTGTACAGTGGGCTGATTAGCCTATCAGAGCTATGTTGAAAGGTGCCTAAGGTCTGCTGCAGATGACCTTTCAAAATATTCGATGTTGCAATTACCTGTGATGTTTACAGAACGGATTGGGATCACTGATAAGAGATGCTTTGCTGGTTACTTAAGATGGGCTGTATCTATAAGTCCTAGTCACTCTTTTTTGTGAAATTTGAATCATCAAATTTTCCAAGTAGTGATAAAAAACAATTTTAGCATATGTTAGGCTGTTCTCTTGTGTATCTGGTAGAAGTTTATGTGATGATGGAAATGTTTTATATCTGCACTGTCTGATATGGTAGTCACTGGCCACATGTGGCTATTGTGCACTGTATATGTGGTTACTGCAAATGAGGAACTGATTTTTTTTTTCATTTTACTAATTTTAAATACTTTAAATAGCCACATGTAGCTAGTGGTAACCATATGGGACAGTGCAGGATAATGTAGAATATTTAAAGTTATGGTCTCTTTTTTATGGCCAAAAGAAGCTGGGTATGTATAGTGACCCACAGTAACATTGACATTGTAGTTTTCTGGAATTTTGGAGAGGCAGTCTAGACCCTGGTAGAGCCGTAGAGAGAGAGAGAGAAGGGAAGCCATAAGTTTGGTTCAAAATGGAAACTGATTCCAGTGGGAGGTGTATGTTGTGAGAAAGGGGAGATGATGCCAGATTGGTAGGATAGAGGCAGAGTACAATACGCTGGAATACCTAGAGGAGACATTTGGACATGATACGATTGGTGATAGGGAACCAGTAAAGATTCATGAAAAGAGGAGTGACAGATGAGTGTGGTGTTGCAAGGTCACCTTTGCCAGGCGTATGAAGCTGCTGGGAAAGGATGTGAGTTATTGGCCCCTCCTTCAGTGGATAGGGTTGGGCAGTAGTGATTCACAAACTCCATCAAAACCCAGCCACATCAGAAGACACAAATGATTTGTTTTTGCATTAGCTTCCAGTTATTGTGTGCCTTCCTGTGGTTCAGATATACACCACCATATATTGTGGAGGGCTTGTAGCTGGGGGGCTGTGGAGAATGGCCGCCTATGTGACAGGAGGCAGGCCAGTCACCTCTGCTTAGCCACAGGCAAAATTGCCATCTGTGACCCTGGTACCTTGAAAGGTGTGTCTTGAATGGCTCTTTGACTCTTCAGAAACAATCTGGGAGCCCATTCATTCTGTTCTCACTTGCCTGCTTCCTTTAAGGGCCGATAGCAAATTTCTAATTTTACTGTTAGGAGAATATTTTCAATCTCATTTTTTTAACCTTTAAATTAAGTTGAACCTTTCAATTAAGTTGAATTAATATTTCTTCCCACTACCTACTCCTTACTGCCCTCACTCCGTCCTTTATTAGATTGCTTATATTTCCATAACTGCATCGTGACCTTAGCACATGGACTTAATCATTAACTATCGTATTCCTAAAGAACAGCCTTTGGACTCATTTTTAAGAAAAAGAAAAACACTATTAAAGGGATTCTCTCTCTTCTCACACTCTCCCACATGCCCAGCTAACCCAGCCACCCTCATTCTCTACCCTACCTGTACTCCCACCCTCCATGCCCACTTTGGCTCAGGGAGATGGTCCAGCTGAGGAACAGCCTCCCTTTTGGGAAAACATGCTCCATTTAAATCATACCTAGTAAGTCTTCAGAAACCCTGACCCTGGAGGGGCTTTGGGACACAACTGACAATTAAATCTCCTGGTGTCAGGAGATCTTGCAACTGAGAACTGAGTGCCCCTTCCACCTCACTCATAATTGACAGGGGCCAGTGCCTTGTGTGGGCCTCACCTCACCTGGCATCACCACTCCTCACCCAACCTTACCTCACCTTACCCCACCTTACCCCACCATACCTCACCTCACCTTCTCTCCTGCTCTTGAGAGACAACTAGGTAACTGTGAGTAGCACTTCTCCCTTGGCATAGTGAAGCAGCTTCCTCACTGATGCTCAATTCAAGGAAAGAGAAAAGTTCTTGTCTTGAGTTACCATGGGGCGGGGGGGAAGGGGAATTTTTTTTAAAAAACTACTTTGAGCTTCACACTTAAGATTTTTACAAAAATCAATTATATTTGGTTTCTCTTTTGATCATGAAGGTGGTATAGTTTAAGGGTTGAGGCATGGATACTACTGGAATCAGACACTAGTGGACTAGAATTTTGGTTCTATCACTTGCTAGCTGTTTGAACTTGGGGAAGTTTCTTAATTTCTTTGAACCTCAGTTTACTTGTCTGTAAAATGGGGATAATAATACTTGCCTTGCATGGTTGTTGTAAAGATTAGAGAGTGTCTGTACAGCATGATTCCTGGGACCCAGTAAGGACTCAATAAAAGGTAGTTGTTATTATTAAAGCAGGTCATTTATGTTTGTAACAACCACAGGGTTAAGCTCATTGTCCCAATATCCTTTTATCTCATCCCTCAGCATGCTTGCTTTTGCCTTCCTGAAGCTGAAGATATTTATCCTCAGGGCAAGAGACATTGGGTGTGAGGGATTTAAGGAGACAGATTTTCTTGACAGAGGGATTCTTAGGTCAAGATGAGTAAGGAAAACTCGAGAGCTGGATGAGTAAGGAAAACTCGAGAGCGGCCTTTGCCAAGGAAATCTAAAGCAATTGCCACCCTGTTGGAGAGGTTTCTGTCCTGTCTGAAGGTAGGGATGGGGGATAGATGGATGAATGGATGACAGCCTTCTGCTAGCCTTTTGAAGAGTACATTCCCAGGAAAATAGCCTCTACTTTCTGCAGTGTGGGAGTGAGGGCGGGGGATGGATATTGTTTTTGAGTGAAGGAAACCTTGTGTTCCATACTTAAGCATCATGTTCCCCCACCCTGGGATGCTCTGTTGGCCTGATTTAAGGAAAGCTTTCCAGTTGATCTTTTAATCTTCAGAAATAACACCAGAAATCAGTTATGCCACCACTTTCCTTATAAAACTAACTAGCTTTCACTTAGCAGATTTTGTTCTAGGGATTCAGTGTGTCTGGATATTGAATTTTTGTACTGCCGGGGCAAGGTTTTCTGAGAGTGGTATGTTTGATGTGTGTGGATAAGGGGTTGGGGGTGGCTCAGAGGGTGAGGGTGTAGAGCATTGTCTTCAAAATCCCTGAGCAAGGCTGAGGGTGTTTCCATGTCTACTGCCCTAATGAGGATTCTAGCGAATAGGGGCAGTGCTGGCTCATTCATAGATATTAAAATAAAATGTTAAGTGGGCTTCCTTCTAAGAGCCAACTCTAAGGCATTCTCTCCAAATTTGCTTGTCTCTGTTGCTATCTCTTTTGTTAGAATGAGAAGATACTCTTGAAAAACTGTTTATGATACAAACCTATATGTTAAATCCTACTTTTAGTGCAGAGAGGCAGCTTGCAAAAAGTACATTCCACGGAGAGCCTTTTAGACAAACTCCTTTGGTAATGTGAATTGTAGCCTTTGAATTTCTTGGTTGTTAAATCTTGATTTTTATATATAGGTTTGCTTCAAGCAGTTTACCTATTTTTTACATTTTAGTAGAACGACTGGGTATGTTCCTTTTATAAAATACTCAGGGAAATGGAACCAGTGTCATGGTCTCCCTTGATCTAAGTTCCCAGAGACTTAAGACCTCAGAGCTGTAGCAGCAACTCAGCGAGTTCCATCAGCATACCGGTTCCCAGCAGCTTTTCTTTATCTGTATTTTAAGGAGTTGTATACAGAGTCACTTTTCATGATGACAAGATGCAGGGTAATATGATTTGAAAAAAGAACTGAATGAATCTTTTTTTTCCCCTCTGTATTTTAATGGAGGCAAACTGAATGAATTCTTTCCTTAGTCCCTTCTGCTGGTCTTTGCCTTGGTTGAAACCTCCTTTTCCCTTTGCTCAGCCACCCTCTGGGGTTACCTGCTGCTTGGACTGAAGTCCTAAGGCTTAGCGACAAGTAACCATGTTGCCTCTGAGGCTAGTGGGCACAGCTGAACACTAATATTTGGGCCCTAACTTTCAGCTTGATTTGAAGAAATGCCACTGCTAAATGTCATCTTTTTTTTGTGGATCCCTATTTGACTGACTCTTTGGATAAAACAGGTGGGCAGGCAACAAATTAAGTGGGAAATGTTTCTGTGAAACAAATCCGTTTAATAGTGTTACCTCATAAATAAGTAACAAACACAACTCTACCCCCTAACCCGCACTAGCCTATATAACCAGAATGGAAAAGTAGATTGTTTCTTTGTCGCTTCTGTTATGGTTTTACTTAAGTGAATTATCAGATCAGACCCCTGTTTGTACAGAAGTTTCAAAAATGTTTGTTGTAAATTGATCTGAGCCAATTTGGTTTTCCACAGTTAATTAGATTCTATTCTGGTAGGTATCATTAATCTCCAATAGTCAGAGGTAGGTAAGTGCTATAGGTTTTTCCCCCACAACCAGTAGATTACAGTGAAAGGAATTCTGATTAAATTCTGCCACGTAACTTTATTAATAATCAGGCACAAGACAGTTATACAGCCTGACCTGTACACCCAGAGACATTCCAGTACTTTTTTTGCAAACCACCATATTGTGTGAAGGGTTCACCGGAGATAGATGTGACGATATTTTAGCAGTAGGACTCAGCTTACCTTCTAATTAGAGGGCACATCTGAGTCCTCCATTAAGTGTCTGGACATAAGATTTGTTGGGACTCCTGAGCCTAAGGTGTCATTTTAAAGGGGTGAAGAATGTTGGGCTAACCAGAGTCTTATATCCAATTCATGCAAAAGTGGGAGCAACTGAATATTTCTAAATGATATACCTGTCCTGAACACTAGCCAGTTTCCCTAATGAAATATTTCTAGTATCCATTGTTGTAACGAACAAACGATCAGAAGTACTTCAGAGCTGAAGCATGTAAGTGTGACTTTTTTCCCCATTAGAAAAAAGTTGAGGTATATTTAACATACAGTAAAATTCACCCCTCTAATGGTACAGTTCTGTGAGTTTTGACAAATGCATACAGTTCTATGAACACTCCAGTCAAGAGAGAGAATATTTCCACCACCCCCAAAGATTCCACTGTGCCTTGATTGTGGGATTTTTTAAGAGCAGCTTTACTGAGATGTAATTCATATACCATAAAATTCACCTACTTAAAGTGTGTAATTCAGTGGTTTTCATATACTACATTAAAAAAAAATCGGTTAAATATATACATATAACATACAAAATTTGCCATTTTAAGCATATTTAAGTGTACACTTCGGTAGCATTAATTTCATTCGGGATGTTATGCAACCACCACTCCTATTTCTAGCACTTTTTTTTTTTTTTTAATCACACCAAACAGCAGCTCTGTACACATTAAGCAATAACTTCCAATTCTTACCTTCCCCAGGCCCTGGTAACCACTGTTCTACTTTCTGTCTCTATAAATGTGCCTATTCTAGGAACCTGTTATCAGTGGAATCATATAATATTTGTCCTTTTATGTCTGGCTTGTTTTACTTAGCAAAATGTTTTCAAGGTTGTAGCATGTATCAGAACTTTGTTCCTTTTTTAAGGGTGAGTAATATTATATTGTATGTATAGATCACATTTTATTTATCTGTCAGTGGACATTTAGGTTGTTTCTACCTTTTGGCTATTGTGAATAATGCTGCAGTGAATGTTAGCATACAAGTATTTGTTTGAGTCCTTGTTTTCAGTTCTTTTGGGTATGTATATACCTAGGAGTGGAATTGCTGGGTCATATGGTAATTCTATGTTTAGCTTTTTGAGGAACTGCCAAACTGTTTTCCACAGCAACTGGCCACTTTACATTCCCACCAGTAATGTACAAGGGTTCCAATTTCTACATATCCTCACCAGCACTTGTTATTTTCTATTTTTAAAATTATAGCCATCCTAGCAGTATGAAGTGGTATATCATTGTGGTTTTGTTTTGCATTTCCCTGATGACTAATGATGTTGAAGTTTATTTCATGTGCTTATTAGCCATTTGTATATCTTCTTTGGAGAAATGTTTGTTCAAGTTCTTTGCCCATTTTTTGAAAAAACTGGGTTTTTGTTGCTGAGTTGCAGGAATTCTTGATTGTAGGCTTTGATTAGAAATTTCAGTTGCTAACTAATATCACCCCTGGAGTTTGTATTCTCAATTAGGGGTCTTCAGATGTTAATAATGGTGTGTGGTAAATGTTTAAAGCTCTGATTTATGGCATTTGCCAATTTCCATGGTCAATTCCAAGCTACCAGTCTGACCCCTCACTAAGGTAGCAAAGGAATTGGGAAAAGATGTACACAATCAACTCTTTCTAGCCAGTGCTATTGGGCTTCCAGCATGCAACAGAATGTTAACTCACCACCCTATGGTGTAGAATAAAACTAACACAGAGGCATATTTATCACAGTGTCTACACTGAAACTATTTAAATTAAATTAGACATAACTAAATAATTTTCAATTACAACACTTTAGCTCCTTCAATAAAAGCAAGAATTATTATTTGTTGAGCACATCATATGCTAGATGTGCTCCAAGTATTAATAGATATTATTAGTAAATAGAGGAGGAAATGTAGAATAAGTTAGTAGTAGGCTGGGACTTGAAGTCAGACTCCAAAGCCCATGTGTTTGATCTCTTTACTGCACTGTCTTCTATCCCATTAGTGGAATTTACTTACTGAATGTTGACTACTATAAACAGAGTAGACTACTTTCTTCTAACCCCAGGGATGCTTCTGTGTTACTTTGTACCCTCCAGCCTCTCTAAATCCTGTTCAAATTGGAATTGAAAACTAAAGCTGTGGTGGTACCACATATCAAAGAACTGTAAGGGGTTAAAAATATCCTTTTCCTCGTTGCAAAAAAGCATGTGTTGTAAGAAAAATTTAAGCAAGCGAGAAATGGCAAAAATAGAAAGTGAAAGTCCCCCATAAACCCATCTGCCAGAGATAATCATTATTAACAACTAGCATTTTTTCTTTCAGAGCTTTTTCTTTACACATTTTTAAAAAAATAACAATGGGATGATTCCTTATAATCTGAGTCTCTTTTCACTTAATAATATAGTTAGGCTATTTTCCATGCCAGTGTGTATAGCTCTACTTTATTCATTTTAACAGCTTTGCTTCATTCATTTTAACAGCTACATAATATCCCTTGTGTGAAGGAAACGTAAGGGATTTTGAAGGGCTATTTTGAAGAAGTGATGATAGGTGGCACATGGGACAAAAAGGTTGAAAACTACTGTTGGGTACCAACAATAGAGGCACTATACTTTCCATTTCTCCCCCCAGAGGCTACTATAACTTACCTGAAACCATAAGATGAAAATCCATGAGCACTGGGAAGAGTTACAGGAAAACTCAAACTAAGCTAGTCAGGGATAATTGAGAGATAAGACTACATATCAAATTCCTTCACATGTCTTTAGGGCTTTACAGCCCTGGTCTTTGAAACTCTATTTGGAATCTTTCTTAATCTCCAGTACGCCCTGCTTTGAGTTTGGGAAACATTGTTTTCCAGGAAATACAACCTTTTAATTTCCCCTCATCTGTTCCTCATCTTGAGAGATGGCCACCATCATGTTTTCTTGCTGTGATAATCTGTCAGGTTTTTTTTTTGTTGTTGTTGTTGTTTGTTTTTGAGACAAGGTCTTGTTCTGTCACCCAGGCTGGAGTGCAGTGGCGTGATCATAGCTCACTGCAACCATGAACTCCTAGGCTGAAGCAATCCTCCCACCACAGCCTCCTGAGTAGCGGGGACTGCCACCATTCCTTGCTTTTTTTTTTTTTTTTTTTTTTTTACTTTTTTCTACAGATGGGGTCTCACTATATTGCCCAGGCTATTTTGGAACTCCTGGGCTCACATGATCATCCTGCCTTGGCCTCCCAAAGTGCTGGACTTACAGGCATGAGCTGACATGCCTGGCCTGATATGTCAGTTTTCAGTGGTTGTCAGTGTTTCTTTGTTTTCTCCTCTGTCCTAGGCACTTGTCACTAGGAAAGTGCCTAATGACTCCATCAGGTGTGGCATTTATTATTGTTGCAACAGGGAATTGATAAGAGAAAAGAAGGCTATCTGGGGGATGAGTTAGCCAAGAAGTGGAAGAAGACAGCTGTTATTAGGTTGCTGTCAAAATAGCTTGCTTTACTCTCTGGCATGTATCACTCCAGGTAATGAAATAATCCAAGAATGATAAGCTCTCAATTGCCATCTGTTGGTTTGTGATGCTGCTTGCCTTGTTCTAGTTAACATTGAACACTGACCTCACATGGCACTTGGAGAAACTTAGAGGAGGATAAGATGATCATAGGGTGTAAAGCAAACTGACTGAACACTTGCAGAGAGATGGGCTAAAGGCCAGTGGTATCAGTTTATCAGGATTTGTCTGCCTTACACTCTCTTATCCTTCCCTCTTTACCCCAGGGAGCTGGCAGAATGGTGTTTCCTCTGTAATATGACATATTTAGATTCTTTTACCAGTTTAAAGAAGTTAATTTAATGGGGGTAAAGGGGGCTAAGTTTTTAGGGTTGGGGTCAGGTACTGTCCTTTATAAGAAAGATTATGGGTGTTTGAAGCTCATGAATGGACATGTCATTATCTTTCAAATTACATGCTAAGGATCAGGTTTGTATCGTATGTATTTTACTATGCCTTCTGGTCCATATCTCAGACAAACCACTCTGTGCCAGCTGTGCTAGGTGCCAGCAGCCATGAACTGTGCCAGAGACCCTGTCTCCCTGGCTTAGGTTGATTGGACTGAGTGGCCACCTGTCACCAAGACAGCCCATCTGTCACCTAGCAGGTAACATGGGCTTGACGAGCTGAGAGCTGGGCCTTTTGTATTCCTCTCTTAGGAAATTAGAATTGGGAAGCTGAGAGCCTAAGGCAGTTTGTAACGGAAAAGAGCCAAAAGATGATGGGGAGTGGAGCAGTCATGACAGTTCATGTCCTAGCTAGTTTTTTGAAGGGACAGAAACCATGAGCAAACAGAGGGACCTTGCAAGGGAGGAACAGAGATGCCTTGAGAGACAGAAGAGCTGTTTCCTACAGACACCATGAACCCAGAACCACTTTCCAGTTCTCCTGAGGCCCAGCTTTATCCTACCCTAGGATTCAAATGGGATACCTGTATTCTTTCCACAAACCTCCCTTTTCTTGAGCCAGCTTGAATGAGACTCTGTTTTCCCACAATGGAAATTATCAGACCAGATCTAGGCTCCTACCTTTACAATCGACTTCTGGGTTGAGTCAACAACAGTTGGTTTACATTTAAGGCTGACATGAAGTGCTGAAGACTATTCTAGGTATTACGGGGAACAGTGGAAAAACACAGATACCTGATTATTTCTGTCAAGCTCAGTGCTGACGTTATGGGCTTTGAATCCGTGTTCCTGGCAAACGGTGAGAATGAAAAGAGGCAGGGATCCTGACTGTTCATTTATCACTTCACAGCTCTCAACCAACAGGGGGCCTTCTTTATCCTATTTAACCTCTCAGTAGAGTATTTGCCTTTTGCTTATTCCTCTTTCCAGTCAACTCTTGATTATTCATGTAATAGAGGAAAGCATTAATGTGAATGATAGAAGACTGCCCCACCTTGGCCTCTCTTCCCTGCCACAGCAGCATCCAGTCACAGAAATGGAAACAACTAGCAGGAGAGGTAAGGAGGCTGAAAAAAGGTGGGATGGGGCCAAGCAAATTAACATTGTTTCTTCTACTTTTATACCTTCTTTCTGTTAATAAATACTGCCTGTTTGAGTTTCTCTTCTGGTGTCACTAGGAGATTGCTGGAACAGCAATGCCATTTGCTTGATTTAAGTCAAAATATGGGATCTTTTAAAAAACTAAAATAGAGTTGGGGGCAATTGACTAGGCTGTTAGTTTCCTCTCCCATCTATTGTACCCCCTTTTTGTCGGTGCCACCCAGCTTTCTTGTTGGCTGAGTTTAATGTTGGGCCACTAGCAACCATTCTTCGTTCAGGATTTGGGACTCAGCTAGCCAAAATATCCACAATAGCATTTCTCAAAGTATGGTTCTTGACCCACTTGCATCAGAGTCACCATGTGTGCTTTTTAAAAATGCTGATTCCTTCCACCTTGAATCCATTGAAGGAAAAATGCTAATTCCTGGGCCCTATCCCAGAACTATTGAGTCCAGATATTGGAGTGGGAGACAGAATTGGCTTGGCTTGGAAATATGAATTTTAACTCACCCACCTCCAGGTGATATTTATGTGCTCTCAACTTTGAGAAAGGCTACTCTGTAAAATGGCCTGAGGGGATTTGGAGGGTAGCTCTGGGAAATTATCAACACTTCTCTTTCACTCACTATTTGTAGAGCAAGTGAGTGGGTGGGGAGAGGAAAGTGGGGCATTCCAGGTGTCAGAAGGTATTTTTCAAAGTGCAGATAGTTAAAGGCTGTCTACTGAAAGGAAAGTGAAGAAAAATAGAGATGCCAGCATGCTAAATTAGATGACACTTAACACTCAAACATTTGTTGAATTAATGCCTGAATAATTAAGAGTTGATTGGGCAGAGACACAGGAAGATTGTGTTTAAGTTACAGACTTGGCTTGCATCCGTGTTTCCTTCTAAAGAGACCACCTTCTCCATTTCTGCATTGTCTTTCTTTAGAGTGAAAATAGCTAGTCATCACTAACATATTTGGGGTTTCGTGGTAATTTAAATATCTAATAGGTACTGCATAATGCCATTCAATGGTTGTACCTAAATATAACCCTACTAATCAAAATGAGGATATTGTGTTTAAGAGTCTGGCTATATAGTCTCTGGTCTGATTATAGTGTTGAGTCTTTTTTCAAAAACTGTCTCTATGGAGTAAAGCAGGGTCCTGTGTTTCATTGCTTTCCAGACATTCCCCAACAAGTGCTGAATGGATTTTGTTGCAAAAGTTTCTTTGGAAGTCTATTTAGAATTCAGATTGCATTTTCCCAAGGACACAATATTCTTCTTGTGGTTCAGGTTCCCAGACCAGCTGGCAAAAGCCTATTTAATGTGAAGTAGAGTAGAAGTCCAACCCCACCAGCCCCTTACCAGAATGCCTAAAAATATTTTTGATGGGGAAAAGCCTCAGGGTTCAGACCTGTGATCCTAGGCATACATCCCAGCTTCATTCTCTGAGCAGCATCATAGGGATTTATTGTTGGAGGGAACAATTCAAACTCCTTTTCTAGGTCTCCTAGGCTTTGTGTGAGCTGACCTTTCTGCTCATCTCTCCAGTATCATTTCTTACCATGTTTCCTCTGGCACTCTATACTATCCAGGCAAAAGGAACTACTTTAAGTTCCCTGAATGCATCTTTGTAACCTCTGGGTCATTTAAGCCTTTAGCTATGCTCTTCCCTCTGCCTGGAGCCTTCTCCTCTTGCCTATCCCTTCTCACTGGTATTTTGTGTTACAGCTCTCAAAGCTCTGATCATCGCTTTTATTATAGAGTGATTTGTATGCTTTATGTCATTTATCTTCCCTTCTGCCAGACTGAATACTCCACAGAAACAAAGACCATGTCTGTGTTACTCACTGTAGTATGCCCAGCACTTAGCATAGTGCCTGGCAAGTAGTAGGTTCTTAATAATGATATGGCCGGTAAATGAATGATCTTGTCCAGGGGTTCCCACCCTCTTTTACAGATGTGGACCCTGAGATTTAGAGGGGCCAAGTTTTTTTTTTTTTCCAAGTCCATAGCAGCTGTTTTGGAATTAGAACTTAGGCCTTCTGACTTCCAGGCAATGGTATTTTCTTCCAGAGGTATACATTTCTGTAAATAAAGTCTGAATGCATTGGAATAACTTACCCTGGGGGTTATTTGTAGCAGTCTCAAATCATTTGATCAGGGTCACTACTGGTGATATATAGAGGGAAATAGGAGAGTGAAGTAATGCAGAACATACCTTCTGTAATTTAGATTTGGATCATTTTTGCTGGGCCTGGAGAGGAGGAGCTAGGGGAGTACAGCTTACCCATGGCGCTGCTTACGGAATTTAGACATAACAGATGGCTGTTCATTATTCTGGGATTCCACATCTGTACAGAGTGTAGAACATAACTGAATACTCAGTGGGTATTTCTTGATTATGCGATTTGCTAAAATCACTCTGCTAGTGTGTTAAAAATACCATTTAGAGTTTTCTATACCATTTACCATGTAATTGATAAGCATGTGGTTTGATAAATGTTGTTGTTATTATTGTTATTAGAAGTAGTTTTATGTAGTTCTTATAGAGATATAAGGGCCTTTAGATCATTTGATTTGGGGCCCTGCCTCAGCTATTAAAAATTGCATTGTACCTTAAATACCTGTTGCCTAATATTGTTTGCCTTCTCATTGTGACTCTTGGGGGTTTCTGCTGCTCAGAATAGAATGGAATCTTTCATAAGACTGGATTAAAGGGCATACGGCCTAATGCGGCAGTCTCTAACCTTTTTGGCACCAGGGACAGGTATTGTGAAAGATAATTTTTCCATGGACTGAGGTGGGGGGTGGGGGAGGATGGTTTCAGGATGAAACTGTTCCACTTCAGATTATTAGGCATTAGATTCTCATAAGGAGCATGCAACCTATATCCAAAGCATGCAGCCTAGATCCCTCTCATGCTCCTATGAGAATATAATGCTGTCACTGATCTGACAGGAGGTGGAGCTCAGGCGATGATGCTCACTCATCTGGCACTCACTTCCTGCTGTGTGGCTTGGTTCCTAACAGGCCATAGATTGGTACCATTCTGTGGTCTGGGGGTTGGGGACCCCTGGCCTAATGGATCATCTTAGTAAAGTTCAGAGGCATTTAGGAGGAAGACCCATCTGATGACATGCAAGGAGGAAATATCTGTAGACCCCTGGAGAAGAGGGAAAGCAGTGCTTTTCCATGTGTAAGCTTGGGACTGAGGGTTGGATTTTTGTGTTAGGTACATGACTGGGTGGAGAGGATGACATTCCTCAGTTCTCCACTTGGCTTTCAGTAGGACACACTTCAGGAGTCCCACATCAGGATGGCTTTTTTTCTCCCTGTGGTGAAGAAAACAGGTGGCAAGTGGCTAATTAAAACCATTGTAAGCCCAAAAGCTAAACTCAAAGGCCTTTGAGAGCCTTCCATTGGGCTGCCCAAAGTCCTTAGAGGCTGGTTGGCCAATGTAATGAATAATAAAGGAAATTCATTGAACACCGTTAAGAAAAGATAATGCATGTCTTCCTTCAAACCATCAATGCTTTGCCCCGTCACTGATTTGCTTGTGTGACCCTTCTTTTATGTCACTCTGAATAAACTCCCCTTTGTCTTTCTGGGCCGAGGGAACCAAATGAGTATAGAGGGACTCTTATTGGAGTCACACATTTCTTTCCTCCTTGTGACTGCCAAACCACCAAACTCTGGGCCATTTGCATGTGTCTTAATTTCTCCTCATAATGTGGCAAAACACGTTTTGGTGCTAGGTACGATACAACCCTTCCTGGAGTGAACCAAATGTGGAAAGTGCTGTAATTTGAGGGAGTTTTCAGAAAAGAGCCTCTTCTGGTACAGAAAGGCCCTTTTTCCTTTTTTCTTTCTCTTTTTTCATTTATGCCTCATCATATTTTGTCCAATTTCAGCTCATCTTAGGCTGAATTTTCCCTTTGATGTCTGCTTTATAGAATAGCCCTTGCCTGAGAAAAGAGAACAAAAGGCCAACTCTGTGGCTTTCAATTTGCAGCGTCCCCAGCCCTTTTATCCATCTCAGTGCTTCCCTGGTTGGGAACAAAACCCAAGCTCCAGGGTCAGAGCACATACGGAGGAAGAACCCTTTTTGAAAATCCAAGCACATGAGGAATTCATGTTTCATTGTCATCCTGCTTTGCAATTGGGTCAGGTACATATGTGGGGAGGAGAGAGTGGGCTTGGAAGAAAAAAAATTGGTTTGTTACCTCCACAAAAGCAGACATTCTGATTTTCCCCCAGAAGTTCCATTAAGAAGAAAGCAAGTTTTTAAGGGTTTAATTGCTAATTCAGGGTTGCTTTCAGCCATTAGGGCATCTGTATCAAGGCGCCTAGTTTGGGAGGTGGAACAGAAGTTTGACGTGCTAACATTTGGGAACTTTCTCAGACAGGATGTCTTTGTTATCTAGTTTCTTTCCATTTTTCAGTACCTGCTTTCAGATTTCTACTTTTTCTCTTCTGCTTCCTTTGGTTTCAAATCACAGAAGACCTATCTCTTTGTGCTCCCAGCTTGTTGTCTTGGTTACAGGCTTCTTCGGCTTGCCTTCCTTTGAGGGGAATATACAGTGTAAAGAAGATTTTTTAAAATGGTGACTAAGGTCCCTTTCTCTAAGGTTACTGGGATATTAAGCAGTGGGTAGAAGAGTGACTTGTAAACCCGGCTGTACATTGAAATCAGCTGGAGCACTTTAAAATACTGATGCCCAGGCCCCAGGCCCAACCAGTTGAGTAGGGATCTTGAGGAGTAGGCCCCAGGAATTTTTTTTTCTTTTATGAAACAATAAACTGCCTACGTGAGTCTAATGTGCATTCAGTATTTAGAACTGCTGGGTTTTACAGCAAAGCCAAACAACTTGGTTCTGGCTGTTTGAGCCAGGTGAAGGAAATAGAATCAACTTTTCTGTACCTTAGTTTTACCTGCCTAGAACAGAGAAGCACTAAAGCTTAAGAATTTAAAGAGGCTTACTGTGACCCCCCCTGTCATTATTGTTGCATACAAGAGAGGTAACTTTCTTTCAAAAAAAAAAAAGAAAGAAAGAAAGAAAGAAAATCCAATTATTCAGCTGGCTTGGCTTCTGGGCTGTAACAGTGGCTTGAGGATTAAAAGAAATCTTTCCAGTTGCTTGAAGAAGGGTTATCTGTATGGAGGAACAGCAGCTTCATTCCCAGTGTGGTTTGGACAGCGCATTCCAGGTTTTCAAACCTGCCTCAGCTTCCAGCTGACTCCCTTCTCATGCCCCAGGTGGTTAGCAGAGTTAGGCACCATACTTATATTTTTAGTGAAATTGCCTTTTAATAGTATTTTCCTAACATAAAAGCAACAGATGTTCATGATTCAAGCCCAGAACATTATAGGAATATGACACATAGCAAACAAAAGTCCCCTAGAAGTCGGTCTCCCAGACATATCCATTGTAAGCATGTTTTTCCTTCTGATTTTTATCTCTGCATATGCTAAACATTTTATATTTTTATTCTAAAAATGGGATCATTCAACAATGTTTGTATTTTTTTTTCCTTAATATCTTAGCCATCAGTCCATGTTAGTACATATAAATCAACCTCATTCTTAAGGACCCCTGATTCTTAGGATTTTAGTCACACAAGGGCACAATCTCCTTCCGCTTCCCTCCAAGATTTTGCTTTCCTATGGAAAGGCTTGGGTTTTGTTTGTTTCTTTGGGCTTCAAATAGAGCAAATCCATTATATCTGGTATATTTATGTTTGGTTGTTATTTAAAAATTCATACAATTTTAAAGGAATAGAATAGCATATATGATTCCCTCCAACCTCTGACCCCTGACCCACTAGTTCTTCTCCCCAGAAACAAACTGCCATTACCAGATTCTTGGAAATCTTGAGAATTACTGCATGCATAAACAAGGCTTGAATATTCTAAAATGGCTTTTGCTTAGGTAACCAAGTCTATCCATATTGTATGGAGACATCTTGTTTCATTTATTCATTCAGCAAGTACCTGATGAGCATCTCATATGTTCCAGGCACTGTGTTAAGTTCTGGACCTACAGTGAGGACCATCACGCAGCTCCTGCTCTCCAGAAGCTTATGGTCAGCAGGGAAGATCAACATTTAATGAAAACATAGCTAAATATAAATGAGAAATGGTGATATGTTTGTGAAGGAAAAGAACAGCATTTACACGCATCTTTTTTTTTTTTTTTTTTTTTTTTTTTGAGATGGAGTCTTGCTCTGTCGCATAGGCTGGAGTGCAGTGGCGCCATCTTGGCTGACTGCACCTTCCGCCTCCCAGGTTCAAGCGATTCTCCTGCCTCAGCCTCCCGAGTAGGTGGGGCTACAGGCATGCACCACCATGCCCAGCTAATTTTTTTGTATTTTTAGTAGAGACGGGGTTTCACCATGTTGGCCAGGATGGTCTTGATTTTTTCACCTCATGATCTGCCCACCTTGGCCTCCCAAAGTGCTGGGATTACAGGCGTGAGCCACCACGCCTGGCCTACATGCATCATTTTTTAAAACAGTGATTAATGGAGTCCCCTTTCCCAATTTTTTAATACAAAGGTGTGGATGGGAGATTTGCAGCAAAGATAGGGAAGCAAAGATATAACCCACAATCTTTACTCTTGCCAACAGCTGTTACCTTCTTTGCCACCAAAATTTTCCTTTGATAAAATGTCTTGCTGAGAGTTAGGATAACTCACCAACCAGCTTTAATTTTGGTTGACAGGGTGCCGTAGAAGACCTTTGCTAGCCAGACTGTGAGCTTCTTGCAGACAGGAATTATGTCCTGCATCACTGTGTGCTCAGAACCTCAGGAAGAACAAACTGATGTAGGCACCAGGAAATAGGTGCTTTTATTACATTCTCATTTTATGCCTTAGAAGCACTGCAAATGGTAGGTATTCTTATTTCTGTTTTAAACAATGAGAAAACTGAGGCTTAAGGAGGTGTAAAAAATACTTTCTTTTAAAAAAAATACACCTCTCCCCCACCATCATAAAAACCCCAACTTTGGCCATAGAGTTCATTGGTGGTGGAGCACTGCAAACATTAGCTGTCCCATGTGGCTTTGACTCTGACACAATTGGTCCTCTTGCTTCAGGGAACTGGATACCATCCATCCCTCCCATGGGTTGGCCTAGGCTCTGTTACTTCAGAGTTTTCTTGACGAGTTTCAAGGTAACCAGGTCATCCTGTTCTACATATTTTTCTGGGATTGAGGTCAAAGAGCAGCATGATCCTCTCTTAAATGGGTCAGAGGAGGAGGACTCCTGTGGCTCCCTGAAAGGTCAAGCCCCTTCATGCTAACTACACCGTCTTCCCTTCTCTTCCAGCTTATGTCCTGGGCTGGGCTCTGGACAGGGAGCAGAGGCAGATGTGCGCATGTGTTCTGGAGGACTTTTATATGTCCGATGGTGTGTTAGGCACTATGTGGAGTGGAGGCAGAGGGAACTCCAGAAAAGACAAATTATCTTATGGTGGAGACAAAAGGTAGTATTGGCAACAAACATGACCTCTGGAATCAGATAGTTTTGGGTTCCAGGCCTGACTCTTTGACTCACTTATTAGTTGTGCAACCTTAGGCAATTTATTTAACCTTTCTGTAGCTCAGTTTCCTTGTATGCAAACAGGAGGAAAATAATAATCTCTTACATAATAGGATTGCTATGAAGAATATATGAACTAATACGTGTAAGACATTGACTGTAGTGCCAGGCACCTAGTAAGCACTCAGTAAGGAATAACTACTGCTATTATTGTTGTTACTAACAACAGTATGAGACTAATAAGTGATTAGTGTATAAGTACCAACAAATACCAATGGAGTTCAGAAAAAGAATGCTTAATTTTTGTGACTTATCCAGGAAATCTCTAGAGGAGACAGAAGAAGTGGAATGAAATATTCCAGGTGGAGCAAATATGAAAGTGGGAGGCTGAACTGAACTGGAGTGGGGAACAAAAAGAAGAAACAAACCCAACATCTGGCACCCTTGAGCTCTACCACCAGCTCACCTGTTGTCACTACCAATATGTCCAGTCCTTTATGGCTCTCCATTTTGGAGTGCCCTGAATTACTGGCTGCAGTTTTGACTTGGCCAGCTAGTTGGCCGGCTGCTCTGACTGAGCTTGAGGGTGTCTGTGCCTTGGTGGAGTTGACACGGGTCCTAACTCTGCAACTTGGTTTGTAGGTTCAAAGCCTAATTTTTATCAGCTTACCCAGGGCTGTTGGTTTCTAGTGGATTGGGTCACACTCCCCAACATTACAAAACACTTCTTAATAAATCACCAGGCTGATAAGTCGATTGATGATGAGAGAGAGACCTTTATAGAGATGAGAACACTTGTGTGTATCAGCCCTTTCTGATATCAAGGTACCTGAAGCCAAATTAAACAGGGATTGTTTTATAACCTAAAATCAGAACCTAATGGAGTTGAAAAGTCTCATGAGCGAGACCATATAGGCTTTGGTAGTCCATGGAAAACTGTACCTTTTTGCATGTCTGTCATAGCTTTGTAGTGTGACCAGAATGTGTGTCCTGTTCTCTCTCCACTGCTGGAGAAACATCAGTAACAATTTTTCTCTTGGATGTTCCTGTTTTCAATTCCATGCAAATGCTGTTTGTGTGCTATGACCATGCTATTCTCTTGAATTTCTTTTTTCTTGACAAGATTTTTGAGTTGCCTACTTCTCAGCGACAACATAGTGATTCTCTCATTGAGTGTTCTTTTTGGCTTTGTTCTCAAACACTAGGAATGTTTCCAAGCAGGGCCGCCACGAATGGCTATGCACTGCACAACCCTAGGAGAGGGTGCCATTCACATAGACTATAATTGAATGGCGCCACTAGGGTTGTGCAGTGCACAACCTACACAACTGTACTCGGCGGCCCTGGCATAATGTAATGTCAGTACTTTCTTCATCAAGGTACCAGTTTGGGATTGTCCTCAGGGTAAGGGGGCTGAAGCAGTGAGTTGCTGCTGTGACCAGGAAAGGAAGAAAGCAGTAAAGTTGTGGCTTTGGGAGAATTATCTTCTCTGTAAATGAGAGCCATCATATAGGAGAACTATGTACCTTCGTTCTTTCAGTAAATAGTTTTTTAAGTGCCTACTATGTGAGGGTTGAAGAACAGGGAGGGGTTTGCATAGGAGGGAGCATTTGAACTGGGCTTTGTGAAAGAAGTAGAATATTAACATGTGAAGATGAGTCAGGTGGAGAGAATCTCAGGGGGAAGGAATAGCGAGAAGAAAGACAGATGGGAGACCACAAGGGATATATGGGTAATGGTGCATAATTCATCTTGGTTGGATAGAAAAGCATGTAAAAGGGAGTAGTGAGCAATGATGCTGGTCGGGGGTCAAATGATGATGCAGGAGGGGAGGGAGTTGAATGCCCAATTAAGGAATTTGGACTTTTATTTATCAAGCAATAAGGAGCTATCCAAAGTTTGTTTTTTAAACAGCTTTATTGGGTTATAATCATATACCATATAATTCATTCATTTAAAGTGTACAATTGAATGTTTTTAGTATATTCACATATATGTGCAGCCACCACCACAGTCAAATTTAGAACATTTTCATCATCCAAAAAATAACTCCATACGATTTAGCTCACCCCCCTCCCTACCTTTCCCCCACTCACCAGCCCTAAGCAATGGTTAATCTACTTTCTGTTCCTATAGATTTTATCTATTCTGGACATTTCATAGAAATTGAGTAATTATAATATGTGACCTTTTTCCACTGGCTTCTTTCACTTAGTATGTTTTCGAGATTCATCTGTGTTTAGCATGTATCAGTACTTCACTTATTTTTATGGCCAATTAATATTCCATTTTAAGGATATGCCACATTTTATGTATCCATTTGTCTGTTGGTGAGCATTTGGGTTGTTTCTGCCTTTTGGCTATTACAGATAATACTTCTGTGAACATCTGTAAGTTTTCAGGTGCACATAGGTTTTTATTTCCCTTGGACATAGGTTTTCATTTCCCTCAGGTATAGGAGTGGAATTGCTGAGTCATACGATAACTCTATGTTTAACCTCTCAAGGAGCTGCCAGACTGTTTCTCTAAAATGGCAGCATCATTTTACATCCCTACCAACAGTATAAAAGGGTTCCAATTTCTCCACATCCTCATGCACACTTGTGTTTGCCTTTTATATTTTGGCCATGCTAGTGGGTATGAAGTGTCATCTCATTGTGGATTTGATTTGCATTTCCCTGATGACTAATGATGTTGAACATCTTTTCATGTGCATGTTGAGTACCCGTGTGTTTTCTTTGGAGAGATGTCTGTTCAAGGTTATTTGTCTTTTTATTGTTGAGTTTTTTTTAATACTTTAGCTATTTTTAATGTATATATTTAAGGTTTTCAACTTAATGATTATATATATATATGGAAATCACCACAATCAAGATAACACATGCATTACATCATAGAGTTATCATTTATGTGTGTATGCGTGTGTGTGTGTGTTGGAAATACTTAGGATCTATTCTTATAGCAAATTTTAAGTATACAGTACAGTATTTTCACCTATAGTCACCATGCTGTACATTAGATATCCAGGACTTACTTGTCCTGGAAAACTAAAACTTTGTACTTTTTGACTAACATCTTACTTTCCCAGCACCAGCCCCAGCTAACCATCATTTTATACTCAGCTTCTATGAGTTAGACTAATTTACATTTCATATTTATGTGACATCATAAGATATTTTTCTTTCTGGCTCATTTCACTTAACATAATGTCCTTTGGGTCCTTCTGTGTTACTGTGAATGATAGGATATCCTTCTTTTTAAAGGCTGGATAATATACCACATTTTCTTTATTCATGCATCCATCGATGAACATTTATCTTGTTTCTATATCTTTGCTATTGTGAATAATGGTGCAAGGAATATAGGAGTGCAGATATCCCTTTGAGATCTTGATTTCAACTGTTGGATAAGTATTCCAGAAGTGGGATTGCTGTGTCATAGAATAGGTCTTTTTTTTTTTTTTTTTTTTTTGGAAACTATACTATTTTTGATAATGGCTCTATTGATCTCCATCAGCAGTTTTCTAGGGTTCTGTTTTCTCCACACCCTTCCCAATATTGCCATCTTTTGCATTTTTTATAATAGCCATTCTGACAAGGGTGACATGAGATCTCACTGTGGTTTTCATTTGCATATCCCCAATGATTAGTGATGTTGAGCACCTTTTCATATACCTGTTGTCCATATGTATGCCTTCTTTGGAAAAATGTCTATTCAGATCTTTTGCCCATTTTAAAATTGGGTTATTTGTATTTCTGCTATTGAGTTTATGAGTTCTTTACATATTTTAAATATTGACATCAAATTTGTGGTTTGCAAATATTTGCTATATAGCTTTTTAGGTTGATGTAGTCCTAATTGTTTTTGTTTGTTTGTTTTTTACTTTTCTTGCACGTGCTTTTGATGTCATATTCAAAAAATCATTGCCAAGACCAATTTCAAAAAGTTTTTCCTATGTTTTCTTCTAGGAGTTTTATGGTTTCAGATGTTACATTTAAGTCTTAAGCCCATTTTGAGTTGGTTTTTGTGTGTGGTGTAAGATAAGAGTCTGATTTCATTACTTTGCGTGTGGATATCCAGTTACCCCAACATCATTTGTTCAAGCAAGCATCTTTTCCCCCATTGTGTATTTTTGACCCTCTAAGGTTCTTTATTCCTTTTCATCCTTTTTTTTTCTTTTTCTCTTCTGATGAGGTAATTTTAAATAACTGTTCTTCAAATTTGCTGGTTCTTTCTTCTGCTTGATAAATCTCCTGTTTTTAGTTGAGTCATTGTATTCCTCAGCTCCAGAATTTGTTTGGCTGTTGTTTACAGTTTCTATCTTTTTATTTAACTTTTCATTTTGATCATACATTGTTTTCCTGATTTCACTGAGTTGTTCATCTGTTAATTTTCTTTATTATTGTTGAGTCTTAAGAGCTATTTATTCTGAATACTAGACTCCTATTAGATACATGATTTGCAGATTTTTTCTCCCATTCTTTGGGTCCCCTCCCCTCCCCTCCCCTTTCTTTTTTTTTTTTTTTTTTTTTTTGAGACAGAGTCTCCCTCTGATACCCAGGCTGGAGTGTGCAGTGGTGTGATCTCAGCTCACTGCAACCTCTGCCTCCCTGGTTCAAGCACTTCTCCTGCCTCAGCAGGAGAAGTAATCCCAAGTAGCTGGGATTACAGGCATGTGATGTGCCACAACGCCTGGCTAATTTTTTTTTTTTTTTAATTTTTAGTAGAGACAGAGTTTTGCTGTGTGGGCCAGGCTGGTCTCAAACTCCTGACCTCAAGTGATCTGCCTGCCTCGGCCTCCCAAAGTGCTGGGATTACAGGTGTGAGCCACCATGCCCAGTCTGGGATGTCTTTTCACTTTCTTAATAGTGTCATTTGAAGCATGAAATATTTTAATTTTGGTGAAGTACAGTATATTTATTTTTTCTTTTGTTGCTTGTGCTTTTGGTTACATCTTAGAGTCCATTACCAAATCCTAGGTCATGACATGTATCCCTATGCTTTCTTTTACAAGTTTTATAGTTTTTGCTCTTACAGTTAGGTCTTTGATTTTGAGTGAATTTTTGTATATGGGTTATGAGGTAGGGGTCCAACTTAATTCTTTTGCCTGTGGATAACCAGTTGTCCCAGCATCATTTGTTGAAGAGACTGTTCTTTCTACCATTGGATGGTCTTGATACCTTAGTCAAAAATCACTTCTGAGGATTTATTTCAGTACTCTCAATTCTATTCTGTTGGTCTCTGTGTCTTTCCTTAGGTTAGTACCACACTGTCTTTGTTACTGTTGCTTTGCCATAAGTTGAAATCAGGCTGTGTAAGTCCTCCCACTTTTTCTTTTCAAGGTTGGTTTGGCTGTTTGGGGTCCCTTGCATTTCCATATGAATTTTAAAATCAGCGTGTCAGTTTCTACAAAAAAAAAATGTCAGCTGGGATTCTGATACGTACTGTGATGAATCTGTCATTTAAAACTTTCAAGGAGGAGTGTAACAGGATCAGAATGCTATTTTAAGAATAGGAACCTGACAATACTATATAAAATTAGAGCAAGCTTGTCCAGCCTGTGGACTGCATGTAGCCCAAGACAGCTTTGAATGCAGCCCAACACAAATTCATAAATTTTCTTAAAACATTATGAGATTTTTTTGCAATTATTTTAAAAAGCTCATCAGCTATCATTAGTGTTAGTGTATTTTATGTGTAGACCAAGACAATTCTTCTTCTTCCAGTGTGGCTCAGGGAAGCCAAAAGATTGGACACCCGTGAATTAGAGTGATGAAGGAAAAACACTGGATACTTGGAGATCAGATAGGAAACTGCTGTAGTAGTTTAAGAAAATGATAGGGACCAAACTAGGAAAAGATAGTGAGGGTGGATTTCAGATGTATTGAAAAGATTGGGCTGGGTGCAGTGGCTCACACTAGTAATCTTAGTGCTTTGGGAGGCTGAGGTGGGAGGATCACTTGAAGCCAGGAGTTTGAGACCAATCTGGGTAACAAAATGAGACCCCATATGTACAAAAAATAAAAAATAATAATTGCTAGGTGTGGTGGCACATGCCTGTAGTCCTAACTACTCAGGAGGCTGAGGTGAGAGGATTGCTTGAACCTAGGAGTTTGAGGCTGCAGTGAGCCATGATCACACCAATGCACTCCAGACTGGGTGACAAACCAAGACCCTGTCTGAAAAAAAAAAAAAAAGAAAAGAAAAAGAAAAGGTCTAAGTGACAAGACAGGATTTGGGGACTGAATACATGTGGGGCTGAGAAAGGTGGGGGATCAGGGGTAACTCTGAGGTGTGAAGAGAGGCTAATGGATTAGATTATAGTACCTTTTAAAATTTTGTATTATTTTGAAATGACTTTTGACTTACAGAAGAGTTGTAAAGATATTACAGAGAATTCCTGTATATCCTTCACCCAGCTTCCCCTAATGTTAACATTTTACATAACTATGGTAAAATTATTGAAACTGAAAAATTAGCATTTATACAATGCAATATGAACTTAACTACAGTCTTTATTTGGGTTTTACCAGTTTTTTTCACAAATGTCCCTTTTCTGTTGCAGGATCTATTTAGGATCCTTAATTGCATTTAGATATGATCTCTCTTTAGTCTTCTCTAATCTGTGGTAGTTCCTTAGTCTTTGCCTTTCACAACCTTGACTATTTTGAAGAGTACTGTTCACTTTACTCTGTAGAATGCCCCTGATTTGGGTTTATCTGATGTTTTTTCATGATTCCATTGAGATTATACAATTTGGGCATCCAATAAGGACGATGCTATCAATAGCTCATGCTTATTTTATTCCCTACAGTGTGCCAGGCATTTGAACTAGGTACCTCAAGCATTTAAATTTTACAGTTACCCTATGAAATAATACTATTGTAATCCTCACTTGACAGATAAGGGAACTGAGCCTAAAGGGTTAAGTATTCTCTGTAGGCAGCTGGACAAGGGAAGCTGAGTAATACGTCAGAATGTTGTTATTGCAAACATGGAATTAAAACAAGTGAAGTTAGAGGAATTGAAAATTTAATATGATTTGTTGCTGAATTGGCTCATAGTAGGGATGAATTTTCTATTGAAATCAGGATAATTATAGCTATTATGTATTGAGTGCTAGCTATGTGCTAGGCATTGTGCCAAATGCTTTTCTTGCTTTGTTTCATTTTGTCCTCTCCCAAACCTTGTGAGACATAGATACTATTTTTGTCTCTATTTTACAGATGAAAATTCCTCTAATCTCTTGCCCAAGGCCAGAGTGCTGGTGAGTGGCAGAGCCACCATGTGGATCCAAGTTTGTCTTAACTCTAAAGCCTGTATTCTTAACCACTTGGCAATGCTAACTGTCCTCCTTCCATCTTCTTAGTAGGGATGAATTTGCCAATGGGACTAGAAAACATGATATTTATGGGCTTGGATGTAGACACTGCTTGGTTGTGGACATTACCAAATACATGTTTGCAACTCTCGTTATTTTATACCTCAGTGGTTGGTCAACCCCATTCTTTCTTTGGGTATATTTCAAGCAGGTTACAATCTGGTCTTTCAAGTCTGGGATTTTAACGCTTAACTTAGTAGGCACTCTTATTTCCCTTTTATTCAAATTCTTGAGGGAAGCTTCTTTATAAACTCCTTAGACTGACAAAAATAGTAAAATCTCAGAAATAGGCAAATCAAGGGAGATAATGAAATCACCAGAATGGGCGTTTAACCGTGGAGTGTAAGGGAAGCTTTCCTGGAGAAAATAGTTTAATTTTGCATTTGAAGGGTAGATAAGAGCCACAAGAGGAAAGTTGGAAAAACCATCTGGAAGAGGGAATAGGATTAGCAAAGGCACAATTTCTTGATGTTAGAGATTTAAATTTAAAAAATAAAATTATGAAAATATTAAAACAATAGGTGACTCTGTAATCCCACTGTTATAAAAGATTTTCAAAGCGTGATATCAAAGACAGAAGCCATAAAGGGAATGACAAATACATCTGATTACATAAAGATTTAAAAAGCTTCCATAAATAAAAACCTATCATAAACAGAGCTGCAACAATGACAGCCTGGGAAAATTTTTTGCAATAAATTTCAGTCTATATTTGCTGTCATTAATATATAAATAGCTCTTTACAACTCAGTTGAAAAGAACACACCAGCTGAAAAACAGTCAAAGTGCACAGATGGTCACATCCCAAAAGAAGAAATATGGCTGGCCAATATACCTGTTAGAAAATAGTTTAACATTTCTGGTAATCTGAGGCGTGCAAATTGTGTGTGTGTGTGTGTTTTGCTTGTTAAACACGTGATAATTACCAAATGATAATGACCTGTTTGTCAGGTTGCAGCAGAAAACAGATCCTTGTATATTGCTGGAGGGAATAGCAATTTAAATAATTTTTCTGGAGGGCAGTTTAGCATTATGGGTCAAAAGCCTTCAAATGGATATTCCCTTTGAAGATCTAGACTGTCTTCTATCAATGTGGGCTAAGGAAATAGTAAAGGAACTGAAAATTTAGATGTAATTTACATGTGCAACCAGAGGATATTGGTTGAGTAAATTATTGCATATCCATATAATTGAATAAAATGAAGGTATTGGAAAATGAGATAGTAGAAGTGTAGTAATTGACACAAATATGTTCAGGGTACAGCTTGACATAACGCACAAGGCTGTCATGCTGGAGAGGTAGGTAGGATCCAGAGCAAAGAAGGCCTTGTCCGCCATCCGAAGAACCTTGAGCTTTTTTGGTAGGTAGTGGCAAGCCATGGAAGGATTTAAAATGGCAGATCAGAGGGGCATTTTAGATAGATCCCTCTTGTAGCAGTGTGCCTGGAGGCAGGAGACCAGTAAGGAAATTATTGCAGTGGTCCTGAAAGAGATGATGAGGGCCCAAGGGTATGAAGTAGATGGAGTCATAGGACCAACTTTGGGCAGCCCAGAGAGTTAATCTTCCTTATGGTGGGTAACAGTCATAAGCACTTGGCCTCAGCGATCCCCAGATAGCTATGTGCCATCACAGGAGGTGCTGACAGGAGAACTGGAGCTTGGGGAGATTGTGTGCTAGGCCAAACACCACTCTCCTGTACCTCTCTCACTCTGTTTCCCTTTCATTTAGTTTGCCCATATCCCTTCATTGCTTACCCTGGCTAGCCTCTCATTTAGGATGGCCTGTGGTCACTGGCCCTCCTTCCCAATTACATTTCTCATAGTACTAACACTTGCTCCAGTGTACAAAAGCTATCTTCTTTAAGTGCTATGAAAATGAGGATTGTTGAATGTAACACTGGGGTGGAGCAGAAGTGGATGGGAGGCTGAACAATGGTGGCAGTGAACTTGGGGCTGATATGACTGGGGGAACAGGAATGGGAAGCAGGCCAGGTGTTGGCTGAGACGTTCGGTAGAGAAGGTGGGAACCTGGAACCAGAGAGGTTCGCAGGTAGAGGATGAACTGGGATAACAGCTGATGCCTAGATTGGATGCTTAGGAAAGAACTAAAGGTTAGTACAGGGATCTTTCCTGAGGAAGCTGAGAGAGTGTGTGGTTTTGAATGGAACCGTGGATTTTTTCTGGGAAAACCAGCCAAAAAAGACCTCAGTTTTATAAGGATTGCAAGTGCCCACCAGACCTGGGGATGAGGCAGGTGGGAGCTATAATGAACCTGTCTTTGGGACTCTGAAACTCATCTATATAAATGCAATTTGCTGTCCAGTTGAGTTTGTGTTTTGAGATGTCTCACACTGTAGAGAGTAGATCTTATGAGCTGGCTGATGGCACAGGTGTGGGGCTGTTGGGGTGACTCCCTGTGTGCCATGTGGTCAAGGGCCAGGGCTAGAGTCTAAAGAAAAGGAGCTCTCATGAGCCCTGGTATGTGTCAGGTGTGAAGTAGAAAGTGCATTGAACTGGGAGTTAGGGGACCTGGGCTCTCATCAGAAAGCTTGTCAGAACCTTTTCCCCTCAGTTTCCTCATCTCTGAAATGGGATTTAATAACATGGTTCTGCCTGCCTCCCAGGTGATGGGAAAGTGGAAGTGCTCTGTAGCACTTCTCTATATGCTACCTGCTCATGCCTTTTGTTTCAGGTGCTGAGCTGGGCAGATGTCAGCATGAATGCAAAGTGCCAAGTTGGTACTGGGGTATGCTCAGATATATTCTCATCTTTGTACCATCCTTGTTTGAACTTCTAAGTCTCATCTCTTCCTATTCTATTTGCAGCCAAAGTGATAGTTTAGCTTTTCACCTCCTAGTCTAAAAATGCATGCCACCAAAATTTTCAGGCAGTTGGAAGCCAAGCAAAGAAGAAAGCAAGGATATTCAGACCAAGGCTGGGGGCCCTTGCACCTCTGAATTAAAATGTTAGTTCCATGTGGCTCTGTTGGCTAATGTTGAATATGAATGTGACTCTAGCATGACAGGGTGAAGAGGTTCAGTATCAGAAATCTGAGAAGTTGCTAAAGGAGGCCATGAGGTTTCTGGAAATGCAATATGAATAATCAGGAATCCCCAGATAACTGTGTACCATCATAGGAGGTGGAATGTAATGTAATAAATAATCTTTCAATCAGATACATTTAGTTATATCAAGTCAGCAGATTTGAAAAAGGACCCTAGAGGCCAGGCACAGTGATAAACCTGTAATCCCAGCACTTTGGTAGGCTGAGGCAGGAGGATTGCTTGAGGACGGGAGTTCGAGACCAGCCAGGGCAACATAGTGAGACTCTGTCTCCACAAAAAAATAAAAATAAAAATAAAAAACAAAAAAATTAGCCAGGTATGGTGGTGCACACCTGTAGTCCCAGCTACTTGAGAGGCTGAGGTAAGAGAATTGCTTCAGCCCAGGAGTTGGAGGGTACAGTGAGCTATGATTGCACCACTGCACTCCAGCCTGGATAACAGAGTGAGACTTTCTCAAAAAAAAAAAAAAAAAAAAAAAAAAAAAAAAAAAAAAAAGATACCTTCTATGCTGCTATGCTGATGATAGAAATAGGCAAGACAGAAAAGATGAAATGACTAAAGTTAGAACCATGACTGATGGAGGATAACAGGACAACCAACTGGGTTGAAACTGGAGGCTTGTTCTCTTTAGTAGTTTTCTGGGCTTCTAGCCTAGGGAAATTGTGGATCAGAACCAGTCAAATGGACTTATAAGGGAAATTTGTCCCCGAAAATCTGCTTACCTCCTCTTGTCTGTGGGTATAGAAAAGTAAGATTTAACTGTGGTGCCCAGTGTTGCATTTTTACATCTCTGTTTAGCATGTTGGAAGTGTCTTGGGTATTCCAGAAGCTCAGGAAGGCTGCTGGCATGACTCTGGTGACTCCAGAAGTATTGAGGACCTTTCTAAGGTGGTTGGGGCCCCTTCCTCTTCTCTGTGTACTGTAGCTTCTGAGTGTAGCCTTTGATGGGCCTGATGCTGGGTAACTATGTGCAGCCTCCAACTTGGTCCCTTACCTAAGGTGAGTAACTTTACTGCTGGATCAAGGGTAAAAAATACTAGCTTTGTTTATTTCTTGGACTGCTCCTGAGGGGTGGGATGGGGAGTGGGGATAAGTCGATGTTTGGATAATTGAAATTTCAAGTCTGTAATCCTTATCCAAAACCATTAAGATCAGATATATTTCAGAAATCAGATTTTTTTTGGATTTCAGAGAGGCCGTACAGTGCATGTAGAGTCTTTTACATACACTCCCAGTGGGGTTTGAGGCAGTACCCCGCAATTAAATACATTATTATTTTTATGGGAAACATATGAATATTCACCGTAAGTGGAAGAAATAAAGTCTATAAGTAGCCTCACCTCAATTCAAGTCGTATTTTGCTGTAACATTAGCTTTGAAGAAAACAAACTTTCAGTTTTTAGAGCTTTTTGGATTTTGGGATTGCCAACAAAAGATTGTGGACCTGTAATTATCATCGGCTTTGTATGTTTAATGAAATTGATCAAGGGAAAAGGCACATTCTTGACAGATATTTCCTTTGATGAGGTATCATGCAGGTGATGGACTCCTGACTGTGTTCTTTTTAAGACCCTTTCTCATTTTCATTCTTCTTCCTCTTCTTATTGGCAGGGATTCATGCAGGTGTCTTTCCTTATAGTGATTTTTCTTATAATACCCTTTTCTTCTAAATATGGACTCCGAGAGAACAGAAGAACCACATACTAAAGAACATACAAGTGATAAAGCCAACAAGTCCATAATGCAGATATCCTATATTAATAAGAGCTCTCAACAATATAGGGACACATGTCAACGATTTCTAAACCACACCATTAAGTCACTACAGGTGAAGAAACTCTACAAACATGAGTTTCATTCCTTTGTCAATCCTCAGTTCTGCTGAATGTTTTTGACTCCTGTAGTAGTTCAGTCCAAGGGCAAAAATTCAGCATCTCAGGCTACCAGGAGTGATTGAATCTCCTGGGACATTTGTGAAACATGAGGATTCCTGGAGTCCCATACTTGGGGAATCAGAATTCTTAATGGGGGAACCCAGGAATTTGTATGTTTTACAAGCTCTGCATAGGACTTTTTTGTTCCTCTTGATGTTTGAGCACCACTGCATGGGGGAAGGTCAAACTGCCACAGCTGCAGGTTTCCAAAGGCTGTAATCTGGGCCCATGTCACACCAGGTATCAGGGAACTGATTTGTCTGTTAGGACAAGGTTCTTTTTGTTTGGTTTTACCTGGGAGGAGAATGGAAGAGTAAAACCACCTAGACATGCTTAGAAACAAAAGAATCAATCAAAGGGAGGCTTGGAACCTGCGGGTGGCAGTTTGATAGGGTTGCCAGCTAAAATAAATACAGGACATATTTATACTAAAACTATTCATTGTTTATCTGCAATTCGAATGTAACTGGGCATCCTGTATTTTTATTTGCTAAATTTGGCAATGTTGAGTATTGATAAACCCACCTTCTCCCCTGGGAGGCAAACCAGATGGCATGGTGTGTGCGTGTTCCATGCTCAGAATCTATTTTTACCTGCCCTGGGTTAAATTTAAGACTGACTACTTGTGTCGTATTGAAACTGAAGCATTGAAATATTGAGTCTTCTCACCCTCCTTCTCCCTTTCTCATGTGTGTGCACACACACACACACACACACGCATGCATGCATGCAAGCACAAACATGTACCTGTTGCCTTTAAAAATTTTTATATTACATTATTGTGTTAGAGTTTTGGTTATTTTTTGTTATTGTTAAAGTAACATTGTCTCACTCTGTCTGGCATTTTTTCTTGCTAACCATTCTTAATTCTTCTTCAATTGCAGATCTTTCTCCTGGCCTGCCCTCCATGTCGGGGAGCTATCGTCGTCTTCAAGTAAGAGAAAATTGGCTTTTGCTCTGTTGCTCTTCAGAGTATTTTTGTCTGTTTGCTAACAAGACTGATAACACATTGCTGTGAACACCTTGGGATTGTACCATTTTGTCTTTGCACTTCCCAAAGGGATGAAGGTCTGTGAGGGCGTACTGAAACAGGGAAATATTGTTTGTGAAGACCTGGTTTTTGTCAAGCCGTCAAATCCTTTTTAGCAAATCCTTCCAGTAGGGGATGTATGGCCAAGGCGTGCTCCCTTGGAAGGTTGCTGCCCTGCTAAAATTTCTCTTGAGAGCATGCTAGGGGCCAGACAGCTTCCTTTCTCTCAAGAATCTTTGCTTTGTGAGCCTACTGCTCCACTGACCATATGGTTCTTCACATTGAAGGGCATTGTTCTTATGTTTTTATGGGGTTTTCCCCCCTAAAGTGCAAATTAAAGTGAGGAGAGGAAAATGTCCACTATTACAAGTTCAGACTTTCATAAAAATAGCAAGCATCAAATCTATTAAAGTATATTGCAGGCAAATAGTGTTTCTCTGAAGGCAGGTTTATTTAAATGAAATTATCAAGAGTCCTGGAACCCTCATTTTAACCGTGAGTTGTGACCACCTCACTTATCAAACCTTTTATTAGAGTTGCTAATGAGAAGCCAAATCGACTGAATTAATTTCATCTCTTTTCTCCTTCCCTGGCCCCGATTCTGGAGATGTTCCTGAGCAGTGAAATGGCTGCAAGCCAGAGGAAGGGAACAGGAAATAAAGAGCCCAGCAGATTCTTGGATAATTGAGAATGGTGTAAATGGCTTTCTGGTTTACTTAAGTCATTAAAGTGTTAGGTAGAGGAAAAAGGACCCCATTTGCTGCTTCAAATAGCTCCTTGAAATAGCCACTTAGTCTCTTGCCTTAGGTGAGTAACTTTCAGCTGCTTGAGGGATAATGGATCCTGATTTCATGTATTTCTTACTTGAACAGCTCCTAAGGGAAAGGGGTATTTAACCCTGTTTTCCTTCCTTGATTTTCCAAAATGAGCTCAATTATTCAGTGTAATGTTTTAAAAGTAACATTTATTGGTTCTATTTCATTATGAAAGTAACAATTCTCATTATGGAAAACACAGGGACACATAAGGAAGAAACATCATCCATCCCAAATCCAAGCACCAAGAGATAATTTTGCTTATTACCTTTCTTTTCTTAAGAAGCAGAGATCATATTGTATATTGAGGTGTTTACTGTATCTTTTCTAAATTTAACTTGGTTTATTGATACATTCATATAGGTGTGTAAATCATAAATATGATTGCTGGATTTTTTTTTGTAGTGGTTCTTTCTTTTCCCTTTTTTTCTTCAGCTCCTAGTTCTACCTTTCCACACTATCCCTTTGTATTACCAAAACAGTATGTATCTTTTCACATTTTACTCCATGTGCATAGATATACACATGCATACACACATACACACACAAGTTTTGGAATGTTTTGTTGTTGTTCATTGTTTTACAGAAATAGAATATTATATATACTTTAATATATCTTTTTCATTCTACAATATCTCATAGAAATCTATCACAGTCTATTGATGTAGCTCTTATTCTTTTATAATGTTGTAAAATATTCCATGAATGCACAATAAGTTATTCAGCCATTCCCCTATTAATGAACATTTACTTTCTTTGCACATTTCTGCCACTACATTCAATGCTTAAATCAACATGATTTTGTATACACCCTTATATACTGTTGCTTTCAGTTTAGATATAGATGTAGGTAGAGGTATATAGGTATATGGGAATGTTTAAATATATATTTATGTTAATAGATATCACCATATTGATTTATAAAAACAGGCTGTTATGCTACACTTTTTGCTTTTGTATGTAATATGTGAGATTATTATTTTCTTCTTATCCCTATCAGCAATAGGTGTTAATGGTTCTTTTGTAATTTTGACAACCTAATGGATGCAGTTTCTTGGCTACTAGTGAGTTTCAGTATTATCTCAATTTTTTGTCCAATTAAATTTGTTCCTCGAGTTGTCTATTCATATTATCTGCACATTTTCCTATGCGTTGTTTATATTTTTCTAATTTCTAAGACCTCTTTGTATATTTTAGATTTTAGCCCTTTGTCTATCATCATTGTTACAGATATCTTTCCCAAATATGTTTATATTGACTTTTTTTTTTTTTTTTAATTATTTTTTTTAGTAGAGATGGGGTTTCACCATGTTGGCCAGGCTGGTCTCGAACTACTGACCTCAAGTCATCTGCCCGCCTCGGCCTCCCAAAGTGCTGGGATTACAGATGTGAGCCACTGCGCCCAGCCTATACTGACTTTGTTGATGGAATATATTTCCATATAATTGTTTGCATTTTTATATCCAAATATGACTCTTTTCTTATATAGCGTCTGAATTTCAAGTCTTGGTTAAGATAGTTTTCTTGAAGATAGGTAGCCAGTTGTATTGGAATAATATATTAAATGATCCCTATTTTACCCTGTGATCTCTTTGCAGCTATTAAATGTTTTATATGCTAGGATCTACTTATGGATTCTGTATTCTGTTTCTTCTTTTTGTCTATTTGTGTACCCAAATCTCATATATTTGATTACATTAGGCTTTAAAAAATATTTTTCTGGGGCCGGGCACGGTGGCTCACGCCTGTAATCCCAGCACTTTGGGAGGCTGAGGCGGGTGGATCACTTGAGGTCAGGAGTTTGAGACTAGCCTGGCTAACATAGTGAAACCGCATCTCTACTAAAAATACAAAAATTAGCCAGGCATGGTGGCACATGCCTGTAATCCCAGCTACTCAGGAAGCTGAGGCAGGAGAATCACTTGAACCCAGGAGGCGGATGTTGCAGTGAGCCAGGACTGTGCCACTGCACTGCAGCCTGGGGAACAGAGTGAGACTCTGTCTCAAAAAAAACATAAAAAAAATTCTTGGCTATTTGTTGTCACTTGTTCGTACACACAAATTTTAAGATCACTTATATTCACCTACCTCTCTCAAATACTAGTGGAATTCTAATTAGAATTGCCTTAAGTATATATTTCAGCTTTTAAATTATATGGCTCCTTTTATCTAAGAAATGGTATTTCTTTCCATCTGTTCACGTCTTATTGTTTCAGTTAGATTTATCTTTTTCTTCATATCTGCTCTATGCCTTTCTTGATGCATTTATTCCTCAAGAATTAACAGCTTTTCTGCCAGGTGCAGTGACTCATGCCTGTAATCCTAGCACTTTGGGATGCTAAGGTGGGCATACTGCTTGAGCTCAGGAGTTTGAGACCATCATGGACAACATGATGAAACCTCGTCTCTAACCCCCCACCAAAAAGAAGAATTATAAAAAGAATAGAAAAAGAATTAATAGCATTCCCCCTCTCCCCCAACCACGCCGTAATGAGTGGAATATTTTTCCCCTTTCTATTCCTAAGTGCTTTTTGCTAGAATAGGAAAAGATTGTTGATTTTTAAAAATATCTTATATCTGGCTATCTTACCGAATTCTCTTGTTCTTGTAAATTTTATTTTAGTTTTATCTCTTCTTTTCCTTAGTCATACCAGTTATTTCATTTTCTTGTTGCATTTGCTAGAAATTCAGAGTTAAAAATTGTGCTGACGGGCTACTCTTGCCTAAAACTGATTTTAAATGGAAATATTTTCTGTACTCCTCCATATTTGCTGTTGTGTTTGTTAATAGTCTATTATACTTAAGTAGTTTTTACATTTATGTAGAGATTTTTAAATATTCATTTATTTATTTAGACAGTGTCTCACTTTGTTGCTAGGATGGTCTTGATCTCCTGACTTGAAGCAATTCTCCTGCCTCGGCCTCCCAAAGAGCTGGGATTACAGGTGTGAGCCACTGTGCCCAGCCAAGATTTTTTAAAAGAAGGAATGGTAGCTGTATTTTATCTAATGCTTTTTCTACATCTATTGATCATATGGGATTTTTTCATTTAAATTTTTGATACAATAAATTACATTGATAGATTTTCTGGTTTTGAACTACTCTTACATTATTGAAATACACCCGCTGATCATAGTATATTATTATTTTGATACATTGCTGGGTTCTATTTGTCAATATTTTATTTAGAATCTTGCTTCAATATTCCCTAGATTAGAGTCATGTTTTTCTTAGTGTTTTTTTCTTCAAGTTTAAGGATTGAGGCCAGGTGTGGTGGCTCATGCGTATAATCCCAACACTTTGGGAGGCTGAGGTAGAAGGATTGCTTGAGGCCAGGAATTCGGGACCAGCCTGGACAACATACCAGGACTTTGTCTCTACAAAAAAAAAAAAAAAAAAAAAAAAAAAATTAAAATTAAAATTAGCAGGGCATGGTGTTGTGTGCCTGTAGTCCCAGCTACTTGAGAGGTTGAGGCAGGAGGATCACTTGAGCCCAGGAGTTCGAGGCTGCAGTGAACTATGATTGTGCTGCTGAACTCCAGCTTGGGCTACAGAGCAAGACTCCATCTTTTAAAAAAAACAAGTTTAAGGATTAAAGTTATGTTGGCTATGTAAAATATACTGCAGAATGTTCCTTCTTTTTCTCTTGCCTGGAATACTTTAACTACCGTTAGAAATTATGTATCCTGGCTGGGCGTGGTGGTGGGTGCCTGTAATCCCAGCACTTTGGGAGGCTGAGGTGGTCAGACCACCTGAGGTCAGGAGTTCAAGACCAGCCTTACCAACATGGTGAAACCCCTTCTCTACTAAAAATGCAAAAATTAGCTGGGCGTGGTGGCAGGTGCCTGTAATCCCAGCTACTCGAGAGGCTGAGGGAGGAGAATCACTTGAACTTGGGAGGCGGAGGTTACAGTGAGATGAGATCGCACCACTGCACACCAGCCTGGGCGACAGAGACTCCATCTCAAAAAAAAAAAAAAAAAAAAAAGAAATTATGTATCTTTTAAAGGTAAGATAATCTGTGAAGCCATCTGGTCTTGGTGCCATTTTTCAATGGGTAAACCCTTAATCACCTTTCTGATGTGTTCTGTGGTAATCTATTCAAATCTTTTTGGGTCAATTTTGGTCGTTTGTGTTTTGCTGGGAAATTATCCATTTCTTCTAAATTTTCAAATTTGTTGCCAAATATTTAGTTGAGCATGTAGTATCCTCTTATTTTATAATTTAAAAATATCTCCTTATCTGTAGTCATGTATTTTTTCTTGGACTTGATCTTGTCTGTTTTTGTGTTCTCTCCTCTGTATATTAATCAGGTTAGTAAGCACTTATCTGTTTTTGGTTGCTACATAGAACCATGTTTTCAATTTATTTATTCTTTCTACCTTATTTATTTTTTCTACTTAATTTTCAGCTTTTATCTTCATTAATTCCCTCTTCTGTTTTTTTCTTACTCTCTCAAGCACAAGGACAAGTATTTATTCCTTTATTTATTTTTTGTCTTTTTTTTTTTTTTCCAATTTTTCTTCTAGATCCAAGGGTTACATGTGCAGGTTTGTTACAAGGGTATGTTGCACGATGCTGAGGTTTGGGACATGATTGAACCTGTCACTCAGGTAGTGATGAGCATAGTACTCAATAGGTAGTTTTTCAGCCCTTGTCATCCTCCTTCCCTCCCCTCTCTCGTAGTCCCCATTGTTTGTTGTTTTTATTTTATTTTTATTTTTTGACAGGTTCTCACTCTGGTGCCCAGGCTGGAGTGCAGTGGTGAGAACGTGGCTCACTATAGCCTCGACCTCTTGGGCTCAAGTGATCCTCCTGCCTCAGCCTCCCAAGTAGCTGGGACTACAGGCACTAGCTGTGACACCTAGCTAGGTAATTATTTTAGTTTTTGTAGAGATGGGGTCTTTCTATGTTGCCCAGGCTGGTCTCAAACTCCTGGGCTCAAGAAATTCTTCCACTTCAGCGTCCCAAAGAGCTGGGATTACAGGCATGAGCTACTATGCCTGGCTTGTTTTAACTATCTTTATGTCTATGTGTATCTAATGTTTAGCTTCTACTCACAAGTGAGAACATGTGGTATTTGATTTTCTGTTTCTGTGTTCGTTAGCTTAGGATAATGGCCTCCAGCTGCATCCATGCTGCTGCAAAGGGCATGACTTCATTCTTTTTATGGCTGCATACTGTTCCATGGTATACATGTACTATATTTTCTTTATCCAGTCCACCATTGATGGGCATCTAGATTGATTCCTTGTCTTTACTATTGTGAATAGTGCTGCGATGAATATACGGGTACTTGTATCTTTTTGGTAGAATGATTTATTTTCCTTTGAGTATATACCCAGTAATGGGATTGCTGGGTTGAGTGGTAGTTCTGCTTTTAATTCTTTGAGAACTCTCCAACCTGCTTTCCACAGTGGATATGAACTAATTTACATTCCCATCAACAGTATATATGCATTCCTTTTTCTCTACAGCCTCACCAGCATCTGTTATTTTTCAAATTTTTAATAATATCCGTTCTGATTGGTGTGAGATGATATGTCATTTTTTTGTTGTTGTTGTTGTTCTTTGAGACAGAATCTCGCTTTGTTGCCCAGGCTGGAGTACAGTGGCCTGATCTCGGCTCACTGTAAACTCATCCTCCCGGGTCCAAGTGATTCTCCTGCGTCAGCCTCCCAAGTAGCTGGGACTACAGGCACATGTCCCCATGCCTGGCTCATTTTTGTATTTTTAGTAGAGATGGGGTTTTACCATGTTGGCCAGGCTGGTCTTGAACTCCTGACCTCAGGTGAACTGCCCACCTCAGCCTCCCAAAGTGGGGGGATTACAGGAGTGAGCCACCACGCTTGACCTCATTGTGGTTTGATTGGCATTTCTCTATTAGTGATAAGAGATTTTTTCATGTGCTTGTTGGCTGCTTGTATGCCTTCTTTTGAGAAGTGTCTGTTCACGTCCTTTGCCCACTTTTTAGTCAGGTTATTTGTTTTTTGCTTGTTGATTTGTTTAAGTTTCTTATAGATTTGGGTTATTAGATCTTTGTCAGATGCGTAGTTTGTGAATATTTTTTCCCATTCTGTATGTTGTCTGTTTACTCTGCTGATAAGTTTCTTTTGCTGTGCAGAAGCTCTTTAGTTTAATTAGGTCCCACTTGTCAATTTTTGTTTTTGTTTTAGTTGCTTTTGAGGACTTAGCTATAAATTCCTTGCCATGGCCAATGTCAAGAAGGTATTTTCTGGGTTTTCTTCTAGGATTTTTATAGTTTGAGAGCTTACATTTAAATGTTTAAGTCATCTTGAGTTAATTTTTGTATATCATGATAGGAAGGAGTGCAGTTTCATTCTTGTGCACATGTATAGCCAGTTTTCTCAGCACCATTTATTTAATAGGGAGTTCTTTCCCCATTGTTTACTTCTGTTGACTTTGCTGAACATCACATGGTTGTAGGTGTATGGCTTTATATCTGTGTTCTCTATCCTATTCCTTTAGTCTTTGTATCTGTTTTTGTACCACTACCATGCTGTTTTGGTTACTGTAGCCTTGTAGTATAGTTTGAAGTCAGGTAATGCGGTGCCTCTGGGTTTGTTCTTTTTACTCAGGATTGCTTTGGCTATTTGGGCTGTTTTTTGGTTATCTATGGATTTTAGAATAGTTTTTTCTAATTCTGTGAAGAATGACTTTGGTAGTTTGATAGGAGTAGCATTGAATCTGTAGATTGCTTTGGGTAGTATGGCCATTTGAACGATGTTGATTATTCTAATCCATGAGAATCTAATACTTTTCCATTTGTTTGTGTTAGCTATGATTTCTTTTAGCAGGGTTTTGTAGTTCTCCTAGTAAAGATCTTTCATCTCCTTGGCTGGATGTATTCCTAGGCATTTTATGTTTTTGTAGCTATTGTAAAATGGGATTACATTCTTGATTTGATTCTCAGCTTGAATGTTATTGGTGTATAGAAATGCTGCTGATTTTTTTATATGATTTTGTATCCTGAAACTTCACTGAAGTTGTTTATCAGTTCTAGGAGCCTTTTGTTGGAGTCTTTAGGGTTTTCTAGGTATAGAATTATATCGTCAGTGAAGAGAAGATAGTTTGAATTCTTCTTTTCCTATTTGGATGCCTTTTATTTATTCCTCTTGCCTGATTTCTCTGGCTAAGCCTTCCAGTACTATGTTGAATAGGAATGGTGAGAGCGGGCATCCTTGTCTTGTTCCAGTTCTCAAGGGGAATGCTTCCAGCTTTTGCTCATTCAGTATGATGTTGGCTGTGGGGTTTTCTTAGATTACTCTTATTATTTTGAGGTATATTCTTTCAATGTTTAGCTTGTTGAAGGTTTTTATCATGAAGGGAAGTTGGATTATATAAAAAACCTTTTTATTTGACTATTGAGATGATCATATGGTCCTTGTTTTAAATTCTGTTTATGTGTCGAATCACATTTATTAATTTGCATATGTTGAACCAACTTTGCATCCCAGAAATGAAGCCTACTTGATTTTGGTGAATTAACTATTTGATGTGCTGCTGGATTCAGTTTGCTAGTATTTTGTTGAGGATTTTTGCTTCTATGTTCATCAGGGATATTGGCCTGTAGTTTTCTTTTTTCATTGTGTCTTTGACAGATTTTGTTATCAAGGTGATGCTGGCTTTGTAGCATGATTTAGGGAGGAGTCTCTCCTCCTTGATTTTTTTTTTTTTTTTTGTAATAGTAAGATTGGTGCCAGCTCTTTCTTTTTTATCCATCTGATAGAATTTAGCTCTGAATCTATCTGGTCCATGGCTTTTTTTGGTTGGTAGGTTTTCTTTTTTTACAATTACTGATTCAATTTCAGAACTTGTTATTTGCTCAAGGTTTTAGTTTCTTCCTGATTCATTCTTGGGAGGTTGTGTGTTTCCAGGAATCCATCCATTTTCTCTAGATTTTCTAATTTGTGGGCATAGAAGTGTTCATAGTAGTCTCTGAGGTTCTTTCATATTTCTTTGGGATCAGTTGTAATGTCACATTTGTCATCTCTGATTGTGGTTATTTGGGTCTTCTCTCTTTTTTCTTTGTTGATCTAGCTATCAATTTATAGATCTTGTTTATCCTTTCAAATAACCAACCTTTTTTTATTGATCCTCGGTATGGATTTTTTTGGGTTTCAGTTTCATTCATTTCTGCTCTGGTTTTAGTTATATCTTTTCTTCTTGCTTTGGAGTTGGTTCTTGTTTTCTAGTTCCTCTAGACACAACTTCAGCTTGTTAATTTGAGTTCTTTCTAACTTCTTGATGTAGGCATTTAGCACTATAAATTTTCCTCTTGATACTGTTTTTGCTGCATCCTATAGATTTTCATATGTTGTTTCTATGTTTTCATTAATGTCGAGGAATTTTTTGATTTCTGCCTTAATTGTATGGTTTATCCCAAAATCGTTCAGGAACAAGTTGTTTAATTTCCATGTAATTGGGTCTTCTTGGTATTGATTTCTATTTTTATTCCACTGTGGAACAAGAGTATGCTTGGAATGATTTCTAGCTTTTTGAATTTATTGAGACTTAACTTTATGGCCAAACATATGTTTGATCTTAGAGTATGTTCTGTGTGCAGATGAGAAGAGTGTTTATTCTGTGATTGTTGGGTGGAGTGTTCTGTAGATGTCTATTAGGTCCAATTGGCCAACTGTCAAATTTAAGTCCAGAATTTCTTTGTTCATTTTCTGACTTGATGATCTGTCTAACACCATAGTGGAGTATTGAAATCCCCATTATTATTGTGTGGCTATCTAAGTCTTTTTGTAGGTTTCAAAGTATGTGTTTTATGAATTTGGGTGCTCCAATGTTGGGTGCATATATATTCAGGATAGTTAAGTCTCCTTGTTGAATTGAAGCCTTTACCATTATGTAATACTCTTATTTGTCCTTTTTTACTGTTTTTGGTTTGTAGTCTTTTTATCTGGTATAAGAATTATCGACCCCTGTTCTTTTTTGTTTTTCATTTGCATGATAGATTTCTCTCTATCCCATTACTTTGAGCCTGTGGGTGTCATCACATGTGAGATGCTTCTCTTGAAGACAGCAGGCAGTTAGGTCTTGGTTGTTTTTATCCATCTTGCCACTCTGTGCCCTTTCAGTGGACATTTAGACTGTTTACATTCAACATTAATATTGATATATGAGGTTTTGTTCCTTTCATGATGTTGTTAATTGGTTGCTTTGTAGTCTCGATTGTGTAGTTGCTTTTTGGAGTCTATGGGCTATGTACTTAAATGTGATTTTGTGGTAGCAGGTATTATTCTTTTGTTCCCATGTTTAGAACTCCCTTAAGGAGCTCTTGTAAGGCTGGTTTAGTGGTAACGAGTTCCCTTAGCATTTGCTTGTCTAGAAAAGATTTTATTTCTCCTTCTCTTATGAAGCTTAGTTTGGTGGGATATGAAATTCTTGTTTGGAATTTCTTTTTTCTAAGGATGCTGAAAATAGGCCCCCAGTCTCTTCTGGCTTGAAAGGATTCTGCTGAGAAGTCTGCTGTTAGCCTGACGGGATTCCCTTTGTAAGTGATCCTTTTGTCTAGCTGCCTTTAAGATTTTTTCTTTTTCATTGTCCTTGGAAAGTCTGATGACTATGTGTCTTGTGGATGGTCATCTTGTATAGTATCTTGCAGGAGTTCTCTGAATTTCTGTAATTTGCATGTTGTCTTCTCTAACAAGATTGGAGAAATTTTCATGAACTGTATCCTCAAATATGTTTTCCAAGTTGCCCACTGTGTTTCCTTCTCTCTCAGGAATGCCAGTGAGTCTTAGGTTTGGTCTTATTACATAATCCCATATATCTTGAAACTTTTGCTCATTTTTAAAAATTCTTTTTTCTTTATTCTTGTCTGACTGGGTTAATTTGTAGGACCATTCTTTGAGGTCTGAATTTCTTTCCTCAGCTTGGTCTAGTCTGTTGTTAATGCTTCCAGTTGTATTTGAAAACTTGTGTAGTGAAGTTTTTCAATTCCACCAGTTCTGTTTGGCTCTTTCTTAAAATGTCTATGTTGTCTTTTAACTCTTGGATCATTTTACTGGCTTTCTTCGATTGAGTTTCAACTTTCTCTGGAGTCTCATTGAGCTTCTTGCCATCCAGATTCTGAATTCTGTGTATGTCCTTTCAGACATTTCAATCTGGTTAGGATCCATTGCTGTGGAGCTAGTGTGATCCTTCGGATCATCACATTTTAAAATTAAACTTTAGGTTGGGCGCAGTGGCTCACACCTTAATCCCAGCACTTTGGGAGGCCGAGGCAGGTGGATCACCTGAGGTCAGGAGTTCCAGACCAGCCTGGCCAACATGGTGAAACCCCATCTCTACTAAAAATACAAAAAATTAGCTGGGCATGGTGATGGGCGCCTGTAATTCCAGCTACTCAGGAGGCTGAGGCAGGAGAATTGCTTGAACCCAGGAGGCGGAGGTTGCAGTGAGCCGAGATTGTGCCATTGCACTCCCAACCTAGGCAACAATAGTGAAGCTTTGTCTCAAAAAATAAAATTAAATTAAACTTTATACTTTGAGATAAGTATATAATATGAGGAGATTTCAAAAAGTTCACAGAAAATGGAATTAAAGATAAAGATAAAAATTATAAACTTCATTTCTCAACAGAAGCTCCATGAACGTCAATTTAATTCATCCCTAAAGAATGCAATTTAATTCATCCCTAAAGAACTGAGGGTACTGGGAATGTAACTGTCAATGCATTCTTTTTTACATTATTAACTAAAGATAAATGAGGGCCTTTAAGATATATATTTTTTTAAGTTTAAGAAACAAAAAGAAGTCAGAAAGAGCCATGTCAGGACTTTGAGATGATTGCCTAATGATTTCCCGTCGAAACTCTCAGAGAATTGCCCTTGTTTGATGAGAGGAATGAGCAGGAGCATTTTCCTGGTCAAGAAGTATTCCCCGGTGAAGCTTTCCTGGGCAGTGTTTCACTAAAGCTTTGGCTGACTTTATCAAAACACTGTCATAATAAGTAGGTGTTATTGTCCTTTGACTCTCGAAAAAATCAACAAGCAAAATGTGTTGAGCATCCCCAAAACCTGCTGCCATGACCTTTGCTCTTGACCAGTCCACTTTTGCTTTGACCGGACCACTTTCATTGCTTGGTAGACATTGCTATGATTGTGCTTTGTCTTCAGGATCGTGTTCCATCTCCTGTTATAATTCTTTGAAGACATGCTTCAGGATCTTTATCCCACCTGTTTAAAATTTCCATTGAAAGCTCTGTCCTCATCTTCAGCTGATCTGGGTGCAATTTTGAAACCCATGATGGGGAAAGTTTGCTCATCTTTAATTTTTCAGTCAGAATTGTGTAAGCTGAGCCAATTGAGATGTCTGTGGTGTTGGCTATCGTTTCTGCTATTAATCATTGGTCTTCTTCAATTAAGAAATGAACAAGATACGAATTGATGTAGGTAGTCTGCCACTGCAGGCTTCATCATCAACATCTCACCCTTTCTTAAAATGATGACACTCTGGGGACTGCTGTGGGGTAGGGGGAGGGGGGAGGGATAGCATTAGGAGATATACCTAATGCTAAATGACGAGTTAATGGTTGCAGCACACCAGCATGGCACATGCATACATATGTAACTAACCTACACATTGTGCACATGTACCCTAAAACTTAAAGTATAATAATAATTTAAAAAAATGAGTTATCCTGTAAACTGCTGATTTCTTCTGGGCATTGTCTCTGTAAACTTTTTATAAAGCATAAATGATTTCACCATCCTTCCACCCAAGCTTCACTATAAATTTGATGTTTGTTCTTGCTTCAATTTTAGCAGAATTATTGTTGTTCTGGCAGGGGCTCTTTTCAAACTGGTGTCTTATCCTTCTTAGTGCCTCAAACTAGATCCTGTTCAGACATGTTAGAATAAGTTAGCACGAGTTTATTTTGGTGCTAAAAATTTGAAATCCATGCATAGTTTTTTGTAATAATATGTATTTCCCATTAACTTATTGAAGACCTGTTGTCTATTAAGTATAATAATGTAGAAAAAATAATATAGGAAAAAACACAAAGAAATCCCATGTACCTTTTACCTAATTTCCTCCACTGGTAACCTCTGGCAAAACTATAGTACAGTATCACTGCCAGGATATTTTCATTGATACGGTCTGATAAAGCAGAACAGTCCCGTCACCATGCAGATCTCTTCTGTCATTCTTTTATAGCCATACCCACCATCTACATATCTAAACCCCATCCCTGATCCCTGGCAACCATGAATCTATTCTTCATATCTATAATTTTGCTATTTTAGGAATCTTGTGTAAATATAGTTATACCTTATATTACCTTTGAGGTTGACTTTTTAAAAATCACCTAGCATAATTCCCTGGAGAGTTATCCAACTTTTTATAATACACAACATTTTTTTCTGTTTTCGAGACCACGTTTTGCTCTGTTGCCCAGGCTGGAGTGCAGTGGTGCATTCACGGCTCACTGCAGCCTTGGCCTGCTTGACTTAAGTGATCCTTCCACATCAGCCTCTCAAGTAGCTGGGACCACAGGTGTGCACCACTATGCCTAGCTAATAATTTTTTTTTTTTTTTTTTTTTTTTTTTTTTTTGTAGAGACAGAGTCTCATTATGTTGTTCACACTGGTCTGAAACTTCTGGCCTCAAGTGATGCTCCTGCCTCGGCCTCCTAAAGTGCTGAGATTACAGGAATGAGCCAACACGGTGGCTGATACACGCCATCTTTAATGGGTGCATATTATTCCATTGTGTGGAAATACCATGTTGAGTTAAAAATCAGTATTTTAAAAAGTAGAGAGCCCTTAAAATACTTTCACTTTACATTAGTATTGTTCTTTACTGTTTAAAAGTTCTTTGCTTTAAATTTTCTCATCTAATCTTTAAAATAGTATTGGGGGATAGCGAATACATTATCCATACTATAAATAGAGCAGTAGGGGACCAAGAAATATTACATAACTTGGCTAAGATTACTTCGTGGCAGAGTCAGGATTCCTATTCTTTCTTCTCTTGCCAGTGATCATAACATAATCAGGTTTACCGTGTGCCTAGGCATGGTGGGAAACACTTAACATTGATTATTTTATTTAATCCTTCTAACAAAACTGTGTGGGAAGTACTAATAGTAGTACTGGTACTATTAATAATAGTCTGGTCAAGAGAACTGAGGCTCAGAAAGTTTACGTGACTGGATGTGGCTTGCATGTGGTACATGCAGGATTTGATCCAAAGTTTCTCTCACTCCAGAGCCCATGCTGCTAATCATGACCTTGTGTTGCTGAAGTGAATATTTTCTACTATCCCATTGTTGTTTAAATTGTTAAAAGTATGAAAGCATCTTATTTAAAATTCCCTATGTCTCAGTATACATGGATGAGCTCTGTTGTGATCTTTATGCCCGTGTGTTCTTTGGGTTTGTTGACTAGCATCATATACCTATCTCTCTTGCTTTCTCTATGGGCCCTTTGCTGTGCCAGCCACACATGAGTTTACCAGCTTCCCAGCTAACCAGGGGCCAGCATGTTCTTCCTGGAGGCATGCCCAGCCACTATAGGAAAGGGGTATGACGTGTGCAGCAGGCTGCCTGTCCTGTGCTTGGCAAAGGCTGGCAACTCCCATTGGGGTGGAGAAGGGACAGGATTCTCCACATGGTTCCCATGGTACACTTGACAAGAGGGAATGATAGTACCACAGTGTTATGTCTGGGTCCTGGAATGCTTCATTTATATGTACCTCAGTTGACATGTGACTTGCTAAGTCCTGCTGCTATAGCCTGCTGCTGGAAGGGCTGCCTCAGTGGAAAGCATGCATCCAGGGTGTGGAGCCAAAATTAGAAGGGCCAAAATTCTACCTGGCCCACTACCACAGCAACCTTGGGCATCGTGTTCTTTTGATCTCTAGTATCTCCAACTCCTAGAATTCCAGCCTGGCAGCCTTCTGCCTCTGAAGGCCTCTTATCCTTCCTGTTCTTGGCTCCTCTTCTCTGTGAATGCTTACATAGCAGCGTCAGAGTTGTTTGTTGTATTGTGTCTGTACATGCAGTGCTGTTCTATATCTCTTTGAATCTGAGCCATTTTCTTTTGACTCATTTGGCTGATGTGAATGGTACTTTCCTGAAGAGCTATCTACCAGTGCCGTTGACATCCAAGCCACAGAATTGTTTTCCTCACTTCGGTTTGAATAAAACCAACATATCCTTAGGGATGGTTTTGCACTTACTATCCTGCTACTAACTTGGAAAAACGTTACATGTCTCATTCACCTTAGGGAACCTACCCAGTCCCAAAATATGAACTAGCCTGCCTCACCAGTTATTAACAAATAAGATTTCCTTTTGAAAACCTCAGGGATAGGATAAAGGACTGTGTTGCAGTGTAACCAGACCTCCCCCTCACCCCCCAGTTCCCCCAACACATCTCACATCTCACTGGTGGCTTCTCTTTTCTTTTTGCCTTGCCTTTTGTGTCAGTTTTTTTTTCTTTCAAATATCATTATGGGTAATTTGGAACATATACATAATATGGTGGTTACTTATATCTATTAGCTATTTACATATTTTATTCTGTAGATTGTCAGCTCATGGTCTCTGCTGAATTTTGATGTACAGGTGTTTCCCTTGTTGATTTGTATGAGTTTTACATATATAAAGAGTGTTAATCTTTTATCACTTTTGCAGTAAATGTTTTCCCCAGATTGTCTTCTAACTTTTTAATGATGCTTTTGATAATAGATTTGGTTTACATTTTTATTGGTCAAATTGATTGATTTCTAAACCCCCTTCAGATCATGGTAATTTCTTCCATTGCTTTTACACTTGAAAAGACATTTCCCATTCTAAGGTTAGAATGGGATTTAAAACAATCCAGTTTTAAAATAGTTTTAAAAATATTTAACTTGTCAGTCCATCAAAAATTCATTTTGTGACTAGTATGAAGTAGAGTATAGCTTATATTTTCCCCTAGAGAGTCATTTATTTGAGCACCATTCATCAAATAACTATTTTCCTATGATTATTGCTATTATACTTTTATCATACATAAATTCTTCTATATGCTAGGATTTTTTCAGCTTGTATTATTCATTGATCTCTCTCTTGGGTTTTCCATCAGTTTCATAGCCTTATATATGCAACAGCTGGTAAACCAGATTTCTTTTGCTTTCTCTGCAGCCTAGCGCATTACCCACACTTTTTTCTTAGCTAGTCTCAACCATTTTTTCGTCCAAATGAACTTAGAATGTTTTTGTCAGGTTCTCCTCAAAATCCTACCAGGATTTTGATTGGAACTACTTTAAACCTAAAATTTCATTGACATCATCACAACACAGAGTCTGTCATCCAGGAAAAGACATGATATGTTAATTTATTAATTTTCTTTTATGTTCCTTAGTTGCTCACATGCATGTGTGCGTATCTCATATATTTCTCATCAAGATCATCCCTGGATAGTTGATAGTTTATGATATTTATTATATTTTCAAACTAGTTATTACTGGTAGGTAGGAAAATTTTTGATTTTGTGTGTCTATGCTTAATTCTTATTTCTAATAGTTTTTCAGTTGCTTCTCTTGGATTATTTTTGAAATTAATCACACCAGCTCCCATATGATAACTTTATTTCCTTTTAAAGAACAAAACTGCTGTTTTGCTTTCAAACCTGATTGTATTGGCTAGATCTTTTGGGATAATGTTAAATAATAGCAGTACTAGCAGGAGTCCTTGTCTTGCTTCTGATTTTAATGGAAATGTTTCTAGTGATTCACTTAATAGAAATGTTTCTAATGGTTCATATTAGTTGGCTCTGATGTTGGCTGTTGGTTTAAGTTAGATGTTTTTTATAATATTAGGGAATTACCTTATTCTTAAATTATCAAGTCCTCACAAAAATCAAGAATAGTTGGCCAGGTGTGGTGGCTCACGCCTGTAATCCCAGCACTTCAGGAGGCTGAGGCAGAAGGATCACTTGACATCAGAAGTTCGAGACCAGCTTGGCCAACATGGTGAAATCCCATCTCTACTAAAAATACTATATATATATATATATACACACTATATATATAGTGTATATATATATATAGTATTTTTATATACTATATAAAATATATATATAGTGTGTGTGTGTGTATATATATATATATATATATATATATATATATATATATGGAGAGAGAGAGAGAGAGAGAGAGAGAGAGACATGGTGGTGCATGCCTGTAATCCCAGCTACTCGAGAGGCTGCGGGAGGAGAATCGCTTGAACCCAGGAGGTGGAGGTTGCAGTGAGCCGAGATTGTGCCACTGCACTCAGCCTGGTTGACAAAGTCAGATTCTGTCTCCAAAAATAAAGAATAGTTGTTGAGTTTAGCTGATGTTTTCTAGGAATCTATTAAGAGGTTCATTTGTGTTTTCTACTTTGATCTCCCCATTTGGTATATTATATTATAGATTTCCTAATATCAATCTTTGTTAGCTTTCTAAGATAAATTTTCCTTTTCCTTTGCATGCTTGGGAGAGCCTCAGATTTGGCTTCCATACTATTAATTTGATTGATTTTGCTCTCTGCTGTCTCCAATGTGAAATTTATTTATTTTTGTTACAATGTTAATTTCTCTGTATTTCTTTCTAGCTCTGTTGAGCTACTTACCCTAGGTTGTCTTTCCTTCTCAATGTTTTATTCTAGTGGCTTTCTATACCTGTTTCATAGAGTCCATGTTTTCTTTCATTCTATTGAGGATGGAAACAGTTTTCTAAAATATTTCTTCTGGTTTATACACAAAATTAAGACATTTTTGTTTCCTCTGAGTTGTCAGAGTGATATGCATTTTCCTTGTGCTGCCAGAGGTTTTCATATGAACTTTTTTTTTTTTTTGGTAAAGCAACAGGGTCTTGCTCTGTTGCCCAGGCTGGAGTGCAGTGGCATGTTCATAGCTCATGGAATCCTCAAACTCCTGGGCTCAAGTGTTCCTCTCACCTCTGACTCCAAAATAGCTGGGACTACAGGAAAACACCACCATGCTTGGCTAATTAAAAAAAAAAAAAAAAAATATATATATATATATATATATATATATATATATATATGAACAGGGTTTTGCGGTGTTGCCCAGTCTTGAACTCCTGGCCTCAAGTGATACTCCCACCTTGGCTTCCCAGTGTTAGGAATAAAGGCATGAGCCACCATGCCTGGTCAGGTTTTTTGTATGGTTTATGAATATTCAAAAAAGGATCTGTCTTTCATCAAATACAGGGTATGTAGATTGCCTTTGACTATCCTCAAGCTCAGATTCTCTCTCATATTGGTTAGAACCCTTTTCAGCTCCATTGTTGGCAGGCAGGTTGATACACATAGCTTTTAACCTGTTTCACAGTGTATGTCAGCTACTCATCTAGTGGGTTCTGCTGGACCCATATGGAATCGTCTACCCCTACTACAATGTTCTCAGATGCTCTGAACCAGATAAACTATGTGAAACAGTACAGCCTCCCACATGTGTTACTACCTGAGTGTTACTTGTGAGGGCTCCCACTCCTAGCACACAGTGTGCCAGTACCAATTCTGCCATTTCTGCCCTTTTGATTTTGGGGAATTAGAGTCTCCATGTGAATGTAGACCAGTTTTGAGAATTGCTGATTTCCTCTGCAAGTAGTAACCATGTAGTCCAAATGGATGTCCGGTTTGCCAGTTTCTAGATGAACTCTTGGCTTCTAAGCCATGAGGCTGACAGTTGTGGAAGGACTCAATGTTTCCTATCTTCTTTTAGGTTTCTGTGGGCTGCTGCATGAATTGGCCAGATTGTTTTTTCTCATTTCAGTATTAGGCTTATTGTTAATGGAGATTTCTCCCAGATCCTGGTAATAAGTTGGCCATCAGTTTAAGTTTTCAGTGTTTGGGGAATTTTATCTTTTTCTATATCTTGATAGGTATTTGAGTGGGAAATTGAGAGAGGCTATGTTAGTGATTGCTAGCCAAGTGCTATTTTAAAGTAGAAATCCAGTGTATATTTTAGATTAGAGCAGAGATTGGCAACCATTTCCTGTAAAGGGCCAGAGAGTAAATATTTTAGACTTTGCAAGCCATATGATCTCTGTGTTTTAACTATTTAACTGTTGTTGGAGCATGAAAGCATCACAGAAAAATGCAAACAAATTAGTGTGGTTGTGTTCAAATAAAACTTTATTTACATAAACAGGAGGACCAGATGAAAAAGTTCTGGAGATAGCTGGCAGTCATGGTTACACAACAGTGTGAATGTACTTAATGGCACTGAACTGTACACTTAAAAGCAGTTAAGTTGGAAAAAATTTTATATATATACGTATATATATATGTATATATATGTATATATGTGTATATATGTATATATGTGTATATATGTATATATGTGTATATATGTATATATATATGTGTGTGTGTGTATATATGTGTGTGTGTGTGTGTGTATATATATAAAATCATGCCAATAAAGAAGCCAAAACAGAAAGACCATATTTTGCTGACCCTGAGTTTAGAGGAATTAGATCTAGCATAGGCAGAGAGAGAGAGGAAGAAATTACATATGTACGGTAGGACAGTGACTCTGTTAATAAGCTAGAAGGCAGTGGGAGACATTTGAGTATTTAAGAGGAATACCATAATGGGGATGGTGAGATCTTGGAAAGCTACAATTCATCCTAGTGATGTCATCTTACGATCTTTACAGATGGAGATACACAAGAGTTCACATTCACATTCTTTGAGATAAGGATCAGAGTAGGGCTTTTCTACTTCTCTAGAGGCTTGAGAAACCTCTGCAGCTGTCAGAAGTGTTCATATCAGAAACAAAAGCTAACCAGTCATTTCTTTTTGCTTGTAGTACAAATGGTGACTAGTGATGCTTCTGGTAGTTGATCTGAGCTCTTCCCAGGACTAGAAGATCCTAGCTTTTTAGTTATTAACCACAGCACACTTACTCAATAAAAGAGCAGTCATCAGTCTGAGTCAACTGTTTATACAGCCTCCAGCCTAAGATTCTTCCTTATCAGCCAGAGACCTGGGCTTAAGAATTTCACAATGGGCTGGGAGCCTCTTAGAGAAACTAGCCTTTTGAGACTTTCTCTGAGTTGGGCTCTCTTTTTTGTTGTTGTTGTTTTTGAAACTGTCTCACTCTGTTGCCCAGGCTGGAGTGCAGTGGCGTGATCATGGCTCACTGTAGCCTCGACCTCTGAGTTGGGATATCTTGAAGGAATACATGAAGGAAAAGGGAACAGAGATTAAGGTTTCCCAGGCTTTGGGTTGTAATCAGACAGTTTAGCTGTATTCTGAACACCCAGCACTTAATGTGCTTGGTTATCCATGTATATGTATCAAGGGTGGGGGAACTCATGGAGTGAGTCACTGAGTGGTATGGTTTAAATGGCAGGAAACTCTTCCCTCACCCCGCCTTGGGTAAGAAAAGGGCATAGCAGAGCGCTGACACACATCCCTCTGCTCCAGAAAGTGTACAGTACCCCTCTGCTCCTCACTGAAACCCTAAAGTTGTTCATCTTCATGTGTGCCAGGAAAGGAATGGATCTGTGATGCAAATAGGATTATTTGGTCATATCTGCTGACTCAGTCTAAAGAAGCTTTTGAAGGGGATGAGATGAAATTTCATCTATGCTGCAGAGAGCAGGAGGTGCATTGCTGGATGGAGAGAGGTCTGTAGGCTGCATGTGAGCCAAGGTAGACGAGGGAAGCATGGGGGTAGGCATGAGGAACTGGGGCAGCCTGACACGTGATCTTGGCATTGCAAAACTGATATCCTGTTGGCCTTTGGGCCACATGATATTATGACAGTGCAGTATCCCCATGGCCCTTTCTTTTTCTAGATTTCATTTATGATACTCTCAGATTTTTAAATAGCATGACTTTCCCCAGGGAGAAATTCAGACCTCAGGTCTCTAGGACTGCTCTGAGGTCATGAGATAGACTCAGTTTGAACCTGTTGAGTTTAAATGTCTTGGAATGATTTTAGCATCTCAGTACCCCCTTTCCCAGTGCTCATCTGGTCAGCTGCTCTGGAACCTGAGGGATTCTAAACTGAGACTTAGTTTGGGGTCATATGCAGTTAAAAAGGGACAGTCTTTTGGCACCTTCACCTCGGAGGTGGCTGCTTTTTGGCTTAGCGTTGGACTCATCACTGAAAAAGATAGTTGAGAGGTTGTTTTTGACCTGAGCAGCCTTATTAAGACTCAGTTATTGGCAAAGGAGAGAAGGCTCTGCTTATAAATGTTGCAGATTTAAAGGGGAAAGAGGAAACCACAGTAAGTAAAGAGCAATTCAGGGAGACCAGTTTCACTTTTTTATTCAGAATGCTGCTCAGGTATCTGCTTTCCTAGGAGCCACCTTATTGTCAGGTTCTGCCTTCGGTTTATGTGTATTCTTCCCTTAATTCTTAGAAGAGGGAAGATGCTTTCGGGTTGTTCACAGGTTCCCATTCGACATAAAATAGAAGCTGCCTACCTTTACATATACTCAGTTTTATCTTCTCCAAGTCTCCCAGAAGTTCTCTTTGAAAGTTCCTAGAGCAGGGACTGCTTTTATTTTTTTTCCTTCTCCTAGGCTTTAAGCATGTATTTAGATGTATGTCACCATTGGGTAAAAGAAAGGCTAAAGATTCAGATAACTTTTCCCATCTGCGGAAACATGGAAAGCAGTTCTCAGCAGAGGAATGAGGACTGATTATTTTGGGCCTCTTTTTACTTTATCCAAGTGAAGAATCTACTGTGCTATATATTTGTCAAAAGCAATTCCAAAGGGCAGGGGTTGGGGGAAAGCAGTACGGCATAATAGATAAGATTTGGGCAAGTTAGATAGGAGCTGTGCAGTTGGTAATGAAGAAGCAGAACTGTTTCTTTCTCATTATAAAAGTAATCCATGCTAATTGTAAGGAAAAGAAATAAAATATTATAGAAAGCAATAAAGAATACAATAATAATAACTGATAATTCCTGTTAATATGTTGGTATAATTTCTTCTTAGTTTTCTGTAGGTATAGATTTCGACTCACTGCAACCTCTGCCACCCAGGTTCAAGCGATTCTCCTGCCTCAGCTTCCCGAGTAGCTGAGATTACAGGCACTGCCACCACACCCGGCTAATTTTTGTATTTTTAGTAGAGACAGGGTTTCACCATATTGGTCAGGCTGGTCTTGAACTCCTGACCTCATGATCCACCCGCCTCAGCCTCCCAAAGTGCTGGGATTACAGGCGTGAGCCACCATTTTTAGAAACAAAATAAAGATCATTCTACATATGATACTTTGTAATATTTAAAATATAACGGGATTGTTTACCCATCTAATTAAGTATTCTTAACATGATTTCTGATGGCTACATAGTATTCCATTGTTTGGATGAACATAATATAATGTATTTAAACACTGTTCTGTTCAATTCAGCATTTGATTTATCGGGTAGACATGTTTTGAAGGGATCTTGAATAGTACAGTGGAATTAGAGTTATAGTTGCGGTTCTGCTTAATTCTTAGCTCTGTGATCCTGAGCATAGATTAAAGTCTTAGCTTCCATTTCCTCATTTGTAAAAGAATGCTATTAATAGTAACGACCCTCCTGAGTAAAAATGGTTAGATGACATGACCCATGTAAATTTCTTAGCATGAAATCTAACATATACCAGGAACTCAATAATTGTTAGTAGTAGCGTATAGCATTATCCTTGTCTTGACACTTTGTCATCTGTGTACTCACTGTTAGAATTTGGGTCTCAAGGAAAGAAAATTGCTTTCATTTAGATAAGTAAAATTTCAGAATGAAAATTGCCTTTAGATAAGTAGCCTCTTTTACCAGTTGAGTACCTTCCAGATAGGGGCATTTGCCAACTTCCTGAATTTCACAGGGAAAAAAAAAATTCTGCAGTCTCTGTGGTTGTGCGGCCCCATTTGGTTCAGAACAAGGAAGTGGGAAACCACCAGCTGCAACCAGGGAATTATCTTTGTGTCCACAGGCAAAGCCAGCCAAGCCTCCCTGTTCTACTTACCTTTTTTTTTTCTTTACTTGCTTGTTTTTTATGTTCTTTTAGTCTGAATTTTTTTTTTTGAGTGGAGTCTTGCTCTGTTGCCCAGGCTAGAGTGTAGTGGCAGAATCTCGGCTCACTGCAACCTCTACCTCCTGGGTTCCAGCAATTCTCCTGCCTCGGCCTCCTGAGTAGCTGGGACTTCAGGCACATGCCACCACACTCGGCTAATTTTTTGTATTTATTTATTTTTTTAGTAGAGGTGGGGTTTCACCATATTAACCAGGATGGTCTTGATCTCCTGACTTTGTGATCCGCCTGTCTCAGCCTCCCAAAGTGCTGGGATTACAGGCGTGAGCCACTGCACCTGGCCTGGAAATTTTTAAACATACGGAAAAGTGAACAGCGCAGTACATAGAATACTTGTATAGCTTCTGCTTAGTCTCAGCAGTTGTCCTACTTTCTTTATTTTTATTTTTTATTATACTTTAAGTTCTAGGGTACATGTGCACAACATGCAGGTTTGTTACATATGTATACATGTGCCATGTTGGTGTGCTGCACCCATTAACTTGTCATTTACATTAGGTATATCTCCTAATGCTATCCCTCCCCCAGCCCCCCACCCCATGACAGGCCCGGCATGTGATGTTCCCCTTCCTGTGTCCAAGTGTTCTCATTGTTCAATTCCCACCTATGAGTGAGAACATGCAGTATTTGGTTTTCAGTCCTTGCGATAGTTTGTGGAGAATGATGGTTTCAGCTTCATCCATGTCCCTACAAAGGACATGAACTCATCCTTTTTTATGGCTGCATAGTATTCCATGGTGTATATGTGCCACATTTTCTTAATCCAGTCTATCATTGATGGACATTTGGGTTGGTTCCAAGTCTTTGCTATTGTGAATAGTGCCACAATAAACATACATGTGCATGTGTCTTTATAGCAGCATGATTTATAATCCTTTGGGTATACACCCAGTAATGGGATGACTGGGTCAAATGGTATTTCTAGTTCTATATCCTTGAGGAATCGCCACACAGTCTTCCACAATGGTTGAACTAGTTTACAGTCCCAAAAACAGTGTAAAAGTGTTCCTATTTCTCCACATCCTCTCCAGCACCTGTTGTTTCCTGACTTTTTAATGATCGCCATTCTAACTGGTGTGAGCTGGTATCTCATTGTGGTTTTGATTTGCATTTCTCTGATGGCCAGTGATGATGAGCATTTTTTCATGTGTCTTTTGGCTACATAAATGTCTTCTTTTGGGAAGTGTCTGTTCATATCCTTTGCCCACTTTTTGATGGGGCTGTTTGATTTTTTCTTGTAAATTTGTTTAAGTTCTTTGTAGATTCTGCATATTAGCCCTTTGTCAGATGGGTGGATTGTAAAAATTTTCTCCCATTCTGTAGGTTCCCTGTTCACTCTGATGTTGGTTTCTTTTGCTGTGCAGAAACTCTTTAGTTTAATTAGATTCCATTTGTCAATTTTGTCTTTTGTTGCCATTGCTTTTGGTGTTTTAGTCATGAAGTCTTTGCCCATGCCTATGTCCTGAATGCTATTGCCTAGGTTTTCTTCTAGGGTTTTTATGGTTTCAGGTCTAACATTTAAGTCTTTAATCCATCTTGAATTAATTTTTGCATAAAGTGTAAGGAAGGGATCCAATTTCAGCTTTCTACATATGGTTAGCCGGTTTTCCCAGCACCATTTATTAAATAGGTAATCCTTTCCCCATTTCTTGTTTTTGTCAGGTTTGTCAGAGATCAGATGGTTGTAGATGTGTGGTGCTATTTCTGAGGGCTCTGTTCTGTTCCATTGGTCCATATCTCTGTTTTGGTACCAGTACCATGCTGTTTTGGTTACTGCAGCCTTGTAGTATAGTTTGAAGTCAGATAGCATGATGCCTCCAGCTTTGTTCTTTTGGCTTAGGATTGTCTTGGCAATGCAGGCTCTTTTTTGGTTCCATATGAACTTTAAAGTAGTTTTTTCCAATTCTGTGAAGAAAGTCATTGGTAGCTTGATGGGGATGGCATTGAATCTATAAATTACCTTGGGCAGTATGGCCATTTTCACAATATCGATTCTTCCTATCCATGAGCATGGAATGTTCTTCCATTTGTTTGTATCCTCTTTTATTTCATTGAGCAGTGGTTTGTAGTTCTCCTTGAAGAGGTCCTTCACATCCCTTGTAAGGTGGATTCCTAGGTATTTTATTCTCTTTGAAGCAATTGTGAATGGGAGTTCACTCATGATTTGACTCTCTGTTTCTCTGTTATTGGTGTATAAGAATGCTTGTGATTTTTGCACATTGATTTTGTATCCTGAGACTTTGCTGAAGTTGCTTATCAGCTTAAAGAGATTTTGGGCTGAGATGATGGGGTTTTCTAAATATACAATCATGTCATCTGCAAACAGAGACAATTTGACTTCCTCTTTTCCTAATTGAATACCCTTTATTTCTTTCTCTTGCCTGATTGCCCTGGCCAGAGCTTCCAACACTCTGTTGAATAGTAGTGGTGAGAGAGGGCATCCCTGTCTTGTGCCAGTTTTCAAAGGGAATGCTTCCAGTTTATGCTCATTCAGTATGATATTGGCTGTGGATTTCTCATAAATAGCTCTTATTATTTTGAGATATGTCCCATAAATACCTAGTTTATTGAGAATTTTTAGCATGAAGGGCTGTTGAATTTTGTCGAAGGCCTTTTCTGCATCTATTGAGATAATCGTGTGGTTTTTGTCTTTGGTTCTGTTTATATGACGGGTTATGTTTATTTATTTGCATGTGTTGAAGCAGCCTTGCATCCCAGGGATGAAGCCAACTTGATCGTGATGGATAAGCTTTTTGATGTGTTGCTGGATTCAGTTTGCCAGTATTTTATTGAGGATTTTTGCATCGATGTTCATCAGGGATATTGGTCTAAAATTCTCTTTTTTTGTTGTGTCTCTGCCAGGCTTTGGTATCAGGATGATGCTGGCCTCATAAAATAAGTTAGGAAGGATTCCCTCTTTTTCTATTGATTGGAATAGCCCCTCTTTGTACCTCTGGTAGAATTCGGCTGTGAATTCATCTGGCCCTGGACTTTTTTTGTTTGATAGGCTATTAATTATTGCCTCGATTTCAGAGCCTGTTATTGTTATATTCAGGGATTCAACTTCTTCCTGGTTTACTCTTGGGAGGGTGTATGTGTCCAGGAATTTATCCATTTCTTCTAGATTTTCTAGTTTATTTGTGTAGAGGTCTTTATAGTATTCTTTGATAGTTTGTATTTCTGTGGAATCTGTGGTGATATCCCCTTTATCATTTTTTATTGTGTATATGTGATTCTTCTCTCTTTTCTTCTTTATTAGGCTTGATAGTGGTCTATCAATTTTGTTGATCTTTTCAGAAAACCAGCTCCTGGATTCATTGATTTTTTTGAAGGGTGTTTTGTGTCTCTATCTCCTTCAGTTCTCCTCTGATCTTAGTTATTTCTTGCCTTCTGCTAGCTTTTGAATGTGTTTGCTCTTGCTTCTCTAGTTCTTTTAACTGTGATTTTAGATGTCAATTTTAGATCTTTCCTGCTTTCTCTTGTGGGCATTTAGTGCTATAAATTTTCCTCTATACTCAGCTTTAAATGTGTCCCAGAGATTCTGGTATGTTATGTCTTTGTTCTCATTGGTTTCAAAGAACATCTTTATTTCTGCCTTCATTTTGTTATGTACCCAGTAGTCATTCAGGAGCAGGTTGTTCAGTTTCCATGTAGTTGAGTGGTTTTGAGTGAGTTTCTTAATCCTGAGTTCTAGTTTGATTGCACTGTGGTCTGAGAGACAGTTTGTTATAATTTCTGTTCTTTTACATTTGCTGAGGAGTGCTTTACTTCCAACTATGTGGTCAATTTTGGAATAAGTGTGATGTGGTGTTCAGAAGAATGTATATTCTGTTGATTTGGGGTGGAGAGTTCTGTAGATGTCTATTAAGTCTGCTTGGTGCAGAGCTGAGTTTAATTCCTGGATATCCTTATTAACTTTCTGTCTCATTGATCTGTCTAATGTTGACAGTGGGGAGTTAAAGTCTCCTATTATTATTGTGTGGGAGTCTAAGTCTCTTTGTAGGTCTCTAAGGACTTGCTTTATGAATCTGGGTGCTCCTGTAGTGGGTGCATATATATTTAGAATGGTTAGCTCTTCTTGTTGAATTGATCCCTTTACCATTACTTAATGGCCTTCTTTGTCTCTTGATCTTTTTTGGTTTAAAGTCTGTTTTATCAGAGAGTAGGATTGCAACCCCTGCTTTTGTTTTCTATTTGCTTGGTAGATCTTCCTCCATCCCTTTATTTTGATCCTGTGTCTGTCTCTGCACATGAGATGGGTCTCCTGAATACAGCACACTGATGGGTCTGGACTCTTTATCCAATTTGCCAGTCTGTGTCTTCTAATTGGAGCATTTGGCCCATTTACATTTAAGGTTAATATTATTTGTGAATTTGATCCTGTCATTATGATGTTAGCTGGTTATTTTGCTTATTAGTTGATGCAGTTTCTTCCTAGCATCAAAGGTCTTTACAATTTGGTATGTTTTTGCAGTGGCTGGTACTGGTTGTTTCTTTCCATGTTTAGTGTTTCTTTCAGGAGCTCTTGTAAGGCAGGCCTGGTGGTGACAAAATCTCTCAGCATTTGCTTGTCTGTAAAGGATTTTATTTCTCCTTCACTTATGAAGCTTAGTTTGGCTGGATATGAAATTCTGGGTTGAAAATTCTTTTCTTGAAGAATGTTGAATATTGGCCCCCATTCTCTTCTGGCTTGTAGAGTTTCTGCTGCAAGATCTGCTGTTAGTCTGATTGGCTTCCCTTTGTGGGTAACCCGACCTTTCTCTCTGGCTGCCCTTAACATTTTTTCCTTCATTTCAACTTTGGTGAATCTGACAATTATGTGTCTTGGATTTGCTCTTCTTGAGGAGTATCTTTGCGGTGTTCTCTGTATTTCCCGAATTTGAATGTTGGCCTGCCTTGCTAGGTTGGGGAAGTTCTCCTGGGTAATATCCTGAAGAGTGTTTTCCAACTTGGCTCCATTCTCCCCATCACTTTCAGGTACACCAATCAGACGTAGATTTGGTCTGTTCACATAGTCCCATATTTCTTGGAGGCTTTGTTCGTTTCTTTTTATTCTTTTTTCTCTAAACTTCTCTTCTGATTGCATTTCATTCATTTGGTCTTTAATCACTGATACCCTTTCTTCCACTTGATTGAATCAGCTACTGAAGCTTGTGCATGTGTCACCTAGTTCTCATGTCATGGTTTTCAGCTCCATCAGGTTATTTAAGGTCTTCTCTACACTGTTTATTCTAGTTAGCCATTCGTCTAATCTTTTTTCAAGGTTTTTAGCTTCTTTGCGATGGGTTCGAACATCCTCTTTAGCTTGGAGAAGTTTGTTATTACTGATCGTCTGAAGCCTTCTGCTCTAAACTTGTCAAAGTCATTCTCCATCCAGCTTTGTTCCATTGCTAGCGAGGAGCTATGTTCCTTTGGAGGAGGAGAGGCGCTCTGATGTTTGGAATTTTCAGCTTTTCTGCTCTGGTTTCTCCCCATCTTTGTGGTTTTATCTACCTTTGGTCTTTGATGATGATGACGTACAGATGGGGTTTTGGTGTTGATGTCCTTTCTGTTTGTTAGTTTTCCTTCTAACACTCAGGACCCTCAGCTGCAGGTCTGTTGGAGTTTGCTGGACGTCCACTCCAGAACCCGTTTGCCTGGGTATCACCAGCGGAGGCTGCAGAACAGCAAATATTGCAGAACAGCAGATGTTCCTGCCTGATCCTTCCTCTGGAAGCTTCCTCTCAGAGGGGCACCCGGCCGAATGAGGTGTCAGTTGGCCCCTACTGAGAAGTGCCACCCAGTTAGGCTACTCGGGGGTCAGGGACCCACTTGAGGAGGCAGTCTGTCCGTTCTCAGATCTCAAACTCCATGCTGGGAGAACCACTACTCTCTTTAAAGCTGTCAGACAGGGACATTTAAGTCTGCAGAAGTTTCTGCTGCCTTTTGTTCAGCTATGCCCTGTCCCCAGAGGTGGAGTCTACAGAGGCAGGCAGGCCTCCTTCAGCTGCAGTGGGATCCACCCAGTTCGAGCTTCCTGCCTGCTTTATTTACCTACTCAAGCCTTAGCAATGGCGGATGCCCCTTCCCCAGCCTTGCTGCCGCCTTGCAGTTCTATCTCAGACTGCTGTGCTAGCAGTGAGCAAGGCTCTGTGGGCGTGGGACCCTCTGAGGCCAGGTGCGAGATATAATCTCCTGGTGCGCCGTTTGCTAAGACCATTGGAAAAGCGCAGTATTAGGGTGGGAGTGTCCCAATTTTCCATGTACCATCTGTCACGGCTTCCCTTGGCTAGGAAAGGGAATTCCCCGACCCCTTGTTCTTCCCGGGTGAGGTGATGCCCTGCCCTGCTTCGGCTCATGCTTCATGGGCTGCACCCACTGTCCAACAATCCCCAGTGAGATGAACCTGGTACCTCAGTTGGAAATGCAGAAATCAGTGGTCTTCTGCGTTACTCATGCTGGGAGCTGTAGATGGGAGCTGTTCCTATTCAGCCATCTTGGACGGGCAAGTGTCCTACTTTCTCATATGTGAATTCTGAAACGCAAGGTCCTAACTGCACTCCCTGCCACAAGACAGACAGGGTTGCGCTACAGCACCTCACAAAGTGGGAAAAAAATGTATACACTCTTAGATCCAAGGGTTTATAGAAACAGAAAGTCAGTGCAGAAGGACTCTGGACTCCGGGATGGTAGAAATAGATTTTATTTTTTCAGACGGAGTCTCACTTTGTGCCCAGGCTGGAGAGCAGTGGCATGATCTTGGCTCACTTCAGCCTCCGCCTCCTGAGTAGCTGGGATTACAGACGCATGCCACCATGACCAGCTAACTTTTGTATTTTTAGTAGAGATGGGATTTCACCATGTTGGCCAGGCTGGTCTCGAAGACCTGACCTCAAATGATCTGCCTGCCTTGGCCTCCCAAAGTGCTGTGATTACAGGCATGAGCCACTGTGCCCAGCCAGATCTTTTGTTTTTATAATACAAATCACAGAAAGTAAATCTTAGTGTCTGGCTGAAGGAAAAAAGTAGATCCAGATGTCCATCAACATGACAATGGGTAACTACCTTGTGGTATATTCATAAAAGTGAATAATATTCAGCAGTGAAAAACAGATGAAGTAGAGCTACATGTATAAACATGGATAATTAGAAGTTAAGTGGAAAATGTAATTTGCCTAATAATCTTTCTCTATACAATGTACCATTTATTTAAGGGTATAAACATGAAACAACACTATATGTGATTTGTAGATACATACAAACATAATAAATGTATAAAAACGTGGGCAACAAGGAAGTCAACTACTTTAGAGTAGAGGTTCCCCTTGTAGATGGTTGGGGGAGATGAATCGTATTCAGGAAGGGTACATAGAGGACAACTGAATCAATAATATTCAAATTTATTAAAGCTGTATGGTAGATGCAGAGGTGCTAATTTTTAAAATATTTTACTGTATGTTTAAAACTTTAAGTGTAAAGAAAAAACTAGGGCAGAAAAACGTTGTTTAAAATGCTCAGAATCCTGGATCACTTATTTTGTGAGTGTGAAAGCTGAGACTGGGAGAGTTCAGTGTTTTGCTTTTCATATACATTTTTGAATTTTGTTCAATTATCATACAGCCAAATTGGCTTTTTTGGGAATAAAGTTCTATGAATCTTAAGACATGTATAGATTATTATAATTACTACCACAGACAGGGTTTAGAACTGCTCCATCACTTCTGAAAACTTCTCATACTCTTCCTTTAGTGTGACACCCAGATTTCTAAACCCTGGCAACCACTGACGAGCTCTGCATCACTGTAGTTTTGTCCTTTGGAGAATGTTATACAAATGGAACCTTACAGTATGTAACCTTTAGAGAGTGGCTTTGTTTACTTAGCATAATGCCTTTGAGATTCATCTGAGTCGATACATGTATCAATTGTTTATTCCTTTTTATTTCTGAGTGGTTTTCCATGGTCTGTAGGTACCACAGTTTGTTTATCCATTCAGCCATTGAAGGGTACCTGGACTGCTTCCAGATTTTGTCTATTATGAATAGAGTTGCTGTAAACATTGGTGTTGAGGGTTCCATGTAAACATAAGTTTTCATCTTAGTAGGGAGCCAGGAGCAGAATTATTGAGTTGTAGGGTGAGTACTAGTATTTTTAACTTATGAAAGTTTTTTCTTTTTCTTTTTTTATTAAAAAAAACCTTTATAAGATACCATCAAATAGTTTTCCAAATCAGTGCTTTTACATTTACATTCCTACCAACAGTGTATGAAAATTCCGGTTTCTGCACATTGCTATTGTCTTTTTTGTTGTTGTTGTTATTATAGCAATTCAGGTGAGAAGTGGCATCTTATTATCGTTTTAGTTTGCATTTCTCTAATGGTAGGGAACATTTTTATCTGCTTATTTGCCGTGAAAACAACAACATATTCAATAACAACTTCTTTTGGTGAAGTGTCTGTTCACAGTTTTTTCAGCCCTTTTTTTTTCTTTTTTTTTTTTTTGAGAGGGAGTCTCGCTCTGCCACCCAGGCGTGATCTTGGCTCACTGCAGGCTCCACCTCCTGGGTTCACGCCATTCTCCTGTCTCAGCCTTTCGAGTAGCTGGGACTACAAGGCACCCGCCACCACACCCGGCTAATTTTTTTTTTTTTTTTTTGTATTTTTAGTAGAGACGGGGTTTCATCGTGTTAGCCAGGATGGTCTCGATCTCCTGACCTTGTGATCTGCCCACCTTGGCCTCCCAAAGTGCTGGGATTACAGGCGTGAGCCACCGCTCCTGGCTGAGTTGTGTGTTTTCTTATTGTTGAATTTGAGGATTCTTTATATATTCTGGATAAAAGTTCTTTGTTGGATATGTGATTTGCAAATATTTTATCCCATGTTATATGTTATATAGCTTGTCTTTTCATTGTCTTAAAGTGTCTTTCACAGATCAAAAGTTTTTCATTTTGATTAATGTCAGTTTATCATTTTTTTTCTTTTATATATTGTGTTTTTGGAGTCATGTCTAAGAACTGTTTGCTTAACTGAAGATCACAGATTTTTTCATATATTTCCTTCTAAGACTTATAGTTTTATATTTTCTATTTAGATTTATGACTTAGCTTTTATATAAGTTGTGAGGTTTAGGTTAAGTTTGTTATTTTACATATGAATGTCCAATTGCTTCAACCGCATTTACACTATTTTCAAAAATCAAATGATTATATTTGTGTGGGTCAAATTCTGGACTATTATGTTTCATTGATTGATGTGTCTATTCTTGGGCAATACTGCATTGTTTCGATTGCTTTAACTTTGTAGTAAGCCTTAAAATCAGGCAATGTGACTCCTTCATTATCTGCTTCTTTTACAGAATTATTTTAGCTATTCCTGTTTCTTTGACCTTCCATATACACTTTAGAGTCAGTCTATCTATAAAATATCCTGTTGGGATTTTGATCAGAATTGCTTTGACTCTATAGATCGTTTTGGTGAGAACTCACATCTTTCCTATGTTGAGCCTTTCAGTCCTTGGACAAGGTATGTCTTTCCATTTATTTAGGTCTTTTATTTTATCAGCATTTTGCCATTCTCAGCATATGGATCCTTTAAATATTTTGTTAGATTTATACCTAAGCATTTCAGTTTTTTGAAACATTTTAAGTGGTTCTTTCAAAAATGTTGCTTTTCAATTGTACACTGCTACTGTGTAGAAGTGATTGATTTTTGTGTGTTGACTTCGCATCCTGTGACCTTTAAAAACTAATGTATTTTTTAGGAGCTTTTTTGTAGATTCCTTGGGATTTTCCATACATATAATCACGTCCATTGCAAATAAGGACAGTTTTACTTCTTCCTTTTCAATCTCTATTATTTTTGTTGCCTGATTTCCTCGCTAAAGTTGCCAGTCTAATAGTAGTGGTGAGAGTGGACATCCTTGTCCTGTTTCTAATGTTGTCGGGGAGAGCATTTAGTCTTTCACCATTAAGTATTAGATTAGGCATAGTAATTTTAGGTGCCCTTTATCAGGCTGAGGAAGTTCCCTACATCAGGTTGAGGAAGTTCCCTACTATTCCTAGTTTGATGATAATTTTTATCATGAATAGATACTGAATTTTGACAAAATACCCTTTCTGTATCAGTTGATATGATCACGTACTTTTTAGTCTTTTTTAATCTTTTCAGCACTGATTTGGTGAATTATATTAATTGAATTTCAAATATTGAACTAACCTTGTGTTACCAGGAGAAAACGCACTTGGTCATAGAGTATTATTCTTTCTTGTTTTTGAGATGGAGTCTCGCTCTGTTGCCCAGGCTGGAGTGCAGTGGCACAATCTCGGCTCACTGCAAGCTCTGTCTCCTGGGTTCACACCATTCCCCTGCCTCAGCCTCCGGAGTAGCTGGGACTACAGGCACCTGCCACCATGCCCAGCTAATTTTTGTATTTTATTTTTATTTTTATTTTTTTAGTAGAGACGGGGTTTCACCTTGTTAGCCAGGATGGTCTCGATCTCCTGACCTCGTGATCCACCCACCTCAGCCTCCCAAAGTGTTGGGATTACAGGTGTGAGCCACCGTGCCTGGCCAAGTATTATTCTTTCTATACTGCTACTTTAGATTTGCTAATATTTTACTGAGGATTTTTGTGTCTGTTGTTCATGAGGAATATTGGTCTGTCCTTCCTTCCTTCCTTCCTTCCTTCCTTCCTTCCTTCCTTCCTTCCTTCCTTTTCTTCCTGCTTCCTTCTTCTTCCCTCATCTTCTTCTTTTTCCTCTATTTTCTTCTTCTCTTCCTCTCCTTCCTCCCCACTACCCAACTCCTCTAGTTTTGGTATCTGGGTAATGTAGTGATGGACCATTCTGTTTAATTGATTGATGTGTTCATTCTTTCCCCTCTTCAACTCAACATGAGAAATGTTTCCTTCTCTTTTATTTTCTGAACAAGATTGTATAAATATTTGGTAGAATTGGTCACTGAAACTGAGTCTGGAGATTTCTTATTCAGATGATTTTAACTATGAATTCAATTTATTTAATAGTATTATTCAGGTTGTCTTTTTCATCTTGGGTGAGTTTTGGAGTTTGTGGTTTTTGAAGAATATGTCCATTTCATCTAAGTGGTCAAATTTATGTGCATAGAGTTGGTTGGAGTATTCTTTTATAATTTTAATTGCTAGGGTTCTAATATCTTCTTTCATTGCTGATATTGTTAACTTTTTTCCTTCTCTCTTTTTATCCATGTCATTCTACCTAGAAGTTTATAAATTGTATTGACTTTTTTCAAAGACAAACTTTTGGTTTTATTGATTTTTTTTTTTTTTTGAGACAGTGTCTCACTCTGTTGCCCAAGCTGGAGTGCAGTGGCATGCTCATGGCTCACTGCAGCCTCGACCTCCTGGGCTCAAGTGATTCTCCCACCTCAGCCTTCCAAGTAGCTGGGACTACATGTTTGCACCACTACATCCAGCTAATTTTTTAAATTTTTTTTGTAGAGACAAGGTTTCACCATGTTGCCCGGGCTGGTCTTGAACTCCTGGGCTCAAGTGATCTCCCCGCCTTGGCCTCCCAAAGTGCTGGGATTACAGGCGCGAGGCACTGAGCCCTACCTCTCTATTGTTTTTCTTTTCCATTTCATTGATCTCTGCTCTTTATTATTTCATTTTTTCTGCTTGCCTTGGATTTATTTTGCTCTTATTTTTTTTATTCTTAAGGTGGAAGCTTAGATTGCTAATTTGAGACCATTCTTTTTGCCTAATATAAGAATTTCCAGCTGGGTGCAGTGGCTCATGCCTGTAATCCTAGCACTTTGGGAGGCCGAGGTGGGTGGATTGCTTGAGGCCAGGAGATCAAGACCAGCCTGGCCAACATGGTGAAACCCCGTCTCTACAAAAAATACAAAAAAAAAAAAAAAACCAACACACCAAAAACTGGGCATAGTGGCAGGCACCTGTAATCTCCTACTTGGGAGGCTGAGGCAGGAGAATCACTTGAACCCGGGAGGCGGATGTTGTAGTGAGCCCACATCCTGCCACTGCACTCCCCTCCTCCAGCCTGGGTGACAGAGTGAGACTGTGTTAAAAAAATTTTTTTCCTGTTACTAGCATATTTTTGTTGTTGTTGTTCAGTTCAAAATATTTTATAATTTCCTTTGAGAATTCCTATCTATGAATTTGCCTTTCCAGCCATCCAGAGAATTTGTCATCTGTTCCATATCTTTTTGTTCTTGGTTGTTATCAAGTACTAAATTAAAATAGAATTCATCTCGTGAAGGATCATAATAGCTTCATTTGTTATGAATAATGTGATATTCATTTACATTGATCTATTAAGGATAATACAGCCACTGTATATTGAGTGCTTATTATATTCTAGGCACTACATTGATCACTTTACATGGTCTTATTTTATTAAATTCTCTAACCCTTTCAGTAGGTACTCTTATTGGTTCAATTAACAATTGTGAGGCAATTGACACATATTTTAAGTGATTTGTCCATAGTCACTTGGCCAGTAAATGGTAGAGATGGGATGGAATGTAGACTTGATTCCAAACCCCCTTAACCATTTTACTACATTTCCTCTAGTTATTTCACTTCTTGCCTTCTCATAAAAATTGTTAGCTTTTTGAGGGCAGATACTGTGTCCTACTTATACTTATCTTCTTTTCCCTACAATACCTGCAACAATGTTAGGCACACAGTAATGGATTGACTAATGTTTGTGGAACTAAATTCAACAAAATTAACTGATCTAGAAGAGAACCAAAACCATGGTGCTTGCCATATTGCCTCAGATTCTTACCAGCTAAGCAGACTCAGTGTAGCATCCTATACAAAACCAAAAAAGCTTATAGGAAATATTTGTGTCAGTAATAACGGCTATCTTGTGTTCTTTTGTGGTGATCAGTCAGATGTGGCCACAAGAGTAGACAGAGGAGAGGGTAAGGAAAAAACAAAGTTTATTATATTCACTGGTCCTAGAGACAAGAGGCCCAGGATACTAGGCAAGGCCACTTGGGAAAGACATTAGGGTGGTCAGGAGGCAGGAGATAGGAGCAAGGAGGAAGTTTTAGGCTACTGCCTTTATTGGGGTTTCCACAGAAAAAGCAGGGCAGGGCAGGACAGGGTGAATAGTTAAGGATTGGCTAGTTTGAATAGTTTCAGCAGGCCTCTAAGCTGTAGGGCTGCACCCTAGTTATCTGGTGTCTGGCCCTGGGGCAATTAAGGAAGAGGAATATAGCCTCCTGGGGTATAAGGGGCAGATAGAGGAGGTCTGGCTTTGGATTGGTTAGTTTGCATATCAAAGGCATGTTTCTGGGTGAGTACTTGCTGTCTCTAAGAATTGGCTGGAGGATGGGGGTCGGGGTGGGGGCAGGCTGTCTCTAGCCAGAAAGGTTTTTAAAGATATCAAAATATCACAATATACAGAAAATAAAATATATGCTGCATATCAAGCAATTCAACTTTTGCTTGTAATATCATGACTTTTCTTTGCTTCTTGGGAGAGCACTTCCAGCATGACTGGTGGCACTTCATCTGGATCCCCTGGTGTTATTCAGGGGTTACAGTATCACACTAAACAGGATGGAAAACATGAGGGAAGGGTCGACCCTTGAACAACATGGATTTGAGCTATGCAGGTCCACTTAGAAGCAGATTTTTTCAATAAATATATTGGAAAAAGGTTTGGGGATTTTTGACAATTTGAAAAAATTTGCAGGCAAGTCTTATAGCCTAGAAGTATTGAAAAAGATTAAGAAAAGGTTAAGTATGTCATGAATGAATAAATACATGTAGACACTAGTGTATTTTATAGTTTACTACTCTAAAATATACACAATCTATTACAAAAAGTTAAAATTTATCAAAGCTTATGTACACAAACACTTATAGACTGTACATTGTGCCATCGTAATTGAGAGATGTAAACAGATATAAAGATGCACTATTAAAACATAACTGCATAAAATTAGCTGTAGTACATACTGTACTCCTGTAATAATTTTATAGCTGCCTCTTGCAGTGAGCTCAGGTGTTGTGAGTATCCCTTAGAATGCCCTGTGCCCCTGATCATCTCCGAATGGGCTGTTCTTTCTCCAGTAAATGGTTGATCCCAATAAAAAAGTGATCCTTGTGGTTCTCGCATTTTTCATGGTGTTTAGTGCAATACCATAAATGTTTAATAACACCAGAGGACCCATACAAAGTGCACTAGTCATGCTGAAGTGCTCCCAAGAAGCAGAGAAAAGTTAAGACATTACAAGGAAAAGTTGAATTGCTTGATATGCACCATAGATTGAGGACTGCAGCTGCAGTTACCCACTATTTTAGACGACGATTCATCTTGTGAACAGATGATGCAAACTTATGGTATTGATAAATGTAGTACAGTACTCTAAATGTATTTTCTCTTCCTCATGACTTTCTTAATATTTTCTCTTCTCTGTAAGAATACAATATATAATACATATAACATACAAAATTTGTGTTAATTGATCTCAGTAAAGCTTCTGGTCAACAGTAAGCTATTGGTAGTTAACTTTAGAGGAGTTAAAAGTTATAGGCAGATTTTAGACTGCTCAGGAAGTCAGTGCCCCTAACCTCCACATTGTTCAAAGATCAACTGTATATACAATACAATGACCAATACTCTGAGCTGGTAAGGAGGTTTATAAGTATGACTAACCAAATATAAGTCTGCCCCAAGCTCTGCTTTTTGGTTCTGGCCTTCAGTCTGTCCATCTGCTTTCTCTGGACCTCCTTCTCATACTTTGAATTTTTTAAGTAGTTTGTCTCTCATATGATTTTTTTTCTATTCCTTTTTCCCTTCCTGTCCTTCCTTCACTCCTTTCCCTCCCACCTCCCTCCCTCCCTTCCTCTCTCCCTTCCTTCCTTCCTTCCATCCATCCATCCATCCATCCATCCATCCATCTATCCATCTTGAGGCTTTAGGTGAGTTCTTCACCATTTATTTAACAAATGTTTTATATGAGTCTTACTATATGCCATGCACATTTTAATGCATTTTTTAAATATAATTCCCATAACAATCCTATGAGTTGGGTACTATTATGGTTCCTATTGTACAGATGAGGGAACTCCCTCACAGGACTTTCTAGTGGCCCTATAGCCATTTACCACACCCATTACAAATTTTTGTGGCAGGCTGGAGGGGGGTATAAAGTTAAAACAAAGGCCTCTGCTTCTGAGTTGGTCAGTCATTTACCTGTAGAGCTGTGCTTTGTCGGTAAAGGGCAATGTAGTTGTGTGATCAGGATAGTTGCCACAGAACACACAAGGGGTTTAGGCATGACCTTCCTTGCCCCATTGGCACGCAAGAACTTTTTCCTTCCTGGCCTGCAGTCTGATACATACACACATAGAAACACAGACACACACACACACACACAGAGAGAGAGAGAGAGAGAGAGAGAGAACATATGTAACATTCATGCCATGGATTTAAAGCAGAGTACAATGGCAAAAATACAAGCTTGAAACTTGGCGACATCTGAGCGTGACTTCAGCCTCTGCCACTTATTGTCTGTTTGATCTTGGGCAGATCACTTAATCACTTGGAGCTTTGGTTTTCTCCACTATGAAATGAAGAAGATGATGGTGGTTATAATAAAAACTCTGATGACTGAATGAGATGATATATTTGAATCCTTAGCCCAGTGATTTGCACATAGAAATGTTCAATACATGTTAGAAATGTTTGTGATTATTAATATGCAAGGCTTCTTTATGTATTAAAGATAATTCACCCTCTAGCATATATATAGCTTGTATAAACTGAATTTTGAGAACCCAGAGCAATGCTTGTCTTTATCTAGGGACTTAACTGTTTTGGATCTTGATGTTAGTTTTATTTTCATCTTTGGCCGTCCGTAGGTCCTGATCAGTTCCATCAACCTCAAGATTTAACTTTTGGTGTCCAAATGTCTAATTGGCCCTGTGCAAATGCTGACATTTCTTTTGAGGTCCATGGCAAAGCCTGGCACCAGAATCCAGCTTTTTTTTTTTTTTTTTTTTTTTTTTGAGATGCAGTCTTGCTTTGTCACCCAGGCTGGAGTGCAATGGCATGATCTTGGCTCACTGCAACCTCTGCCTCCCAGGTTCAAGTGATTCTCCTGCCTCAGCCTCCTGAGTAGCTGGGACTACAGACGCCTGCCACCATGCCCAGCTAATTTTTGTATTTTTAGTAGAGACGGGGTTTCGCCATGTTGGCCAGGCTGGTCTTGGACTCCTGACCTCAAGTGATCCTCCCGCCTCAGCCTCCCAAAGTGCTGGGATTACAGGTGTGAGTCACCACGCCCAGCCCAGAATCCAGCTTTCATCTGGACTGTTGATGTGATTTTTTTTTTCCCTCTCCCAGAGTGAGTCTTTATGTTGTGGCTGTCACATAGGAGGGCCCAGGGGCAGGGTTAAGCCAGATTCTACTTCACTGAAGGCCTGGAATGGCGGTTAATAGCTCCTGCTATAGACAGTGAGGCTTGAGCCAGATTTTTTAGTACGCCATTTGTCAGACACGGGGTGCCACCTTGAATGACACTGCTGAAAAAGGGTTGTGGTAACCTGGCCAGCCCCAGGGAGGTTGGAGTGACATTGCGTTGGTGTGCCTCTTCCCTTTTATGGACCAGGCCAAGCCCTATTAACCTGAAGGAGTGTGATGGCCTTGTGTAGCCAAACAGCCTTTTCCACTTTAGTCATCCTTTGAAATCTTATTAAGCCAGGGGCAGGGAAGGAAGAAGGAGGCAGAGAGACTCTTGAAACTAAAAGGAAGGAAAGAGGAACATTCTAACCTTCCACCTGAGGTCATACTTTGGCAGGAGGAAGGGACCAGGGAATTTTATACAAGGCAGCAAGAGAGATATAAGAGTTTGGGGTCTGGAGTCAGATAAACCTGGTTTTGAATTCTGACTCTACTCTCTTATGTGTGGTGTTGACCAGATCACCTCACTTCTCTGAAACTCGTTTCCTTATCAACAAAATGGGAAAAGTAATTGTACCTATCTCAGAAGATTGGTATAAAAATTAAGCAAGAAAGTTCATGTAAAGCAGTTAATCAGATACTTGCCTGGAATATTATTATTTTTCTTCTGGTTCTTAATTAAGGATGCCTGGAATATATTAAGTGCATACCATCACTATTCGCAAAGTTTTGGTGACAAAGAACAATAGGAAGAAACAGCCTAGGGGAAGTGAAAAGCAGTCTTGGGGTTTCTGTGCCATTCTCCGGGGTCTCCTTGTAACATCTTTCAGTCTGTCTCCCTTCCCTTCTTCCCTTTTTCCCTTCTTCCCTCCCCTCCCCTCCCCTCCCTTCCCCTCCCCAAGTCTTGCTCTGTCGCCCAGGCTGTAGTACAGTAGCATGATCTCGGTTCACTGCAACCTCCGCCTCCTGAGTTCAAGCGATTCTTGTGCCTCAGCCTCCCGAGTAGCCAAGGTTACAGGCGCCTGCCACCATGCCTGGCTAATTTTTGTATTTTTAGTAGAGACGGGGTTTTGCCATATTGTCTAGGGTGGTCTCGAACTCCCGACCTCAGGTGATCTGCCAGCCTCTGCCTCCCAAAGTGCTGGGATTATAGGCATGAGCCACCGCACCCAGCCACATCTCTTAGCGTTACAAACACATCTGTGAGTGCCAAGAGAAGAGCTAAAGTTCTAGGGAGTCTTCAACATGTGGACTGTTTTCCCAGCCAGGGCATAGGAGGTATGCTCTGTGTGTGTGTGTGTGTGTGTGTGTGTGTGTGTGTGTGTGTGTGTGTGTGTGTGTGAGATTGAGATTGACATCAACCCCCATCTAGTGTTGAGGTCTAAGAGGCGTGTTGCCTCAGTGGTGGTTGTCCATGACCCATCAAATCAACGTTTCTTCAAGAGGAACAGACTGTCATTCTTTTCATCTCTCTTAGTAGTAAAGAACCATTTGCCTTTAATAATGAAGGAAGCTACTTAAATCCATCCCCAGAGCCCTCACAAGCAGGGTTTGTTCCTGAGTTAATTGTGCTTGACTTATGAAGGGTTTCTAATATGTATGTATTTTAACAAGTCTGGCATTGGGATTGGGAAACAGTATCATTAACCAGTGCTGGAGACCAGTGGTTTTCTTCTTCTTTTTTCTTTTTTGTTTTGCTTTTAAGTCACAGAGCCCAATATGTAAATGAAAGCCTGGAAGGCTGCCCACTTTTGCTCCTGAGGGCATTTCTAAGAAAGTGGGGAAATATAGTTTGCAAAACACTGCAGTTGGCTTCCTGGGTTGTAGCAATCTTTTTCTGTCTAGGTCTCTGTTTGGGGAAAAGGATTATACATGACAGTGTAAATAAGCAGCCATGTTATAATAAATAGGTTTCTACTGTAATAACAGAACACTTACCTCCCGCAGTTCCCCTTTTCTAATGCCGCCCAAGCTGTAGCAGTTGAAGCCGTTGATTGGGACTGACTGAATGTTTAGGGAACACAGAGCTCATTATTTAATAAAGTGTTGTAACCAAAGTATGTTCAGGAAGTGTTCAGGGGATTCTGAGCCAGTGATGGTGCTCTTCAGAACATTTCAGTTAATACAAAATATGCCACTATTAATTCATTTTGTGCAAACTCCAGTGCCATTTTCCACAGAGAGCAACTTGTATACATAGTTCTCTTCCATATGCCATGGCTTAACCTGACGTGTCTTTTTTCTCCCTTTGTATCAGGGTCTGAGTATGACCTGAACTTTATCTTTCTCCCCCTCTAGGCTACAGATGCACATGTTGAATGGAGCTCTTCTGGCATTGCTGTTTCCTGTGGTAAACACTCGGCTGGTAAGTAGCCTCTTCTAGGAATGTAACAGCAACATCCAAAGCAGTACTTGCCTATATGCCCATGTGATTTTAAAAATATACATATAGCTGGCCAGGCACGGTGGCTCACACCTGTAATCCCAGCACTTTGGGAGGCCGAGGCGGGTGGATCACTTGAGGTCAGGAGTTTGAGACCAGTCTGGCCGACATGGTGAAGCCCCATCTCTACTAATAATACAAAAATTAGCCAAGCATGGTGGTATTTGCCTGCAATCCCAGCTACTCAGGAGGCTAAGGCAGAAGAATCGCTTGAACCTGGGTGGCAGAGGTTGCAGTGAGTCAACATTGTGCCACTGCACTCCAGCCTGGGCGACAGAGCGAGACTCGGCCTCAAAACAATAAAAAAATAAAATAACCAGGGCAGACCAAAGCCTATACAAACTCTTGGAGAGGTTTAATGGAAAGAAAGCAGCTTTCAGGTGTTCTAAGGGCCTCTCGTTAGATTCAGCCACATTGGCCTTGAATAATTTGCTGTGGGAGCCTCATAACCTGTCCACTTCTCCAAGGACTTCCTAGGGCAAGAATTAGATTCCTTCCCCATCCACCCAAACCCATGGGCCAGTCTGGACCAAACAGCCCCTCATGGCTAGCAGGGAGAATCCCATGGTCGCAGCGGGCTGGGTGATAAACCAGCCCAGAAAGAAGCAGGAGCTACGAGCCATGTCCTCAGACTCCCAAATGTGAGACTGTGGAGGCATTAGCAGGTCACATTGAGAAGCTCAGAAAAAGAAATCACTTGTAAAATTATTACTACTGCTTTCTGACTTAAATTTGCCTTAAACATTAAGATCATAGTTTAAATCTTTAATTGATAATCATTTTTGGATAGCATTTTACAGTGTACAAGGTTTTTCGCATAGCAGTGTTTGAGGTAGACAGGGCAAGAATTATGGCCTCTTGTTTTACAGAGGAAGAAAATTTTACTCAGGGAGTAAAATTCCAAGTGGCAGTTAGGATTGGAGCCTAAGCCTCTTGATCCTAAAACCACAGCTATGCTTTGCTCCCTCTCCACAAATATTCCTGTCATCTCCTCCCCACAAATATTCATGTATACCTTTATGATAGTTACAATTTTCAAGATGCATGTCATATATCAGTAGAAATTATAGAGAAAACATTCATCTAAAGCAGCGATTTTGAACCCTAGTATGTTCCAGGCTCACCTAATTAGCTTGATTTAATCATTTCACAATGCAAACATATATCAAAACATCATACTGTACGTACCTTATAAGTACCCACAATTATTTGTCAGTTAAAAATAAAATTAAAAACAAACACTGATGCCCTGCCCCACCCTTGGAGAGGATGAGTTCATGATCTGTGATAAAGCCTGAGCATTGTGTTTTAAAAAGTTCCCCAGGTGATTCTAGCATGGAGTGGGAGTTGAGAACCACTGATTTCATGCAATGATTCTGAAACGTAATGTTCATAGCAATCAACTGAAGGGCTTGTTAAACATGAGGCTTGTCAGGCCCCATCCCCAGAGGGTCTGATTGAGAGAGTCTGCAAGTAATGGCAGGGACTGAATGTTTGTAACAAGTCCCCAAGTGATGCCAATGCAGGGGTCCTTAGACCATTCTTGGAGAATCACTGTCCCAGGTGTTCGTAACTCACAGTTACTCCAAGTGTGTAACTCAAAGTGTGGTCCTAGGATCAGCATCACATGGGTGTTGCTTGTTAGACATGCAGAATTTCAGGGGCCACCTGCAGACCACCTGCATCAGAATGCGCATTTTAACAGGACTCCCAAGGTAGCTTATATGGACTAGACCTTTTCTGCCAAGGACCCCAAAGCATCTTACAGATAAAGCATTTGAGCTCTTGATGGAGGGGAACATCTGTGTTGGGGAGGGCAGGGGGCACAGCCTCTGTCTTAATAGTCAGGGTGCACTTGGTTCAACATTCCCCTGTGAGCTGGGATCAGTAGGCACAGGCCGCTGACACAGGCACTGTTGCCCTGCCTTCTACATCTCCCACAGTCTGTGACTTGCCTGACTTCACCTGGTGAAGTGTAGAATCAGAACTCCTGACTTGGTCTCAGAGTTAGATGGGATAATTCCAAAGAATGGTAAAAATAAACCAAATTGGGAAACTTAACAAAAAACGGTGAATTTCCCATACCACAGCATAAGTCCTTCCTGCCTCAGGGTTGTGGAACAGGGTTGGAGCAGAAGTTACTTCCTGCTTGTGGAGGTAACCTGCTAGGGCAGAAAAGTAGATCCAATGCTGTCTTATCATCTCTCTGCTCCCCCTTGTACCTGTTTTCTCAGGAGACTGAGAAGTCAGGCAGATAGAGAGCTGCTTTCTCAAATTTCAGCAGCTCTATCAGATCCCAGAAAAGGAAGGTGCATCAGAAAATCTCCCCCTGGGCTAATAGAGTTAGTGATCCTGAATTGGGGTGTTTCCAGCCCACAACTCTGGCCAAACAGCACCTGCAGAGGTGGATAGATATAGTTCCTCTAGACAGGCCACCTTCAGCTCTCTTTCTAGTAGGACCCTTCCCCCAATGAAAACCAAATAACCTTCTTCTTGCAAAGCCATTGAACATAAACAGAAATTTTGATTCTCATTGTAGAAGCATGAGAATGAAGGCCCCAAAATGCTCCATTACATACCTGAAATCAGTTAGAAAGCTGGTGGTGAAGTTTTCATTCAGTCAATATTGTTACACAAAAGGTACATATCTCCCTGGGTCTGCTGAAGTAGCCTTAGTCCCTTTATCAATAACAGTAGCGGTTGCTGGGTGCAGTGGCTCACACCTGTGGTCCCAGCTACTCAGGAGGCTGAGATGGGAGTATCACTTGAGGCCAGGAGTTTGAGACCAACCTGAGCAACACAGTGAGAACTCATTTCTAAAAAAAAATTTAAAAATCAGCTGAGCCTGGTGGCTCACACCTGTAATCCCAGCACTTTGGGAGGTGGAGGCAAGCAGATCATGAGGTCAGGAGATCGAGGGCAGCATGATGAAACCCCTTGTGTACTAAAAATACAAAAATTAGCTGGGCGTGGTGGCATATGCCTGTAATCCCAGCTACTTGGGAGGCTGAGGCAGGAGAATCACTTGAACCCAGGAGGTGGAGATTGCAGTGAGCCGAGATCACGCCACTGCACTCCAGCATGGCAACAGAGTGAGACTCCGCCTCCAAATAAATAAACAAATAAATAGAAATTAACTGGGCATGGTGGTGCAAGCCTGTAGTCCAGGCTGCTTGAGACTTCCGCCCTCCCTTCTGAGGTGGGAGGATCGCTTTATCCTAGGAGTTCAAGGCTGTAGTGATTTATGATCATGCCATTGCACACCAGCCTAGGCAACAGAGTGAGACTCCATCTCTAAAAAAATAAAAAGTAACAGTAGCAGCACTATCAGCTGCTGATTCTTGAGTGCTTACTATGTGCCACTGTTCTAAGTGCTTTACATGGCTTAGATTTATTTAATCGTTGCAATAAACTTATGAGGCAAGGTACTGTTATTCCCAAGATCACAGTGCGCCAGCAAGGTTAGTTTCTTCTGAGGCCTCTCTTTGGTTTGCAGATGGCCACCCTCATGCTGCCTCTTCACTTGGTCCTTTCTCTACGCACACATCCCTAGTGTCTCTTGTTTAGCCAAATTTCCTCTTATAAGGACACACATCTGATTGCATAGAGCCCACTGTAATGGCCTCCTTTGAACCTAATCACCTCTTTGAAGGCCTTTCTGCAGATATTGTACAGTCACATTCTGAAGTACTGAGAGTTAGGGCTCCAACATATGAATTTTGGGGGGACACAATTCAGCTCATAGCACCCATACTACCCTACATAGAAACCATTGTTTCTTCCCCTCACCCTGCTTTCCTTCCTCCCTCCCTCCCCTCTGCCTTTCCTTCCTCCTTCCTTTTCCCCCATCTCATAGCAGATGTGCTGGTGTATCTGTTACATTAACAGCTAATACTTTCCAAATAAATGTGAGGCTGTAGTCAACTAACTTATCAAAAATGTTCAAGTAACCTCTCCTGACATTGAAACTTCTTTGTTGGGCTGTCTCTTAACTAGTGATTCCAGCCAATCTGGTCAATCTTTGTGCTCTTTTTCTAAAGTGATGCTTAGAAAAGCTGGGAATGTCTCCATTTGCCTATGTATTTGCAATTGGTTTAGGTCTGGTTCTTTTAGATGGTTGGGATCCCTCTTGGACTACTCTGGCTTTAGGGCTTTTTGCCTTGCAGCCCCTTAGTTGAGCTCAGATTGACTTAACATGAGACACATGAGGATTGGCAACTCTTTCTTAAACCTGATGATCCAATTAGGTTGGAAGCCAGCTTTTGACTTTTGCCCTTCCTTCTTGGCCCTTTATCTTTTTAATTATTTTATTTTTTTGCTCATTAGCAGTAATGAGGAAGCAAGAAAAATAAAATGAACTGATTAGTGTGTGTACTGGTACCATAGACATACATATACTCACATACACAAAGACAGAGTGACAGGGCATTGGAAGTAGTTGTGACAGTCAGCTAAAGGATTTGGGGCCCTCAGTGAATTTCCATGTGTTCTACTCTGCCCTGTGACTTACTGGCACTGGGATTTGCAAATCAGCTAGAGAATGCCTAGGCTTCAGTTTCTCTGAGTTCTCCATCTTTAAAGCTGAACCCTAAAAGAAGGACTGTGTATTCCAGTGGCCCACATTACAAGTAAGTGCTCTTTACACCTAGGATTCTGGAAAAAGGTCTTTTTCTAGATTCAGATGAATTATATTAAAGGGCAATTTCCAGTGATATGCCCTTTTGTTTCTTGGAGTGAAGGAGGGGAAGTACATGATGAACCTATTGATTATTAGATTAGCAGGGAGCTCAAAGCTTGTCTGATGTCATCTTATCTTCCAGAGGGTAAATTTAGGAGGATAAATGACGAGTTTCAGTAGTCAAGGTGGGTGTCCCCAGAACCCATATCTCTTGACTGAGACTTCAGAATTATTTTTCTATTCCATGAATGAAATTCAGGGAGAGTTTGTGTGCTGGTGATAGAGTCTCTTCCTTGATAAATGCACAAACACACAATTTTGCAGACAATTTCAGGAGGGACACAGACTACAACTTCCTCTCCTAGCCCCTCTCCCCTCTGTAAGCCCACCTATGGATCCCATGTTAATGTCTTCCTGCCTAGGCTACAAATAGTTCATAGTTTAGGGAATAGATGTGCTGTCTAGTGTGTGAGTTCCTTGTTATAGCCACTGGCCATTTGTCCTGATGGTGATACTGGGTTCCTTATCTATACCCGTGACTTTGCAAAGAATATCATCCAATCCAGGATAAACCACTTTCAGGAAATTAAAGCCAAGAAGTGGAAGCTAAGTAGGGTGTCCATGGAACCTGGTTACAGATTAGATTTTCAGTTACAGTACTCACGTGCAAAGCTAGTGATCTGGCCCTGAAATGAGACACTGGGCCCATGCTGCAACTTCAGCGCTCTGCTTTTCACCCTCTAACCCCCATGAGAGTTTCTTCTGAATGCAGAATGTTGTTAGCAAGGGAGACTGGATACAGAAAAGAAAGTGAAGATACTATATCAGCCCTCTTCCCAGACCAAAAACTCTAGCCTGGCCTGCATTTGTGTTTGTACCCATCTGTCTTCTACTAGGAGAAGCATGATAATTATTCTTTTCATCAAGCTCCTTTCTTCTTCAAGGCCTAAAGCCTCAAGTACATTATTATCTTATTATCAAACTTGCCCATTATTATATATCCATGTTGATCTATTATATTAGTTCCTTTTTACCCCCTTTACTACCACTCTCCTTTTGCCCAGTTCTTTCTGCTCTGTTGGATGGGATGGTTCTTTTGAGTATTCCTAACTTTCAGACTGAGTGGAAGAAGATAGTAATGATTCTGTCATTACTGGGGTGTCTAGCTTCCATTCACAAACACTATATTGATGTTCTTGGGATGCAGCTTTTCCACTGACACACCTTGTACCCATGTGTGCTGCTGGAAAAACCTTGTTGTCACCAATGCAGATAGGCTTGAAAATCTCACTCTTTGCTAATTGGCACATCGAAATGTGCTAGTTGACCTAGAAAAGTTATTTCTGTGACTGGCAAATTGGGCTATTTTAAAAAGTTATAGTTTGGATTTTGGACCTGAACTGAGGACAGAATGTCCCTTTATTATCCTGAGGGTTCTTAAAGCGTACAAAGCTTGGTTTCAAAAGAGGTATTAATTTTCTAAAGAATTGAGTGAGGCACAATAGTGCCTCAACCTTCTGCAAAGGCCAGTATGTTTCTGATCAGATGAATGCATTGTGTCTGAGGATGTGGGGGGTATTGAGATGAGTTTGGGATTCCTGGTGCAAACCAAATTCTAGGGACTATCCTAGAATATGTCAACTTACTAGCTTTATTTTAAGACTAAGCTTTGAGGGTCTTAAATCCTCGATGAATCCAGCCTAGATCACACCAGTCAAACCACAGATTTTTATTGAGCACTTTCCTGTGTTAAGTATCGTGCCATGTGCTGCAGAAGACACAAAAACAACCAGTGTACATTCCTGGTCCTCAAAGAACTTGCAGTTTAGTTAGAAAGATAAAGTATAAATGCCTGAAAAGTTATGGCAATATTAAAGTTGAAAACATGAAAAAGGAAAAATCATGGTTGGGCATGGTGGCTCATACCTGTAATCCCAACATTTTGGGAGGTCAAGGCAGGAGGATTGCTTGAGCCCAGGAGTTTGAGACCAGCCTGAGCAACATATAAGACCCTGTCTTTACAAAAAATAAAAAAATAGCTGGGCGTGGTGGCACATGTTTATAATCCAAGCTACTTGAGACTCAAGGCTGAGGTGGGAAGATGGCTTGAGCCCAGGAGGTCGAGGCGGTGGTGAGCTATGGCCAACACTACTGCACTTCAGTCTGGGTGACAGAGCAAGACCCTGTCACAAATAAAAAAGTAAAAATTACAAGGCATTCAGGCTTGACTGCTAAATTGCAGTTGCTCTATGTTTCAAGAAATGGGAAAAAGATTAATATTAGCATTCACTGAGCCCATACTATTTTCCAGGTAATTTACACATATATTATTCAATTCTCATAAGAAACCCATTTTACATATGAGGAAACTGAGGTTCAGATCAGATTAAACGACTTGCTCAGAGTTACATCATTTGTAAGTGCTAAAGCTAAACCTGTGCACTTTGTACCTTAATACACAGCCTCCTGGAGTAAGTGGTCTGGAAAGGCTTCATGAAGAAATAAAGCCTGAGCCAAGCCTTGAGGGATGGTTAGAATGTGCATGCAAATTGCATAGGAAGGAGGCTGTTCAAGCTAAGGGAACACATGGACATGGAGGCAGAAAATAGTCAACTAAGTATTGAGATTCTGAAGATCAGGGTGGGAGTCAGGGATTCCAGTTGTACACAGAGACATTACCACTTATTTGCAAATCACAAGAAGACACTGTTTCTGTCATGTCTCTTAACCCTTACAGTATTTAGATTTTGTGTACATTTCCTATCTTTTCAACCTCCACAAATAAGAATTTCTTATGTGTGGATGGGACTTTGGAATCAGAATAGCTCTTTTACACATATCTCACCCTAGTGTAGTTGTTAAGGGGATTGGCTCAGGGATCAGATTCTCTAGGTTCATGTTCTGGCTGGGCCACTCCCTTGTGTGTGTGTGTGTGTGTGTGTGCGCGTGTGCGTGTGTGTATGTGGTGTGTGTGTGTGTGTGTGTGAAGGGGGGCAGGGGTGGGAGAGAAAACACAAGGAGAACAAACTTGTGCAAGTTACTTATCCTCTGTGGACCTCAGTTCTCTCATCTATAAAATGGGGGTGATAATAGTGCCTATTTCATAAAGCTATTGTGAGGATTAAGTTAGTTAATGTGTGTAAAGCAAATAGCATTGCACTGTTAGCCATTATTAGTCTTTGATCCTCACCAAAACCCTGTGAAGTGTGTATTAGCATGTCCATTTTACAGACAGAGCCTTAGAAAGTTTAAGTAACTTGTACAGGGGGGCACACAGGAAGTGACAGAACTAGCATGAAAACTTTGGTCTTTCTGATACCAAAGGTCATCATACCAAAGGAAGGTTTGGTCTTCTTCTTTCCTAGTTATTTAGATTGATTTTTAAGTATTCAGCCATATGACCGCCTTTTGGCAAATTTTATACAGTATCGATTAGCAATTTGGGGGCTTAATTTTACTTTTAGGATTTTTTTGTTACAGAAATAGTAGATGCTCATGACTACAGTAGCAATAATATATTGTATATTTCAAAGTAGCTAGAAGAGAGGACTTGAAATGTTTCTAACACATAGAAATGATAAATACTCAAGGGCATGGATACCCCAAATACCCTGACTTGATCATTGCACATTCTATGCATGCAAAAAATACTCACGTGCACTCCATAAATCTGTAAAATATTATGTATCAATAAAAGGAAAAAGATTTTTTTTAAAATGAGATATGTGAAATATAGTGAATTATTTCAGATAAGTTCTAGGAAGAAAAATAATACATGGTCATTGAAAAGTAACTCAGAGGACTATAAAGAAAAAGCTAATCATTTTACCAGCTTTTAGTCCTGTTGCCTCAAGGGTAAATTGTGTTAAAAGTATCTTTTTACACTTATCCTTTGCTTGTACATGGAGATTAAAGATTTTCATATTTCTAGGATTGTTGGTTTATTTGGGTTCCAGCTTCTTACACACTTGGAATTCTACAAATACCACTCCAGTATATTTCTTTCTCTTTTTTTTGAAGTCTCAGTCTGCCACCCAGGCTGGAGTGCAGTGGTGTGATTTTGGCTCACTGCAACCTTTGCCTCTCAGGTTCAAGTGATTCTCCTGCCTCAGCCTCCCAAGTAGCTGGGGTCACAGGCATGCGCCACCATGTCCGGCTAATTTTTGTATTTTTAGCAGAGGCGGGGTCTCACCATGTTGGCCAAGCTGGTCTTGAATTCCTGACCTCAAATGATCCACCTGCCTTGGCCTCCCAAAGTGCTGTGATTACAGGCATAAGCCACCATGCCTGGCCCAGTATATTTCTTTGTTTAACTTAAACACTAGATAATCAGTAATCTCTTCAGGCATGGACATAACTCTTTTCATCCATAGTTTGATTGGACTATATATTCGTATATTCCGCCTATTCTCTGTGGGTAAGGACAGTGTCTTTTTTCTTTCAAGTGAGCAGTTTAATAGGATAAAAATATTGGGGACCACTGAACTACTTCAAACCCCTCATGTTACACAAAAAATAGACACAGAGAGATTTGTTCCAGGGTCCACTGTTAGATAATGGTAAGCTGAAGTACAGACTTAGAATTCCCGTTTGTTTACTTCAAATCCAGGACTCTTTTCTGCTTTGCCATTCTCATTATTCCCGAGTTCTGAAGACCATAGTTTCCACAGAGTGCATGTGCAAGTGGATTATCGCTGGACACCAAATTCCAAATGTTCAAGTACACATCATTTCAGTACACACACATGTGGCTAGTGTCCTTTCCAACCTTTGCCAAAGTACCACCTCACTTTATGAGGCAAAATGTGTAATGGAGTCAAAGTCTGAAGAACCAAGCAGTAGATTGTAGAGCATGGATAGAGATCAATAATAAATACTTCAAAGTTCAAAAATGGTGACATTTGATTCATTGTGAATTGACTTGTAGAAAGCCCCATTGGAGCTGAGGACAAGTGTCTTTTGTTTTGTGGTTGCCCCTACATAGCCTTGTACTTAGCACATGGTAGATATCTATAGATAGAATAAATGAATTCATCAGCCAACCTGAACCTCTATGTTGCTTAGGGAAATTCTGGGGATCCCTCTCACATATGTCCTGGGATCTTGGGTGCGAAGACAGAGGGGTGATAGATAATATTTTTTTCCAGGAGAATTTTTTTTTCAACCACCTAAAATTATGCCATTTTCTTGATTACAACAAAAGACGTATTTACTGTTGAAAGTTTGTGAAATATAGAAAAGTATAAATTTTTAAAAAATCATCACCAATGCAAAGGTGATTATTTTTCTGGACACTGAAAAAAAAGGAGGAGGCTTTGTGCCTTTTGTCTTTATACATTTATGTATCATTTCTTTACAGAAGTGATATATGTTCAAAACAGAAAAAAATGGAGGCCAGGTGCAGTGGCTCCCACCTGTAATCCCAGCACTTTGGGAAGGCAAGGCAGGAGGATCACTTAAGCACAGGAGTTTGACACAAGCCTGGGCAACATAGCGAGACCCCATTTCTTAAAGAAAGTAAGGAAGGGAGGGGAGGGGAGGGAAAAATAGAATAAAACAAATCATTGAGCAGTAACAACTATTAACATTGTTTGTTACATATTCTGGAAGTCTTTTTGTCTCTTTATAGATGTTAAGAGTTTATAGTGTAGTGGTCAAAAGTACCAATCCTTGAACCAGCTGGTCCATGGTTTTATGGCTGGCTCTTCTACCTGCAGCTGTGTGACCTTGGGTAAGATACCTAACCTTGCTGACCTCATTTTCTTATCTGTAAAATGGTGCTTGGTTGAACGGAGATGATGTGTGGTAAGCACTTAGCCCAGGGCCTGGCGCATAGGAAATAACCAATAAATGTCAGATGCTGTTGTTTTTACTACTATTACTACTATTATCCTAAACACTGAGGAGGTGCATGCCCTTGTTGATGTTAGTCTTTAGAGCTTTGACCCCAACTCCCTGAGCTTTTCAGTGGCGGTAATGTGAAGGGGGCTTTGTTTCTGCATTAGCCTTGCTGAGTGAGATTAAAATTCCCAGGCAGGCTTTCCTATCCACATTGACCAACACTGCCTTTGTTTTTCACATTTGTTTCAGTGACAGCCTGTTTGATTAGGGAACTGGCCAATCTGCTTTTCTCCCTCCTTACAGGTGAATTGGGCCCACTCCTTTTTGGGTTTTCAAATAAAATGTCCAGACCTTTTAGGTTTGTCAGTAGGTCCAAGCCCTTCAGCCCATTTAGGGAGTGGCAGCAGTGAGTGCCAGGCAGCAGCCTGTTTGCCTCCAGAGCTTACTAGTTTGCCTTGGCCCTGTCTTCCTAAAATCACATTAGAAGGAACAGCGTCTGGCAGTCTTACCCAATGTCTTTTCTCTCCACCTTGAGCCACTACTTCAAGCAGTGTTTCTTTATGCAATAGAAGCCTTATCTAGTGAGTGCTTCCACTCCTTAGTCTGTGGATCAGTGGTTCTCAACGCTGGCTGCACAATTAGTATCCCCAGAGCCACTTTCAATACACACTCATTTAAAAATTTTACATCATTTTATTTTTGGCACCTAATAATTGCACATATTTTGGAGGTACATTGTGATATTTAGATACAGACAGTGTGCGAAGATCAAATCAATCTTGTTAGCATATCTGTCACCTCAAGCATTTATCATTTCTTTGTGTTGGGAACATTCAAATCCTCTCTTCTAGCTATTGGAAAATATACAATACATTATTGTTAACTATAGCCACCCTACATGGCTATAGGACATTATAACTTATTCCTTCGATCTAGCTATAATTTTGTATCTGTTAACCAACCTCCCTAGCTCCACCCTCCCCAGCCTCTAGTAACCACCATTCTACTTTCCCTTTCTATGACATTAACTTTGTTAGCTCCCACATATAAGTGAGAACATGTGGTACTTATCTTTCTGCACATACTCATTTTTTAAAAGCACTCCAGGCAATTCCAATGTGTGCAACCAGGGCAGCTCTGCTGTACACCTTGTTCTAGTTCTGCCCTGCCACTGGCTGGGGCTTGGGGCTTTGAAGGATTTAATTTCACCATATTAAGTATCAGTTTCCACATTTTTCAAATGGGATTTGTAAAATTTACCCTCTCTACCTTTCAGACAAGTTATAAAGAAAAGATAACAAAAGATAACAATGAAAAGATAACAAAGAGCTTTGGAAAGTTAAAAGCACTACACAAATGAGCACTTGCCTTGTTCTCTCTTTGACTTCAGTCACAATTTTTTGTAAAGGGGGTTTAATTGAGATATAATTTACAAATGAAAAGTTTATCCTTTTCAAATATACAATTCAGTGGTTTTTAATATATTCACAGAGTTGTTCAATTAGCACCACAGTCTAATTTTAGAACACTTTCATCACCCCGAAAAGAAATTGCATAAACATTAGCATCATCCCCATTCCTTCTTTCCTTGTTCTGGACCCAGGAAACCACTAATCTACTTTCTGTCTGTATGGATTTGCCTATTCTGGACATTTCATGTAAATGTAACCATATAATATGGCATTTTGTGACTGGCTTCTTTCACTCAGCAGAATGTTTTCAGGGTTCATCCATGTTGTTGCATGTATCAGTACTTCATTCCTTTTTACGGCTGAATAATATTCCTTTGTATTATATATCACATTTTGTTTAGCCATTTGTCGGTTAGTGTACATTTGGGTTGGTTCTACCTTTTGGCTATTGTTAATATGCTGCTATGAACATTTGTATAAAGCTATCTGTTTGTCTGCTTTGGAGTATGTACCTAGAAGTAGAATTGCTGGGTCAAATGATAACTCAGTGTTTAACCTTTAGAGTAACTGCCAGACTATTTTCCAAAGTGGCTATACCATTTTATATGTCCACCAGCAATGTATGAGCATTCCAAGTTCTCAACATCCTCACTACCACTTGTTATTGTGTCTTTTTTATTATAGCCATTCTAGAGGGTGTGATGTGGTAGAGGTTGAGTATCCGTTATCCAAAATGCTTAGAACTCGAAGTGTTTCAGATTTTGGAATGCTGCACTTTGTACTTACCAGTTGAGCATCCCTAGTCTGAAAATCTGAAGTGCTTGAATGAGCATTCTTTTGAGCATCACTTTAATACTCAAATTTGACCCAGCCATCCCATTACTGGGTATATACCCAAAGGACTATAAATCATGCTGCTATAAAGACACATGCACACGTATGTTTATTGTGACACTATTCACAATAGCAAAGACTTGGAACCAACCCAAATGTCCAACAATGATAGACTGGATTAAGAAAATGTGGCACATATACACCATGGAATACTATGCAGCCATAAAAAATGATGAGTTCATGTCCTTTGTAGGGACATGGATGAAATTGGAAATCATCATTCTCAGTAAACTATCGCAAGAACAAAAAACCAAACACCGCATATTCTCACTCATAGGTGGGAATTGAACAATGAGAACACATGGACACAGGAAGGGGAACATCACACTCTGGGGACTGTTGTGGGGTGGGGGGAGGGGGGAGGGATAGCTTTAGGAGATATACCTAATGCTAAATGATGAGTTAATGGGTACAGCACACCAGCATGGCACATGTATACATATGTAACCTGCACATTGTGCACATGTACCCTAAAACTTAAAGTATAATAATAATAAAATAAAATAAAATAAAAAAATAAAATATCTGATAAAAAAAAGTTTCATATTCAGGAACATTTCAGATTTCGGATTTTTGAATGCTATTTCTCTGATAACTAATGATGTTGAACACTTTTTCATGTACTTACTAGCTATTTGTATGTCTTTTTGGAGAAATATCTTTTCAGATCCTTTCCCAAATTTTAATTGGGTTGTTTTCATTGTTCAGTTATAAGTGTTCTTTCTGGATATTAAATCCTTATCTGATATATAATTTGAAGCATTTTCTCCCATTCTGTGGGTTGTCATTGCATTTGCTTGATTGTATCCTTTGAGGCACAAAATATTTTAATTTTGATAAAGTCTAATTTCTCTATTTTTGATTTGGCTGCTTGTGCTTTTGGTATCACATCTAAGAAACTGTTGCCTAGTCCAAGACCATGAAGATATATGACTGTTTTCTTCTAAGAGTTTCATGGTGTTGGCTCTTACATTTAGGTCTATGATCCATTTTGAGTTAATCTTTATGTGTAGTGTGAGGAAGGGGTCCAAATTCATTTTTTTCATGTGGATATCCAGTTGTCCCAGCACCATTTGTTGAAAAGACTCTTCTATCCATCCCCATTGAAATATCTTGGTATCCTTTTTAAAAATCAATGAAAAATAAATGTGAAGGTTTATTTTTAGACCCTCAGTTCTATCTCATTTCTCTATATGTCTATCCATATGCCAGCACCACACTGTCTTGATTGCTGTAGCTTTGTAGAAAGCTTTGAAACTGAGTGTGCATTGTAACAAGATCTTCTGGGGATTAGTGTGTGTGTGTGTGAATGTTGAAAAGGGCTGGAAAGCAAAGTTGAAAGAAAGCAAAATGAGCAATATAGTGTTCAGATGATAAGGCCCAGGGGGATTGACTAGCCTGAGGCCACATAGCCAGTGATTGGCAGATCTTGGTTCAGCACTCAGGTCTTCTGACTTCCACATCAGTGCTCTTTCCACTTCCCCTGTTGCGTAAGTACTGAATGAGATGCCTTTGGTTAATGGACACTCTGAGCAAGAGACTTCAGGGTTATTTAAGCAACTGAACTTTGCTCAATTGCCTCATCTGTACAACAGAAATATTACCTCTATCACTGGCTGGGCCTGGTGGCTCACGCCTATAACTGCAACACTTTGGGAGGCTCAGGAGGAAGGATCACTTGAGCCAAAGTGTTGAGACCAGCCTGGGCAACAAAGTGAGACCCTGTCTGTACAAAAAATAAAATAATTAGCCAGGTATGGTGGCATGTGCCTGTAGTCCCAGCTAGTCAGAAGGCTGATGTGGGAGGGTCACTTGAGCCCAGGAATTTGAGACCAGACTGGCCAACATAGTGAGACCGGTCTCTACCAAAATTTTTTTTAAAAAATTAGCCAGGCGTGGCGGTATGTGTCTGTAGTCTCACCTACTTGGGAGGCTGAGGCAGGAGGATCACTTGAGCCTAACAGTTCAAGGTTACCATGAGCCATGATCATGCCATACACTCCAGCGTGGGTGACAGAGTGAGAACCTGTAATAGGAAATGGAAGGAAGGAAGGAAGGAAGGAAGGAAGGAAGGAAGGAAGGAAGGCAGGCAGGCTGGCTGGAGGGAAAGAGGGAAGCAGGGAGGGAGGGAGAAAGGTACATCATAGTTATTATGAGGATTCAATGAAATAATCCTTTGTTGGGTGCCAACTGGCAAGATGAATGCAGTTTTCCATTGCATAAAAAGAATCGGGGGGTAGGCAGAGCTCCTCCTGAGGCCCATCTCTTACCTCAACAGGTGGCCTGCCAACCTCCCCTTAGGTCCCACACGCCTAGGACCTTGAGTGGAGTGAACTGAGACTTTAGGGCAAACTGAGGGTTTCTTTAGAAAGTCCAAGGAAAGAGTGATCACTTCTGGGTCCCAGTACTGCATGGGTGCCAGTTGAGGAAGCTTTGGTGGTAGGATCAGGCCAGAGGAGCTAACGCAGGAAAGGAGTTTGGGGTGGAAAAACTTCGTAAGCTAGGAGGTCCTATGATGTAGTGGATAAGAACAGGAGTGTATGTATATAATTTTATATTGTAGAAAATTGAAAGCATACACAAAAGTAGAAAAAATGTTCCCTAATGCATCTGTCACCCAGTTTCAATGATTGGCACCACATAGCCCATCTTTTTCTTTTTAACAATACACCTCACTCCACCACAAATCCATTCCACCCCCAACACAAACACCTATCCCTGGATTATTTGGAAGAAAATCTCATGTAATTTTAACTGTAAGTATTTCATTATGCATGTCTGAAATGTAAGGACACAGTAAAAAATAAACATTACAATACCATTATCATACCTATAATAACTAGCAATAATTCCTTAAAATCATCAAAGATACCTAGTCAGCAGAGCCCAGGCTTTTAATCTAGCCAAATCACTGTTCCAGTCTTCCTTCTACAGCATCAATAGCCTGTCTCAGAGCCTGTTTTACATTGTAAAATGAGGACGGTCATAACAATTCCTGAATCTTTAATAAGGTAATGCATGTAAAGTGCTTACCACAATGCCTGATACAAAGTAGTAAGTGCTCAATAAAGGTTAGCTAAGATTATTTATTAATAATAATAGGAAATATTTGAGTTGCTATTAAGGTGCTTTTGAGAATGGCTTTGACTTAGAATCAAGAGGCAGATTTGGAGCCCAGCGAAATGATTGTTGCGGGGAGGAATAACGACAAAAACAAAACAAAAAAACTTTCAAAGTGGCTGAAAAGAGAGCACCGGTATGAACTGGGAAGTGGAGCTGCAGATGATGGCGTCCTGGTAATTTTCCTCCACTGTATGTAGTTTTTTCCCCCTGCAATTCCCCTGGAAGAGAGAGGAGAACTGGCTCGGGTGGGGGTTGCAAATACTAGAAAGTATTCTGGGCAAGAAGGGGCACTGCAATCAAAGGGCTGGGGGCCCCCAGAGTCCTGGCTCAGGAGATGAAGTCTCAGGTTCCCTGGGCTCATGGGCCTAAAGCCCCACCTTGTGGGGAATGGTCTGAGCGACTCTGTTTCTGTGCACGGAGTTTGGAGGCATGAGGCAGGCTCACTACATCGTGTTAGAAACATTCCCATTGTTCAGGAATGGTCTTGCTCTCTGCTGCCAGTTCCAGGCATCAGCTGAAAGCTTTTTAATAAAAATGGAACTCAAAGGAGACGTGATAAGGTACCTGATTTTAACCTGAAGTGAGAGAACACCAGATGTTTCATTCTGTCTGAGGGTTTGAGAGGAAAAGCAATTAGCAGCTGCTACTGATTTAGCAACAGACACCTGCTAAATGAAAATCTGTAAAACCGGCCAGGCTTGGCAGCAGAAGCACATACACTGCTTCTCAGGCATTTCTGGGAATTGTAAATTATGTTGGCTCGAATGGCAGGGCGGGGGGCTTCCAGTGAAGCTGAACATGCTCATCTAGACCAGGAGTGTGTTTTTCTAAGATGGCAATAACTTAGAAATGGCTATTTGGTTGGTGGATGGAGAGGACGAGATGAGAACGAATCTTCCAGAAGCTGCCTGGTTCGTCTCTGCTGCTGGCCCAGCTCACAGGTTGCTGTCTGGGAGTCATCCTATAGCTGCCCTCTGGGGACAGATAGGGCTGACAGAAGGACAAGGGAATCCTGCCACCCCTCTCCTGCTGATCCAGAGCACATCTCTCCCTGCCACCAAAGGCAGTAAGTCTCAAAGCAGGAGGAACACCCAACTCTGGACTCACAGCATCTCCTGCTCTGGGACAGTTACAGACTGTTGGCTTTAGCAGTGATTTGGAGAGTTTGTGCTTTGCTTTGGCTGGGAAAGAGACTTATCCATAGCCTACTGCCTTTCAGGATTCTTTTCTAAGGGGATATCAATGCCTGCTCTCCACGTCTATTTTCTCGAGGCCCACAGTGGAGCACAAACAATGGAAACATAGGAATCCATGCAGAGGGCTTTAGCGATCTCCTGGGACACTGCTTCTGTCCTGTCTTTTAGCCCTTATAGTTTATAGTTTAGATTTTACATGTGTTTCCTATCTTTTCAACCTTTTCTAATAAGAATTCCTTACATGTGGATGGGACTTTGCAACCAGCAAATCTCACCTTAGTGTAGTTGTTGAGGATGGGTTCAGGGATTTTCTAGAAAATAAATCTATTTTCTAGGTTTATTTCCTGGCTGGGCCACTCCTGTGTGTGTGTGTGTGTGTTGGTGGGAAGAACATAAGGTTCTTCATGGAGTGGGTGTTCAATATATGACTGATTGAAGAGAAGGTCAATTTGTAGGTCATCTAGGTGGTGCTGAAAGAATTGAGCAACTCCCATTTGTGCCTTATGCCACATGCACTGTACATAACTGTGTCTTGGTCTCCAAACTAGGCCAGAGGTCAACTGTAACTTGGGCCAAAGGTACCTTCTGTTTCCAGTTTTGAGCAAGGGAATGGCAGCTCTCCATATGGAGCAGGGACCAGGGGGTGCTGTTGGCAGATGCATGGTGAGAGCTGTCCTGAGGAAGTACCATCCAGAGTCTCGTCCTAGCAAGGTGTTTTAGTGTGGTTAAAGGGTCACTCCTGGCCGGGTGTGGTGGCTCATGCCTGTAATCCCAGCACTTTGAGAGGCTGAGGCGGGCAGATCACCTGAGGTTGGGAGTTCGAGACCAGCCTGACCAACATGGAGAAACCCCGTCTGTACTAAAAATACAAAAATTAGCCCGGTATGGTGGTGCATGCCTGTAATCCCAGCTACTCGGGAGGCTGAGGCAGGAGAATCTCTTGAACCTGGGAGGCGGAGGTTGTGGTGAGCCAAGATCGCACCATTGCACTCCAGCCTGGGCAACAAGAGCAAAACTCCGTCTCAAACAAAACAAAACAAAACAAAACAAAACAACCACAACTCAACTCCTGCTTCCAAAGATGGAAGTGAGAGAAGATTCTTTTTCCTTTAACTGAGTGGGCCCTTAGTTGAGATATACAGACATGTTTTAATTTCACTAACTCGGCCCCACAGTGTAGGAGGGGGAAAGGAACAGCAAGTAGTCCAGGTAGAGGAAGAGCTAGGGTCCCCACACTCTAGCCAGAATTGGGGGAGCTCCACCTTCTCTGATCAGGGGAGAGACAGGATTCCCATCACCTCCTTCCAATAACTAAAATAACCACAGCACAAATATGTGTCCTGTATCAGCAAGCTGCCATTGAAAGAGGGCCATGGACCCTGCGTATGATAGAGCATGCTAGGTGCACTCATGGTCCTTATAAAAGCAGCCAGGTATGCATGGGCTGGGCCCTGCATGCACAAGTTACCCATTGGTCCACTAAACGTATGTTCCTAAAAACCCATTATGGTCTTAAGAATTCAGACTGGCATGGATGCAAAAATTCAGATAACCCCTAAGTAATAAAAGTACTTATTTTTCTTTAGAACCTAAGACCTATAAGTCTCAACTAATTTGAAGAATACTCTGGTGACCAAAGGGAGAATGCGTCTTCAAAAGATTGCTTTTATTTGGAGATTGCAGGCCTTGCATAGGGTCGTTCCCCCACCCCCGGGGACTCTGTTAATGAAGGGGTTTGGGTAGGGCTTGAGCCTCTGCTCCTTCAACATTTCAGCATACACACAAAAGAGCCTACTTCTCAGCACAGATGTGACTACTATGTGTCCACTTGGATGTCACATTTCAGGGCAGGTTCATTCATAATACAGGTAAAATGTTACTATATTTTATCCTCTGTTGTTGCTTTGAAAAGTCAGTGGTCAGCCTTTTTACTCCTTTGAAAGTAATCTTTTCAGGTCACTTTTGAGGTTTTTTTGTTTCTTTTTGTTTGGTGTTCTGCAATTTTGCTATATGTTTCAGTATTGATTTGTTCTTTCTTATTCTGTTTGGGAGTCTTTGGGCTTCTGGTGTGTGGGTATATATCATTCATCAGGTTTCAGAACATTCTCAGCTGTTATAACTTCAAACTCTGCCTCTGTTCCATTCTATTCTTCTGGGACCACATTTTAGAGATATGTTAGTCCATCTTACTGTGTCTTCTTATCTCTTAATCTTTCTTTGATATTTTCTAATTTGTCTTACTGTATTGCACTTTGGCTAATTTCTTCAGCTGTATATTCCAGTTTATTATTTATCTCTTTAGTTAGTTCTATCCATTGAGTTTTTATTTCAGTTATTATATTTTTAATTTTTTTCAAACATACAAAACAGTCTGTAGGTAATAATTTTATTATCTGCAGTCTTTAAATTTCTGTTTTCAGGATTCCTGGCTTGTTTCCTTGTGTATTTAAGTTTTCTTTATTTTAAATATTATTATTTTTGTTGCTTTACTGTAAGTTGCTTATTTTCCTTGGGATTTTATTTATGGGTAGTTTTTGACTCCTGGTTTCCTGTAGAAAGGATCTGTCTTCATTCTTGCTAGGCACCTGAGAGCTGCCAGTCTGGAATCATGCTAAATGAATTCTTGACCTCAGGTTTTTTGATTACCCAAGTAGTATACATTCACTTTTCAAATACACATGATGGCTGGCTTGCAGTTCCAAGTTTTTATTGGAGATAACCTAGTTCCTTTCCCTGCTACTCCAACTCAGTGTAAAGATTGAGAGTAGATTTTCCTTATCGTCCTAGGGGGCAGGAGTAATTTGTATTTCTAGTACACGTTTACACTGAAGTGTAGCTTTTTGGGGTCCCAGCTTTATGAGAGTTATCTCCTATCAGACTCTTTTTGGGATATCTTGACCTTTGTCCCCCATCCCTTATGCCCTGTGAAGCTATGAGAAATCAAAGCTCAAGTTCAGCTGGCTTAGCAAATCTACTTTGGGTGAAAATTGGATGCCGTATCCCACTTATGTCTCTGGGTTCCCACTTTCACTTTTTTTCTGGCTAGAAAATTCCTTGTGTATTTGACAGTTCATAGATTGAAAAAGAAAACAATTTTAAAAATATTTTATCCAGGACTTTTGGATGTTTTCAGTGGTAGATTTGTTTAAGAACTAGCTTTTTATATGCTCAGAAATGAACATCTGGATCTTGTTTTCCAACACTTTTATGGCTGTGTCCTTACTTTCAGGAGCAACCAGGAGGACATTCTAATTCTATTCCTTGGTTGTCAGTGCTCTCCTGAAATATCTCTAAATAAGTTGATAAATACCTACTGTGTGTCTAGTATTGTGCTAAGTTCTATGAAATATCGGGAAGACCATGTAGCTTCTCATGTAGCTAACAGAACATTGGCAGTAGTGGCCTTCAGCCCTTGGAACACTGATTTAAACCATATTTTCATTTCCAAACCCTTTTAAGCCCTAGAAATTAGCATTTAGAATGATGTGGTTGTAAGACTGTAAGGTACATAAAGGCAGAGGCCATTTGTATCTTGTTTATAATAGTTGGCACATAGTAGATGCTCAATAAATACTGAATGAATGAGTATCTGGGAGGTCATGGAGGCAGATTCCAATGCTGATCAGTTCCCATGGCAATTTAATTAGAATATTCCAGATCCATGCTCACAGGTGTGGAGGAGAAAGAATAGCTCAATAGCAGGAGGTCAAACCATCATGTGTTTGGGTCATTGGTATATCAAGTTTCTAAGTCAAGGGTCCACTCTCTACCATAAAGGGCCTCAGGGCACATGTAGGTAGTATAAGTCGGTGATTAAGAACATGGACTCTGAAGTCAGACTGCCCATTTTCATCCTGGCTCTGTAAGTTACATTGGGTCAGTTACTTAACCTTTTTGTGTCTCAGTTTTCTTAGGTTCTACCTATGGAGTTGTAGGAATTAGCTACTACATACTAAGTATTAAGACAATGCCTGGCAGAGAAGTGCCATGTACTAACAATTACTTATTATTTCTATTATTATTATCTCCGTTGTTGTTTTGAACACCAGTCACATCATAAAAAATACATTCTCCTGGGAGTTATTTGTCATTTCTATATGAAAATATTCTGAGTTTTCACACTTACCCCTTAGGATTTTGGAGCCTGCCCTACTGGAGTATTTCTCCAGGTAGGGGTTGAATACCTCTGTATCCACAATTTTTTTTTTTAGGGAAATATATTAAAATACAGGATGCTGGGCCCCATCCCAGTTGGTCCAAAGAAATTTCTTTCTCTGAAACTCTGTGATGAAAATTAAGATTCTACACATTCTCTGTGTGTTGGGTTAGCCAGGAACTGCTGCAGGTTTAAGTTTACCATCCTTCAGTGCTGATGGAAAATCTGGGAGCAGGCTTGGAGCCTGAGAAGAAATAGAGAATTGGAGAGTTAAACAGAAGAGAAGAGAAGAAAGAAATAGAAAGAAGTGACCAGAGTGTACTCATGTCAGGAGGTGGTCAAATCCCATCCATCTCTGGTGGCCTCCAGGGGATATGTGACATTTGCTTTCCCTTGATTTAGGGATTTATGAACCTGGCTCCAACTTAAAGCAGAGGTCATGGGGATTGTTAGGGGGAGATGTTAGAAGTAACAGGCCAGGGAAGCCTGCCTCACAAATGACTGCCAGGCCCACTGGTTGCCTTTAAGCAATGACCCCCAGGGAGTAGATTAACCAGATTCCCTTCTTGGCAGATGGTGGGGTAGGGGGTTAGGCTGAGTGCCCTTGAGCTGTTTTGACTGGCCTGAAAGCCAAATCCAGATGCTTTCCTGCTTGCCTTTGCTCTAGTGCTAGTGGAGGGTTGGCTTTTATATCAGTCATGCCATCTGATGCTCAGGTCTTTTAAAGACATTACAATATGGGTGGAGGGTAACACAGACTACCTGTGCGGATGAAGAACTGGGAGTTTAGTACCTTTCCTCTCATACCTACCGCTCTACATGGCCTAAATTTTCTGGGTGGAATCTGTAACCCAGGGTAGAGGAAAATGATGTGTTGGTCCTGTCATTGGTGGAAAGGGGCCTCGTTGATTCCCTTGTTCCACTACCTAAGCAGGAATGTTAGGCCTGGGCAAGTCAGTCTGCAGGCACAGTTTGGCCTCCACATACAAGCCGATTTTCTTTTGACTTGCAGCTGCCCTGGTTCCTCGGTAGGCTTTTGAACCATCTCTCTGATTAATTAGACTTTCCTCTGAGTTCTTTGGAGAGATCTGTACAAATACTAACTTTCCCTTATTGAGTAAAAAGTCAAATAATGTGTTCAGGGCTGGACTTCGAAGTCCTGAAACACCATCTTGTATACTCAAAACATCTTTCTTTCTTCTGTATGAAATTCAACCTTTGTCTCAGTTTGAAGAAGTGATAAATAAATTTGCATTTTGTGAATTTGGAGCTCCCTGAGTCCACTTTGATGGCTAGGTAGTACCTACATTATGGCAGCTAGGTAGCATAAGTCCTTCCGTTTTCATAGTAGACTTTATTTCTTTTCCATCAGGGAGCAGCCTGAAGTATGGAACAGACAATAATGGTTAAGATGATGGGTTCTTGAGCCAGGTTCCCTTTGTGCAAATGCCGGCTGAGCCACTTAATAAACCCAAGACCATAGGCAAATTATTTCACTGAAACCCTATCCCTTTTTCTTTTAAAATGGACCTTGGATACACATAATTGGAGTAATCATATTTCTAATCCTTGACTCATTTCATGCTGCACCATTCGTCCATGTATAGCCTGCTTTAATTTTATTTATGTGTGCATTTACTTTTTTATGGATAATAAGACAACTGTGAGCCCAACTTAAGAATTAGCCACATTGATGAGAACTCAGTCTGCCTGTGTGCTGCTCCCCCAATCCGGCTCTCTACCTCCCTCTCCACCCTGAAGGAATCGCTGGCCTGAATTTTGGTTATTATTCTTTTGCTCTTTTTGAAGTTTTATCTCTCTCATATGCACAGAGATATTTATATTCATATTGATGTAGATATGGCTATATAGATGTATACATGTAGATATATCTTCCTAAATAAGATATTACTTGGTTGTTTTTCTGGCCCTCATAAAAAGGGTATTATGTTTTAGGTAGTTTTCTGGTACTTGCTTGTTTTACTCATCATTATATTAGTATGATTCATTCCTGCCACAGAGTATAACTGTAGTTACAATTTCACTGTGGCATAACATTTCATGTTAATATACCACAATGTATTTCTCCAGTCTCCTTGGGATGGGTTTTTGGTCATTTCCAGTATTTTACTATCATGAAAAATTCCTCTGTTCCTCAGTTTTCTCATCTTCAAATTGGGGAATAACCATAGGAGCTACCACATAAGGGTGTTATGAAGATAAAAGGAGTTAATAGTTATAAAGTGCTTAGAACAAGACCTTGCTCATAGCATATTGTTGGTCCGTGTATTGGTTTGTTAGGGCTGCTATGACAAATATCACAGACTGGGTGGCTTAAAAAACAGAAATTTATTTCCTCACAGTTCTGGAGGCTAGAATTCTAAACTCAAGGTTTTGGCAGGGTTGGTTTCTTCTGAGGGCCTCTCTTTTCCACTGGTGAGTGGCTATCTTCTCCCAATGTCTTTGTAGGGTTTTTTCCTCTGTGTCTGTCTGTGTTGTAATCTCTTCTTCTTTATTGTTTTTTTCTTTTTAGTTGGAGTCTTGCTCTGTCACCCAGGCTGGAGTGCAATGGCACGATCTTAGCTCACAGCAACCTCCACCTCCCAGGTTCAAGCAATTCTCCTGCCTCAGCCTCCCGAGTAGCTGAGATTGCAGGCACCTGCCACCACACCTGGCTAATTTTTGTACTTTTAGTAGAGACAGGGTTTCACCATATTGGCCAGCCTAGTCTTGAACTCCTGACCTCAGGTGATCCACATGCCTCAGCCTCCCAAAGTGCTGGGATTACAGGCGTGAGCCACCGCACCCTGGACTGTAATCTCTTCTTATGAGGACACTGGTCATATTGGATTAGGACCCACCCATATGACCTCATTTTACCCTAATTACCTTTTTTAAAGGCACTATCTCCAAATACATTCACATACTGAGGTATTGAGGGTGAGGAATTCAATGCATGAATTTGGGGAGAGACACAATTCAGGCCATAAGAGTCAGTAAGTATTCATTATGACCATCATTCTCTTCACCCTCCTCCTTATCATTAAAGCTCAAGAAAATGCAGCAGACTTAGTTATGATATATCCCCTAAGAACACTATTATGTGAACTATTATTATTATCCTTAGGCAGACCAAACACCGGAGCTTCCTTCCCGGCCTTTTCAGAAATGACTTTGGATACCAGCAACAAGTACTCAAAAATGGTAAATTGTGGTTTCTTAAGATGATAGGCAGCAGCTCCTTAAGTCAGTTAGATGTGGGAGGAGGAGAGTGAGGAGGTTTCATTTCCATCTTGGTTAAAAGAAACAGCTAAGTGAGCTCTTGTAGAGTATCTAATGGTATACAGACTCGAAATTGCCACTCGGTAAAGTTCTATGGGTTTTCCTGAAAGAGGCAGGCAGATCTGGGCTGCTATATTTTTCAAACCAGGAAATACACTTGCACAAGTGGCTGTGCCACTAGAACAAACAGCATCTTTTATGGGCTCAAAGTATTTGACATTAGGGAGCTGGCTAGGGGAAGGCACCTGATGACCACAACTCTGTTCCCCTGCTCTCTCAAGGGCTCTAAGCACTAAGGAGGAAGTCAGGAGTAGCCCTGATAGGGTTTGGACTCCAAAAGGAAGGACCAGCCAGACACAGTGGCTCACGCCTGTAATCGCAGCACTTTGGGAGACAGAGGCAGGCAGATCACTTGAGGCCAGGAGTTCGAGACAAGTCTGGCCAACATGGCAAAACTCTGTATCTACTAAAAATACACACACACACACAAAATAGCCAAGCACAGTGGCCTGTGCCTGTAGTCCCAGCTACTCGGGAGGCTGAGGCAGGAGAATCTCTTGAACTCAGGAGGCAGAGGTTGCAGTAAGCCGAGATCACACCACTGCACGCTAGCCTGAACAACAGAGCGAGACTCTGTCTCAAAAAAAAAAAAAAAAAAAAAAAAAAAAAAGGACCAGTGGCTGCCCCCCCACCTTAATTATGCCCCCCTGCCCTTTCCACATCAGACAATGAAAATTAGATGGAATAGCATGTGCCTGGCAGGGCTGTGGGCATCTGTCCTTACTGGAGGTGAGGTGAGGAGTGGGAGTAGGGTCTCGAGGGAAAAATACAATGAGAACAAGGGATTTGGGGGTCTATGGATGCCCCCTTTACACATTATTTTCTTAACAGGCTGTGATTCTCCAAAGGAGGGAATTCTTAAAAACTAGAACAAATTAACACTAATCATCATTAATAATTTAATGCATCCTCTTGGTTAAGGATTCCTGTAATGTAGAGATGTAAAGAATGTAACATAAAAGTTCCCACCTCCTACTCCCCAGAGAGAATTGCTGTTAACAGTTTGGTGTACTTATCTTTTAACTTTTTTCATCCTTTAAAAGAATTTAGCTACATGATTAAAAATGAATACATTCATTTGTTATAAAAATATATATATACAAGTATACAGAGCCCAAAGTCAAGATCTTCCCTTTCCTATCCCGGTCTCTCTTCCTCAATCCTGTTTCCTTCTCCAGTTTGGGGAATAGTAACTGGGTGCTATCTTAGATCCATTTTATATACACCCAAAAATACATATACAAACTTATTCCTTTTCTTCTAAAAAAAAAAAAGGATCATGCCTTATACAATATAGACTTGCTCTATTTTACCTAGAAATGATTGTACCTCCTTAACAACAACAACAAAAAAGGTGGAGTAATACATCTTCCAGAGTGTTTTTTGATGACTGTCTTACTAATGATGGTCATTTAGGTTGCTTTTTTAAATTACAAATTTTTTGTAATTATAAATAATGCTGCAGTGAACATCTTTATGCATATATTTTTGTGCATGTGGGCAAGTATTGCTGTTAGTACCAATTCCTAGAAGTGAAATTACTGAGTCAAACTGAATGGGCATTTTAAAGTTTTCATAGATATTGACAAATTGTTCTCCAGAAATAATGTATCTTGTTTCTTCTTCGGTGTACTGTATCTTGGGGTTTCACCATATTAGTTCATACTTTTATCATTTAAATTTAGTTAAATATTTAAAAATTCCTAAGTTTTTACTATACAAATTTTCAAACATATTGAAAAGTTGAAATAGTAGCATAGTGAACAATGACTGTACATCCTCCAGCTAGATTCAACAATATCTAACATTTCTCCATATTCACTTTCTATCTAAATTTGCTGAATCATTTCAAAGTTGCAGACATCTTGATGCTTCAGTCTAAGTACTTCAGCCTGCAGCTCCTAAGACTAAGGACATTCTCTCGTATAACTACAATACCTTACCACAATTAAGAAAATTATCAACATTTCTATAATACCATCTACCTTATTTAATCAGCTTACATTTAAATTTCCTTAATTGTCCCAAGAATGTCTTTTAAAAAAAAATCAGGATCCAGTGAAGTTTCAAGTATTGCTTTTGATTATTCCATCTCTTTACTGGTTTTCATTTTTTTAACCTAAGAACGGTACCCCCTTCTTCATTTATGATACTGAAATTTAGGGAGTTATTTTGTAGAATGTCCCACATTCTGGATTTGAATGTTTCCTTAATGACACCTTCTTATTTTTAATGGCAATGTGGTATTCTGTACCATGAATTCATCGTGGTTTTTTTAACTAGTCCCCTATTGATGGTCATTTAGGTCGTGGCATTCCTTTTGTGGCTCCTCTCACAAGTGGTATTTCGTCCTAAGGAGTTTGTGGCCCCAGTAGGCCACAGTTAAAGTCTGTGGTCAGTTAATGAAGATAAAGTGTTCCAAAACCTAACTTCGTTGGCAGGAACATTATCAAGGGCAGTTGTAAACTGTGAATTGCATCCTTTCCCCTCTAAAGGAGATGGATTATCTTTTTTGATTCCCTGATTTATTTTGAGAGGCTGTAGTCTAGGGCTGAGCTGAGACCAGGGTTCTCTCTTTGTAACTACCTATTCTCACTTGGCACCTGATCATTAACCATGGACTCTTCTGGTAAGGCCAAGTCACCTGAGGTATGGTGTGAGCTCCCTTAATTTGCAGTGTGCAGCCCTCCCTCAAGCATTTATTCTCACTTCAGCCTGTTCTTCCTTCCTCATCTCCTGGGATCCCAAAGCTAATATTTCCATCTGTGCTTTGGGTCCTATTCCCTCCCACCTGCTTCCAGTCCTCTCGCTGTCTAGTGCCTCCTGCCCCTTATGCTTCTCCAGCATCTCCCTGTCCACTGGCTCCTTCCTTCAGTCTATACAGAATCTCTCCTGTTCTTAACAGTTATTTCTCAATATTGATACCACCCTTTAGTTATAGTTTTCATCTCTCTCCAGGCATTTACTCTTCTCAAAAGATTACTGAGGACCAGGGGTCCACCAAATGGGGTGCAAGAGATGTTCCACTGGGTGTGTGAAGAAAATGTTAGATTTCTATTCTAATAAAATTTCATCCTTTTAAATTTCCATGTTTGTGTGTCCTGATGTACATTTAGGTGTGCATATTTTATAATGTACAGTTATACATGTATATCATTTGCCTTACTTTCAATTCTTATCATCCTCTCTAGCCCCCTTCAGATCCACACCCACCTACATTCTCACCAATTTATGAGCTTCTCTCCCAGGCAGTCACACTGGCATCACAAATTCAGCATGGCCCCAGCTTCTTTTCTTGTACCTCACCTCCTCCAATCTGCACCCTAGACTGTAGGTCCCAACATAGGGAGAAGCCCCAACATCCCACCATCCATCTAAGCCATAGCCTGTGAATCATCTTCAACTTCTTGTCTTCTCTTACTTCTGCACAATACCCTGTCCAGTCAATTAATTAGTCCTGGCAATTCAACTTCCTTACCTTCTCTCAAATCTGCCCATCCTCTCTTCTCTCGCTGTGTCTGCCTTTGTTTAGGCATTGCTATCGCCAGCCCCTAACTGGTCCCTCTGCCTCAAGTAGCAAACCCTGCACACAACCACCAAAAGGAGCTCTGCAAAACTACATACCATGCATGCCTCTCACTCACTTAGAAAATTCAAACCAAAGCCAATACATGATCTACAGGGCCTCCCCTGATCTTTTCCTGCACTGATATTCTTGCCTTATCTGTTAGCCTCCTCAACTAGACTATGAACTGTTGTAGGGCAGGGGTCCCTACCCTGCAAGATGTCTTCATTATTGCCACATAGCAAGAGGCAAGCACATTACCTGTCACCTAGGCGTGCCTTAATAGGTGTTTTTGGTCAACAGTATGAAAGTGAGAATAGGACTGTTTTGGGTAAGAACAGGAGAGTGGAGTTGACCTTCCTTTGAGAAATAAAGAAGTTTCCAGTAAGAAACTCTGGCCTATAGATAGGCCAAATGAATGGACTGATGTGGGGAGCTAAAGTTACCCTGGTAGTCATCTGATAAACATACTAATGTGTGACTTAGGACTGTGGGACAGGCCCAGGTGATACCATCTCTTCTTGCTAAGGCAGAATGATGAAATGAAACCCCAGCTTTTGACCTAGAAAGATGTGACATTAAGTCTTACTGCCTGGGATGGAAATTCTGGCTTTCCTAGTTACTGGCTGGATTGATGTTGAAAAGGGGGATAGTGATTATAACAGCCAGCATTTAATGAGTACTTACTATATGCCAGCACTGGGCCAAGGATTCTACAGGTATTATTTCACCACAACTGGATGAAGTAGATACTGTTATTCCCATTTATGAATAAGTCAACTGAGGCTCAGCAAGATTAAATGATTTGCCCAAAGTTGTATAGAGAATAAATGATGGAGACAGAATTTCAATCTCAGCAGCCTGACTCCAGGCTGGAGATACCGATTGGGAGTCATCAGTATACAGATGGTATCTAGAGCCAGGAACCTGGATAAGATTACCTAGTGAGTGGGAGTAGCTATAGAAGAGGAAAATGGAATTGGTTCTTGGCCCCTGTAGTATTTAGAGATGAGGGACATAGGGGAAATTCAGCAAAGGAGATTGAGAAGGAACGCCATTGAGGTAGAGAAAGAACAGAGGGTGATGTGCGAGAATCCCAGCACAGAAAGTCTATTCAGGATGAGGGAATGATCAACTGCATCAAATACTGTTGATGGACCAAGTAAGATGAGACCTGAAAATAGACCAGGACTAGTATTTCTAGTTGTGCAGGTTGTTAATTGCATAATGGAGTGAGTGGTATCTAGAATCTCTCTGACACCCTGGCATGGGGTTGAGCCTTGGCAGAAGAAGGAGAGCCTATTTCACATAAAGACGCCATGTGGGCTAACTTCCATCCTTGTGTTGCCTACTGGAATTAGAAACATGGAGGTCATTGGTAACCTCAACAAAAGCAATTTGAGTGAAATGGTAGGAATGAAAATGTGATTGAATTGGATGGAAGAATACTTCAGAGGAAAGGCAGTGATGGCAATGAGTAGAGACATCTTTGGAGGAGTTTTGCTGTAAAGTATAAAGGAAAGCAGAGAAATAGAGGTGGAAGCTCCATTACTACCACAAATGGAAGTGAGGTCAAGAGCTTTTGTTTCTTTAGATGAAAGGTATTTTAGCATGTTTGTTTTCTGATAGCAATGATCCAGTGAGAAAAACAGACAGTTGCTGGTATGACATTCTTGAGTAGGTGAGAAAGGATAGGATCTAGTACAGGAGTGATGGTACTAGCCTTAGCCAGCAGCACAGGTGCTTCCTGCATAGTAGCAGAGGAAAAAGCAGCTGTGGGGATGGGTGCAGGGAGGAGGGAGGTATGGAGGTGGGAGCTTATGCATGTTATCTTCTAATGGCTCTCCATGCCCCCTCACCTCACTGAAATAGGAAACCATTTCCTCAGCTGAGAGCGAGGATGGGGAAGGTCTGAGGAAAGCAGGAGAAGTTGTGAAATAGTGGCCTGGGAGAGAGGAGAGTGAATGGTCTTGGGAATATAGTGAGATTGTAGAGCAGCATGAAAGCCTGGCACTAAGTTTGTTGTCATGAATGTAAAGGGTTAATAGCATGGCTTTATATTTTTCTCCAGACATGTTTGCTTGCATGGGTTTAGGGATGTGAAGTCAGACAGTTGGATTTAGCCAGGAATGTGGTATTGCAAGGTAAGTAGGACAAAAGGAGAGAGTGTGTCAGGAGAGTTGGGAATGTACTGAAGGAAGTGATGAGCCTTGAACTCAATGCTGGTGAGCATAGAAGTGAGGATATGAGGTTGGTGAGGGGGCAGTAAAAAGGTGGTAGGATCAAGACTGTAGGTCCTGGTGAAGTGGGAAAATTGTGAGAGTAGGGATATTAGAGGGAGTGAATTGGCCAGACACAAGGTGGTGGCTGGATAGTAGGGTGCATGACAGAGGTTATGGAGAGATCACAGCCATTAATAGTAACTGGTGTGACCATGTGAAAAAGGTGTGAGGTAAAATGGAGAGGAGATCTTGAGGAGCATGGAGGGCAAGGCATTGAGAGGCCAGGGTGTTGCTAAATATTGATACCGCAGGGATTTTGACAAAGGAATGTTGGAAAGGCATCACAGGGAGGGGAAAGGCAAAACCTTCAAGGACTGAAGAAGGGAGGGTATACATGGAGGGGGCCGTAAATCCGTAAATGACTGCAACAGAAAGGAGTAGTGGGTGCCATAGTCTCAGGACATGAGATTCAAATCAGCAGAGTGGTTAGCAAGGAGGCAGAGAGAATGGTCTGGAAGAGACAGCAATTTAGAAACATCTGTGAGGCACAGAGAGGCACTCCCTTGGCCCAGTTGTGTAAGGTTATATGAGAAGAAAAACCCCCACTACTTGAGAGAGCTGTCAGGATAGCAGTGTCTTCAGAGAGGAAGAACTAAGTTTTTCTTAAAGAAAAAAGGTGAAGGGACTGCTCAGGTGACTGATGTAAACAGGGAAGTAGGGGCGTGGTGGGATCAGTGGTCTCCATGGCAGAGGACAGTGGTGTAGCTGTCAGGGTTGTAGAGTGGGAGGAAGGAGGTTGAGATTCTTTCCACGAACAGAGTCCATGCACCTAATGTTTCAGGCAGTCTAAACTCTAGAGCCCTAGAGAACTTTACCACTCTGGTCTTTTGATTCTAAAAAGGATGTTGACTTGTGAGAAGGTAGTTAATGACCTGTGTTGCTTAAAGCATTTTTATTACTTTTGACTTTAAATTGCATTGATGCAGGACTTTTTGTCTATAACCTCAGGATTCCTCCAGCTGAAAAAGAACCAGGCTATGTATATTAGAGTGGAATTCCAGGTATGAGTTCTCTAGTGTGTAGAAATGAATTAACCAAGTGGAACTCTTTCTAGGGAAGTATGGCATTTCACAGATATTACTTGTAAAATGGGGAAAAGAGGGTCAGGGGAGGCTCGCTGAGAAAGTTCCCAGAACTCAGCCCAGACTTGGTGCTCAGTAAAGAACTGTCTTAGCTGGGCATGATGGTGCATGCCTATAGTCCCAGCTACTTGGGAGGTTAAGGCAGGAGGATTGCTTGAGCCCAGGAGCTCAGGGCTGTAGCATGCCATGATTGTGCATGAGAATAGCCACTGTACTGCAGCCTGGGTGACATAATGAGACCCTATTTCTTTAAAAACAAAAACAAAAACTTTTTCCTCCATTATTGAATGCCCTTTCCCCCTGTCCCTGTGCCTATTGCTGTTTCTTTGGATGTTATTTAATTTCTCTGTGCCTTAGTTTCCTGTCTGTCAGATGCGCATGATCATAGTCCCTACTTCATAGGAAAGTTGTAATAATTAAATGAGATAACACTATGTGTATTAGTCCATTTTCATGCTGCTGATAAAGACATACACAAGACTGGGTAACTTATAAAGAAAAAGAGGTTTAATGGACTCACAGTTCCATGTAGCTGGGGAGGCCTCACAATCATGGCAGAAGGTGAAAAGCACGTCTTACATGGTGGCAGGCAAGAGAGAATGAGAGCCAAGTGAAAGGGGAAACCCCTTATAAAACCATCAGATCTCATGAGACTTATTCACTACCACCAGAACAGTATGGAGGAAAATGCCCCCATGATTCAGTTATCTCCCACTGGGTCCCTCCCACAGCACGTGGGAATTATGGGAGCTACAATTCAAGATAAGATTTGGGTGGGGTCACAGCCAAAACATATCAACGTATAGAAATATTTAACACAGTACATGGTACATAATATAAGTACTTAAATATGATTTGCTATTAAATGACAAGTGGTAAGTTCTTGGCTCCCATTCAACTCTCTTATTCTTGCCATTATGTTTCTTCTTACTTCACCCCCTTTCTCTTACATCTTCTTCTTCCCTTTCTCTCCTTCTTTTTCCACACTTCCTCCTTAACCTATTTCCTCTTTCCCTCCCCTGGCTTTGGTTGCAGTGGCATATGCACCTAGTTCAGTACTCTTTGTGGCCCCCTGAAATAGAGAAGTCTTAGAGTAGGGGTGAGGCAGCCATCAGAGGAAGGAAACTGCTGGTGGGGACAGTCTCTTGGCCATTCCATCTGAAGTCTGTAGTGTAGCCATGGTGGCTGCAGAGATGCAAAGGGCCAGTGACAAGAGGCTCAGGAGCTGGGAGGCCTATGTTGCAGGGCAAGTTTGGCTACTGTGTGATGTGTGGCTGGGGCACCAGACAGTAGGCAGAGCATGCTATGAAGATGAGGATCATTTGAACAGGAAGGGACTGGGCTAAATCACCAAGTGGAGGGACGAGTGAGGACATGTGCATGTCCTGCCCCTGGTCCTGTTGCTGATACCACTATGACTACTCCCATTCGTAAGGGTGGCTCCTCCCCACGGAGCATCTCCTGTCAGTCGGACTTCTGTGGGAGGGAGCGAGTGAGCAAAGGATAGCTGAGTGTGCTGGCTAAGACTATAAATTCTAGAGCCAAACTGCTTGGATTTGAATCCTGGCTCTGTCACCGAATGAGAATTTATCCTTGAATAAGTTATCTAACTTTTCTGTGCCTCAGTGTCCCATCTCTAAAATAGATATAATTGGAACAATACAGTTCTTATGAGGATTTGTTTAAATTAACAGTTTACAAAGTGATTTTCATAGTTCATGGCATAAAAGAAGTACGATGTGAGTTTTTGTTATATTTTAAAAATTTTAAAAATCATACAACAATCTTAGAAGACTTACTTTCATTTTACTGATGCCAAAACGGAGGTGGAGAGGTTAAGGGCCTTGGCCAAGGCCACAGAGCTACCGAGCAGCAGAGTCAAATCTAGAACACAGCTTTGACATACTCCAAAGTCCTAGCTTGTAACTGCAATGCTTAACTGCCTCCCTGGACATTCAGGTGGAGACTTTGCTTTCTAGGAGAGCTGGGAGGCAGGGTGAGGCAGGTGGGCAATGTGAGTCAAGGTGGGTGGTCAGCAGTTGGAGTCTGAGAGGTTGGGAGAAGTACTGCTTGAGGACACACCTGGGACTACTGGCTGCATGCCCTTGGCCCGGCTCCTTGGTGGGGGAGAGCAGCCTGGCTTCCCAGGCCCATTTCAGGGACAGGTCAAGTCCCTTAGGTGCATGAAGGTGCTGATTTCAGCCAGAGAGCTAAGCCTTCTTGGGACTTTTTCCTTCCTTCCCTATTTTCCAGGTGACCTCAGTGAAGTTAATAACCCTTTTGCACCTCAGTTTCCTCATCTGTCAATTGAGGATAATACTTTACCTGGCTGCTTCCTGGGTATTTTGAGACATTGAGTAGATTGTGGATGTGAAATCATTTGAAAAGCATAAAGCAGTACCTAAATTTAAGATACTAGAGTGATCTCAGACCACATTACTGTGAGGGTCCAGTGTAGATCTCTCAGGCCTCTCCATAGCTACCTTGTGCTGATAATGCCCAGTGTCCAATTTCATGACCTTTTCCAGCTGGGGTCTACAGTGATACTTGGACTCTTACCTCCTTTTCTCAGTTTTTACATTTCCCTCGGTGAGTGTAAAGTAATAGTTGAGCAGCATGTGGGTCCCTGGGAAATTATTTTCCGTGTGGATTTTTATTTTTAAGAGCCAGAGCCAACGTCTGTGTCCAGCCTCCACAGTTGTCCCAGCTCCCATTCTGGGAGCTCTGCCATCTTCTTGGTTTCAGCCCTTGGCATAAGACAGACCTGGGCTCCTGTGGCTGGGGAGCCTGTAACTGCCTCCTCTCATTAGCAGACAGTCTTGGTTATGTGCTTGCCCTGTGGGGAACAGGGAGGCAGCTGACCCTTTCCCCTGGGTGCCTTTGTCTGTCCTGGCATACTTTGGGGTGTGTGTGTGTGTGTGTGTGTATGTGTGTGTACACGTGTGTGTGTATGTTAGAGATTCTGTAAGCCCAAGAGGCTAGGCCTCTTGTCAGCTGCCAAAGTTCTTTTTTCCCCAGAATTGAGTTAGCCACCCAACTGTTTCCATTCTCTGCCCGCTGCGAAGCTCTACAGCAGGGCTGCTGTGGCAGGTCAAAACATGCTCTGCTTTGAGAATACAGAGATTCCATTTTGAGAGAGATGGGAAACAGGAGCGAGTGAGTGGGTGTGTTGGATGTAGGGAAAGTGAGGACATTCTTTTTGGTAAGCTGTGCCAAAATTGGCCCAGAAGCTTGGTCTAAACTCAAAAGTAGGGCTAATGCTGGGCTGACACCCAAATATCCAATGGGGAAAGTTTATTCTTGGATCTAGACCCTATGAGACCTAGCAATCATTTTTTTTTCTCATCTGGAATATGGGGATAATTCTACTCCATATGTTCTTCATGTCAAATGAGAAATAAACTTGTAAATAGTCTACCATCTAGTCTCCAGGAGCAGGAAGTGACATAAGGTTGTGATTCTTAAAGTATTTTGCAGAATACAAACTGTTACTAAAAAAAGAATCACTTGCTAAATAAGTTTGGGGAACACTGGATAAACAATGGCATGCTTTTTGTCTGTAGGGGCCACTCAGGTCCTTCATATTCCAATAATACACATGGGAAACCACCAAGGGGATATATTATATACTACATCTCCTAAATTTTTAACCAAACTTTCTTAGTGGAGCATTTACAAGTACCTTCTCTACAAAAGACATCTAGGAAGATCCTGATCTAGATCAGAAGAATATTCATTTTGTTCTTTTTTTTTTTCCTGCAATTGTAAAGAGAAGTGAATTGGTGAAATGCATGGGATTGCTAAAATATGGGTCCTGAACAGCAGGGGAGGTCAACTTTGGATTCTGTTGAAATGAATGCTTCCTGCTCTGAAACACTTCTCTCCCTCCTATCCTCACAGCTCCCCTTTGAATTGGAGATTTACTACATTCAGCATGTTATGCTCTACGTGGTACCCATCTACCTGCTTTGGAAAGGAGGTAAGGCCAGCAAACCACATTCCTATGCAACCCCCACACCTAACCTCTCCCTTCTGTTTTTGGGAGTCACAGCCTCTTGGGTGCTTCCCAGGATCTTCAGCTGCCGCTTGACTGAGTTTCTTCAACATAATTTATGCCGGGCACCAGGAAGTGGGGAGATGGGAATGGACGAGGCCTGCAAGGGGTCTGGGGACTTTTTAGACCCACCCTTCACTGGGTGACTATGGTGCTGCTGACTGTCTGTCACAGGGCCTGGGCTTTGGGTTCTTGATGGTGGCATTGTGTTTGCATGGAGCCCCCCACACTGTCACCTTCTTGTACTTGTGCCTTCCCCCTGCCTCAATGTGCAGTGTGGGATAGAAGGAGAGAGTAAAGCACTCGGTCCCCTCAAGAACAAAAGAAGATATTGTAAGGGGCAAGAAGTCCGGGGACCAGGGCAATTATGGGATTGAGGGGAGAGGCAGGTGAAAGAGTGGTGGTCACCCATGTAAAATAAACCACTGAAAACCTTCATTTGGTGAAGAGGGAGAGACCACCAACCTGGTAGAGGCAGCCTGGAAAGGAAGCTGATCTATTTGTAACCTCTCAGTGACCCTTAGATTATCCCTTCCCTCTATTGTGTAACAGACAAAAGGAAAGGGGTGCCTATCCATCTAGGCTTGTTGTGAGAGCCACTCCTTCTCAGTGTTCTTTACTTTCTGAAAGGCCCTGTGACTGGAAGACATCCTCTTTCAGTTTTAGCCCCAGCCTCTCTATCTCAGTTGCTGAGACTTTTCTGCTCCTACCTCACTCCAGGCAGCAAGGGTTTCATTTCTACCATACTGAAAGTGGCATGAGGCCACATGGGCCCTTGAGCTCACTGGAAGATAGTCTGGGAGTTCTGCTGGGCACTGCTGCTTCTTGGCTTATGCGTGGATGCTCTAAATCAGGCATTCCGGCAGATCTTAAGATCTGGTGTGAGATAGCCCCAAGGACTGGTCAACCCAGGAACATATTGCAGGATGGAGCCTACTTATAGTCCAGAGATTTGCCTCCTATGCCTTGATTTCTATCAGTTCTCCATACTTTAGCCTAAATATTCTTTGAGACTGCTTTTACCCTATGCGGCCACTTGGGGTCTCACGATGTCCAAAAACACTTCCTTTTAATTTGCTGTAAAAGCACTATTTTCCTCACGAGGCTTTAAGGAAAGTCTGAAGTTCCAATATCCAGGAGACTTGTGCCATTTCTCAGGTCTGTCCCCTGTGGCACAGGAAAGAGCCTCTTAATATTAAGTCTCAGAAATACACACATTCTGAATAGAACCAGGCAGATAGGTGTTCCTGGGCCTCAGAACCCTGCTACTCATCGTTCCTGGCTTCTGAGGTGTGTGATGGAAGTCCTAGCCAAATCTGCATGGCTGTTATTTAAACATATTTGTACTCTAAGGTCACCATAAAAATCTGTCAGGTAGCTGGGTTAGACTGGTCTGACATGGAAAATACCAAGTAGCCATCTTTCCTCCCTCCAAAAGAATAATCCAGGAAGCCACATCCTCAAGACTTGGCTAACTCTAAGATAATTGTATCTCCTTAGAGCAGATCCTCCCGATAGCCCAGTTCCCTAAGTGGCGAGGTGAGAGATAGTAGGGCTGTAATGAGAGACAGTATGCTCTGTTATTGCTAATAACCAATAGATACCCTGGTGCAGTGAGGGTTTAGCTTGCAGCACCAGTGGAGTGATCTCACCAAACTGACTTTTTACTCCAGGACCTCAATGAGAGCATCTACCACCCCGCAGAAGTTGATGGGCCCCAGTACCTTCTATCTGGCCAACTTTGAGCTATTTTGAGGGCTCATCTCCCATCTCCCTTTCCAGCTCTTTACTGCCATCTGCTGTTCACTTGGGGGGAATTATGAGCATTGAGAGAAACATCTGGATTTCTTCACCTTTGATCCCAAGCCTTGGACCTAGGCCTTGCAGAGGGAGAATGGATCTGAAGCAAGCTGTCGGAAGATTAGTTTTCTGTAAACCAAGAAAGCCGAGAGTCTGGGGCTTCTGTTCCCTAGAAGTCGCTTGTAATTTTGTAGAAATAAATGGCTTAGCAATTTTTACCCAATACAAGACAGCTCTCCTATAGGTATCTCCCATGCCCAGGAACCCTGTTTTCCTGAAAGGCAAGGTCCTGCTTGAGCATATAGTGCCTCTTCCTATGGTTTGGGGTGGGTGGGTAGGTGGCGCCTTGTGGGAAACCCACTCATCCCTTATTCTTGCAGACCTTATGCACTGTCACAGTACATGGGACCTCTCTCATCCACACTGCTCTTTTCTTCCTCTGGCCTGTCCCTTCATTTCCCTGTTTCCTTTCCTTCAGACTTGTTGCCTGTGGCCCTCTGGAACTCTATTTCTTTTTTTTCTGTGTTACAGTATTTTTTAATTTAATTTTTATTAGATACTGACAAATTATGCTTTTATATATGTATAGGGTACAAGGTGATGCTACGCTATATGTATACAATGCAGAATGATTGAATCAAGCTAATTAACAAACTATATTTCTTACAAACCACTCCCAACCCCACCGGCAGCTCTGCATGGGGCACAGAGCCTTCCTGTCTCTTGCCTACAGCTTCCTCTAATGGAGGCTGCTCTTTCTGCCCTGCCCCATATGCTGCAGAGCCCCCTCTGTCTCTTCTAGAGCACTATCTCATCTGTACGTTAGGGGAAAAAGGCTTTCTCTTTTACCATTCTCTCTCTTTTTTTTTCATCACCACCATCACTTGACCTCTTGGTCACTTCCCCTATATTCCTAGAAGTCGCTGGCCTGTAGCTCTCAATATTTCCATTATAATTTGAGCCAACATCCTGAGAGACTTCTTGTAAGGACCACCCATCCACCCCAGCTTCTCAAGGTTTGGGCTTCTTAATTGCAGTGACCTCAGCATTCCCTTCTTTTCAGCCACCAGGACCTTGTTTTCCCGTAAAGCTCCTCTATGTGAGAACATAACTCCTGTTATGTTCTTTCTTTGACCCAAATCTCCACTCCTTTCCTCTTCTTCCTATTCAGCTTGTATCTCCATGACCTATCATTGAAACTTTCACTAGCTCCTGAAAGTGTCTCACCTCCCTTGTCCCTTCCAACTGGGATCAGTGTCCCATGCCTTTTCAGTGTGCCCAGTCTTGGCCTACCGGAGGAGCTCTTTCAAGCCATTCTGATTAGGGCCATGAAAATTTCATGATGTCTATTATAATTGTGCTCTCAACACCATTGCTCAATTTATTTTCTGTCTATGGTCAGCTCCTCCGCACATTGCCCTCACAAGTCCTGTGCTAAATCTTTACCACCCTCCTCAAATTTCCTGTCTACTCTGTTCAAACCTTCTGTTCTCTCCACCCTCAATAGATCCCCCCTCTCCCCACAAATGACTGAGAAAATTGAGGTTTTGGGATGGAAATTTCCTCAACACTTCTCTCTACCTCTACAAGCTTCTTTACCCACATCCATCCCTATCTTCCTCCTTCTCATCCTGGAAGAAATGGTGTTCATTCTGTTCTGGCCAATAATACCCCTGTGCGATTAGCTCCCACCCCTGCTACCACCTCTGGAGCCTCATTCTATCAATTAATCACTTATGTACCTGGATATTCTTTTTCTTTCTTTTTTTTTCTTTTTTTAGACAGGGTCTCACTGTATCACCCAGGCTGGAGTACAGTGGTGCAATCACGACTCATTGCAGCCTCAACCTCCTGGCTTACATGGTCCTCCCACCTCAGCCTCCTAAGTAGCTGGGACTACAGGCACATACTACCACACCCGGCTCATTTTTTTTTTTTTTTTTTGTATTGTGTAGAGACAGGGTTTTGCCATGTTGCTCAGGCTGGTCTTGAACTCTTGGGCTCAAGTGATCTTCCCACTTCAGCCTCCCAAAGTGTTGGGATTACAGGCATGAGCCACTGTACCTGGCCATTAGCTGAATTTTCAACCCTCTCTTCACTGCTGGCTTTTCAGCCAATACAGATGTTCAAATCTTTCCCATTCTAAGAAACTTTCTCGCAATCCCATACAACTCTGTCTTCCCTCTTCCCTTCACACCTAAGCATCCTAAAAGAATAATCTAAACAATATTTTCTAAAATTTAGTTCTTTGGGCAAGACAATTTTTGTCTTATCCACGTAACCATGTGTGTTATTATGTATGTAATACATGTCCTTAAATCTATTGAGTTTTTTTTTTAACTAAAATATATACGCTTTCAAGAGAAGCCCCATAATATCCATGAGATTGTGGCTTTGATTTACTAGTTATCTATTTTAACACAGTTTATATACAAAACTATTAAAAATGAAATGTTTATCTGTTTGCCACCTGAAATCACCTCATACATGGTGCATAACTTTGGGAGACACTGGGGTCTGCCCTTGAGTTTTCTTCTCAATTACCCTTTATTCCTCAGACCATTTACTCTGATATCTAACCCTCTACCAGACTTTTCACAGAAATGGTGCTTCTAAAGATCACCAGCAACGTCTGTCTGACCAAATCTAATGACCATCTCTCAGTCTTTATCCTACGGAATGCTGTTGCATTGGATGGTATTGATCACTCCGTTTTGGATTGCTCTGCTTCGGGGCTTCCAAAGTTCCTCCCTTTCCTGGCTTTCCTACCTCACCAATCATGTCTTCTCAAGTCTCCTTCACAGGTTATTTTTTCTCACTCCTCTGAGATGTTGAGTTCTGTTCTAGGCTCACATCTCATTCTAATTGTCTGGTATGGTTTTGCCTGCTTTCACGGTTTAACTACTAGTCTGTCTAGTTATGGCTGCTACATCACTGTCTACAGCTCAGACTTACGAGAGTCACATTCATATAGTTTACTCAACTTCTCTACCTAAATGTCTCAAGCATATGTCAAACCCAACCTGTCTGTTTCAAACTCATTATCTTCCCTGTCAGCCCTCCTGCTCTTCTTGTGGTTCGTGCCAAGTAGCAGCATCCAATCACCCCAGCTAAAAACTGGGAATCATCCCTGCCTCCCGTATGCAATGCATCCGTTCATCTCACATATATTAACATATGCCTTCTTCCTGCCAGGATCCAGACTGACCACTGGGGTGCCCTGATAAGCAAAAATCAGACACCACCCTGTCCTTCATAACATTTATAAGCTAGTGGGGGTGGAGTGGGGAGATGGGTATGAATCAAATATCACATGAATTTATAGTTATGACTGAGATAAGTACTCTGAAAGAAAGGAACATGCTCTTATGAGAACTTAGAACAAAACAAGCTGACTGAGTTTGGGGGTTTGGAGGAGAGTTCCCTGAGGAAATGACATTTAAATAGAAATCCAAAGGGTGAGTTGGAGCTTATTAGGCAAGTACAGGATTAGGGGAGGTGACTTCTTGTAGATGGGCAAAATGGCATGTACAACAGCACTGTGGCAATGGGGAGCACAAGGGGAGTGGATGACACTGGGCCTGAGGGGCAGGCTGGGGTCATATATGAAGGCTTTGTCACCCATGGTCAGGGGTTTGGCCTTGATTGCCAAAGCTATGGGAAGCCTGTGAAAATGTGAAGAAGGGATATAACATCAGCTTGCTTCACCAATTGATTCTTCTCTGATTTAACTTATTTGCACATTTTACACATTTTAATTCAAAAATCTAAAATATAAAAAGCCATACTGTGAAAAATATATTTCCCGTCCCTTCCCTCCATCCATATAGTTCCCTGCTACAACTCCACGAGTAACTACTATTTTTGGTTTTTGTATATCCTCCCAGAGTTTGTTTTTTTGCATATACAAGTAAATTTAAAAAATATTTTCCCCCTTCTCCAGACATTCATCCTAAAATAGCAAATACACAACCATCCTGTTGTTACTGTTTTGCTTAGCAATATTTCTTGGAGAGCTTTCCATGTGACCCCACAAGAAGCTCCCCCTTTCTTTCTTTTTTTTTTATAGTGGTATAATATTACATTGTGTGGATGATAGAATACAGTATAATAAAAATGGCAGAGCTTTGACATAAGACAACTATATGCCAGATATTGTCACACACTTTTCCCATGCATTAACTCATTTAATCCTATAACAACTCTGTTAGGAAGGTGTTATTATTATCTCCCTTTTATAGAAGAGGAAACTGGTACTCAAATAGCAAGTGACAGTCCCCGGATTTGAAGCCAGTAGTATGGTTCCACGGTTCTTGCTTTTAATCATAACACAAAGTTACAACACTATATCATAATTTATTTTTTTCAGTCTGCTATTGATGGACATTTAGGTTGTTTCAAATCTTTTGATAATGTAAATAACACTGCACTGAAGGAACTGGTACCTTTGCCATTTTGCGTGTGTGCAAGAATATCTATAGGATATATTTCCAGAAGTGGTAATGCTGAATCAGAGTATATGCATTTGTATTTTTGTTGGATATTTCCAAATTCATGAAAGTTGTACCAGTTTAAATGTTTACTAGCAATGTATGAGAGTGTCTGTTTCTACACAACCTCACCAAATTGGATTTTTGCCCATCTGATGGGTTAAAAAAAAAAAGGTATATCAGTTCGATTTTAATTTTAATTTCACTTTGAGTGAAGCCAAGTGTCTTTTTACATATTTAAAATTGGCATTTGGCTGGGCATGGTGGCTCAAGCCTGTAATCCCAGCACTTTGGGAGACCGAGGTGGGTGGATCACCTGAGGTCATGAGTTCGAGACCAGCCTGGCCAACATGGTGAAACCCCCTCTCTACTAAAAATACAAAAATTAGCCAAGTGTGGTGGTGCGCATGCCCGTATTCCCAGGTACTCGGGAAGCTGAGGCATGAGAATCGCTTGAACCCAGGAGGTGGAGGTTGCAGTGAGCCGAGATTGTGCCACTGCACTCCAGCCTGTGCAACAGAGTGAGACTCAGTCTCAACAAAATAAAATAAAATAAAATAGGCATTTGATTTCCTCTTCCTTGAACTACATGCTCCTATCACATGCTCATTGTTCAATTGTGTTGGCCTTTTTACAAAATTTGAATCCTAAGAGCTTGTTACATATAAATATTAACAGTTTACCCTTTATGATATGAGCTACAGATATTGTCCTCAGTTGTGTTTTCTTTTGACTTTGCTAATGTTTTATTCTTGCCATGCAGGATTTTTAAATTTCTTTTTCTTCTTCTTTTTTTTTTCTTTTCTTTTCTTTTTTTTTTTTTTTTTTTTTTTGTCTGAGACGTAGTCTCACTCTGTTGCCAGGCTGGAGTGCAGTGGCGTGATCTCAGCTCACTGCAGCCTCCGCCTCCCGGGTTCAAGCGATTCTCCTGCCTCAGCCTCCCAAGTAGCTGGGACTATAGGCACGTGCCACCACGCCCGGCTAATTTTTGTATTTTTAGTAGAGACGGGGTTTCACCATATTGGCCAGGATGGTCTTGATCTCTTGACCTCGTGATCTGCCCACTTCAGCCTCCCAAAGTGCTGGGATTACAGGCATGAGTCACCCTGCCCGGCTGAATTTTTACCTTTCTATGTAATTTATCTTTTATGGCATCTAAATTTAGAGTCATGGTTAGAAAGCCCTTTACTACTCCAAGGTTATAAAAAATATATATCCCATATTTTCTTCTGGTATGTTTATAGTTCCTTTTATTATTATTTTTTACATTTAAGTCTTTTATTCACTTGGAATATATCCTGATATACAGTGCAAGATAAAGATCCAACTTTATTTCCAGCTGGCTTCCCATTTGTCCCCACACTGTTTATTAAATAGTCCAACATGATCCAATCTGCTTGTGGAGAAGATCATATTGGCTGCTGTGTGGAGAAATCACTGGGTCCTCCTGCTCTTACCTCCTAAATATCTTTCAGACTCATCCTCTCCTTACCATCTCTAGGACCACTACCTTGGGCCAAGCCTTGCGCATGTCTTCCCTCAATGATGATAATTGACTCTGTGTGATCTCTCTCCAGCCAGCCTCCTTTGCTCCCCCTAAGCCCATTCCTGGAGCTTCCAAAGCTACTTCTATAGCTCAAATAGGATCATAGCTCTTTGTCATTTGGAAGCTTTCAGTGGCCCCCCATCTTCCCCAGTGCACAAGACCGTATGACCTGGTACCCAACCCCTTCTCCAACCTCATGTCTTTACACTCCCTTCTTTGTACTGTACACTGTGGTGATACCCAAATCCTTGGGGTTCCCTGAGTATTTTATCCAATTTTCATGCCTCTGTGCCTTTGAAAATGCTGTGATTTCTGCCAGGAATGCTCTTCTCCAGCTGTGGGCCTAGAAACATTCATTTCTCAAAACTCACGTCAGTAGTTACTTTCTCCAAGAAGCCCTCTGTAACTATTCTACCCCAGCTCCCGCCAGCTGCCTCTGTTCCTCCCATTTTTGTCATCCTCACAGTATAGTCTTTACATGCAGGTCTCCCTGAGGACAGGAATTTTTCATTTCTTCTTGGTATGTAGGTGATGAATGAATGAATGAATGACCTTCTATTCAGGGACGTATTCATGTACTGCAAATTGCACATAATTTATTATACATCTTACAAGCTAATGTTTACTAGGCACTGGGTTTGTTACATGTGTGATCTTGATCTCATTTAATTCCCACAGTGTCCACTAGACTTATGGGAGTACATCACATGAGGCCCATGACCTTGAATGAGAAAAATAATCACATCTTTATGTCCATTAACTGCAACTGAAATACAGTCATCTCTCGGTATCCATGGGGAATTGGTTCTAGGACTTCCCCCACCACAAATACCAAAATCCAAGGATGCTCAAGTCCCTAATGTAAATGACGTAGTATTTGCATCTAACCTACACACATCCTCCTGTATACTTTAAAGGAAGCTTGTCTAACCTGTGGCCTAGGATGGATTTGAATGTGGCCCAACACAAATTTGTAAACTTTCTTAAAACATTATATTTGAAAAAAAATTTTTTTCAGCTCATCAGCTATCAATAGTGTATTTTATGTGTGGCCCAAGACAATTCTCCTTCCCATGTGGCCCAGGGAAGCCAAAAAATTGGACATCCCTGCTTTAAATCATCTCTAGATTACTCATAATACCTAATACAATGTAAATGCTATATACATAGTTGTTATACTGTTTTTTATTTGTATATTTTTTTTACTATTGTTATTTTTATTTTTAAAAAATATTTTTGATCTGTGGTTGGTCAAATCCACAGATGCAGAACTTGCAGATATGGAGGGCCGACTTTGTGGTATATCCTTTAGTAAGGAATGTAGATAACAAACCACAGTTACATTAGCAGCACTTGGCATGCTGTTGTTAATGTAAATTACACATATTTTCCTCTTATGTTAGAGTTGTTGCAGATATCTCAAAAAATCATTGGCATTCATCATTACCTCAAAATTTAAAAACAGATGTGCCTTTTAAAAGCATTTTGATAACTATATTTCAACATGATTATTTTATAATCCTATATATTCTATTTCGTATACTTAAATACTTTATTCTGAGAGACAGCCTTTACACTTCCCCAGACTGCCCAAGGAGTGCATAGTACCACCAAGGTTAGGAGTCCCTTTACTAGAGTTTATTTTATTTTTATTTTTTTGAGACAGATACTCACTGTGTCACCCTGGCTGGAGTGCAGTGACCTGATCTTGGCTCACTGCAACCTCTGCTTCTCGGGTTCAATCAATTCTCGCACCTCAGCCTCCAGAATAGCTAGAAGTACAGTCACATGCTGCCACGCCCGGCTAGTTTTTGCATTTTTTGTAGAGATAGGGTTTCACCATGTTGGCCAGGGTGGTCTGGAACTCCTGGCCTCAAGTGATCCGCCTGCCTCTGCCTCCCAAAGTGCTGGGATTATAGGCATGAGCCACTGTGCCCGGCCTGCACTAGAGTTTAAACTGGTGTTTGAAACCAGGTGGGCAGAGATGCCTCTATGCTGCCTGTCCATGGAGTCGCTGGATTCAGACAGACTGTAGGTACAAATCCTAGTTATCCCACTTGCTAGTTAGTTCTGGCATTTGGGCGAGTACCTTGACCTCTCTGTGTCTGTTTTCTCACTTGCAAAATGAGGGTAGTAATAGTACCTACCTCATAGGGTGTTATGAGGATTCACTGAGCTGATACATGAAGAGTATACAGAACAATGACTGGCACATAGTAAATACTATGTATTGGGTTTGTATAATTATTAATTACCCACTGTTCTGCCTTGTGTTAATTATACATCTTTCTTCCAACTAGACTGCCGTCTCTAGAGGTCAGGATTGTGCCTTGCTGTGTTCTAAAGCCTCAGAACCTTGCATGAACTGAGAGCATGCTTGTCAGTGGATGTAACATTACTGGTCCTCCCTCCTTTGAGACACTTGTTTCTCCTTTGAGCTCCAGGGTACCTCTTTCTCCTGGTTCTCCTACTTCTCTGGTTCTTTCTCCTTGGGCTCTTTTGCTCTGCCTGCCCCATAGATCCTGGTGTTCTTCATCAATAGAGATAACACAGGCTTGAGAAGCAGTACAGGTACTTCAAAAATAACAATTAGACTCCTCATTTCTGTACCCCTTCTCTCATCCTGCTTGTCTTCCTCCTCTGTTTCCTGTCTTGGTTAGTGGCTCTACTCTCCATCCACTACCAAAGCAAAAAACGTAGGCAACATCCTAGATCTCTTCCTCTGCGTCTTCCCATTTACCAATCAGTTCAGAAGTTCTGACAGTTTAAATTCTCAAAATTGTTTGCAAATTTGGCCCTTCCTCCTCATCCTCACCACCCCTGTCCGACTGTGGGCTCTCAGCCTCTGTTACCAGGACTACTTTGCTTCCTCTCTCCTCTCCCTGCCCCCTGATTTCCCCTACCTCCTACCCAGGCTATCCTCTATACAGTCTCCAGAGTGACCATTTTAAGGAAAGAGGAAATCTGATCTGATTTTGCTCAGCTGCTTAAAAATCCCATCCAGGATGAAGACCAAACTTCTTTGCATAGCATTCAAGACCATTCACAGTCTGATTCTTATCCATCTCTTTGGCCTCATTTCTCATTGCTTAGACTCCGATTCTATCACTTTACCTTCTGGTTTTTATTTGTTTTGTTTTTTTAGAGATGGGGTCTTACTATGTTGTCCAGGCTGGAGGGCAGTAATGCAATCATAGCTCACTGCAGCCTGGATCTCCTGGGCTCAAGTGATCCTCCTGCCTCTGCTTCCCAAGCAGCTGAGACTGCAGGTACATACCACTGTGCCCAGCTCATTACTTTACTTTCTGAATAAACTTATCTGCTGACAGGTTTGCCCAGCCTTCCTTGCTTTGTGTCCAGGCTCATACTATCTATTCTACTTGAAACCTGGCAAACTTCGTGTGTTCCTTTGCAAGTTAGCTCAAGGGTACTACCTCCTCTCTGGAGGTGTCTCTGACTTTCCTAGGCAGCCAAGGGCATGTATTCCTTAATGTGCCTTTCTCCTTGTACTTTTATTATAATATGCCATGAGTGCAGTAACCACCATTTCTAGTTGTCTGTGTTTTGCCACTAGGTGGCAGTAGTCACATCTTTTCGGGAGATTAAGATAATTAATATTGGATATTGATTTATTTTATTTATTAAAGATGTTGATTAATAATTGTTGTAATTGAGGTGCTATGGGAATAAGGATGCGGGTAAAATCCGTGAGGCCCCTGGATTTTGGCCTGAGTGACTGGGTGGGATAGAGTATCATTAACTGAGAAGAGGGCGCAGAAGGAAGGAGCATGTTTTAGAGAGTGTCTTAGTCTTTTTGGCCTGCTACAACAAAAATGCTATCAACTGAGTAGCTTATAAACAATATAAATGTATTTCTCGCAGTTCTGGAGGCTGGGAAGTCCAGATCAAGGTACCAGAAGATTCAGTGTCTGGTAAGGGCCTGTTCCTCCTAGATGGGGTCTTCTCACTGTGTTCTCACACGTGGAAGGGGCAAGCAGGCTTCCTTGGGCATCTTTTATAAGGGCACTAATCTCATTCATGAGGGATCCACCCTCATGACCTAATCAGCTCCTAAAGGCTCCACCGCTTAATACCATCACATTGACCATTAGGTTTCAACATGAATCTGAGGAGAGGAACATAAACATTCAGACCATAGCAGCGAGGAAGATGATTTTACTTGAGTTTGAGGTGCTTATAGGCTATCTAGGTTGAGATGCCCAGGAAGCATTAGGATAAAATATTCTGGAGCTGTTCAGGGGAATCTGGACTAGACACTGACTTTAGTATCAGTGGTTATAGAACTAGTAGATGAAAACATTGGAATGAATGAGCTGGTCCAGGGTAACTATGTAGGTAGGGATAAAATAGGACTTAGAGAAAGCCTTGGGGAACGTCAACTTGCAAACAGTAGACAGAAGAAGAAGAGTGTAAGGAGATTGCAGGAAAGATCAGTGATAGAAGGAGAGGCTGGTTGTCCTGAAAACTAAGGCAGTAGAAATTTTTCCCAAAGTGGTATTAGCCAAGCCATGTTGGATCTAAGAGGTACAGTAAAATCAGGTCCTTAGAGAAGTGGGAATTACGGGGAAGAAGTTAAGGGCATTAAGGAAGGAGGGGTTAAGGGTGTTACAGAGCCAAGGGAGGGTGTTTCTCCTCCTCCTTTCTCCCCCTCCCTTTCTCTCCTTTTCACCTCCTTTTCCCTTTCTCTCTGCCCCAGGGCTGAGCATGTTCAAATGCTAAACTGAAGCCCGGTAGAGCCAAGGGAACATTGAAGGTACCAGGGAGAAAGGGGAGTGGATGAATTACAAGTTGATGACAACTGCTGAGAATGACAGGGGTTTGGTGGTGGATTGAGAAGGGTAATGACAAGAGAAATAAGTGCTGTGGGAAATGGAAGAAGGAGATAAGCCTAGACTCTCTCAACACTGTCCAATAGAATTCTCTGTGATGATGAATATATCCTATATCTGTTCTATTCCACATGGTAGCCACTAGCTACATTTGGCTTTTGAACAGTTGAAATGTGCCTGGGGGGACTGAAGAGTTGGATTTCTCATTCGATTTTAAGGTTAATTAATTTGAATTGAAATTGATTGGTTGGGTGATTGATTGATTGATTGATGAGATGGAGTCTCGTCCTGTCGTCCAGGCTGGAGTGCAATGGCGAGATCTTGGCTCACTGCAACCTCGACCTCCCGGGTTTAAGCGATTCTCCTGCCTTAGCCTCCTGAGTAGCTGGATCTACAGGCACATGCCACCATGCTTGGCTAATTTTTATATTTTTAGTAGAGATGGGGTTTCACCATGTTGGCCAGGCTGGTCTCAAACTCCTGACCTCAAATGATCCACCCACCTCAGCCTCCCAAAGTGCTGGGATTACAGGTGAGAGCAACTTTGCCTGACCTGAATTGAAATTTAAATGGCCATATGTGGTTAGTGGCTATTGGACAACATAGCTCTAGAAGGTTGGTGACTGGCACTGTGGGGCCCTCCTGAAAGAAGAATCCGTGGATTTTTCTGGCACTGGTTTGTACGGTTACCCCATTTGGGGTTCAGCAGCCTAAGTGGAGGTGCAGGACATCTGGCTGGAGGGATCCGTCCAATGTTGAGGCTTTGTAAGTAGGGTCAGTATTGTTGAAAATCTAGAAAGTGAGGGATGTTTGAGGGGTTCTGGAGAGTTTTGGTAATCCTGCAACGCACTGTATTGCTTTCAGGTTTCTGACCAAGGACAGGTCACCCAAGGAGCAATAGCAGAATGGGAGACAGAGCAGCACTTTATTATTAGCTGAGCAGGCATCCAGTATCTTTAGTGCTGGGCGAGAGCTTGCAGCTTTGTTCTCAACATCTAGGTGAGCTTCCCACTCTGTACCTAGAGAATATAATGTGGCTAGATGTGTAGCACAGGCCCCCCCATACTTTCCACCCTATCAAAGGCATTGAGAAGCTAGAGAGGAAAGTGAAGAGGCCTGGCTATGCAAAGAGACAGGTTCTGCTGAGATGTGCATGACGAAATACACATGCTGCCCATTACAAAGCTAGACTACCTGGTTTCAAATACTGGTTCTCCTCCTTACTAGCTGTGTGACTTTGGCCAAGTTCCCTTACCTTCTCCAAGCTTCAGTTTTCTCATCTGTAAAATAAAAATAATAACAGTACTTCCTCATATGGTTGTAATGAGCATTAAATGACTTAATGTATTAATATATAAAGCGCTTATAACAGTCCCTGTCATGTAATGGTGGTATATAAGTTGTTTGCTATTATTAGTATGGTTTCAGCTTGCCAATATACTGTGGCCCTGCCTACTAATCTAATAAAATGTGGTTTGAGCAGTTTTTTAGGTTCTCACCTTTAGTAAGCCACCCTTTGGGGATGATGTAGTGAGGGGATAGATAGAAGTGTGGGGAGAGGGGGATGAAGAGTTCTGCTTCCCACCAGGGAGTTGAGAGTGCTGGTGTCAGAGTTCGAGGCCATGGGGTCCAAGCTGGTGTGGAAGAAAGGCTAGAAGAGAGCTGGGGAACAAGGAGGAATTCTATGGAGGGAGGTAAGGAGCATCAAGGGATCACAGGTCACGAGGAGGTCTAGGGGCATGCGCATAGTAGGAATAAGGATATGAAAGCTGAACTGTCGGGAGGTTGTGGTCAGATGATCCCAGCAGAGGCGGGGCAGTTCAAAGTGATGACAGAAGGCAGGTTGTGGTTAGTGCGGTGGAGTAGACCTGTAGAGTTGAGGAGGTTCAGGAGGCCACGAGGTTAGGGTATTGGAAGAGGTGCCTGCATGGATGTTAAAATCACCCAGAATGCCATCAGGAAAAGGTATAACGTATAAAAGAAGGTGGTAAGCTAAGTGACACTGATCTGAGATGAATTCAATGACCTGGAGGCCAACAACAGGTGACAGTGACAAAGAGGAGGAACTGAATCTTGAAAGAGAACGAGGGAAGAGTAAACGTCTAGAAGCAATAATGGAGGGCTAGAGGAATCTTCAACTTCCCTTCCCCCACAAAAAATTGCTGCAGGAATAGAAGGATTAAAAAAGAACAGCCTTCTCAGAGCTGTTAGTGGAAGAAATCACACCCTCAGCGGACAGCCAGGGTTCCTTAGGGTGAGGAGGTGAAAGGGACATTCTGGGGAAAGGTGGCAGGTATAGACAGATTGGTTGATCATAAACACCCCAGGCCAGTGGTGGTGGTGGGCTTCCAGAGGTTCTAGTGGGATGGGTTGGGAGGAAGTCAGCCACAAGGTGGTTGGAGGAAAGTGCCCACACAGCTTTAGGCCCACAGCTTGGTCCTGCCTACGGCTGGTGACACAACTCAGGAGTTCCCCTCTCTTCATCCTTGTGATGTGTTTCGATTGGTTGGTTGTGTTTGTTTTCATTTCGGCAGCAGTTCTTAACCTGGGGTTCACAAATAGGATCTTAAGGGGTTCATTCACTTGAATGGGGGGAAGTCACATCTTTATTTTCACTGACCTCTAGCAGAAATGTAGCACATGAACGCAGACAACAAGCACCAGTGGTATTAGCCCTACCTGTGTCTTTGTTGTCAGTAGCAATCACAGATGGCTTCCTATCACATTTCAGTAGTAGCGGCCATCTCAGGATAGTGTTTATGCTCATCTGCTTTGAAAGTGATGGTAGTTATTAGGCCTCCTGCTAGATCTTGTGATTAAATGTATTTATAAAGAAACATAATTAGTATATTACAAAATTTAAAAAATATTTTGGTAACTGTGTTTTAATATAATTGAATTCCTTTGGGTTTTATTTTATGCATTTCAAACATTGTTCTGAGAAGGAGTCCTTTGGTCTCCCCAGGCTGCTGGGGTGCGGGGGGTGGGGTGGAGGGCCTGCTTCAAGTCTGCTGGGAAATCCCTTTCTATTTCACTAGAGGGAGCTCTTGTTTCAGAATTGCTGAGCAGTGACCCTCAGGCTTGACACCCAGTAATAACGTTGTTTTTTTGTTTTGTTTTGTTTTTTTGTTTTGAGACAGAGTCTTGCTCCGTCACCCAGGCTGGAATGTAGTGGTGTGATCTTGGCTCACTGCAACCTCCACCTCCTGGGTTCAAGGGATTCTCATGCCTCAGCCTCCTGAGTAGCTAGGATTACAGGCATGCGTCACCATGCCCAGCTAATTGTTGTAATTTTAGGAGAGGTAGGGTTTCACTGTGTTGCCAAGGCTGGCCTTGAATCCCGAAGTGCTGGGATTACAGGCATGAGCCACCGTGCCTGCCTGAGAAGGCTGTTTTGAAATACAGGCAATTCAGATGTTTTTGGAGGACATTTCAAGAAACTGGGGTTAAGAACCTCAGTGTTGTTTGTTCTAGGCAGGCCATCTCTCTCTTGAGTGGGCTTTCAGCTCATCTTCTGGAGGATGAGGATTGGACCTCCTGTGCTAGTTACTTTCTGGGACCAGTTAAAGCGGAAGCACTTTGGCCAATGGCAGCTCAAAAACTGGCCCCAAGGTCATGCTGACATCAGTATCCAGGCTGAGTTTCCTGTTTCTCCTCCATACCATTGAGCCCATTGCCTCTCCCATCTAGCTAGTGTTAGGATGTTAGAGAAGTTCCCCTCTTCCATGAGGCTTCCCTGCTCCACTATACTGGTCAGGTAAGGGCAGGTGAAAGTATAGGAACTCTGGTAAATCCTGAGGCTCCTGAAGGGTTAGTGGATGAGGGGGGACCTGAGGGATTTGACTGATTGGCGAAGGGCTGAGCCTTGTGCAACAGGTGGGTAGGTGAGTTTCTGAAGACCACTGGATTGTCCCTGCTGAGGAAGAAGTGATTGGTGCTCAGGAGTCCTTTGTGGGAGCAAATGGTTAAGTCAAGTGTTTTCTGCCTTAATTTTCTCACCTTCCAGGAGACACTGCTCCTCACACCTGGCCAGACTCTGTCCCCTTCACTGGCAGCTTTTCCCAGGTCTCTTGGTTCGTCTTCCAGCTCCAGGATTCCCTCTAAGTCAGTGTTTCTCCTATATGGTTGGAGGACCCAAGCATCAGGATCATCCTGAAGCGCTTGTTACTACAGTGGAGATTCCAGGGCCCACTCAGACTTCCCGGATTCAACTCTATGGGGCAGGGCCCAGGAAGCTGCATTTTCCACAACTTCCCTAGGACAGTTGTTTTCAAAGTGTGGTCCCTGGAATAGTAGTATCTGCCTAACCAGGGAACCTGTTATTAATAAAAATTCTCAGATTCCAGATTCCAGGCCTCACCCTAGATCTACTAGAAACTCTAATCAGAAACTCTGAGGTAGGGCCCAGCAAGCTGGATTTTAAGAAGCCCTCCTAGAGATTCTGATTTTGACCCACACTCAAGTTGGAAAGCCACTGCTGTAGCGGATTCTGATACAGAACGAGTTGAAACCTTGTTGCCTCAGATGATCCAAGAGTTGGCTCCCCCTTGCGTAAAGCTCAGCAGAGACACAGCTAAGGTCACACAGCAGCTTGGTAAGAGTAGAAGCTGGGACCTGGGTCCTTGGACTTCAGTGCATATTCTGCTAGGTCAGGTCCACCTGTTGGATTCTTTGCCAATTCAGGGCCCTCATCCTGTGTACTACTGTCAGGGGGCTGCCTCTCTGATCCTCATGGATGAAGGTGGGTCTTTAAATTGCCTTAGCCACAGGCTGGGTGGCCAGTCAGCCCCAACTAGGCTCTTCGAGGGTGAAGCATGGCCTGGGTAGACTCTCCAGCCTCTTAGGATGGGAGGTTGACAAGATGGACCTTCCCTGTGAACACTTAACCCAGGACATCCTCCACTTCCAAGTACAGTAAACAGAATAGAGGATAGGTTTTTTTGGTCAAATGCCTGGATGAGGGGAAACCTGACTTGAGCCTACACTCAGTGGCTAAGAATGGGGAATCAAATATTCATGATCGTCTTGGGGTTGTGCCATGCTGAGATATCTTTTAGGCAGCCACAGCTTACAAAGGCTAAAAATGGAGGTATCTCATTTAAAGAGTACCAAAGATGGGAATACATTGTTGTCAGGAACCAAACTTGTCATTCTCTTCCCTATCCCCAAACCTGTACCTTCTCTGATGTTCCCCATCCTTTTCAGTGATACCATCACCTATTTGTTATCCAGGCCAAAAATCTAAAGCCAATCATTGGTCTATATTCCTATCCCTGCCCCCATCCAATCAGTGACCACATCCTATTAATTTGACCTTCTGATCATTTCTCAAATTTATTTCCACTACTCCAACTTTAGTTCAGGTCAGATCATCCCTGACTTCGTTTATTGCAACAGCCACCTAACTGGTTTCCCAGCCTCTAGCCTCACCCTGTTTTGTCCTCAGGGCACATAGGATGAGGCCTGAGAATTGGCCATTGGATTTAGCAATGAAAAAGTCATTTGTGACCTTAATGGGAGCTGTTTTGATGGAGGGAGGGAAGCCTGATAAGAGTGAGTTTAAGAGAGAACAGTAAGAGAGAGGAATTCTAGGTAGGGAGTATACCAGTGCTGTCCAATAAAAACATGTGAGGCACATATGTAATCTCAAATGTTCCAGTAGTCGCATTAAAAGCAGGTAAGAGAAACGGGTGACATTAATTTTAATAATAGATCTTACTTAACCCAGTATATCCAGTATTTTATCATTCCAATATAATCAATATAAAAATTATTACCAGGATATTTTCCTGGATTTCGTTTGAAATCCAGTGCACATTTTATAATAACAGCACATCTCAAGTTCAAACTAACCACATTTCAAGTGCCCACCAGCTGCATGTGACTAGTAACTACCATATTGGACAGCACCGGCATAGACAATTATTTCAAGGAATTTAGCTATAAAGGGGAGCAGAGGAGTGAGGTAGTGGCCAGATGGGGAAGTGAGGTCAAGTGTTGACTTGTTGGTTTTAGAACGGGAGCTATTAAAGTACTTTCCGTTTATACACTAATGGACTTAATCCAGTAGAGAGGAAGAAATTGTTGACATAAGATGACGAAACAGTGACTGGAGTGATGCTGTTGAGTAGGGGAGAGGGGATGGAATCTGGATGCAAGTGCAAATGCTGGCCTTGGCTAGGACACAGGGCAGTTCATCTGTGGTGACAGGGAGCAGGGGAGTGAAGGAAGACCATACTGGGCACTGATGCAGATAGATGGGTAAATGTGATTGTGGAAGCTTATGGAAGTTTTTGTCTGATTCTTTTTTTTCTCTGTGAAGTGGGAAGCAAGGTTAATATCTCAGAGTGAAAATGGGATAGAAGTATTAAAGATTCGAGAAGAGAGAAAATATTAATTTGTGGCCTAGGAGCGTGACAGAGTGAATGGACTGGGGAAATACAGTATGATTGCCTGGCAACATGAAAGATGCACTTGAGGTTTGTGATCACGAATTTGAAGTGAGAACAGTCAGCGCTGTTGTTTTTCTCTAGTACATTCAGCTGTGAGGGACAAGCAAGGCAGAGGAGGAGCTTTGGATTCAACCAGGGCTGGGTTTTTTTTTCCAGCTGAGTATCATTCCATAATGAGAGGAACAATGGAGTCAAAGGCGTATGCAAGGGATAATTAGAATCATGGGCCATGGAATTTAAGGACAGAAAAGGGAGCCATGAGGGACAGTAAAAAGATGGTAGGACCAATGGATCACAGACTCCAGTGGGGTCAAAGAAGTATTGGGGTCATGGTTATCGGGAGTGAGCTGGAAAGGTAGAAGTGGTGGTTGAAGTGGGAATGCTTGACTTGGAGATTAGGGAGGGGCTACAGATATACATAATTATAAGGTCTCAGGCACGACCATGATAATGAGTGGCTGAGATGTGGTAGAGAGCAGGGTCATTGAGAACAAGAGGCCAAGGAACTGACAGACCAGGATGCTGGAAGGTTCATCTAGATGCATGTTGAAATTAACAAGAAATCTGATGAGTGGTAGTGAGCCAGGTACTAAAGGAATGAGGGCCATGACCCATATGTCTGTAGATGACTGTGAAAGGGAAGGATAGCGGGTGGTACAGTATGGTAGTGGTAGGATTTTAGTGAGAAGGGAGGGCCACTCGTCTAGGACTACAATGAAAAGAAAGAAGTTATTCACTCTACCTACATGGGCCAAAGGAGAAAAATCAGTCACTACTTTAGAGGGCCACAGATGAAGCAGGCAAGGAGAGGTAGGTTGGGTAACAACAAAAGGGTGAAGGGAACATTCAGAGAAGAGATTGAGAACATAGGAATTGAGCTAATGATTTATCTGTGATTGTTGCCTATCCTGTTCCCTTTTCCTGGAATTTCCTTCCTTACCTTGTACACATAGAGAACTCTTCTTCATCTTTCCTCATCCAGCTCTTGCATTGCTACTTTCCTGAAACGGCTATTGCAAAGATTACTAACTAGTGATCGGCATGTTGCCAAACCCAGTGGAAGTGCTTGCCTTTACTGTACCCCTATAGAGAAGTGTGTTCCCAGTGGAATTTTCTGTGGTGATGGGAATACTCTATCTCTGCACTGTCCAATATGGTGGCCACCAGGCACATGTGACTGCTGAGTATATGAAATGTGGCTGATGTGACTGAGGAACCAAAGTTTTAATTCTGCTTAATTTTAATTCATTTAAATGTAATTAGCCACATGTGGCAAGTGGCTACCTTATTTATTGGTTGGTGCAAGTAATAGAGCACTTAACATTATTGATCCTTTCCTTCTTGAAACTTGATATTCTTTTGACTTCCAGCACACCTCTCTCCTAGCTTTACGATTGCCTCTTTAATTTTGTCTTCAATCTTGACTTCTCATGGATCTTTCTCCTTCTGCTAGCCACTTAACTGTTGCTATTTTCCAGGCTTCCTCCTTGAGCCTTTTATCACATTTTGTGGACTCTTTCTCATTGATCTTATCCATACCCCAAGTCCTGTTTCCAGGCCATCTCCCTCTCCTGAGCACTAGACCTGGACATAACAGCCTATTGGAGACATCTGCTGGTGTAGTGGATAGGCATTCAGTGCTGGCATGCTCCAACCTGAGCTCATCTCTTCCCTAAATTACCTCCTCTCAGTTACTGAAGCCATAGACCTGGAAGTTAGTCTAGATGTCTCCTTCCTGTCTGACAAATTGCCAAGTCCTCTATGCCACTGCAGTACCATTTGAACTTGTCATCAGTCTTGTCCCTCTCCAGTCCATTGTCCACATTGCTGCTAGAGCAGTCTAGGTAGCTGAAACATAACTTTGACCTTTTTATTCTCCTTGTTAAAACCTTTTAGTGGCTTCTCATTGTATATAAGATAAAGGCCAAGTTCCCAGCATGGCAAACAAGGCTCTTCATGACCCAGCCTCACCTGCATGTTTTTCCAGCTTCATCTCCTGACATGTGTCCCTTCTCACAAAGTTCTCTCCTTTCCAGTAACGCAGAACTCCTTCTAATTGCACACAAACAGCATGCTGTTTCATGTCTCCACAGCTTTTCTCAGGCTATAACCTCTCCTTCCTTCAAGGCCCTACCCTAACCCCTTCTGGTTCTGCAAAGCTCACCTCAACTGTCATCTTCTCCAGCTACTTTTCCTCAGTGTCCCTGTTACTTAATGCACTTACCTAACTACACCATTGCATTATTCACTTGTAAACGCAGGTAGTTCCCAAGAGTGGGGACCACCATCTTTGCCTCCTTCTTTCCACTGTCTGGCATGGAGTCTTACTCCCAGTGTGGACTCTGTAGATGTTGAGTGAATGGGTACCATGAATAAGTGAGTGAGTTGAAGGAAGCAGGAAGAAGATTAGAGAGTGGGATGTCACACTGCCCAGTCTCATCTCCTTAGTATAAGTCCTTCATGGGTGGGATTATAGGATGAGAAAAGGAGCCCCTGGGAGGCCTGTGGGGATCAGTCTTGGCTGCTGCTGGTGCAACTGACTTCTTTCCCAGGACTCATAAAACTTGCTTCTGGCAGAAATTGATTTTAGAAAAAGCTATTATCTAGGTTTTCCCCTACCTTTACAGCTGACATGCTTCTCTCTTCCTGGGATATAAGATGCTAGCAAAAAATGTCACATTTTTTCTTAAAGGAGAAAAAGGGTTTGTATGTTTAATTTTTTGAAAGTGCTTAAGTTTCTGTTTTCTTTTAGAAGAAAACTGGTTTTTCACTGGGATTTTCCCAAGGGCCACATGCAGGTATACAGAAAAGAGAATGATATGTGTTTGCATACAATTTGCATATATCTGTGTAGACTGGATCATCTATTCTCAGAGTACTTTCTTTTTTTATTTTTTCAAAAAAATTGAATACTTGATCAACTTTTCAATGAAAAGAATCAGTAACAGTGAAAGGCAATGGAAGCCATAGTGGAAGTCCTCCTTCATAGAGAAGATCACCTCTTTAGAAGATGCCCCATCATCTTCTAGTCTTTTATAAGATTTTGGATGGTTGTGGTCGCCATGATAAAAAATAGCAGCAGCCATCTGCATGCCAGGATAGCTGTCGTATATACTTTTATCTCTCTTTTTCCACTCACCAGCCCTTAGAGGTAGATGTTACCCTCAGCCCACCAGCAGGAAAACAGGCTTAGAGGGGCAGCACAATTTGCCCAAGGTCACTCCTATGGGTAGTGGCAGAGCCATGATTCAAACCCAAGGCTACATGGCCCCAAGGCCTTTGTTTTTAAACTACTAAGCTGTATTTTCTGCCATTTGTATACTGCCTGGTGTTTTGTCTTTTGTCCTTGCCATTACCAGCCATAGACAGATACATAGTTTAGCTGTCATTTGAATGGTAGTGGACTCTGTTGCACAATGTTGAGGTACCATAGTTTATGTAACTATCTCCCCACTTGGTTTGTTTCCAGTTTCTCAGTATTATAGATAGCGCAGGTGTAAATATCTTTGCGCAAATTAGGGTGGTTTGTTGGAGTTTTTAGGTATTTGATGGTGGTCCACAAAGTAGTATTTTTGAGGCAAAGAGTTATAATTTTATGATTCTCCAGAAAGTCTATACCATTCATTCACCCAAGCAGTGATTACTTTTGGAGTGCCCACTGTGTACCAGGTGCTGGACGTGAAGAGGTAATTCAGAAACAGCCCCTCTCTCAGAGAACTAACAGTCTGGTATGGGATGGATGATGCAGCACAGAATGAATGCTACTAAAGTGGGGGTTTGGGCAAGGGGCAGTGAGAGCACTGAGAAACAGTGTCCCCTGGTAGTATCTCTGAGTGTTCCTTTCCCTCTGCAGCATGGGGCAAGACGGGAGGAGCATGATAACAGGGCTGGCTGCAGAGCTGCCTCCTGGCTGAGGACACCCCCCACCAACACCCACGGGCTTTCCTGCCACCGCCTGTTGGCTCAGTCACTGCTGCCCATCTGCCACTAGGGGGCGCCGAGCAGAGAGGATGGAGGGAGGGGGCACCCGGGACAACAGAACTGGGGGCTCCAGCAGTGGGAGGAGTGGCAGCCTAAGCCCTTGTCTGTCCTCCAGGCCTCCTCTTCCCCTGTATGCCCACCGCAGCCAGGGTGACAACACGGTGCCCAGTCCACACTCATTCAGCAGACAGGAATGTGTGCATGCCTTAAGGGCATAGCTCTGTGCATTTTCACACACCAAGCACTGTGCTAGATGCTAGGAATGCAGAAGTGGCCTGACATGGTCCTTGACCCTGAGATGCACTTGGTCTAGAGGGTTGGACAGACAAGGGAAGAGACAATCCAACTTGTGTGCTGGAGGCCTTCACAAGTGGCAACAGGAGCGTTGAGCTCCCTAGTGAGTCCCCTCGCAGTGCGTGAGAGTTCATTTCTCCAGTGCTCCACTCTTATGACTTTGGCTGTGACATTGCCCATCTTCTAGCCTGGAATTTCTCCATCTATAAAATGGAGGGAATGATATCTATGTCTGCAAGGGCCTTCTGACTCAGATGTGCCATGAGCCTAAAGCAAGCCTGAGCTTCTTCCACAGAAGAGCCCCCAGCCCTGGTCCCCACTTTAGTCACTGAAGAAAGTCTTCTTTCTCTTCTCGCCCACATGCTCTCCTTACATGGTTTTCCTTGGCATTCTGCCTCTGGCCTTTTCCTTCTCTCTTTCTACGTATGTTCCCATGACTTCAGTTACCACTGTGTGCTGATGACACCTACATCTCCATGCTCGCCCCCATCCTCTCCACTGAGTTTGTGACTCATATAACAATGAAAATAATCAGCATTTGCTAAATCCCAGATACAATACTGTAATTACGGTATATTATCTCATCTCATCTCTCCAACAACATTGTGAATTAGGCAGTGCCACCCCATTTTATAGGTGAGTAGAACCGAGTTCAAGAGATGCTGAGACTTTCCCAAGGCCCCAAAGTTGATAAGTGATGGGGCCAGGATTTGCAAACCTCTACCTGTTGAGCTCCACTGCCCATGCTTTTATCCATCACACTATATGTCCTAGAGTACAGGCAGCCGCCAAAGACCCATTTCCACTTGGATATTCCACATACACCTCAATTTCATGTCTAAACTTGGCCTCATCATTTCCCTTCTGTCCCAATCTGCCTTTTCCTCTCTTCTCCATGGCAATAAATGGCACCATCAACCCAGTGATACCCCAGCCAGAACACTGGGAGTTTTCCAAGATCCTTCCTCTCCCTTACCAACCCCCATCTCCCCAACAATCTTCTCCAATCTTCTTCCACATCATGGTGATTTTCCCCCCACTCTCCTCCAGCCTCACTGCTGTTGCCTTCCAAGGCCATTCATCCTGTTCTCTTTTTGGGCTCCTGTAGCAATCTTCTTACCAGCCTCCCTGCTTCGACTCTGTCTGCTTGAGTCCATCCCCTGCACACCAGCCAGGGTGATCCTTTGCAGACACACGTGATCACCTCACCTTACTGCTTCAAAACTTCTGCTTTCTGTGACTCTACAGCAGAGCTCAAAGCTGGCCACCCATGGGCTGAAATCCATTCAGAAGACATGTTTTGCTTGGTCCAAAATGTTCTTAAAACATTTTGAATTAGTTGCCAACATTGGAAAATCAGGAAATTTCACATAAAAGTTCATATATATTGGCTTCTCTTGCAAAAGTGAAAAAAACTGGTAACTCTGGGTGCACATCCCTTCAGGGCAATGATTGGATGGAGCTGAGTGGTGGTTGCCCTCTTTAGAACGGGTGTGGGCTTTTCAGTTTGACAGTCTCCAGCATCCCCTAGTGTCTCTTAGGCCCTGGTCGCACCCCTGCTTCCAATTATCTGCCTGAGAGTTGGGGCATTTGAGTTCATGACCCTGGTGCATGGGATGAAGCCCAAAGCCCTCAGCATGGCTTCTAGTGTCCTATGTGTCGCAGCCTGGAGCAGACCAGCCCTGCGAACCTCTGAGGCTAGTACCTGCTAACTGCCCCATTACACTCTCCCCTGTGGCCCCATGGAACCCTTATCCATAGTTCTCTGAATTGCCCCACTCTTGTCTGTCTCCATGCAAGCTTGTGCTTTGGAATTCCTAGGCCCCTCCTTAAGTCCTATTTGTCCTTCTGGGCTTTGCACCAGTACTTGCTGTACCAAGAAGCATTCCTTGTGCCCCTGGCTGAGTTTTGTTTTCCCATAACAGGTGGCGCAGACCTCAGTCATCCCACCAGCTACCCTGTGTTGTAGTTGTTGACTGTGAGTCTGCAGTTGCAGGGAACCTGCCTTCTTTATCTTCCTGTCCTCAAAGCTTTGCACAGGACTTGGAATACACAAGGTGCCTCATAACTGTTGAATGAATGGATGAATCAGTGAAAGACTGATTTGGGAAAATAATAGTCTAGGATATGATGTCAACCCTAATTGCTTGGGGTGGGGGTTCCAGGTCCCTTTCATTCTTCAGCATTCCCCACTCTGAGTTCCCACTCAGAGTGATACCCACAACATCCTATAAACCATGCCCCCATTCTCCAAGATGTGGAATATATCGAGGCCTACTGGGATGATACTTTTTAGCAATGATAGAGGGAAAATATATCATTTTTGGTATCCCTGGGGGAGAGTTGGCACATTCTTCAGTTATTTGAATAATAATTAAGATAATGCCAGCATTTAACACTCACTGAGCACTTACATTGTACCAGACCCTGAACTAAGAGCTCTCAGTATATTGTTTCATTTATTCCTTCAACACTAAGAAGTAGGTAGTACTATTGTCCCCATTTTACAGGCAAGTAAACTGAGATACAAGGATTTTAAACAACTTTTCACATGGCCCGTAAGCGGTAGAGTCAAGATTTGAACTCAAATCTAACTTCATAGTTAACATTCTCAACCACTACACCATACTTCCTCAATGACATTTCTCTTTAGAAACACGAGGAAATAAATGTGGGAATGAAGGGTATACAATTATGTGTACAGTAAGATTGCAAATACTAATTTAGAAAAGAAAGAAAAGAAAATCCTGAGGCAGAGAAAATGACCAAAGAGACAAACTCATGTGAAAATTTTCTTTAATGAATACATACCACTTTTATGATTAAAAAAAGAGTCCTCTCTTTGTAGTGACCCTAGAAATAAGTGGCAGGACAGAGGGCAGGAAGGGGCTGGGTTGAGTACCCAGCTAATCAGTGGGGCTGTCTTTTGAGTAGTTGCCAGTGATCAGTAAAAGGAACAGTCATCAGGCAGCAGCTGTGACCTCAGTACTTGCACCCTCATGGTACAAAGGTGAAGTGGGTCACTATTCCTGCCATCTCACCATCTCCCCTCTTCCTCCAGGTGCTTACACTCCAGAGCCCCTCAGCAGTTTCCGGTGGGCTCTTCTCTCAACTGGCCTCATGTTCTTTTATCACTTCAGCATCTTGCAGATCCTCGGCCTGGTAAGTTTGGTTATATCCCCTTCTATCCCCTCTGTTTGCAGTTCTCCATAAATCTTGATAATCCTGGTTGGTGCTGGCGTATCACTTTGTTTTGAAAATGCAAGATGCTAAAGGCCAGGATGTCAGATTGTTGTGTCTGGATTGCTGATTTATGATCTACAGCCTTGGCCTCTCCAAAGAGTTTTCTGAGTCTTTCAGTAATGACTGTTTCTTTCATCCCTGGGGAGGCAAGGATGCCTTTCACTCATGGCCACTTGGGTCGGAAACAATGAGCTGCAACTGGAAAGTGGTTTGTTGTGGACCCCGTGGGGAGGCAGGACCCTAACCCTGCCCCTTGGCCTGGGGGAGTCTTCTGACCTTGGGTCCATCCTGGGCCCATTCATAGGCCCTGAAGGCTGCACTCTTCCCTGAGCTTCATGGCCAGTGAAGTGTGGTGTTGGGGAAATCCTGTGGCATTCTGGGGTGTTTAGAACTTCCTGGAGTCATGAAGAATGGTTGGATGGTTGGACTCAGTAGCTGAGTTATCCAGAGCCCAAAATTGCTGAGTGTAACAGTGTATATCAGTGGCAAAATGAGTAGGAAGAGCTCAGGACTGGGGCTGGGGGTCAGGAGACCCAAGTTCAAGTCCTGGCTCTGCCACTGCTCTGAATGAGTCACCTCACCCTTGAGGGCAGAGAGTTCTCCACCTCTCTTTGACATGGTATAAAAGCCCCAACTTCCCTGAGAGGTGGTGAGGACTTGTCTTTAATGTGAACAGGCTTGAAGGGCTTTGGAAGGCAGGTGTTGCGACCGTCCCCGGGGCAGGTGTCGCATGTCTGGTTTTGTGTGCAAGTGGCAGTAATGTAGCATTAGCCATGTGGAGCCTCGCGTGACCTAGCATGACTAGGGCGTGTAACTGATGTCCCCAACACCTTTGTAGAAGCAGTCACTTTCTCTTCCTCATTCTGGTGTATGGCTCTGCTCTGGTTTGCTGGGGGCTTAGTCTGAGCTCCTTGCCAACAGTGTGAATGCTTCCCGCGCTCTCAGGAGGAAGCCGTACAAAGTTCACACCCTTACCACTTGCTGCTCTCCACTGGGACCCAGATTCCAGAGGCATCAGTGTGCTCATGTCACCCTACATACCATGCTCAGGCAACGCCTCCTACAAGGAGGGCAACCCTCACCCCATTCCTCACCATAAACCCCCATCCATCTTTCATGAGTCCATTCAGGTACCACTTCTGTCATGAAATCTTCTCTGAGGACTCAGCCCCCATATTGTATGCTCCTCAGACCTCCTCATAGTGTATAAAGCTGGGTGAGCCCTGTCTGGTTTGGGGTCAGATGTAGTAAACCTTTGACCACCCCCACTTGATTGATTGCAGTTACGTGGAGGCAGGGCCCACGCTGTGGGCTGTACTTTTAGCCCGTAACACCTCTCCGGGGTCTAGGCACATAGTAGTTGCTCAGGAATGGCAACAAGTTCTGGGCCCAAACAGAAGGCAAGACCGTGAGCAAAACTGAATAGCTTTTCCACTAGACGGCCCTCCCCCATCACCTCCAGAGGCCTCTAGCCTTGACTCACTCAGAAAACAGAGGGGAGAGAAGAAATCCCTTTATAAACAGGTGGGGATTGGTCAATCCCTCCTTGTCTAGTCCCCCATTAGGTAGAGATGGCTGAACTGGCAGAAGCCAGAGAAAGCCTAAGGATGGTGAACGCTCACTCTACCTCCCTTGTCCCTGCAGGTCACCGAAGTGAATTTGAACAACATGCTGTGTCCGGCCATCTCAGACCCATTCTACGGCCCCTGGTATCGCATCTGGGCCTCGGGACACCAGACTCTCATGACCATGACCCACGGGAAGCTGGTCATCCTGTTCTCATACATGGCTGGGCCCTTGTGTAAATATCTGCTGGATTTGCTCCGGCTTCCAGCCAAGAAAATAGACTGAAGGTGCTTATTTTTTTTTTTTTTTTTTCCTCCCTGAGGAAGCAAGTCGTGACTTGACTTGGAGAACACCCAGTTCTTGATGAAATCATGGGAGAGGGCAGTAGGATGTTTGGTGTATTTCTTTTTCCTCCTTTCTGTCCCTTTCTTCTACCACTCTTCCTTCCCCAGCTCTTCCCCCTACGATGTCTCCTTGAGCCTGGGGTGTAGTGCTGGGCGCTGGATTTTCCTCCTTCCCTTTGGCTCTCTCTCTGCTCCTAGTGGCCTTACATGGGGAGATTGCAGTGAGCGGCTCTTTCACTCTGCTTGTCGGTGCTTTAACAACAGCTGGTTGAGGAGAAAGGGAACAACAAGTAGTAGTTCTTTTGGCATCGAAGCAATGAGATTGGGTTGTGTTTCATTTCTCCACTGCCAGGGACCTCCAGGCTTATGCTGGCGTCCCATTTAGTCTCCAGCACAGCCCTTACCACGGGGGACTGAGGCCTTGTTTCTATACCAGCGGCAAGTCCAGAGCCAAGGGATTTCACAGCTCATGGTCAAGACAGAACCAGCTAGATTCTGGTCACTGGTGTCCCATGACTCAAAGTAAGCAGCCAACCAGCCACTCCCTCCAGGATGCTGCCTGGGGTGGGAGGTGAGAGCACCACCCAGCCCAAGGGCTAGATTCCATTGAGAGGGTTGGAGATCTATTGCAATGACAAATCCAAAGTGAAGAGGGTCAAGATATATACAGTACTAGGCCAGACCCTGTGTAAGTTCTGCCTGTGAGAGTTGAGAACTGATGCATATCCCAATCAGAAGTGAGCACAGAAAACTGTGATTTGAATCATACACTCTGTTTTAGGAAAATGTTGATAATAGATACCATTTTAATCTTGAGTGCCCCTTAAATGTGTTCCCTCTCCCTTTCCCTCTCCCCCCACCCCTCCCCCTCCCCCCTCCCTCCCTCTTTCCCTCTCTCAGGCAGCTTCAGGGAAGAATGAGCTGGAATTGGCTGGTTGGTTGGTTTTTGAGTTTGGAGAATCCTCGCATCAGGGCCCATTTCTGGAAGATTCTGTAGATCTGTTTCTTGGTTTTACAGGGAATGTCAGCATCCCGGGGTTGCGCAGCTATAGCTCTTGCCAGTGTTGTTTCCCTAGGGCCAGATTTCTTCAGTGTATCCACACTCAGTGCTGAATTGTTTAATGTGGGGGACATCACGTCCTCCTCATCCTGTCTACCCCCAAATCCCATGTCTAGGTTGAAAGGGGGCTGCCAAAGAATTAAGTCCTCATGGGTGGAGGTTCAGGTGCTCCACAAGGAGGAGCTTTTGTTGAAGGACTTCAGCTCAGTTATGCACGGACCTCAAGCAGGCAGGAAGTGGCTGGGCATTGCTGACTCCGCATTGACTCCCACTAGGAACAGATTTGCTTAAGAACAGAAAAGCTCATTTGGTGACTTTGTCTGATGAGCCTCCCTTCCCCTGTCCCACTCTAGGCAACACAGTTGACCTAGACCAGTTCCAGTATTTCCAGTTTGACCGTGTTTGACCTACACTGAGCTTCGGTGCCTCAGTGGTCATAATTTTAGCAAGTGGACCTATAGGAAGCAACCCTGGGAGGGACCGTCCTTCTGCAGAGGCCTGCGGGCATTGAGGCTATCAATCCCCAGGGCTTGGGGAGCAGGAGGGGAGGGCACCAAGTGCTCTTACTCTCCTGAGCTCCTTTTGATGCGTAAGCTTTGTTTTTGGCCCTCTTTGAAGGCAGGGCCAAACTTTTCTTAGTGCCTCACCTTAGGGTGGCCCTCCAGGGGAGGTGCTCCTTGAATGGCTGGATTGGCCCTGCCCACCGTCAAACTGCTACATGTAGGAATAGCTGATGAGGAAATACACAAGGCCTCAGTGCCCCTTGGCCTCTTTACAAAAGGAGAAGTTGGAAGGGGATTGTGGGAGGAGCCCCTGGGGGCCTGGTCTGTCCTCCACCAGAACTTGGAGTTGCTGCCAGCAGAGGATCTGTGCCTCAGCTGAAGACTAGCTCCGGAATGTCATAGGGGTGTGACTGTGTAGGCCTTCTCCTCCTCCTCGTTTCTGTGGCATGGCACAGGTTGCCTGGTTGCTCGAGCCTTCCCCATGTTGACATCCTCCACAAGCTTGCCTTTGCTCTGTCTACAGCTTAGTACCCCATTCTGGAGGGCACTTTCTGGTGCTTGGAAGGAGAGAAGAAAGCAAAAGCCACATGCCTGGCATGGCCAAGCCAGAGACAGATCCACCTGTCAGAGGAAGGAAGGAAGAAGTAAAGGGGGCATGCAGGGCTTTTGGGGGCCAGATTGGCTCAGAAACATGTAGGTCAAAAGAATAGAGGGGGCCCAGTCTATAGGCTTCACAAGGAGCCATGGCCTGTATTTGGGGCATTGGGGAGCATAAGGCATCTGAACTGGTCCAGATCTCACTCTTATCTTGGGCCAAGCCAACGTGGAGAGAAGCAACCCAACCAGACTCTTGGCAGCCTGCCTTACAGGGTAGCCCGCCTTACAGGGTAGCCCTCCTTATAGGGTAGCCCTCATATCTGCCCTATGCCGGCCCTCTACTGCCCCAGCTTTGGTACAGGAGTGAGGGAGAAGCTGGAGCTTGCACACCCAGTGGCCAGTGGGGCTGTCTTCCCAGCTCCTCCTCAGGGCTTTCCTGTCAGTGCCAAGCCAGTTCCCCAGCCAGGTTTCCGTGTGCCATTTGCCAGCGTGTGGGAGCTCTGCGCGTGTGTGAGGGTGTTTGTAGAAGAGGGCAGTTTCCTTTCAAATGGCCTTAGGAAGGGAAAAGAGTACTCCCTCCAGCCCCTAGGTAGCCTTGGCCAGGGATGTGGGCCAAGAACAGTCTGTGGAGCTGGCCAACTTGTGGCATCCACTCCAAATAGCAGAGACCCAGTCACGCCTGCTTCTGGTCCTCCCTGCCCTCAGTATTTGGTTTTGTACACCAAAGATGATCTGGCCCATCTTCCTCCCAGAGGCACAACAGTAACATGTTCCTCTGCCAGCCTGTGAAGGCATGCAGGGTTCTGAAGCCACAGACTCAGTCTCCCCAAGTCAGCAATCTCTTTTTCTCTCTCTCCTCAAACTTCATCGCATTCATAGAAGCTGCTTGCAGGGTCGCCGGGCTAACCAGGGTGATCGGCGAACTTTACCGTACAGTACCTCAGTCTAGCTGTCAGATCATCCCTTTTGCTGTAGCCTCTGTTGAGGTTTTTATATTTGTGATCATTGGTAATTCAGTGTCCTATGAAGTGGGCACAGCTCCCCACAGAGAGCAAGTTGTCAGCAGGTCTCTGTGCACCGGTATTGGGGCAGGGCAGTGCCCTGGGGGTAAGCTGGGTGGCTCAGGGAGTGGCAGAAGGGCCATTTTTCCTGCCTCCCTCTGCCAAAAAGACTTCCTTGGATTTGTAGATGTTGACCCAGAGTCATCTGTCCCCTCCTGAAGAGGATTTTCTTACTGGTTTCTACTGAAGGGGAGGTAGGGGAGGAGGAAAAAAGGACCATGTGTGATGCTGTTAGACAAGACACTGACGCTGATTATGGAGGGTCTCCTGCAGGTCCTTGTGGGCTCCTTGGCAAGGCCCCAGGCTGGGAAGGAGCTCCCCCCACTGCCCATCCTGCCCGCTTTGTGGTGGGTAGAGTCAGTGACAGGGAGGCAGCCCTCCTTTTGTGTATATAGAGTGAGCTGATTTGGGCTCAGGAAAACCTAGTCGCTTGTTGCTCTCGTCTGTGACATTTTTGTACACTGGTTTGCTACTCATGGCAAGAAACAGACAAAGCCCCATGAAAAATAAAACAAAACAAAAGTCATTTCAAACAAAGCTGTTGTTTTGAAAACTCTTGCTTTCTTTTGGTGTCCATTTTGTGTTCTATTTTAAAGAATCTTTCATTTATATTGGTGTTATTGTAGTGAAGAGAATGTGATAGGCTGATCTGTAATGGTTTCTGTCAGGAGCTTAGCAAATGCCTCTGCCCCTCTTCCCCTACCCCTGTCCTTCCTCAGTTCCCAGCTGGGATTGCTATGCACTGGGCAGACCCGTCACTGTCTCCCCTGAACCCCCACACAGTGGCTTCCCTTAGAACCAGTCTTTGTACTCTCCCTAAACAGCAGCAGGCTTAGGATTTTTGTCAGGCTGGTTCTTGCGTGCTCTGTGCCCCCACCAGTTTGCTCACCTCTTGGGGCATTTTGTAATGTGTTTTCTCTGTCTTGTAAAACCTTTTGATTGTACCGAAATGGTATCTGCAGTCGCCTTTGGAAATAAATGGTCATTAATTTGTGTACTTAGCATTCTGAATTTTAGTCTCAGGTGTTTCTGTTGTTGAAGATCCTTGAATGAAAAGGAACCCTCACCATGGGGCTTACTGTTATAATGTTTCTTCATTTACTGTTATTAAAAGATTTATGAGAACCCAGGAGTCCTGGCCTTGCTTCCCAGAACCCTCTCAGAAGGCCCTCTGCTTTGAAAAATAGACAAAAGGGGCCTCTGGCCCTCCGTACTGTGGAAGACCCTCAAAGGACAGCTGGGCTTTCTCAGCACACCTTTGTCCTGGGAGCTGTGTGGCTGGTTGCCCTTGAATTCCCACACATTGCCTACTTCTGCCAGGGACCCAGCAGGCCATTTGCTCTTAGCAGAGGGCTTGTCTGCCGGGCACGTTTGCTGGGCTCTCTGGTACCCAAAGTGCACTGGGCTAGGCTGGAGGACTGAGCTGGAGAAGGCAAACACATTCAGGCCCACTCAACCTAGATTTCCTGAGGGCCAGCTCTGCACCAGCACTTCTCAGCACAGGCCTGCACCCAGCATGGGTCGGACCATGAACAAGATAGCCTTACCCTTTGGAAGCAGACCTGCTTTTCCAAGGCTACCTGCTGAGCAGCCCATGATGACTGTGATTGGCCCTTTTTACACAGGACAGAGGCCCTGTTCAGGCTTTCACCTGGGCTGCTGTTTCTAGAGAGGAGAGGTAGCCAGATAGGGAGGGGTAGCAGAACTGAAAGGCACAGGAAGAAAGGGGGCCAGATATGGCGAAGGGGAAGGGCGGAAAGAGGCTGGTGGGGAGGAGGTGAGGAGAGTTGGTTCGTGTCCTTCCCCCATGTGTTCTTTTTCAGGAAGAGAGCTGAAAAAGACAATGACCTAGGCCATTGCCATCCCTACCCTGGGCAGTCTTTGTACAGCTAGCCAGACCTGGCAGCCAGTGCAGGTGGATCTCCTCATTTGCCAGTGTTTGGGCACCCAGGCTATGAATGAGGCAGGGTCTTGCAATTGTGGACTAGAAGATTAGCAGCCTAGAAAAGTCACTTATCTTGCTGCCTCAGGTTCTTAATCAGCAAAGTAGTAGCTCCAAGTGCACACCAGGCATGGAGCTAAATCCCTCCCATTACCTCTTAGAATCCCCATCAAAGTACAATTAGCTGACTGGCAATGCTGTCCTTGTACGGTAGGGAGAAAGTGAGAACATGGAGGTTTAGTCATAAATGGAGGAGCTGGAATTGGAAACTAGTTTTGTTAGACCCCAAAGCTCACATGCTCTCCACTCTCCACCAGCTTCCACTGCCTTTCCAGTGTGCTGGCACTGCTGGGTAGACCCTTGCCCAGGGACCCCCGGTCCTTATAGAAGTGGAAAGAGAGCCGGGCAGTGGTGTGGAAGATGAGAGAGAAAGGGGAGGCCCACGAGTGTAGAAAGCAGAGGAATCAAGGCCTGTCAGCAGCAGCCTCAAAGCAGACCTGAAAGGCACAGGAAGAAAGGGGGCCAGGTGAAGGGGAAGGATGGAAAGAGGCTGCGGAGAGGAGGTGAGGAGAGTTGGTTTGTGTCCTTTCCCCATGGGTTCCTTTTTAGGAAGAGAGCTAAGAAAGACAATGACATAGGCCATTGCCATCCCTACCCTGGGCAGTGCATCTGCCCCTACCACCATGTCCATCCCCACCCTAGTCTGTATTCCCTCCTGCAGGCAACAGTCTTTTCCAGTGCAGATCTGCATCACTTCCCTGGGCCACTGGCTCTAGAATATAAAGCCCAGGCTCTTTCATGTAGCATACAAGCCCTGGGCTTTGTAAGCATCTTCAACTACATCTCCTCCACCCCACACTCCCAAAAGAAGCATGCAGAGAAACACTTCACTCCAGCGGGATTGTACTCCCCTTTGGCATGCCACGCCATTTCCCAGGTCCTTGCCATTTGTTTCCTTTGTGCTGTTTTCTCAGCTTCCCACTCTCCCGTTTCATCCTAAGGCCTCCACTCAAAGGTTAGCTCCTCTCTGCAGTCTTCCCTGAGCCCCAGGCTACGTTAGGTGCCAGTCCACTTTGCTCCTACAGCACCTGGTACTAACTCTGGCCATCATTTGCCTCCCTCTTACGTGATTCATTACTGGTCTCTCTCCCTCTGTAGACATTAAGCTCCTTGAGGGCCAGGTGGGGTCTGATTCATCCTCCAGCCCCTGGCACAGGACCCATTCCATGAAAAGTGCTCCGTGAACAAGGATCTTACACCTGAGTGCTAAAATATGGTAGGAGGCACCACTGTTCTCTGATGGAGAACCCTAGGCTACATAAGCCATGCCCATCCTATGAATTCTCCTGGATGGGGCTGGGATGCCTTTGTTTGCCCAGGCACCTCAAGCTTCTTGCTGAGGGGCCCCATCCTGTTTCTCTGCAGGGCTCTATATAGTTGGTGTCCTGGATAAGGAGGCAGTATTGTGAGGGAAAAGCACTAAGACCAACAGCAACTGTTCACCTGACTCTTTCCTGGACCTCTGGGCAAGGTGTCCAACTGCTTTTCCATATCCTTTATAGCTCTTCATCACCACCAGGGTCACCCCTTCCTTCCCTGGAGGCACACAGAATTGGCGTCTGCATGGCAAAAGCCCCACCAGCCCATGGAATGTGTCATCCACCCCGCTGAGGGGTAGGGAGCAGCTTGAGATGGTTACAACCTGATCCCCCAATGAGCTTTTCCCTTGTCCTGGTTTGCCAGTGCCAGTGGAGGAACAGAAATACACAGATGTCAGCCTGACAAATGCAATGGTTTAATCAAAGGATGTGTGGTTTGCTAACATTGGCAACAGGCAAGGCCAATGTAGTCGAAAGTCAAGGACTCTGTTACTGCCTGAACCCGCCCTCCCCACAGTCAGCACTCTGCCTCGCATCTGAATTGCACACCTGGGATGTCTGAGCTGCTGGGCAAAGGGGTTTAAGAACCAGGGAGGCAGTAGGGAGAGGCTTCTCCTGTGGCTAATGGATGCCCTCCACAGCTGACTTCCTAACTTTCAATAACTCCTGCATACCAGCCAGCCGGTAATCTCTGCATTTCACACTGAGGCAGGTCTTTGCAGTGGGGGTGGATGCTTCCTTGACACATCTGTGCTAGGAAACAGGGCCAGTAGCATGAGTCACAGAGCTGTTCTCCTGTCCAACAACCTATTCTCAGCCCCATCACTGCTCCAGCCAGCAGGCCTCTCTGCTCCCTTCCACACTTCCCTTCTCCATCCAAGGGGCTTGCCCAGGTGATGCCAACCTGCCACTGTTGTCCCTTCTCTATACTCAGGAGGCTCATGCTTTTTAGTATTGCATTTTTAGAAAGACCTTGGGCTCTCTAGTATTCTGTCCCCTGAGAACAGAGGGATCTTCCTGTGCATTCCAAGACATACACTCAGATTTCTAGCATGTCGGCGCTAACAAGATACCTCTAGTACAGTGGACTGTCGATTTTGTTGCTCATTAATCCCCTGGGGAGCTTTAAAAATCTCAGTCCCCAGGCCTCACCTAAGCTCATAATTCAAAGCAAACTTCTTTTGCTTTCAAGTTTCCAGGCCGGTTCTGAGTCATCTCTTTGACCTGACCATCTATAGCAGTGCCTTTTTAAAAAAGGAAATATTTAAGATATACCAAAAGGTATGAAGAATAATACCTAAATTCAGCTTAAAAAAGAACATTACCAATACAGTTGAAGCCCCCTTGCTCCAGAGGTGTACAGATTCTTCCTCAGCACCTCAGGGATGCTGGAGAGGTGCCTCAGAAGCCACCTCAGGCAGCGGGGGATGCATCGGAGTAGAGTGGGTGGTGCTCTGGCCTTTCCCCTGGCTTCACCCAGAACAACTCCAATTTTATTCTGTTTTGTATATTGAGGTTTTGGAAATAACTTTGTTGGGAAAAGGAGTTAAAAGTTACTTATTTACAACCTCAGTAGTTATGTCTCTATCCTTTCCCAAAATAATAGTTGTTGTCCTGTAGTAGTCAAACCAGCATTGTAGCAGGACTGAGCAGGCAGGGCCTGCTCTCCCAGTTCTTCCCTTTCAGGTCCCGAGTGCCCTTGGCAAAGTCATACCTTTCCTGAACTCCATTTGTAAAATAGTAGTAAATATCCTTGTCTAGCTTACCCCACAGGACATCTATGAGGAATCCAGTGAGACCAGTGGGTGTGAGAGGGCTCTATAAAGTTCTGTCCAGTGGAAGGGGTTCCTATTTCCAGACAGTTTGGTTACTATGCTTGTTCCCAGAGCACAGAGGTTAGCTGGGGTTTTGACTGCACTCATACCCACTCTGCCTTAATGTGCCCTGTGTGGTTGCGGTCTGTGGTGTGTATGTGAGTGGGTGTTTGTGTGTAGGACAGGTGATACCTCAGTTTATTTCATGGACTCTAAGACGCATTTTTTTCACATTTTAACATCACTAAAATTGGAATGCATCTTAAAATCAGTGGCATGACAGTTTAATCAGCACCTTTTTTTTTTCAGCAGTATATAAAATAACAGACATCTTATAATCTAAGGCATATTAGAGTCAATGAAATACTGTAATTGTTAACTTAGATTCCTCTTCCTCTTCTCCCATGAAAGTCATCTTCTTGCTAGAGAAAACCCTTTTGGAAAAATATACAGACTTTTAGCATACAGCCTCATTCTAACACTCCTCTTTTTCTTCCCTGCCAGCATCCACCCAGGCCAGGCAAGCCTTCTGCTTCTTGACCAGAAGGGGACCCACTTTGTTGAGCTCTCTCTTGGGACAGATGGTTTGTGGGACATGAGAGGGAAGAGGCAGAGTATACCTGCATAAGGGAGCCCACCGTGCCAAATGACAGGGAAGGAGTCAGACAAGCTAGGCCACCCAGCCCCAATAGCTCTGGTTTCTTTCTTTCCCCAACAGCAGCCTGGCCAGACAACTCAGCCTGCTTCCCTGGGGAACTCCTAGGGCTAGTCATTGCCAGAGGTGAGGTGAGCTGGCAGAAGTAGGGGTGGGGGTGTGAAGCCCAATGTGTCCTGAACTCCCTGGGTTGATGTGAGTGGCTGTCTGGCCCATGCAGAAGAACACAATGATTTCCCTACCTCCTCCAACAAGGTGGAAGAAGAGTCAGGTAGTAAGCCTTTCAAGGAAAAGCAGCACTTTGTCCTAGGGCACCCTGAGCCATGGGCATTTCACTGCAGTTAGGAATTGCCACCAACATCCCCTCAGTCCTGGCAGTCACTCAAATTAAGCTCTGCCCTTGTAACCTTTAGGCCAACCTCTTCCAGAAGGGAAAAGGAGTGTCTGCATAGTGAGATCTAGGGATACTTGGTCACAGGAAGCCGCTTTTGGACATTTCTCCCCCAGAGAGCTTAGCAAGACATGATCAGCCTGGATTACAGCTGCCCTCACGTAACTGGGTTAAAGTGTTGGCCTACTTAGGCCCCTCCTGCAGTGGCTTCCTTCAAAGCTGATGAGGCCGATTAGGGGGCTATTTCTGAGATCTAGTCGTGTACCCAGAAGCCTGAGGGCGGTCCTCCCCTGACTAGAAAGACAATGACTAAGGCTGGACAGCCAAGGGCAGAGTCAGATTTGCCCATAGGAGAGCATTGCCGTCAGAACTCATGTATGCTTGTAAAAGAACCAAATAATATCAAGGCTAAGTCCCTGGATTTTGAACTTCAAAAACCAAACCAACCAATCAGTTTTCAGGGATAGGCCTAGTCCTACACCTTTGCCATCTTCAGAGCTAAAGAGAGATAGCAGATCGTCAAAATAAAATCTTCAATTATAGTTGTAGTCACTAGCCGCCACTCAGTAGGTTCTGTGCATTTGAGATATTGTTAACTAACCTCTGAGCCTCAGTTTGCTCATCTACAAAATGGCAATAATGATAGCATCTACCTCATAGGCTATTGTGAGGATTGAATAGAAAAGGCACATAAGGCACTTGGCACAGTACCTGGCAGCACATTTGTTAGATACCACCACTACCATCACCACAACCATTACCACCACCATTGTCACCATCATCATCCTCATCAAGACAACAGTGAATGGGAAAAAGCTCAGTCTCTGGAGCCTGACAAACTTGTTTTGAATCCTGGCTTTGCCACTTCACAGCTACGTGGCCTCAGATAAGTGACAACTTCTTTGAACTTGATTCTTATTCTGTAAAATGGGAAACTCATAAGGCTATTGAAAAGTGTATAACATGGTTCTTCACAGTAAGCACTCAATAAATGTTAGCTATTATGATTATTAAAAAGGAGTGATCAAGGTCAGTGGTTGCCTGGTGTTAGGAGGATACAGAGATGAATGGGCTAAGCACAGAGGATTTCTAGGGCAATGAGACTACTATTCTGTGTAATACTATAATGGTGGATACATTTCATTATATATTTGTCAAAACTCATAGAATATACAATACCAAAAGTGAACCCTAATGTAAACTTTGGACTTTGGATGATAATGATGTATCAGTGTAGGTTCATCAGTTGTAACAAATGTGCCACTCTGATACAGGATGTTGATAGTGGGGTAGGCTGTGCGTGTGATGGGTGTATAGGAAATATGGGGGAACTGTCTATACATTTTGCTCAATTTTGCTGTGAACCTAAAACTTCTCTGAAAAATAAAGTATATTTAAAATGAAAAGGAAAAAAATGGGAGTGATCATACTAGATTGTTATAAACTTAGGATGTTAGCTATAATCCCCATGATAACCACTAAGAAAATAACTAAAATAGAGAGAAGAGGAAATGAAGTGGGAATCAAAGTGGATATTACCAAAAAAAAATACATCAAACACGAAAGAAGGCAGTATAGGAGGAACTGAGGAACAAAAAAAGATATACAGCACGATGGCACAAGTCCTTTATTATCAGTAATCACTTTGAATGTAAATGGATTAAGCTCACCAATTAAAAGACAGACATTGGCAGAATGGATTAAAAAACAACATGATCCAATTATATGCTACTGACAAGACACTCAGTTTAGACCCAAAGATACAGGTTGAAAGTGAAAGGATTAAAATAGATATTCTATCCAAATAGTAACCACAAGAGAGCTGAGATGGTTACACTAATATTAGACAAAATAGAGTTTAAGTAAAAAATTGTCATAAAAATGAAGAAGGAAATTTTTACTGATAAAGGGTTAATTCATAAAGAAGATATAACAATGATAAACAAGTATGCACCAAACAACAGAGCTCCAAAATATATGAAGTGAACACTGAGGGAATTAAAAACAAATAGTAGACAGTTCTACAATAATATTTGGAGACCTCTGTATGCCACATTAAATAATGGATAGAACAACTAGACAGAAGATCAGTAAGGAAATAGTGTTCAACAACACTGTAAACCAATTAGATCCAATAAACATACAGAACACTATACCCCACAACAGCACAATACACATTCTTCTCAAGTGTACATGGGATATTCTCCAGGTTAGAGCATATATTAGGCCATAAAACAATTATTTTAAAACATTTTAAAATGCTGGAATTATACAAAGTATGTTTGATCAAATGGAACAAAGCTAGAAATCAATAATGAGAAAAACTGGAGATTTTGCAAATGTGTGGAAATTAAGAACATACTCTTAAAGAACCAATGAGTGTGAAAGAAGAAATCACTAGGGGAATTAGAAAATGCTTTTAGATGAATGAGAATGAAAATACAACATACAACAACTTATGGGATACAGTGAATGCAGTGCCCAGGGGGAAATTTATAGCTGTAAACACCTACATTAAAAAAGAAGAAAGATCTGAAACCAGTACTCTAACTTTACACCTTAAGGGACTAGAAAAAGAAAAGCAAACGAAACCTAAAGCCAGCAGAGGAAATGAAATAATAAAGATTAGAGCAGAGATAAATGAAATAATAGAAGAAAAAGAGTCAATGAAACCAATAGTTGGTTGTTTGAAAGGATAACAAACCACGGCCAAGTGGGATTTATTCCAGGAACTTAAGGGTGGTTTGATGTCAGAAAATCAACCAATGTAGTACACCGCAGTAATAGAACAAAGTAGGGGGTGGGGTGGGAACACGATCATCTCAATATATGCAGAAAAACCATTTGACAAAAGTTAATACCCTTTCATAATAAAACACTCAGCAAACTAGGAGTAGAAGGCAAATGCCTTAACATGATAAAGGGGCGTTTATGAAAAACCCACAACTAACATCATACCTAATAGACAAAGACTGAAAGCTTTTCTCCTAAGATCAGGAACAAGACCAGGATGTTTATGTTTATCTCTGCTATTCAACATAGTATTGAAAGTCCTAGCCAGAGCAGTTAAGCAAGAGAAAGAAACAAAAGGCATCCAAATTGGAAAGGAAGAGGTAAAACTATCTCTATTTGCAGATAATATGACTATATTCCCATAGAATACACACACCAACAACTACTAGAGCCAGTAAATGAGTTCAGCAAAATTGTAGCATATAAGATCAACACACAAAATCAGTTATGTTTCTAAATGCCAGTAATAAACAGTCTGAAAATAAAATGAAAAAAAAGCAATCTCCTTTATAATAGCATCCAAAATAACAAAATACCTAGTAATAAATTTAACCAAGGAGGTAAATGACTTGTACATTGAAAACTAGAAAATATTGCTGGAAGAAATTTTAAAATGTCTAAATAAATGGAAAGGCATCCTGTTTTCATGTATTAGAAAAAATATCCAAATGGCAATAGTCTCCAAAGCCATCTACAGTTTCAGTGCAATCCCTATCAAAATTCCAATGGCCTTTTTTTTTTTTTTTGCAACAATGGAAAAGCCAATCTTCAAAATCATAAGGAAACTCAAGGGGCCTTGGACAGCCAAAACAGTATTGAAAAAGAAAAACAAAGTAGGATTACACTTCCTGATCTCAAAACTCACTGCAAAGCTACAGTAATCAAAACAGTGTGGTACTGGCATAAAGGTGGACATATAGAGCAATGGAATAAGATTGAGAAATAAACGCAGACCTCTATGGTCAACTGATTTTCAACAAGGATTCCAAGAACATTCAATGGGGGAAAGAATAGTATTAACAAATAGTGTTGAGACAATTGGATAACCACATGCAAAAGAATGAAGTTGGACTGCTACCTCACTACACATACAAAATAGCTCAAAGTAAGTCAAAGACCTAAATATAAGGAATAAAACTATACAACTAATAGAAGAAAACATAGAAGTAAATCTTCATGATCTCAGATTTGGCAGTGGATTCTTAGATTTGACACCAAAAACATCAGCAACAATAGAAGAAAATAGATAAATTGGGCTTCATAAACATGAAAAACTTTTGTCCGTCAAAGTATATTATCAAGAATATGAAAGACAAACTACATACAGAGTGAGAGAAAATATTTGCAAATCATATATCTGATAATGGTTTAATATCCTGAATATATGAAGAACTCTTACAACTCAACAATAAAAAGTGAAACAGTCGGCCAGGCGTGGTGGCTCACACCTGTAATCCCAGCACTTTGGGAGGCCTAGGCGGGCGGATCATGAGGTCAAGAGATCAAGACCATCCTGGCCAACATGGTGAGAAACCCTGTCTCTACTAAAAATACAAAAATTAGTTGGGCATGGTGGCATGTGCCTGTAGTCCCAGCTACTCGGGAGGCTGAGGCCGGAGAATTGCTCAAACCCGGGAGATGATGGTGGTTGCAGTGAGACGAGATCATGCCACTGCACTCCAGCCTGGAGACAGAGTGAGACTCCGTTTCAAAAAATAATAATAAAAGTCAAACAGTCTGATTAAAAACTGGGCAAAGTACTAGAATAGACATTTTTCCAAAGAAAATATACAAATAGCCAATAAGCACATGAAAAAGTGTTCAATATCAATGATCTTTAAGGAAATACAAATCAAAACCATAATGAGATGCCACTTCACATCCACTAAGATGGCTTTAATCAAAAAAAGAAAAGTAATGATGGTGAGGATGAGAAATAGGAACCCATATACCTTGCTACTGGGAACATAAAATGGTACAGCCACTTTGGAAAATGGTTTGGCGGTTCCTCAAAAAGTTAAAGGTAGACTGGGTGCGGTGGCTCATGCCTGTAATCTCAGCACTTTGGGAGGCTGAGGCAGGTGGATCACTTGAGGTCAGGAGTTCAAGACCAGCCTGACCAACATGGTAAAACCTCATTTCTACTAAAAATACAAAATTAGCTGGGCGTGGTGGCGGGTGCCTGTAATCCCATCTACTCAGGAGGCTGAGGCAGGAGAATCACTTGAACCCAGGAAGCGGAGGTTGCAGTGAGCCGAGATCGTGCCATTGCACTCCAGCCTGGGCAACAAGAGTGAAACTCCGTCTCAAATAAGTAAATAAATAAATAAAAAGTTAAGGATAGAATAACCACATGACTCAGTAATTCTCCACTCCTAAGCATATATCCAAGTGAAATGAAAACATATGTTCACACAGAAATTTGTACACAAATGTTTATATAGCATTGGTCCTAAGAGCCAAAAGGTGGAAGCAATCCAAATATCCATTATGATGGATAAACAAACTGTGTTACATGATACAATGAAATATTATTCAGCCATAAAAAGGAACAAAGTACTAAAACTTGGTACAACTTGGATAAACCTTGAAAACATACTCAATGAAAGAAGCCACAAAAGATCACATATTATATGAGTCCATTAATATGATACATCCAGAATGGGTAAATTCAGAGAGATGGAAGGAAGATTAGAGGTTACTTAGGGGTTGGGGGTGGGACTTGGCGAGTGACTTCTCATAATGGGTGTGGGGTGTTTTTATGGAGTGATGAAAAAGTTTTAAAGCTAGAGAGAGCCAGGGGTTGCACAACATTGTGAATTCACTAACTACCGAAGTGTGCATTTTAAAATGGTTAATTGTATGTTATATGAATTTTCCTATAAAAATGTCCAAAAATGGAGGGAGGTTGAAAATAAAGGTGTTTCTTTTTCACTTTCAAGTGCTTTGTGCACCCTGCTTGCAGGACCCACTGTGTAACATTCCCTAGAGCAAAGGATGTTACCTGCACTTTCCCAGCCTACTGCTGACTATTTATTAGCAATGTCTATTTGACCTTCTCCAAGGCTGCAGGGCCAGTTAGACCCATCTACCCAACAGAAACAATCCCATCCTATTTGGATCCAACAACTGGATTAACCCCATGTTTCCCTTTTAAGCCCCATCATTCATGAGTACCACAGACCGCAAGATATGCTAGGCCAGATAAACAAGAACCAATTCACCAAGGAGCATGACTTCATGTACACAGGTCACTATGGCTACCCACATCTGCCCCGACCACAATTCTGGGAAAGAGGCCATTGCTGAGGCATATGCCAGCAGGGTGGCAATGTCTTCATGCAGAGTTCCTGAAATTCATTTGGATGTCTGAAGTAGAGAAAGCTTAGGGAAATGTTTGCATTACTCACACCAGCACTGTCCCTCAAAAAGATGGGGGTTTCCCACTCTGTCCAGTCCAAGACACCCTTTCCATTCTGCTAGGATATGTGGGAGTGGGGAATATGATTGTTCCATCCAGCCATTTGGCCAGCCCCCATCTCCTATGCTGATACACAGAAACCCACTTATACATGTTGACCCATATGGTAACCTTGGGTCATTCCAAAATACCATTTAGATGGAAAGTGACTATAGCAGCTCTTAGTTTCAATATCTGCCTGATGTTTGGAAACTCTCAGCAGCTTCCTGTCAGTTAAAATGTGATTTAAACATTCTATTGTATACAAGTTGCGCTTCCTGCTTTACAAGAGCCCACATTTAATACTGCCTTCCTGTCCTTTATGCATAGCTAGTGATTCTGAAAGTTACTCCGATTTTCCTTTCCATGTGGTTTACTCTTACTATTCTTTCCTTCTGCCTCATGAATGGATTTTTTTCTCTGTGGGGTAATTTTTCAACCAGTAAACATACTATAAACTGTCTTCTCCTCTTCAGGCCTCAAGATAGCCTCTTAGAGTCCTAGCCTCTCTCTGTCTCTTCTTATCGCCTCATCATAGGAAGGGCCCAATGCCTCTGAGAGGGCAGCTTCACAGTAAAGAACACAACTCGCCATTCTGTGTGTCCAAACCTATTTCTTATACAAGCACATCACTTCTCTTCCAGCCACCTTGCATATTCCTGCTAAGGAGCAAGAGAGCCACATTATGGGAACAGAAAGTCTCCTCCACTCAAGAAATTATGATCATGTCCAGTATGGGGTGGCTTCTGGTGCTGACATATTGGAGTGCAAAGAAATATAATTTCTCAACAGGGGCAGTTACAACTATGTTCTAATGCCACTGAGGTGGAAGCTATTTAGTGAAACCCTATAAAACCCTAATGTTACCTGGGCCCCAGTCTGAAGGACTTTACCTAACTAGACCAAACTCATATGCTCCTTACAACTCTTAGCCCAGAGTGGACTGTTTGTTAATTTATCTTACAAAATTATACTATATTCATTCTGTAACCAAGCAAGGTGCCATGCCTCTGGAGGGACAGGCAATAAATATTGATGGATCATGTTGAGCCTGACATTTGGGAGGAAAAGGCCAAAAAAAAAAAAAAAAAAAGCTGTCATTTCATCAAATGATGGCTTCCCAAAAGCTCTCAAAATAACTGGGCATGTTGAGGCTCCAGCAGTGGTTTTGATTGTCCTGTGGGATCCTGGGTTTCTGTCGGAACAGCCCCAAGTTTCCATAAACTTTTTTTTTTTTTTTTGAGATGATGAAGTCTTGCTCTGTCGCCCAGGCTGGAGTGTAGTAGCTCAATCTCAGCTCACTGCAACCTCTGCCTCCTGGGTTCAAGCGATTCTCCTGCCTCGGCCTCCTGAGTAGCTGGGATTATAGGCGTGCGCCACCATGCCTAATTTTTGTATTTTTAGTAGAGACAGGGTTTCGCCATGTTGGCCACGTTGGTCTCGAACTCCTGACCTCAGGTGATTTGCCTGCCTGGGCCTCCCAAAGTGCTGGGATTATAGGCGTGAGCCACTGTGCCCGGCCCTCTATGAACATTTAATTCAAAAAATACGTGTGTGTTGAAATACATAATATTTTGAAACTGTAATAATAAAAACAGAAACAAAAAACACTTAACAAACACCTGGTAAGTTATATACAGAATGGCAACTGAAGACCACCAGTGGGTTAGCAGAAGCCATCAGGTTACTTACTTGTCTTCAAACCTCAGGAGTTTTATGCTTCTCCTGCCCGAACTTCTTGTAAGCTTCAGATAGCTGTGGACTGTGCTGGGTTTTTACACTTTAGACCTATATGTACACACTTTCATAAAATTAAACAATCTGATCTCCGTGCAAATCAGGACCTTCTTGTTGTTGTAGAGGTAAAACATAGAAATAGACCGCTGAGACTATTCATTCAACCCAGTTGCAACATTTTATAGTTATCAAAACAACCTCGTTCTCCTTAATAAGTAGCTTGTATACATTTGTGCTTAATAGCGATGAAATAGTTCTTTCAATCTGATTTTTAACATAACGAGGTGCCAACTAAGATTCTGAGTAAAAAACAAAGAGCTTCTCCCACCATGGAGGGAGACTAAAGGGGGAACAAATTACCTGCCCCTTGTGACTTGGATGTGTCCTTTTAGAATGGGAGCATGAGCTCAAAGATGCCATGGCAGTTGGTGAGCACGGAGGCATGTAATTCAGCCACTGCCCAGCTGTGTGCTGCAGACAGCGAGCATACTCTACATCTCACCTCTGTCAAATTAAGTAATCATCTGTCATGATGGAAAGCTGTAAGTGCAGGTCAGTGTTGGTTTACGTATAGCTGCACCCTCCACCGGCTCTCTGGGTGGGTCCATTTAAACAATTTGAGATATATATAGTCAGTACCTTCCAAACATAATACATTAAGAGGTAATTTTTAATTTTTTAATTGATACAAAATTGTACATATTTATAAGCGACACAGTGATGTTTCAGTACATGCAATGTATAGTGGTCAAATTAGGCTAATTAGCATATGTGTCACTGCAGACATTTATCATTTCTTTATGTTGGGAACATTCAAAATCCTGTCTTCTAGTTATACAAAGATATATCTTAAATTCATAACTATAGACACCCTACAGTGCTATAGAACACCAGAACTTATTCCTCCAGTCTAGTTGTATTTTTCTATCCTTTAACCCAGTGGTCCCCAACCTTTTTGGCACCAGGGACCGGTTTCATGGAAGACAGTTTTTCCACGGATGGGGCGGGTGGCAGTAGATTCTCATAAGCAGCACACAACCTAGATCCCTCACATGTGCAGTTCACAATAGGATTCATGCTCCTATGAGAATCTAGTCCCACCACTGATCTGACACGAGGTGGAGCTCAGGCGGTAATGCTTGCTTGCCCACTGCTCACTTCCTGCTGTGCAACCCCGTTCCTAACAGGCCACGGACCAGTTCTGGTCCACGGCCCGGGGGTTGGGGATCCCTACTTTAACCAACCTCTCCCTTTTCACTCTCCCAACCCTTCCCAGCTTCTAGTAACCACTATTCTACTCTCCACTTCTATGAGATCAACTTCTTTAGCTCGCACATGAGTGAGAACATATGGTATTTACCTTCCTGTGTCTGGCTTATTTAACATAATGTCCTCCAAGCTGATCCACGTTGCTGCAAATGACAGGATTTCAATCTTATTTATGGCTGAATAATATCCCATTATATATACAGCAATTTTTATTAAGGGGTCATTTCTAAACAAGGTTGTAACCAAGCGCTTGGGGTGAGGATGTAGATTGGCTTCAGAACAGTGCTTGAGACCTAATGTGATTCCCTCCAATTCTTGAAAGAGTTCTTCCAACAAGTTTGAAGTTTGAACACGAGCTTGTCCCATGGGGCTACAGGTGTCAAGGCAGGCCTTTTAATGCAGTGGCCAAAAATAGTATATCCAGGGCTTTCCTCACTTGCATCCTCCCATTCATTTCTTCCTCCTGTAGGTGAAAAGCTTGAGCATACAGATGGGAAGCTATGAGAGCTTACCCAACCCAAACCCATACTTATCTTGGCTTATGTGGTTGAAGCTGCAGGAAGTGGGAGAAGCCATTCTCTGGATGGGCAGTCATTCACTGGCTCTCCTGGCTGGCAGCTCTGAATCCCGGTGTGACTTCTCCACCGCAGACTTCTCCTTACCTCACACTGATAGGACCCCTTAGATATGGTAGTATTTCCCAGCAACACAGGGGCACTGCTTCATCCTACACACCCATACTTGCCCTCGGAAGCAGTAAAGCTATTTACACAGTGTCCAGTGGGGCATGAAATCTAAAGTGGGAATGCTGAAACTCTGGGAAGAATTTAGGTAGGTGGAGTGTGATTACTGAAGTTGAAATTTGTCCAGACCAGAGTTAACCACTAATGCTGTAAAAAAGAATGCTGTGGGCTCATTAAACTACTTCATTCTACCTGAACCTATTAATATGGTCGAAATCATTGAAAAATCTTCTGTCCCATTAAACATGAATGATGAAAATAGGTAAAACCTGAGCAGATGGCTGCCTTTATGGAGCACTGGTTAAAACCACAATAGTCCTCTAGGATCTAAGAACACTTTTTAGCCACTGTGATTGACATAAGCACGTGTCATAAAATTTACATGGTTACCAGGGCTTTGGGGCAATGTAACAGAAATCGTCCTGGATATATTCAACTAGCAGCTAATCTTGAAATGTGCGTGAGACAGCAAATGTTTTAGAAAGAGCCAGAGGTATTTCCATACACAAGTACAATGTCCTTGGTAGCCTTTCCATAGAGAAAGGGATAAGGCAACAGTAGTCAGAGGCAGCACCCCAAGAGATTCCTTTCTTGACATAGGCTCTTATCTGGCCCTTGAAAGTCAATAGCACCAGTTGCCCTACCCTACAATCCAGGTGTTTCCCCCAAGCCCAAGTTGGGGGTACCAATCTGGAACTGGAAAAAATAGCTGGTAATAAGTGTAAGCGTGTGGTATGCCTAGTGTGTGTGTGAGTACGTACAAGCTCTGGGTGACCACATCTTGAGCATTTTCAGACTCTGTCCTATACTCAGAAAATGGGCAAGCCTTGATGGTAGGAGAAGGGGTCCCCATATCAGATGATTTAACTGAATAGCACTGCTACTGCCCCTCACCAGCTCACAAAGAGGAAATGCCCAATAACCAGTGACTGATTTGGAGCGGACCTAAGCACAGCTAAGCTCCCGCCAGAATTCAAGTCTGATATTTGCCTGAGTTCTGTGGCAAAGGATCTGAAGGATCCTTAAAGGATCAATGTGGCCAGGTTAGGGTGTCCAAATAAAGGCTAATCTATATCAGCAAGCCAGGATTCAGAGATAGACAAAAGGATGACATTGGCAAATCATATGGCAGGGAGTGGCTACAAGCAGGTAAGGTTTCCCAAGTGCTAGTTTGGCAATAAATCTGTATCTGTTCCTAACTATATTCCTTCAGAGCCTTCAACTGTTAACCTTTTAGTAAGAAGTACCAACGAGACCAAGATCCTATGATGAGAGAGGTTAAACTTAAAAAAGAAACATAAAATGATAACTCGGTTTTAACATTTTATTGGGTAAATGATTTTAAAGGTAATAACAATAGTGTCAAAACTACTACAATATCTTTCCACAGCCATACCTTACAGACCCACATAAACCTTCTCATATTTTTTCTTTTTGCTCATATTTAATATTTTAAAGCCATACATGTCATATAAAATGCCCATTTCCAATAGTTTCTTCAAACTATTAAGCAATTAAATGTGGAAGGAAGGAGGGCCTAGTTATACTGGAAGGGGTTTCAGGTAATCTGTGATGTCTTACGGTAATCAAAAAACAGGTTACTAAGAAAGAAGGAAAAGAGGAGCTACTCCAGGTAGCTTTTTGCTCATTACAAGTCTCACCATTGTATCACCAAGAACTCATTATGCTGGTGACAGATTCAAAGTAATTTTGGGGAACATATAAAACACTAAAATAACTTAGAAACTAGATCCAAATATTTCAAAAGTAATCAACTTTGATATACAAAAGTAGTCAGAGGTGGTTACAAAAGTTTGTTTGCTCAGTGCGTCTATGTACCAGCGCAGTTACTGGGTAGAGCAAAATAAAAGGTTCATTTTCTTCTGAAATAGCAATAAAAAACAAGGAAAACATATCTTTGTATATAAAGGATCAATGCTGGTCTTAAGAATAATGTCATCAGAAACCCTTAAATCGAGAGGCACACAACGGGTTTCCACTTTTAAAAAATAAAAGGAAAGTCACCAGTTTATTTAAATGGAGGAGGTGCTCACACCCCTCAAATAAACTTAATTCATTTTAACATCACTAGCAAAAATCACTTAGAAACTGTACAAAAATAAAAAAGTTAACACATTTAATCCTGCAAGGTTTTTGTAAGGACTGGAAGGCAGGCTTTTGAAGCAGCATTTGGGCATGGCTGGGGGCTTCTTTGGTTTGATCTAACACACATAAGAGATGGAACCTATTCCAGATGACAGTTTCAAATTTCCTGCACATTTGAAGACAAGATAAGAGGCCAGTATACAAACTTCCGGTGTGCTGGGCACTGGGACTGTATGTGCTGGACTGAAAATCTTACAACTGCTTTAAGCTTTAAGGGTGAGGGAAAGCAAGCCTTGCACTTCCTCCATCAATTTCACTGACCTCTCGTGTTAGGGGAGACTACAGAGGGTAGTAGCACATTCTCGTGCAGTCAGAAGGCCACTTGAGGGGTGGGGGACAATTTGTTCTTTTAGAATCTGGTACCTGGCTGACCTTGTTTAAGAACAAGAAAACCCTTCCAGAAATGGAAGCCTTTTGCTACATACCAAAGCAAAGTACGTACTATTTCCAAGAGGAAAAATACCCAGTTGCATCTGAAAACGGAAAACTTAAATGGAACGAATTAACATTTAAAAGGGGCTATGTAAACTCTGTGCTACTCAAGTGAAGTTCAAGTATTACTTCTGAGCTGTTGAAAGATCACTGAACTCATACAATATTCTGATGATAAGAGTGCAATTCACATTTGTGTTTCTGAACAAATAAATCACAACTGGCTAGAACACAACCTGTGCAATTAGAATCTTCGTCTGAGTTAAAGACATGCTACATATTTCAACATGTTCAAAGTTAATTCATACCACATAATTAACAGCTTTGTATATACGACAAAGGTGAAAGGGTCTAGCATTTGTTTGAAGCACACCATTATAGTTTGTATAACACCCTTTACACTACAAAGTCTTTTAGTCAAAAGCTACTTAGAGACAAAAATGCACTTTGCATTACTTGAATACAAAAGGAGACAAAACTATCCTTTTCCCCCAAGCCATGTTGGGAAATATTGCTGACCTCGTCCTTTGAAGCCTGCAGGATGGTTATTTCTTCAGTTTAACGTTATTACACTGCTAAGAAAATCTGTATAACATCTGCATATATCAAGGATTTTAAAAAATCTGATATGATTTTAGAGTCCGCATGACCAGTCACGTGACCTGCTCAAGCTTGATTAGCACCGTTAAACACACATATATGTATGTATGTATGTGTAAGTATATGTACACACACACATCTATGTATGTAATAAATCTTGCTAAAAAAACTTCTAACCATAAGCTCACCCAGGACGAGGAGCCTGTTGAACTGATGAGATGATGGATAAGATGGATTTCACGATAATATTGGTCTATTTTGTCTCTCTTCAGTTTGCTTGTTTTATTTACCTTTTTTTCCTTTTTTTTGTTTTTTTGTTTTTTGTTTTGTTTTTTTTTGTTTGTTTTTTTTTGCAGCAGACAATATCATTCAGCTTGTGCTCAGTTTCCCTATAAGGGTAAGAAAAGTTTCCATCAGGTAGCCACTTGTTTTTATACTGAAAGACTAATCTGCTCCAAAATGCTCCCAAGTAGAAATGACAGGACTCAAAATCCCTTTCTAAAGCCCAACAGCTAACTTTTTCTGACTAATCGCTAGCTTCATTGAAACTGAACATTGCATTTCAGGCTAACAATTGGCTTCTTAGTTAAGGCATCACAACTGAAAATGGTTATTTCAACAATGGATGCTGTGGATGAAGGAATACCAACAAACTTCTAAGAACTCTCATCAAAAACTAAAGCAATTTGCTTTGCCCCAGTGGCAGGCAGAAGGAATTTTAGCCCATTATCTCACAAACTAGGAAAGGATTTTTGAATTCTGAACTAGCAGTCTGTCACTTGTCACAGTAACTATATGTATAAGCTGTATCATTTTGATATTCAGTGACTTTTTTGTAGTTTTAGAATATATATTCTGCAGCATACTTTAATTCATCACTTGATATGTTGGCTTCCTATTTGAAAAAATTATATATTTTTTTCCAAAGACACACAGACACACACACATAACCATAAAATGAAGGTCATCTTCCTCCAGAATAATCTGTCATTTTTCCTGGGGATATATGTATGGACCTCCTATCGACATCAGTAAGTTATCTTTGTATGCATCATGGGAAGACTATACTTGCAGATGAGCTGGGCTCTAACTATAGCATATCTGAATGCCAACTCCATTTTCACAGGTGTGACATAACATCTTATCAATGTAGTAAATGTGTTTCTATCAAAAGTATGTAGTGCAGAAAGAGATTCAAGCTATTTTATAGTATCTCTAAAACTCTAATATTGTCCCCATGACAAACATATCTGAAATCATGGCAAATATGAACTTTTGTTTCACTAAATTATCTTTACCATATCTTTAGATGGTAGCTAAAATGGATTCTAGCCAATCATGACTTATTGAAACCTAGAGCTAACAAATTTAAATTAATATAAAATAGACAAATGTCTCTTTTTGGTTATTTGCTCAAAATAATTTTTTTTCAGCTTAAAAAAATACTTAAGAGTAAGGAATTTGTCTAATCTTCTGTTTCACATATAGAAACAATAAAATTTTACAAGAATATTTTTCTAAATTGCCTTTTTTCTAACCCCTCTTAATTCCACTTAATTATATTCTTCTCAAAGGCACTAAATTCTGTATCTGCTCTCTTCCTAATATTTGCTGCTCATAAATGTTTCCTGTAGCCTTTTTGAAAGGTAGTTTGTACCTTCTCCAAACAGTGTTTTAGTTTGCAAATTGGTTCTATAAAGTGGTGAGGCAGTCTCTTCTATGATAACCAGCACAATAGGGATAAATGATTTCTCTCTCTCTGTGACAAGCCCTATCACGGACCTTTGAATGCTCACTACTAGAACTAAAGTTCATATATTTTCACCATGGGAAAAACATATACTTAAGGAGTGAAGACCCAACTACTAGGCTGTCATAGCAAAGTGAATTTCAGACAAAAATCAAGAGTAATATACAAATACCTGAATTTGATATGAATTAATCCCAAACTCAGGTATCAAAAAACAACTATCTTACTGAGGAAAACTAAAGACAAACCTAAGTAAAATCCCTAAAAACTGCACACTTTCTTCCATCCACAGTCAAAGGAAGGGAGGCGGGGAAGGAAGAAGGAAAACGGGAAGGAAGAAGGAAAACAGGAAGCAAAACGGGAAGAAAGGCAAGGAGGACAGAAAAACAGAAACCTGACTGAGACAGCAAAGCAAAATTCTACATAATATTATAAGGAAAAAAAAACCCAAAATTATATATGCTGCAAAAAAAAAAAATCAACGATCTAAAATAATAAAACAGGATCTTAACAAATGCCATTTTTCTACCCGTTACCATGATGATCTTAGTTGACGATGTCGAAGCTTCACCATGGCAACGGAAACTATCATCATAAAATGGTACAGTAAAAGAGATAGCTAGACCAAGAAGGTGTAGGGTCTCCTGGGAAGAGGTCTGCAGAGAGGCCCAGTGACTGGTTGTGCGGCTCAGTGTCAGGAATAATGGTTGTATGGCGGAAGGGGATGCCCAATGCCATTTTGGAAATGATGATGCTGGCGATGAGCAAGGTATTCAGCATAGCTCAGGGTCATCTTTTCACTACGATACCTGAAAGAAAGTCAGGGAAGAGAAAAGTTAACATTGAGAAGTAGGTGACATGCCATTGTCACTGCTAGGAAGGACCTTAAAGATAATTTTATAGATCAGGAAACGGGGTCCCAGAGAGAAGCAGTGACTGCCCAAGGTCACAGAGATAGTAAGTAGCAAAGCTAAGATCAGAACTTGGAAATCAAAAGTCTGAGTCCAGTGCTCTTTGCACTCTACTACTCCTTGTTTAAATTGTTCTTTTAAAAATTTTATTGTCCCCTCAGCCCCAGTTTTCTAACAGGAGTATGCATCTCATTCGATTCAGTTGATTATTTTTCTTCAGAAATCTTCCACCTCTCCCTCTTTTACTGTTCCTTTCTCTGTCCACACATCTACTTAGGTCTTACCATTAAGTAACAACAACAAAAACAACTTTTCTTAATTCTGGTATCCTGAACTCTCACTTTTCCCCATGTCTGGCTTTCTTTTCATTGCCACATTTCTCAAATAGCTGTGTGTATTTTCTGCCTTCAATCCCCATCTCACACTACTACTCAGCTCAGTGCTCCTTGGCTTCTGCTGCCACCCTTCCATGGAAATAGCCATCAGAAGGCTTCCCCTGACTCAGCTTGATCTTTCCATTTGCCCATCATGCCCTTAAGCTCTCTGGTGCTAAGGATTCTATACCTCCACATGCCCCTGGTTCTCCCCTGCCTCTCAGATTGCTCCTTGTCTCTGAATGCTCCTATCCCTGCCTTGTAGAATTTTGTTATGTTTCTGTATTCAGTTATTTTGACTCTATACTGTCCCCCCACAGTGAACCCTATCTTTACAATTTCAATCATATCTAGCCATGAGCTCATACATTTTCATTGACCTACTAGATATTTCTATATAGATATCCTAAGAAGCACCTCAAATCCAAAATCGATGCATAAACTTAACACACTCCTCTTGTGGTCCCTACTTTGATTAAAGGGATTACCTTGGTCCCTTTTATCTAGATTAATGCCTTGACTTTCTTCTTTATTTCTAAATGATGACCCAGTCCTTTCATTTCTTCCACATTATTTTCGTATTGATCCCAACCTTTCTTCCCATCTCACTGCCACAGCTCTAGTTAAGGCCCCTGTTGCACCTCTTTTGGACTGCTGCCACAGATTCTTAGATAATACCAACGCTTCCTGGCTCATTTTCCTGTTTCCAATTCCATTCTTATACCTCCCCAAGCCCATCTGATTAAAATCCTTCAATAGCTACCAATTGCCTATAGAACCAGGTCCAAACTAATTACTCTGGAACTCAGGACCCTCAATGGTCTGCCCAACCTACCTTCTGGGCCATATTTTCCTCTAATGATCAGCTTCTCTATTACACTAAAAGACCAACCCAATCAGACTATTTCATATTCTCAGAACTTGCTTTGTACTTCACCACCCTTGACTCACAAGGTCTTCCTTAAGGGAATCACTTTCCTCCTGTCAAAAAAAAATCCCTTTTTACCTGTCAAATATTCTATCCATTCTTCAAACCCAGCCCCCAGCTGACCTCTTTGAAACTATCTGTTATCCCCCTCCCACCCTCTTAGAATTCCTCTTTCCCTACTTTATGGGAATGGATCTCATATTATCCATCATATTCTGCCTTAGATTAATAATTTTGTCCATGTCCCTTCTATTCTCCTCCACTGTGAACTCAGGGAGAGCAGAGATGGAGGTATTTCTGAATTTGTAACTCCTCAGAGCTGAGAATAGGCCATTTTTAGACTATAAGCATTCAATGTAGTTTTATGGAATTGAAATAAATGGAACCAGCAGCCCATTTTCCTAAAATGTACGGTATTTTCCTTTTTAAATAAGCATCCCTATTTTTTCATGCTGAAATTTATTTAGCATTTGAGTTTAGCTCAATTGTGTTTTTCAGCAAGCTAACAAGTTTTCTTGGTAGACTTCTATCACTGCCAAAATTCTGAGATTAAATTCGAATTTGAGGACTGTTTATCAGAATCCTGGGGTTCTGCTCAGTAATGTCAAAAGCTAGCCAATTGCTAATTCAAGTACTTTCTCCAATAAAGTAGTCTAAAGTCTCCAAGGGCTTGCTCGTACAAAAGCCAGAGTAATCACACAGAGCTAAAGATGGGAAAGATAGGCTCATACATCACACAGGCTTTACTACCAAGCAGAGTTCCATTGTATCCACCCTCAGTATGACCCTGCCATTCATTTCCACTCTGTTTCAGAAAAAAGAAGTGTAGTTAGAGAGACCAAAGAAATCAAAGGGTTATAGGCATACACATCAAAATGTACAGGTTAGCCTTGTGCTAGAAAATGTCTTCTGTACCTGGTCAGTTTTATGGTTTTCCTGAATTCATTAGTAATCGGAGCTTTGTATCCTCCTTTCCTCAATAAGGAGTCTATGGTCTGTATATGGTCCCATCCTGTAGAGAGATGACCAGATAAAATATCAGTCAAGCACATGTAACAAACACCTTTCATTAAATACAAAATGACTTTGTAGAGGTCAGCTATCACTGTCACCAAATGCCATCAAATCTTTTGGTCCTAAAAACAATCACACAGAAAAGCTAAGATTTCATCCTTTACAAAAGCAGGGTCATCACCACACTCCTTAAATTCTAGCTGTCCACAATGCCAAACAACACTGGCTCCTTTATCTTCACATTCGAAGTCAAGGGGTCTAAGGGGCTGGCAGAAATTGCTCAGTCATGACTGTAACAAACCATATCTGTTGTACTTTCCTCTAACAGTGACATCTTTAAAAGGGAGTGAAAAGCCTATATGCCATTTTGCCAAGTCAATATTTAGGACTCCCACACCACCTCACAGTAATTGTTGTTCCTTATGGTATCTTCTGTAATTCTGTAATCATTCAAGTTTGTGTGCAGTATTCAAGGGTATTTTGATTAGTTCTGACATGGATGGTATACTAGTATCTGAGGCCCTCTATCTTTTATGTATGCTTTACAAAGTTAATGATACTAGGAGATTAAGACATTTTCTAAAGCAACCCAAATAAATCTTCAAGTAACTGCCTTGAAGACTTTCTGATCTGGGGATTTAATGGCATTAATTTTGCTATTATGTATCTCACATTTATAAGACAAACACGGGAAAACCAAATTACAAATGCTTTCTGATGAGAAGAAAAGCTCCCCAAGATAAAAGATTCATTTCGACCAACATGAAACCAGAATTTAGTAGTTGCTAAGAAAGGATAAAATACTACAGAGTGAAAAGTTACTTTGTGTTACAATGTTGGTTCATACAGGTCTATGCTCTATGTGTGAAACAGGAAAATTCTGATTAGGAAGTGTAGACCAAGCATATAAAACACTAACACTTCATGTTTTCGCAATCCTCCGATCTTAATGGGAAACCTAGAATTTTAGTATCAGCAGGATGAGTAATGGCAACCACCTAAGAATGAAACATTTGATACTTAAAATGACAAAGAACTATGTGGCTGATTGTCAAACAAAAGGCTTGTTTATGCCACAATGGAATATGGGAAAAATGCATTTCAAATCGGTAGCAAATTGTTGCCTAAAATGAAAACCAACTAATATAAATTCTGCTTTTTAAAAAATATACACTTATGGGTTTATGCCATCAAACTTCAATGCAGGGATTCAACTTCTGTGAGTACTTCACCGACTTGATACAGACATTGCAGTGGCAGTGATGGAAGAGTCACTTCTTATAATTTGACACTGTTCAATTATTAGACATAACTGCAAGGTCAGATATCACATTTCAGTTTGTATATTTGTTTAAATTCTTCACCAGATCATATGAAATAAAGTACAACAATGACCTTGCTCCTTTGCAACCTCCGGTAGGTAGGTGGCGGTGCGTTTTGATCCTTTTTCATTGATGAATTCTATTCTAATGCCATGTACACCCACCTGAAAGAAATTGGCAGTTTTATTAGTACAGTCTTCTTCATAGAATCAGAAAGAAAAGGTTATAATTTAACTTTCAAGAGAATGCCGTTCTTCCTTTCCCTTTGTTTTTAGAAGGACATATAAGTTTTCTCTTTCCAAAGCTTTGACTTTGGATTTGAAGGCCATTATGATGGCCACGGAGAGGGAAAATATTGATTTGCATGTGCCCAACATGCACTAGGCTATGATACTGTGTTTAGAAAACTGGAACAACTATTCTGAAGCTGTCTGTAGAATAAGACGGTTGATGGCAAAAATCCTGCCCCCACTCCCAAATTGTAGCTCATGCCAATAAAGAACTAGAGACAAAGGTGACTGACTTCAAAGAGATAGCAAACAACCATCCTGTTTTGCAGGTACACTCACCACTTCTGATTAAGTTCCAAAATTTTTGGTGCTGATCCCCTCCCAAACTGTCTACTCCGTTTAAAACATTAAATTATACGTAGGCAAGCAAACAGAGTCAGGTAAGATTGAAAATTAATAATGAAAACAACCAGATCCTACATCATCACCCAGTGTAGACAGCATTTCTTTAAAAATGCATTATGACTTAGAGTGGGGTAGTAGCAGACCTTCACTGTCCATCTACACCATTGTCTTCACACAGCTCTACTAAATTTAAGAATAAAGATTTCAAATCACGTCACTGTAGTGCATTATTGCAGTCTCTTTATGTACTAGCCCAGAGACCACTGTAACTTTTTAATGTAAAACAAGCTTGTGGTGATGCCCTTAAAAAGGTAGTCTTCTAAGTAACTGTGAGCAATTTCTTGCTAATTTTTTTTAAATAATGTGCTTTTCCTTTGATTAGCATATGATTGAAAGAAATCTGTCCTTTCCCCTCATATCTCACATAGAATAGTATACAGAGCTAAAGATCAAAATTAAAAGTTCTTAACTTCTTTGTGAACATTGATAATAAAAACGAAATTTCAAAAGCATAACGACCCCATTCTGTTCTCTTGGATCTGTGGTTGCCTCAGATCAATGGTTCCCAAGTGGAGGGTCAGGTTGTGCAAGGTACTGGAATGGAGATGTAAGACCAGGTAAACATTATTACCCAAGATGGAGGCTTCTTTTCAGAGCAGGTGAGTAAAGTCATAAACCTTTATACTTTCCATGTGTATGGATGTAAAGGTCTAGAAGAGGAAAGGGGGTCAATGAAAACTTCTTTTGCTTCTTCTACCCCCAGTCTCAAATTTTCCAATTTTTTCAGGAATAAAAAGTCCTCTGGGAAAATCCATTTCATCTTTCCCCAGGTCTTCACACATCTATCCATTAGAGCCTGTCAGATCTTCTGAGGAATTTATGGTTTTTTATTTTTATTAAAGCATATCTCTGGCTATTTCTTCTATCTATTTAATATCAGTACTCTTACGAATCTCTTTCTGCTAAAAATGCGACCAGGGTAGCTGTTTAAAAACTAACACAATACTTGCCTCCCATACTGTGTGGGAAATAACTACGTATATAGCTGAGAAGAAATATGAGCGCTTAGCTATCAGGCATTTCCAGGATAAAGGACATCTACTAATCTCTCCAGTGCCTGATGAGACAATGACAAATTTGCAAAATTTTCTGTATACTGACTTCCTGATCAGTAGCTTTGAATTTTTTTCCTTTGACAATATCAGATTCCTCATAATTTGTTTTTTAAAAGATACACAGCATAAGTAATTTATACTCCATCATCCACTGAAGTGAATTTTGAATCTTCAACTCTATTTATCAAAAATCTGTCATGTTAAAATTGAAAAGAATTTTGGTGTTTATTAAGGTGTCTAGTCAAAATTGTGATAGGAAGAATGTCTCCCTATCTGTGAGATGAGAGTGTCAGACAAAATTAATGATATTTAACTGGCAAGGGGTGGGGAGCGGGGCTGCAAAGTTTATCAGAATTTCAGGAGGTTTCATGCTTCAACAAATACGTTTTGGAAAAAGAACAGCTCCCCAGGTAATTTTTATTCTAATTGAACTAGATAACCTCTAATAAGCATTCTAGTTCTGACAAACTGTGGCTACATACTAAGATTTTTAAAAGTGATTTAGGCAAATGGGGGTAATTTAGACACTTAAGTCCTTTCTTTATAGGAGTACATCCTGTGTTCTTGAACAAAAATATCAGATTTTTAATGTCTAGTAATTTAATAATTAAAAGAAGTTAAGACTGATTGTATGGTATGTGAATGGTATCACAATAAAGCTGTGTGTGTATGGATACAAAGGACATATTGGCCAAAACAAAAATTACTCACGAATAAGACTGCTTTATTTACTCTGCATTTTGAGAAGGTCCTACCATCAAATTTGATAAGAAAAAAACCCCAAATTCTCCAATTTTGATTTAGTACCACATTTACAACTTTTAATTGTTTTCTGGGTTCCTATGACTCTGAACAATTGAAAGCCCCTGTAAATTGAACTGTAAGTATAGTGGTTTTAAAGTGAATTCTTTTTATGAACTTTTTTTCATAGGTCAAAAATACTCTCCACAAAGCTACAAAGCCCAAACCAGAGTGACTCATTTTTTTCAGCTAGTAGAATTAGGAGAATGGTAATAATGTTCTTAACAAAATCATAGTAGCTTTCTTTCTGTTACCTCTTGAGCAACAGCATTTTCTTTACTCCTAGAACCACAAGCCACTAAATAGTCATACTGAACAATCAAAACATGAGAAGGAGAACATGGCCTGCTGTGGAGAATGACCAATTCTGGCCAACCTGTGGAAATCACTGGCTTTGCAATGAAATGAGCACCAAAACTAATTCCATATTGTTTCAGGGAGGCATCTGTCACAGCTACAACTCCAAAATGTAACCCTCATGCATAATTGAATCTTCCCTTATACATATTGGAGAATCCTCTGGCCCAGCAACATCCCAAGAGACAAAGGCTATAGTTGCAATTATAAACTAGATAAAAGATCAGCGAACCAGGGAACTGGGATTCCCCGAAGCAGATCTTTAAAACACTACCACGGTAACTTTCTACGTATGGATAAGGGGGCAGCATGTGGGAATACTATGTCACTAAACATACCCCTAACTAATCCTGCCACTGTTTGAAGTACAGCCAGGTGGGTACAAACTGGAAACTTGCAAATCTAGCCTTATGGGTCTGCAGGTCATTTTCAAAATTACTAGATGGTCTATGAAAAAAATGCTTTCGAGGTCCATCAGTTGCGATAATATTCTTTTAATCAAGACTACTTTTGCTAAGCAAAGCTAAAAATCAACCCCAATGGTAGTAAATTAAATGTAGGACTTATAGATAAGAGGATATGGAATTAAGCAGAGCTGTATCTGTGTGTGCTGATAGAACATTAAGACCAGTTCAACGGATTCATATTTCATGCTAAAAAGAAAGCCATATTTATTCTGAACCATTCCATAGCAAGTGATTTTTATTAATGCTAGTATACAATCTTTTGTTTTTAACATTGTTCAGAATGATTAAATATCAAGATTAATGTTAAGACCCTAAAATATATCTTGATTATTCTGGGGTTGATTATCCAGTTTAGGGATTATGCATCCCCAGCTCCACCTGGCCTCAGCCCCATCCTCTTTCGTCTCTTGTCCATTTCTCTATTTTTTCACTCCTCTATCAGATAGCACGTGGTCACAGAAAGAAGAGGTACACACAAATTAATCAATTTTGCTACACAGTAAAAGGTTTGGTAGGAGAAGAGATTATAAATAATGGCTAAAATTAAGCTTTGAGACTGTCTGCAGATTTCATTTATCCTTGTTATCTAGTCTCGTGTTAGAAATGTGGCTTCATTTAAAACTATTATCCTGTAATGCAGTGACCCTCAACACAAGAGCATTTTTTAAAAGTACCTTCTCCCATATTATATTCCTTGTAATTGCACAGTCAAAGCTTAATATACCCTAGTCTGTCTAATAAGGCAAGTGTTAGCCTTGTGATCCACAAGCAGCACTACAAAAGAGTCTCACTTTTACTTGTGAGCCTTGTCAGCAAGCCAACAATCTGAATATGCTAAAACATGAAAAAGAGTCATCTGGCTAAAAGCATAAATGAGTATAAAATGTGCTCTGGCTAAGTTGAGTAGCCTCCATGTAAACTTCTGACAGTTTGGGTCCACAATTATCTCCATAGTCCTGACCCTCAAAGCTAAATCTTCCCAATTACATCCTGGCCAACAGAATCACTCTACTACCTTGGGTGGCATCCTGTTTTAGCAAATACCATCGTCAGTCCCATTCTTCCCCATTTTCAGAACCAAATGCTGGGTTTCCCTGTAATAATATGGCCATGGCTTACTCTACTCATTTTCAGTGAGTTCATCTGAATAGCATAAGAAATATCAGGAGGTCAAAGAATCGAAAGTTGTTTGACATGTCTTTTTGGATGAAATCATTTGGCAAAATATGCTTTGCAATTAACAAAGCATCCAGTTACTGGCCATTCACATAAGACTGACCTGCCACGCTCAATATGCCAGTCCAATTGAAGTGAATGAAAGGACACTGTTCCTAATGAGAGGAGCTCAGGATGTTTGGCACACCCCCTAACCTTTAGAGGCTGGTATCACAGAAGAAATGCATGCTCTCTCACAAAACAACCCTGGGTACCACAGCCAGAAACAAACACTGTATTGGACAGTCCATGGGTCTGACCCAGAGTCTGGTGTTTCTGACATTCTTAGGAGGAAAAAACTATGTGCTATATCTCCTAACAGCACAAAACTCATGGTGCAGCATGGTCCACTCTTGAACTTATTGCCCCACAGTTCCTTCTGCCCTACTACTCCAGCTCAGCCTTTTGAAAACAGAAACTCTTCCTTTTCCTAGTGAAAGCAAATTCAACATAAAAGAGAAAAATACTTCAAACTTAGGCCTACTCCAAGTTTCTCTTGGATAATTCTTTGAGCTAGAAAAGTTAAGAATTTAATCATAGAAGCTGATAAGGATTTGTACAGATCCTAATGAACCACTTTCCCCAAATCTGATACTACCAAAAAAAAAATTTAGATGACATATTATCTCGATCTGCCCATCAAATCCTCACAGTTGTTACTCTGCATCACTTCAACCTGACCACCAATTTGAAAAGCAATTCTGGAGTTCTGAAGGTACATATCTATCTAACATGATCCCTTCATAATCTGGCCAAATTGTAAATTTTTATAACAATGTTGCTGCAATTCAGCTTTTGTTTTTGCTGAGTATTATTTACTCTTGTAAACCTTAGAAACTGTAAACATGCATCTTTTTTTCTGGTTTATAAAAGGAGTACATATGTCTTACAAAAAAATTCCCTTTAGAGCCAGGCAGAGTGGCTCGAGCCTGTTGTCCCAGCTACTTGGGAGGCTGAGGCAGGAGGATCACTTGAAGCCAGGAGTCTGAGACCAGCCTGGACAACAGAGCAAGACTCTGTCTCTAGAAAACAAACAAACAAACAAACAAACAAACAAATAAAGCATCCTTTTAGGAAAGCATAAAGGAGAAAATAAAGATGGCCTGTAATCCTGGTACCATCCGACTAGAGATAACTCTTATCTTAGTGACGTAAAAATTATTTTTCTCCTGAACCAACTGAGATACCACCACAGACTATATTTTAGGCTGTTTTTATACATTATCTGACCAGTTCCTATACCTGTCTTTATTTTCAAATATCCTTTGAGATGCGTTTAGAAGCAGAATACCAGAAACATGAATCAAAAAGGATAATTGATTACAAAGTCATCACCTGAGCATGACTAACCTTTTAATGTACTCTACTATAAAACCTCTGCTTCATCATCTGTCTCAGCTGAAGTTTTTCTTTTTTTCTCAGTTGTTACTTTGTGAAACAGGTCCCCTTGACCAAAATACATATGTGTTGCTCTTCTTTAAAATCCCTGCAGATTAGTCACCTTTGGCTTAGATATTAGTTCAGTCTCCATGAACCAATTCTTGGCTTTTACAGAGCTTACCAAAGGACTAATTAGGGCCAATTTTGATTTATGTAGGAGACAGACTACTTGTCTATCAGGAACAAAAGCCTGCCAACTTATTTCACAAAAGCCACTGAACAACGATCTGATAACATTTATTTTAATAGCTGACACACAGCTTTAAAATACCTGAACTCTCTAATAGTCACCATGAAATTTTAGTAAAATTTTAAATAAAGTATGGCTAATGAAGAGGTGCTTTGAAAAACTCTGAAGCCAAACATGTTTATATATCTTTTGCAATGAAGGAAATTGATCTTACTCTAAGATTTTGCAGAGAACAAGTGACAGCTCAGAGTGCAATTAAGGGGAAAAAACCCCCAATTCTCTGTAATGATTAATTATAATGAGCATCCCATAAAAACTTAACATCCTAAAGCTTCCCAAGAAATGTTCAGGCAGCACAGGTGACCTTTAAATAAAAAGCGTGCTTTCTATCAAAGTTAGAAAAATGCATTCCTTCCATTTCTTAAAAAAGGGAATAAGGGAGTGAATTTACAGACAAAAAAACTAAAGTTATAAAATTTTCTCAAAACCTAGAGATGTGACTTAGTTTACTTTCCAAAGGCTAGTGGGGACAGGGTGGGCGGGGGGAAGAAATCACCTCCTAGCAAACATGCCTAATATGAAATAATGCTGTTTGCCTAATAAGAAATTAAGAAAAATAAAATTGTATTCATTAGAACTGTACATTGAGTATCTGACTCAATACAGTTTAACTTAGTCTACAAAAGAAATTTGTTCCTAAAAAGTTACATGTGGGTTGAGTTTACATAAATGAATTAATCTTAAAGTCAAGAGGAAAACAATAAAATTCTATAGTGAGTTCTTCTACAAAGCAAAATACGTATTCATAAAGTGAATCGCTCCCTAATGTATTTGCCTAATTTAGACTTAAATATATAATGTTGACTTAAAACAGGATGATACAGTAATTAAATGGAGACATTAATGGCTTAGAGCATTTTTCTTCCTCAAGGGAATTCTTTTTGTGAACAGGAAATCTAGAAGGTACAACTTAAAAACTGGACTGTTTTTCACGTTTGTTGCCTACATTTAACTTGGCAATGGCCACTTTGAAAGTTAGGGACCTCTTCTTAAGACTTCTAAATGGCTAGTGGTGATTCATTCTCTGGACAATGAAACAGAAGCCATCTTTTAAAAAGGAGTATGTCACAGAATCATATTCTGTCAGAGTCCAAAGAGATCTTAGGTATCACTTAGTCCAACTTCTTCAGGTTCCTGAAGAAACTGAGGCCCAGAAAGCTCACAGAGCTGGGCAGTGGCAGTCAGGAACAGAACCCAGGTCTCCTTATTCCCAAAATTCAGCATTCTTTTAATTAAATGCTGGGGACACACACACACACACACACACACACACACACACACACACACACAGAGGCAAATCATACATGAAATAATAGCTATAACAAAAGTACTAGGGAAGGGGCAGGGAGTTTATGGAATTCTGGGGAAGCAGCAGGCTAACTCCCTCCAACCAATAAACATGCTGCGAGTAAAACTGGAGACAACTTGAGGCGGCCTGAGAAGGGACTAATCAGCAGCGCATTTTGCTAAGAGAACCAACAGCTAATGGAAATTTGTATGCATTAAATCACCTTCTAAGAAGTTACTTTACTTTGTACAGCTTGCTTCCCCACTAGGCTTCTTATACATTGACTTGTTGATGCACAGCAAACTCTTTCTAGATGGCCAGGAAGCCTGAAGCCTTCCTTTCCCAACACTCCACGGCACTTAAAAAAAAAAAAACACATTTAAAGTAGAGCACCAAGAAAGGACTAATCTTAATGATAGTGACATCTTATAAAAAAACTCAACGTCCCTGGGAAAATATGTACTGTGAAAAGCATTTTCCTGGATATATGAAGCTCATATTTTTTAAGTTAGAAGAGAGAAAAAACATGATGTATATCATAGTTGGGAAAAACTAACCAAGAGGGGAAACATAATATATACAACCAGAAGTCATTTCGCTGGGTGACTTCATGAGTCATGCTTACCATCTGTGTATGAATGGGAACTCTGTTTTCAATGGCACATTAAGAGGAGCTAAAAAATGTAAACCTTTAAGGGGGGAGTGAGGGTGAAAAGAACATTAACTTCTAAAATATGTGGGAGATAATGACGGTAGCCAATTTATTCATCTCATCTGTTTACTCTCATGAAGGTTGTTACAAAAGCACCCTATTATTAACTGCAACTGAACACGTCAGAATTGAGCTGTGATCACTCAAGAGGTGTGCCTTGGAGGTTGCTTTTAAAGTGAAACACAGCTTTCTGAGTACCAGGAGTCCAACGAGGCTCAAGTACAATGACAGATGCTTTGGTACTTTAGGGACAGAGTGAGATCAGGGGCCTGAGGTATAGCTTTATAGTCCAGGGACAGATTTTTGGCATCATACAAGAACTGTGCTGGCCAGCCCCACCCAGCATGGGTTGATTCCATGTATGTATTGTGTGCTCCAATGGAACAGTCTGTCTTGGGACCACAATGTATTGCCCAGGTGACAGCTGTATAGACAAAGTGAGATACCAGTGATCCAGGTAGCCAGATATAGGAGAAAGTGACTAATGGTTTGTGAAAATGTCATTAATCTTTTGAAATCTGATCTAAGGAGTTACTTTAGAATACAGAGAATATTTTTACTTCATGCCTTCAAGTGATCTTGTCTCTAAAGCACAGAAGTAAAAGACGCTTGATTACAATTTAGAAAATATTTTGACTTCTGTCAGCAAATTGCTACATTAGCTTCCACAAAATCACTGGTAACATACTTGCTATACGAATTCTTCTACAAACAAAAAGTTTATTCATTTATATCATCCTGAAAATGAGCAGCTATGAGGTGACACACATAGAATCACCCCTCAAGTCAAGCTCCAGTCCATTGTAATGTCTGGTTTTATATCCTTTCAGATTTTTAAAAAGGAAACATGGCTCCCAAACAGTTTAACTCTACAAGTTCCAGGCTATGTCATTTTGGCAGGCTCCAACATGCTGCATGAGTTTTTCTTTCTTTACAAAGCACCATGTCTGTCAATCACCCTGTCATTCAGAATTAAGAACATGATGTCAACTGAAGAACACAGAACAATGGTGATGAGTTTCTGTGTTCAAACACAAAGCATATCATGTCAGATTTATCTAGGGGAGCAATTTTCCTCATTTAACAACCATTTTAGCCTTGCAGGTAGACATTCCAATTTATCAGCTAATGAAATTTTTCCTCAAATTATTCACTCTTCATCCTTCTCATACCTACTAGGACAATAAGTACATCATGATGTGGGCAATGGTCAGTTATTCTTGGAAGGGTGGGGCCACTGCTCTAATTTGTCCTTACTGCCTTTTGTGGATGGCTGTTATTTTTAATGACTGCCCAGATTCCTTCAGAGGCTACCCATAAACACTTATTTTAAATGTTATAATTACTATTCTGAGGAAATAGAACATATGGAAGCATTATTGATTAGTCTGTCAATTCAATATTGACTTGAAATTAGTTACAGCCATTTGTAAAACCATTTGTCAAACATCCCTCACATTATCAAACAGAAGCACTCTAGCTCCTAAAACAAGGTCTAAAGTAAATCCTACTTTCCTACTAACTCCCATTATAAAATTAGAGACATGTTATCAGAAGAAAGTTCCCAAATAGACCGAGTTAAAAACCTTGTATGAAAAAGACAGTAAGATGGTAGCCAAACGCGTGGCAATTCATTTGTTTCCTGACCATCTGAAAACTGGGTGGCTATTACCACTGATCGTGGTCACGTTCCTCATCCTCATGACCACAGGGATATCTGTCTTGGTAGCGAAGATATCTACCTCTATGCTTTGGGACTTCTAGACTTTGCCCTCTTCCTGCTTTAATCTGGGCATTTTCATCCCTTTAATTAGGAATTCCACTGCAGTAACACACTTAACCAGTGGGGGTCAATTCTCAAACTGTACTTCCACCAGAAAAGTGCTACGTTAGAAGCTTCTGTTTGTATAAAACATGCTCATTATCTATCTTCAACTTTAACATTCTGTATTAAAATTCTGTAATAATCTCCTTGTTTTCCCCTGTGGCATAAACATACACAGGTCTTCACATTTCAGGTTAAAATTGCATACTTATGGTGAATAGGATATTTTTTCTTGGAAGAAAAGTTGTACCTATTAGTGTGAAAATTCTCGTGAAGCATATACTTTCATAATATAGACTGACTTCTCAAAAAGGAAATTCAAAATATAATTTACTTACATACAAAGATAAACCATAAAGACTTCCCCACAATCTTTTAAATAGTGATTGCATATTCAATATGATCTGTTATGTAACCAAATATTCAGATTTATTGATACAAAGACAGATAAAGAATGGAAAAAAAATTTTAAAAAGTCTTAGTATAATATATAAAAGATAATGGAAAGAAATATTCCAAAATGTTAACAGTAGTTATTCTCAGAATGGTGTAATTATAAATGACTCACATTTCTCTCATTATACGTTTTTAATTTAAAAAATTTTCTTCTTTGATAAGTTAAAATTGCTATTATGAACAGAATATATGTATAAAGTTTATTTTCCATTTTTATTGTAGTAAAATACACATAAAATTTGCCATTTTAACAATTTTAAAGTGTACAATTCAGTGGTATTAAATACATTCACAATATTGTACAACCACCACCACTATCTGGTTCCAGAACTTTCTCACCACTCCAAATGGCAACCCTGTACCATTAAGTAGTCACTTCCCATTTACCCCTCCCCCTAGCCCCTAGCAACTATTAATCTGCTTTCTATCTCTATGGATTTGCTCATTCTGGATATCTCACATAAATGGAGTCATACGGAATGTGGCTTTCTGTGTTTCACTTCTTTCACTTAGCATAATGTATTCATGGTTCATTCATGTTGTAACATGTATTTCACTTCTTTTTATGGCTGAGTAATGTTCAATTGTATGAATATAACATATTCTATTTATCCATTCATCTGTTGATAAACATTTGGGATGTTTCCACCTTCTGGCTATTGTGAACAGTGCTGTTATGAACATTCATGTACAAGTTTTTGTTTCAACACTTCAATTCTTTTGGGTATATACCTAGAAGTGAAATTGTGTCAACGTATAATTTTTTAATGCCTTTAATTCCATTTTGGCATTCTGTGTTTAGTAATGCTTTTTCAGAATCATTAAGGATAACCCTTAGAATATCATTCCCACAATACTATTACTCCATTTTCAATCACTGAGTAAGGTACATATTTTTTTAAGACCAAATCACATTCTTGTACTTAAAAATATAATTTCCACCCTTATTCGTTGTATACAAATTTATCTTCTGCCAAATACCTGAAACAATGATGAACTAACTGAAAAGGATGGGCTTTTCCTCTTAGCATAGCCATTCTAACAGTAACTAATTCACTTTCAAATACTTGTATATTAAAAGTAAAAAAAAAAAATGTGGGCCAGGCACGGTGGCTCACTCCTGTAATCCCAGCACTTTGGGAGGCCGAGGTGGGTGGCTCACGAGGTCAGGAGATCGAGACCATCCTGGATAACACGGTGAAACCCCATCTCTACTAAAAATACAAAAAGTTAGCCAGTCATAGTGGCAGGCGCCTGTAGTCCCAGCTACTCGGGAGGCTGAGGCAGGAGAATGGGGTGAACCCAGGAGGCGGAGCTTGCAGTGTACTGAGATCACGCCACTGCAGTCCAGCCTGGGCGACTGAGCGAGACTCTGTCTCGGAAAAAAAAAAAAGTGTATTTTTTGCTTCAATAGGGAACTAATACTTAATAGAAATTAATATTTAAGCCCCCTAAAATATATTAAATACACAATACCAAGTAGGAACAATATAGAATCTTCTGGAAATTCAGGCTGGCAGATGGTGACCAAAGAGGATAAATATGCCTTGAAAGAGTATATAGTGGAGTACACAGTACTACTTCTTAAGGGCTTTACATCCCACTCTCCTAACAAACAGAAAGCTGATGTATCTTTTGGACATAATAGTCCAATAATATCAAGGTTAATTTTAGCTGTAGATAGTGCTTTAACTGGGCTAAAGATGATGATGATGTACTCGGTGCTTAACCATGCCTATGTAACAGCTGTTGTATTCTCCCCTTTTTCCTTCCCCCAAAACACATGCACACACATTTATGTAATACTAGTATGTTCATGTTTGTGACACACACACATGCACACACACAGAAACACACATGCCAGAACTGTACTTCCAACTCAGTAGCTGCAAGAGTTCTAAAGTGTTCTTGTAGCTTGGTCATCCCCCTTGGATCTCAGGCTTTTCCCATATAATCACTCCCATCCCCACTACTACATACACAACACCCTGCAATCCAGAAAGCAAAAGTAAATCTGGCTGCGGAAGAGGAAACAGCAGCCTTAAAACAGTAAAAGAACCACCCAGACTATAATATATGTTAATAAGTAGGGAACATGATTTGGGGCTGTTTAAAAATAAAGTACTAAGGAATATTTCCATAATATTTGTAGACTTTTCTTTAAGAAAAATCAAGTAAGAACAACAAACTTACAGCAAATAATAAATCAGAAATTTCAAGTTTACAAAAGGTTTTCTACATTCCAACTTTGGTAGGAACAACAGTATAAATTTATTTTATTTCTTCCTTTGCAAAAATCCTAAGATGTGTTCATATTCTGATAATGCTCCAGAAAATCTTAGCACAAAACCCAGAGGGGACTCTAGCATTGTACTCTCTGTAGAAAAGTTTTTTTTCACCCCACCCCCTAAAACTTTTTAAATAGCTCTGGTATAACAACAATAATTTATATCATAGAGATTTTTTTTCAAATGAAGAACCTTATAAATGTCTTATTCTGTATATTGGAAAACTGAATTGCAGTGGAGTAAGTAAATTGTTCAAAGTCTCACAAGGAATCAGGGCAAAGCCAAAATTAAATTCAAGTCTAATAAACTGTGAAGACAGTGATCTGTCTCCAAGGCAGAATAGTTCAGTTACTATGGGGGATGGTCCTTCTAAAACAGCAGAAGAATTAAAATCTGTCATAAGGATACAATAATGCCATTTATGAGTGTATGTGTGAGAGAGAATGTTATGTTTATCACTGAGTTCCCATTGTTTCATTCTCATAGCACTTATTTCTTCATACTTTCTATACACATTTACTCGCCACTAAATTATGACATGCTTCATGGTGGGAACCAAATCTTACCACTTTTATACATGGAGCACATTGCCTGGAATACAACAGGCATTCAGTAATATGGGCACGCTTGTGTGTAAAATTTCATAGACCCAATAGACCTACACTCAACATCTCCTCCCAGCCACCAAAGCAAATCATGGTGAGAACCTTTGAACTTCACTAACAATGTTAGCCAACCCCATGTACTAAAGAAGAATAAAAATATGATCAATATAAGCTACTCTAACAATAGCAATGCACAGAGATACCCTAGAAATAACCTTAGTATTGTTAGAGTGTTTAAGTGTATAAACTAAGGTAGCCAAGAATGAATTCACATTATTTAACTCTAGTTAATCAATACCTTGTTATTATCACAAGCTGATTCCCCCAAATGGTGTATTATCCTAAATATTTCTTCTTGTTTCTGAGATGTATCCTCTGACCAACTAGTTACTTAGTGGCGGTTATACCAGAGTGCACCAGAATGAAAATAAGAGGAGAAATAAATTCCAGTCAGTCCTTCTTATTACTTATTAACAGCTTTTATGAGGTGCTTTGGTGAGGTAGTAGGAGAAAAATGAAAACCAAATTCAGTTTGGGGATTATAACAACACGTGGCACTTTGTCCTTTAAAAAACTCATTTACTTATATCTCGTTCAGTTGTGAGGTTTATTCATCCATATTACTCTCGACCTCCATTACAATAGAGAATGGGCTGAAAGAGTTATTTTCTGGGCCTAATTTTTAACATCTCCTCAAGAGTTACCTTCATTTTTCTTTAAAAATTTTTCTATAATCTTACCTCCCAGTCCAAATAATCACAGACATCTTCAAAGTTAGTGAGCAGAGACACTGAGCAGAAAAGCCGTGGCAGCTCATCCCTTGTCATTGGGGGAAAACGGCTATCTTTAAGGGCACTGTTAAAAACAAAGCAAATATTAAAGCAATCACTGGATATGAAAGTTCCCAATTTCAAATGCAAACAATTGAAAAAGGTAAGAGTTTCAAAAAGAATCAGTAAGATGTCAAAGGTACCAACAAGCTTCAAATGTATTCAAATTCCCCAAAGATTTTAGAAGTCACCTTTTTTTTCATTTAATAGATTGTGTTTGCTAGCCAATCTTGTGACCACTTCAATTGTAAAGAGAGAATCATCAATTACATTTCCTGTACAGCCATTTCCTGATGTCTTTCCCTGCTACTTGTAGAATCTAAGAATGTTTTATTTTGCTTTTGAGAAGAATAAAAACTAGACTAGTGGAAACTTGTAGGAAGATTTCTGGATCTAGTGCTGGTGGCAGTAAAATTATATATATATGTGTGTGTATATGTGTGTGTGTATGTATACATATATATGTTTACAAACATACACATATATACAATATTGTTTTAAAAAAGATTATACTAGGAAGGCCAGTCACCATAGAACAGCACTCAAAGAATTCAAAGGAAGATCAAAATTTCATTTTCTTCAATTAAAAAAAAAACAAAAGAAATAATCATGCAAATTATAGACTAAAAATACTCATAAGAATTTCAGGCCCCCAATAAAGGATAATTTAACATATGACTCAAAAATTGTGAAACTACAGGAAATAGGGCTAATCTAGGAAATAAAAGTATGATTAGGAGACCATTAATCACGTCAATGAATTTCTGAGTACATCAACTCTGATTGGATCCTGTAATCAAGTGTAGTATATCATAGTGCCAAACTCTAGAAAACCCCACTGTAAAATGTGGAAAAACCATAATTCTTCCTGCAACGGAATAAAAAACACACACACACACACACAAACACACACACACACAGTGTGTGTTCCTTATACTTTTAAAAGAAACCACTTCCTGATTAAGAAAAACAAACATATCTCTGATTGCCTACTATATTAATGGCACTACTGGTATTCATAACATCCATCTTCAAATGTCCTAGATAGTAGCCAGGCTTAGAAATATTTTCATGGATTTATCCTCAGAGGTTACAAACTCAGACTCTACAAACTGCTTGGGTCATAACATAGTTCCATAGACTTGGAAAGAATTTAATTCCTTTTTCAGTGACTTTCTCACTGCTGAATTTTCTTTTTTTCATTTTCCCATCCCTTTGTTTGCATTTTGAAGCTCATCCACTGCATTTTTATATTTGCACCACATTTTGGTGCTCATTTTATCCTGCTATACAAAGGAAAATGCTTATAGGAAGATATAGAGATGTTACATATGTATAAAAGTATATATGTTTTTCCCATTCAAGATGCCAAGATTAACCAAGAAAATCAGGAAATCTGTGATAATTCATACTCTGAGAACAGCATTTCACTATTTTATAATTTAATTACGTAAATTTCCTATGGTTTGGCCTCTTTTATTTTCCTACTGACAAATAAAAGTTTTAAAAAATACTTCCAAGTTCTCATTCAAAGCCAAGATAAAGACGTGTGTGTGTAACCACCCGCATCCCCCAACGCCACACAGGAAAGAAGTTCTAAAATACAGACCAGAAGAATTATATGCATAAAAAACAAAAGGCCAATCACATTTTCAGTTTTACTGTTAAAAGAAGAAAAAGAGTAAAAGACACATCATTCATTAGAATAATATAAAATATAATATTAGGGGGTTATGGATTTTTTTACTGTGGTAAAATAGACATAACATAAAATTACTATTTTAGCCATTGTTAAGTATATAGTTCTGTAAAATTAAATATATTTGTTGGGTATCTATCACTATCTTCCATCTCCAGAACTTTTTCATCTTTCCAAACTGAAACTCTGCACCCATTAAATACTAACTCCCCATTCCCCCCCGCCCCTAGTCCTGGCATAAAATGTAATTTAAATATACTTTTATAATTTCAAATAGTTATAGTAATACAGTCACTAATGTTTTTAATCCATAACACTTTTATTGAGATATAATTCACATACCACAAAATTCACCCTTTTAAAGTATATAATTCAATGGCTTTTAGTATATTCACAGTTGTGCAACCGTCACCATTATGCAATATTAGAACATTTTCATCATCCTTAAAAGAAACTACGTACCCAATAGCAGTCACTGCATATTGGCACCACTCCCAGCTCCTGGAAACCATTAATCTACTTTGTTTCTATGGATTTGCCTATTCTGGACATTCTGTATAAATGAAATCATACAATATATTGCCTTTAGCGTCTGGCTTCTTTCACTTAGCATATTTTTGAGATTTCATCCATGTTGTAGCATGTATCAGTACTTCATTCTTTTCATTGCCTAATAATATTTCATTGTATGGATACACCAAATTTTGTTACCTATTCATTGGTTGATGGACATTTGGGCTGTTCCCACTTTTTGGCTATTATAAATAATGCTGCTAGGGAATTGATGTATAAGTTTTAATGTGGATGTATGTTTTCATTTCTCTTGGATAGATAGCTAGGAGTGGAACTGCTGGATCATAAAGGTAATTCTACCTTTAACTTTTTGAAGAACCAATGAACTATTTCTCACAATGGCTGCACAATTCTACTTTCCCAGCAGCAATGTATGAGTTCCAGTTTCTCCACATCCACACCAATATTTGTTGTTGTTTGACCTTTTGAATATAGTGCTAGACCTCCTTTAATGAAGCACATTTTGTACCTAGCTCTAGCTTTTTCATTTTAAAAATACACATGCTGAAGTCGCTATACAGTTAATTTCTCAATACTTTGAGGCAAGTTATCATTTTGTTTAGTTCATTTCCTAGCAGACCAATAAAAGATAAGTTTTAGCTCAATGCAATTCAAACTATTTGAAATCAATGTAATTTTCAAATACCTAAAACATAAGTGAATATCAGGCTACAGTGCTTTTCTCATGACATGGAGCCTTGTTGTTCACTCATTCTAGGCTTAAAAAAAAAGAATGTTTAGAACAAGGAGTTAGTAGGAAAATGCTAGAACAATGAATGGGATAAAATGACAATGGTGCCTCACCATGTCAAGATTCAAACATACTGATTTCAAAACTCTGAAATAGTAAAGGTTGTTAGTCATGATGGGAATAGTCTGATTTTACAGAGACATTTAAACAAGACTTTTGATTCTTGCATTTTTTAGCCAGCTCTAAGTAATTTTTCATTAAATTCATGAACACAGAAAAATTACAAAGGTAGGAAGTCCTCAATGTCTCTAAATGTAAATTTCTAGGGAAATGATCTAGCAATGAAAGCCTGCAAGGATTTAAGAGATTACAAAAAGATGAAAATACAGCTGGAGACTGACCTCAGAGCTGCCAGGCTGGTGTGGATAGCTGATAAACAACAAGATTCAGCTTTCCTCAACCAAGCTTTCCTTAACCAAGCTCTCTTTAGAATATGCAATGTTGAAATTGTGCTTTTAGAGAGAATACTGTAATCTGGAGTTGGGCAGTGACTTACTCAAGGTGACTCAGCTAAGTTAATGACAAGGGTAGGGATACAACTGAGATTTTCTGACTCAAGTCCAAAATTCTTTCGAGTATCTATACTTTAGTTGTCACCTTTGCATGGATTTGTTTTCAAATTTTAAAATTAAATGCTTGCCTTACTTGGCAATTCTGATCTCATACCTGTGGTACCTCTACCTAAAGATGATAAATAATCATTCAGTAGCACTCATTAGTAGCCAAAGGGTAAACAGAGCTAGACTTCCTGTCTACTGGAAATCTGCAGGAGTAAAACATTTTAAAATATTAATACTGTCCATAGAAAGCATTTTATACCAAAGTAGTATCTGCCAATTTAAATTCTAGGCAGTCTAAGGAACTGACAAGGGGGTCCTGTAAGTAAATTCATATGAATTTCTCTTTGTTAGAATAGGAAATCATTTTCTAATGTTTAAATATTGCTAGAAAAACAAAACAAAACACTTACATGTAAAATCAGTCAGCTGCTCCATCACCCATACGATGGATGGGTAAGCTTTAAACAATTACAGTTTAGTTCACATATCAAATTCAAATATATTCAATTCAAATTGGCACCTTCTCAAGAATACACCTCACCTAATTGAGAAGGAACGTTAACATTTGTCAAAGTTAATATATAATGTTATATAGTACTTTAATAAAAATGAACATTTTAAGAAAAGATATTAAGAGTTTAGCTATGAAAGAACCAAAGAGTTTGTGACAGTGCCTGGAAACTATGCTAAAAAGAAAAAAAAGTCGCTGAAAAGAGGCAAAACCTTAGATATTACAAGGCTCATCGTAAACGATAGAGCATGTAACAGAAATAATTTAAGGGACTCTGTCTAGTCATTTGCTCACTTGTTCATTCACTTTCTAAAATATTGTTGACCTTAATCGGTTAACTGCTGGAAAGTTATCAAACTGAGAGGGGCTTCATATTACATATAACTATTATTCAGGACAAGGAAGTAATTAAAACCCAAATTAAAAATCCCTGTTTGGACAGGCAAAGAGAAGCAATTCAACTATGTTTTAGTCTAAAACTAAAAGCAGTTTTTTCATGAGGGGTTTCAACCACCAGGAAATTCCATATTCTGTCATTCCCTGCTAGAGCTTCTGGAATAGAATGCATACATGGCATGTTTGAACCCCAGAAACTCAGAATACTAGAATCCTAAACCCACATCTGAAAAATTATCTACCTCTCTGTCTCACTAAGTAGCAATTTTAGCTTTCTAAAATTCACGAAGTAATGGACACAAAACAAAATGTAAAAATGTGCCTATTCATCAAACCTAAGGGTAGAGAGGAAGAACAAAAGACACAATTATGGTTAAGGAAGGAGGAAAGGTGCCTTATTTTGGTGAGGGCTGTTACTCAAAAGAAAAGTTTCAATTGTAAGCTATATGTACAGTGTTACTTAATTGGGAGATGTTTTTCCTTTTACAGTAATAATAAAACCTTCTTGCTGCTCAATGACCATTAACATTTATTAATTTTAATATATATGCTTAATATGATATGATGGGTAATTCATGGGGAATAGAGGAAAGAACTAAGGGATGGAACAAAAGGAAGAGAAGATAGGAGAGAAAGAAAGAAAAAAACAAACAACCCCATCAAAAAGTGGGCAAAGGATATGAACAGACACTTCTCAAAAGAAGACATTTATGCAGCCAAAAAACACATGAAAAAATGCTCATCATCACTGGCCATCAGAGAAATGCAAATCAAAACCACAATGAGATACCATCTCACACCAGTTAGAATGGCGATCATTAAAAAGTCAGGAAACAACAGGTGCTGGAGAGGATGTGGAGAAATAGGAACACTTTTACACTGTTGGTGGGAATGTAAACTAGTTCAACCATTGTGGAAGTCGGTGTGGCGATTCCTCAGGGATCTAGAACTGGAAATACCATTTGACCCAGCCATCCCATTACTGGGTATATACCCAAAGGACTATAAATCATGCTGCTATAAAGACACATGCACACGTATGTTTATTGCGGCATTATTCACAATAGCAAAGACTTGGAACCAACCCAAATGTCCAACAATGATAGACTGGATTAAGAAAATGTGGCACATATACACCATGGAATACTATGCAGCCATAAAAAATGATGAGTTCATGTCCTTTGTAGGGACATGGATGAAATTGGAAAACATCATTCTCAGTAAACTATCACAAGAACAAAAAACCAAACACCACATATTCTCACTCATAGGTGGGAATTGAACAATGAGATCACATGGACACAGGAAGGGGAATATCACACTCTGGGGACTGTTGTGGGGTCGGGGGAGGGGGGAGGGATAGCACTGGGAGATATACCTAATGCTAGATGACGAGTTAGTGGGTGCAGTGCACCAGCATGGCACATGTATACATATGTAACTAACCTGCACAATGTGCACATGTAACCTAAAACTTAAATAAAAAAAAAAAACCATATTATCCAATTCTGGAAAAAAAAAAGAAAGAAAAAGGAAAAAGAAATATGTAAAAAGAGAAAGGAAGAGAAAAGCAAGAAGCTGAAAAAAGAAGTAGGAGGCAAAGAAAGTACAAAAAAGGGGGACACTTAGAAAGGGCTCAAATAGAGACACATGCAAAGAAACAAGGAGAAAGCAAGAAAGGGAGAATGGAAAAGTAAGCGAGAGGAGAGGGAGATAAAGGATAACAGGTTCAGTAGGTTTTGATATAGATTATCGGGCTTCTATCCTATGAGATTCACTTAGGCTTTAGAGTGTTATCACTTACTGCCCTCTGATTAAAGTTCCTGAAATGCTCTGATCTTGCATTCTTAAAAGCCTCTACTCTCTATGAGATAGCCATAGCTGCCCACCAGGAAGGGAAAATTCCCTGTGAGCTGCCAGCTGTGAGGACCAGCAAGTATCATCAGAATCTGCCTCCTAGGCCACAAATTCCTCCCCTCTAAATTAAGAGAATTGGGTCTGAATTTGATTTAGTGGAGCAGAGCTAAAACTGGAAAATAAAAGATACATAAAGAAACAGATGGCTAAATGTTTGTATATACAGAAAGTATTTCTTATTTCCCTCTACAAAATGTCTACATAAATGCTTTCTCTGCAGAGTTTCTAGATTTACTCTATCTTGTTTTTAGAAATGAACTACTAGAAACTATTTTTGTTTAAATTATGTTTTTCTGATGAAAATCTGCCAAAGTAAAATGAATATAATTTAATTTTCTCTTTATGACTCTGGTTCATCTTTAAAACTCAATATAACTGGGTCATTTGTTACTGTACACCATAACAACAGTGCTCTCGAGGCCTTGGCAAGAAAAAAATGTGTGGGTTTGGAAAAGATTACGATATGACCACTGACAATTATAAGCTTGGAAATGTGAAGATATGAGATTGTCTCTACCTTCAAGAGACTGTGTAACACACAGACTGGCAAAATTTCCAGGGATCTCATCCGTGTGTTCTCTTGAGTTAGGATATACTATAAAACTGAATGAACCACCTCTTGAACTGAATTGGAATTTAGAAACCTGGTCTACAATCCCAAATTAGTATTACTTCCCTAGACCCATCAAAAGTGTGTCTCCAAGGTATAACAACAGTTCTCTGTGACTTATGCCAATAAATATAGCTCCTAAAATGCAAAATTGAAGTAATCGTTAATTAATGAGCACTATTTCACAGTTCTCTAGAACATAACATATTACAATGGCCAACAGCTTGGGTTCTGGAGTCAGATATACTTGCATTTGGATCCTGGCTCCACTATACATTAGTTGTGTGACATTTGGGCAAGTCTCTTAATCTATGCCAGCCTTCATTTCCTCATTTATGAAATGGAGATCATAACAGTACCCACCTAATGGAGCAACTGTAACAAATAAAATAATAATAACTGCACAAGTGCCTTTACTAACCTACTCAATAAGTAGTGGCTGTCAAAGAACTCTGATTGATCATCCGTCTGTCCACAGGGCTGCCCCATATTATGGCTCTGGTGAAAGAAAGGGAGCCACAGGACTAAGCTGTGCTGTGGGAAGAACTAAACAAGTTATCTTCTCTAGGAATTAAATGTGGCCATCTCGGGGGATAATGACTACCTTTCCAGGTTCTGGTGTTTTCATTTCATTTTCTTTCATTTTCAAAATAAGTATTAAACACCCGCTATTTGCTTTTTATTATGCAAAGAGCCATGGAGAATATAAGAATAGATTACTAAATAATATATGGATATGTATAAAATACGTGTTAAAATCATGCTATAGGACTGCTGAGAGGAATAATCAGAGCAGGTTAGCGCTCTTTTTGAAAAGATCTGTTTTACAATATGCTACTGGTTTACTGGTTACCAACTGACTCAGAGTTACAGGGAGTTTTACAGAAATAAAAAAATATATATATATATATATATTTTTCAGAAACAAATCTACATCAAGTAAGGTACATCTTCATCAAGAGTTTCCATTATACTGCAGGCAGGGATTCATATGCTGCTTTGAAACAGTTTCTTAGTTTTGTTGAACTACAGTTTTTAAATCTTTTGGGCAGGAATTGTTCTTTTACTTCTGTAGAAGAAATGTTTATCAGAAATAAAGTTCCCTAAATCATGTTTGATGGATTTAGATATATTACTCTCTATCCTACTATTCATACTACAGCAAAATCCTTAGGTAAAAAACAAAACAAAACAAAACAAAAACAAGAAAAATGATTTCTAAGCAGCAGATACAGAATGAGAGATGAGAGATTCCATAGGCAGCAACTGCTTTCCTCATTTAAAATAGCAGTCTCCAAGCTGTTTTTTTTAATTAGTTTTTTGTTTTTTTAATTAAAAAAAATCCATAGAATCCCTTCAGAACTGCAGGACATGTCCTCACTACCACATGGGGATTGGCTGACAACGTCGTCTGTCATCACCAGGATCCAAACAGTTTTGATTGAGTATTCTTATCACTAAAAAAAGTTTGAGCACACATCCTCAATATGTATATTTATAAAGTATATACTTGTACTACTATGACAGGCTAATATATCAAAGCATGATACTTAGAGTAGGCTTTGTTATTAAAGACAGTGAGTATAAATTAAATAATGTTCTTGATCCTTTCTTGTTTTGGGGCTGACATCTTGTCAGATTTGATTAGATTATTTTTGTTTTCACTTCATGACTTGGCTAAATTAAGAGGAAACTCATAGAAGTGTCAGCTAGTTCACCATTTTCTTGCCCTTGCATTATCACTGTTATCATCAACCCATTTTTTTCCTTGCAGGAATCTTCCTAAGCCACTTGTCCATTCTGCGTGGGTTAGTTTATCTAGCTTTAACTGACCTACACACAATAGTCAAACAGCTTAAGAAGATTCCTGCAAAGAAACCACAGGATGAAGATTATATAGGTTGGAATATCCCTTATTCAAAATGCTGGAGTCTAGAAGTGTTTCAAACTTGGGATTTTTTTGTGATTTGGGAATATCTGCATTATACTGGTTGAACATCCCAAATCCAAAATTCTGAGATCTGAAGTATTTCCTTTAAGCGTTACATTGGTACTCAAAAGTTTTGGATTTTGGAGCAATTCAGATTTCTGGATTTGGGATGCTCAACCTGTACTAAGAACTAGAAATCTACTTAACTAGGTACATGTAAACTGAAATATGTTACAATATGCCTAAAGTGAGCAAAAGAATGTGCATGCCACCATGAACTCTCACCAAATCAAGAAATCTCACACTTTTCTCGGGATCCCTCATTTAGAGTATATGACAGTGACTCTCCAACATGGACCAAAGGAGAGCATCAGGGTCAATCCACATGTTAAACATTAGTGAAGTTTAAATACTTTCGTATATTTTGTCTAAAATGATATAAATAGAATTTCTAATATTTTTATCTCACCCCACAATGAATCCTTCAGGTGCATCCCTCTTTGGATGGCCTAAAGCTCCTCATCAAGCTCTAGAAGACTGGTCCTAAGATATTTAGACATGGCACTATGAGCAAAAGCAGCTTAAAATCTCAAAAAGCCAATACCTGCTAAGTACCTACTGTGAGTAAGGTACTATACATGCATTATGTTGTTTAGTCCTCAAAACAACTCCATTTTGTAGAGGAAGAAGCTGAGGTTCAGTGATGATCAGTGAGATTAAGTAACTTGCCAATGGTTCTAAAAACAGGTAAGAGAGCTGGTCGGGCGCAGTGGCTCATGCCTGTAATCCCAGCACTTTGAGAGGCCAAGGCAGGCGGATCACGAGGTCAGGAGTTCAAGACCAGCCTGACCAACATGGTAAAACCCCATCTCTACTAAAAATACAAAAAAAATTAGCCGGGCATGGTGGTGGATGCCTGTAATCCCAGCTACTCAGGAGGCTGAGGTAGGAGAATCACTTGAACCCAGGAGGTGGAGGTTGCAGTGAGTTGAGATTGTGCCACTGCACTCCAGCCCAGGCAACAAAGTGAGACTCCATCTCAAAACAAAAACAAAAACAAAGAAACAAAAACAGGTAAGAGAGCTGACATAAGAAATTAGGACCGCCTGCCTCTAAATCCCATTCTCTTTTCATAGTACCACTTTCAGAATGTCAGCAAATCAACATAAATGTATATACATTTAATCAGTATTAAGGAATTTTTCCCCAATTAATGCTTCCGTTCATAGGATTTAACTGAAAGTATTAAGTATAAATGTGAGCAGGTTCTGAAAATGCCTAAGAAAAATAGTACCTTTTTAATGAAAGTGTTAGCTTGTTTTTGTTCTCTTCTTTCTCCATTTTGATCTTGGTGACTCAGAGCTGCTACCATTGAAAAACATCTGTTTTATCTAAACTTAATAAGCCTTATTAGTGGGATGCTAAGCCTTCCCTTATTCCGAAGCCCTTTCCACAGTTTGAAACTTAATCTGCTGGAAGTCATAATAGGTTACCAAAGTACTAGTTTTGGACATATCTAGGCTGGTGGGCCTGTTTCTGATTTTTTAATTTTGCTTTTCCAACCTGTATGAATAAGCTCTCTCATACTCAGTACACGAGTCATGCAATTCTTTTCCTTCCCTCTTTCCATGGCAATCAAATCTATTAATTGAACTCTATAAACTGCAAAACATGTGTTGTCACTCTAACTTATGTGTCATGTTAGGCTGGTTCAGCTGTCCTTTCTAAAACTACTGCCAGTCCTAGATGATACAAGTCTGCTGAGAGGCAGGATACTGGTTCCTATCATGCGGCCTGTTTATAATTTTCTGCATATGTCACTGATCGGGGACTAAAGGTAACTAAAGAAAAGAATGAAGTCAAACTTAAAGATGAGGTACAAAGTAAAATTATCAAGTCCGTCATACTGAGAAGGAGAAAGAGAAAGAGAGGAGCCCAACCTTCCCCACTACCTCATTGTAAAGTTTTTAATCTTTATTTTCCTTTCTCTTCTTCCTTTTCCCCACCTTTTGTATGCGCTCCTCTTTTCTACTCTAGTAAGGTAAGGAAGAAAGAATAGTAAAAGGTCACAAGAAGGACATGAAAGAACAGAATGGGGGTGGAGGAAGAGAAGAGGACCACAAAGACAAAGGCATACGGCAGCTGCCTTCACTGCTACCTAGTGCTGGCGAGGCCAAGTCTGACAAGCCAGTATGCAAAGCGGCCTCATGTTCTCATACTCTGCTACTGGGTCAAGATGACCCATTCCCTTCTGTACAGGTTTTAATGTTCTATTCCAACTTTCGTGGAGTGGATGGGTGATAGTGACAGAGAAAAGAACATGATCCACTGCCTGTTTCTTTCAAACTTGACAAGCACAAGGGGGATCAGGAAGAAAAGTAGAGTACCTCATCCCCACAGCCTAGCTGCCTAACCAATCAATCAATGTTTATTGAATCATTCCTTGATCTGTGTGCTTTTAAATGGCATATTTCTCTATGGTAAGTATAACTGCATGTCTGTTCTTATGGCCTCTGTAATTGGCCTCACATTCCTTTAAATGGAATTACTTTAATTTTTATCACTATATGGTATCTTTGGAGGAAAGAATCTTTTAAACTACTCATATCATTTTTGTTTTATATGATTCTTAATAGTTTCCAAAGCATCTTCACATCTTTTATCCTAGCTGAAACTCAAAACAGCCCCATGAAATAGACAAAGCTAATACTACATTATATTAGAAATCATAATAGCTGTCCTCCAAGAATAAGGCCCCCTAAAGTCATGGGGTCAAGCAAATGTCAGCTAGAAGCGCTTAGAGATCATCTAGTCTACATCCTTCATTTGATTTTGGGGATAACTAAGAGCAAAAAGCTGCATGCCCAAAGTCACAAAACTACTTAGAAATCAGTGACATCTCCTGACTTCCCCAATTCACTGATCTTTCCATCATTCTTTCACATAATCCAATAACACTCCAGAGCAGATGTTCAAGATGCAAAGAGGAAAATGATGCCTAGGGCACCAGGGAATAGCTAAAACAGTGAAACAGTGAGCTGCCCAACATAACTCAGCACTGACAGGCACCTGGCACGTGTCAGCATGCTGAAGCCAAGCAGAACTTAGAAATTAAGCAGATAAGGGTGGGGGAGCAGCAGAGCACCAACACTATGTGTGTGTGGAGAATGCAGTCTTAACTATTGTCTTCCTCTGCGTTTCTTATCCACTCCACTCCCTCCTCATCTTGCTTATACGCTCCTAGTAGGGGCTGGTCTCACCTCGCAGTTCATCCATTCTGTCCCATCATTTCTACTTAGCTGCTGAGCTACATAAAGGATTATTCAAGGGAAAGGCTATACATTTTTAAAATAGAGTATTTGGTTCTCTTTTATCAAACTCTAAATAGAGAATCTGTCCCTATTGTAAAAGCAACTGTATGTTCTGGTTGTGCGTGTATAACTACAAAATTGTTCAGGGCAAGATAATCTCAACATTCGTTTTCAAGTAAATAGCACAATGACATGGGTAGATTCAGTTCAGGTCAAATATGTGATTCTTGATGTATTGCTAAAGTCTCATACGTTAAGCAAACCTACTTTCCAATCTCAACTTCGAACAGGTTTTACTTTACTCCTTTCAACAAACATGTTTAAAATTAGCCTGATAAAACAGAAAAGGACATTTTAACTCTTCATCTCTTGTCTGGTCATATCTTAAGAACCTAGTTTTCAAAGAAAAATTTTACTTGTATAGTTTTCCATTCTATTACCCTTAAAAGTTATTTAATTCTCCCATTGAAAAGGTCCTACTTTACTTTTGTTTCCATGAGATAAGCACATGGGGTAATAAAATATGTTGGAAAAGCTTCAAAATGTGCTGCTGAAATAGTGGCAATTGCTGATTCTGTACTATGCTACATATTAGGAACACCACAATAGATACAGAAAGGAAATAGCTTCATTTGAGGATGAAAAAAGGGCAATGGGAGTTGCCAAGATGGCCGAACAGGAACAGCTCCAGTCTGCAGCTCCCAGCATGACCAATGCAGAAGGTGGATGATTTCTGCATTTCCAACTGAGGTACCTGGTTCATCTCATTCGGACTGGTTGGACAGTGGGTACAGCCCACGGAGGGCGAGCTGAAGCAGGGCGGGGCGTTGACTCACCCGGGAAGCGCAAGGTGTTGGGGGATTTCCCTTTCCTAGCCAAGGGAAGCCGTGACAGACTACCTGGAAAAGCGGGACACTCCCCGCCCAAATACTATGCTTTTACCAAGGTCTTAGCAACCGGCAGACAAGGTGATTCTCTCCCGTGCCTGGCTCGGCAGCTCCCACGCCCACGGAGCCTTGCTTACTGCTAGCACAGCAGTCTGAGATGCATCTGCGAGGCGGCAGCCTGGCTGGGGGAGGGGTATCCGCCATTGCTGAGGCTTGAGTAGGTAAACAAAGCAGCCAGGAAGCCCGAACTGGGCGGAGCCCACCTCAGCTCAACAACGCCTACTGCCTCTAGACTCCACCTCTGTGGGCAGGGCACAGCTGAAGAAAAGGCAGCAGACAACTTCTGCAGACTTAAACGTCCCTGTCTGACAGCTCTGAAGAGAGCAGTGGTTCTCCCAACACGGCATTTGAGATCTGAGAACAGACAGACTGCCTCTTCAAGTGGGTCCCTGACCCCCGTGTAGCCTAACTGGGAGACACCTCCCAGTAGGGTCCAACAGATACCTCATATATGCAGCTGCCCCTCTGGGACGAAGCTTCCAGAGGAAGTATCATGCAGCAATATTTGCTGTTCTGCAATATTTGCTGTTCTGTAGCCTCCGCTGGTGATACCCAGGCAAACAGGGTCTGGAGTGGAACTCCAGCAAACTCCAACAGACCTGAAGCTGAGGGACCTGACTGTTAGAAGGAAAACTAACAAACAGAAAGGAATAGCATCAACATCAGCAAAAAGGTCATCTACACCAAAACCCCATCTGTAGGTCACCAACATCAAAGACCAAAGGTATATAAAACCACAAAGATGGGGAGAAACCAGAGCAGAAAAGCTGAAAATTCTAAAAATGAGAGCACCTCTTCTCCTCCAAAGGGTCACAGCTCCTCACCAGCAACGGAACAAAGTGGGACGGAGAATGACTTTGACGAGTTGACAGAAGTAGGCTTCAGAAGGTCGGTAATAACAAACTTCTACGAGCTGAAGGAGGATGTTCAAACTCATCGCAAGGAAGCTAAAAACCTTGAAAAAAGATTAGACAAATGGCTAACTAGAAAAAACAGTGTACAGAAGACCTTAAGTGACATGATGGAGCTGAAAACCATGGCACAAGAACTTCGTGACACATGCTCAAGCTTCAAGAGCCGATTCAATCAAGTGGAAGAAAGGGTATCAGTGATTGAAGATCAAATTAATGAAGTAAAGCGAGAAGACAAGGTTAGAGATTAAAAAGTAAGAAACAAACAAAGCCTCCAAGAAATATGGGACTATGTCAAAAGACCAAATCTACGTGTGATTGGTGTACCTGAAAGTGATGGGGAGAATGGAACCAAGTTGGAAAATATGCTTCAGGATATTATCCAGGAGGACTTCCCCAACCTAGCAAGGCAGGCCAACATTCAAATTCAGGAAATACAGAGAACACCACAAAGATACTCCTCGAGAAGAGCAAACCCAAGACACATAATTGTCAGATTCACCAAGGTTGAAATGAAGCAAAAAGTGTTAAGGGCAGCCAGAGAGAAAGGTCCAGTTACCCACAAAGGGAACAGCGGATCTCTCAGCTGAAACGCTACAAGACAGAAGAGAGTGGGGGCCAATATTCAACATTCTTAAAGAAAAGAATTTTCAACCCAGAATTTCATATCCAGCCAAACTAAACTTCATAAGTGAAGGAGAAATAAAATCCTTTACAGATAAGCAAATGCTGACAGATTTTGTCACCACCAGGCCTGTCTTACAAGAGCTCCTGAAGGAAGCACTAAACGTGGAAAGAAACAACTGGTACCAGCCACTGCAAAAACATGCCAAATTGTAAAGACCATCGACGCTAAGAAGAAACTGCATCAATTAACAGGCAAAATAACCAGCAAACATCATAATGACAGGGTCAAATTCACACATAACAATATTAACCTTAAATGTAAATGGGCTAAATACCCCAATTAAAAGACACAGACTGGCAAGTTGGATAAAGAGTCAAGACCCATCAGTGTGCTGTATTCAGGAGACCCATCTCATATGCAAAGACGCATACAGGATCAAAATAAAGGGATGGAGGAAGATCTACCAAGCAAACAGAAAGCAAAAAAAAGCAGGGGTTGCAATCCTAGTCTCTGATAAATCAGATTTTAAACCAACAAAGATCAAAAGAGACAAAAAAGGCCATTACATAACGGTAAAGGGATCAATGCAACAAGAAGAGCTAACTATCCTAAATATATATGCACCCAATACAGGAGCACGCAGATTCATAAACGAAGTCCTTAGAGACCCACAGAGAAACTTAGACTCCCACACAATAATAATGGGAGACTTTAACACCCCATTGTCAATATTTGACAGATCAACGAGACAGAAGGTTAACAAGGATACCCAGGACCTGAACTTGACTCTGCAACAAGCAGACCTAAGAGACATCTACAGGACTCTCCACCCCAAATCAACAGAATATACATTCTTCTCAGCACTACATCACACTTATTCTAAAATTGACCACATACTTGGAAGTAAAGCACTCCTCAGCAAATGTAAAAGAACAGAAATCACAACAAACTGTCTCTCAGACCACAGTGCAATCAAAGTAGAACTCAGGATTAAGAAACTCACTCAAAACCACATAAGTACATAGAAACTGAACAACTTGCTCCTGAATGACTACTGGGTAAATAACTAAATGAAGGCAGAAATAAAGATGCTCTTTGAAACCAATGAGAACAAAGACACAACATACCAGAATCTCTGGGACACATTTAAAGCAGTGTGTAGAGGGAAATTTATAGCACTAAATGCCCACAAGAGAAAGCAGGAAAGATCCAAAATCAACACCCTAACATCACAATTAAAAGAACTAGCCAGGCACAGTGGCTCATGCCTGTAATCCCAGCACTTTGGGAGGCCAAGGTGGGCAGATCACAAGGTCAGGAGATCGAGACCATCCTGGCTAACATGGTGAAACCCCATCTCTACTAAAAATACAAAAAATTAGCCGGGCATGGTGGTGGGTGCCTGTAGTCCCAGCTACTTGGGAGGCTGAGGCAGGAGAATGGCGTGAACCCGGGAGGCGGAGCTTGCAATGAGCTGAGATCGTGCCATTGCACTCCAGCCTGGGTGACAGAGCCAGACTCAGTCTCAAAAAAAAAAAAAAAAAAAAAAAAAAAAGAACTAGAGAAGCAAGAGCAAACCAATTCAAAAGCTAACAAAAGGCAAGAAATAACTAAGATCAGAGCAGAACTGAAAGAGAGAGAGACACACAAAAAAACCCCTTCAAAAAAATCAATGAATCCAGGAGCTAGTTTTGTGAAAAGATCAACAAAATTGATAGACCGCTAGCAAGACTAATAAGAAGAGAGAGAAGAATCAAATAGACGCAAGAAAAAATGATCAAGGGGATATCACCACCGATCCCACAGAAATACAAACTACTATCACAGAATACTATAAAAACCTCTATGCAAATTAACTAGAAAATCTAGAAGAAATGGATAAATTCCTGGACACACACACTCTCCCAAGACTAAACCAGGAAGAAGTTGAATGTCTGAATAGACCAATAACAGGCTCTGAAATTGAGGCAATAATTAATAGCTTACCAACCAAAAAAAGTCCAGGACCAGATGAATTCACAGCTGAATTCTACCAGAGGTACAAAGAGGAGCTGGTACCAATCCTTCTGAAACTATGCCAATCAATAGAAAAAGAGGGAATCCTCCCTAACTCATCTTATGCGGTCAACATCATCCGGATACCAAAGCCTGGCAGAGACGCAACAAAAAAGAGAATTTTAGACCAATATCCTTGATGAACATCGATGCAAAAATCCTCAATAAAATACTGGCAAACCGAATCCAGTAGCACATCAAAAAGCTTATCCACCACGACCAAGTTGGCTTCATCCCTGGGATGCAAGGCTGGTTCAACATATGCAAATCAATAAACGTAATCCATTACATAAACAGAACCAATGACAAAAAACACGATTATCTCAAAAGATGCAGAAAAGGCCTTCGACAAAACTCAACAACCCTTCATGCTAAAAACTCTCAATAAATTAGGTATTGATGGAACGTATCTCAAAATAGTAAGAGCTATTTATGACAAACCCACAGCCAATATCATAATGAATGGGCAAAAACTGGAAGCATTCCTTTGAAAACTGGCAGAAGACAAGGATGCCCTCTCTCACCACTCCTATTCAACATAGTGTTGGAAGTTCTGGCTAGGGCAATCAGGCAAGAGAAAGAAATAAAGGTATTCAATTAGGAAAAGAAGAAGTCAAATTGTCCCTGTTTGCAGATGACATGGTTGTATATTTAGAAAACCCCACTGTCTCAGCCCAAAATCTCCTTAAGCTGATAAGCAACTTCAGCAAAGTCCCAGGATACAAAATCAATGTGCAAAAATCACAAGCATTCCTATATACCAATAACAGACAAACAGAGAGCCAAATCATGAGTGAACTCCTATTCACAATTGCTACAAAGAGAATAAAATACCTAGGAATCCAACTTAGAAGGGATGTGAAGGACCTCTTCAAGGAGAATTACAAACCACTGCTCAACGAAATAAAAGAGGACACAAACAAATGGAAGAATATTCTATGCTCATGGATAGAAAGAATCGATATCGTGAAAATGGCCATACTGCCCAAAGTAATTTATAGATTGAATGCCATCCCCATCAAGCTACCAATGACTTTCTTCACAGAACTGGAAAAAAACTACTTTAAAGTTCATATGGAACCAAAAAAGAGCCTGCATTGCCAAGACAATCCTAAGCCAAAAGAACAAAGCTGGAGGCATCATGCTGCCTGACTTCAAACTATACTGCAAGGCTATAGTAACCAAAACAGCATGGTACTGGTACCAAAACAGAGATATAGACCAATGGAACAGAACAGAGCCCTCAGAAATAATGCCACACATCTACAACCATCTGATCTTTGACAAACCTGACAAAAACAAGAAATAGGGAAAGGATTCCCTATTTAATAAATGGTGCTGGGAAAACTGGCTAGCCATATGTAGAAAGCTGAAACTGAATCCCTTCCTTACACCTTATACAAAAATTAATTCAAGATGGATTGAAGACTTAAATGTTAGACCTGAAACCATAAAAACCCTAGAAGAAAACCTAGGCAATACCATTCAGGACATAGGCATGGGCAAGGACTTCATGACTAGAACATCAAAAGCAATGGCAACAAAAGCCAAAATAGATAAATGGGATCTAATTAAACTAACGAGCTTCTGCACGGCAAAAGAAACTGGCATCAGCGTGAACAGGCAACCTACAGAATGGGAGAAAATTTTTGCAATCTACCCATCTGACAAAGGGCTAATTAATATCCAGAATCTACAAAGAACTTAAACAAATTAACAAGAAAAAACCACCCTGTCGAAGGGTGGGCAAAGGATATGAACAGACACTTCTCAAAAGAAGACATTTATGCAGCCAACAGACACATGAAAAAATGCTTATCATCACTGGTCATCAGAGAAATGCAAATCAAAACCACAATGAGATACCATCTTACACCAGTTAGAATGGCAATCATTAAAAAGTCAGGAAACAGCAGATGCTGGAGACGATGTGGAGAAATAGGAATGCTTTTACACTGTTGGTGGGAGTATAAATTGGTTCAACCATTGTGGAAGACAGTGTGGAGATTCCTCAAGGATCTAGAACTAGAATTACCATTTGACCCAGTCATCCCATTACTGGGTATATACCCAAAGGACTATAAATCATGCACAAGTATATTTATTGCAGCACTATTCACAATAGCAAAGACTTGGAACCAACCTAAATGTCCATCACTGATAGATTGGATTAAGAAAATGTGGCACATATACACCATGGAGTACTATGCAGCCATAAAAAGGGATGAGTTCATGTCCTTTGCAGGGACATGGATGAAGTTGGAAACCATCATTCTCAGCAAACTATCACAAGGACAGGAAACCAAACACCACATGTTTTTACTCATAGATGGGAATTGAACAATGAGATCACTTGGACACAGGGTGGGGGACATCACACACCAGGGCCTGTTGCGAGGTTGGGGGCTGGCAGAGGGATAGCATTACGAGAAATACCTAATGTAAATGATTGATGGTGCAGCAAACCAACATGGCACATGTATACCTATGTATCAAACCTGCACGTTGTGCAGACATACCCTAGAACTTAAAGTATAATAAAAAAAAAAAGAAAAAAAATACCTTCAGGGGTAATATTTCTAGCAGTTAGGACTAGAAAAAAAAAAGAAAAGAGAAAAGGGCAATGGATAAAATCCATGCAATTTAAATTACAGTCATGTGATAAAAGCTCTGTTCCCCATAGTGACAAAACTTTCCACGAATAAGTAGCAGTCCTAATGATTACTGATATGAGGGCATAACTATGAACATGAACTATTTCAACAAATATGTATTGAGTGCCTGCTATGTGCCAAGCACGAGTATACATCCAGGAGCATGCTACGTTCAATTTCAATCCTGTGGAACACCTTGTTTCATTGAAGTTTTACTACACTACAATACCATATTATACGAGTTACTCAAAGCACCTAATGAGAAGTGCAAGTCTTATAAACTAAGTCACATTCCAGAAATAAAAAACAAAAAAAGAAAAAAAAAAGAGGAAGACACCTAAACTGACAAGGTCTTATTACTTCTTAAAGTTCATGGATACTAGCCTATCTCTAGAAATCTACCAGGCTAAGCAAAACCCTATAGAAATCCAAATTAAAAACTAACTTTTGGACTCTTTATCCCCATGTATATGTTACAGGTATAACTTTAGCTCTATGAGTATGGTGACTGTGCTCATTTTTACTCACCATTATATACCCAGTGCCTAGCACACAGTAGCTGGTAAATAAATATTTAGTGAATGAATGAAGGAATATAGGAAGGTAGTTTCAAATTTAATAAACAGTTATTGGCAGTATAACAAATATTAAATGGCATTACTGGTTATACTTTATTAAATGGTCAGTGTTCCCCTACATTCAAAATATCCTTTTAAACTGTTCCACTAAAGTGTGTCTTCCCCTGTTTTTATTTATTTAATGCTGTTCATTTAGAAGGTGTTAACTGTTCTTTTTAGTCTTTAGATTACTGTACATTCTAAAGTACAGCAAAGTTTGGCAACATTTTTCTATCTAAAACTCATAGACTGCTATAAATAGATAAAAACATAATTCCATGATAAAGTTACAGAATTGCTTTGATCTCCCAGCCTCTATCACCCCCCTGGAAAACACACATAAACTTTGCATCCTGAAGGAGCTCCATTGCTTCTTATATGGGGCAATTAATAATAATATTTTATTGCAGTTTGAAACACATAGGGACCCATATTACTAGTCTATTTTTATGCTTTTCTCACCTTCTTATAAAGGAACATCTTATGAACTGGATGAATCACAGGACATCAAGGGCAGGCATAGAAAAAAGAAACATAAGATAACGGACTCTTTAGATGAACATGGGCCTAAAGAAAATCAGATATTAGTACACAAATTTTTTTAAATCCTCCAAAAAAATCCAGTGGCCACTCTTCCTGTTCTCTGTGGGATTTCAGGTTAGTAAGCAGTCTAGGGGGATGGAGGACTTGTTGAAAATCAACCCTCTGAAGCAATGAGAATTTTCTAGTGGGAGAAGGGCTGACTCTAGGGAAAATGGGTGGAAATGGTGCATGCCTCGTGGGGCTGTCAGGGTATTTGTCACCTAAGAGGTTCTTACAACTTACCCAACTGATGGGGGTTAAAGTATTACTATGCACCAGCACACATTCTCTCAATCACATTAGACTTTAAAATTCCAAGGTCTGGTTTGCCTTTTACAAGGAATAATATTGGTTTAGAATGCTGCTCAAAGCCTGCTCCACAAATCTGAGAGACCAGGTTATAGCACCTCATTTTCCTTTGCCACTGCCATGTCCTCACTCTCCCCTCATGTAACTAAAAACCACTTCTTAAACTTTCGTAAACAACATTAAGGAAACTGAGAGAATGCTTTCTGCAGACTTAACTTTCCTGGAAATAATTATCAATGATGGAAAACAAGCTCTTCATAACAGAATAAAACCTCATTAATTTGAACTCTACTATTTCAAAATTTGTGCTAATTCAAACAGACCTAGACTGAAAGTTTTCCTTAGCAAGTTTGGAAAAGAAGGGTCTGCTAAGCAAATCAACTTTATAATTAAGGTTGTAAGGGAAATACAGGACTTGCTTAAAGAGAATAAATTATTTCCAGGATTCTGGAATTAACCATCTACAGGCACTGTAACATCATAAATACAAATCTTTTGTGTAGTATGTTAAAAAGCAGGTCTCTGGGGGACTTCTACTTGGTAACACTCCATTAGCCCATTCTGAGTTATTGTTGTCACTAACACAAGCAAATCGGTGTCACTAAAACAAGCAAAACTACTTTTTAAATAAATATTTCATTCATTCTTTATTGAGTATACTGGGCTTCCTGCAATTATTGTGAATTTGAGAGCTTTTACTTCCATGTTGGTGTTGCTAGATCCTCACCTACAGTCTTTGTCATGCTCAAAGATCTCTAAGTATAAATCTTACAGTCACTAATAACTGAATCAGAAATATAGCTCAAGCCGAGTAGGCGGTTTTCCCCTCACAGTGTAAACAAAGCCGCCAGGAAGTTCGAACTGGGTGGAGGCCACAGCAGCTCAGCAAAGCCTCTGTAGCCAGACTGCCTCTCTAGATTCCTCCTCTCTGGGCAGGGCATCTCTGAAAGAAAGGCAGCAGCCCCAGTCAGGGACTTTCAGATAAAAATCCTATCTCCCTGGGACAGAGCACCTGGGGAAAGGGGTGGCTGTGGGCACAGCTTCAGCAGACTTGAATGTTCCTGCTGCCAGCTCTGAAGAGAGCAGTGGATCTCCCAGCACAGTGCTCGAGCTCTGCTAAGGGACAGACTGCCTCCTCAAGTGGGTCCCTGACCCCCGTGCCTCCTGACTGGGAGACACCTCCCAGCAGGGGTCGACAGACACCTCATACAGGAGAGCTCCAGCTGGCATCTGGCGGGTGCCCCTCTGGGATGAAGCTTCCAGGGGAAGGAACAGGCAGCAATCTTTGCTGTTCTGCAGCCTCTGCTGGTGATACCCAGGTAGACAGGGTCTGGAGTGGACCTCCAGCAAACTCCACCAGACCTGCAGCAGAGGGGCCTGACTGTTAGAAGGAAAACTAACAAACAGAAACGAAAAGCATCAACATCAACAAAAAAGATGTCCACACCAAAACCCCATCTGAAGGTCACCAATATCAAAGACCAAAGCTAGATAAATCCACAAAGAAGAGGAAAAAACAGCGCAAAAAGGCTGAAAATTCCAAAAACCAGAACGCCTCTTCTCCTCCAAAGGATCACAACTCCTCGCCAGCAAGGGAACAAAACAACAGAGAATGAATTTGATAAATTGACAGAAGTAGGCTTCAGAAGGTGGGTAATAACAAACTCCTCCAAGATAAAGGAGCATGTTCTAACCCAATGCAAGGAAGCTAAGAACCTTGAAAAAAAGTTAGAGGAATTGCTAACTAGAATAACCAGTTTAGAGAAGAACATAAATGACCTGATGGAGCTGAAAAACACAGCATGAGAACTTCGTGAAGCATACACAAGTATCAATAGCCGAATCATCAAGTAGAAGAAAGGATATCAGAGATTAAAGATCAACTTAATGAAGTAAAGCATGAAGACAAGATTAGAGAAAAAAGAATGAAAAGGAATGAGCAAAGCCTCCAAGAAATATGGGACTATGTGAAAAGACCAAATATTTTTTGATTTGATTGGTGTACCTGAAAGTGACAGAAAGAATGGAACCAAGTTGCAGAACACTCTTCAGGATATTATCCAGGAGAACTTCCCTAACCTAGCAAGACAGGCCAACATTCAAATTCAGGAAATACAGAGAACACCACAAAGATACTCCTCGAGAAGAGGAATCCCAAGACACATAATCATCAGATCCACCAAGGTTGAAATGAAGGAAAAAATGTTAAGGGCAGCCAGAGAGAAAGGTCGGGTTACCCACAAAGGGAAGCCCATCAGACTAACAGTGGATCTCTCGGCAGAAACCCCACAAGCCAGAGAGAGTGGGGGCCAATATTCATTCAACACTCTAAAAGAAAAGATTTTTCAACGCAGAATTTCATATCCAGCCAAACTAAGCTTCATAAGCAAAGGAGAAATAAAATCCTTTACAGACAAGCAAATGCTGAGAGATTTTGTCACCACCAGGCCTGCCTTACAAGAGCTCCTGAAGGAAGCACTAAATATGGAAAGGAAAAACCGGTACCAGCCACCACAAAAACATACCAAATTGTAAAGATCATTGACACTATGAAGAAACTGCAACAACTAACGGGCAAAATAACCAGCTAGCATCATAATGACAGGATCAAATTCACACATAACAATATTAACCTTAAATGTAAATGGGCTAAATGCCCCAATTAAAAGACACAGACTGGCAAATTGGATAAAGAGTCAAGAATCATTGGTGTGCTGTATTCACGAGACACATCTCACATGCTAAGACACACATGGGCTCAAATAAAGGTATGGAGGAATATTTACCAAGCAAATGGAAAGCAAAAAAAAAAAAAAACAAAAACGGGGGGAGGGGAGGGTTTGCAATCCTAGTCTCTGATAAAACAGACTTTAAACCAACAAAGATTAAAAAAAAAAGACAAATAAGGGCATTACATAATGGTAAAGGGATCAATGCAACAAGAAGAGCTAACTATCCTAAATATATATGCACCCAATACAGGACCACCGAGATTCATAAAGCAAGTTCTTAGAGACCTACAAAGAGACTTAGACTCCCACACAATAATAGTGGGAGACTTTAACACCTCACTGTCAATATTAGATCAACAAGACAGAAAATTAACAGAGATATTCAGGACTTGAGCTCAGCTCTGGACCAACGGAACCTAATAGACATCTACAGAACTCTCCACCCCAAATCAACAGAATATACATTCTTCTCAGCACCACATAGCACTTATTCTAAAATTGACCACATAATTGGAAGTAAAACAACCCTCAGCAAATGCAAAAGAGCAGAAATCATAACAAACAGTCTCTCCGACCACACTGCAATCAAATTAGAACTCAGGATTAAGAAACTCACTCAAAACCATACAACTACATGGAAACTGAACAACCTGCTCCTGAATGACTACTGGGTAAATAGCGAAATTAAGGTGGAAATAAATAAATACGTTCTTGGAAACCAATGAGAACAAAGACACAATGTACCAGAATCTTTGGGACACAGCTAAAGCAGTGTTTAGAGGGAAATTTATAGCGCTAAATGCCCACAGGAGAAAGCAGGAAAGATCTAAAATTGACACCCCAACATCACAATTAAAAGAACTAGAGAAGCAAGAGCAAACAAATTCAAAAGCTAGCAGAAGATAAGAAATAACTAAGATCAGAGCAGAACTGAAGGAGATAGAGACATGAAAAACCCTTCAAAAAAAAAATCAGTGAATTCAGGAGCTGTTTTTTTGAAAAGATTAACAAAGTAGATAGACCGCTAGCCAGACTAATAAAGAAGAAAAGAGAGAAGGATCAAACAGACACAATAAAAAATTATAAAAGGGAGATCACCACTTATCTCACAGAAATACAATCTAACATCAGAAAATACTATAAACACCTCTACGCACGTAAACTAGAAAATCTAGAAGAAATGGATAAATTCCTGGACACATACACCCGCCCAAAACTGGAAACCATCATTGTCAGCAAACTAACACAGGAACAGAAAACCAAACACCGCATGTTCTCACTCACATGTAGGAGTTGAACAATGAGAACACATGGACACAGAGAGGGGAACATCACACACCAGGGCCTGTCGGGGGGGTGGGGGCCTAGGGGAGGGATAGCATTAGGAGAAATACCTAATGTAGATACCTTGGGGGTACATCTAGCTGTAAAATAGGGGGAAGGGAAAAAAAGCTTATGCCCCTGAGGTTACAGACCGACACACAAAAAAAAACAAACATAATAAAAAGCCAAAACAACAGCTAAAACTCTTTGGAAACCTGTAGGTTAAGTACTAAACATATAATCATTATGAAATAAATATCCAATGCAAACCCAACAAAGTAGCATCACTGTCCAAAGGAAGCATTCCTGGAGGTTGTTACTCCTCACACATCTATACTGGCTCTCACTTCACTAGCACAGGGCAGTCTTCCAGCTCTCCACAACCACTCCCTCTGCAAGCATGGCTCACTGCCTAGGAGTCTTAGTTACCTTGTCACAAAGAGAGCCTAGCTACTCTAATTATATTGTAAGCTCCTGGATTTGTACAGGTTTCCCTTACTGTAAGACACAAAACTTGCACATCATCGGTGCTCTACAAATTTTGCTTGGTTTGAGGTGATAAGACTCCTCCTTTACATATACAGAATTGTAAATCAGAGCAACAATATAAAAAAAATGGCTGTAAGATTTCTTGTTTCTATAGAAACCTTCAAAATATCAGAACTACCAAATGTGTTTTCTTAAGAAAATTTGGTACAATAAAATTGATAGGTATCCTTTCAAAGGCCTATGCAAGAATACTGAATAAAATAATCATAGGTCAATGTTCCAACAAAAGTGAAATGCTAGCCAGTAAGTTTCATATGGAAAAAAAATCTCCAAAATAGTATTGGCCAAGAAAGTCACCAAAAATCTCTCCTCTCTTTTAAGATGTTATGTCTCTTTATATGCTGGGTTAATCATATTTGTCATCTCTGTATCATCAGTGTTAATCAGGAGGAACAAGAGGGCCCACAAGTCCAAACTCATCTACAACTTGACACCCTAAGCTTGTGACTCTTTAAATGAGAATTTTGCTTTTTAAATTATGGCTTGACTTGGGCAAATATTTAAGGTAATCAGCAAACATAGGGCACAAACCAACTGCTGGGGCAGAGGGAGGCAGCTCTGAGTTATTCCAGTTAGGTAACATTTTTCTATAGAATATTATACAAGTTATAATCCATACTGGGATAAAACTAAGCATTGACTACTAATTTTCTAAATAAATACTAAGAAATAAATGTAGTCATAAAACAATTTGGACACTTGTCTGAAATTGTTTCACTACTCAATGCTAGGCTATTACAGTATATTAGCATTAAAATACATGTTTACAATTGTTATTTGAAATGGTTCTTTCTAATAATGTGTACAATAGCAACCGCCCTGTCATTTTCACTGAATTTCAGAGCTTCTCTTCCTTTCAGAAAATACAAGTCAACGTCTGTACCAAAGGAACCATCTAAATTGTTTTGTGGTACTAGCTATTCATTTTCACTGCATTATATGAATGTTGCTCAAAACTGAGTGATCCCAGAAGATAGCTGGAAATGTTAATTCCTTTGTTAATGTAAATTACTACAATGAGAACTGGACTCTTTGCCTCCAGGAAACCTTCCCGCCACCTAGCTTTGAGAGTCTGGGCAAGTCAAAGAAGCCAAGGTGTCACAGGGCATTCCTACACACATTGCAGAGGACCCTTTGGATACAGTTACACCAACCTAAGAGTTTCATAGTTAGGACATCACTCAGCTACAATATAAAAACAACTCTTGTAAATTGGAATCATATTCCCAAACATCTGGAAAATTCCCCAAAGGAGAAAAGATTACCCAAAAGTATTGCTAAATAGATGGAAGATGCTGATTTTTATCATAATCAAAATTCAGTCAGTTTCCATTGTACTAGACAAATCAACAGATGTGTTGTTTACCTTTAAAGATGCCTGGAATCTATTTTAATTCAGCCTTGAAACCCAGACATTCTTAGGTAATAAGAACAGATATTTAAATTCCATAACAACCGCCCAATGTTTACAAACATTTATTTCTTTATAGATTTCTTATCCACAAAATGTATTTTTGGTTAGAAAGAAGTTTGAGGATTCAGCTGTATTTTCTAAGCTTTGCTTTGTGGCATGGCCTAAGAGAAAATAATGATATCAAGGGTCTTTTCCAACTATTTTATTTATTTTAATTTTAAATAAAATATTTAATAAGATACAATGTATAATAATGTATTACTCTATTTCACTCTCACTACCATATCCTGAAAGCAAACAATTTTCAATAAATTCTTAATTTTGAAAAATCTTCAACATTCAAATTCAGAAAAAAGATAATCTAGGATTAATTCAAAATTACTTTCACATTAAAAATGACTCTTTAACAAACAATGTGTCAAATGTGCTTCTTGTCTTGTGTTGCCTATCACCTTTCATCTTATCATCCTCCCCCTGCCCCATCATCTAAGAAGGAACCTTTGAAGCCATCTTCAACTCTTCCCTTTAGCTTACTTTCCACAAGTCTCATCTTGTTCAATTACTACCTTGTCTCTGTTATATGTTTCTTTACATCCCTCCTGTTACTAACCTAATTCAGGCCTCTACCATCTTTCATTTGGAATATTTAAAATTAGCTTCATAACTGCTTCTCTAATCTCTATCCTTTCCATTCCATCCTATATATTAATACAAGCAGCCCGAGTCAGGGTAATAGTAATAGTCAGGGATGTAACTTGGGCTGCTTGTATATATTTCTCTTCTCATATATATTTCTCTGTCTCCTTACATTTGGCTCAGGAAGTTTTCTGGATGCATAATGAATATCTTCTCCATATCCCCCACTTTTGAATGTTGAAATTGAGTCGTATATGTCCATAGAGGTTCGGCTTACATGTCAGCTAGTCAGTAAAACCTTCCCCAATCTATCCAACTAGAGCTAATTTCTCCCACTTCCAGTAGCATTGTTTCTACATCTAATGCAGTTATTTTGTGTACATGCCAATTTCCCTCAAAAGACATCACTCAGCTCTTGAGCACAGACATCATGTACTGTTGATCTTTGTAGCTGCATAGTACCTAGTACAGTACCATGGTCAGAGTTAAGTGCTCGATAAATGTGGAATTGAACTGACTAAACCTTATGTCAGCCTGATATAAATGAGAAGGAAGACTGTCAGGATTTATAATAAGTTATGTATTTAACTACAGCTGTGTTGTTATAATTGCTACATATTTAGAGAAAACACTGAATGTATCTTTCAATCAAGCTTTGAAACTATAGTGACTATTCTAAGTTTGAATTATCTTATATAGAACAGCAAGAACACTCAAATCTGTAGGACATAATGCCAGTGAAAAAAGACCTTTTACAGTAGATTCAGCTGTACAAGTTCAACCAATAAACCACAAAGGCCATATTTTTTTAAAAAGCCAGAATATAAAGAGGGCAATAGTAAGCATATTAATGAAAACCAGCTAGCAGACACTGGATAGAGCTCATTACTTCTGAATCAGTCACTGCTCCTTGCTGCAGCTGGATTTGGATCTTCTCCCACTGAAGGGCTGAGTAGATGTGATCCCACTTAATTTCCAAGTCTGACAAAATCACAACTTGGAAGTGGCCTGACTACTGGCAATTGTTAAGCACAGTAAATCCCTTCTCCTTCTGTAACCCCCTCAAATGTCCTGCATTCACAACTCTTTTATACCAGATGTTTTGTTGAAATTAACACATTCCTATCAAATGCATATCAAAAGGACTTTTCTCCCTACTGCAATGGAGCTTTATTATATTGAGCATTCCATTTAACCTCCAAACTGTTTATTTGTTACATAGACACTTATTGTATAGTATTTATTGCAGGGGGAATGACAAGGGAAGCTGGGCTCAGCATAAGGTGGGATCCATTCAGGAGCAAATATTCCCACAGTTAATGATAGCAAACAAAAGCCCTTAGAAGACACATCTCAAAAGGACTTTTAAAAATTTGCTAAATACAAAATCTCCCAATCTCTAGCCCAAATCTTCTTCTTTGTGAAAAAGAGGTGAGGTACTGTTTTGTTTGTTGAATGCAAATTTTATTTTTGTATCAACACAGCATCTCTAGGTGGTTTCATGCATTAGCAGAATCAAGCATAATTAACTAGATAATAAATGGCAGGATGTGAAGCTATGACCTAGGATTGCTCACCTGAAACTTTGGTCCTCCCAAAGTTTTCAGCCATCACAGAAAGATCATTTCTGACAAGCCATCACTCACTCACTAAACCTTTGTAGGACCAGGAACTACAACCAAAACTTCACAAAAATGACCGTCTCTCTCGTAGGGATTTAAAAATAATATATGGACAGTAGTGCTACTGTGAATAAAATGTCCTTCATAAAACAATTTTAATAAGCAGCCCTCATGGCACCTCTTCTTATAAAGTGATTGTAAATTGCAATTGTCTGCTAGAGGTAATATATAGGATGTTAAATAGCATCCCCATTTCTTTTCCCCAGGCTATTTCTGTTTCTCATCTCATTTGTACAATTAGTACATATAGATTCTTCCATGGGAGCACATCTTAAACTTGTATTTCAACTGTTTCATTTTTATAATAGCACAACTTAATAGGTGTGATTAGAATATCTAAATATCCCATAAGAATTGAGTGTTCCTATCCTTTATTAAATGAAAACTGATCCAGTTATAAAACAAGTGAGTAAAAATTTCCTTGATTTAAAACTATAAATAGAAAACAAAATGCAGATACATCTCACCATTCCTAAAAATAAAAGTAAATCACCTTTGCAAATTAATTTTATTTTCCTATGACTTATACTTTCAGAGATGCTTTAATCTTCATTTCTCACTTCCTTTGCATAGGCTGTGGCTCCTAACACTTTCTTTAATTATCTTACCCAGCTAGTAAACAAATACCTCAGTATACTAGGGGAAATGACTCTCCTATTCAAACATTTATTTTGCTCTATGCCTAATCCCTCATAGCTACTTAGGGGATGCAAAGATGTGAAAAATATAGTTCAGGTCCTCAAGGGACTACCAATCTAAGTAGGAAAGACAATCATGTAAGAAACTACATTGGAAGGCAAGATAAAGCAAGTGCTGTAACAGAGATACCAGTAATGTGTTATGAACATACAAGGGAAGAAACAGTAACTCTGGGGAGTTAGGAAACATCACTGGGTGAGTCCTTTGGGAAATAGAAGAAATCTGCAGTGTAAAAGTGTAGAGCCATGAGCATTTACTAGTTTATTTGCTTTGAATTTTTAAAACTTTTTGGAGGGTTTTCTTAGTCTTGAACTTAAAATGGGCTACACTTTAGGCAAGAAACAGAATAGCAGCAATCAACTCTAACATTCAGCTACTTAACAGAATTTCTGCTTTACCATGTCCCATTACTCTTTCCTCCTGCTTCTCTGGCTTATGACAAAAATGACACTTAAATACACTGTGCACCATCACTGACATCCGAAAGACTAAAAATGTTACTAATTTCTGAGCTAGCATCTACAGCTCTTTGCTGGTTTCTCTTCAACTACATCATTAATTTGCCATTTTGCCATGATCAGGTATGTGGGACTTGAATATGTGAAATAAAAACTTCTTACTGTGGCAAGATTCTTTGAAAACCTATTAGGAAACACGTGACATGGGCTGCGCATGATAGCTCACTCCTGTAATCCCAGCACTGCGCATGATAGCTCACTCCTGTAATCCCAGCACTTTAGGAGGCCAAGCCAGGTGGATAGCTTGAGCCTAGGTGATTGAGACCACCTTGGGCAACATGGTGAAACCCCGTCTCTACAAAAAATACAAAAATTGGCCATGTGTGGTGGCTTACACCTGTAATCCCAACACGTTGGGAGGCCGAGGTGGGCAGATCACTTGAACCCTGGAGTTGAAGACCAGCCTGGACAACATGGTGAAACCCCGTCTCTACAAAAAATACAAAAATTAGCCAGGCATGGTGGCTTGCACCTGTAATCCCAGCTACTTGGGTGGCTGAGGTAGGAGAACCACTCGAGCCCTGGAGGCACAGGTTGCAGTGCGCCCAGAGGGCACCACTGCACTCCAGCCTAGGCAACAGGAGTGAAACCCTGTCTAAAAAAAAAAAAAAAAAACAAACAAAAACGAAAGAAAGAAACACATGTGACATGGACAATGTCCCAACCAACCTGGCTATTAATTCATTAATTTCATTATTATTAACAGGCAGTATATGAAAACAAGTTTGAAAGATATTTTCACTGTCAAATTTAAAAATACCTATCCTGATAACAGGTTTCCAATAATACTTGTTTCAGACAAAGAAAAGTTTTTAAATGGTTCAGGAGCAAAATAGAAGATAATGAATGATGCCTATGATTCTAAAGTTTTCACTATTGTTTGCCACAGAATTTTAAAAGAATGCATCATAAAATACTTGTATACTACAGAAAGCACATTCTAAAAATCTTCTTTGCCTTTTAAATACTGAGATCCTCAAATCCCAGCTGTGGTAAGAAAAAGACACAATCTGAGGCTGGCCGTGGTGGCTCACACCTGAAATCCCAGCACTTTTTGAGGCTGAGGTGGGCAGATCACTTGAGCCTAGAGTTTGAGACCAGCCTGGGCAACATGGCGAAACCCTGTCTCTACAAAAATTATAAAAATTTTGCTGGGTATAGTGGTATGCACCTGTAGTACCAGCCACATGGGTGGCTGAGGTGAGAGAATTCCTTGAGCCTGGGAGGTTGAGGCTGCAATGAGCTGTGATTGCACTACTGTACTCCATCTTGGGTGACAGAGTGAGATCCTGTCTCAAAAAAAAGAAAAGAAAAGAAAAAAATACAATCTGGAGAATTTTATTGTTTTTTTAAACCTTACTATTGTAAGAAATCTAAGTTCAATAAGATGGACACAGTCCACGACTACATACTTTCAATTCCTTCCTGATACCAGTCACGGATATATTTGTCTGCCATTTATATAACTGTTTTATGATCATTTGTTCTATCAAAAACTGCTCCTAAGGAAAATCAAATTGCAAAAATTAAAACTAAGACAATATATTTGGTCTTAATTACTTAGAAACTTGGAATTTGTTTCCTTAATTATAATTTCTAAGGAACTGACTCACTTCTTAACTCCTAAATGTCTACCTTTTGGCCAGTTGAAGAGAATAGCTGAGTCAGGACTTTTATTCACAGTTCCTTTATGGTGAATCCTTCCCCCGAGGCTCTCTAGTCAGCAGTGGATTTCAGAGAGTTGTGTCTGGCTAGAATCTAAGGGCTAAACTAGTATTCCATGTAAATGTACTGATATTAAGTGCAAATGTTGTACAGAAAGAGATCAATCACTTCTTGGCCTTTTGGCTAAGATCAAATGTAGAAAGAAATCAGTTTGGGGAGTATGTATCCCTGAGAAGGTGGTAAATTCTGATGGGACTATGGAAGTTCAGAATACCAAACTGAACTGGGAGGATAGCTGTGAAGAAAAAAGTCATATTAAGGGAGACAGTGCCTCAAGATTCTAAAAGGAAAGAGAACCCAAGAGAAGTTGAGACTGGAATTAATGGACTAGGGGTATAAGGGAGATTTTGGAAAACTGAGTTAAGAAACTGAGTTCCCAAATGAAGAGAAAGGTTATTCAGTGATTTTTTTTTTTTTTCTGTAAGTGGACACCAGGGAATACCTGTTGAGTCAGTGAAACAAATGTCCATAAGAAGCTTTCACCAGGGAAGGGGGAGTGATATTACTGGAAGGAAGCAGTATCACACAGTGGTTGGGAGCACAGGCTTTGGAATTAGATAGAATCAGGTTATTATTAGCTGTCATTCAGCAAATTACTTAACCATCTAAGACCTTGTTTTCCCTAACTGCAATATAAGTGAAATACTTTCACCTTCATAAGGTTGTTGGAAATATTAGATGAGGTAACTTATATAAAATACCTACGAGAGTTCCAGCACACACACACAAAACAGAAGTTACAAGTATGATTGGGACACATAACAAGCGGAGATATGTTTAAAGAAAAGGGAAATCTGGCTGGGTGCGGTGGCTCACACCTGTAATCCCAGCACTTTGGGAGGCCAAGGTGGGCAGATCACGAGGTCAAGAGATCGAGACTATCCTGGCCAACATTGTGAAACCCCATCTCCACTGAAAATACAAAAATTAGCTGGGCATGGTGGCGCATGCCTGCAGTCCTAGCTACTTGGGAGGCTGAGGCGGAAGAATCGCTTGAACCTGGGAGGCAGAGGTTGCAGTGAGCTGAGATCATGCCACTGCACTCCAGCCTGGTGACAGAGCGAGACTCTGAAAGAAAGGAAAGGAAAGGGGAAAGGGGAGAGGGAAATGGAAAGGGAAAGGGAAAGGGAAAGGAAAGGAAAGGGGAAATCTAAGGTTTTGCTTTGAGATTCTCTAACTCTGATATTGTTACTCCTGCAGTTGAATAGTTCTAAGGGTATTGTTCATTTTATGGAAGTATGCCTAAACTTGACACAAGGCAGATAACTCAAGAATAAATCTTTACATTACAAAATGATCATTTCATTACAGGGTTCCTTGAAATTGTATGCTTCTTAACTAAAATTAACAAATTCATATACTTTTATGGGTACTCTTTCATTTTTTAAGCATCAAGTCACATATAATATGGGTACTTTCTATTCTGGAATTTGTAATGATAGTCCAAGGCAATGTCAGGAGACCTGTGTTCTAACTCTAGTTCCAACTCTGTGACATTGTTGGGATCACTAAAAGATCTAGCACCAGGTCTATCTTGGAATCTCTGGGCTCTAGGGTTCAGCCAACTCCAGAAGTCTAAGGTAGACTGTGAGAGATATTGTGGCAGCAGTAGCTTCAAAGGTTTCAACAATAAGGGAAGAGTTAAAATTTGTATGGGTGGGTGGATGAGACTCAATTGTAAAGCTGTGTTATCTTACTACTCCTAAACTCCTAAAGACTCAGATAATTCAGATATTACTCGGAGGGTTAAGTTTAACCACTGCTGGTTAATGCAGCTTTCTATAAAGAATAAAGTGCTAATTGCAGGCAATCTTTGACTTCTAGCACTTCGACTAAAACTATGTGGTAACTGAAGTTATGGGAGTAGAGTTCAGAGGTGTTTGAAATGAAATGGGCTACTTAACTGGAAGTGACTTCCAAGTCTACAGAGATGTTCAGATAGAAGCTAGATGCCCATTACTCAGGAGATTTTTAAGAGAGATTAAAGTATCTGATAGGGGTTGGACTAGATGACTTAAAAGAATCTCTTCTAGGTCTATGGTTCCATGGCAGGAATCAATTCACATAGTGCATCTTCAGTCACTTATAATGAGATCAACCTCATGTCAATTTGTTTTCTAAAGTGTTCTGTATAAAGATCCCTGTCCTCTGGCTCAGTCTAATTCCAAGTGGCCTTAAGCCACCCTTTGCACTATCAATCAACACTGGTAACTCTTACTGGCTCAAGTATGCTGGCAGCAAGAAAAGGTGACAGATGTAAGCTAACATATGCAAACAGAAAAGAAAGAGAGTAGAATGGTTATCAGGATCAAGCAAAGTTGCTACAAAGCAATGAGACTGGTTTTTGTTAGTTTGCTTTGATGTTGCTTGGTAAACTACTGTGGAGCGCAATTTCAAAAGGGAGAGACAAACATAAAATTAATAATTATAATCCAGTGTGTTAAGTGTTATAATAGAGGCCTAAAAGAGACTGACCAATTTTCCTGGGGACTGTCAAGGAAATCTCACAGAGGAAGCAATGAGCAAGCTGAGTCTTGAAGGATAAGTAGGAGTTGACTGGGTGGAAATGGGGAGAGGCAAAGAAAAAAATGTGAAGCCAGAGAGACATGAAAGAATATATTTGGGAAGTGGTGAATAATTGTGTGCATGGCTGGAGTGTGAGGTTAGGTCCTCAAGTACTATGCTTCTTAATAAAAATGGGTTTTCCTCTCTGGTGATAAGGAATAACAGGCACTGTTTTAAGGAGAGTGAGATAGATTTTTGTCAACAAAGATAATTCTGGTGATTGGTGTACAATGGCTTCAAAGGGAAGCAGGGAAACCAGTGAGCCAGAATAAGAACCCAGACAAAGGCAGTGGCAGTGAGGCTGAAGAGGATGGGGTGGATTCAAGAGATATCTGTGGGGCAGAACCAACAGGAAATATAGACTGATAGCGTTTTGCTCAATGATCAGTTACATGTATGTGTGTATTTTTTAAAGAATTACATAAACAGAAATGTGATGGTGACTGATTATGGGGTCACTGGTTTATTTACTGATAATGCTTGTTTCTTCTCATATTATGAAAATTCCTGCCTACCTACATGTGTCCAAGAGAAAAAAAAAACTGAAATTGCTATAAATATATTTAAAATTTCATTTCTTGGCCATTCTCACTACTTAATTTCTTCCTGAAGTAGAAATATAAATATTTACTATGCATGTACTACAATATAAATATTTACTACGTACCTAGTATGTATAAGATACTTCATATACATATATGTCCTAATCCTCACAACAAACTTACCAGTTTAGAATTATACCCATTTTACAGATGAGAAAACCAAGACATGGCAGAAATTCAGTAGCTTCCCTTGGGTCACAAAGCTAAGAATTGAGGGATTCACAACTAGAACCCAGATATGGCTACCTCTTTCTACAACCTCATACTGCCTCTGTACTTAAAAAGCAAGTATTAAAATAAAAATAAGTAAAATGAAAAAGCAGCCAGGTATGGTGGCTCACACCTGTAATCCCAACAGTTAGGGAAGCAGAGGCTGGAGGATTGTTTGAGCCCAGGAGTTCATGACTAGCCTGGGTAACATAGTGAGACTCTGTTCCCCACAAAAAGAAAAGAGAAAAAAAATCACTATTATAAAAATGACTGCATCATTATAATAGTCTATTTTTGCGAGTATTTAAAAGTGTTCATGATAAAATGAGTTTTAAAAGAGAATTTTAATGTCAAACCACTCACACACAAAAAAAATACATTCAATATGCACTCAATGAAAACTATAAGAAACTAGCCACAATAAGACCAAATAATTTCACATCTAGGTAAAGTAGTAAGACAAAGAATTATACTTTATAATCCACAATTTCTAAATGCTGATAAAAACAAGACTTTTATTTATTCAACTAATATTTTCTGAATGCCTACTATGTACCACGTACTGTTGTAGGCTTTGAGGAATATTACAGCAGTCCTTGCCCTCATGGAATTTACATTCGCATTAAGAAAGACTCACAAATATACAAGTAAATTTACAGTATGCCAGGTGGTGATAAGTGCTACGGAGAGAAATGAAGCAGGGTAAACGGGCAGGGAGAGCCAGATATCAAATGTAGGCCTTGCTATTTTACATACGTGTCACTGATAATGGCATCATTTGAATAGAGACCTGAAGGGAGTGAGGAAGCCAAGCTACATGTCTATCTAGTAGAAGACTGTTGCAAGTAAAGAAAATTCAAGTGCAAAGCCCCTGGGGGGGACCATGCTTGGTGTGTTCAAAGGGAAACAAGGAAACCAGCCTAGCTAAGGCCAAGAGAAAGAATGGAGGTGGGAAGAGGGGAGTAGGAGATGAGGTGAGAGGGGCAAGCTGAGCATGGTGGCATTCATTGCAGAACATTAACTTTACTCTGAGTGAAATATATGTTTTTTAAATACTTTGGCTTTTACTCTAGGTGAGAAAGGTAGACACAGAAAAGCTTCTTATCTCAGATATAAGGATTGACACCAACTGAGGAGAGTTCAGTCATGCCAATGGGCGTTGTTTGTGCCATTTTGGCTAATGGGGTAAATGTGCTGCTCTGGGCAATAATAAAGCCTATGAAGAGGAAGCTGCAACAGTATGAGAGGGTACATATTTTTAGACAATAGCTACCACACCTTAGTGAGCTGATCTGTGAGGCACAGGAACATCTCAATACACAATAGATGACAACTTTAAAATGTAGGCTTTTAAAAAAATATGTGCTTTTAAAAAGAACAATTACATTTTATAACATGTATTTACAAACCCATGAATTTAACATAGTCATCCTTTTACCACTGAAATATTTAAGAGTTGCTTCAGCTGAAATCCAGTATCATCTGAGATGACTCCTATTCCTAGCCACTACTCTTTATTAGAGGCAGAAAGAAATCTCCCCTTTTGGCCATACCATTTTCAGGCCTGCTGAAGTCCAACCTGTGTTGTCAGTTCTACTGCCACTCCAAAGACCTTTTCTCTAATGTCACATTGACACTCTTCAAAGAGTTTGTGAAGAAAAATTAACATCTAAAAATATTCTTTTTTCTTTTAGATTCAAAGCAATTATTATTATAATTAGTATCAACTGTTCATGAGATAGCTAAGTTTTGGGTAGTCTCTTTTTTTCCCTAAAACTTTATTTCAAAGTTATTCACCTCACCGTTAATAAGGTGTATGATTAATGCTCTGTGCCAGTATTACCAGGCCTGCCCACTGCCAGCAATGGTCTTTGAGATAACCCATTTCCTGGCACCCAAAAGTTAAATTACTCTTTTCAAAACATACCGACCTCCCCAACACTTGCAAAAGTATTACATGCGCCATTTTGTCACCATTCTTTAAATCAGAACTTACAATATTAGTCTACATCGGTACATGTTAAAATGAAGTCATTTTAATGAATTATGACTGTACAAATCCAAATACTACTAGTTAGTATTAGACCAGAGTATCTTACAAACATATTACATATTACCTTGCAATCTGAAACATTACATTTCATATTTTTGCATGTTTATTTTAAATAACTGAAATTTCACAGAATTTAACAGCAAATAAAATTTAAAAATTTTCGTTATGTACATTAGTTTCAACTATATTTTACAATCTATAAGGCTCATGTCATAGTTCATCACCAAAAAGATCTACAAAACTTCTTATCCATTCTGTGTGATAGTTTTTGTTCAGTGATGTTGTTTTTTAAGGTGAAAGTTTGAGAAAATGCTACTCTCAGATCTTGAAGTGGAATACTTCTAGTCAGAAGTATACTTCTAGTCAGAAGTAAAAACCTGGGTTGTACCTTATTTTCATTGAACAGATACAAAAAAAAGAAAGAAAAAAGAAAAGAACTGTGTTATACCATGAATTTAGGTTGACAGTCTATATGTTGAACTTACAACACTGAAGCATCAGAAGTAAACTTCCCTTCCATTTAAAATTTTTTAAAAGACAATTACAAAAATGTTTCATTTATTCTTTAAAATAAGGTGCAAAAAAGGACTGCAACAACAAACTTCCTCATCCACACCTCCAATAACATCTCAATGTTGTTAAGCATAATCTACTGTGAACTGATTTAGGAGCACACCTGGAGCTATATTCACAACTCCCAAATGTACCATGTTTTCTATACCAGAGGCCTGCTCAATGGCAGTGTCTGTCTGTTCAGAGGTCATTACAATAACTTTTGTCACTGCTGGCCTGGACTTAAAGCAACATTCCAGATTCCAGAACCAGTGTTTTATTGTCCCAACTCTTTTCTTCCTCTTCAGGATTTGTCAATTTTAGAAAAAGGGCATGTCTGTCTTGCTACTTTCAAAGGGTTTGTGTATATCACATTTTAAGACCACATTGTTTTGGGTACTTTTAATGTAGCACGTTTCATATGCTGAAATGATGCTAAAACTTGGGTTTGGTACTGATTCGCCTACGTGCTCTGTCTGAGCCCCACTGTAATCAACGCCTGGGATCTAGTGGTAGCTATTGTCTAAAAATATGGTCCAAATAGGGATTGAACCCATGATCTCATTAGCAGTACAAGTCTAACCAGCAGTGTACAGTTGTTTACTGTTCTTCATATGCAACACAGCTCCACTCATTTCAAAGGCTTAAAATACTTCTCCAGGCTTAGCTAGGAGGCAAGTAATGGTCATCTTAGAAGAATGGTTTAGGTTAAAAGCAGCCTGAAGAACTTAAGAGATTCTCTTTCCTGCCATCCTCAGTGAAGTGACTGCAGTTGGAACCTTTTAAATCAGCTTTGTAGAACATACAAAGTAGTCCTGAAGGTAGTTGCGTATAGCAACAAGAAGTTGAGTTCTGGGCAATCCCTTTAATTAAAGCTTCTGAAGAATTTATTTTATGGCCTTTTCTAACTTTCTCTTTCACTACTAGGAAGGATACAAAAGTTAGCATTTCCATGTAGAAATAAAAAAAACAGAGTGTTAAAAATGGAGACAATAACATGCTAATCTAATCTGAATAAGTCTATAGTTTCCATATGTATATTTACAGGATAATTTTTTGAGCTGAAGTAAAATTAACAAAAATGAGTTTTCTGAACATCACACCAAGTGTAAATCTGTACCTTATGAATCCAAATGTATTTTCTTCACTTTTAGATTTTAAATATACTGAAAAGTACACTGCATATTTGATATTAACAATAATTAGAGCTTCATCCTCAAAAGAATGTATTAAATACAGTCATGTATTGCTTAATGGTGGGGATTCATTCTGAGAAATGCATCATTAAACAATTTCATTGTTGTGTGAACATCATAGAGTGTATTTACACAAACATAGATGGTATAGTCTACAACGTACCTAGGCTATATGATATAGCCTATTGCTCCTAGGCTACAAAGCTGTACAGCATGTTACTATACTGCATAATGTAGGCAACTGTAACACAATCGTTAAGTATTTGTGCATCTAAACATAGAAATGATAGAGTAAAATTAAAGTATTATAATCTTATGGGACCACTGTTGTATATGCAGTCCACTGTTGACCAAAACGTCATTATGCGGTACATGACTATATTGTTTTCCATCTTTAGAATTTCCTAGCATCTATGATATTCTATTCCAATAGAAAATTTTTTAAATGTTACAATTTGTCCATGTCTATTTTGTTATATAAATATAGATATATTTTATTTCTTTTGTTAACAAGAAGTAGATCAGATAATGTAGTTCTTTAGGACAGGACTTTTATGTTGAAAGTTTGCTCTTTATTTAAAAATTGAGAGAGAATGTAAGAAAAACTAGAGTTGTTTCTAAGAAAAATATATTTATGATGCAAGATAAAGGACTTACGATGCAATAAGTGTTTAGCATTTAAAGATCAACAAATTGTTATCAATGATGAAAAGTAAGTTTTTTCCAAGGACTACTACTTTGGATAACCACATTTAAGGCAGTTTGAAGTTTGAGAGAAGGGGAAAGATCACAGAGAAGGGCTTCATTTCTTTTGCCTTCTACTTTTAAAAAGTATTTCTCATGCTCATAAGATCATAACTAAAATTTTAATATTCAATTGCTACACCAAAACCTCAACTTTCAATTATTTTAAAGTACTCAAATTCCTAACATTGTCCCCTTAAAAGTGGTAAAAGCATAGGATTTGCATGATAATCACCTTTAGTTACATCAAAGCATAACCATCTTATTCTTCCAGAACACTAAGATACAAATCTGTCCTCCTGTTCATTCAGGTCCTAATGACTCAAATACTTTAGACACTTATAAGTAAGCCCAATATTTATTATGTAAATATTCAGACAAAAGAAATATATTTTTAATGTCTATAGTATAATTTTAGGCCACATCCAATGTAATAATTTCATACAATATTTGTGTTCTAACTTAGCTTTACCATTTCAGTCATTCATCTGAAAAAATGAAGACTATCGCAGACAATGACTCTCAGGAAAGGAGACAGATATCAGTTTACTGTACTAAAACAAAATATGAATTCACTTTAACAAGACAAGAGGAAAGTGAAATCTAAACTATAACTTTTAATTTTGTTCATTTGCCAAGCATCAGAGCTATAATCCAACTTGGTTCTAGCTAATGTTTGGTAAACTCCCTGTGTATGTGTGCATGTGCCTGCACACTCTTAAGAGTCCTCTATTTCAAAGGCTTTTTCTTATATGACAAGATCATTTTCCCCTTTAAAATATGTATTACAAATTTCTTAAAATATAAATACCCAACACCTTGTATATGGTTGCTTTGATAATAATGATTTATACGCATCCCTATAATTTTGACCTTTTTGGACCATGTAGGATAAAAACAAGCCAGAAAGTGGTACATACTGTTTTGCTTTTATAAAAAGTGAACTAGGGATGAACCAAATAAAATAATTTATAGATACCTTTAAATACATTTTAGCTTTTATAACAGATATAGAGTAGTAATCATCCAGTATCACGTCCTCTGCTTCTTGAGAAAAACTGCTTTCTACCTAGGACTACAATTATTTCGATAACTTCTTATCTCTCCTAATATATCATAAACTCCTAAGGCAAAATTAAGACAAGATTTGCAGGATGAACTGTTTAAACATGATTAAAAGGGGAAACAGCCTCGAAGGACCAGAGAGGTATTAAACTTTACAGATAGATGTAAAAATAGGGTAAATTTCTTATAGTTCACTCTCTCCCTATCAAACTTAAGAACCAAGAGCCCTGGTGCTGAAAAAGCCCATTTTCAGCTTCTCTCAACACTACCTTTTCACAGATGGCCTTTTCTGCCCCAGGCATTTTGCCTGTGGCTCTTAATCAAAGCAGCAGGGAGATTCCAACTGGAAACTCTAAAGATCTGAAAGATGTGATAAGGAATTCGAATCTGATATACTCACTACACTTAATTTCTGTGGCAGTAGGTGCTATATGAATTCAGACAATTCTCTACAATTCAGGAGCCATTACCCATTCTGCAAATGGTTCCTGCTGCTTAGTTTCCACATCCTGCTGGGAATCTTGTGGCTACATCTCTGCACATTAGCACAACCTTGGGATAACGAAGGAGTGCATTAACCTCATGGCTAAAATGAGGACTCCAGTTTGAGCAGATAGTTCACCATGCTTCATGTGGATAATTTTGAGTAAAGAGCGTACAACAACCTAGGTTCCAAACTGTACCTTAAATTAAGTGCCTATAAAATCTGACAAATGTTTCTCATTTTGTAATTAATAAACTGAAACTATCAAATTAGGTATAAGCTTTAGGACTCAGGCCATCATCTCTTTTATAAAAAGGCAAAAAATGTAGGTTGTAAATTAAACTAATTAATTTTGCATTGTTTGTGATACATCTAATTTATTTCCCCAAAATGCATACTTTAGCCAGAAGTCTTGCCACAACCACTTGCCAAAAATTGTTTGGCCTTAACATCTCCAGAATGAGCTTCCATAACAATAATGTACAGTCAGAGGTGATTCGTACAGCTTTTCTTTTCATAAGAAAAATCAATCTGGGTGATGCTACCATAAAGACTAATATTAAATGAGAGGGAGGAGGAACTTGTTTAATCTAAGTGTTCACAATGAGCCTAGAGTGGTTACCCAAATAATCAAGAATAAAAATGATCACACGATGGTCTACTATGACAGGGAAAATATTATGCTGCTTATAATGGCTTTAAACTCATACTGCTTTAGAAAAATGCCAGATTACAACACCAAAATATAAAAGCAAATTCAGTTTACAATGAATCCCATAAGTACCCAATCTAGCTAGGACCTTTGAAAGTAATAAAGTAGGTTTGTTAGCTATTTTCAGTATCTCAAAAAATCTAATGGAAAGTGAATATTTGTACCATGCAAGCAATCAATCCCCCCTCAAACTCCCCTGACACACAACCCCACTAACCCACACAGAACAAAATAAAACTCCAAAACAAAACACAGCACATCACCTTTTATGTGGTCATACTGTTCCCTAGAAAGGGCTAAACTTTCATTGCTAATTTCTTAGAATTAAGTAGTTCAACAAAAGTGGCATAGTTCACAATCAAGTTCTAGAACTGCCAGCACCTGCATAATTATTTCACTGCCGAGAGGTCTAAGTACAACAAAGGAGAAAAAAAGATAGTCTTTTAAGTGTGGTGACAGACCACAATCCTGTTTTGCTGAATAAGAATACATCTATTAATTACTTAATGTGTTCTAGAAAAATTACTGCCAACTTGAATTTACATAAAGAAATAGATCTGCATTTTGCTGGGAAATTTATTAGCCAAAATTTTAAGGAAACTTTTTTTTTCTTTTTTTTTTTTTTTTAAGAGATGGAGTCTCGCTCTGTCGCCCAGGCTGGAGTGCAGTGGCGCAATCTTGGCTCACTGCAAGCTCTGCCTCCCGGGTTCATGCCATTCTCCTGCCTCAGCCTCCTGAGTAGCTGGGACTACAGGCACCCGCCACCACGCCCGGCTAATTTTTTGTATTTTTAGTAGAGACGGAGTTTCACCGTGTTAGTCAGGATGGTCTCGATCTCCTGACCTCGTGATCTGCCGGCCTGGGATTACTGGGATTACAGGCGTGAGCCACCGCGCTCGGCCAGGAATCTTTTTTGACTCAGATGTTTATATTAATCTATATTAGTGGTAATTTTCCTCTCTATAAAAGTATGTTTTCTAAGTACTAAAATTGGGGAAATGAATCTGCCTCTGCTTTCTAATATATAAAAGCCATAAACACAATACTGGAAATTATCTCCTTCAGCTCGGACAAAGAATATTTCTACTTTGAAGTCTTGAGCAATGATAAATAGGGTAATTTGTGGACTTTATCACCAAATTCTATGGATAGACTTTTATCAATAATTCTGAGCTCTCCATCCTGCTTCGTATTTTCTATAATCTTTCCTGCTTTTACCCAGATCCTTCAAGGTCAGACAAAGAATAGTCTATTTATAATAGTTCCATGTACTTCTCATAAACTTTTCATTACCTACACAAATACTATGTATTTTCACAATTGAGAAGAAATCCTCAGCCTCTTTATAAGATTTTATTTCAATCTAAAATCAAAATTTCAATTAGGAGAACATATGACTTGACTTTGACAAGTACTTTACATTTAAAAGATTATGTTTATATATATATTTAAAAAACTTAATTCAGGATAGGCATTTCATTTAAAAAATACCTGGTCATATTTGAACATACAACTTGACTATGACAAGTACTTTAATTCTAAAAGTTTTAATAATTTTATTAAAATTAAAAGTTTATAATTTTATTTATAAATAAAAACTTAATTCAGGATAGGCATTTCATTTTAAAAAATATCTGGTCATATTTTTAAGAAAGGTTTTAGAGTTAAGGGACTACACACAAGCTAGATCATTGTCTTCTATAAACTGGTTCACTTTTAAGAGGAAAAAGGGTACTCAAACAGATATTTTGTGCACCTATGTTCATCGCAGCATTATTCACAACAGCCAAAAGGTAGAAGCCACCCACCCAAACGTCCACCAATGGATGAAAGGATAAACAGAATGTGGTATATACATACAATGGAATATATTCTGCCTTAAAAAGAAGGTAAATTGACACACGCTACCACATGGATGAACCTTGAAGACATTATGCTAAGTGAAATAAGCTAGTCACAAAATGACAAATATCATATGATTCCACTGATACGAGGTACCTAGAGTAGTCAAATTCATAGCAACGCAAAGTAGAATGGTGGTTGCCAGGGCCTGGAGGAGGAAGAATGTGGAGTTCATGTTTAATGGGTAGAGTTTCAGTTGGGGAAGATGAAAAACGTTCTGGAGATGGATGGTGGTGATGACCGTACAACAACATGATTGCGCTTAAGGCCACAGGACTATACATTTAAAAATGGTTAAAATGGTAAATTTTATGTTACATATATTTCCCCACAATAAAAAAAAGAAGAGATATAATTGAGTAACATTCTGAAAATCAAACAATAGTCTATCTAATCACAGATGAACCGGATATTTGAATTTTTAAAAAGATGCCTATACCTAGAATGCCTTTAATTTCACTGCTTATTTTTTGTTTTGTTTTATTTTGTTTTTTGTTTTGCTTTCTCCCTCCTTTATGCCCCTATCCCCTAAGTTCATTTAATTCTATTTATTCATTTTGTGAGTTATGGGTTTTTAAGGTGGGACGACCAGAAGCCAAGAATCACCAATTTTTATGTTCAAAAAAAATTGTATTCTTAAAGTCTAGTCCATGTAGCCAAAGAATACAATTTCCTATCCTACAGTAGTATTGTTTTGTAATAAGCTTTATCCTTAATACAATATTAGTTCAAGTCAATTTTCTTCTCTCTGCTCTATACAACTCTGAGTTGTATACTTTCCATAATAATATCTATGGATTTTCTTGTTGCAAAATTTCAGTCTTAACTCCTAACTAGAATTTTTGAAGGATTACTGATCTATGATTTATAAAATTTATAGTAACTTGCTTTCAAGTTCATTATTTTCATGACAAAGCTGCAAAACATAAATAATCAGAAAATGTTGCCTCGGTTAGGGGATGGATTTTGTAGACACATGCTCTGGGTTTGAATCCTGGTTCTATCACTTAATAGATGTGTGAGTGGGTAAATTATTTAAATTACCTAATTCTCAGTTTCCTCATTTTGAAAATGTAGATATTAGTACCTAAGGGTTATTACAAGGACTATGCATGTAAAGCTCCTCAACAATGTCTGACATAGTAAATTCTTAATAAATGGCAGCCATTAACAAAAATAATCATAATAACATAATACGTAAAAATGATAAGCACACTACTGAACAGAAAAATATTATATTCCAACTTTTAAAAATGACTCCTTACAACTTTTGATGCTAAAATGAATCCAGGAAAAAAGATTAATTGTATTTTGTAAGACTTGTTTTCTTTTGTTCATCTTTTCCAACTAGTATGATTGTTAATATCTTGTTATACAAAAGAAATTAAGCCAAACAAAAATGAGAAGTAAAACCAGGTATGTGCATGTGTGTATACACACACAAACATATGTATACACACGCACACACACACGCCTCTTTAATGTGATATATACAATTTGAGGAAGCTGTATAGAAACATGAGAAAAAAGTTGAAAAGTAAACAGGAAGAGCTATAGATTGCAATGAGGGTAACAAGGTATACAAATGTAGGCAAATTTCCAACTTCAAGTATTTGAACAATTCATTCAGAATCACATTATTGTCAGAAAATTATACTGTAATTCTTCTGGTCATTACCCTAGGATATAAATGGACAAGTCCAGAAAAGTTGGATGTTTTCACCCCTTGCCAACATAGGCAAAAGAATTTATTTTTTTCTTTAAACAAAACCCAATTGCTACCACAGTGACCACTACGAAAGATTTCTAAGGTATATAATGTTTGATAATGGGATTTCTGCTACAATTTCACTAGAAAGCACAAAGGGTTTCTATAATACCAACTCTTACTACCCAAATATAAAGTAATATTCTGTTTTGAAAACAGACTTGTGTTTCCAAAAATGTTTTCCTTGGAACACTCAGACTTTGGGGTGGGAGGATAAAAGGGTCCTGTAATCAAATAAGCCTGGAAAATGCTACATTCTATTTCTCTCTCTTAGATATACATAACACTATTAACATAAAAGGTTCTGAGAAGTCCTACAGTGAGCAGAGTTGTTTACATTTTTTAACCAGTGTTTCCCAAACTTATTTGGTCACAGAATTCTTTTCTTCAGGTAGCGCAAAGGAACCAGTGTTCCTCATAACAACTTATTTTGGGAAATGTACAATAAATTGCCATTGATTAGTATTAAATGTGTAATTTAATATGTACCTGTCCCAAAAAGGTAGCCATTGGCAGAATTTGCTGAAGTCCCAAAAATGAGCCCATTGTATTTTATGTCAGAAAAAAAAAATCTAACATGCCTAGACTAGTACTTATATTATCTTTAACAAGTTGAATTTATTTCCAGAATATGTGTTTCAACCCTTACAGCCTGTATGTTATTTAATCAAATCCAAACACCCAGTTTCTTATACCTGTGAAAAGCTAAAAAATGAATATGATCCCCCAAGCCATTGGTTTTTTTTCTGGGCTTCACTGTAAGCTGAGAAAACCCTGCAGCTGTGAGCTACTGCATACCTTCAAATATGAGAATACCAAACTCAGTTACCGTATTTTATTAACTGGTGCTATGAGCCTGCATTTATGCAGTTCTACAGTAAAATAATGTTCCACATTAATCCTGAAGTAAAATAGTGATTATTACTTCATTCTCCTAACACCTCTATTAAGTATATAGAACAAAATACTGTAATTACTATTTTACCTATGGAGGTTGAGAAACATGCCCCAAGTACCAATAGTCAGCAGGGAGCAATTTCTTGTTGGACAGACACTGTGCATATTACAACTATAGAAACTGTATCAGATAATCACCCTAAAATGTGAACAAAAACAGGAAATTCCTTTACTAATAGCTTATTATTTAAGGAATTTTCTTCTTTTGAAATAATTTTGGGTCACAATTTGCTTGAAATCTAAACTTGAACCAAAAAATTCACATTGTGTGCTAGATAGCTTTTTGTGAATTCAGAAATTAAGAACAAAGTTTTAAACAACTGTAATGAGGAATTACTTTGTCCTTTTATTAGATAAAAGAAAATAAGCAAGCTACAATTAATTCTGGGTGAAGTGTGAATGTGAATGATTATACTGCTAGGCTGTGGCATCACTTTCTTCCTAGGCTCTCCTTTCAATTTCAAAAGTCCTTAAAAGTGTAACAAAATGTGTAAGATGAAAGAGACAACAACTATTTTTAAAAAACACAAGAGGGAAGAAATAATGACTGTTACTATAGAAATCACATATTTTGGTAACCCGTGGACATTTGGTCATTGGTTTTCAAGTTATACAAAATAAGCTGGCCACTGGAAGAAAAAAAAACACTTCAAAACATCGATGGCAGAATACATTAATCACAGTATTTTATATTATGGTAATATATATCAATAACATTTTACCAGAGAAAAGGTAAATGGTTAAAGACAAAGGAAAAACCTGACATGAAGGAAGACAAGAACGTTGACAATTCAGTAAAAGGAGTTAAAGTATCAGATTCAAGTTTCATAAGTTTTTTTTTTAATGTAAAAGCAGAGGTAACAAAAATTGGTCTTCACCTGGTAAGTGTGTACTCCCTGAGTCCTGAATGCAAATTCATGGCAGAAAAAGTACCTATGCATCCACGTAATCTTTTGTCTCGACCAATCTTCCATGTTACAAACAGTGGGCTGTAATGGAAGATAAAAATAGGGTAAATAAATCAATTCAATTCAAGCAAGTATTTATTGAGTATTGACTGTCTGCTAGGTTAGGTGCCTGAGATATAAAGACCAAAAGACAGGCCTTCAAGGGGCTCACAGGCCAGCCCAATAGGACTACATTTAGCAAAAGTTATATTATACTACTACTACATTATATTGAGTGTATCCTATATGTTTGGTATCTCAATAAATGTTTTAAACAAACTAATTATGTTAGTCTTCATCAACAATTCTAGGAGGCTGATACTAACATTCCTATTTACAGATGAGGGAGTCTCACAGTTGATACATAATGAAGCAGGCACTCAAACCTGGGCAATCTTAACTATAGAGCCTTAACCATTATGGCTAACTGTGTAATTACTCATTTAAACCTCAAATTACTGACTTATTTGTAAGTCTAATTTGGAAAATCTGGGATAAAAACCAATGATTTTCATAAATACTTCCTGAAAATATAGGGGATATGTACTGTGAAAGGTGCTACAAGGATGCCTAAAACACAGTCATTGCTCTCTAGGAGCCAGTATAAGAGGCAGGCATAACTATTACACAGCTAACTAATACAAGGAAAAAGGAAATAGATACTATAAACCATGTCCAAATGCCATAATTTAAGCTATTGAGATAGAAGAAAACTTCATCAAGCTCGACATTCTTTAGCTTGATCTAGAAAAATCAGTAGGGTTCAGAGAGGTGAAGGGCAACAGCAGACATTAACAAAATAATACTCTGAAACCAGAAAATTCATCTTAATTTTTAGATAAAAGTATTACCTGCAAATACAATCTCTCAAGCATCAAAGAACAAAGTATCAATTATAACAAAATATCATCAAGAATAACGTGGTTTTAGATGAAGTTTAATACAGTAGATGCTTGGATTCTGCTGCAAACTACTGACAGCCTCAATTAATGGTTAAGTCTAAAAACAATTACGTTCTAATTAGAGCAACTTTGTATGCCAGTTTTTATGAAATAATTTACCCATTTTAGGACATTTTATAAAAAGATAAGTACCTTACAATGGGGATGGTCTATGGTAATATAAGTATTCACAGTAATACTGGAATAATGCATTTCTGCTTTCTAAAAACTTAAATTTTAAGGGGATATACCATATGTTTTTTCCTCTAATACACTGGTGAGTTGGAGAACATCCTTTCTTCAAAATACTCTTTAGTGAGTCATCAGCAGATAGATGAAAAGATATCTCATTCAAGTACTTCAATCACCCACCTTAAACATTTAAATTATGCTGAGCTCTGACAGCCACAATGGCAGATAGGTTCCCAAATAAGTAATATATACAAACCAGGGAGAAGTACTAAGAGTTACCATCTTCCAAGAGCCAAATGTCCAGTGGCATTCAAAAAGATGACTAAAGTGTAAGGTCAAGTTACTGTCAACATTAGCATTCAAGTGAAGGATGACCTACACTAAAGGTATTAAAATAACAAACGGTAAAAGTCAGTTTTTTTTTTTTTTGCTTTCTATATCATATGCAATAAACCTGTTATAACTTGAGCCAAGATTCTAATGCTCCATTTGGGAATTTTTCTCCAATTGTTCTTGACTAACCACTGATCAGGAAGACAAGAATTAGATGGGATTACTTTCTCACCAATTCTTTCATTACTCATATAAATACCAGTATCTTAAAATTTAAACCTTATCTTTAAGGATGAAATTCACCTCTTCATTTTTCAGTTTCTAATCTGGCATAGTCAATATCAGCAACCATTTTTTTGTTTTGTTTTGTTTTGAGATGGAGTCTTGCTCTGTTGCCAGGCTGAGTGCAGTGGTGCGATCTCAGCTCACTGCGACCTCCGTCACCTGGGTTCAAGCAATTCTCCTGCCTCAGCCTCCTAAGTAGCTGGGATTACAGGTATGCACCACCATGCCTGGCTAATTTTTGTATTTTTAGTAGAGACAGGGTTTCACCATGTTGGTCAGGCTGGTCTCAAACTCCTGGCCTCGTGATCTGCCCGCCTGAGCCTCCCAAAGTGCTGGGATCACAGACGTGAGACACCGTGCCCAGCCTGTCTCTCTCCCTTTTTTTTTTTTAATTATACTTTAAGTTCTGGGGTACATGTGCAGAACGCACAGTTTTGTTACATAGGTATACAGGTGCCATGGTGGTTTGCTGCACCCATCAATCCATCACCTACATTAGGTATTTATCCTAATGCTATCCCTCCCCTAGCCCCCAACTCCCTGACAGGCCCCAGTGTGTGATGTTCCCCTCCCTGTGTCCACATGTTCTCATTGTTCAACTCCCATTTATGAGTGAGAACATGTGGTGTTTGATTTTCTGTTCTTGTGTTAGTTTGCTAAGAATGATGGTTTCCAGCTTCATCCATGTCCCTGCAAAGGACATGAACTCATCCTTTTTATGGCTGCATAGTATTCCATGGTGTATATGTGCCATATTTTCTTTATCCAGTCTATCATTGATGGACATTTGGGTTGGTCTGAAGTCTTTGCTATTGTGAATAGTGCTGCAATAAACATATGTGTGCATGTCTCTTTATAGTAGAATGATTTATAATCTTTTCGGCATATACCCAGTAATGGGATTGCTGGGTCAAATGGTATTTCTAGTTCTAGATCCTTAAGGAATCGCCACACTGTCTTCCACAATGGTTGAACTAATTTACACTCCCAACAATGTAAAAGCGTTCCTATTTCTCCACATCCTCTCCAGGAGCTGTTGTTTCCTGACTTTTTAATGATCGCCATCCTGTCTCTTCTTTTTTTTAAAAAAAAAAACAACTTTATTTTTTGATCACAGAAGTAGCATATGATCATAAATTAAGAAATCAGAAATACAGAAATGTATCAATCCTCTCCCGTAACAATGGCTATCCAAAGTATCTCTATGTAAGACAGGTCTTTTGGCAGCTTCAGAATGAAGTGAATCACAATGTAATATAGATAATAGCATGTTTTAAAAATACCATGATGGTTTCTGAATAAGGCAGAACTACGTTGTATATTCTCTTCCTCAATGACTTCCATGAGAAACCTAAAAGTGTGAGTGAATTCATTTCCTATCAAAAACGCTAGAAATGAAAGTCATTTAAGTGTTTTACCTTCTACTTTCTTATTTATCCCAGGAAATATATACATACACCATTCTTACTATAATATAACCCTATCTGCTCAAGTAAACATTTAAAACTTAAAGTAGAAAAATAACACAAACTAAACACTATACTATGAAATACGTTGCAGAGCACTCAAACATAAGATGGGAGAAATTATATATTAATAGTTTCTTAAAATGCCATGATATCACTGATGACAGAATGATTAATTCAGAGCTTAAGTTGCTGGAGGACAAGCTGCATTTTACAAGGCAGCCTGAGGAGCAAAGATGCTCCAAAACAAGCAAGGGCATGGACATGTAAAAGTGCACAGCACATTCAGGAAACAGGAAGTAGTCTGATAGTCTTGATAACTTGCTATGGGCTCTTTCAGATTTAACATTTCTTTGAATTTGAAGCACTGTGGACTATGTGTTCTCAAGAGCCTTCATAAGACGTAGAGCAGATACAGAATGATCTATACTCTCCCTGATCCTTACCTACCCCAGGCAACATCCACTTTGGGAGTTGGGATTGCGGGGAAGTATCTGTGTCAAAGATGGGAGGGAGTGCTACTCCACAACCTCACTGTGTTTAGGACAGATGCCTGAAGATGGAAGAAGTCAGACTTTTAGTAGACAGAACAAAACTATTCATTAAAAATCTGGGACTCTAATTTCTCATTACAAATGCTCATCCAACATATTTTATAAAGTACACGTGTATGGAATTAAAAACAACTAAAATACCTAAAAGCAACATTTAATGGGGATAAGAACCCGGGAAGTTAAGCATTTTAAAGTAGACAGAAACGTAATAAACATCCCTGAGCACAAGACATTGTATCTTGTGTGTGATAACCACATTGTACAGGGCAATGACTACGAGAACATTCAACACATATTATCTAAAAATAGGAACAAATTTTTTTTCTTCACGCAACACAGAGGGAAGGAATAGGCAATTTCATTTTTAAAAGTGCTATTAAAACATGTATGAGTTCCAAAAAGGACCTAATACATCAGCATAATCAGAGGCAGATCAAAGTAGAAAAAGGGTTTTGAGCCTATTGAGAGGAGCTGCTCAATGAGAAAAAAAATACAGAAAACCAGTTCATAGTAAGACAAAGATTGGATGTTTTGGGAAATGCTTTTGCCATATGGTTTGAGGCCACCTACATACATTGAAAAAATACTACAAACTAGAAGAGGGCTCAAAATGAGATGAAATATTAATGAAAATGTTTATCTGAAGGCAACCAGACAAAGCTTTTAAAGTAATTTTCCTACTTCTGAGAAACCTTTGGAGAAAAGTAAACACTCCATTTTTTCATGTCTGTAGACAGGAACAGGAAGTAACCATCTAATCTAGATGATGAATCCTCCCTGCCAACTAGCAGCCAATACTGTCAGGTCAACAGTAGCTCTAGGGAAATGTAGTTGCATACAATCAGCAAAAGTACGAAAAGCAATGTAAATCTGAACAGGACACTCCCCATCTACTGATGTGAGCCAGAACAAATCAGAAATATGTTTGCAGGAGCAGAATACAATTAAGTGATACAACAAAAAAGGTGTATTTACTTAATAATATTTTACCTTAAACCCTATCTCTCCTGCCATATCAAGGCAAAACAGAGGTTACAAAAAAGTCTTAGACTCTGGCAATTTGCTCTTCTTTAGAATAAGATTCTTTAGAATGAGATTTATAGGAGGCAACATTAACAAAATTACATCAATCTCTACCAATGCAATAATAATTATAATAATTAATAGAATAGGGTACTCAACAAGGTTATTTACATTGGAGGGGGGGGATACAGGAAAAGAGAGAAGCCCTGTAACTTGTTCTGTTCTTCTGCCATCAAATAATGATTGTTTCTCAACTGTATTCAGGTTTCTCAGCAATTTAGCTCAAAAATACAACTATATTCCTCATAACATCCAGCTAAAAATACCATAATTCCCCAGGATCTAGCAGCTTGCAGAAGTACAGAAATGATGATGTCTTCTTTCCACCACCAGGTAAAAACCTTTCACTTCCTATTTCAACAAAAAGAAGCTTTACATTTCATTTCTAAATCATATAAACTACAGATTCAATTCATAAAAACATACCTAACATGGTTAAATCATGTAATAGGGATGCCATAATAAAATACTATACACTAGGTGGCATAAACAACAGAAATTTATTTCCTCACTGTTATGGAGGCTAGAAAGCCCAAGATTAAGGTACTGGCAGAGTTCAGTTCCTGGTAAAGGCTCTCTTCCTTTACTAGGCTTTAAGGCTGCTATACGACCACTTTGTACTCACATAGCTTTTCCTCTGAGTGTGTGCAGGGAGAGGGAGAGCACGAGCTCTCCAACAGTCTTATATAAGGACAATAATCCTATTGGATCAGGCCCCCATCTTCATGACTTCATTAAACCTTAATTAATTTCTTGTAGGCCTTATCAAACACAGTCACATTAGGGGTTAGGGCTTGGACATAGGAATGTAGAGGTTGGGGGGTTACAATTCAGTCCATTACAAATCCCTAACCCAAACTTTAGTACATAGTTTAAAGTGTATATAACAATGTATCTAAGCTCACTCACTGAAAGAGTCTTTAAGAGATAATCCATTTGCTTTTCATTTTACAGGTGAAAAACAAAAAGAGATCCAGGCAGACAGTGCAGAATCACCAAACTGGTTAGTGTTAGAACCTGGCAAGTCCTCCAAATTTTCTTACTACTGGTATAATATGGTTTTTTTTTCCCCCACTACAGGAAAAAAAAAATGTGAGTGGCAAACCTAGGTGTCTTCTAAAAGACCAAAGAATAGGAAAATCCTATGAATACTACATAGCACCACACAGGTGAGCATAAGCACAATCTCCTCTTCCTCCTGTTTCTCCCAGTAGGGGAGAGAGAAAGATTAGCTGAGAAGACACCAGGACAAACTAGAAATGCTGCATCAGCCTAGAAACACTAGCCCCGATTTATAAGTTTCTACATTATCACCATTAGAAGCCCACAGAAAGGCCTACCATTTTATGCTTGATGGCTTCCCAACACTCTTTCTGATCTCCCTCAGCCTTCTCACTTCATTTTTTCCTATTGTCTAGCTGGACTTCATCAAACCCAGGTCCTCTGTTAAATACAAATTTCCTCCAAATCAAAATTTCCATTTATTATACCATTGGTTAACAACTCCTCAGCTAGGTATTGATCTGATTATTTGATTAAGTAGTTCATATTATAGAATGAATGAGACTCCTCCAGATAATATGAAATTCAAATTGAGAGGAATGGAGAGAAATGGGAGGGGGCTAATCTGAGGCAGGGTCGAGAAGTTAAGATTCAGATGCATTTCTTATCCAACCATTTGCTGTAGATAAAGAAAATGCACTAAGTCACCACTGTATCCTTATACCACACTCCTCCCTCCAAACTTTGTATAATAAATAGCCTGTATCCCACAGGGCTCAGGAAAATAAGATCATACTGCTTAGATAGACAGCATAAATTAGTATAGGAGACCACAAATATCTGAAAGCGGGGATCAGGACCAATCTTTCAATACTTTTCTTTGCCTGGTGTTCCAAGAAATTCTATCATAGCAGCATTATATTCTCTTTCTCCCATTTATATAATTCCAATTTAACTGGCAAATGCCAGAGGAAGGGAGGCAGACTAAAGTCTAACAGATGATTGGGAAGGTAGAATTTTTGCTGTTGTTAATCAAGGGTAATCACCACAGACATACAATCAGCCAAAGCACAAGCATACTTTAAGGGATTAGCTTGATTCTGCCAATTTTTGAACTGAAAGAACCATTTCTTCCTTTAACAAGAGCAAATCAACAATTTTCAGCAAACGAAAAAAAAATTAGTCCCAGACTTGATATGCTGAGACAATCTTATAGTTTTTTAGAGCCCTAAATTAGATGAGAAAGACTACCTTAATTGGAAAAAAATAGTATTTTTGCACATATTTTCTTAGTTTACACTGAGAACATTTAAAGGGAAAAATAGCTGTGGGTTTTTTTTTTCCTGATAATAGGAACACACCAGAAATCTCTATTACCTGAAAATACAACTTAATTTTAAATGACATTTTGCTATAGATTTCAAAAATGAAGTAATTTCTATTTGGAAGTCCTATTCTGAACCCATTTGTTCAAAGGGCTTTAAGGTTTGAGACTTAGTCTTTACTATTAAAAAAAATTAGTTATTTTAGGCTGGGCGCAGTGGCTCACGCTTGTACTTTGGGAGGCCAAAGCGGGCTGATCACGAGGTCAGGAGATCGAGACCATCCTGGCTAACATGGTGAAACCCCGTCTCTACTAAAAATACAAAAAGTTAGCAGGGCGTAGTGGTGGGCGCCTGTAGTCCCAGCTACTCGGGAGGCTGAGGCAGGAGAATGGCGTGAACCCAGAAGGCAGAGCTTGCAGTGAGCCAAGATCGGGCCACTGCACTCCAGCCTGGGCAGCAGAGCAAGACTCCATCTCAAAAAAATAATAATAATTAATTATTTTAATATAAAACAAATCAGGCAAAAAAGAGCTTCTATTGAAGTCTTCCGATTCCTAAGCTAAATGTTAAGCAAAACTAAGAATAACAGAAGAACTAGGTCCAGAAATTTTAGAATGAATATTAATTGATACAGTCAACTCCTATTTTTTATGCCATTAAAAACTTGTATGGAACTTTGTTTTGGTATTTCCATTTGACTGTGTATGCAGGATGGTCAGGGAATTCATAACACTTCAAACAAAACAATGAAAACAGTTAAGGGTTTTTTATTTGTCTTTATTTTCTTTTAGGTTTAGGGTTTACATGTGCTTGTTGTTACATGGGTATACTGTGTACTGGTGGGGACTTGGTTTCTAGTGTACCCATTACCCAAATAGTGAACATTGAACTGGATAGGTAATTTTTCAACTCTCACTCCCCTCTCACCCTTCCCACTTTTGGAGTCTCCAGTGTCTATTATTCTTTCCATCTTTATGTCCATGTGTACTCACTGTTTAGCTCCCATTTACAAGTGAGAATATATGGTATTTGGCTGTTTCTTAATTTACTTAGGATAATGACCTCCAGCTCTATCCATGTTGTTGCAAAGGACACAATTCCATTCTTTTTTTAATGGCTGCACTGTATTTCATGGTGCATGACACACCACATATTCTTTATTTAGTCAATTGTTGATGGACACTTACATTGGTTCCATGACTTTGCTATTGTGAATAGTGCTGCGATGAACACATGAGTACAGGTGTCTTTTTAATGTAATGATTTCTTTTCCTTTTGGTAGATACCCAGTAGTGGGATTGGTGGGTCAAACAGTAGTTCTATTTTTAGTTCTTAGAGAAATGGCCATCCTGTTTTCCATAAAAGTTGAACTAATTTACATACCCTCCAACAATGTATAAGCGTTCCCTTTTCTCCACATCCACACCAACATCTGTTGTTTTTTGACTTTTTAATAGTAGCCATTCTGACTGGTGTGAGATGGTACCCCAGTGTGGTTTTAATTTGCATGAAGATTCGCGATGTTGAATGTTTTTTCATGTGCTTGCTGGCTGCTTGTATGTCTTCTTTTGAGAAATTTCTGTTCATGTCCTTTGCCCAGCTTTTAATGGGGTTTTTCCCCTCTTGTTGTTTGACTTCCTTGTAGATACTGGATGTTAGTCCTTTGTCAGAAGCATAATTTGCAAATGTTTTCTCCTGTTCTGTAGGTTCTCTGTTTACTCTGTTGATTATTTCTTTTGCTGTGCAGAAGCTTTTAAGTTTCATTTGTCTGTTTTTGTTGCATTTGCTTTTAGAGTTTTCATCATAAATTCTTTACCTAGAAAAATGTCCAGAAGAGTTTTTCCTAAGTTTTCCTCTAGGATTATTATAGTTTCAGGTCTTACATGTAAGTCTTTAATCCATCTTAAGTTTTGTATATGGTGGGAGATAGGGGTCCAGTTTCATTCTTCTGCACATAGCTAGCCAATTTTCCTAGCACCATTTATTGAATAGGGACTCCTTTCCCCAGTGTTTACTCTTCTCTACTTTGTTGAAGATCAGTTGGTTGTAGGTATGTGGTTTTATATCCAGTTCACTATTGTGTTCCACTGATCTGTTTGTCTATTTTTGTACCAGTATCATGCTGTTTTAGTTTGAGTTACTATAGCCTTATAGTGTAATTTGAAGTCAGGCGGTGTGATGACTCTCAACTTGGTCTTTTTGCTTTAGGATTGCTTTGGCTATTCATGGTCTTTTTTTGTTCCATGTGAAATTTAGGATTGTTTTTTCTAATTCCATGAAAAATGACATTGGTAGTTTGATAGTGATTGTGTGGAATCTGTAGATTGCTTTGGGCAGTATGGTCATTTTAACAATATTGATTCTTCTAGTCCATTAGCATGGGATGTTTTCCCATTTGTTAATGTCATCCATGATTTTTCATCAGTGTTTTGTAGGTCTCCTTATAGAGATCTTTTGTGAATTTGAAAAGAAAATGTATTCTGGTAATGTTAGGTCCAATGTTTTATAAGTGTCAGTTAGGTCCAGTTGGTTGGTAGTATTGATCATGTTTTCTATCTCCTCACTGATTTTTGTCTACTTGTTCTATCAATTACTGAATTAATAATGTTGAAATATCCAACTCTAATTGTAGTTTTGTCTACTTATCCTTTTATGTGTATTTTTTTTCTTTCATGTATTTTGAGGATCTGTTAGGTACATACACATTTAGTATTTTGTCTTCTTGAGTTAACCACTTTATCATTATGACATGGCCCTCATTCCTCGTAACACTGCCTGTCCTGAAGTCCAATTCATCTCTTATTGGCATAACTCTAGCATTCTTATGAATGTTTGTATATCTTTTTCTGTCTTTTTGCTTTTAACATACCTGTGTCTTTATCCTTAAAGTGGGTTTCTTATACACAGTATATGGTTAGGTCTTGCACTTTTTATGCAGCCTTTTAACTGGAGTGGTTAGACTATTTACATTTAATATAACTGCTGACAGAGTTGGGTTTAAGTCTACCATCTTTACATCCAATATTTGTTTTCTATATTTCCCATTTGTTCTCCACTTCTCTTTTACTGTAAGATTAAATGAGTATACTTTAGTATTTAATTTTATCACCATTATTAGCTTATTAGTTATGCCCTTTTTAGTAATTTTTCTAGGTTGTATCGATGCATCTTTATCTTATTGCAACCTACTTTCAGCTAATATTATATCACTACAAAAGCAATGTAAAGACCTTAACGTATACGTCCATTCAACCCCTCCCATCCTTTGAGGCTACTGTTATACCTTTAACTTCTATATACCATATAATCCTATAATAGATTATTAATTTTCCTTTAAATAATAACTTAACTTTTAAAGAAATTTTTTAATGAGGGGGAAAATGTCTTTTATATTTACCCTACACTTGCCACATTTATCTGGCACTCTTCATTACTTTGTAGAGATCCAAGTTTCCATCTGTTATCATCTTCCTTCAGCCTGGACAGCTGCCTTTAAATTTCTTGTAGTTAAGGTTTGCCAGTGATAATTCTTTTCATTTTTGTCTGAAAAAAATATATATTTCACCTTCATTTCTTTTGGTCTTCATTTTTAAAGGGTGTTTTCATTGGTATCAAATTTGAGATTGGCAGTATTTTTTTTTCAGCACTTTAAAGATGTCATTCCATTGTCTTCTGGAAGCTTCCATTGTTTCAGATGAGAAGTATATGGTTCTTCTCTTTGTTCCTCTGTAATGTGTCCTTTTTTTCCTAGTGGCTTTCAAAATGCTCTACCACTAGTTTTCAACAATTTAATTATAATTGCTTTAGGCCAGGCATGGTGGCTCACGCCTGTAATCCTAGCACTTTGGGAGGCTGAGGTGGATGAATCACCTGAGGCCGGGAGTTCGAGACCAGCCTGACCAACATGGAGAAACCCCATCTCTACTAAAAATATAAAATTAGCTGGGTGTGGTGACGCATGCCTGTAATCTCAGCTACTCAGGAGGCTGAGGCAGGAGAATCGCTTGAACCCAGGGTGCGGAGGTTGTGGTGAGCTGACATGGTGCCATTGCACTCCAGCCTGGGCAACAAGAGTGAAACTCCGTCTCAAAAATAAATAAATAAATAAATAAATAAAAAATTTTAGTTGCTTTAGTGTGGTTTTTCCATTTTGGATACATTGAGCTTCTTAGATTTATGGATTTACATTTTCATCATATTTGGAAAATTTCTAGCCATTATTTCTTCAATTTTTTTTCTGCCTATTTCTCTCTCTCCTTTCCTTATGGGACTCCAGTTGCAAGTAGGTTAATCTGCTTGATATTGTCTCACAGTTCACTGAGGCTTTTTTCCTTCCATTTTTTCTATTCTGTTTCAGATTGGATAATTTCTATTGTTATGGATACAAATTCATTGATATTTTCCTCTGCAGCATCTAATTTGCTATTTATTTCTTCAATGAATTTTTCATTTTTTATAGTATACTTTTCAGCTCCAGAAGTTCCATTTGGTTCTTTATATGTCTTTCACTTCTTTACTCACTATATTCATGTTTTCCTTTCAATCCTTCAACACATTTTAATAGCTGTTTTAAAGTCCTTGTCTGCTAATTCTATAACCATCATTTCTGGTTCTGTTTCTACTGATTGGCTTCCTTCTGGTTATGGGTCACATTGTATTCCCTCTTGAAATGTCTAGTAATTTTTTGTATGCCAGATATTATAATCATTATATTGTTGAGTGTTTGGAATTTGCTGTCCTCTCTTCAAAGAGTGTTGAAGTTCATTTTGTCATGCAGTTAAATTATTTGTGGATAATTATTTAAAGTCCTTTACTTTAATGTAGCCTTTACTACTAAAGTATGACCCTTCTGGAGTCTCTCTGGAATGCCCTGGGTATTCAACAAGGGCTCACAACTCTTGCTGTAGGAACTCATATATCTCTCAGGTCTGTATGAGCTCTGGTAAGTTTTCAGCTTATAGCTCCTGAGCAGTTGTTTTCTGCCCAGCCTCACAGTGTTGCCCTTGATACATGCACAGATTCATATTCAGCCAGAGATAAGGGGAACATCTATGCAGATTTCTGGAGCTATGTCTCTTAGTAGCTTTCCTCCTCCAGTACTCTGCTCCATAAATTTCTGCCACCTAGGCCTCCCTGAGTTCCTATCTCTGTCTCACCAATTCAGCAAGATTGCAGTTCTGCTTGGGTTCCCCCTCACAATGCTGTGGTCTAGAAACTGCCTGCTGACAAAAAGTCAGGGTGATGGTAGAGCTCACTTCGTTTGTTCCCTTTCTCTCAGTGACCACAGTCCTGTGCTGTCTGTTGCCCGATGTCTAAAAACAGTTGTTTCATGTATTTTGTCTGGTTTCTAGTTGTTTATGGGAGATGTAAGGTGGAAAGGAGCAAGTCTTGCACCAGTTACTCCTTCATGGACAAAAGTAGAAGTCTCAAAGCCCTTTAACCCTAAGTCACATTAAGGTTCAAACTCTGTGGTAGGTTTTACATATTAAATGTGGGAAAACCTATCACAAATAAGAGAAGATTAGTGCCAGCAGAAAAATGGTTCAGGAACATCATTCTGAGCAACTATCGCAAGGACAGAAAACCAAACACCGCATGTTCTCACTCACAGGTGGGAATTGAACAATGAGAATACTTGGACACAGGGTGGGGAACATCACACATGTCATGGGGCCTGTCATGGGGTAGGGGGATGGGGGAAGGATAGCATTAGGAGATATACCTAATGCTAAATGACGAGTTAATGGGTGCAGCACACCAACATGGCACATGTATACATATGTAACAAACCTGCACATTGTGCACATGTACCCTAGAACTTAAAGTATAATAATAATAAAAAAAGAAAAATGGTTCAGGAAATAAAGGGCAAAAGGGACAGATCTCTTCAGCTTTGACAGGTGGTGAACTCTTAGAAGAATATAAAATGACTCAACCAATTTCAGGGGCAACACACTACTCAGAACCCAAAGGTTAGACAAGTCACTCTTAAAAAATTTCATACTGAGAACTCTAAAGTCCAAAGTAATGAAATTTAAAAGAAATTAAAGCACTCAGGTAGAAACTGAACTTGACAAACATGTCAGTTACCAGTCACACTGATATTTCCTTCTTTAAGCCCATGCCAAAAATAGCTCACTCCTCTTATACTCTCTCCATGAGTTTAAAAAAAGTGCAATCTGAATGACCTTATTCATAACTCCTAAAAGATCTTGAGGAAGTCATTAATAGTCATGCATTATGTCTAATGTATGTGTATTCTGTTATCGCTATTTTAAAGGCCTATTTTTTCAGCTATGATGATTTAAACAATCTTACAGCACAGCTATTTACCTCACTACTGTCCTAGAAAACACTAAATTTATCATAGTCTTACCAGTACAAATCTTGTAATAACAATGCCATATCTATAGAAGGACAGTCACCTAAGGCCAGGAACCCTACATTAAGGAAACCAGATATGAAAATTTCTTTTATGATGGAACAAATAGAAAAAATAATGTGATGTGTATCATTAAATTATCAAAAATTATTTTTAAAAAATTCCTCACTAACACATCAGGCAAAGCTTTGATAGTTAAATGTTCAGAAAGTAAACTGAGCTAGTATCTAATCTGGGAGACACAAAACTAAGTAAGTTTCCACAAAAAAATTAGGATAGCAGTAAGTAAGCCAATGTCAAGCCTATGAGAAAAGCCAAATTCATGAAAGACACTGGCTGAGAAACTGAGGTAATAAGGCAGTGAAATAAGGATAATTGCTTACTTATAAAGCAGACTTCTCACTTTCCACGTCTCTTTAGGCAATCCTATATATAACTGCCTACTTCAAAGCCTATAACTTTGTAAACAAATGAAACAGAAGCTAAACAAAGGGACCACACTCCCTAGGAAGATAAGAACACAGTAGCCACCAATAAGCACCAGTACAACAACTTCCTATGTATATTTAAATACTTTGGTTTAAAAAGCCTCCAGCTGAACTGCTAGGTACATGACAGAAGACAAATCAGCCAAAGGTGGTGTATATGGTCTGGAAATGGCAGTGACCCACTCAGCTTATCACATCAATACAAGAAAGCAAAATTTGCCACCTGAGCTATTGAACATGTTTATCCCTAAAAGCGAATTTTTCTCTAGAGTTCCACCCAGTCCACTTCTTTCACCAGCAAGAACAATACCCCAAACCACTGCTTCTTAGATAAATCCCACAGATAAATGTACATGTACATGTATAAATAAACTTCATACTCAATCCAGAATTTCTACATAGCTGTAGAACCAAAGACCAAAGAAAACAAAATTTCCCACAGGGACTACTTCTCACACTCCTTCTTGGCATTAAATACTAACCAAATATCCAGCTAAAGATGAAGATATCTGGATTATCTATATGTGTCTCTGTTGAATATTATTAGATTGATTTAAAAAAATGCTTCATTCTTGAAAAGAAACTTTCAGTGACCAGTTTCATGCTTTCAAACTTGCCCAGATTCTTTCTTTATTCTGCCAATGCAAACATACCACAGAAACACCTGTTTCAAAAAAATGAAACAGAATAATGGAAAAACTACTGCAATTAGTTATTTAATAAACAGTTAATCAGTTAAATCCAAATTGTTTTCTATAGGAACACATTTGTGATTCTGTAATCCAGGACAGTAAAATTGCCAAATGATTGCTTTACTTAAAATAGTTTTCATATTGGACTACAGAATTATATAATACATGTAAGGGTCTAGCCCAACACGTGATTCAATAAAAGGTAGCTCTCTTTCCCTCCAAATCTTTCTGGGAGTATCAGTTTGATTAGAGAAGGCTGGATTATAAAGTTTAAAAAGAAACAAATGTAGTTTCATTATTTTTGAAGTATACTGACACCTACCCATCCCCCTCCTTCTCTATTAAAGCAGTACTTTAATAAATGAGGTAAATAATAGATGAGGGTAACTGGTTATGAATATATCAACTTTGTGTATGTAAATAAAAGTTATTTTATACCTAGAATGAAGCTGATCTTCAGTCCATCCAGCCCACGTGAATGATCAATTACAAATATGGAAAAAATATGATTGAAAGCAAACCAGGTTTCTATTGCTGAAAACTTTTTGAAATAATTTCAAAGCATATAAGGAAAACTAATTTTATCTGAAAATAAGATAAAACCCTTCATTTTAAAATTAAAATTGTATAAAAGAAAAGGCAGATATAAAAGGGCATTTTTCAAATTATCATGAAAATATGTATGTGTATATGTGTGCATATATGCACACACACTACTAAAAATAGCCAATTTTTATTGAATATTTACTATATACCAGGCCTTTTAAAATTAAGTACTTATATGTAATAACTCTTTGAAATCCTTATAACAACCCTATGAGGTAGATACTATTATTATCCCCTATTTTAAAGACAGGGAAACTGAGAATTAGAGAGAGCCATTAACTTGTCAGTGGTCACATAGCTGCTAAGTGGTAGGGCCAAGATTTGGACCCAGGCATTGTGGCTCCAGAGTCAACTCTCTTTACCACATACTACGAATGTGTGTGCTGTTTGATGTAAACCACCTGAAAAATAATATTCCAACAAGGAACTGAATTATTGGCTTTAAAGAAGAATACCTAGAAATTAGACCAAGCAGAGGTAAAATTGTTGACATTATGTGCCATAAAAATAAACATTAAAACGTTAAAAACAAAAATTCACTAGAAAAAAATGCTCTAAAGCTGAAAATGTGGAAAAAATTAGGTCATAATAATATAAATGGACTGGATATTCATAAAAGGCACCCTTATTGAAAGGATTAAAATACTTATATAACATTTTTATTCACTATAAATTCAATACATGTTCACTATAAAAAATTCTAGAAAATACAGAAAAGTAGAAAGGAGAAAATAAATATCATACACAATCTCACTACCCAAAGAGAATGAAAATGTATAATGTTTCCTGACACTCTTTCTATGGAAATATTTTCACATTTTTAGGATCATACTGTATGGTTTTGTATAGTTTTGTTTTTCAACTGAATTGCATAAACATTTTCCTATATGGTTAATACTCTTCAAAAATATTTTAATGGCCCCATGGTACATCATATAGGTAGACCATAATTTAGGCAACTATTTCCTTGATAAACTGTGAGGGACATCTTTATTTATTAAAGTTTATCAAGATCTCAGTTTTATTTTCTAAGGATATTTAAGAAACTGAATTACTAGATCAAAGTGTATGAACATTTTTATAGCTCTTGATGCATTTTACCAAATTGCTTTCCAGAAAGAAAGTGCCACTAAAAAGACTGACTTCATTGAGTTAAAATTTCAAGAATATTTATTTACAACCAGCACTTATGAATCATTTTAATTGGTGGCAGCTGCTTTAAATGTTCTCATTGTTAAACCAGTAAAACACCACAATGAAAACAGACTGTCTTAATTTAAGGTCAAACAGCAGTTATAGTTTAAAAATTAAACTCAAGTATATTTGCCTCATGGTAAGAATGGCTTCTTTCCAACTTGCAGACTCCCTGGTTCTTCAAAACTTTTAAAACACTTCAGTCAAAAAGAACTCATTCTACAGTAGTACACCATAAAACTAGAAGCATTTAAGGAGGCTGCTTTTTATGCTGTGTTTTGTTAACCATTGTATAGCTAAATACATATTTTGAAATACATCTCTTTTCAGTGTTCTTGATGTGACACTCTATAAGGCAACACATTACATTTAAAGGATAAATGACAAATACAACTCAAACAGTATTTGTTGTGAGACTGTTTCTCCGAAGGTGCTTTATTCCTAACAGGCTTCCTCTCCAATCTGTCTTTGTTTGGCCATGCCCTTACACTCCACTCGATCAGGGTTGCTCACAACCATACAAGAAAGCAAGATCTTAGTCCAAATAATGGAAAAGAAGGTAGAAACTGCACAGGGATGTCAGAGACAATGTTCCTTTCCTGGGCCATCTTCTCAATAACTAACTTTTTAGAAGGTCTATAAGGTCTACAAGGGGTCACTGATAGATACCACAATTTAGTAATCTCATAGCTTGGGCGAAAATTTAAAAGTGCTTTATTTTTCTTCACAGTACACATCACTACCCATTTGCTTATTTCCTATCCACTACAGCGTAAGCTCCAAGAAAACAGAGGTTGTCTTTTTGCACGGTCCTATTCCTATCCCCTGACACATAGTAAGGGCTAAATATGTTTGCTGAAAGAATAAAATAGGTTAATATAAGAGTGAATGAGAATACATCACACTAGAGAGTTTTGTTACAAGTCTAGGCCCAAGAAATACTGTTTTGGAATGTGTAGTATAGTCTAAGTATGGTGCACAAAATTTACATCAAAGGCATAAACAGCTTTCTCTGACCTCTAGGTAGAGTTTAAAACTCCCACACGTAAGAACTATCTCTTAGGAAGATAAACATCTCAGAGATAAAATGAGGTGAAACCTAAGAAACTTTTTGTCTTAGAATTCTAGTAATTTGAGAAATCATGTACCAGAACCTCAGATTAAAAAAAAAATGTGGCATAGTTGGATAAAAGTGCTGGAATAGGGCAGGGAAAGGAGGGGTGTCAGAAGACTTAGGCCCAAAGCTCAACTCCACTATCCATCAGTCAAAAGACCATGAAGGAATCATCCTATTCCCTTCATCCTTGGACACAGATATGCAAGATGGGGACTGCCTACTTGATGAACTGCTACAGGAATCCAAGGACGCTATCCATTAAAAAGTTCCTGGAAACTGCTAAGTATTATAATTCTGTCAATAAAGGTATAATTATTAATGCTATCATCATTTTGGGTCAATGAGACCTCTACTAGGTAGACGCCCAAAATTGTTAATTTCCTTTCTTGGATACCTTGAAGAAGTAGGGATACTCTGAGATTATCATTTTTATAATAAATATAATTAAGCAGGTAGTTCTTAAACGGATTCCATATCTGGAAAATGTAAGATTATGGTGCTGATGGGGTACACCATGAGAGATTATGCCTTGCTCAATCAAGTGTTTCAGGGCTTTAAGAACATCAAGGAAGAAAGCAAGCATTAACATTCAGTGAGAGCATATTATGATATTATGAATTAAGTACTATTAGGTGCTTTCATATGCATTTTCTTCTTCTCGGCAAGATTGGTTTACTTGCCCAAGACACTGTTAATATGGAGCAGACACGACACTACCAACCAAGGATATCTGGCTCTAAAGCAACAGAAAAGGTTTATCATCTCCAGCTATGAGTGAGCTGGCACACCATTTCCTTTTTTATTTCAGTCATTCTTATGGTTGATATATGGGTTAACAAAAAAAAAATGTTGATCCACTGTATACCATCAGGAACCAGACTAGCAGGAAGAAACTTCTGAGTCCACAAGGAAAAGGAAATTTTCAATCTGGGTAAGGTAGTTAAATCTGGCCTGTATGTGCAGATGTGTTATAAGAGACAGCCCATTTAAGCATGCACTGGATAACTGTTCAAAACATTTTTCATGTAAACTAAAGACATCTTTGGCAACCAGAAAAGTCAATTACTCATATTCCCCTTCTCTGGTTCAGGAATTTATTGAGAGAAGACTAAGGAAGTCTGTTATCCAAAAATACATACACCTAGGCCAAGTGAAATGCTCTGCCTGAAAATACCTAGAGAAATATCTGTTGTCTTAGTCTGTTTGGACTATTTACAATACCATAAAACGGGTAGCTCACAAATAACAAATTTATTTCTCATAGTTCTGGAGGCCAGGAAGTCCAAGATTAAGGAGCCAGCAGACTCAGTGTCTGATGCGGGCCCATTCCTCATAAACAACAACATCTTGCTGTGTCTCACACAGTGGGAAGGATGAATGAGCTCCCTTGGGCCTCTTTTATAAAAGGGCACCAATCCCATTCATGAGGGCCCCACCTTTGTGATCTAATCACCTCCCAAATAACCCCACCTCCTAATAGTATCATCTTGGGGATTAGAATTCAACATATAAATCTGGTGGGAGGTCACAAATATTCATACCGTAGCACCTGGTAAGGGTCTCTTTTCCTCCAAAGGAACAGAATACCAGAGAAAATATTTAATTAAAATAAAATGAGGCTGGGTGCAGTGGCTCACACCTGTAATCCCAATACTTTGGGAGGCCGAGGAGGGTGGATCACTTGAAGTCAGGAGTTTGAGACCAGCCTGACCAACATGGTGAAACCCCATCTCTACTAAAAATACAAAAATTAGCTGGGCATGGTGGCACAGGACTGTAATCCCAGCTACTCAGGAGGCTGAGGCAGGAGAATCAATCCCATGAACCCAGGAGGCGGTGGTTGCGGTGAGCTGAGATCTTGCCACTGCACTCCAGCCTGGGTGACAGAGTGAGACTCTGTCTCAAAAATAAAAATAAAAATAAAAAATAAAATGAAACTAGACAGCAAGGAAATGGCTCCAGAGGCAGGAGGGATTCAAAGGAAAAGCTAGTTAAGTCATGGTAGGACAGAACCAGAGGGGGGAAAAAAAGAGTAAGGCATCAAACTTCAGAACTAAAACTCTGAAGGCAAGAAATCATGATAGTTCCGTAGAAAGTCTCCTTCGAATATCTAGAATTTTTCCAGCTTTAGTCACCACAACTGGAAGGAAAGTTTGGTTTTGTGTTGCTCTGACAACACCTTCTTAGACTGCATGAATCTAGAAATCTTCCCTAGAGAAACCGAACATCAGGGTAGCTAAGGAGTTGTGTAGATTCCCACACTGTCTCCCCTTTTGAGGCAAATTTGCAAACTGGCAATTAAGACAGAATCTTAAGGTATCATTGATAGTTATAAGGTAAGGGCAGTGGCCATGAATGGCAGGTTCACAGGCACAATTCCTTAGCATATATTCTTCTCAAGCCATCATATACCAAAGAATGTGATCTAGGTGAAGCCAGAAGACAAAATTAGCCCACTCTTAAAATTCCTCTGACTTCGGTATCTATACTGGATGGTGGGGGAAGGTTGGGGTGGAGAGGGGGTAAACAATCTTAAAGGAACTATTCAGTCAAGCTTGGCCAAGGCCACACAAAGTACCAAAGAATGAATTACACAGGGGTCAGTCTGAAATTCATGGAGTTCTCCCAAGGTAGTCATCACCAGTGATGGCAACAGAAGTTGGAGCTAAGAAAATTCAAGCGTGAAAGCCATATGAGCTCTTCATATCCTTTAGGTCTTAGACTATCACCTCCTCAAAGAGACCCAACTACCATCCTTTAGACAGGGTTCTCAACCCATCTAAAGTAGAGGATAGCAACTCTGTTGTTCTCTATGGCAATCCCTGTTCACTTATCCCAATAAAATTAGTCATCTGTCCCACTAGACTATAAGCTTTATGAAAACAGAGACCCTGCCTAACCTTTTCATTATTATATCCACAGTGCTTAGAACGGTGCCTAGAACACCATAAGTACTGAATAATGATTTGCTGAATAAAAAATAATTAGTATGTAACAATGACTCAAAGTGTGGTCCCTGGACCAGCAACGTTGGCATCACTGGGAACTTACTAGAAATTAAGTCTCAAGTTTAATTTTACACACTTAATTCTCACACTTACTGAATCAGAAACTGGGAGTAACAAGCCCTTCAGGTGGTTTTCATGCATTCTCAAGTTTGAGGACCAGTGGTATACAAGAAGAATGTATAAAAATTCATCTACCAAGAGTATAGAAATACTTATTTCCTGGTGGTACCAAGTAAAAAGGTGAAATTTCTTCTATAATGGGGTTGGAATCATTGGTAGTTCATCCACAATTCTAAGCCTGGTATGTACACAACTAATATCTTATTGGAATGTAGCAAGGATTTCCAAATGTAGGATCTTGAAAAACTCAAACTCTCTAAGTATATTTCCTTATCTGTGAAAAGGGAACACTACCAACCTCACAGGTGGTTAGGATTAAATGAGATTTTAAAAATATTTTACCCAACTTCTCATACATAGTAAACACTCAATACATGGTAGTAGTAGTAGTACTGCTTCTTACTGAATGTGTTTTCGGAGGCCTCTGAAGATGAGTATCTCACAGAACAGTTTTCAACCCCCAAGAGCACCCTGGGAAAAAAGAAAGTGTCCCATTTTTCAAAAGAGTACATCCTATTACCAAAATGCTAGGATACAAGTAGCTTTGTGGGAGTATAAGGATACACAATTTGCTGGACTCCAGAGGCAAGGAGACACCAAAGAAAAGAGATAAATTAACTCACAAAGGGTTAAAGTAAGTGTGGGGGATACAAGATGGGAGCAAAATCAGAGACTGCTGGCAGTTAGGATGGCAGGGTTGAAAGAGCAAGGCTATGCTGTGATAAACTGTTTTCAGTTGGCAAGAAGGAAGTCCTTATATGCCTGATGTCCATATTTTCCAAGCCAAAAACTGGCATAACGTCTAACGAACATAAGTATACTTATGGACACAATGGGACAAAATGAAATCAGGGCTGTCCTGGGAAATCCAGAATATATGGTTACTATCTGGAAATGGTCTGTTTTTAAAAGAACCCAACCCCAGCATGACTAAAGAACTGCATAGAGTTTCACAATACCCTTATACAGTCTCTAGTTATGACTCACCTGAATGATGAATGCTCAATGGGCACATGACCATTAAAAAATTAGAGCATGGGCCGGGCGTAATGGCTCACTCCTGTAATCCTAACACTTTGGGAGGCCCAGGCAGCCGGATCACTTGAGCCCAGGAGTTTGAGACCACCCTGAGAAACATAGCAAAAACCCATCTCTACAAAAAATTTACAAAAATTAGCCAGGCATGGTGTTGTGCGCCTGTAGTCCTAGGTACTTGGGAGGCTCAGGTGGGAGGATCACCTGAGCCTGGGAGGTTGAGGCTGCAGTGAGCTGTGATTGTGCCACTGCCCTCCAGCCTGGGTGGCAGAGTGAGACCTTGTCTCAAAAAAAAAAAAAAAAATTAGAGCATGTATGCAAAGTTACTTAGCGTCATCTTCTCTGTCCTCCCATTCCACCAGCTCCTTCCGGTTTCATAAATTCATTGGCCATCTGGAGACCTTAGTTAAAAAAAAATCATGAGGCTAATCCCTAGTATCCTACATTAGTTACTACTGAATTTTGATACCAGTTCAAGGGTCCTTTTGGGGTATCTGATTATCTTTGATAGCCAGGAGGCCCACAAGGTGCTTCAATACTAAATTACGTTCATAAGTTAATAGTTTCTTGAGCTCCAATAGACAACTAAGTAGAATTTTCAACCACTGGTTAAAAGAGATAATGGTCTTACTGCCAATGATTCTGTCAATTATGAGACCAGCTACTATCATGTGAGAGATAGGTGAGTTTAAACAATTTGCCTTCTTGTGAAGGTAGTGGGTTTAAGAAAAAGAACTCCAGCTATCAGAATTCAAGAGTAGGGTGTCAAAAGAGGGGATGAAGGATAAACTATCTCTTACTATTGTGTTACCTTTCCATACAGAAACATTTTTCTCAAATAGAACCAAAATGCAGAGACACACTAACTGGTGTAGTCACCTAATGTGACTGAGACTGAGGAGGAGTCGTTGAATCAGATGATCTTTTTACTTCAGGGAAGTGCCTCCAGACCTAGTTGACAAAAACTGTCAAATTGTTTTGGTTTCTTCTCCAATCCTGGAAAACACAGACCACCTTGTTGTAGTTGTAGGGAGGACATCTATTAGACCTCAGAGTTACAGTAATGAGGATGTCTTGTTCCAATTTCTATCTGCAGCAGTTCACACTTCCTTATGTAACCAGGGGCTCCCTGGTTTCCTGAGTATCACCATTCTGGGGAAGAAATCAGTGTGTATACTGATGCTCAGAATACCCGACCTCAACAATTTCTTATACCTTAATCTTCCAAGTTACTAGTCTACATGACACTGTCTAGTACAGGGTAGAGTTGTGAATACCATACCCCTGAAAGACTTAGTCTGTTACCGGGAAGCAAGTCAAAACTAGGTATTCAAAGCATAGAGTGGCTGGAATAAAAGAGACTAAAAAGAAAGCTAAGAAGTTTCCTTGCCCCATTCTTTCGCAATAGAAAGAATGGTTTAGACAGTGTACAAGGCCATCCCACAAGGATAAACAAGATGAGAAGCCAAACTGCAGTTGATGGGGTCAATTTAGTACAAGAAACCATTATTAAGCACCTTCTCTACTATTTTTGCCATGCACTTGGGATAAGAAAGGAAAAAGACCATCCTCACTCTTCAGGAGCTTATACTCTAATAAGTGAAGGAGAGAAATACATGAATAGAATTTAATATACAGCAGTAAATGATAAGAAAATAGCTATGAATGAGGAATTATGGGACACAGAGGAGAGACACTTACCCAGTTTGGTAGTTCAGGGAAGCAAGAAAGAGGACCATGACTGCAGAAAGGACTTTAGCTCAGTATCTGTGACTTGGAGCCATCAGATAGCATAAATCAAAAAGAGTAAAGGAAGAAGGCAGGCTAGAAATCTCACAAAGAGCTGAAGTAGCACCATGGCTTTTGGCATTTTTTAGGTGGCAAAAACTTTGAAGAGTGGAGAGTTCTCCCTCAGCACGATGCCCATTCACCTACCCACCCTCATATATCTTTACAGAAGATTTGATTTGGTAGAGAAACAGGGAAGCAAAGCAGGTATGTAAAACATCCAGAAGGATGCACACCACATAATAGGTTCTCAGCAATTTCTCTTGATTTCTCCTCACAAGCTCTACCAGAATTTCAAGAGTCAGATTGTGCGCTCTCAGAAACTGACAGAATACTGGAGATCTTCAAAGTATACCTGCAAGCAAAATCATAGACATTACTGCAGGGCTTCATCAATGTATGGCTGACAGAGCTCTCCAAATTCATTAGAAATGGTACAGCCCTTCTTTTTGGATAAACAATGCTAGCCTAACATGAGCCTCTAGATCACCACCCACATTATTCAGTTAAATGCCAAACTATACCATTTCTTTCCTGTACTATTGTTTGTACTTATTCTTTCCTCACAAATCTAATTTCACAGCTAATTCTTATGTAGACTAGAGTCCACCCTGGACTAAACTATTCTGATATTTTCTTCAATAATGACTCTGATTTAAATGTGTCTAATCCCTCACTTATTCAACCATATAACTTCTACAGCATTCCCACATAGGTTAGAAAATCAAGTCAAAATGAATGAACAGATGCTTTAATTTTAAGCCACTCCACTCTTCTCTCTCTTGATTCGAGAATTCTCAAATATACTTATTTCCCAACAGCTCTCTAAACAAAACTACTTACTCAGCTCTGTTTATGATCCTCACTGACTAGAATGTCTAGTCCTCTCCCCCTAAATAAAATTCTAAATCCATATTTGAAACATAATTCAAAACTGTCCATGAATCCTTCCCTCAACAAATAAGTCCATTAACTTCAAAATTATTAATATGTCTCCCTCATTCCCATGTATTATCATAAATACCCAACTCCCCATTATCCACATGTGGCAATTTCTACCTCTTTTAGTCACCCACTTCTGACCACTTAAGGCACTGGAGCAAGGTACAGAAGGCACATAAAGCCAGTTCACAGAATGAGGGAAAAAGTCAAGAAAAGGAGGCAAGGATATTACTATTTTACACTACTTACATTAGGATCCCCCACAGAAGCAGAGATAATGAGAGATGATTATACTCATAGACACACACAAAATTTAATTACATCAATGTATATTAAAATTTGAAACATACCAGTCATAGAAATAGCCACCTGCTTAGTTAGCTAGAAAAGATAGTTTACTTACATTATGTCCCAGTGGAAGAGCAAGTTGGTAAATTATTCTATTTATACTGGAAGTTTACAGGCCAACGTTGATATGAAACATGTATGTACATAAACACACATACCTACAAGGCAAATGTGCCCAGCCTATTCATCTCTGTAAGAAATCCTGCCAAACCAAAAATGCACTATTTTATTCGTTAAATTCCTATTAGTCCACAGTATACTGTCAAATACACAGATGGCACTCAAAGGGTAGTTGACAGTGCTCTTCAATACAAATCTATCAAGCCAAATTCAGGAAGAAATTAATCTTTAATCATGAAAACGCTCAAGAAAACATCCTGCATGTTACAGCATTCTTATAATTGTACTGGAAGATATACTGTAATTTACTTAGTATAGCCAAGAATTTATAGAACCATGATTCAGAGTTGCATACAATCTGATTTTAGCACTGAAGCTGAAAAATAAAACATACTGGAATCAACCCAACTTGCTTTATTTCCTGGAATACAGGTAGAAACCCATTATAGTTAACATCAGGAAAACAGGAACTTCTATATTACAATGTAATATCCTATAGTGAACTCACAGTACTTTGTTGATTTGGTTACAAAAAATTATTTACAGCAAATAATCAAGGAAAACAAATATTTACTCCAATGCTTTCCCAGTAACAGTCATCCCCTATAATGAAAAAATATTTATGTGTTGCTAGCAAAGCAATTCTCACTTGATGATCCACTGTGAACATTAGATCTAAAGAGCATTTCTCACCCTTGCCTCCCCCGTTTTATTCAGCCCAACTTCCCCAATGCTTACCTCCTTAAATAGTATATACAAGCAAACATAACCACCCGATATTGATCTCAAGCTACTTTTGCAACTACTATTATCTATTTTAACTTGTCACTTGTATAAGATTTATGTGCTGATTAGGCTGTATGATTACTCTGCTAATTTTAGTTACATTGCTAATATAACGTCTATGTAATAGAAAACACATTTTTTTAAAAAGTACATTTCCATTCTTGTGTGTTTGTAGCAGTCCTGATATGTACCACATATGAGTCCAATGATGTAAGTTTTAATGAAATATTTAATATTATTAAAATTTTATAAAATATTTCTGGTGCTTAACAGTAATGAAAAGGCCAGTGTTAAAAATGGACAATTTCCCTCCTAAATCAATGGCATACAGAAGATCTGATGAAATCAGGAATTTTTAGGGCACAAGACTTATGCAACTTCTCAGAATTCTACTTATTGAACATAAGTGTACAATACATATAAAATACTTCCCTGCTTGCAATGTCACAAGTTCTACTACCCTATTTTCTTCAATACTACAATGCTTATTAATGTTTTTGAAACTGTAGCACCCCATTATGAGTTGGTTGACTTAATAACACACTCTTTTTCTCTCCTATGAGTGTGGAGTGTGTGGGTACTTTAATTGAAAATAATTTTGGTTTAAAAATTTCATGACACCTCTTGAAGTACTGAGAGGCAGATTTAAAAATTCACTGCTCTTAACTTCCTCACCTTAAGAAAAATTTTAAACAAAAATTCACTCAGCACGTTTATAAAAAATGATGTTCTATGTAGATTGATAATAGTGGAGTGGGGAAGAGAAGGGAAAGAAAATATAAAGATGAAGACAGAAAATATAAAGATGAAGACAGAAGCTTACTATCCAATGTAAGGTAGACATGTACATAAATAATAGAAAATACAAGCCGGGCGTGGTGGCTCATGCTGGTAATCCCAACACATGGGGAGGCTGAGGTGGGCAGATCACTTGGGGTCAGGAGTTCAAGACCAGCCTGGCCAACATGGTGAAACCCCATCTCTAGTAAAAGTATTTTAAAAAATTAGCCGGCGTGGTGGTGCGCACCTGTAGTCCTAGCTACTCAGGAGGCTGAGGCAGGAGAATCACTTGAAACTGGAAGGCAGAGGTCGCAGTGAGCAGAGATCGTGCCATTGCACTCCAGCCTGGGCGACAGAGTGAGACTCTGTCTTAATAATAATAATAACACAAAATATACAAGACCTAAGGTACTTGGGAGAGGTGATGACGGTTACAGGTAGGAGGATGGGAGCACATGCTAAATCTGAAAGGGACAGCTTCGAAGTTTCACATTGGAACACTGATGTTATATTGCAGAATTTAAATGACACTCCATTATCCTGCATATGTATTCCCACTTAAGTTCAAAGAGATATATATGCAGAGGTGCTAAAAACATTTATCTAGGTTATATTCTAGTTTCCCATGCCATGTGCCTATGGGACTACATCCACCCAGAGAGGGCACTCTTTTCTAATTCACATAAAAGCAATGTAAATGCCAGCAGTGGCCCCGAATACACAGACTTTATTTTCTCCTGTCTTTCCCTATACCAGCAATACTACAATTTTAATGCCCAGCAATAAAGGACTGGTTAAATAAAACACCCATAGAATGGAATGTCTTGTAGGCATTAAAAAGAAACAGGTACTGCTGTCTAGTTGATTACATTGTGACAATCAATTTTTTAGTATTGATAATACACTATAATTATATATCACCAGTGGGAAGCTGAGTGATGGGTACACAGGATTTTGCTGCACTATTTTTGTAACTTCTTGTGAGCCTGTAATTATTTCAAAATAAATAGTTTTTAAAAAGAAAAGAACCAGGAAGTTGCAGGTGTGCTGATACAGAAGTATCTCCAAGGATGTGCAGCAATAGCAGCTCTTGTTTATTGCTGGTGGGAATGCAAAATGGTACAACCACTTTGGAAGACGGTTTGACAGTTTCTTACAAAACTAAACATACTTTTACCACACACTCCAGCAATCATGCTCCTTCGTATTTACCCAAAGGAGCTGAAACCTTATGTCCACACAAAACCCACAGAAAAATGGTGTTTATAACAACTTTACTTGTGATTGCTAAAACCTGGAAACAACCAACATATCCTTCAGTAGGTGAATGAATAAACAAACTATAGTACATCTAGACAATGGAATATTATTCAGCACTAAAAAGAAATGAAATATCAAGCCATGAAAAGATGGAGAAGAAACTTAAATGCATATTGCCAAGTAAAAGAAGTCAATCTAAAAAGTCTACACACTGTATGATTCCAACGATGTGACACTCTGAAAAAGGCAAAATTGTGGAGACAGTAAAAAGGTAAGTGTTAGGGAGGGAGAAATGAATAGGTAGAGCACAGAGGATTTTTAGGACAGTGAAAATTCTATACTATACTGGTGGGTACATATAATTATACATTTGTCCAAACCCTTAGAATGTACAATACCAAAAGTGAACCTTAAAGTAAACTATGAAGTTTGGGTGATAATGATGTGTTAATGTAGGGACATCAGTTATAACAAATGTACCACTCAGGTGTGGGATGTTGTTAATGGGGGAGGCTATATATATGTGCGAGCAAGGAGTATACGGTATATCTCTGTACCTTTCTCTCACTTTCACTGTGAGCCAAAACTGCTCTTAAAACAGTCTTTTAAAAAGTATCTACAAAATTGATTAACTGCAAAAAAAGATGTAGAAAAGTATGTATATAGTATGCTACTCTTTGTGCAAAACAAAAAGGCATGCATATGTACATAAATTCTAGTAGTATATGCATAGACTGTCTCTGTAAAGATACACAAGAAATTGGTGGCAGCAGTTTTTGCCTTTGTGAAGAGCACCTAGGTAGCTGGGCGAAAGGAGTAGGAGGGAAATCTATATCTCATTGTCCTCGTGTGTTTGGATTTCACACCATGTGAGTATACTACCTTTTTAAACAGTTCATTCCAGGAGCAGTTTTCCTGTCAGAAGATTTTAAAGTATCCCCACCATCTGGTATATTTTCCTTCATCTAGTTTAGAAGGTCCAGGGATCATGGGATAAGATTTAGAGATAAGTTCTTCCAATGATCTAGCATTCTGAGTTCTCCTGCTAGGCTATGAGCTACTGAAGAGCAAAGGGCCATAGTATTACCTGTACCTGTCACAATGTCTGACACATTTAGGGAGCCTGATTTTCTTGAATTTATCTGACCTGTTATCCTGGCCATTCCTTTTGACCTACTCTTATAAACCCAGACACAGAAGGATACTTTACCATTGATTCTGCCCCTGTAATGATGTTTTAAAAATTAACTCATTAGCCTAAGTCATCCTCAGGTCAACAGCTGTCTATCCCTAAATACCAATGCTGAAAAATATGTAGGCTTATTCTAGTGAAGGCAGGATTTTTCATGGAAATATGATTTATAAATTTCCTTTTAATCTTAATATCTGTATGTCTGCGAACCCAATGACTCATCAGACATCTTAGCTAAAATCTCCCATCTACAGTCATCATCCTCTAACTTCTACAGGCTTTGTTTATACCTATATAAGGCACTTACCTATTTGTATTACAGTTATCTGAATTGTATAACTTAGCTCTCTTACTAGAGTATAAACTTCTTAAGGGCAGGGAAGCCTTATCTATCACAGTATTCCCATAGTTACTTGTGTCTAGGTCAATCATCTCTGAAGACAGTTCATTTAATTAAAATTTCATAATTTAAAAATTAAATAACTTTTAAAATATGATTTAAAACCAAACTAATTTGCTTAAAATAGTACAGTGGATTTGTTTTGAGGGTAAATATTTTTCCAAGCATATTATGGAAAGAAAGTATGCTATCATAACTAGACCAAGCCTCATCCCCTGAGGATGTTGCTCTGACTTCACGGAGATGAGATCAGCACTTTTACTATCTATATACTAGCACTGTGTCCTTTCTCCCTTCCTCAATCATGTACAGCTTACATCTAAGCTGAAACATTTCTAAAAAACTGCTAAGCTACTCTTTTGAAATGTGGTAAACAAATGCTAAATAAGGAGACTAAGATCCCTAGTGGGGAGAGGGAAGAAGATGGTAGTCACTTCTGAGAGTACCAGTTCAATAGCTTCCTACACTAGGAATCTTGTTTTGTCTGCAGGACATCCCTGATCCTGACAGCCAGCTCCAGAAACATTGCAGTACTGGCTTGGTGCTAATAGCAGATGGTTCAAGATGCATTAAAAACTGTTGAGAGCTTTTATTCATTTGGTTTGCCACATTAGTTCTTTCTCAAATAAACAGAACTCAAACCAAGTCAAAAGAAAAGCTGATTTTCTTCCCAGAGGAACAAATCAGTACTATAATGTAAGTTATAATGGTATTTATGATACTGAACTTTGTTATTTTGTAAGTCATTAGGTGAGATACGTTATACTTAATTATGAAAGGTAATCCATTTTCATATTACAACTCTTTACACTTGTCCTTAATGGCAAAACACGCAATTACTTTTGCACCAACCTAATAGGAAGTCTTGATGAGGGCAGGAACCACATCTCTTCTACCTTTGAATCTCCCACACTGCCTTAGGTATAAACTTAAAAAAAAATACTTGAATTAATTTTTTCAAGGATGCATTTAATTTGCTCATTAACAGATAACTAAATTCTAAAATCCATAAACCTCTATTTAAAAAAAAAAAGACTCAGCAGTTTTATTGATGTGCCATAATTATTTCAGAAAACAATTTTCCACGGTCTATTTAGAGACTCCACCTGAGCTAAAAACAACTTTCTGGGCAATAGATGTACACATTTAGTGATAGATACTTCACATTAGACTGAAGGTCTCTTGAAATTGTTCTGAAAGAAAGGCAGAGAAGCTCAAAGAGACTTTTAAACTGTCTTCAGTTTCTTGGGAAGTGTGATGAAATTATTAAAGATATTAATTTTAATATCAAAAATATCATTAAGCACTTTGAGGAGAGTAGAGGGATATGTTACTAAACCATGCTTGAGTACTGCAACTCCCACCATATTAGAAATCATACTTGGAAGAGGCAGGCAAAGTTTAAATTCTCTTTGGTATAGTTTTCATATTAAAAACTGGAGCAATAATCAATTCTTAACTCATGAAAATGTTCTGAGAATTAATGATTATAAATTTTCTCTGTATTTTATTGAAGTTTATCTAAAAAGGTACCAAATATTCTACTTAGGCAATATACTTGTACATGTTTACAACATATGAAATTGTCAACTAAAGCTTAACTTTGGAAATAATCCATAACCTCACTTTCAGAATCTAACCTGCATGCCAAAGCACTGAAATTTCTAAAGCTAACTACCAATTCTTTATTCTAGTTTGAGTCACTTTCTTAATGGCTGCCTTAAGAATTACAATTAACATCTTAACCTAAAACAATCTAGTTCAGATTAATACCAACCAGTGTCAATAATATACAAAAACTCTGTTCCCCTATAGCTCTATTCCCTCCCTCCCCCTATGTGCTATTACTGTCATTCAAATTACATCTTTATATGAAATACGCCCATCAACAGTTTTATAATTAGTTTTTTATGCAACTGCTGTCTTTTAAATCAGATAGAAGAGTTATAAACAAACATACCTTTATACTGTCTTTTATGTTTACCTATGTAGTTACCTTTACCAGTACTCTTTATTTCTGTACATTCAACTTAATAGTTTCCTTTCATTTCACCCTGAAGGATTACCTTTCATATTTCTTCCAAAACAGGTCTTCAGCAACAAATTATCTGTTTCTGTTTATCTGGGAATGTCCTAATTATCTTGCCTTTATAAAATATAGTTTTGCTAGATAGAGAAATATTGGTTGACAGTCTTATTTTCTAACATTTTGAATATGTCATCCCACTGCCCTTCCGGCCCAGTTTCTGATGAGAAATTAGCTGTTAAGCTTATTGAGGATCCCTTGTGAGTCTCTTCTCTCTTGCTGCTTTTAAGATTCTTTTTGTCTCTCAACAATTTGACTATCATTGTGTCTGGGTGTGAATCCTTTTGAGTTTATCCTACTTTGAGTACATGGAGCTTCTTGGATGTTATACTTAGTATTTTCATCAAATTTGGGAAGTTTTCAGCTGTTATTCCTTCAAATGTTCTTTTATCCCCTTCAGGGACTCCATTATGTGTGCATTGGTATACTACATGGTGTCCCACAGGTCTCTTAGGCTTTGCTACCCTTTTTCTTTTTTTCCACATATGATAATCTCAGTTAACCTATCTTCAAGTTTCTTGATTCTTCTGTCAGCTCAAATCCGTTGATGAACCCTTTTAATAATTTTTTTAATTTCATCTATTGTAATTTCCAACTCCAGATTTTCTATTTGGTTCTTTATAACGTCTCTCTTTCTCTGTTGATATTTGCTATTTGGTGAGACATCATTCTCTTACTTTCCTTTAATTCTTTAGCCACAGTTTTGTTCCATTTTTTGAACAGGTTTACAATAACAGATTTAAAGTTTCATCTAGTAAGCACATCTAGGCTTCCTCAGTGACAGTTTTTATTGACTGCTTACCTCCCTGAATTAAGTGCCATAGTTTACTGTTGGTTTTAATTTTTTTTGGTTGAAAACTAGACATTTTAAACAATATAAAGTGGAAAGTTTGGAAATCAGATCTCTTCTCCCCTAAAGTTTATTGTTATTGTTTGTTTAGTGACTTTCCCGGACTAGTTCTGTAAAGCCTATATTCCCTGTCATGTGTGTCCATTGAAGTATCTGTTCAGCTACCTAGTGGTCAGCTAATGATCGACATATTTTCTAAAATGTTTTGAACCAAGAGATCTTTCATCCTTTGCCAAAAAGCCCTGTGTTGGGTATGCCTTCAATGCTCTGAGTTTACAATTCTGCCTTAGCCTTCACTTCCTGCTTGCACAGGGTCTAAAAGTCAGCCACCTCAGGCAGATACAGTATTAAACAATTGCTGCTGCTTGTTTTCAACAAATGTCCTGAGGATAGGGCTTTTCCACTGAGTCAGATCAAATAAAGACAAGCCTCGTGAATGGGGCCTTCCCAAGGAGCTACCACACAGGTCAATAGTGACAATTATCTGGGGATAAGATTTGAGGAGCTTGCAACTCTCCAGTAGCTGCAGGTTTTCACAGCTACCATGGATGCAAGGTTACTAGTTTCCAGAGATATTTTGGATCTGGGGAAAGGTTGATTGGATTAGGGCAAGTTAAAATACAACAAATCTAACTTTTTTTTTAACCAAAAATCAGCTATTTTATTGAATAAACACTCCTCAGGTTGTTGGAAGCTTTTGGTTAATTTTTAGAATTCTGAAAAACTTGTTTTTAACAATTGTTGCCAGACATTGCTTTTATAGAGGAGTAGATTTTCTGAAGTCCTTACTCCAATATTCCAGAAATACCCTCTTTACTTGAGTTTGAAAATCATTCTGGTATTGGTGTCTTCCTAAAAGGCATCAGCTCTTAAAATTGCCCAACAAAATATGTGGAATCCCTGGTGATATGTACACATAAGCTGCTAGGTAAAGTTCATAAACATCTATAAAATTAGAAGAGAGAAAATATGATCAGCTTTGATTTATATTCTACTTTACCTTTGGTGACTACAGGGAAACAAATGTATTTTTAATAACAGATGCAATAAAAAAGCATTTATTGTTATAAACGTTTGGCTGTATTTCAAGTATTTTTAAAATACTGCTTTATTTTTTTAAAGATTCACATACTTTAATTTTAAATAAAAGAACATGAGAGACTATAAATGATCCTAGTCATGGTAGGACTGACTGCACAGCATCTAGTTCAATACCTGAAGTCATAACTAAACAGAAGGAAGCTTATTAAGGTCTCAATGTATTTCTTTGATCAAATGAGAAAATGGTCATTATAAGATCTAAGTCTTATAAGGAATCAAACATTTTTAAAATGCATTTCATTAGAACACTTACTATTTTATATCATACAATTGATTATTCATTATAATGATGCCAAAGCAAATTACAAGTTATGAGAAACTTTTACAACAATAGTAGCATTACCCTAATACTAGATTAGGAGATGTTAAACCTATTACAAGTGGTTTCCCATTTAGAGAGGTCTGGGGATCCTGAATGAGTTTAGTTGCAGGTATGATATGAAAACAACCTTATACCTTTGTGTGTGGTTGGTGGGGGAGAAAGAGAGAAGAGTAAGCGAAAAGAAAGAACACATAATACTTTCCATATAACTGCCCTGTCTCTCTTAATGTAGCACCTACAATTGTATATGAGACTCTGGGTTTAGGAGTCAGGCTGCAAGAGGAAAAATACTGATAGTCAATCACAATGAATAAAACACTGTAAGAGTGATTACAAAGTCATTAAGACCTCTTCTTGGAAAATCAACTTAAACAGAGCAGATAATATAGAGGAAATCACTCATGAAAATCAACAACAGTAGTCTCAATGATATTTATGATGCTATCAATTATGTGGAGTTCAATGTTCTATACATATTTTAAAAAACAGCATGAGCATACTATAAACATATATAACACAATACGTTTTAATTACTATGGATCTTCAGACTCCATGGACATACAATCCGCAATTTCAGGAATTTATAAGCAAACATTAAGGTCCTTAATTAATTTTCATTTAATTATTTTATTTACATTTTATTGTATTTCATTTAATTGAGAAATTAATTTGAAGAATTTGAATCTTGTGTACTTTAAAGTTAATATGTGTGAATGAATTGCTAAGTTAGTAATTATCCTATCATTTCACTAGGCTTGGATGTTTTCTTTGCATTATAAACTATGCAGTAACTCAAAAAGTGATACAAAATGTTGGTTTTGAAAAAAAATTAAGCAAATTTCTAGTGTTGGTGATTAACATAAGGAAATATTTTAGTGTTGGTTCTTAGACAAAAGATACTAATTTTGGATAAGTTAAAGTTTAACGTGTTAAATTCAGCTTTGACTCAGATCTATGAGATAAACAGGTCTGCCGTAAAACATTTCATGAGGGAAACTGCATGATAAATAGTATTTGTGCTTTCAATGATAACTTATAATCCCTTGGCTCAGGCTTCTTCAAATCTGTTTCTCTTCCTCTAAATTACATTAATGTGAGAAAAGACACATCAAGCATTTTCAAAACAAGAAAGGTATTCCCTTTTAAAAATATTTAATTGAAAAGTAAAGATTTTATAGATCAAGGTGTACAACATAATTTGTTATATGTATACACACTGTGTATTATCACAATCAAATTATCACACCCATCACCACCCATGCTCTATATAAGATCCTAAGAACTTGTTCATCTTATAATTGAAAGTTTGTATCCCTGCTCAGTATCTCCCAATTTCCCTCACCCCTCAGACCTTGGCAACCACCATACAACAGTTTCTATGAGTTTAACTTTTTTAGACTTCACATAAAAAGTGAGATCATACAGTATTTGTCTTTCTATGTTTGGCTTATTTCACTTAGCATAATGTTTTCCAGGTTCACTCATGTTTTGCAAATGGCAGGATTCCCTTCTTTTATGGCTGATTAATATTCCATTGTGTATATTTCTTTATCCACTTTCTGTCAATGGACACTTAGGTTGTTATCTTGGCTACTGTGAATAATGCTGCAATGAACATGGGGGCACAGATATCTCTTCAATATACTATTTTCTTCCTTTGGATATATACCCAGAAGTGAGATTGCTGGATTGATCATATAGTAGTTCTATTTCCAATTTTCTGAGGAACCTCTATACTGTTTTCCATAATGGCTATGCCAATTTACATTCCAACCAACAGTGTACAAAGGTTCCCTTTTGTCCATATCCTTGCCAACACCTGTGTTCTCTTGTCTTTTTGATAACAGTCATCCTTAACAGGTGTGAGGTGATAGCTTATTGTGGTTTTGACTTGCATTTCCCTGATGATTAGTGATGTTGAGCACCTTTTCCTGTACCTATTAGCTATCTGCATGTCTTTTTTGGAGAAATGTCAATTCAGGTGTAAAGGTATTCCTTTTGTTCACCAAAGGTAGGATATTCCAAGTGTGAAAATAACACAATGGTCAATTAGTGAGTATACTGTGGAAATCGGTTTTCTATTACAGTTATCTCTTATCTGTGACATGCCCATTTGTTTCTAACATAGGATTGTCATTGGTCCACAATCACTGAATCAACAGATCATTAGATTGGACTTCTCAAACTTTTCAACTGACGTACACCATAGGCAAAATAAATTAAAGGTGTGAAATGAGTAGGAATTGAGAGTTGCCGTAAGTGGCCCATCACAAATGGCAAATTTCATAATGCTTTATTTTTGTGAATTTTACATTCTACACTATAACATACCTATATTTGTTTCAATATCAAATTTATGCTCTCAGTTTTAATTCTGGAAAACTGACATTCGAAGAAGAGACATCATGTTTACCCTGTGGCTTCATTTATCCTCTAGCACACCACCACATAGCTATAGTTTCCAATATGTTTAGATAAATGCTTCTTTCTTTCCTAATATGTCTAATATTCTCATACTTTCTTTTATTTAGCCATGATTTCCTTCAGTTCTTTGAAGAGGTTTACAACAACTGATTTAAAGTTTCATCTAGTAAGCACATCTAGGCTTCCTCAGTGACAGTTCTTATTGATTGCTTACGTCCCTGAATTAAGTGCCATAGTTTACTGTTGGTTGTATTTTAATTTTTTTGGTTGAAAACTAGACATTTTAAACAATATAAAGTGGAAAGTTTGGAAATCAGATCACTTCTCCCCTAAGGTTTGTTGTTACTGTTTGTTTAGTGACTTTCCTGGACTAGTTCTGTAAAGCCTATATTCCCTGTCATGTGTGTCCATTGAAGTATCTGTTCAGCTACCTAGTGGTCAGCTAATGATCGACATATTTTCTAAAATGTTTTGAACCAAGAGATCTTTCATCCTTTGCCAAAGGGCCCTGTGTTGGGTATGCCTTCAATGCTCTGAGTTTACAATTCTGCCATAGCCTTCACTTCCTGCTTGCACAGGGTCTAAAAGTCAGCCACCCCAGGCAGATACAGTGCTAAACAATTGCTGCTGCTTGTTTTCAACAAATGTCCTGAGGATAGGGCTTTTCCACTGAGTCAGATCAAATAAAGACAAGCCTGGTGAATGGGGCCTTCCCAAGGAGCTGCCAGACAGGTCAAATAGTGACAAATATCTGGGGATAAGATATTTGAGGAGCTTGCAGGGGGTCTTAATCTAGAGTCCATTAGGAGGTCCTAGTCTAGAGTCCAAGGATAGATTTCAGGGGTGTTGTGAAGCCGACTTGTACTTTCCCAGCCAATGTTAGTTGAAACTCCTTGAATATTCTTAAGAAGCTGGCACTATAGGAAGCTTCTATGGAAACCTGATGAAAGATATGAAACTTCTAATCGGAAAAATGCACTTATACAAATCTTTGCATGAAATTTCATTATGTCTGCCAACCCCCTAAAATCCATTCTTAGACACTAAATCAAAAATCCATGACTTTAAACATATTAGAAAAAAATTTTATTTAAACATTTTGAAACCTACAATTTAAAACAAAACAGTAGAAAAAGAAGAAAGAAATAGTGCCAAATAATTTTTCAAGCATTCCAATCTTCCATGGGAATGGAATCATAGAGTAAAAGATAAGCCTGTGCCATACTTCACTGAAAACCATAAACACAGTCCTACCATCTTGAATACAGCTACATATAACCAGGTCAGTCTCTAACTAACAAATAATATCAAATAAATCCACAATGATCTTATGGTTTCAGTTATATGCATAAGAGAAAAAGATACCTACTTTCAGGTAAAGCACAGGAGGAAGGGGTACAATGGGACATCTCATTTATTCTCTGCTTTAAAATCACCCTGGAAAAAATTCTAGAAACTTTTTAGATTTGTACTGCCCTGATTCCAAAATTCACCCAGTTAGACAGTGTTTATACACTGCTGTAGACACTCAAATCCAATGATTGAAAAAAAACTTGGAAGTCATAAATTTACACCTCCCCATTTCCATCATTCTACCACCTCCCAAAAATGGAAAACCAGCAGGACCAGTAAAGAACTTTGCTAGTGATAAACATTGCTAGAATTTACACAGTAAAAATTCTATAATGAAGGTGCTACCAAGCTTTCAAATATTCAAGATTACTGCTCTTGAAAATGGCAAAGCTCCAGAGAGAAACTATGTTGAAGAAGGGGTAAGAGGAGAATTTTCCTAGGCCAGGCGCGGTGACTCACGACTGTAATCCCAGCACTTTGGGAGGCCGAAGTGGGTGGATCACCTGAGGTCAAGAGTTCAAGACCAGCCTGTCCAACATGGTGAAACCCCATCTCTACTAAAAATACAAAAATTAGCCAGGCGTGGTAGCAGTCACCTGTAATCCCCAGCTACTTGGGAGGCTGAGGCAGGAGAATTGCTTGAACCCAGAAGGCAGAGGTTGCAGTGAGCCGAGATCACGCCATTGCACTCCAGTCTAGGCGACAGAGCAAGACTTGGTCTCCAAAAAAATAAATAAACAAATCAAAAAACAAAAAAAAAGAGAGAGAGAGATTGACTGATTTTCCTAAATTTATACTTCACATTTGGGGTGGGAGAGATTGAAGTAAAAAGTGTTTAAATATAACAATTCTGAGAAAATGAATGGACCTGAGGCCGTGCTGGACTGGTACAAACTATTTAAATTAGTTAAGAGTTAATGAAGGGTTATTATGAGATGGTGAATATAACTTAATGAAAGTGAAAGAAACCTTAAAGACTAAAGCACTCCTCTTCTGTAAGAACTTATCTGAATTTCTCTAGACTGAGCGGAAATAAACAGAAGCAAAGGTTCTATGTGTAGCCCAATGGAGACAGGAATCAGGGCCCGTTAGACCTACATCCATTTTTTTCACTTTAAAATGGGTTTGCTTGTTCTCTTGCCACAATCAAAACAGAAAAGCCCTGACCTTTTCCCCCAGTTGTGCTCTACACTATGGAGGTGCCTGCCTATTTGAGATGCACGTTGTTTGAAGTCTGTGAAAAACGAAGTTGAAATCTAAATAGTTCAACCCTGTATAAACAAAATTGCCTCCCACTCCCCTGATGAGGGCATCCACCTTTGTTAAGAAAGATTTACAGATATTAAAAGTGATCAGGAACCTCTGTGTGGTCTGTACTGAAAACCACTGGATTCCATTTGGCCTCCTATCCCATTATGTGGCAGGAGTCTATGATTATTACATAGGGTCAACATCTACCTCTTCAACAACTTTTATTCAAAAATATTGTACTACCACTATTTTAACATCTGGTATTTTTTCTCCTCACTCTAATAGTATATAATTCAAATTGCAGATTCGACTATGATAGGAGGGAGAGTTCATTTACTTATAGACATAAACTGACTACATAGAGAACACTGTTAGTGAGCATTACGCTAGTGTTGTTTTCTGTTTCCTGAGTATACTGATACAATGCTCATGCTTTACAATCTGCCAGAGATTAGTCCCATATTTGGAAAATAATTTTCTTATATTCTAAAACATATTCTGGGAATAACAGAAGGGAGTTACTAAAATAGAATTTTACAGTGATCACTGAAAAAGAAGTTTAAGTTCTAAACTTATGTCTTAAAGACACATCTTCAGCTAAAATACTGAGAATTTTGCTCGTTTTTTTCTTCAAAGCATAATCATTCCTCAACATAAACTAAAAATATGCTGCTCATTGTAATTCAGGAAACTATTTTAGAATTTTGTTTCTAAATAACAGTATAAAACCTTTACAATTTTGCTTATATAGATTGTTTCTTAAGAGTTGTAGCATTCTTAAAGCTCATGTGAAGAACCATAAGGAACATTCCCATTAGCCTAATCTATGTTTAAACTAATTTCATAAAGAAGACTGTCATCATTCACAATCTTCCTAAAATTATTATAATCCCTAGTACCTAAATTATCTCAGTTAAATTTGCAATATCCCAGTAAAATTTCTTCATTAACTTTAGGAGGAAGGAAAGTGACCAAACCATTTAATTGTATCATAATTACAGTATTTTTAAACTACATAACTTTGTAGCTAGACAATTTTTCTAACTTCATCTTTGAGACACTGAAGTTCAGAAGAAAAAAGATCACTGAACATAGAAGGCACTCAGGCAGTGTGACATAACCAATGTTAATCTAACTGACTTAAGCTGAATGCGTACTGAAGAATGAAAGCACTTTGTCTACAGAGCAGACTCCTGCTTGTGTTATTTCCTAGTCTCTTGTCAAGGCTTCATGACATTCACAACATTAAAGGTGCCGGTGAGATATAATTAAACGGACAAAGAGAAATTTTACCAAGAAAGAGGCCACTCACAGGCCATTAAAATTTTAAAATTGTCAACTGTTAGACCTTCATTTCCCAATGCTTGTTATAGCTAGTCTCCTTACAGGTCCCCTTTCTTGCTAGGTTCTCCCCCACTTCAACCTACTTTTGATTGGTACCCACTGACCACTGTATAATGCTCATCCTGACCTATGTCTAAGATGTTTCTCTGCCTAGACTGCTTTTTCCATCTATGAAAGTTCTACCTAGCCTAAATCCTATTTTGTCTGTAAAGCCCTCCTGTACAATCTTAGCCCACATTAGTCTACCCAAACAATGAGTCCTACAGACATCACTGTCTCCATCACTCATTTAGCTGTTGAATCATATGTGACTTCATTATTTGTTTCATGAATCTTGTCTTTTCAGTATGACTGCAAGCTTTTTAAGGACATGAAGCATGGTTTATGCCTATTTTATAGATTTCTCACCCATACTCATAAAGGGGTCTAGCATAGTGTTCTACCCAGAACAGCTGTATTACTTGTTGAAATGAAATATTAGAACCAGTCATAATATTAAGAGCAGTACTTGCATAGAATAAGAGATAGGTATTGATGTCAAACACAGTCTTAAGATAATACTGGCAAAAAAGACTTGAGACTTCAACAAATATTCATTTTAAAAGTCTGCAAGCAAAGGGATAATCATAGTAAAAATTCTACTTTCTTGTTTAGAACTGCAAAGCCACCTCTAAATGGAACAAGTTAGATACTGCTCCAAAACCCAAATTGATGCATTACAATTCAGTGATATTATTTTTAAAACGTCTACACCCCAGCTAATGATAGAGAGCCTCATACTGGTTGTACAGAAAACAGGGCAAACAAACAACTTTCAAGACCTGCAACTTGATCGTATCTATTATTTCACAGATGCCACTGCCACACTTAGATGTAAGTTTTTCATTAGAAACAAGTGTGTATACTCTAAGAAGCAATTTCAAGAAGTGCTTAACTGAAATGGTTATATAGTCTATATATACACATATAGACTTAAAGGCCTTACTTATAATATCCCATTATGCAATTTATCTTCCAATTTTCCATCTCTCTAGAAAACACATTTCCTCAGAAACCCCATCTCTACTGAAAATTAAAAAAAAAAATCAGCTGGGCATGGTGGCACACACCTGTAATCACAGCAACTCGGGAGGCTGAGACAGGAGAATCACTTGAACCCGTGAGGTGGAGCTTTCACTGAGCCAAGATCACACCACTGCACTCCAGCCTGGGTGACAGAGCAAGACTCCATCTCAAAAAAGTAAAAAATTGGGCGAGGCACGGTGGCTCACGCCTGTAATCCCAGCACTTTGGGAGGCCAAGGCGGGCGGATCACGAGGTCAGGAGATCCAGACCATCCTGGCTAACACGGTGAAACCCCGTCTCTACTAAAAACAAACAAAAAAAGAAATTAGCTGGGCTTGGTGGCGGGCACCTGTGGTCCCAGCTACTCGGGAGGCTGAGGCAGGAGAATGGTGTGAACCCGGAGGCAGAGCTTGCAGTGAGCCAAGATCACGCCACTGCACTCCAGCCTGGCCAACAGAGCAAGACTCCGTCTCAAAAAATAAAATAAAATAAAAAATTAAAAAAATTAAAAAGTTACTTTTGATTTTAATGCCTTTAGTTTATTCATAATTTTCAATAGGTTTGGAAAAATAAATACCTCGAAGCCTAAATTAGGCTCTCTTGTAAAAAGGAGCTATGCACCTCTAGTACTTTTATTTTTTTTATTTTTTATTTTTGAGACGGAGTTTCAGTCTTGTCGCCTAGGCTGGAGTGCAATGGCGTGATCTCAGCTCACAGCAACCTTCGACTCCTGGGTTCAAGCGATTCTCCTACCTCAGCCTCCGGAGTAGCTGGGATTACAGGCATGCACCACCACACCCAGCTAATTTTGTATTTTTAGTAGAGACGGGGTCTCTCCATATTGGTCAGGCCAGTCTCAAACTCCCTACCTCAGGTGATCCGCCCGCCTTGGCTTCCCAAAGTGCTGGGATCACAGGCGTGAGCCACCGCGCCTGGCCCCTCTAGTAAGTTTATAAGGTTAATTTGTGAAGGATTCCCAAAATTCCTAGAAGAAATGAGTTGCTTTAGGTAAAGCCACTATTATGTGCCTTTAAAAATTAAGCTAAGCATAGTGCTTATAGTTAACATTACTATACACTTAAACATTTACTAACAGGGTAAAATCTCATCTTTTTTACCACCATAAAAAATAAGTGGCTGGGCACGGTGGCTCACACTTGTAAGCCCAGCACTTCAGTAGGCAGAGGCGGGCAGATCACCTGAGGTCAGGTGTTCAAGACCAGCCTGGCAAACATGGTGAAACCCCGTCTCTACAAAAATACAAAAATACAAAAATTAGCTGGGCATGATGGCAGGTGCCTGTAATTCCAGCTACTTGGGAGGCTGAGGCGGGAGAAATCACTTGAACCCAGGAGGCGGAGGTTGCAGTGAGCCGAAATCATACCATTGCACTCTAGCCTGGGTGATGGAGCAAGATTCTGTCTCCAAAAAAAAAAAAAAAAAGTAAACTACCATCAGCCTACATGTATATGATAAAAGATAAACTGATAAACAAAAAATGGCTGACACTCCAGTTATCTGTGAGAATGTAATTTACAAATTAAATTGACCATAGTAGGTCCTTCTAAGATAAAGTACAAAAGAGATAGGTATGTACCTTTGTATGACTGTATTCTGCAGCCAGTCAGAAATTATACCTGGGTCTATCATTTAATAGTGCCTGTTCCATAATCTTTGTTATAGATAATAACTGTGAGCAAACTATATGAAACAAACTTCACACATCTAAGTAGAGGCTATTAATATAAATATACAGGCCTAAAAAGAAGATATGTCTGAATACCTGAGGATTTATAGCTATGTGCATAGACAAGTCAAGAAAAATAAGTAAGGATAATTACAGGAGAGTGGCTACATTTATGCTGTTTTGGGTAAAGCTACTTGTCCCATAGCTTCCAGAGTTATGTAGAGGCCTCATTCTGAAGACACTGTACAAATGGTTTTCAATATGGTCTCTTAGAAGTATTAAAAGGACCCATAGCAGCTCCTCATATTATGAAACTTCATGATATGCATTTGCTTCTGCTAGAAACTTTTTCTTTTTTTTTCTTGAGACATGGTCTGACTCTGTCGCCCAGGCTGGAGTGCAGTGGTGTGATCACGGCTCACTGCACCCTCGACCTCCTGGGTTCAAGCAATCCTCCTGCCTCAGCCTCCCAAGTAGCTGGGACTACAGGCGCATGCCATCATGCTCAGCTAAGTTTTTCAAATATATAATTTGTAGAGATGGGGGTCTCACTATGTTGTCTAGGCTGGTCTAGAACTCCTGGGTTCAAGCAATCCTCCTGCCTCAGCCTCTCAAAGTGTTGGGATTACAGGCGTGAGCCATGGCACCTAGCCAGAATAATTATTTTTTAACAAGAATGCTGTGGCCATTGATTCTAAAGGAGGGACATCTAAGTTTTTATGACGTAAAACATAAAAAGCACTCCTGCTCCAGATCAGGTGCTCAATCTCCCTTTTCTGCCCTGAATCCATGCTTCACTTAACTTGAATACAATTCATTTTACTCCCTCCCTGATTCCTGTATGCCCTCTGTCCCTGCCTCGAACCACATGTGACTCTCTTTCTCCACACAGCCAATGCCTACAATGTGGGAGAGTCAATTCCCACAAAAATTGCCAGACAGGACAATAGTTGGAGGAGTTTGTGGAGTAAAGTATACCACAAACCACATATCACCCACCTCATTAGTGTCGGAAAAATAGAATATTATTCCTTTTTGTTCTTGTGAGGGTTTTTTGAATGGACAAGTAGAAGAGTGTGGGGGTAGATGGATCTGTGAACTCAACAAAAAATTTTAACTACTGACTTTCTCTGTACCTACTCCTAACATCAAAGAGCTATTCCACAAAATCAAGTACCCAGCCAAGCTAGTGGCAAGTTTTTTATTGGCTTGTTTTGTTTTAATGCAAAAGAAGCTGTGGCAAGTTTTTTTTTTTAATTTGTTTTTGTCATTATCATAGGGAAACTCATGAATTGTGTTGAGAACACATGAATTGTGTTGAGAACACCTACTCTAACATGGAAAAAAGGCAAAGACTTCATGAGATTCTTCTTTATTGAATAAATCACCAATGCCATCTTCTACTTACCATATAAAAAAGGAGGTAAAAAAGCACCCGTCAATCTAAACACTTCACTTTTGTTCAAAATCAGCACAAAGTGTTTGCCTTGCTACAATGAATTATGTACTGAGGCCCAAGTTTTACCAGCTATATAATTTATTTGCACCCCAAACCACCTAAACCTAACCGTGTGGTTGCTAGGCTACTATAAGCGATAATGATATCACAGAAAAGAAACACACTAATGTAACTAGTACATAAGCATTTATTTGAGGCAAATACAGTGCTGTGGGACCCCTAGGCTAACAGCATCAAAACCAATTTTTCAGAGACTTCATTCCATAGGAATTACTCAAAGATCCACTAACACCTGAAGCAAAGCAGAGAATCTGTTACCACCTTGCAGCAATCCAAGATCTCACTAGAAAATATGTTACTAAAGTTGTATGTAATATGCTTACAGATCACAGTGAAAGTATATGGAATGGCAAGGTGAACTATATAGGCTCTTAATTCAATCTCACTACTTTCTATTACTAGAGAACTGGTCAGCATCTTCTGGCAGGATACTGCATAAAACAGTCAACTGTGCTCTCCCGGCACTGCATGTGGCTTTGGGTAACAATGTGGATTATCTGTAAAATGAAACAGATAGGGAAAAGGCAAGAATCATCAAGACTATCACAGACTTTATTGAAAAAAACTAGTATTAGTAGGTCTTTACTCAAGCAGAACTTTTCACTTTTGCCCATCCACTGAAGATCGCAAAGATCCTAAAGCAATATGGCTGATCCCATCAGTTCATAACATCCATCCTTCATCATTGAGCAAGGCCACAAAACAGATCCAGCTTGATTCAATCTATTTTACTTTCTAAGCTTTAGGACACACAACCTAGAATCTTGTACCAAAGGCACTTCTAGTCCTTCAAAAATTTCCCTTTAGTTCTGAAATTATGAATTCCTGAGATGGCCTGCCACGAGGCTTTATCTTGCTCAAGGCTGTGCTATGATATACACATAAGGAAATAAAAGGATCACTGCCTGCTTTACAAATTGATAAGCCTGAAGACTAAGAAAATGTAAAAACCTACATTAAAGAAACCCAAAATTCTGCCAGGTATTTTTACTAGCAGTACAAAGCTGAAAACTATCACTGATATCTACTTATCTGAGCCATTCAAAGTCACAAAGTAGGGGAGTGATCCCAAGGGGCCAACTAAAACATCACAATAGCTCTGTTGCTGCTCTGTGGTTCTGGTAATTCAAAAAGAAATAACATTTGATAACTGCCAACACTTGGAACTACACATAGTAAGAAATCTGATTTCACCTGCCCAACCATTTGTTTCTTCCCATATTCCCCCCATGTTTTTTAATGGCACCACCATCCTCATGGTTCCCCAGGCTTATGAACTCTGAATCATGTTCAAAGCCTCTCTTCTTTTACTTCTGCCAAGCAACCAGAATTTGTTTTTTTTTTTTCCTGCAGTGCCTCTCTATGCACATGTAGTCACCTAATCACAGGTCCTCATCCAAAAGCTATTCCAGCTATCTTTATATTTGATACAAATTCTATAAACCGATGTGTCCTCTCATCCTTTCTCCCAAATTAGATACAGCTGGGAATAGGTGAAGAGGGAAAGGGGAGGAGAGTTCTTATGCCTGTGATCAAATTTCATAGCCATTTCAACAGAGCTGTTTAACAAACTTTTTCTGAGCACAAGAATAGCTAGGCACAGAGCCAAGAAAAGAAGAGGCAATGATGGAAGCCAAAAACAGGTGAGCTACAATCTTTCCACTCCTACACAAAACCTGGCCCTAGAGTATGAACCCTTGCATATGCTGATAACTTCTTCCAATTCTCAATTTTGCAACATTCCTATATTCACAAACTCTGCCCCTGGGGTGGCTTTCCCACTTTCCAATGCCAGTTTTCCTACTGCCCTCATAACCTTAAGCCTAGTTAGTCTCCCCTATCTTGAGACTCTTCTCCCAATTCATCTGATACTCTAGAGGACTCTTCTGCAAATCCTGTTCTCTTCCGAATACAAGAAACTATAAGCAGATACAAGATCTCTTATCCAGCCTCCCCAGAGGATTCTCAACACAAAGGCTACTTTTAATTTCCTTGAAGTTTTATGATCTTAGAGACCAGAGCAAGGGGAGTGATATGAAGAATGCTGAGAGTGCAAGTTGCTGACTGAAGACAGCTGCTGGGAATCCCCAAGTACTGTGGCAAGGGGTGTGGTGGTGACAGCAACGGGTTTAAGAACAACCAAGTAAGACTTCAAGATCTACTGGTCAAACAGACTCTACCAATAATTTCTGTACCTCCTCCATTTCAAAACTTGGTTCCAGTTATTCCCTCCCTATAGCCTTCTCCCTGACCACTCCTTTATTCCATGTCATTTCCATGTGTATGCATTTTATGTGTATTTTATTAATCTACAATCATGTATATATTGCTTTGTAAGTATTTCAAGCAACTTTGATAATGGTACCATATCTTGAACAGGACTATAAGCTCTGTGAGGATAGGACTATTCCTTCTATTTTTCTGGTTTCCAACCATGAAACTCAGGATAATGTATATTTTTTACAAAAACAGGGTTTTTTTTTTCCAATGACATATAATTTACACTCAGCTATTCAACACTAACATTTTTAACTTTGAGCAAGTTTCAATGTCTGAAACATTAAGAGCTGTAGAAAATACACCCACACTTGATACAAAAGATGCCACTTATAGTTGGACTGAACATAAAATATGCTCCACCCAACCAACTATACTATTACACTGTACTTCTTCCTTTGGGTTATTTTCTTTATACTACATAAGCTGTGGGTCATTTTTGCTCTTAGCAACACTAACTACAGAAGCTAAACTCTAAATAAGCTTACTGTTGGGAATCTACTCTTTCCACCTACACAACCACTGGTTTCCCACACTGTCTCCAGTGTCCTGTGAGCAACTGCCCAATTACTGATTGTGGAAAGACAGCTTACACATTGAGGGTCCATTCTTGGCAGATGCTGGGTTTTACTGCTGGTCCTCACTTACTTAGCTTAATTGATTCAGAACAGTATCAAAAAGAGACATTATTACACAAGTTTGAAAAAGAGACTATTTAACAAAATTTAAATGTAAAAGCCCTGGTCATTGTGCTGCTTTATAAGAGCCAAGCATGTGTGACATCGAGAGTACATAATAATGCCTATTGAAATCAGGAAAACTTGGGAACTGACTAATCTCATTACACAAGTTTTAGTGTTTCACACATAAATTCTCAAAAAGTAAAACTGTCTATAAATAGGAAATGCAATTCACTTCAAAAATATAATCCACTACAGCTAAAGGTTTTAGTATTTATAACACAAATTTGGTTTCAAAAAGCATACAGTTTTTAAAAAGACAACAACACACATGTTAGCATGTGCCTGAGAAATACATACTTAGAAAAACAACTCATGCATGGGTTAACAGACCATTTTTTACTTTTTCAGTAGTGGTCTTTCTTCCCATTGGACTGAGAGATTTCAGCAGAGATTCCTACTTGGCTGCCACCCGCTAACTGAAACCTGAGTATAGCACAAACATAATTCATAAGCAAGAAAAATTATGGGCTAAATTATCACTCCCTTTGGCCATATGGGGGAGAAAGCAAAATAAGCATTTTCTTTTTAACTAAATATACCTTGTCCCACATACACCTTTATGCATGGATATAAAAACAATTTTGTGATTTATATTTCTCCATCCTTCTAGCTCAGTCACTGATGGCTTTTACAGAACAACTGACAACTGGGGACATGCCTGCCTTCTTTTCTATCCGTAAGATACGACATCAGATTGTCTTCCAATGGGAATCAACATTGTTAAAAAAAAACAACCATATTATACCTTCAAAATGACTCAATTGTTCAGACAGTGTTTTGCTTTTATAAGAAAAACTATACATTATGACCAGAGAATGCAAGTTAGTACCGTTATGTTAGTGTGGATAAGGAAATCTGTCATGGCCTCATGGCATCATCTGCGATAGACAGATACATCTTCTGGCTATTCTGGTCAATCTTCATCAGAAAACATATAACAGAAATATAATGGCTTATATTTAAAATACAAATTTAATATCATTTTAACCTGAGCAGCACTATCAAATCATCTTTTTGATAATGCAATAGGATTGCCACAGTTCTGTTGAAACAAAATGCCTACTCCCCAACACAACCCAATTCCTCCCAAGCACACTGAAAAACAGCAACTTGACTACGGTGGCAAGACGAGAAAGAGTTAACTGTTCAAACACCTCTTCAGAGTCTCAAAATCTGCATATGCGGGAGTGGATTTTTTTAAAATACATTTTATTAATTGCAATTTAAAACCACACTTACTGATGTACTTTAATAATAAAGAATCTTCTACGTGCTATGGTCTATACAAAATGTAGTATTACGTTAACTTCAAAGGTGGTAGGATGATTAAAATAAAAAGTTCAAGTAACGTGACACGCATCAGCATTAAAGATATAAGACTGAACAATCCCAGTGCCTTAGCAGAATCCTTTCATATTTTTGTTACAGAGGGAGAGTCTTAAAATGAAATCCAGCAACCATAGGCATAAGTAAAAGCTTTTAAAATCTTTTCACAATACTTTAGTGAAAGAATCATAAGAGCACTTTATGGGAACAAAGGGGGCTTTACTTATTAAAATCAATATAATTCACCTTAAGGTATCATATTTGTAATGCTTTTAACTCCTAAAATGTATCCCTTACATTTAACAATTTCTGAAAAAGGACCTAAAATCATACCACAGGTTTCCAAGAGTCACCCTCACCCCTCAACTAAAACCATCCCAAGAACCTCAGACTCTTACACTCTCGGCAGCACTCAATCTCCTGGGTGCTAGGTTAGAATGAACATGCTAAAGCATAGTGACACAGAAGCAGGAAGTTTTATACTGAAAACTGGCCTTGAAAATTGCCATTCCATTACAGTCGCTCAAGTACTTATTCAGGTCCTCAATTCTCTCTCCAGAGGTTCTCAACGTGTGGCCCTGGGAACTGTAGCATCAGCATCACCAGGGAACTTGTTAGAAATGCACATTCACAGTCCCACCCCACACCAACTGAATCAGAAACTCCGGGAATGGGGCCCAGCAATTTGTGTTTTAACAAGCACTATAGATTATGATGTACTCCAAAGTTTGAGAACCAGTCCTTCTCAAACTTTAATGTGCATAAGAATCACCTGAGGAGCTTGTTAAACTGCAGACTCTAATTCAGCAGGTCTGAGGCGGGGCCTGAGAGCCTATATTTGTAATGATTTCCCAGGTGATGTCTTCTGCAGACCACAATGCAAGAGTTTCTCAAATCGGTTGTTTACTGAAATTTAGGGTGCTCATAAAATTCAGATTCCAAGGCACTACCCTAGCCCAAATTATCCAAATCTCAAGAGAAAGATTCAGTAGACTATAACCAGTGGTTCGCCACCTTGGCTGCACATTAAACTCACCTGGTGAGCTTTTACTAATCCTGATTCCCAGGCCCCATCCAAGACCCCATTCAAGTCCAATTAAATTAGAATCTCTGGAGTTGGGGCTCAGGCATCCATATTTTTAATAACTTCCCAGTGATTCCAATGTGCAGCCAAAGTTAAGAATGACTGCTCTGGAGTCTAACTAGCTCAACACCTGGCACAGTGGATCCCTTTATAGTAGCAAACAGGTTCCTATAAAATAGCTATCTGGGCTCCCTACATAAATCCAAGAGTGCTGATTTTGAATATCAAAATGCAGTAAAGTTAAGTTTTCCTCATGTCTTTAACCAGACTTCTGTGCACAAACTTGCCTGTACAATGCTTTCTGCAATTGGGTAGGTAATCAAAAAATGGGGGCAACAGTGAAGAATTTGTATCCATACAGCTTGTTCATATATTGACATCCCCTCAATACTGAGTGGAAGGATAACTAACTGATGGATCTACAGCTTCTAAACCCATAAAACGAGGATTTCACCAGTTACAGACATTCTGAGAGAAAAGTCCTGGGAAAGGATGAAAAGAGTGTGCGTTTACGTATGAGAAGTTAAAACTGTCAAAAGCACAACATCTGGTGGGCAGAGACATGACCTGAAACACACTGCTCAAGACATGATAATAACTATGAGAAAAAAAAATCCCAATATGTCTGTTTATGTCTTATGGCACTTAGGATAAAGCAACACTAATAAGTACACAATGCTGTTAAATATGTAAAACAGAAAGACAAATGTGTGGTAGTTACTAAGGCACTGTTGAAATGCTTAGTTATGTCCCTCCCATAATCAGGAAGTTTTCCTGAATTTTCCACAGTACACCTCAAAAATGAGTTGAAGATAAATGGAAATAAGACAGTCCATTTTCCACTTAAGTGAACTTTCATTCTCCACTTGGTCATGTTTAGTGTCTACTCTACATTAGTTGTTTTATAGAATACATGACACATTCAAGGTCTGCTAGATGATAATAGTTATTATTCTTCCACCACCGTTTCAACATATCCACAGTGGTCAAAGTGTGTCCTATCATCTGCTTAATTCCATGAAAAAGAAATCCAGGGGCTGGGGTGTTTGAATAGAATAATATCTAAATACGTGTGCAAAGTGGCTGTTAAAATGATATTTTCAAAAGCATTTTCTGTATGAACTGGTCAAGCTCACTTTCCTTTTAAAATTCTTGTTATAGTCATTGAGTTAACCCAAACTCACTGTAAAATGTGTGAAAATAGCACCTCCTGAAAGTGTGTTCTCATATGCTTTGGAGCAATGGAGCGTGAATACTAAAGCAGCCTTTGCCAAACTCATGTAACAGCTCAAGAACTAAACAGGAGTGAATTTTTGCAGTCCCATGACTTTGCAGAGCCAACCTAAGTATCATCCCAGGACTAGCTTTAATACATCACAGACATCCAAGAGAAGGCATAAAAGTCACAAATAAGTGACTCAAGCTAATAAATATTTCATAGATTTATTTTACATGGCAGTCTTTTCAAAATGAATTTTACTTCTTAACCAAAAAAATGAATTGGCTAAATAAAGGTGTGGACTTAGGATTTAAGCTTCTAGAATTAACACTATGAAATTTATAAAGATATTTATTTGACAAAGTGTTCTCCTGGATGCTCTTTCATGCACTTCTCATAAACCAATGCCCAAAGATTAACCAAGTCTAAAAGAAAATGCACAGACCACAGAAGAGTCATACAAAATTAAAGACATTTAAAGAATGAAAGCCAAAGAAAACAAACAGTACAAATGCACAATTTCCAGGACACTTTATTGTAATTTCCACTTTACATATTAATTTTTTAGTCTAGGCAGAAATGTTTATACTTATACAATAGTAGTCCAATCCTCTAATCTCACAAAATGAAAAGGAGCAGTTTTAAAAGAACATCAATTCAGGTATTTATGATATGGGGGACAAGGGGCACTTGTCTTAGCTGGAAAAGGGGCTGATGCCTTTCAGTACAAGTTTCACTGAAATTTTTTCTGTATTATTTTTCTTGTTGATGCTAAGTACTCAAATAAAAGCAATTGCACTTTTTCTCATTCTGCCCTCTCTTGGTCTTTACATTCTGTCTAGCATTTAACGCAAAAAGTCAGTTTACATTCAGTTTACACATTAAAAAAAAAAAAAAACCATATGCCCCATCTCCCACACATCCAAATGGACAGGGATTAGAATTAACCTGGCTTTTAGCTGTAACAGTGCTATTTTAAAATTTTTCAACCACACACTTGAAGGGTAAAATAATTTAAGATACAAAACCAAAGGAAACCATAACAATTCCTACACATTTACTATTTAACTGTTCTCAAATCATCAAGTATAACATGGATTTCTTAAAAAGTGAAATCGACACAAAAGCGAATGCACGCTTAATGTACAAACTGACAGTGGCTCTGTGGGGACAGTTCTCTTTGAATGAGCTATTATCCAGACGGTGGAATGAAAAAAAAAAAAAAAGGTCTCACTCTTCAAATGTGAGGAAGCCGGCAGTGCGCTCGCTACACGAGAAACACATTTTAATGGGTGTATTTGGATAAAAATAAGTAGTAAGGGAAAAATGTGTTTTAAGAAACCTCCCCCCTTCCCAGGGCACAAGAAAACCCAGAGGAGAAGATGGGTAACCTCACAAGCTCCAGAGCTAAGTTCCATCACTAACAGAAGTTGGATAGTTGCTGTTTTTCACCCTGCAATGGGATAGTAGTTCTCCATGTGCAAGATACGCGGGGCGGGAATACTGGCGGGGCTTTCAGTTGGGGTAATGGAAACCAAAGTGAGGAGAGGTCAACACCTTGAGTAACCCAGATCTCCAAAACCGGGGCAGGGTGAGGGGTGGTGGGGGTGGTGAAGAAGACAAGTAAAGGAGTCAAAACTCCTCGAAGTCATCGCAAAGAGAAAGCTAACATCTCTAGGAGCCAAGGGGCCATCCCTTGCAGCAGCACCCTGCTCCAAGTGTGGGGTGCCTGCCTCGGAGGGCAAAAAGCGCAGGGTGCCCTTAGTTCAGTTGAGTAGCTCCGGGGACCCGGACAGCGAGAGGGCAGGGGCATCCGCCGGCCGGGAGGCGGACTCGCACTTTGCCTCAACTCTGAGCCCCATCCCGAGCGCAAGGGAGAGGGCGGCGGAGGGCACGGTACTCACTAGGGCTCGTTGGTGAATCGGGGGGTCCGGGGCTGCTGGTATCCATACAGGTGACAGTAGAGCACATCGAAGCAAAAGCAGCACATCTCTGCTGACACCACCATCTTCCGGGAGCCCGGCGATGAGGACGAGGCGGCGGACGATGAGGAGGGTGAGGAAGAGGTGGCGGCGGCCGGGGTAGAAAGTAGGGTCCCCACTCCGCAGCTCGGAGGTGGCGACAGGGCGATCCCCCCGCCGCCGCCGCCGCAGCCCTGGGGGGGAGAGAGGGTACAGCCGCTGCCGCTACCTCCTCCGGTTAGACCTCCCAGCCCGTTGAGCCGCGTACCGGCGCCTCCTAGTCCCAGCTCCCCAGCTCGGCACTGGCTCTCTCCGCTGCAGTGGGAGGAGGAAGAGGCGCCACCACCGCCACCCGAGCCAGAGGGGGGCGAACTGGACAGTTTCTGCTTCTTCACCCCGCAGCAACCCGCCGCCATCTTGGAACAGTCTCCCCCACGCAGCGTTTCCGACCCATAAGTGAGGCGAGCTGGTGGCGGGGGCGAGCACGCTGCGGCTCAGGCCGCCGGGGGCGCGCCAGAGGCTGGCGGGGCGCGCGCGCGCCGCTCCCGGCCCCGTCTGCCTAGCCACGCGGCTGCCCCGCGCGCGCCCCCGCCTCGGTGCGCGCTCCTCGCTTTCGCGGCTGGGCGCCCCGCGCCTGTCCCGCCCGACTCGTGCCTCTTCTGAGCCGCAGCCCCAGCCCCAGCCCCAATCTCAATCTCTCCGGCCGGCAGAGGATGGAAGACAGGAAGCCGATTAGAAAGGAAGGTGAAGGAAACAAGAGTCAGACAGCGGAAAGTGGGAGCAAAGGGAGAAGGTGGGCACGCCCGGGAAGGAAGGAGGGAAAGGGAAACTAGTGGGGGTAGGGGGGAAGAAAGGAGAAAGTCCGAAGTAAGCATCCAGGTCCCAAAGCACAGCTCAGTAACCCCCCGCCGCAAACAGTATTAATGACACTTAAGCCCAGTTACGTGGAACCTGAGCCACCCGGCCTCAAATACACGGGTTTCTGAACTGTTGGAGTGTGAGCGAGCAGGTGCCCAGAGCTCCATACCTGAGACCGCCCCTGTAAAGTGTGTACAAAGCAATCGAGGAAATGGCCACGCTGCTGTCTTTTTAATTCCAGCCTAAGCACACACCAGGGTACTCTTTCCTTTCCTTATGGAGAAATATTCAAGTCCGACTGAATCTATGTATCTTGTACTTGTTCCCTCAACTTACCCTCCTTGCCCCGTGTAAACATTTAAAAGCCAAAAATAAAGTCCTAACTAATACTTCACTGGTTCAAAGATACTAATTGTGCTTTGGGACTTGCAGTGGTGGACTTTTCTGGTTTTGGTTTTTATTTCTTGGCTTGGGTACAAAGCAATTAGGAATATTATCTGTAGTGCTCAGATCTTAGAGATAAATAGGGAAGGTAATGTACTTAGTCACAAATTGAAAGATTTTGTTCAAGTATATAATTAGCTCTTAATATTCATTTTTAAAATTTCTCAATTAAATGCTTGGATGGATGAGGAGACATATGAGTCAGTCCCTTTCTGGGTGCCTAAGTGCAGCTTAATAATAAAAATAATGACAATAATCAAATGTTAAAATTCGTAGAAATGAACGTGATAGAAATAGAAAGCGTAAGTTATTTGCATTGTATCTACACCATGCTAAAACATCTAGATAAAGTCAGGTATCTGCATATTTAAAAACTGCAGATTGATTTTTGTCACCTTTTTTCTACATGCATGGGATCTTGCAGATAGCTGGGGGCTGTTCATTCCACTCAGGGAATAAAAACAAAACAATTTATTCATTCAGTAATATTGAGCCTCTGCACCATACTATGTGCACAACACTATACTTCTGTTGAAATCCAGGGCGTACTCAGGAAGTATGCCTCCCGCTCTAAAAGAGTTTATGAATTAAGTCAGATACATGCACATAATCAGATAAATAGCTATTATAGTATGTATTGAACACTTTTTAGGTCTCCAATACCATACCTCGTCCTACCCCATAATCCTTCAGAATAAGATACTATCTCGTTTTATCTTCACAACAATGCTCTGAGGTTACTCATTAACAGATGAGGCTATTAAACCTCAGAAGTAATTTGCCCAACATCACACACCTAGAAAGTAACAGAGCTAGGATTGGAATGCTGGCATGTCTGATTCCAAAAACCATGCCATTATACTACATTGCCTCTCACTAACAATATATGATAACAAGGCTAAGGATGGACAAAAGATAGTGACATTACACTCCAGCAGGTGGAACCGAGGTTAAACAGAAATAAGAACTTAGTTTTTATGGAAAGATTGAGAGACACTGAAATATGTTACCAAGGAAAGATGAAAAATCTCCTTCCAAAAAGATTTTATGAGATAGATAGATGAAAGTCTGGAATGGTTAGATGCAGCCTAAAGACAAAAGGGATAGTTTAATTGGTCGGTGATATGTAATTTCATCCTCTCAAACTTCATCACTGTTAGAATTAACCTTAAGTATGAAACAAATAACAATTCTTTGTCAATTACTAGTGGAGTAAAAAAATGCATTAATATTTTGTCTGTGTTACAGAAGAGAAAGCAGATTGGTTTTTTTAAAAAGCACCACAACAACTGGTATGTTAGGGTGTTTTGTACGTTAGGGTGTTTTGTTTTGTACTTTGTCCTTAACTACCACAGGCTACCTTTTAATTTTTTTGAAACTAGATTGAACATAATATCAGACAATAGGTATCGATTTACTCCCCACCCCACTAAAGTGATCATTTCTAGAGTAAAAAACCAGAGCCATTTAATGACATCACAAAACAGTTTAGCACAGGAAGCAAAGTAGGATACCATGGATGGCTGCTTCTGCTAGGGGAATTTAGGAAAGCAGAATGTAATCTCCCAATTTAGAATTTGGCCAGTAGACAAGAGTCTAACGCCCCTACTCTTGTGAAAAATAGCAAGGAATCTTTAATAAGCACCAGTAGTCATGTCCTTAGTTCTGCATTTCATCTAAAAGACAAAGCACTATCATGGCTATCCTGCCAGGCTAAGGGACTGATGCAATGGGAAAACCCAAAGACAAGGACACCCCAGCTGAATTACAAAAATAGCTTTTCCCTAGAGGATTTTCAATTCCAATTCCAAACCTCACTAGCATAAAGAAAATAGACAAACACAAATGTGATAATTGCAGAAAATACATCATTACCTGACCGCTAGGGGTTATTATCTAAGTACTTTGTTGTATTGGCTGACTAAAAGGGGGAAAAACACTAACCTTTATCTTTGTGTTAACTTCTCCTGAGCCTGGCTCATCTCCCATACTAACCTTGAGCCTCAAGATGCTTTATAAATCGCTTGGCAAGTAGTGGTGGTAGTGGTAATGTCTCCTTTAGGCATTTGAGGAAATGCCTCTCCTGGCCTTGTTTTCTTGTAAAGTCACCAGCATAAAAAGAAACATATTTCATTCAAACATAAACTAAATCCACAGAACAAATTCTGTGAAAAAAATTTTTTTACATCTATGCAAAGTGCACACTGGGTGGATAGAAAAACTGACCTTGCTCAGGATTCTCTTGACTTGAAGTATAAAGGTCAAAATATGATAGAGCACATGGTTTCTACCCACTGCTGATACTGGACTGCAGTGATAATACCCTCCAGAGGAAACTTTAAGTTGCCTTCCTCTCTTTGTAACTGACTGTCAGTCTGGGAGCTGAAGATTCCACTTAAAAAAAAAAAATAGGCCATAGTCTCTTTGTCAACAAAGCACATTCAAATTGTGAGCATTTTTATTTCTGCAATTTAGAGGCAGCTCTAAATTGCTGTTAACTAACTCCTGTCAAAGGCTTTGTTTTACAACTGTGGAAAAAAATACTTGGACAGAGGTTATGCATATTATTTATTGTGCAGCAAAGCTAGTAATTGAATTAAACCCAATAGTTAGTTAATATATTATCATTGCCTCAATTTGTTCTTGTGTTTACAACATAGTTATTTTTTCATTTCAGAAAATAAGAATAATTATAATTCGATGAGGTGGTGAACTTAATGTTGCAAAATTATTTTCTTAGGTTTCTGGGGTTGTGGGTAAAAGGAGGAACATTCACATATTTCATTGAAAAAAAAAACCTGCCATTTATGCCCAAACAAGTGTTATTTTTATCCTCTGTCATCAAACTTTCTCAACTGTCATCCTTGAACAACTGCAGAATGTAATATTCTTAGCTACCACTTTGATCTAACCTTGTACACGTATAACACATGGTTGTTGTGGTGGAGGTGGTAATCAGTTCCCTTTTATATTTGAATGAATACGTGAGTAAATACTGAAATTCTTTACCTACTTTTCAATTCAAATTCGTAAATCAGTTTTTGTTTTTCTGATTACAAAACAGATCCTTCCTTCCAAAATTCTTTCTTTATCTAATGAACACATTTATGAGCAAAAGCACCATGATCTACCTTGGATTGTTTTCTAGTTGTTTCATTTACATCTTCTATTGTCAACTTGAGTACAAACTAATTGAATGTTGTTTTGCTACCTATTTCCTTTAGAGAAAGTTCTATAAACTCCTTAATGAGATTTAGATATGCTAATATCTACTCTGAATGTGGAAGAATTAATAAAGCTAGCTAGTTGTAGATTGGAGAAAAAGGCTTTCTAGGAAGAAGATGATCAAACAGAGTGTTATTTGGGGCAGTTAGAGGAGTTGTGAACAATCAAAACATGAAGGTGTCTACTATAGTTTGGGAAAGTCTTTACTTGACTGTTTTTCTCTTTTCTCTCTTTTTAAAAGAATTCATCTACTAGCTTCTGTACATATATTGGGGTTTGAAACTGTACATAATGAAACCCAATTGGCCTCACCTCAAAAGTTAATTATAAAAATATAGCTGTTTAACTAATCTCATTGTGTTCTGGGGCACCTATTCCAGTTGGTTGGAGGCACAGTTTTGGCAGGGTGAGGATTAACATTGTCAATTAAAATATAAAAGTCTGTTCTGAATTAAGTCTCTTTTGTACAAATAATCAATGTAAAGTACAAACTCACTCATGGCACCGAGGAGCAGAAATCTGATCCCTATAACCTCTGCTAGATCCCAGTTGAAGTGTAGCTCATTTTGCCTCACTCTATTCACTGCTTAAATGTTCACAATTTATGGCTTATTCTCTCAGCATGAGTAATACACAATGATTGTGTCAGGAAGCTCAGTCACCTCTCATTACTTACTATTCAGGATTCCTACCCTAGCTCCTAATAGTGCAGCTAACCCTCCAAACTTCAGCCAGATCCTCCATCTGGCCCCTGACGTTGGCTATCCACCCTACAGCCTTTTCTTTGGGGCTGTTCACCTTATGCCACAGCCACTGCATGGTAAGTAGGCTGCTGCTTAATCCTCAGCTGACTTCTGCATCTTCCACAAGATTCCACAAGGGATTCTAGATTTCTTTCATGCCACTTGATGGTCTTCTAAAACCTCAAGCTGCTATTTCTATTGCAGATACTTCATGGTAGCATATAGCTTTTCTAAGGGGCTTGAAATTTCCCATGCTACACTCTGCTCTGTGTTTCCTCCAGAATTCTCTGGTTTGTTCTTTCTTTCTTCTTTTTATTGAGATATAATTCACAAAGGATACCATCCACCCATTTAAGTTTTACAATTCGATGATTTTTAGAATATTCATGCAGTTATGCAACCTTCAACATAATCAATTTTGGACACTTTCATCACCCCAAAAAAGATACCCCATACCCATTAGCAGTTACTCTTCATTCCTTCCTATTCCTCTTCAGCCCTAGACAACCTCTAATCTCCTTTCTGTCTCTATGGATTTACCTATTCTGAGCATTTCATATACATGGAATCATATAATATTTGCCTTTTTGTGTCTGCTTTATTTCAGTTCACATGATGTTTTCAAGCTTCCTCTATGTTGTAGCATCTACCAGTACTTCATTCCTTTTTATGGCCAAATAACATACTGTTATATGGATATATCACATTTTGTTTATCCATTCATCAATTGATTGACATTTGGGTGTTTGCACTTTTTGGTTGTTATGAATAATGTTGCAAAGAAAATTGGTTTACAAGTTTGTGTGTAGATGTGTGTTTTCATTTCTCTCATTTCATTTCATTTCTCTCATTTACCTAGTGGTGGAGTTATTGTGTTATATTATAACTCTGTACTTAACCTTTTCAGAAACTACAGACTGTTTTCCAAATTGACTGTACCATTTTAGAATCCCATCTTCAGAGTCAAAGTTGAGATTACAGTTTTAAACTTTTTTGTTAAATTTATTCCTATTTTATTCTTTTTGATGTTATTGAAGATGGAATCATTTTGTTAATTTCAGTTTTGGATTGTTCATTGTATTTTTTTTTTTTGAGATGGAGTCTCACTCCAGGCTGGAGTGCAGTGGCATGATCTTGGCTCACTGCAAGCTCCGCCTCCCAGGTTCAAGCAATTCTCCTGCCTCAACCTCCCAAGTAGCTGGGACTACAGGTGCACACCGCAATGCCCAGCTAATTTATGTATTTTTAGTAGAGTCGAGGTTTCACCATATTGGCCAGGCTGGTCTCGAACTCCTGACCTCAAGTGATCTGCCCACTTTAGCCTCCCAAAGTGCTGGGATTACAGGCGTGAGCCACCACACCTGGCCTCATTGCATAATTTAGATCTTGTATCTTGCAACCGAGCTGAATTCATTTCTTACTACTAATAGTTTTTTGTTGGATTTCTTAAGATTTTGTGTACACAAGATTGTGTCATCTGATAGTTTTACTTCTTTCTTTCCAATCTGGATGTATTTTTTTTTTCTCTTGTCTAATTGCTTTGCCTAAAACCTCTAGTACAATGTTGAATAGAATTGATGAGAGCAGACATCCCTATCTTATTCCAGATATAATGGGGAAAGCTTTCTGTCTTCTAGCATTAAGTATGATGTTAGCTGTGAGTTTTTAATAGCTTCCCTTAGGTTGAGGAAGGTCCCTTCTACTGGTAGTTTGTTGAGTGTTTTTTTTTTTTTTTAATTTATCATGACAGGTTGGATTTTTTGTCAAATGCTTTTACTGTGTCTATTGACAGGATCATGTGGTTTTTGTTCTTTATGTTGTTGATGTGGCATATTACTTTAATATACCATAAAATTAATACTTTACATTAATTTTGGGATAGTAAACCAACCTTCCAGTCCTGAGATGAATCCCACTTCATCATGGTATATAATTATTTTTTATATGTTGCTGGATCCATTTACTAGTATTTTTGAGGATTTTTACATCTGTATTCATTGTACATCTACATTCAGTGGTCTGAGTTTTCTTTTCTTGTGATGTTTTTGTCTAGTTTTGGCATCAGGAAAATACTGGTCTCATAAATGATTTGGGCAGTTTCCTTCTTCTATTTTTTGGAAGAGCTTGAGAAGGATTTGGTGTTTATTCTTCTTTAAATGTGTGGTAGAATTTAACAGTGAGGCTATTTGGTCCTGGGCTTTTCTTTGTTGGGAGTTTTAAAATTCATTTATTTTTTTAGTTTGAATTTTTTATGCATTCATAGTGTGTTTATGGAGTACATGAGATATTTTGATACTAGCTTACGATGTACAATAATCTCATCAGGAAAATGGGATATGCATCACCTGAAGCATTTGTCATTTTTTTGCATTACAAACATGCCAATTATACTCTTAGTTATTTTTAAATGTACAATAAATTATTGTTGACTATTGTGCTATCAAATACCAGATCTTATTCATTCCATCTATATTTTTATAGCCATTAACCATCCCCACTCCCCTCTCCCTCACAGGGAGTTTTTATTATTACTGACTCAATCTAGTTATCTGTTACAGGTGTGTTAAATTTTTCTGTTTCTTTTTGAGTCACTTTTGATAGTTTGTATGTTTCTAGGAATTGGTTCATTTCTTCTGGTTTATCTAATTTGTCATACAAATGCTCATAGTATTCTCTTATAATTCCCTGTATTTCTTTCTGTAAGGTCTGTAGTAATATCATCCCATTTCTGATTTTAGTAATTTCAGTCTTTTCTCTTTTTTTGTCTAACTAAAGACTTGTCAATTTTACTGTTCTTTTTAAAGAACCAACTTTTGGTTTGGTTACTTTTCTCTATTGTTTTTCTATTCTGTATTTCATTTATCTGTGTTTTAATCTTTATTTATTTCCTTCTGTTTGCTTCTGTTTGCTCATCTGGCTTCTGAAATGGCAGGTTAGGTTATTGAATTGAATTATTTCTTCTTTTTAAATATAGGTATTATGGCTATCATTTTCCCTCTAAGCACTTCTTTAGCTGCATTCCGTAAGTTTCTTTTTCTTTTCTTTTCTTCCTTTTTCTTTTGGTTTTGTTTTCTGTTTGTTTGTTTGAGATGGAGTCTTGCTCTGTCTCCCAGGCTGGAGTGCAGTGGTGCGATCTCAGCTTACTGCAACCTCTACCTCCTGGGTTCAAGAGATTCTCCTGCCTCAGCCTCCAGAGTAGCTGGGATTCCAGGTGTGCATCACCACGCCTGGCTAATTTTTTTGTATTTTTAGTAGAAACGGGGTTTCACCATGTTGGCCAGGCTGACCCCAAACTCCTGACCTCCAGTGATCCACCCACCTCGGTCTCCTAAAGTGCTGGGATTACAGGTGTAAGCCACCTTGCCTGGCCTATAAGTTTTGATATTTTGTGGTTTTGTTTACATTTGTCCCAAAGTATTTTCTAATTTCCCTTGTGACTTTTTGGCCTATTAGTTATTTAGGAGTGTGTTATTCAATTTCCACATATTTGTGAATTTCCCAAATTTCCTTCTGTTTTTTATTTCTAATTTCATTCCACGGTGGTAGATAATATATTTGGTGTGATTTCAATCCTTTTATGTTTTTTGAGGCTTCTTTTATGACCTAGCTTATGATCTATCCTGAAGAATGTTTCATGTGCACTTGAGAAGATTATGTATTCTGCTGTTATTGGGAGGAATGCTGTATAGGTATATGTTAATTCTAGTTGGTGTATAGTGTTGTTCAAGTCTTCTGTTTCCTTATTGAGGTACAGAAGTGGATCATTCGTAGCCATGATAAATAATTTGGCTTTTATTCAAAGAGCAATGGAAAGACACTGGACGGTTTAGTGAGATCAATTTTGCTGGTATTTGGAGAATGTAATGCAGGAGAACAGAGCAGAGATAAGGAGATCAGTCAGGAGACTTCGTTAATTCAGGATAGGCCTGGACCTAGGTGGTGGCGGTTAAGATAAAAAGAAAGGAGAATTTCCATGTAAATTTTGGAGGTAGAGTCAACAAGACTTACTGACACATATTTTGTTGAGGTCAGGAAAAGGAAAGAATTTATGATTATGACTAGATTTCTGGTTTGGGTAAACAAATAAGTGGTGATGACATATTGACATGGAAAAGATAAGGACAGGAGCAGGTCCACAGGATATCAAGACTTCTTGACAATGTAAGTTTAAGGTGTCCACTAAATATGCAAATAGAGATATGAAATAGGTAGGCAGATATGCATGTCATGAGCTCAAATGAAAGGTCTTGACTTGATAAATAAATGTGGGAGTTAGCATACAGACAGTATTAGAAGCCATGGTCTGGACAACATAACACAGAGAAGGAATATAAAGAAAAAAGAGAAAACCAGGATTGAGTCCTGAGGTTGCACAATATTGGGATGAACTGGCTAATGAGACTAAACAAGAGTAGCAACTGACATAGTGGGAAAGCCAGCAGAGTGTTGTGTCACAATATCCAAAGAAGAAAATCTTTTAAGAAGGAAGAATGGTTAATGATGTTAAATACTGAAGGGACTTCAAATAAAATGAGAATAGAGAAGTGTCTATTATATTTAGCAACATGCATGTTGCATGTTGCAATAACATGAGTAGTTTCATTGGAGTGGCAGGGCCAGAAGTCAGACTGGAGTGCACTAAAAAGTGAATGGGGTGGTGGGGAGCTGTAGATAGTGTATATAGACAACTCTGTTGAAATACTTGACTCTGAAGAGGAACAAAGAAATGAGATGGTAGCTGTAGAGGAGCACTAGGTCAAAGGAGGGTTTTTATTTAATTAGCGATAGTTCCTAGAAATATTATTTTAAGTAGTTGTTATTATTATCATTATTAATATTATTTCTTTGATAGTCATCACTACAGTGTTCAGTGAAATATACTTACAAGCAATTCTTGAACAGAAACACTTCTATCCTGAAAAGAGCAAATACTGAGACCACAAAGCATCGATTATTATTCTCTTCTAGTCTCATAAATAAGGAGATCAATATAATAAGGCCTGCCAGAAAAGAATTATAACTGATCTGGATGGAAATGATGAACACAGAGAGAAGACAGGCAACAAAATGCTGTTTATAGAGTTATGGAGTGAGAGAAATAGTTAAAAGGTAAAGAGGAAGGGTGTTAATTTTATAAACTAGCTGTGGGTTTCCAGTGAAAATTTTGATGTCATGATATTTTTACTGCTTCAGCAAACTTTTGCTCCCCAGATCAACAACAAGGCCTAGTGATTACTTTGAGCATAGCTTGGCTGGGGCTGTAGCAAACATCTTCTTAGGCCTTTAGCATATCACCCATTCATTTACTGCACAACTTCAAGCAAGTAATTTAACTTCATTTTCCTTATCTCTTAAATTGCATATCAGTACATACTTCGTAAAATGGTTGTAAAGATTAAATAAAAGAATGCGTCTAACTAAAATGCCTGTATCAGCTAAATAAAGTGTTCTAACAAGTAGACCCAAAGATATAATGGCTTAGTAAAACAAACGTCTATTTCCTTTTTTCTTTTTCTCTTTTTTTTTTTTAGATGTTTGACTCTTTTTTTTTTTTTAATACTTTAAGTTCTGGGATACATGTGCAGAACATGCAGGTTTGTAACATAGGTATAGACGTGCCATGGTGGTTTGCTGCACCCATAAACCCATCATCTACATTAGGTATTTCTCCTAATGCTATCCCTCCCCCAGGCCCCCACCCCCTGAAAGGCCCCAGTGTGTGATGTTCCCCTCCCTGTGTCCATGAGTTCTCATTGTTCAACTCCCACTTATGAGTGAGAACATGTGGTGTTTGGTTTTCTGTTCCTGTGTTAGTTTGCTGAGAAAGATGGTTTCCAGCTTCATCCATGTCCCTGCAAAGGACATGAACTCATCCTTTTTTATGGCTGCATAGTATTCCATGGTGTGTATGTGTCACATTTTCTTTATCCAGTCTATCCAACGATAGGCATTTGGGTTGGTTCCAAGTCTTTGCTATTGTGACTAGTGCTGCAATAAACATACAGGTGCATGTGTCTTTATAATAGAATGATTTATAATCCCTTGGGTACATACCCAGTAATGGGATTGCTCAGTCAAATGGTATTCCTTGTTCTAGATCCTTGAGGAATTGCCACACTGTCTTCCACAATGGTTGAACTAATTTGCACTCCCACCAATGTAAAAGCATTCCCATTTCTCCACATCCTCTCCAGCATCTGTTGTTTCCTGACTTTTTACTGATCGCCATTCTAAGTGTCATGAAATGGTATCTCACTGCGGTTTTGATTGGCATTTCTCTAATGGTCAGTGATGATGAGCTTTTTTTCATATGTTTCTTGGCCACATAAATGTCTTCTTTTGAGAAGTGTCTGTTCATATCCTTTGCCCACTTTTTGATGGGATTGTTTGTTTTAGAAAAAATCCATTGTTAATCAGGCAGATGACTTTGGAGGAAATATTTTTTTAAAGCCATCGAGCAGAACACCTTCTCATCTTTATAGGACCCACTTCCTGGTCCTTCAACTGTTTCTGTGTCTTCTCACCTTAAAAAAAAGAAATACAATGTACAGTAACCTTTTAATCAAAGCACAGCATTGTAGGTGGAGACGGAAAGCTTGCCATTGTTTGTTGTTTAACAGCTGATCCTGGTATTCTGGTGATGCCACTGTGCTGCTTCATTACACTGAACACATAATTTTTCCCTATATTAATGGTATGTCATTTTTTTAAACTGTTAATACTTATGTGAGAATAAGTGTAAGAAAATGATTGCTTGTCAGTAGCATATAAATTCAGAGTCAGGAATGATGGTGATGCCAAACAACCACAGATTGTCTACCTGGGTTGCTGAAATAATGACACCTTTGCTTTGTTCAATGTATACAAACTTTGTTTCATGCACAAAATTACTTAAAATATTGTATAAAATTACCTTCAGGCTATGTGTTTAAGATGTATATGAAACATAAATGAATTTCATGTTTTTAGGTGCTTTTAAGCTTTTTAAGTGTTTTCCGTGGGACAGTTTGTATATCTAGTCCACCATAGTACCAGTATTGTACCATATGTTTTCTCTACTCCTGCTCTGAGGATGTAAAACTGTTAGAAAAAATAAATCACAAAATTGAGCTGATTGGCTCCATAAAAAAATTATGATTTTCAGCCTCAGCTGGGCCTTCTCTATTGTTCTACAAATCTTTAATTCATCTTTATTCAGTTCCCTTTCTGATTTCCCACAGCAGCTGTTTCAACCCGTTACTACACTTCAATCCTCCCACTCCAACCTCTTCATCTTTTAATCATTTCAGAAAATGAAGCTTCCTACTTCACGACAAAAAAAAACAACTTTCAGGTGAGAATCCATTCAACCCTTCTTCATTTCATTCCAAAGTTTTCTCTGTTTTTCATCCTTTTCCTGCTTCCCTCCTCTCTTGGAAGAAGGGGTGTTCTTTCTTACCTCCTTTCCTGCTCTCTCTACCTATGGTCTAGAATAGTGTTATTCAAGGTGTGGTCATGGACCCCTTCCAATCCTCAAACTGTTTGATACTGATGCACAACAGCATAAGCACTGAAATTGAGAGTAAGAATTTAGAAACTTCCATAGCAATTTGATAAATTAATTTTATGTTCGTTGGCTCTAATAATGAAAAATTAGGGTTTATATTTTGAATGTCTTTGTTTCTGTACTGCATTTTTTCTAGTAACTCATTTTTATTATATTTCACAGAAGTACCAATCTGCAACAGCTTGAAAATTTGAAAACCTGATCCTTCACCACAGGTAGTTTGAGAAGTATTGGACTAAAACCCATCTTCCACTAACTTGTCTGAGATTTGACTCCATGCATTAACCCTTTTCTCTCTCATTTCTTCACTCTCACTCTCCATAGACATTCTTCCATATTACCTTTGCCTACTGTGTTGCCAACTTATTTCTCACTTTATGTTTACTGCTAGCCTACTTGAAAGAATAACTCTCATATACTGTTTCCACCCTCCTCATCTCTTTAGCCCTCAAACCACAGCAATTTGACTTATGCCCCTACTACTGCTCCAACAAAAGTCACCAGTGATGTCTAAATTGCCCACAAGAATGGCCCTATCTTGTCCTTGTCCTATCAGACCTCTACTCTGTGTTTACTACTGTGTTTACTCTTGTCCTCCCTTCGTTCGAGGACCTCTCTTCTCCTTTGTTTCTCTAATAGCCCTCATCTGATTGTTGCTTTCTTTCTCATGGTCTATAAGGAGAACCCCAAACTCTCTTTTAGGGTCTTCTCTTACTCCAGCTACCTGTCCTTCAGGCCTCTATCCTCAGACTTTTCCTTTTGCTCTGCATTTATTGCCATCAATTTACTCAACATCTGTTTGGGGATGAATCCCAAATATCTTAACTCCAACCCTGACTTCTGTAACCAAGCTGCAGGCTGAGTTTTCAATTGGCTTACTAGATAGTTTCACATGGATATCCCAAAGACACCTGAAATTCAACTTATCTGAGACAAAAACTTATTATACACAACCTTGGCCTTCTTAGGTATTCCCTATTTTGGTTAATGGCCTCTCTATCTACCTGATTACCCAGCCCTGGGAGTCATCTTTAACTCTTACTTATCTCTCATTCTCATACTAAGTCCATCAATATTACCTTAAATCCATTCCACTTCTATTGCCTTATTTCATCAGCTCCTACTGAAAGCCATGTGACTACTCTCTCCATATTCAGTCTATTTTTGGCACCTCCGTCAGAAGGAATATTCAGAAAACATTGTTCTGATCTTATCATTTTCCTGCTTAAAACCTTTGGTTAATTTCTCATCGTCTATAAGGAGAACCCCAAACTCTCTAGCATTGCATATAGGAACATTTACAATCACACTGCAGACTAGTTCTCTAGCGTTGTCTTTCACCATTATCCTCCCCCCAAGACTTTGTACTCTGGTCAGATTATTGGCAGTTCCTTGAGTGTGCTATGTATTTTCACTTCTCTATTTTTATTTTAGGAAATTTATTTTATCTCCTTCTTTGCCCATGCTGTTTCCTCTTTTTGGAATGTTCCTCTCCACTTCTTTATTAATAAACTTCAATTCATCCTTTAAGTCCTAAATTAAATATTGCCTCCTTTATCAGGCTACTCTGATATTATAGATCTATTCCCTTCTGCCACCTAGTCTCCCTTCCTTGAGGACAAGGACAATGTTGTGAATCTTTATGTCCCTGGCCCCATGACTACCATATAATGTTTCTTGAGTGACTACAAGAAGTAGAAAATAAAAAAGGAAAATACTCTCCATAAAGGGCATTCTCTAAATAAAATAATTATATCTATGAAGTAATTTTTTTCATATTCTAAAGAAAAGAGAATTTTAGCCCCTTAGGTAGTGGGATCTGAAAGTTACCAGCAACAGACTGTCAAAGAGCATATTGCAGATACATTTCTTTACATCTCAAAGATAAAAGAATATATCTTTTTCTTCTTAAATATGCCATACAATACATAGTACAGTAGTAGTAGCATTGTGTGTGTTCAATAAATACATGCAATATTGAAATTAGCTGCAAAAATGTAGATCCATGATTACTGCTGCTTACTGGTGCCATGCCTCAAATTAAAAACTCCCGTTAAGAAATGTAGCAGGGCTTGGGGAAGGATTATGTATTCAAATATTATTTTTAAATAATTTGTCCTTGTTGTTGTAGATTTTTTTCCCTCCTACAAATCAAAACATAGACAAGCCTTTCTGTTCCCCTTTCTTAGGTGCTTTTGCTTGCAAGGTCAAAATCAGAAGTTCAGGAAGATCACCTGAATCCAGAGCTTTTGATTTCAGAAGCCTAGGTTCATTGAGGAAAAGTATGCTGACTTGTCCGAGAGGGTTAACAAGTGAATGCTTTTGAGTAGAGGTGGGAGAAGCTGTCTGACATAGAAGTTGAGCTTCTCCGGGACAAGAGAGGAGATGGGAGTAATGGTAGATTCCATGAGCATCAAGGACTACTTTTGCTGCCTTTTAGTGTGCTAAAGAAGATACAAGATCTCAAGAGAGAATGGAGACATGGTACACTTAAGAAAGTCTGAATACTAGTCCGTGAGGATGCCAGCCTCAGCCAAAACACCCCGCTATCACCACCAATGTGCAAGAGTGGCACAGAAGCAGCTACCCCATCTAACTTTAAGGGGATTTGCCTGACAAACATATCAACAACGTTGGGTATGCACAAAAGGGCATAGGACCTACACTGAAAGTTGTGTTCTGGGTATCATTTGCTAGGGTCTTCATACAACCTTGACAGAAGGAGGTAAAAACCATGAGGGAGATTGAATTTTTAGCCAGCTGGAAAGGTGAAAGGCTCAGAGCAGATTGAATTTTGTTGTAGGGATATAAAGAAATGTGACATTTTTTGCCAGTTAGAATGGCGATCATTAAAAAGTCAGGAAACAACAGATGCTGGAGAGGATGTGGAGAAATAGGAACGCTTTTACGCTGTTGGTGGGAGTGTAAATTAGTTCAACCATTGTGGAAGACAATGTGGCGATTCCTGAAGGATCTAGAACTAGAAATACCATTTGACCCAGCAATCCCATTACTGGGTATATACCCAAGGATTATAAATCTATAAAGACACATGCACACGTATGTTTGTTGCAGCACTGTTCACAATAGCAAAGACTTAGAACCAACCCAAATGCCCATCAGTGATAGACTGGATAAAGAAAATGTGGCACATATACACCATGGAATACTATGCAGCCATAAAAAAGGATGAGTTCACGTCCTTTGCAGTGACATGGATGAAGCTGGAAATCATCATTCTCAGCAAACTATCACAAGAACAGAAAAGGAAGCACTGCATGTTCTCACTCATAAGTGGGAGTTGAACAATGAGAACACATGGACATGGGGGTGCAGGGCTCATCACACACCAGGGCCTGTCAGGGGGTGGGGGTCTGGGGGAGGGATAGCATTAGGAGAAATACCTAATGTAGGTGATGGGTTTATGGGTGCAGCAAACCACCATGGCACATGTCTACCTGTGTAACAAACCTGCACGTTCTGCACATGTACCCCAGAACTTAAAATAAAATAAAATAAAATAAAATCAGATGGTTTGCTTTTGTTGTTGTGTGGTAGGAGTTCCTTATATATTATGGATATCAATTCCTTATCAGATATAATATTTAAAAATGTTTCTTTTTATTTCATGGATTGCCTTATCACTCTGTTGGTATTCTTTGATATACAAGAGTTTTGAATTTTCATAATGTCCAGCTTACCTCTTTTTCCTTTTGTTGTTTGTGCTTTTGGTGCCATATTCAATAAATCATTGCCAAAAAAAAAAAAGAAAGAAATGTGACATTTTTGCACCCTGGTTGTGCGGACCAAATTTCATGGCTGCAATTCTAATTTGGTGTTGTTGGTTACTTACTTGCTCACTTTGTACCTTAAATTTATACTTTTTAAAAACAAAGATAACACCTTCCCTCTACCTTACAGTATTTCTATGACACAAAAATTAAATAAGGTAAGAAAAATTGCTTTGAAAAGGCACAAATGAGTATATTTTAGTAAATTGCAGAAATCAGTGTGAAAAAGAAACCATATTTGATAGCTTTAGTTCCATATTGAACCTAAAGGATATATTATTATAAAACTGATAGCACAAATATATTTATTATCTTAATCTAGGTTGCCTGTATTGAGATATGTTTTTAATATTTTCTCTACAAATGCACTAGTTGTTTTCCTTAGCTTTTCTTTAATTTTCTTGTGTTTAATCGCTTTCAAATGAAAGAAGTCCAGATATATAGTTTCCATTATGAACTACATCTTCAATAATTTGATCTTTACTGAGGACAGTGTTATTCCTAGGGTGTAATGAACTGTAACAACTGCTTCATAACATATAGTTGCTGATGCCTCATGTTCTGGACCACACAGAGTCAGACCTTGGCACATTTCTGCCTGCTTCATTGCCAGCTCCTTGGGCAAACCTTATAACCTGGGAGTGTCTGGGTTGCCAGACTCTGCAGAATCAGATTGCCTAAGTGAAGGGAGGGCATATGTAATATATAAGAGGCACCATTGCACACTGATGGTTAAGGGCACTGACTCTGGATGGTGACTGCATTGCACAACTCTAGGGAACACTTGGCACAGCTTTGAATCCATTCTACCACATAACAGCTACATGATATTAGACAAATCATTTAATTTCAGCCTTGTAAAATGGGGGTAATAATAGTATCTTCTTCATGGGGTTATTGGGAAGATTCAATCATATAATGAATGTAAAGCCCTTGGCACAGTGCCTAACACTGTGCATACCCAATCATGGTAGCTGGTATCAATATAAAAGTATCAGTGGGCAGAGGGTGGGTGGTGGAGAAATGATTCCAAGACCACCTTGGGAGCAAAGATCTGGATTTGCTGGAAAGTCAGACGATCACTAGGAAATGCCATCTGGGAAAAAATGCCATGTAGTTATGTGTCTGATTATGATTTGACACATACATTCCTCACTACAGGGCAGGAACTTTGTCCTGATTACTGTGATATCCAGCATAGAATGGTGCTTCACACGTAGTAGTCACTCAATAAACATGGGATAAATGAATCAAACTAGGGGTTGCCGATGGCATAGGTCCCAGAGCTCTATAGCAGCCCACCACGGACAGCTTAGCACAATGCCCTGAATACAGTATGTGCTCAAGAAAGAATGAGTGATGTAAGAACCTCAGACAGTGTTGTACTTTACCATATCAGTTTCCACTTTACCTTAGTTGGATAAATTACATCACCCAAGTTCAGCTTTCCTTGTGTTGCCTCTATTTCATCAGCTCCAAAGCCCTATCCCAATTTTAGAATCCCTAATTTATCATGTACATTCATTTGGCAAATACTCTTTGCGTGCTTAGTACATTCCAGGCATTATGCTAGATGCCATGAACCTCCTGGAGCTTGTTTAGTGGGGAGACTAGCAGCATGCAAGTCAACGAACAGATAAGATGATTTCAAATAGTGATAACTGAGTGCTATAAGAAAAGTAAAACAGGGTAACTTTATGGGGGATTACCTTAGAGTAGGTGGTCAGAAAAAGGTCAGAGAGAGCCTCATTTCTAAGGATGTAACACCTAAGTTGGATGATGAAGATCAGTAGCTGCAGAAATAAAAGGAGGTTGCTCTCTTGGAAGTGCCCAGTTTCTTCTGAAAAGCTGTGAAAAATCTCTCAAAAATGGAGGACAGTTAAGCAAAGACTGGAGACTGCAGGAGGAGAAAGTGAGCAAGGATTGACAAATTACCATCCTGCCTAAACCAGTCTCAACCTTTTTGAGCTATTTTTAGAGGTTAGGTGTTTCATTGCATGTCAAGGTTAGAAAGTCACTTAGAGATCATCCAGATCCGTGCTATTCCGTATGCTGTATATATACCCCTGGTGGTACATGAGATGATTTTAGGTACTCGTAGATGAACATTATTTATTTTGATGTGTATTTTTTTTAAAAAACATCTAGACTGGGCGTGGTGGCTCACGCCTGTAATCCCAGCAGTTTGGGAGGCCGAGGTGAGTGGATCATCTGAGATCAGGAGTTCAAGGCCAGCCTCGCCAACATGGTGAAACCCTGTCTCTACTAAAAAAACAAAACAACAAAAAACAAAACAAAAAAACAAAAAAAATTAGCCAGGTGTGGTCGCATGTTTCTGTAGTCCCAGCTACTCAGGAGGCTGAGGCAGGAGAATTGCTTGATCCCAGGAGGCAGAGGTTGCAGTGAACTCAGATCACCTGGGCAACAGAGCAAGACTCCGTCTCAAAAAAAAAATCTAATATGCAGCCCATGATTTCATGATTATTATTGCTTTGATGAAATTAATGTAGGAAGAGCCATGCCAAGTCACTTTCCAGAGATCAATTTGGTTGGCCAAGAATGGACTCTGGATAGGCTTATGGGATGAACCTGAGGTAGGGAAGGCTGCCACCCCCAGGAATGAGAGATAGAATGCCCAAATGCCCTTCCTGTAATTTATGTTATTCTTGGATATGTCAAAAATCATGTAGGTTATACACAGATGGAAATATTGATTTGACTCTCTTGCCTTTGAATTCCTTCCACAAAGAAATTATTTTAGAGCCTGTAAACATCTAAGGAAATGGCAGGTCCTCTTGGTGGTTAAGTGAAAAGCCTCTAGATTAGTCATTCCTGGATTTGAATTCCAGCTCTGCCATTTAATTGCTATGTGACCTTGGGCAAGTAGTTTAAACCTGTCTACACCTTAGTTTCCTCATCTGCAGAGATGGGTACTCTAGGACCCATTTCTTAAAAGAGTTATTGAAAGGATTAAATGAGATAATATATGTGGGAAGTACTTTTCCTAGTGTCTGTCACATAGTAGGTGCTCAAAATACGTTATAGCTGTAATTATTCAAGTTTTCTGGGGCAGTTTCCATTTCAAATATTCTGTTGTGTTTTTAGACTATTTGTTCTCATTTGAAATTCTAAAATGTCATCACTGTATTTTTCTTCAGCATTTGAAGGAGGGTTTGTTTTTTCAGGTATAAAGACACAAAACTGCCTCCACTTTCTACACTTGATTTGAAAATCTCACTCCTAGTCAGAGACATCTTATTAAGACCCAAAGCATAGGATGGCTACTATAAATAAACAGAAAATAAAGAGTATTGGTGAGGATGTAGAGAAAATTGAACTCTTGTATACAGTTGGTGGGAATGTAAAACGGTTCAACCACTGTGGGAAACAGTATGGCAGTTCCCAAAAAAATAAAAAATAGAATTATATGATCCTTCAATTTTGCTCATGGGTATATACCCAAATGACTTGAAAACAGTGTCTTGAAGAGATATTTGTACACTTATTTTCATAGCAGCATTATTCATAATAGCTAAAACAGGAAGCAACTCAAGTGTCCATCAACAGATGAATGGATAAGCAAAATGTGGTATATACATACAATGAAACATTATTCAGCCTTAACAAAGAAGGAAACTCTGCAATATGCTACAGCATGGATGAACCTTGAGGACATTATGCTAAGTGAAATAAGCCAGTCACAAAAAGACAAATACTGTATGATTCTACCTATATGAGGTACTTAGAATAGTCAAAATCATAGAGACAGAAAACAGAACAGTGATTGCCAGGGACTGAGGGAAGGCAAGAATGGGGAGTCATTGTTTAATGGCTACAGAGTTTCAGTTGTACAAGATGAAAAGGGTTATGGAGATGGATGGTGGTGATGGTTGTTCAACATGATGATGTGTTTAATACCACTGAACTATACATTTAAAAAGTTAAGATGGTACATTTTATGTTTCATGTGTTCTAACACAATAAGAAATTTGAGAAAAAAGAAGACCTAAAACAGACTTGTACCCACAAAGAATGGAGAAGGGAAGAAGAGTGATCTTTAAACACAGAAGTACCAGGCAGTGAAATTTTGAGTTTTCCTCAGAAGTACAAACAATGAGTGGACAGACAAGAAGCCAGGGTGGGAGAGACCTTTCATTGGGTGTGACCCTTCATTTCCAGTTCTACTTGAAGATTTTGCTTTAATTAACACAAAGGTGAAGCTCAGATTGTAGATGGCCTGACATTGCTTATGATCAGCCGTTTTTCTAAATTATCTAAACCTCATTATAATTATACATATGAAATGCCTGGTAATAAAATTGCATAGTAATTACACAGCCCGTAACATCAGTATTCAACCTGCAGGCTCCAGCTGCCCTCTGATATTCATTATAATCAGGTTTCGCCTGTTTACAAATGGCAGGGGAGGTAAATCCACTCAATGGATTTTGTTCTGGAATCTGTATGCCCTCCAGGGTCAGCTGAAACTCATAGAAAATTGTCCTTTAATATTTGAATCAATATACATGTATCCAAACCATATCCTTCTTCTTCATTAACTCTCTAGTTCTGGATACCTAATTAGATTCATCAATTCCTCCATAGCCTTCCTGAGAGAGAGGAGAATTAAGCAATGGGTCAGCCAGGGAACTGCCTGGGGTGCCAATTTAAAAGGGATGTTTAAAAATCCCTGGAATAAAACATAAATATGGTGCTGCATACCTTGGGTTTCTGCCAGTACTTCCTAAAGTAATTGGTGAAATGAAAATTGGCCACTTCTTTCACCTAAGGAGGCTGGGACCTTTGAGTAAAAAATTAAAAGCAAAAGCAAGCCAGTCCTCACTGGGGCCAACCACTCTATTTTCGTGACAAGCGCGTGCAAGTTAAAGGGTGTGCCACCAATGGTGAGATTAGCAAGCTGGGAGTTGCTGAAAGTAGGCAACTCTCCACAATCACCTGATATTGAGAAACAAAATACTGCATGTTGCAATGCTCTTTATCAAGAATGAAGGGTTCATTTCCTTATCTAAATTTTAAATCCTCTACTATACCTTCCCCAAAGTTACCTGGTTTGGAGAATTGCAAAAGGACACTGAGGACAAAATAAAAACTACAGAAAAGTGGAAAATGGTTTGTTGTAAAAACAAACAAACAAACAAAAAAAAACAAAAGGAGAAATTCTAAGGTCTTTTGAATGTGATTTTATTTATTTAACTTATTTATTTTTATTTTTATTTTTATTATTATTATTTTTTTTGGAGAAGGAGTTTTGCTCTTGTTGCCTAGGCTGGAGTGCAACAGCACGATCTTGGCTCACTACAACCTCCGCCTCCTGGGTTCAAGCGATTCTCCTGCCTCAGCCTCCTGAGCAGCTGGGATTGCAGGCATGCGCCACCACGCCCGGCTAATTTTGTATTTTTAATAGAGACGGGGTTTCTCCATATTGGTCAGGCTGGTCTCGAACTCCCCACCTCAGGTGATCTGCACACCTCAGCTTCCCAAAGTGCTGGGATTATAGGCATGAGCCACCACGCCTGGCCTGAACGTGATTTTATAACTATATACCTGTAAGTTATCTGATTTTATAATTATATCCCTGTAAGTTACTGCCATTATATTTAGTTTTGAGTGACAAAACAAACAAAAGAAATGAAAGTAATAAATCAGTAATTTAAAATGCCAATTTAGGATTTTTTGCTGTAGTTGAAGGCAAAACACACACACACACACACACACACACACACACACACACACACACAACATATTGGTTAAGCTCATAGGCTCAGATGTGAGCCTACCAGAGATTAAATCCTGGCTCCACTACTTACTAGCTGTGTGATCTTGGCTAAGTGACTTAAACTTTGGGCCTCATCTATTAAATGGGGATGATGATGGTGGTGGTGATGATGACGATGATGACGATAACAGTGCTCACCTCCTAGGATTAAATGAGATAACGCATGTAAAGTGGTTAGCATAGTTCCTGACATACGGTAAACACTCAATAAATGATAGCTATTATTGTTATAAGTGTAGGTAGTGAATTTTTTATTTCAAACATAAGGAAAAAAGACATACACTATTTAAAATAGAAACTCAGTCTCTCCCTACTCTCATTAAGTAAATGTTGACCAAATATTTTAAATATATTCAGGTGAAGAGGCACCAGAACATAAGCCTGCCTGGGGCATCCACATTGTCTCATCCAGTCTTGCTGAGGAGGGCAACTGTGGTACAATCAAAAGAATGCTAGATTTTTAGAACTGGAAAATCTGGCTTCAGGTCCCATCTCTGCCACTTAATAGTTACTAGTGTGACCATGAACAAATCATATAACCTCTCTGAGTTACAATTTCCTCATATGGAAATGAAGATACCTATGTTATAGATGGGTGGTGAGGACTGGAAAAGGTTGTATGGAAAAGCATCTGGCACATATTAGGCATTCAGCAATTGTTTATTGACTCTGAATCACAGAAAGAAAATAATTCAATGGAGATTTTAATACTTATCTGTCATCAAGGATGATGGCACAAGTTTCTGAGCAGCACTGATTTTGCCTCAAATTAGCTTCTGCCATTTCTTGTGAAAAGGTCAATATTGCTGTCATATCCATAAGGCTCCAAGATGTAATTGTGTATGCCTGCTAAGACTTTTTAAAACAGGGTGATAGAGTTTGGCTTAAATGCCAGCACAGACCTTTCTACATAAATGTAGTACTGAAAAAGTGCTGAAATATTCCAAAGATGCTACTATTAATACCAACTTCAAAAATGATGAGGAAGTTGATGGCAGCAACTATAGTAACATGTTTTAGTTTTTTATGTTTTGTTTCACTTTGTTTTAAGTCACTGGCAAGATTATAGTCCAATTTGTCCTCTATTGACTACTGAACAATATTGTTTGTGGAACATTCCTGGAATCTGTTTGACTGTAACATAATCTGGTTTTGTGTACATAAAATTAGATTTAATACAGAAATAGGAGAAGTGAACAGCATCAAAATAATTCCAGAATACTCATAGGCCTTATAAAAATATTTGACAGCATTAGCTGACTTCCACTCTGATAGTTACGGAGCAAATTTAGCAGTCTCTAGAAGCTCTTACTCAAATATATAGTAATCCCCCTTTATACATGGTTTCACTTTCAGTGGTTTCAATTACCCACAGCCAACTGTGGTCCAAAAATATTAAATGGAAAATTTCAGAAATAAACAATTCATAAGTTTTAAATTATGGACGATTTTAAGTAGGGTGATGAAATCTTGCACCATCCTGCTCTGTCCCCTGAGACATGAATCTTCCCTTTGTCAGGGTAACCACGCAGTCTAAACTACTCACCCATTAGTCACTTAGTAGCCATCTCAGTTATCAGATCGACTGTTGTGGTATCACAGTGCTTGTGTTCAAGTAACTCTTATTTTACTTTATAAGTGCCCCAGACTGCAAGAGTAGTGAGGCTGGAAATTCGGATATGCCAAAGAAAAGCTGTAAAGTGCTTCCTTTCAATGAAAACGTAGGCCAGGCTCGGTGGCTCACGCCTGTAATCCCAACACTGGGAGGACGAGGCAGGTGGATAGCTTGAGTTCATGAGTTTGAGACCAGCCTAGGCCACATGGTGAAACCTTGTCTCTACAAAAAATACAAAAATTAGGCATAGTGGCACAGGCCTGTAGTCCAAGAGGCTTGGGGGGCTGAGGTGGGAGGATTGCTTGAGCCTGGGAGGTCGAGGCTGCAGTGAGCTGAGATCGTGCCACTGCGTTCCAGCCTGGGTGACAGACTGAGACCCTGTCTCATTTTTAAAAAACAGAAAAAAAAATAAAAGCTAAATATTCTCAATTTAGTAAATAAAAAAATAACTTTTATTAAAGTATATTGCTATAATTGTTCTATTGTTATTAATCTCTATATTGCCTAATTTATAAATTAAACTTTATCATAGATATGTATGTATGGGAAAAAAACATAGTGTATACAAGGTACAGTACTATTTGCCATTTCAGGCATCCACTGGGGGTAATAATGTCAGACAGATGACAAACTAATGTATAAAGAGCCTTTTAGAATCAATAACTAAAAGACCATTTAAAAAGTGGGCATACATTAAAATGAATATTCTTTTTTTTTTGAGACAGAGTCTCACTCTGTCACCCAGGCTGGAGTGCAGTGGCCGCAATCTCAGCTCACTGCACCCTCCGCCTCCTGGGTTCAAGTGATTCTCCTGCCTCAGCCTCCTGAGTAGCTGGGATTACAGGCACACGCCACCACGCCTGGCTAATTTTTGTATTTTTAGTAGAGACGGGGTTTCACCATGTTGGTCAGGATGGTCTCAAACTCCTGACTTCATGATCTGCTTGCCTTGGCCTCCCAAAGTGCTGGGATTACAGGCATGAGCCACTGCACTTGGCCTAAAATGCATTTTCTAGATGATTGAATAACAATAGTCCTTTGCTATGAGATAATGACTTGGTTTATGGCCTTAATATACTACTTAATTACTTAAGACATTTATTAATAGAATGATAAATGCATAGAGTAACCTGTAAGCATGACATACTTTTGCTTTCAGTAGTTTCATGTAAAGAGAAAAACTTGAACCAACCAAAAAAAGTCCAGGACCAGAAGGATTCACAGCTGAATTCTACCAGGGGTACAAGGAGGAGCTGGTACCATTCCTTCTGAAACTATTCCAATCAATAGAAAATGAGGGAATCCTCCCTAACTCGTCTTATGAGGCCAGAATCATCCTGATACCAAAGCCTGGCAGAGACACAACAAAAAAAGAGAATTTTAGACCAATATCCCTGATGAACACTGATGCAAAAATCCTCAATAAAACACTGGCAAACTGAATCCAGCACCACATCAAAAAGCTTATCCACCATGATCAAGTGGGCTTCATCCCTGGGATGCAAGGATGGTTCAACATACGCAAATCAATAAATGTAATCCAGCATATAAACAGAACCAAAGACAAAAACCACATGATTATCTCAATAGATGCAGAAAAGGCCTTCGACAAAATTCAACAGCCCGTCATGCTAAAAACTCTCAATAAATTAGGTATTGATGGGACATATCTCAAAATAGTAAGAGCTATTTATGACAAACCCACAGCCAATATCATACTGAATGGGCAAAAACTGGAAGCATTCCCTTTGAAAACTGGCACAAGACAGGGATGCCCTCTCTCACCACTCCTACTCAACACAGTGTTGGAAGTTCTGGCCAGGGCAATCAGGCAGGAGAAAGAAATAAAGGGTATTCAATTAGGAAAAGAGGAAGTCAAATTGTCCCTGTTTGCAGATGACATGATTGTATATCTAGAAAACCCCATCGTCTCAGCCCCAAATCTCCTTAAGCTGATAAGCAAATTCAGGAAAGTCTCAGGATACAAAATCAATGTGCAAAGATCACAAGCATTCTTACGCACCAATAACAGACAAGCAGAAAGCCAAATCATGAGTGAACTCCCATTCACAATTGCTTCAAAGAGAATACAATACCTAGGAATCCAACTTACAAGGGATGCAAAGGACCTCTTCAAGGAGAACTACAAACCACTGCTTAATGAAATAAAAGAGGACACAAACAAATGGAAGAACATTCCATGCTCATGGGTAGGAAGAATCAATATCATGAAAATGGCCATACTGCCCAAGGTAATCTATAGATTCGATGCCATCCCCATCAAGCTACCAATGACTTTCTTCACAGGATTGGAAAAAACTACTTTAAAGTTCATATGGAACCAAAAAAGAGCCCGCATTGCCAAATCAATCCTAAGCCAAAAGAACAAAGCTGGAGGCATCACGCTACCTGACTTCAAACTATACTACAAGGCTACAGTAACCAAAACAGCATGGTACTGGTACCAAAACAGAGATATAGATCAATGGAACAGAACAGAGCCCTCAGAAATAATGCCACATATCTACCACTATCTGATTTTTGACAAACCTGAGAAAAACAAGAAATGGGGAAAGGATTCCCTATTTAACAAATGGTGCTGGGAAAACTGGCTAGCCATATGTACAAAGCTGAAACTGGATCCCTTCCTTACACCTTATACAAAAATTCAAGACGGATTAAAGACTTAAATGTTAGACCTAAAACCATAAAAACCCTAGAAGAAAACCTAGGCAATACCATTCAGGACATAGGCATGGGCAAGGACTTCATGACTAAAACACCAAAAGCAATGGCAACAAAAGCCAAAATTGACAAATGGGATCTAATTAAACTAAAGAGCTTCTGCACAGCAAAAGAAACTACCATCAGAGTGAACAGGCAACCTATGGAATGGGAGAAAATTTTTGCAATCTACTCATCTGACAAAGGGCTAATATCCAGAATCTACAATGAACTCAAACAAATTCACAAGAAAAAAACAAACAACCCCATCAAAAAGTGGGCGAAGGACATGAACAGACACTTCTCAAAAGAAGACATTTATGCAGCCAACAGACACATGAAAAAATGCTCATCATCACTGGCCATCAGAGAAATGCAAATCAAAACCACAATGAGATACCATCTCACACCAGTTAGAATGGCGATCATTAAAAAGTCAGGAAACAACAGGTTCTGGAGAGGATGTGGAGAAATAGGAACGCTTTTACACTGTTGGTGGGACTGTAAACTAGTTCAGCCATTGTGGAAGACACTGTGGCAATTCCTCAGGGATCTAGAACTAGAAATACCATTTGACCCAGCCATCCCATTACTGGGTATATATCCAAAGGATTATAAATCATGCTGCTATAAAGACACATGCACATGTATGTTTATTGTGGCACTATTCACAATAGCAAAGACTTGGAACCAACCCAAATGTCCAACAATGATAGACTGGATTAAGAAAATGTGGCACATATACACCATGGAATACTATGCAGCCATAAAAAATGATGAGTTTATGTCCTTTGTAGGCACATGGATGAAGCTGGAAACCATCATTCTCAGCAAACTATCACAAGGACAAAAAACCAAACACCGCATGTTCTCACTCATAGGTGGGAATTGAACAATGAGAACACTTGGACACAGGAAGGGGAACATCACACACCGGGGCCTGTTGTGGGGTGGGGGGAGGGGAGAGGGATAGCATTAGGAGATATACCTAATGTAAATGATGAGTTAATGGGTGCAGCACACCAACATGGCACATGTATACATATGTAACAAACCTGCACATTGTGCACATGTACCCTAGAACTTAAAGTATAATAAAAAATATATATATATATATATAAAGAAAAAAACTTGAAAATAGTAATACCTGAGGACACATGGGAACAACAGACACTGGAGAGGGAGGGTGTGGACCAAGAGCTGTAAAACTACCTACTGGGTACTCTGCTCACTACCTGGGTGACGGGATCATCCATACCCCAAACCTCAGTATCACACAGTATACCCAGCTAACAAGCCTGCCCATGTGTTCCCTGAATCAAAAATAAAAATTGAAATAATTTTTTTAAAAAGAAAAACACAATAGTATTACCCATAGGACAAAATTTGTACTATTAGCAATAATTATTTTGTGTCTCATTTAGAAACAATTTGACTTTTGTTCCAGAGTTTAAATTTTGACAAAAATGGTTTTGAATAGATCTTTATAACCTGATGCCATAAATACAAGGTTCTCTGATACCTTCATTTATTATATCAATATTGGGCCTAAAACAGTATTCTGTAAAGCTTAAGTTGGTATTAACTATGATCATCTTGATGTCTATGATAGATAATAAACAAGGTCATACATACCTTACTAAGCAATTTTGGTTTTTCACCAACATTTTATTCTTTAAAAGATTTACAGTAACACAATTATTTAGCATTTCAAGTTGTGTGCTTTATTTAGCAAGTGAGAAAAAATTGGAATATTGAAGTATTTGCATAAAAAATCAAATGGTAGTGTTTTATAATCTCTATTGTATTTCCTATTAAATTTTTATATGTTACTTTCCCATTGTTCCTGAATTTGTTATCCTGTATATAAACAGAAACATGGATGAGTCAAAAAAAAGTGGACATAGGCTATGAGTAGATTATTCAAAAAGGAACTACAAATGGTCATATAATCAATAAACATATGAAAAAGTGTCAAATATCACTAGTATTCAAAGAAATAATAAACCACAATAAGTTACTATTTTTCACTAATATGATATTGCTAAATATCATTTTTTAAAACTTGCACACTAAGTTTTATTGTATGCTGCTGCCAATGTATATAAAACAATTACCCTTGTGAAATAGAAATTCATAAAAATTCAGAGGTAGATGTTAAGGACAGACAAAAGTAGAATTTTGTATATTACAGCACATGTGTTACAGGGATAAGCTTTTGTACAGGCTTCAAATGTATCTCTCTTGAATATTCACTGGATCATAAGAAGTGGTTTGGGAAACCTTTGAAAGATTCATTTTACTACAAAAAGGAACAGACTTTCTGGGGTCTGAAGGGATTTGTACTTGAAGATACTCCAGTCAGCAGAGGGTCATGTTGAGCATTCTGCAGACAGAATTGTTTCAAGTCTGCAGCTGCCTGGGAAACTTTTACGCTATTGAGCCCGGCCTCCAGCTGGAGCTGTTGAACCACTTTCTTCGTAGCGGCGACGCTGGAGAAGCCAGACATGGTGAACGCGGGGGCCGGGCCGATTCGTGGGTCGGTGGGTCGTGGGCCGTGGGTCGGCGGGGCCGCTAAATATCATTTTTAAGATGCTATTAGAAGGGCTCAGGAAAACCAGCATTCCTATACAGTGATGATACAAACTTTATAGCAGGCAATGTGTGTATTGGTACCTGACATATAGTATTCCCTCAGTAAATATTTCTTCAATGAATGAATAATTTTGTTGCTGACATTAAAATAAATTTTCAGACATTTTGACAGTGTGCCTTGGCACAATGCTCTGAATTCATAAAAACTGCCACTGAATCTTACTATTGTTGGCTCCCAACCTTGTGGAAGTTTATAATGCCCTGCTATTGTTAGCTTGCTTTCATGCCATCTTTCCCCTTTCTTCGAAATGCTGTATGGCATATATATTTTTAATTAAAGTGCCTCATGTATAATTTTGTTTTGAGATATTTTCAAAAAACTCATGGTGAACCTCAGGATAATTGTAGCCACCTTAGAGGGTTGCAGATTTTGGGCTGGGAAGCACTGCTTGGCAGCCATCTGTGTGATGCTTTTCAATTGTTAGTTCTTCGCTAATTCTGTAATGTATTCTTCTCACAATGTGAACAGATCTTTTCTGTCAATAAGGAAAGCATAATTTTGTTAATGATAGGTAAGCACCTTATTATCTGTATTTGGCAGGCTTAGATATATTGCTGTCTTTTGGAGAAAAACAGCTGTTTCCAGATGTTATTAAAGCAGGCATTACCACTGACAAAGCTTTCTCACAAAGTATCTTACAACAGTTCTGTGTGCTGTCAGAGCTGCTTGTAACAAAAATTCTGTGGGAGTTAGGGCCCTGTACTTTCTAATTGCTAACTGCTTTGATTACAACCTCCTGCTCAGATATTACAGTGAGTGACATTTCCATCTATACACATGATTCCATCTATACAGATTTTCTTCTCTTATAATCACATGGCTTCAGTGTTATGACACTTCTGATATTTGTGAATACTTGCCCAGAATTCTGACACTTCCATTAGTAGCACACAGACAGTTTGGACCTGTTGGAAACTGACACAATGTATTTTGCTTATTCTGGAAGCATTAATTTTAATTTATCTTTTGTGAATTTATGTATGTAAATGTAATCATCTGACTACATGGTTACCTTTTTTTTTTTGGCATTTCTCAATTATTTTGGCCCATTTCTCATCCAAAAGAATTATTATTATAGCAACTTCTCAGTACAAAAGATTAATTATTGTAGTAACTTCAGTGCTCTTTTTCCACCAGATCAACAGTTACTTTGTATTTAATAAGCTTTTCAAGGCTTTTGTTGAACTTACTGATTTCGACTTCAGTCTTCTTTTTCATTTATTCTTTCAACACTAGAACCCACCAGGAAAAATTATTTAAAAGCTGGTAATAATTTAGATGACTTGTTTTTCCTTCTGACCTATCTAAAGAAGTCTCTTTTTGACTAAGTACTTAGCTTTCCATTCTGTCCCTATAACCTAGAATTCAACAAAACACTCACGATCCATGCAAACTATGAATTTGCTTTAAACTACACATTTACATACTACATTGTTAAACACAGGTTTTGAGAGAAAAAGCACACTGCAACTAGAGACTTATGATATTATCTTGAGAGCAATTATTAAAGATTTTTAAAAAGTAAACCAGTGATACTTCCATCTCTTGGGTTATTGTATTGCTATTAAGAAGAATGAGGTAGATTTTTATTCAAATGGAAAGATATCAAAAATATACTGTCGAGTAAAATTAGAAAATCACAAAACAATATATAATATGGTATAATTTATGTAGAAATATATATGTATGTGTATGTGTTCTTATGTATAATTCACATTTATGTATATGCATAGAAAAAGGTCTGGATGGATATAAGTCAAATTCTTTTCCTTGTTGCTAACCCTAAGAAAGGGGAAGTAAAATGGGCAGGGAAATGCATATGAAAACAGGTTTTTACTTTTCACTTTCTGTAAAATTTGAATTTTTCACAAGTATATATTACTTTTAAAAAACTAAAAGCCCCTTATGCCATTTGCTGTTATCATCCCCAGGCCTGAACTGTTAAATGAGCAAAAGAAATTCAGTGATAAGATCTCATTGGCCTTAAAAGAAGAAAATAAAAATAAAGTAACAACAATAATAGTTGCCATTTGTCCAACAATTATCTTGAGTTAGATATTTCACAGGAATTATCTAATGCATGCCTTATAATAACCTTGAAAAGTAGGTTCCGTACCCGATTAGGTATGAAAAAACTAAATCTCAGAGAGATTAATTCGTCAGAGGCCACATAGCTGGTCTCTTAGCCTGTTGAGGCTGCTATATCAAGAATACCCCAGATTGAGTGGCTTAAACAACAAACATTTATTTCTCACAGTTTTGGAGACTGAGAAGTCCAAGATTGAGATTAGGGTGCCAATGTGCTCAGTGTGGTGCAGGCCTTCTTCCTGGTTTCCTCACATGGCAAACCCCATTACCTCCTAACCCCAGTTGCCCTCTCAAAGGTCTGACCTCCAAATACTACCACATTGGAGATTAGGGCCTCAACGTATGAATTTTGAGGCGAACAAAGTTCAGTTCATTTGTGTTTTTATACCAAATTCAGCCGGTAAAAGCAGTTGGGCAGGAATTTCAACCTGGATTTATCTGGCTCTTAAACCTGTGTTGTTATTACTGAACAACATAGCCTAATTGGAAGTACATAAATGGAGTTTACGATGGTGTCAGGGACTGTTTTTAGTATTTTTATACTGTTCTAAGTACTTTTTGTATATAATAATTCATTTATTCCTCACAACAATTCTGAGTTAGGTATTATTATCATTATAGTTTTATCATCTTAATTTTTCAAAATGAGGAAACTGAGATACATACACATTACTTGTCAAATGTGTAAGAGGCAGAGCAAGGATTTGAATGAACCTAGGCAGTCTTATCATACATGCCACTGCATCTCTAGGGATCATGTATAAGAAAGTCCTGTATGTGTCTCCCATTTCCCATTCTCCCATCAAGGAGATTAAGGAAAAGATGACGTATACTGGTAGAACACAGACTTAATCAAGCTAAATAAAGTCATGGCTCAAAGAAAGCCTGCCATCTTATGTTTTACAAAAGAATTCTTAAGTATCTATACAATTCTCAGTAGGCTATCTTTCAAAAACACTTCCATCTGAAGTGAAATGTTCCCAGTTTGAAATCCAGAATAAGGTATAGGTCTGTCCCTTAAGGCATTCTCGCCCTGTTTTGAGAATATGAAACAGAAGAATTGTGCCATACCAGAAGAGAGAAAATAAAAGTGGGCCTGAGGTTTCCATCTTTGGTGAGGGGCTTCTAGTTTCAAATAAAGTTCACCTTACTCTTCAACCTGATAAAAAGCACCTATAGAGACCCAACAGATAACATCATACTTAATGGTGAAAGACTAAAACTCTTCTGCTAAGATCAGAAACAAGAGGAGGATGTTCACTCACCCCACTTCTACCTAACACTGTACTGGAAGTTCTCAACAGGGCAATTAGGGAAGAAAAAGAAATAATAGGCCTCCAGTTTGGAAAGGAAGAATTCAAATGATCTCTATTTGAAGATAGCTTGATCTTATACATAGAAAACCCTAAAGAACCCACAAAATAACTATTAAAGTAAATAAAAGCATTCAGCAATTTGCAGGAGAAATATACAAAAATCAGCTGTGCTTCTACACACTAGCAATGAACAATCTGAAAATGAAATTAAGAAAACGATTCCAGGCTGGGCATGGGGGCTCATGCCTGTAATCTCAGCACTTTGGGAAGGTGAGGTGGGAGGGTTGCTTGAGCCCAGGAGTTTCAGAACAGCCTGAGCAGCATAGTGAGACCCCCGTCTCTACAAATAATAATAAAAAAAAATTAGCTGGGCATGGTGGCATGCACCCTATGATCCCAGCTACTCAGGAGGTTGAGGCAGGAGGTTCACTTGAGCCTGGCCAGTTGAGACTGCAGTGAGTCATGATTGCACCACTACATTCCAGCCTGGGCAACAGAGTGAGACCCTGTCTCAAAAAAGAAAAGAAAAGAAAAGAAAGGATTTCATTGCATCAAAAGAATAAAATAGGAATAAATGTATCCAAGAAACTGTAAGAATGTACACTGAAAACTATGAAACGTTTTTGAAAGAAGTGGAAGAAAACATAAGTAAATGGAAAGAAATTCCATGTTCGTGGTGTGCAGGAGACAATATTGTTAAGACAGCAATACTACTCTAACTGATCTATAGATTCAACACAATCCCTATCAAAATCTCAGTGGCTTCTTTGCAAAAAATGACATGATGATCTTAAAATTCATCTGGAAATGCAAGGGCTCCAGAATAGCCAAAACAATCTTAAAAAAGACATTAGTTGGAGGATGCACACTTCCCAATTTCAAAACTTACTACAAAGCTACAACAATCAGTATGGTACTGACATAAGGATAGACATACAGATCAGTGGAATAGAATGAAGCGTCCAGAGATAAACTCTTACATTTATGTTTGATAGATTTTCATCAAGGGCACCCAGACATTTCCACGAGGAAAACAGAGTATTTTTAACAAATAGTGCTGAGACAACTGCATCTTCACATGCAAAAGAATGAGGTTGTACCCCTTCCTCACACTATATACAAAAATTAACTCAAAATGGAGCAAAGATCCAAATGTAAGGGCTAAAATTATAGCACTATTAAAAGGAAACATAGATGTAAATCTTGATAGCTTTGAATTAGGCCATATTTTCTTAAATAGGACACCAAAAAACACAAGCAATAAGAGAAAAAAATGATAAACTGACTAAATCATAATTAAAAACTTTAATGAATCAAAGGAAATGAAAAGACAACCCAGAGAATAAGATGTGAAAGTGTTTGCAAACCATGTTTGATAAGTACTTGTATCCAGAATATATAATTCTTACACAACTCAATAAAAAAAGACAACCCAATTTAAAAACAGGCAAGGCAAAAGATCTGAATGTATGTTTCTACAAAGAAGATATACAAATGGCCAATTAGCACAAGAAAAAGATGTTCAGCATAATTGTTAGAGAAATGCAAACCCAAACCACCATGAGATACCCCTTCATACCCTCTAGGGTGGCTATAATTTTTTTTAAAAAGAGATAATAACAAATATTGGCAAAGATGAGGAGAAAATGGAACCTAAAGGGAATATTAAATGGTGCAGCATCTGTGGAAGATTGTCTGGCATTTTCTCAAAAAGTTAAACATAGAGTTATTATATGACCCATAAATTCTATTCCTAGGCATATACCCAAGAGAAATGAAAATACATGTTCACACAAAAACTTGGATATGAATGTTCATGGCTGCATTATAGCCAAAATGTGGAAACAACTCCAATATCCATCAACCCATGAATGGATAAACAAATGGTGGTATACCCATACAATGGAAATGAATGGAATACTGATACATTCTACAACATGTAATGAACCTTGAAAATACTATTCTAAATGAAAGAAACTAGTCACAAAACCCATCTATTGTGTGAGTCTACGCATAAGAAATGTTTAGAATAAGCATATCTATATTGGCAGGAAGTCATTTGGTGGTGCCCTAGGGGTGGGGTGGAGAGAGGGTTTGCCAGGTAATGGGAGTGACTACTGATGGGCATGGAGTTTCTTTGTGGGGTGCTGATAATGTTCTAAAATTAATTATGGTGATGTTTGCACAACTCTTTGAATATACTAAAAACCATTTAATTGAACACTTGGAATGGAGAGAGTATATGGTATGTGAATTATTTCTCAATAAAGCCTCTTTAAAAATTTCACCTTGAATTACTCATGCAGCTGCCAAGTGTGATTAGAAGCAGTGGAATAATTAATAAGCAGTTCCCCTAAGTCTTTCAGACAGATAACTGCCACATAAATTAATTCACCCAACAAATATTTATTGAACATGCACTATGTTAGCCACTGGACCAAACAGAGAAGGTGGAAAAAAACTGCCACCATGAAGCTTACATTCTGGTAGAAATAATAACAAAAACTTATAGCATTCATTATTCACTTAGCACAATGCCAGACATTGTTGTGAAACGTTTATATGTCTTCTGATTTAGTCTTGGTAGGTTGCATTTTTCTAGGAATTTATCCACTCGTTCTAGGTTATCCAATTTGTTTGTGTATGGTTGTTCATAGTAGTATCTTATGATATTTTGTATTTCTGTGGTATTAGTTGTAATGTCTTCTCTTTCATTTCTGATCTTGTTTATTTGAGTCTTCTCTCTGTTTTTCTTTGTTAGTCTGGCTAACAGTTTGTCAATTTTATCTTTTTAAAAAACCAACTTTCAGTTTTGTCAATGTTTTCTAAATTTTTTTAGTCTCTATTTTGTTTATTTCTGCTTTAATCTTTGTTATTTCTTTCCTTCTGCTAAGTTTGGGCTTACTTTGATCTTCTTTTTCTAGTTCCTTGAGGTGTAATGTTTGTTTATTTAAGAGCTTTCTTCTATTATGATGCAGGCATTTATTGCTATAAACTTCCTTCCTACGACTACTTTTGCTGCATCCCATAAGTTTTGGAGTGTTATGTTTCCATTCTTGTTTATCTCAAGATATTTCAAAATTTCCTTTTGAAATTTCCTTCTTTGACTCATTGATTGTACAGGAACATATTGTTTTGTTTAATTTCCACATATTTATGAGTTTTTCAAGGTTCCTCCTGTTGTTGATTTCTACTTCCATGCCAATGTGGTCAGAAAAAATAATATAATTTCAATCTTAAATTTGTAAAGGCATGTTTTGTGGCCTAACATGATCTATCATGGAGAGTGTTCCATGTGTACTTGAGAATGATAGAAAACCTTAAAGACTCTACCAAAATCTGTTAGAACTGATGAACAAATTCAGTAAAGTTTCAGGTTACAAAATATGCAAAAATCAGCAGTGTTTCTATATACTAACAATGAACTATCTAAAAAAGAAATTAAGAAAATCCTATTTATAATTGCATCAAAAAATAAAATGTTTAGAAGTAACTTTAACCAAGTAGGTGAAAGATCTGTATAGTAAAAACTATAAAATATTGATGAAATAAATTGAAGAAAACACAAATATATGGAAAGATATCCCATGCTCATGGATTGGAATAATTAGTACCATTAAAATTTCCATACCACCCAAAGTGATCTACAGATTCAATGAAATTCCTGTCAAAATTCCAGTGTCATTTTTCACAGAAATAACAACCTAAAATTCATATGGAACCAGAAAAAACTCTTAATGGCCGAAGCAACTTTGAGTAAGAAGAACAAGGGTGGAGGCATCACACTCCCTGATTTCAACATACAGCGAGCCCTCTGTATCCATGGGTTTTGCACCTGTGGATTTGACCAACTGTGGATCAAAAATATTCCCAAAAAAGTGTCTGTACTTTACATGTACATACTTTTTTCTTGTTATTATTCCCTTTAAACAATATAGTATAAGAACTCTTTACATAGCATTTACATTGTATTAGGTATTATAAATATTCTAGAGATGATTTAAAGTAGGCACGAGGATGTGCATAGGTTATATACAAATACTATTCCACTTTATATCAGGAACTTGAGCATTTGTGGATTTTATTATCTGTGGGACGTCTTGGAACCAATCACTTATGGATACCAAGAGATAACTGTATATTAAATAAAGCTATTATAATCAAAACAGCATGATACTTGCATAAAGACAGACATATTGACCAATGGAACATGACAGAAAGCCTAGAAGCAAACCCAAGTATTTATGATAAATTGACTTTCAACAAAGGTGCCAAGACTATACAATAGGGAAAGGACAGTCTTTTCAATAAATGGTGTTGGGAAAACTGGATATCCACATGCAGAAGAATGAAACTAGACCCCTATCTCTCACCAATTCGAAATAAATAAACTTGAACATACGACCTGAAACTGTAAAACTACTAGAAGAAAATAGGGAAAAAGATCCACAGCATTGGTCTGGACAATGATTTCTTGGCAACAAGAAAAAGCAGAGGCAACAAAAGCACAGACATAGGCGACAAAAGCAACATTAGACAAATGAGATTGCATCAAACTAAAAAGCTTTTGCACAGCAAATGAAACAATTAATAGAGTGAAGGGACAGCTCACAGATTGGTAGAAAATACCGGGAAACATGTATCTGACAAGGGGCTAATATCCAAAATACATAAGGAAATCAGATAATTCAATCACAAGAAAACAACCTGATTAAAAAATGGGCAAGGCAGGAGTTCAAGACCAGCTTGGGCAATGAAGCAAGACCCCTGTCTCTACACAATTATTTTTTAATTAGCAGGATGTGGTGGTGCACACCTATAGTCCTAGCTACTCAGGTTGGTGAGGTGGGAGGATCACCTGAGCCCAGAGGCTGGAGGTTGCAGTGAGCTGTAATTGTGCCACCACACTTCAGCCTGGGCAACAGAGCAAAACCCTGTCTCTAAAGTTTTTAAAAATTTAAAAACATGGGCAAAGGATTTGGATAGACATTTCTTAAGAGTTGTGAATTGCCAACAGATATGTGAAAAAAAATGCTCAACATCTATACTCATCAGGGAAATGCAAAGTAAAACCACAATGAGGTATCATCTGTTAAAATGGCCATTATCAAAAAGATGAGTGATAAGTGCTGGTGAGAATATGGTGAAAAGAGAATCCTTGCACACTGTTGATTGGAAGGTGAATTCATATAACCATTTGGAAAACAGTATAAAGGTTCCTCAAAAAACTAAAAATAGAATTACCGTATGATACAGCAATGTCACTTCTGGGTATAAATCCAAAGGAATTGAGATCAGTATGTCAAAGAGATATCTGCACGCCCATGTTCATTTTAGTATTATTCACAATAGTCAAGATGTGGAAGCGACTCAAATGTCCATCAACAGATGAATGGATAAAGAAAATGTAATACCTATACACGATGGAATACTATATAGCCTTAAAAAATAAGAAAATTCTATCATTCAAAACAACATGGATGGAACTGGAAGATACTATGCTATGTGAAATAAGGCAAGCACAGAAAGATAAATATTGTGTGATCTCCTACATGAAATCTTAAAAAGTGGATATCATAGAAACAAAGAACAGAAAGGTGGTTACCAGAGGTTAGTGGGGAGGAGGAGGGTTGGGGAAAGGGAATATGTTGATCAAATTGTATAAAATTTCAGTGAGACTGGAGGCATAACCTTTTTTTTTTTTTTTGAGACAGAGTCCTACTCTGTTGCCCAGGCTGGAGTGCAGTGGCAGCATCTCGGCTCACTGCAACCTTCACCTCCTGGGTTCAAGTGAGTCTTCTGCCACAGCCTCCAGAGTAGATGGGATTACAGGCATGTACCACCACACCCAGCTGATTTTTGTATTTTTTTAGTGGAGACGGGGTTTCACCATGTTGGCCAGGCTGGTCTCAAACTCCTGACCTTAGGTGATCCACCTGCCTCGGCCTCCCAAAGTGCTGGGATTACAAGTGTGAGCCACCACACCGGCCAACTAGAGGAATAACTTTTAGTGATGTATTGCACTACATGGTAACCACAGTTAATAATAATATATTGTATATTTCAAAATTGGTAAAAGAATAGCTTTTTAATGTTCTTACCACAAAATAATGATAAATTAGCGAGGTGATAGATATGTTCATTAGCTTGATTGAATCTTTCTATAATATACACATAGATCAAAACATCACATTGTACCATATATATATATACACACCTTATCATTTGTCAATTAAAAATAATTTTGAAAGGAAAAAATAATAATATTTTGTAAGTATTATCATATTTAATGTCCACATCCCTTATGACATATAATATTATTATCCTCATTTTACAGATGAGATAACTAAAGCTCAGAGAAGTGCAGTTACTTGCCTGAGGTTGCATAGTTAGCAAGAGAGCAGAAGGAAAATGGAATCACTTCTCCCTGATTTTCAAGTCTGTGTACCTAACTACTACATTACAAATTTTGCATTCTTATATTAAAATATTGAAATGAGTAGCTCAATGAATTTAGCATCTATTTTTAAGCATTTTGAGAATTACTTTTCAAAATTCTTCATTTCTTTCTTCTTTCTTCAAACTAATTCATTAGTTTGAATTTTGCAAATAGAAAAATGAGAACTGAGTATGTATACATTAGCTTAGATCTATTAGTATAGATCACACATATACATGAAATTTAACACTCTATTTTTGAAAGATTTAAATGAAAATTTAATAACATTTTTAGATAAATACATGGGAAAATCAAATATTTGGTGGTCCTCCAAAGTAACGTAGGTGTATCTAATATGTTTCACAGCAAGTGTTGAGTGATAGATATACATAAAATCAGAAAAGAAAAAGTAACCACTTCATAAATCTTATAAATTGTGCCTTTTTACACTTTTTACTTTTTTAAAAGTATTTCAGCTTTTAATTTATTTGATTAGAACCATTTGAGAGACTGTTTCCTTGATATGAAATGCAAGCACACTCATTAGTGCTCATGGTCAAGACCAAATGGCCAGTTTCTGCCAGCAAACGATTAACTTTGATGACAGATGTGTAAACCAAAAATAATTAAATTATTTGGTAATCATTCTTCCTTGCTGTAGGCTTTAAATAGTATTAGATCTTTGGGCATGAAATATATTTAATCCAGTTGTTAGATATAGTTACATTTTCAAAGCTGGATGAATCTTGTATTCTCATTGAGTACAGTTCTCCAACTGATGTGTCAAGGATGATGCTTGTATAACTATAGGAGGGAAATCCTCTGTGATTAATGCATGCAGGAGAAAATACTATGCTCTTCCCTGTGGGTGCAGGGCATGTTTCTACATACCCACATTGTGTGGGAAGCAGAGTGGTTATACTTGCCCTTCTTGGATTTTTTCTCAAGGCAAGACCCTGGCCTCATCCTCCAAATGCATGTTCCAGTCCCTCTCTCACATCAGGGGTGTTTACGAGACTGACTTGGATAACTTTTGCAAAATATACTTGCCTGGCCCTCTGTCTCCCCATTGGACATTTGTTTCATGAGGAGTATCATTTCTAGGGTAAAAGCAAGGATTTTGAAAAAAAAATTCTTTGCCATTTTATCAGAAGAATTATATTTAATGAAATTAAAAATAAAAATAGGTGATTTTGATGTTCACCCTAGGCTAAGAGGACCACTGCTGTCTTTGAGGCATTTACAGACATATGGAAATCTGAAGCATACATAGAGTTGCGGGTTCTTTCTCTGTAATTCTTTTAAACTGGGCATAAACCTCAAAGGGAGTGTAAAATGCAGAGTGTTGTCAACTTATCACACCAAGAATATTTTTTTGCACCTTTTTAGTTTGGAAGGGTCAAATTGAGATGACAGAGAAATAGTGGATAAGAGCTATAGTGCTATTAAATTACATTCTAGAGTTGGGAAAATCGAGACCCATAATCCTAGGAATTATTAATGATAAGAGCTAACACTTTCTGAGTGCTTACCACATGCCAGGCCCTATACTGAATGCATCATGTCCATTTTCTCATTTGATCCTGACAACCACCTGTGAGGCCTCATTTTAAAGACAAGCAAGCTGAGGCTCAGACCTTGGATTTGTCCAAGGTCACTCAGTTGGTCATTTACAGAGCCCTGATTCAAACTCTCTTTTGCTTGATTACAAAGCCATTGCTCTAAAAGATTAGATTATACTGTCTGTATTTGCTTCTGGGAGCTTATGGAATTCACTCCTATCTGTTCTCACAAGGAACTCTATTGGGTTTTGAAAAAGGCTAAAGAATTGAAACGAAACTTTGTAGGCTGGGAAACATAGTGTCCTTTGAGCAGTGAGATAGGCTAAGCTCAGAGGACTGGGCTCTGGAATGTGGAAAGGAGACGTGCCCACTGGAGAGCAAGTCAGAACTTTCGTGAGCCCTGCTCCAGGTCCCAGGAGAAAGTGCCAGCCATGAGGACTGGAGTATTGCCTGGTAAGGAGAAGATTATTATTTTATCTAACACGTTCTTCTATAACGCTCTATATGCTAGGCACTGGTCTGCACTGCTCTAAGTACTTTATAAGTATTAACTCCTTTACATCTTATAACACTTCCCTGGAAATAGGCATTATTATTGCCCCCATAATACATATGAGTAAACTGAAGTTCAGAGATGTTAAATAACTTGTTCAAGGTCACATGGCTGGTTAAGTGCCAGAGCCAGGCTTTGAACCTAGGCAGTCTGGATCTAGTGGCTGTGTTATACTGCTTCGCAACAGAAACTTGATTTTTCTTTCTTCTGTGTTTATCATCCTTTCTCAATCACTCCTGGGCAAGTCTACTTTGCTAGCAAATTTCCCTTACCCCTTTGGCTTTTTTTTCACCCATGAACCCTCTAATGTTTTCTGCAGCTTCTTTGAGCTCATTCTTTATCTTCCACACTGCCTCTTTTGGCATTACTCATGAACGACATGCTCTTTTCATCTGCCAAATATTTTTTCCATAAATTATCCCATCTCAACTTGGGAAGTCACAATGGGAAGTATTGTTCCTATTTTGTGAATGAGGCAACTAAGGCAAGCAACTTTCCTGAAGTCTCACACAACCATCTAGTGGCAAAGTGCACTAGAATCCAGATTCTCTGATTCTGAATCTAATGTTCTTGTCCATTGCACCATCTGATGGAATTTAACTATCTATTCATTAATTAATTTATTCATTAATATTGTAAAAATATACTGAGTGTCTTACTGTATGGTAAGGCCCTGGGTGCAAAAGTCGGTATAAAAATTGTTGCTCTTAAGCAACAGACAACACAGAGAGATAAGGTCTCACCATAAAAAGTTAAATAGCAGCACATATACTAAGTGCCAAATGAGTGGTCTGGTCACATCATACAAGAATTTTGAGGTTGGATATGTAGCATCAAAGACTGCTTTATCAGAAAGGTGAGACTTGAACTTGGCATAGAAGGGTACTTAGAACTTAGAGAAGAGAATGGAGCAGCACTTTCCAAACTCTGGGAATGGTGTGCATTAAAGCAGTCCTTCACAACCTTTATTGTGTCATGGCATGCAGAGAAAAGCATAGTATTTGTAAAGCACACTAGGCTGAATGGAGGAAGCAGTTTGACATCTAGAGGCAAGCATTCTAGGAGTTTCAACAGCACTGTCTCTGGGCTCAGTTGAGGACAGAGGAGAAATCTCATAGCCTCAGACACTTGTAATATGTTTGGGAAGGTCTGCACTAGGTATTGGGGGCACACTGTGGTCATGGTGGGTCTAAAGACCACTGACAAGCCCACAGGGATGAAATGAGGGGAATTTCCAGAGAAGCCATAGTAGATACCATTGGAAAGAAAAGTTATGGGCAAATGATGAAGGGCTTTTGAATTTTATTCTGTGGACCTACAGAATAGGTAGGCAAAATATGCATAGCACTGTTTTAGAAAGATTCCACTGGTTTTCATATGGGAGATTAACTAGAGGGAAGAAGAGTAGTCAAGAGGCTATTACCATCGTCCAGGTGGGAGGTGATGTTATCTTGAACTAGATTGATAGTAATAGAGACAGAGAATGGTGGACAGAATTGAGTTATATTTTGGAGGTAAAAATGTCAGGGTTTGGTAATAGAATTGCATAATGGAGAGTAGAAGAAAGGGAGGTGACAAGGAGGATTTCAAATTTTCAAGTTTAAGCAAATGCTTATGAATAGTGATGCCATTCTTTAAGATAGAGAGCCCAGGAGAAGTAGAAAGATTTTTTTGGAGGGGAAGGACAAATGAGATGATGAGTTTCAAGTTGACATTTGGAGGCAAGGAAACCAGTTAGGAGGCTATTGTAAAAGCCAAGTAAGACAAGGTGAGATCCTGGACTACAATGGTAGCAGTGGGAATGGAAGGAAAATGGTGAATTGAGAGACATTATACAGGAAGAATTGATAGGATTTTGTCATGGACTGACTTCTGGAGTTGAAAGGTAGAGGAAGGCTTGAAGCCTAAGATCTCTTCTGTCCTTTATCTTCTTAGTGATGCTCCGATCTTCGTGGCTTAATATACTATCTATTTGCTGATGAGTCACAAATTTGTATCTCCATACTTTTATGCCCAATTTATGCCTGCTGGACATATCAACTTGCATGCCTAATAGGTATCTCCAACTTACCATGTTCAAAACTGCCCCTGCCCACAACCCCCAACAAAACCTGCTGCACTCACAAAACTTGCTCCTCACAGTCTTCCCCGTCTCCCTAAATACCAATTTCATTCTTCCGGTTGCTCAGGCGGAAGACCTAGGAATCAATCTTGATTTTTCCCTCTTTCATATCCTACATTTATTTGATCAGCAAATCTTATTGGTTCTACCTTCAGAATATATCTAGAATCTGACCACTTTTTCATTGCTACTATCCTGGTTTATGTCACAATGATCTGCTTCCTGGATTATATTGCACTAGCCTCTCAACTGTTCTTGCTTCTGTTCTTGCCACCATCACTCAAGCCTATTATTCTCTCACTGTTTTTTGGAACCAGGATAATTTTATTATGTGAATGTCAGATCATGTCACTCCTCTGCTCAAAACTCCTCCAATGGCTTCCCATCTGACACTCAGTAACAACAAAACCCCTTATAATGGCCCATAATGCTGTATGCAACCCAGATATTGACATACTCCTGTCCTTCAGGTGATGGATCAAATATCCCACTTGGTAAAATCTTCTCTGACTACCATATTTAGTATTGCAAGCGCCTTCTCGCCATTCTCTATCTGCCTTCCATGTTTTATTTCTTTATACTTTGAATACTACCAGATGTTATATGTTTATCTATTTATTTGTTTATCATCTATCTCCTTCTGCTAGAACAGGAGCTGGAAAACTTTTTCTGTAAAGGTCCAGATAATAAATATTTTAGGCTTTGTGAGCCACGTAATCTTTAACACAACTACCTACTTCTATCATTGTTATACAAAAGCTGCCATAGATGAGCATGGCTGTGTTCCAATAAAACTGTATTTACCAAAACAGGGAGCGGGCTAGATTTAGCTAATGGGCCATAGTGTACTGACCCCTGCTAGAATGTAAATTCCAGGAGGGCAAGGACTTTTGTTTACTGCTGTATCTCCAACATCTAGAATAGTACCTGGCATATAGTAGGCACATGATTTATTTTACTGAATGAATGCATCAGTGGGAGATTGGAAAGCTGTGGAATAAAAAAAATATATATAACAGAGCCATTGATGGTGCAGAATCCTGAACAAAATCTAGCTTTGGATGGGTTTGCAGCATATCAACTCTCCTTCCTTCTTTTTCCCCTCATCCCTACACTAAAACTTAAGCTTGTTATATAAAGTAAAAGTTGCTTTCATTGCCTGTGCAGTTCTCCCAATGTGTGAAATTTCATCTGACTTCCTTTAATGTTGTCATTTGTCTATTTAACCCTCCTGACTCAGACTCCCTCTAATAACAATAATAACTCAAATACTCTGTACTAAAACCAGAACGCTGAAATCAGTATTTTTAATTAATTTGAAACAACTGCTAGCAATAGCTTCTATTGACAACTCTACGCTTTTCAACACTTAATCATATTCTGAAGTACTCCCAGAAGCTGGGCGACTGTTACTCTTATGATATGAGATGATATTTTCCTTCCATGCATTCAATGTGAATGGTTTGTTCTGAAAAACTTCAGCTTTCATGTACTCCTAATGGTAAGAATCACATGGTAGGAAATATGATAAATGAAGTATTTACCAGTTCTTACTGACTGTTCTTTCATACTTCCTTGGATCTCTTACAGGCACTAAAGATATCCTGTAGTTATATGACTTCCTATTGAAAATGCACTTTCACTCATTCATTATTTTATATAGTCTTCCACACATTGCTAACATTTACCAAACATTCACTACGTATGTGGTATTGTGCTGGGGGATTTATATATATTAATTCATTTAATTCTTATAAAACACCTAAGTGATATATACTATCATAATTTTATAGATGAAGGAACTGAAGTACCAAAAGCTGAAGTAATTTGCTCAAGGCCCCACAACCAGCAGAAAAGGAAGCTAGCATTTCAACTCAGGTCTGCCCAACTCCAGAGCCAAGATTTATCTATTGTTTTTTGTCACCTCAACAAATATTTACCATATGCCATGCAGCACACTAGGCAGTACCTACAAAGATGAATAGGGCATGATCTCCTTGGCCTTCCAGAGGTAACACTAGTTGGGGCTATATGGGTGGGAATGGAGTGTCAGATGCAGAAGCTAAGGAATTTTCTCTTTACAAACAGGTGGGTGAGAAAGTAGACACAGCACTGTGAATTTGTGGAGTTTTGAAAAATGGACAGAGGGCTACAGAGTGAGAGGGAATAGGGCCACCAACTCTAGAATTAAGGTCAACTGATAGGGTAGAAACATGCCATTCTCAGGGGCTTAAGCTGACAAAAGAAATTTCCCACTGTAGAAATGAGATTGGCTGCCCACAGAAAAGTATTTACTGATAGATAAGGGACCTCCCTATATGTCATTAAGGAGTAATGCTCTAAAATGTAATCAGTGGAAAACACAACTGTAGCCTTGGAAATGCTATGGCTGGGAAAGTCCATATAACTAAGACGGGGTTCATGATATTGTGACATGTACAAACAAGTTATTTGACCATTATAGAAAGAAAAATAAAAATAATTAGAAAGAGAAGTTGCTTTTATTACTCTGTGCCCTGGCCTACTGACACATTTATTGACTTTCTGATAGGGTGATGCATGGATGCATCAGACTGAATAAACTACATGACTCCATCTTTTCAGATCATCCCACACCATATACTATCTCTTCACTCACCAGTAATAACAGTCACCATATAACAAGTGCCTACAGAGTCAAACACTTTACATAAATTATCTTATTTAATCCTCAAGGCAACTCTATGATATCATAGAATTCTATTATTAGTTCCATTTTCAAATGACGGAACTGAGGCTCAGAGAGGTTATGTGACTTAAGCCCATAAAACGGAATGAGTGGTATATTAGTTTTCTGTGACTACCATAACAAATTGCCACAAACTTGGTGGCTTAAAACAGCAGATATTTATACTTTCACAGTTCTGGAGGCCAGAAGTTCAAAATCAAGGTGTTGGCAGGGCCATGCTCCCTACAAAGGCTCTAGGGGAGATTCTGTTCCTTGCCTCTTCCTAGCGGTTCCAGGTGTTGCTTGGCTTGTGGTAGCATCATTCCAATCCCTGCCTCTGTCTTCAGATGGGCTTCTCCCTTGTCTCTGTGCCCTGTCACTTATAAGGACACTTATCATTGGATTTACAGCCCACCCTAATCCAGGATGATCTCATGTAGAAATCCTTATCTTACATACATCAGCAAAGAGTCATATTCTAAATAAGTTCACATTTTGCAGTTCCAGTTGGATGTAACTTTTGGGGGCGGTGACACAATTCAACCCACTATGTATAGCCTAGCTGGGACCCTAGCCTATCTGACTCCAAAACTCTGGCTCTTTCCACTAACTAAAGCAGGCTGCTCCCACCAAACAAACAGCCTTTTGTCTTTATTTGGTTTCCTAAGTAGATTTCCTACTGGGATTTATCAAGATGAATTAATAAATTGACATTTTGGCTTCCAAATTATTGCCTTATAAGTTTAGGTTGTGTGAAATTTGTCCCCTAGAGCCTGATCAATCCCTGGCTAAAATGGACAAAATTGAGTTTTGGAACCTGTGAAGCTGATGAATGGATCCTGAATAGGACCAAGGTCCATTTAGAGTATAAGCATCCCACAGCCTACCAGCCATACTAATTTCTTTACTATATATGTGACCATAATATAATGGGATAGCATAATATTCTAAGTCTACCGAAGAATGTCTAATAATCCAAGAGCTTACAGGGGGAATTTTTGTGTACCTTAATATTATATCCAGAAATATTCCCTGTAGTGCCAACTATATTTGTTCCTGAGCCTCAGCTCCCTGCATCAGGTCACAAGGAAGATGTCTCTAGGAGTTCATTATCACATTAAGACAAGGATTCTGTAGGAAAATGGGAATCTAGAAACAGTAGGGACTTCCTGTACCTCTACATCAGTGTCTTTGCAGGGCAATTGCCCTAGCTGACCAGTTGACACTGGCCTGCTCACACCTTAATTATGAATAGAATATTCCCAGGGATGTCTTTCTCAGATTGTGGTCAGTTTGTGGGCCGCCTATTGTGGTGGTCCACTGAGTGACACCTGGGGAGCTAGTTTAAAATGTCAGTTTCCTGGTCCTTATAGCAGACTTACTCAGTTAGTATATCTGAAGATAGGGTCAGGAGCCTGTATTTTAAAACAAGATTCTGGAATAATTCTGATACATATTCAAGTTTGAGAACCATTGCCTTCTGGTAAAATCAGGCTTCCATGACGTTGAAATACAGAATAAACTCCAAATGTTCATTTACGATTCCAGTCAATAATCACTTACCTTATTGCATTCTTGTAGCATGATCTATATGCTTTAGTTCATGTGACAATATCATTTCATATGGCTTAATTTAAATGAAAGCAAAGGCAGTTATGGCAAGATTTCTTAATCCTGCTCTCCTGAGACAATTTACATAATAACTTTTGGGGAGAATGCAATAACCTCTCTCTAATATCTTAAACTGATCTCTAAGGTTCCTTTTGGCTCCAACATTCTGATTCTATCAGTGTTCCTAGGGCTTCAAATCTGTTTGTGCAAAACACATTGCTTGTTACAGACTAAACCTATTTTCCTTCTTCCAGGCAACAAGTTTCTGAAGAAAACTGGTTGCTCATGATCTTTCTGGGTGTTTTCTAATAATATATACCTTCTCACAATATTATTGCAAAGAGTGAGTGAGGTGATCTATGCAAAGTGCCAAGCATAGTGCCTGACACAAGGAAGTGGTTAGTAAATATGCATGCTGCTTCCAGTGCATTGTGACAATACTATCTCTTGAATTATTGAAAATATAACATCAGGAAACTTCAGCTGAATGAAAACTAGGGAATTAGCTGTATTGACAATATTAGGTTTATTTGGCTTTAGGGGAACTAGATAGAACCGAAATCTCTGCAGACTGGCTCAGCTGCAGAATAGAGAGATGGCCCGGGGAGGACATGTGTTGGTTCCTGCCATGCATATTGTCTTGGAGAAAAGCTGCTATGACTCTGGCCCAACAAAGGTTTTGTCCTAAAAGTCAGCTTCCAATCCCCAACATGATTCCTAAGCTAGCATTTCTCAAAATGTATTCCATGGAGTACTAGTTTCTGAGGATTGATGTTGATAGTATTACATAAAGAGCTCCATGAACAAGCAATGTTACAAACCATGGATTAGTCAAATGTGGTTTCCTGGCTGCGAGAATATTCAGAGTCCTTAATAGGTCAACACGTAATGTGAATCTCCAAAAACTAATGGGGTATACCGGATTTGAAAATTTTTGTGACCTCACTCACAGAGATGGTGGTGAGGGACTAGTGGTTCTGAAAAATGCAATTATGAGAACACTACTCCAAAGTGACTAGTGACTTGCTAACAAGAATGGACACTTTTCAGCCTTTACATGATAAAAGTTAGGAGAACAATTATGTGCTAAACTATAGAGTACTGTCCCTCAGCCCCCTAGTGTCTCCATTTTCTTCTTTGCTCAGCTTAGATTCTATAACCATCCTTAAAGTCACTGTTTAGCACACACCCTAGATTCCCTAGGCTCTCTCTGCTTTCATGTGATTTGAATAACAGACATCCAATCGTTGTTAAATCCTACTCTCTTTATTCCCAACCTGCCCCAGCAGCCGAATGAGATTGGATAAAAGCTTATAACCGTGCTAACCAGTCTCGCTTTAGATTCAGGACCACTAACTTCAAATGGGCCCTTAGTACTATCTGCTAACTTCACTACATTCATTTCATCCATTCATTCTTGAATGCTCCTGGGTGGCTTTTTTACATCTTTCCTTTCCTCAAACTTCCGACACTTGTTTCTACATTTTCCCTTTCAGCTGCTACCTTGTTTCCTATTTCACTGAGAAAATAGAAGTTGTCAGAAAAGAACTCCCACCAATCTATTTGTATTTGTATCCACACACTCTGCCTTCCCTCTTGTCACTGTGAGCGAACCGTCTGGGATTCCACTGAATGCTGACTCCTCTACTTATGCACTAAATTTTATTTCTTTTTGCCTAATCAAGGTCATTACTCAAGTCATTCACTCTTCCCTCATGGCATCAATTTTTCTTTCATTGAACAACATCTTCAATGTTTAAAAAATCTGTTCTCTTCACCCAAGCCATAGCCCCATTTCTCTCCTCCTCAGAGCAAAAATTCTGGAATGAGTTGTCTCTGCTCATTAGTTCCAATTTCTCTCCTCTCATTTTCTCTTGAATCCTCTCCAGTCAGGCTTTTGCCATCATCACTCCACCAAAATGATTCATATCAAGGTCAACAATATCTCCTCAGTATTAAATTCAATGGTCATTTTACTGTTCTCCTTTTTTTTCGCCCAACAGCGGCATTTGACACAGTTTATCACTCTCTCCTTGAAACACTTTTTTCTTCCACTTGGCTTCCAGGACACCATGTAATTCTTGGCTCTTTCTACTTCACTAGCTACTATTTCTTAATATCCTTTACAGGTATGTCTTCATTTTCATGATAACTAGGTTGTCTGATTGGCATCTCAACTTGAAATTATCCAAGGTCAAAGTGACTATTTTCCTTATACCTGCTTCTCCCACAGCCTTCTTTATCCATTCTTCTGGTTATTTAGGCCAAAGCCTTGGAGTCTGACTTGACTCCCTTTTTCTCTCACACTCCAGATCCTATCTATCAGCAATACTTTCAGCTGAATAGTTAAAAATTTATTTGTTTAGAAACGGCGTCTCACACTGTCACCCAGGCTGGAATGGAGTGGCACAATCATAGCTCACTATAACTTCAGACTCCTGGGCTCAAGGGATCCTCCCACCTCAGATTTCCCAGTAGTTGGAACTACAGGTACTCACCACAGTGCTGGCTAATTATTATTATTATTATTATTATTATTATTTTGTAGAAACAGACGTCTTGCTTTGTTGCCCAGGCTGGTCTTGAACTTCTGGCCTAAAGTTATTTTCCCACCATGGCCTCTCAAATTGTTGGGATTACAGGTGTGAGCCACTGCACCTGGCCTAAAAGTATATTTAGAATCTGAACACTTCTCTACTGCTATAACCTTAATCCAAGCCAGCATCATTTCTTACTTGGATCATTACATAATCCATTAAACATGTAAATCAGATCATGTCATGCTCCTGCTCAAAACCGTCCGTGGCCTTTTATATTGTTCACAATAAAAGCCAAAGTCTTTAGAGTGACCTACAAGATTCTACATGAGCTACCTTCATTCCCATTACCTCTCTGACCTCATGCCCTGTCACTCTCCTCTTTGATTACTGAGATCAGCCATATGGCTTACTTGCTGTTTCTCAGACATACCAAGAAAACTCCCAGAGGTCCATTGCTTTTCTCTCTAACTAGGATGTTTCTTCCTCATAGAGCATCATGCTTATTCACTTGCTTCTGTCAAATCTCTGTGCAAATGACACTTTATCAGTGATACTTTCTTTACCATCTTATTTAAAAATTGCCACTCTCTGCATGCTTCCTACAACTTTACTCTGCTTAATTTTTTTCCATAGTACTTGTCATTTTCTGATATATTAATATTGATTTGTTTGTTTACTGTCTATCTTCACCACTAGAATATAAGCTTCAGGAAGGCAGGGATTTTATTTTGTTGCTGCTGTATCCCTAGTGTGTAATGTGGTAGCTGGCACATAATAGGTGCTCAATACATTTCAAATTATTATAATAAAGAATGATTCCAAGTGCAATAGGAATTCCAAGATTCCTGCCATCTTCAGATGGACACAGATATCCTTCATCATCTGCAGCAATCCCCCACCCAGTGCCAAACTCTGTGACACTGCATGTCTGGTAGTGAGTTTAGTCTTTACATGAGGACTTCCAGGAAGTTCCATAGATTCTTAAGCAAAGTGCTCCATTATTGAAGCTATTTAACTCCTAGAAAGATCTTTGCGGCTGTGTGTGGTGGCTCACGCCTGTAATCCCAGCATTTGGGAGGCTGAGGTGGGCAGATCAGGAAGTCAGGGAATTGAGACCATCCTGGCTAACACAGTGAAACCCCGTCTCTACTAAAAATAGAAAAAATTAACAGGGTGTGGTGGCACGCTCCTGTGGTCCCAGCTACTCGGTAGGCTGAGACAGGAGAATTGCTTGAACTCGGGGGGTGGAGGTTGCAGTGAGCAGAGATGGCACCACTGCACTACAGCCTGGGCGACAGAGCAAGATTCTGTCTCAGTAAAAGAAAAAAAGAAAAAAAGAAAAAGAAAGATTTTTGCCAAGGGTCCTTTTCTGATACATAACATTTTTTGAATAGGTATTAGGTGTACACGATACAAAGTGCCAAATGTTCAAAGAGCAAGTAGTGAAAAGTATATTCTACCACTCCCACTGCTACCAACTTATTCCAAGCCACCCACATTTCTAAACTGGAATTATAGCACAATTTTTTTAGAAACAGAAGTTAGATGATGTCGCTCCTCTGCTAACATCAGCCTGGGGCATGTCATCACACTCAAGGTAAAAGCTAGAGTCTCCCTCTGCCCCCAGCCACCAAGATCCCTTCCTGGAGGCAAACACTCTAACTAGTTTATTGTGAATTTTTTAGAGATAGCATGTATATTATACACACATATCTCCATGTATATAATTCATTTTTAAACTGTACACACTATTTTTTATATTTCTTTTTTTCTCACTTTATTCTACCTCATTCTTTTTAATAGCTACAGTTGTATCAGTATGGCTACTGTATTCTCCAGAGATTCTTAGTCTGGAGTCCATGTATGGGTTTCACTGGGTCTATGAATCTCCTGAAAGTGCATGTTGACACTTGTGTGCGTGTGTACATGTATATCTTTTAGCAGAGCAGGCCCATATCTTTGATCAGATTGAAAGGAATCTGAGACCCAAAATGAGGAAGAAACCACTATATTGAGTCTGAATCTGCCTTCCTGAAACACCTACCCTTTAGCCCTAATTCCACTGTTTGGAGCAGTTCTGTCAGGACCTGGTACATAGAGGACATACAACAGGTAACTTGTGAAATGGATGAAGGGACAACATAAAATGAATCTATTCTGTCTCTCTCTTTTTAAAATTTTTAAATTTTTATTTATTATTATTTTTTAAAGACAGAGTATCACTCTTGTCACCCAGGCTGGAGTGCAATGGCACAATATTGGTTCACTGAAAACTTCCACTCCCAGGTTCAAGCAATTGTCCTGCTTCAGCCTCCCCAGTAGCTAGGATTACAGGCACCTGCCACCATGCCCAGCTAATTTTTGTATTTTTAGTAGAGACATGGTTTCACCATGTTGGCCAGGCTGGTCACAAACTCCTGACCTCATGTGATCCACCCGCCTAGGCCTCCCAAAGTGCTGGGATTACAAGCGTGAGCCACTGCGCCCGGCCTATTCTCTCTTCTTTATGTTAGCTTTTGGTTAGCCTGAGGAAACTATCATATTCTAAGTCATCTCTTTTCTAAAGTTAATTACTTAATTTTCTTAACTTTTCCTAATTTGACATGGTTTCCAAACCTGTAGGCTTTACCTACATGCTGTAATGTGGGTTTCTTCCTCAAATGCCATCGGGGCAAGCTGGTAATTTAAAAAAGTGAAGTGGATCAGATGTGAGACAACGGCAAGTGGTGGGACCTGTGGAGTCCACATGGCTAAGATGTTCACATTCAAACTCACATATAACACATCCATAATCAAACAAAAAATATTTTCAGGCCAGTTTTGGACTATGGGCAGGCAGCTTGCAAATGTAAAAAATTGGACCTCGTACAGTTTGTTGATACTCTTTTCACATCTTCTGCACTCTATCAATTCACTTTTGTCCTCCCCATAGGCCTGACAATTTAATCAAACTAAGGTAGTGCCTGCATCTCAAATACCCCTTAAGATTCCTTGCTATTATTCGTTTGCCAATATGGCTCTGTCTGTATAAAATGCCTTTGTGGAATATTCTCTACTTGCCCCTCAAGATCCACTTTTAAAAATAGACTATTTTTTAGAGCAGTTTTAGGTTAACAGCAAAATTGAGAGGAACATACGGAGAGTTCCCGTTAGCCCCTAAAGATCCAGTTTTCACCCTTCTTCATCCTCTTTGTGTACCCCCCGAGACTGACCTTTATAGACTGCATTTAAAAACATATTTTTAGTTATTGTGGGTACATAGTAGGTGTATACATTTTTGGGGTACATGAGATGTTCTGATACAGGCATGCAATGTGAAATAAACACATCATGAAGAATAGGGTATCCATACCCTCAAGCATTTACTCACTGAGTCTCAAACAATCCAATTACAGTCCTTAAATTATTTTTAAATGTACAGTTATCACTGGCTATAGTCACCCTGTTGTGCTATCAAATAGCAGATCTTATTCATTCTATTTTTTGTACCCATTGACCATCCCCAACTCCCCCCAGCCCCCCACTACCTTCCCAGCCTCTGGTAACCATATGAATTGGCTTCCTTGTCCTCTGAATTCTTCTTGGATATGGCCAATGTAAGGCACTAACAGGGGACTGGAGATCAGAGACAGGTTAAAGTCTGGGTATTTATTCTCCTGGCTCCCTCTTTATGGAGTGGGTGCAGCTTGGCTGAATCCTGTTAGAAGGATCTGCTGTGAGCCACAGACTTTTTTTTGGCAGTCATCTTCTAAAGCTATGGCTACTCTGTCTAGGTTCTGGTTAACTGCTTTCTCCCCTTGGCTTTTCAGGTCTCAGGGTGGTAAGTGCTCCCTGGGGTGCTTCACCATCCTTTTTGCTTTCCCTTAACAATGCTCACACTGTTATAAACAGTCCGTTCATTAAACTCCACTCACTTCCCTGTTGAATATGCTCTCAATATCCTACTAGATCCTTTACTGTTACCAATGCCTTCAACTACCTTGTGTACTTGGTGTACTCCCCATTGTTAAGGTCCCAGCTCCTAGGACAATGTGGTGCATTCCTAGATATCACTCCCTCTGAGAAAGTTAGCTATTCCCCCACCTCTTTGAGAACATTTCTTGCAACACTCTGTGTTTAGATCTTGGGCTTCTTATGATTGGGAATGAAGCCTATTCATTATTGTTTTCTCAACTCCTGGCCAAGTAGATGTTTGGTGAGTATTGGTTATCTTTTTTGCTTTGTGAGGAGGATATAAAATCAAGGAAGGAGGATATTTGCTTTTTATTTCTTTCAAATTATTTGATTTTAAAAGAAATGCCTACACATTATTTTTTAAAAATTAAAATGAAAAGAAAAAAGTAGTAAAAGTGGCACCGTTCTTCACATCCGTGCTGGAAGTAACAGTGGTAATGGTTTTTGTTGTGCATCCTTCCAGTATCTTTTTATGCACATAAAGGCTTAAGTTTGTGTACATAAAATGTAGACTCACATATTTCTCTGCTCCTTGCTTTTTTTTTTTAACTTAACAACACACCTGTCTTTCTATATCAGCCAATGTAAGTATACAGCCCTACTTCATTATGTTTTATGGCTGCATTGTATTTCATTTGATGAATTTACCATAATTTATTTAACAAGCCTCTATTATTAGCTAGTTTATCTAATATTTTCACTGTTAAAAGCAACACAACTTAAAACACAGAGACATACTGGATCAAATTTAAGCCCAAAAATATATGGCTGAGCTCCAGAAGCAAGAAAGGAAAACTGTCAGATTCCAGAGACAAGAGAAAACTCACAGTCACAGCAATGAGCATAAATTGAAATTTCACCACTCACAGGAAAAATGGGACCAGGTATATTCCTTAAAGGATGAGATTATAAGTCCTCTGTAGGGCTTAGAATTGAGTTAGAATTGTGCTTCCCTCATAAAACAAAGAGTAGAAGGATGCTGCCCCATTTATTATTTAAAAGCAGATTTCCCAAATAGTCAGGGGTACAATAATAACAAATCTTATTTAGTACTTACTATGTGCCAAGCATTGTTCTACATGATTTACATGTATTTATTTATTTAACTATCACAGAAACCCTATGATATTAGGTACTATTATAAACCCCATTTTATAAGTAGGGAGTAAAACGTTTAAGTAACTTGCGCGGCTAGGAGGTGGCAGCTCTAAAATTCAGACTCAGGCATCCTGACTCCAGGACCATGCCTGTAAGTAAATGTGCTATATTGCTTCTCTACAAACAGGATGTAGGTCATCTTCCTTAGGATGAGGTGGAAATAAACTCACCCATAAGAAGTTTAAAACTTTAAACCTGAGCTGCACACTAGTATGAAACCAAAATTCACAGTACCCACATAATGCAGAAACCCTGGGGTGAGAACTTAACATAAAACCTGGCTCAGAGCAGGAACACAATGAAACTCTAGCAGAGGCAAATGAAAAACCGCCTGTAGACCCACCTCCATAACTCAGAGTCCAATTCTTACGGAAGGGTTCTAACAGAAAACAGTTCCTGCAGAAGATAAGCTCACATGCAAAAAAATGATAAAGCACATGAGGAAATTGACTGGAATGAGTTAGTTGGTATATACAATAAATGGGAGAATATGTCCCAAGAAACTACAGATAATACAGTAATCTGAAAGGACTTTATTTTTTGGGTTTTTCTCGTCTTTTCATAGCCCTCATGTATGAAAGAACTTTAAAATGTTGTATGTTTGAAGGTTTCAAGATGTAAAAAAGGAACATAATACATAAAGCAAGAGCACAACTTTCCTCGGTGTGTGTACACCAAATAAATAGGCCAGAAATGAAGAATATAGAAAATATGTGATGAGCATTGTAAGATTTTAGTTCTAGCCCCAATGAAATATTTAAAAAGTCAAATGACAGTTTAAACTACAAATAAGTTATGAGTGAAGAGAGAACAAATGGAATAACAAATAGAGCCGAGATAATCATAGAATATAGCATGGCACTATAAAAATGCTAAATATGAAAGGGAAAATAGAAGACACACATGATATAACAAGAAACTTCACATTCATCTAATAAAGCTCCAGAAAAAAAATAGGAAGAGATAATATTCAAAGAGAAATAGCTGATAATTTTCTAAAACTGAACAGGACATGAGTCCTGAGATTAAAACCATGTACCTAGTTCTAAGCAGAATAAAGACAAATTGATACCCTGTAGATGCAACAGGGTGAAACTGTAGAACATCACAGATAAAATGAAAATCTTGAAACCTACTATAGACAAACAATGTTGCAAAATATTTCTGTAGAATAGATTCCTAAACATGGAATTTCTGGGCCAGGGTATATGCACATTAAAAAAATGAATATGTTTTAAATGCATGAGTGAGTGAATTAATGAGTCTAGTAGTATTTCTCTCAATCTGGACATATATTTATTTTAGTACAGCCTGAGATTGGATCCCCCAGCTATCTATTTATTTATATATTTGTGACTGCATCACCACTATTGATTTCTATTGAGCATAAGACCAATTAAAATCCCCAGGACTTTTTCAAATGAAAGGCTGTCAAATGAGGTCCTCTTTAACATGTACTTAGGCAATTAATCTTTAAAGCTTAGAAGTAGGGCTATTAAGACATTGGTGAGATCACTGAGAGCTAGAGCTGTTAAAGAAGGTTTCATAAAGGAAGTAGGACTTAGGCTGCATAGAATTTATTTTCGGTGGAGGGTGCAAAGGACAGCTTCTATGTTTGTGGGATGGAGGTAAGAAGAGTGATAAGGTGCATGAATAGACCATAGGATAGGAAATGAGCTTGGGGTGGATATGTGGAGGGTGGGTGAGTAAAGAGATAAGGTTCAAGGGAAGGGGTGGGGCAAGATTATGGAGGGCCTAAGAAGCCAGGGAGAGTGTCTGCATATGATATTATACATGGGCAATTGGAAGTCCCTTCAGCCTTTTTAAAGGAAATTATATGTTTTCTGACTGGCCAATGAAAGGCTAACTAACCCAGGAAAGAGCAAGAAGGCTGGGTGAAGTAATGCAGGCCCCTAGTTCTCCTGTTTCTGGGTTACTGGATAGGTTATATAGCAAGTAGTCAAGCTTAGCAAACAGCTCAGGGACACTAGGGTGACTTGATGTTAAACTGCCTGACTAGTGAGAATTAAATGTAATAAAACTGGAATTGCAAGACTAAAAATGGTATTTAGGCAGAATAATCTACTAGCAAATTCAGGATTCTTTAGAGTTGAGTGGGAAATATAAGAAAGAAAGATGCTGGATGCAGGAGAACAAGAGATGGAATGAGAAAGTGGAATATACACTGGAATGAGCAACAGGAAACCTTAGTTCTAGTCTCAGCTCTACCCCTACTAACTGCACAACTTTGTGCAGATTACTTAAACATTGAGGCTAGTTTCCTCCTCTGCAAACAACCTAGAATACAAACTCTAAAGGGTGGTAACCAGATCTGCCATGTTCATCATTGTATCTCTAGCCACTGGTACAGGGCCTAGAACGTAGTAGGGGCTCAGTAAATATTGGATGAATAGATGAATGAATGAATGAATGAATGAATCAATCAATCAATCAATCAATCAATTAGAGCCTGCCCTGCCTGCCTCACAGAGTTATTATAAACTTCAAATGAAATCGGGGATGGGGAAATATTACATGAACTTAAAACACTGAGCAATCCGATGGTAAAATACTACAGCTACTACTCACAATTATTATTTTAAAAATTAAATTAGAATGCTATTTATAGTACTTTAAGGGTGAAATCATAAGTGGGCTAATGATTTCAAGTTTTCTTAGCATGGAAAGTAAGAAGAAAAGGAAAAGTATAAGACATTTTGAGTGAGGTAAATAAAACATCAGAATCTGTGTTCTGAACCATGTTCTGTCATTTGCATTCAATGTGCTTATGGTAGGGCTAATATTGATGTCAGTTATAGTTAGCATTCATTGACTACATACAATAATGCTATGTCCTGTCTGTCCTTAAAAAAACAGAACACCCTTCAAAGAAGGTAGTCACATTCTCATTTTAGTGATGTGGAAACTGAGATTCAGAAAGGTTAAATGACTTGCTTTTAAAACCATGGTAAGGTGGTTTCAGAACCAGACATTTTCTCCCAGATCTTTTTGTCTCTGAAGCCAGTGGGAAAAAAACTGCAGATAAATAGATTTCTTTACACCATAAGGATGCCTTTGCTAAGAGACAGCAATTCAAAGAAGGAATGGGCTGCCTCCTGAGCTAATGAGTTTCTCATCACTAGAAGCAGGATCGCTATGTAATTTGCAGGGCCCAGTGCAAAATGAAATGGCCTTATGTCCAGGAAGCTGGTCTTGGCTGGTAGTTTGCAAGCAGAAGTTAGCCTGCCTCCAGACAGGGATGTCAGAGTGAGGCGTCAACATGAGCTGATGCACAGGACCAGATGGCTTTAATCTGAGACACCATGGCTCTATTCTATTAGCCCAAGTGAGTTAAGGGAGCATCCCAAGGTAGCTGACATGACACCTTAGAGGCTTCAGATGAGAGAGAATTCTGCAAGAGGATTTGGAGAGAGCCATGGTGCCATGATCATCTGGGGCACTGAAAACATGCTCTGCCCTATGAGGCAGCACCAACACTCAGAAGAAAACAAAAAAGAAACTCTTTTAGTGGAGGTGAAGTGTAATGAAAAGAATTAGACAGATGTGGGTTCAAATCCTGGCTCTGGCAATTACTAGCTAGCTATTTGCCTTTGAACAAATCACTTAAACCTCCCTGCGACTGTTCTATCATCTAGAATATGATCATAGTACCTGCCTTGCAGAAGTGTGGGGAAGGAGGCAAGTCAAATGTATCTGGCACTGGGTAAGCCCTCCATAAATGTTAACTGTTGGATGTGTTTATAAACCACTGGGAGTGGGGACGGTATGACGTTGGGTCATTTGCCTTTCCTTGAGCACTTCATGGACCAATAGCCAAATCTGCTGGACCCACCTAGGGGCATGGAAACCACTTCCCGCTCTAGTGCTACTAACTACAGCACTGCAGTAGTGGTAGGCAGTGGGTGAAAGTGGAGTGGGGCCACTAGTAGACAGTAATAACAATAAACTCTCCAGGAGAACAGGGCCCTCAAGCTTTTCCCCTAGCCTTGAAGATACTTACAGGAGATAACTGCCCAAGTCCAATCTTGGAATCCTACTAGTTGAGTGTTTTACCCACAAGGACATTTCATGAGATCAGGACTAAGAATAAAATTCACTTCTGCCCAGTAGAGCTATACGCATTAGTCACTTGGAATAGCAACAATCTTAATATCTTTCTATTTGTCTGCAAACCCCACCATCCCACCTCTTTAAAATTCCGTGAAATGGCCAGAATAGCGAAACACTGATACCTACAGTCTTCCAGGAACTTCATTGTCCCTTACACAACATAGAAAGAATGGTATGAGAACTAAGAGAACATTGCAGTAAATCACTGAATTTCTTGGCTTTCTTTTTTTCTTTTAATAATAAAAAGCACTCCAATCAAACTATTAATTAACTTGTAAAAGGCTCGAACTATTATGTACTAATCCCCGCCCATGTCCATGTGCTGCACAGTATTTTCTTACTCAGGACTGGTGGAACATTTCTTTTGCTTTTGTTTGAAAAATTACTTTTTATTTGGCCTTGGGCTGCTATCATAACTTCTGTTTTCACTAGATTGCATAAGCCATACATCTGCACACATTTTTGATTTGTACAGGGAGTTTGAATTTTAATATCTACCTCCATCTCAAAAACTTCTCATCTTTTGTCCTTTTCTTCAAGATTCTGATTTCCTTGTGGACATTCATTTTGATATCTTACATAAATCTTGCGTTATTCTGCCCATTTTTTTGGCTACAAGGCTCAGCTTTGGGGCTGTAAATGTGAAATATTTCCATCATAACCTATCTTTGGGTATGGGAAGGTCCTTAATGCTGGAAGTTCATTGAATAATTGCTTATTTTAATAGATGTTTATTTTCAATCACATTTCTCCCTCCACTCCATCCCTTGGGGCAGTACCCTAGTTCAGTTCTTCATCTACTCTCTCCTTGACTGTTGCAATAGCCTCCTAAGCAGCCACTCCACATCCAATCTCCCCATATCCAAAGTATCCTAAACATAGCTACCAGTCATCTCTCTAAACCACAGCTTTTGGCAAAAGATCCTTGAAGTTTCCCTTTTGCCTAATGAGTAACGTACTAGCTCCTCATCCTGGCATTCGAAGCTCTCTATGTTTATATGTTTGCCTATCTTTCTTTTCCAGCTTCTTTCCCATTACTTGTCTCCATATAGCTTTAGCTTTTGCCAAACTACCATTCTTTGTTTTCAGAGCACACCCTATACTTTCCAGCATCAGTGTTTCTTCCACCTGGAATTAACTGCCTGCCACAGAGATCTCCGTTCATCAGCCTATTCATTCTTTAATGCCCAAGACACATGCCACCAATTTAATTTGAATGGTCCTTAGAGACACTGAAATGGCGCCTGCTGTACACCCGTCCACCCTCGACCCCCACTGCCCACTGCTGGCTCTTCCAGTCTTGTGAAACATTAACCTCTCCTAACAGCAAGCACAGCTTCTCCATGGAGAAGACACTGAAATGGCGCCTGCTGGACACCCGTCCACCCCCCACCCCTGCTGCCCACTGCTGCGTCTGCCAGTCTCGTGAAACATTAACCTCTCCTAACAGCAAGCACAGCTTCTCCATGGGGCCTGCTCACTCTGGCCCTCTGGTCCCACCATTTTTTTCACTACTCAAATAAAGTTTGGAGACCTTTCCCTGATTTTTTAAGAACATGCTAGCTCTTTCATGATACTTGTTATCATACCACCCCCGTCTGCTTTTCAGTGTACCTTTCAATTGCTCTCTAGTGCTCCATTCTTGATTGTTTTCCATTTCTATTATAGCTTTCAAGGAGAGTCTTTACTTGGCCTACTTTCTTAGTAAATGGTTTGGTGAGATTCTGATTTTCATCTGATATTAGTTCTTTCTCCAAGAGGGACAGAGAAAAACGAAAAAAAATCTTGCCTTCAGTTATTCTTTTCATATTCTTTGAAATTCTAAGCCACAGAAGTCTTCTGTTAGGCTGCTACCTTCATTTTAAGAGACTCTTCCCTAAATGACAAGTTGTGACTTCAGAACTAGAGAACATGGCAGCCTCTCATGGCTTTCTGCTCAGTCCCATTTTTCTTTTCTGGATCCACTCTGGGCCTTCTTTAAAGTGACTCAACTTCCCAAGCATGTGATTTTACGTATTTTAAAAACAAGTCTGGTTTTTTCAACTCATTCTGAAATGTGGCTGCCAAAGTAAATACCCAACCCTCTCTAACACATACATACCCTCTTTCACACACACATACACATGCACATGTAAACATACTCCTGAAGGATGAGGAAAGCAATGGTAAATGGGGAAGCAAAAAAATACCATTTTTCATTTAGACAGACTTCCCAATACTGATGAACTAAAATTCAGGGATTTGTGATTTGAAATGCATGGATGGCCTTTGAGTGGTCTTTTCAAATCCCCTAAATATATCAATTTAATAACTTATTGAGCATCTACCATTTGATGAGTGCTGTGTAGATGTATCTATATATATCATAAAATTTATTTCTTGCTACAACTTTTGGAAGAGATTATTATAATCCTCATTTACAGATGAGGAAACTGAGTCTCTGTGAGAGGAAATGATTTGCCCAAGATCCCTCAGGCAATAAGCAGTAAATCTGACTTTGAAACACAGGTCTGATTCCTTATCCCCATCAGATTTCCCAGGCATTCTGGTACAGGTGGTGTTTCAACAGATGGGAATGGGGCAGGGTGAGAAAGATAGTATGAATAAAGGTACAGACATGGGAAAATGTAGCTACACATAGGACAGTAGTAGGAATTAAGGTTGCAAAATTGTGTTAGGGACAGAACACAAAAGGATTAGAAACTTGAACTTCCTTCCATTGTCCTGAAGGGACAATAAAAGATTTTGTAGTAGGACAACAATATAATCAGAGAGCCAAATCAAGAATGCAATCCAATTTACAATAGCCATACAAAAAAATTAAATACCTAAGAATACATCTAACCAAAGAGGTGAAAGATCTCTACAGGGAGAATTAACATACACTGCTGAGAGAAATCAGAGGCAACACAGACAAATGGAAAAACATTCCACACTCATTAATTAGAAGAATCAATATTGTTAAAATGGCCATACTGCTCAAAGCAATCTACAGATTCAACGCTATTCCTATCAAATAACCAATGTCACTTTTCACATATTTAAAAAAAGATTTTAAAATTCATATGGAATTTAAAACGAGCCCAAATAGTCAAAGTAAACCTAAGCCAAAAGAACAAAGCTGGAGGCATCACATTACCCAACTTCAAACTATACTACAAGGCTACAGGAACCAAAACAGCATGTTGCTGGTACAGAAAAAGACATATAGACCAATGGAACACGATAGAGAATGCAGAAATAAAGCCACACACCTACAACCAACTAGTCTTTGACAAAGTTGATAAAAAATAAGCAATGGGGACAGGACTTTCTATTCAATAAATGGTGCTGGGATAACTGGCTAGCCATATGCAGAAGATTGAAACTGGACCTCTGGCTATCACCATATATACAAAAATTAACTCAAGATTGATTAAAGACTTAAATGTAAGACTTCAAACTATAAAAACTCTAGAAGGAAACCTGGGAAATATCCTTTGGACATCAGCCTAGGCAAAGAATTTATGACTGAGTCATCAAAAGCAATTGCAACAAAACCAAAAATTGACAGGTGGGATCTAATTAAACCAAAGAGCTTCTGCACAGCAAAAGAAAATATCGACAGGCACTCTACAGAACTGGATAAAATATTCATAAACTATGCATCCAACAAAGGACTAATATCCAGCATCTATAAGGAACTGAAATCAACAAGCAAAAAACAACCCCATTGAAAAGAGGGCAAAGGACATGAACAGACGCTTTTCAAAAGAAGACATACAAGTGGCCAAAAGACATGAAAAAATGCTCATCATTACTAATCATCATAGAAATGTGAATCAAAACCACAGTGAGATACCATCTCACACCAGTCAGAATGGCTATTATTAAAACGTCAAAAACAGCAGATGTTGAAGAGGTTGCAGAGAAAAGGGAATGCGTATACATTGTTGGTGGCAATATAAGTTAGTTCAGCCCCTGTGGAAAGCAGTTAAAGATTTCTCAAAGATCTAAAAATAGAAATACCATTTGATCCAGCAGTCCTCTTACTGGGTATATATCCAAAGGAAAATAAATCATTCTACCAAAAAGACACCTGCACTTGTATGTTCATCGCAGCACTATTCACAACAGTAAAGACATGGAATCAACATAGGTGCCCATTGATAGTGGATCGGATAAAGAAAATGTACACGTACACCATGGAATACTACCCAACCATAAAAATGAACAAAATCATGTCCTTTATGGGAACATGGATGCAGCTGAAGGCCATTATCCTAAGCAAATTAATGCAAAAAAAAAAATCACATATTCTCACTTATAAGAGGGAGCTATACCTTGGGTACACATGGACATAAAGATGAGAACAATAGACATTAAGGACTCCAAAAACTATCTGGGTGATGGAATCAATAGAAGCCCAAACCTCGGCATTATGCAGTACACCCTTGTAATAAACCTGTACATGTACCCCCTGAATCTAAAATAAAAATTTTAAAAAATTTAAACAGCTGCATTTTAGACAGATTAATCTAATTCAAGTCTGAATCTATGCTGTTGATGGTATTTTTAAAAATTCTTTCCTAAGAATTCTTTATTCACTCCAGGCCTATGCTTTGGTCAGAATTCTCTCTTTGTTTTTCAATACTTTAGTGAAAATTCAGAAGGCCTTGTGGAAAAAAACAGAGGAAACAAACCACACACAAACACAAGATAATTATATACAAGTCTGGGAAGAAAAAGCACAATGGGTCATGATGAACTTTATTGAACAGAAGGTGAATAAGCAACGTTCCAATTGTACAGGAAAAAAAAAACCCAGCAACCCAAACACCACCACCAACAATAAGAAACAAAGGCAGCCAGGATCTGGGAGACATGGATGAAGCTTGTGAAAATGGCACTTTAATACTTTCTGATTCCCTTTCTTAAAAGAGCAGAAGAGAAACTAAAAAGGATGAAGGGGAGAACCATGGATTTGAGGGTTAAACTAAAAGGAAAAATAGAAAGGAAATAGGAAGGAAGGGTGTAACTCATAGCTGGTTTTGATATATCATCCCAGTCTGACAACCAAGGCAGTCTCCCTGCATTAGAAGGCCATGCTAAAAGTAGATGAGTTGTAAACAAGCCTCCCACTGGTCATTAGTTTGGCAAATTAGTGGGTTATCTCTTAGAGTCCTCTCTTTTTCTCCTTTCCCTTTCCTCTGCATTCAATTTGTCACTCATTCCTACAAGTCTACCCCAGAAGGGTTGCCTGAATCAAAGCCCTTCTCCCCATTTCCACTCACGGGGCCACTGTGTTAATTAAATTCCATGTCGTTTCTCAGCTGGACCAGGCTTCCTGCCTCTAATTCGTTTCTTCCTCCCTCTAATTGAGGCTTCGACCTGCCCCAGTATTGAGCTTCCTATACTCTCTTGCTTATAAACCTTCTTTGGTGGCCCATGGCCTATAAGGTACAGTAGAACTCACTCAGTTTTACATGATGCAGTGGGAGTGGAATCAAAGGGTTCCCCTAGACCCATGGATGAAGAGACGACTAAGGAGCTAAGTCTGGGATGAGAAACTCTTGCAAAAAGCCAACTAATAGCTTTTTCCTCCTCATCTCAGAACCACCCCTCTTCCCAGAGTGTGTGTATACAAGATGAGTTACTTAAGATTGCACCCAACCTGATGGTAGATTGGAGAAGGCTATCTGTCCCTTTCTCAGTTGAATATATGAGGGTCTTCTTCCCAGGAGGCTTGCCCACACCAGTCTTCTTTCCCACCATGGCCCATCCCCTTTCCAAAGAGTATAAACTTCACACCCTCCTCCCTTCAAGAACTCCTATCTTTGCTTAGCAAAATTTGTTTCCCAAGCTTGGAGAGAGGAAAGGGGCCTTTTTCCAAATCAGGGGTAAATAAAAAGTGGCAGAATCTTACAGTAGACATCATATTAGAGCTCATTTTTATGAATTCTTCTACTGTATATAAGGTCCTCACTTTCTTATTACTCAGCCTACCACTCCAGTTTCATCTTCCACTTTTACTGCTTCTCCCCACCCCTTCACAATCCTGACATACCCTAAACTCCAGTCATACTGAACTTTCCAACATTCCTCAGATAAATCAAGCCTTTGCAGAAATTCATGCACAAGCTGTTCCTTCTGCTTAGAACATCCTTGCTCTTCTTATCTCGCCAGTAAATTCCTACTCTCCTTTAAGACCCTGCTCAACTATTGCCTCTTCTGGGAACTCTTTCCAGACTGTTCCAGATAGAATTAATTAATCCTCCTTTGAGCTCTCATAGCATTTTTCCATATCCCTTTGATAGCACCATCCTTATCATGGCAAAACAATATAGCAACTAAAGGGATGGGCTCTGGAGGCAGACTGCCTGGGTTTGAGTTCTTACTCTGCCACTTATAAGCTATGTGATGTTGAGCCAATTACTTCGCCTTTCTTTGCTTCAGCTTCGTCATGTATAAAACAAAATAAATAAGATGATACTTGTAAAACCTTTAGAACAGAACCTGACACATTGCAAATGTTAGTAAATATTATACATCATCATTTCTTCTATTGTTTTATTGTTATCATATATATAACCTACTTGTATATGTAATATACACGTGTTATTATATAGCACTATTATAGCATTACTTAACTTTTGCTGTGTCTGTGTCTTGTCTTCCAAGCTGGTTTATAGTGTTTTGAGGGCAGAAACCTTGTATTACTTTCTCCCCCATAGTGCCTGGTGTTAAGTATGGGCTCATTAAGTATTTGTTGGGGTCAGTATATTATACTGAAAAAAGCACTGAAATCTGAGAGATTTGGGTTTGGATCTTGATTCTGCTCATAATTGTTGCATGATCTCAATCTTCCTGAGCCTCAGTTTCCTCATCTATAAAATGAGGATGATAATAAGAGTAGCTACCTCACAGGGATATTTTAAGAATTAAATAACTTAGTACATGTAAAACCTAGCACATAATAACATAATAAGAACTCACTAAATGGTTTTTATTATCAGCTTTGTATCCCTTTGCATTTAACTTAATAAATACTTTTACTTGAATGAATGAACCCAGCCATTTTCTGGAACTTGAGGATCAAGGGAATCCAGGCAGATACTCTATTTGTTCCTAAGAATCCAGAGGAAAATGTGAGTCATCTCCATTCTGTATCATGGCTCACTCTGAACTGGGTCACCATCCTCCAGAAGGTGACAAATGTGGCTGGCTGAGTCACTATAAGAGCTTTTCTGTAAGGATTTGCCCGAACCCCCCACCATAGCTCATTGGACATAGTATCTTTCATATTAGGTGCGAGGTGCATACCCTTCCTGAAATGGGCAGAATAAAGAGGTGCAAAACTCCTGGGGAATCAGAGTGGCTATGAATTCACTCCTCTTTCTTATTCTGTTGCCTCTTCCCTTTGTTTGGTTTATTTGCTAATCAACTTTCCCCACACTCACATCTAGTGTAGCCCAAGTCTGTGCAGAGAAGACACTTTGAAAGCCTAAGACTATCATAGTTCCAGCAGAATAATAGAAAAATAACAAGTGTTGACTATTCAGTTCTGATGTAGCACTGTATTGAAGAACATAACATTCTAGATCCAGATGGCCTGAATTTGAATCCCAGCTCCACCACCAACTAGCTGTGAGACCTCAGGCAAATCACTTAACGTTTGCATCCTTTCATTTCTCCATCTATCAAATAGAAACAATAAAAGTACTTACCTACCTCTTAGGGTTTTGTGAGGGTTAAATGAGTTAATACATACAGAACACTTAAAAGAATGTCTGGCACATAGAAGGTGCTATATAAATATTAGCTTTTAAAAACAGCTTTATTGAGATATAATTCATCTATGTGAATTATATCTCAATAAATTCACCTATTTAAAGTGTACAGTTCAGTCATTTTTAGTATTTCACAGAGTTGTGCAACCATCACCACAATCTAATTTTTAGAAAATATTCATTACCCCAAAAAGGAATCTCATACCCACTGGTAGCCGTTTCCATCCCTGAAGCTCCCTCTCCCCCTTCCCAGCTCCAGGTAATCACTAACCTACTTTCTGTCTGTATAGATTTGCCTCTTCTGGACATTTTATATAAATGAACTCATACAATAGGTGGTCTTCTGTGACTAGCTTCTCTCCCTTAGCATAACTGTCTTTTAAAAAATTGCAACTTCCATTTTAGATTCAGGGTGTACATGTCCAGGTTTGCTACATGGGTATATTGCATGATGCTGAGGTTTGGGGTACAGCTGATCCCATCACCCAGACAGTAAGCATCCAATAGGTAGTTTTTCAGGCCTTGTCCACCTCCCTTCCTCCCCCGTCTAGTAGTCTCCAGTGTCTACTGTTCCCATATTTATGTCCATGTGTACCCAGTGTTTAGCTCCCACTTACAAGTGAGAACATAGCATAATGTTTTTAAGGTTCATCCATGTTGTATATATATCAGAGCTTACTTCCTTTTTAAGGCTGAATAATAGTTAATTATATGAATATATCATATTTTGTTTTTCCATTTATCAGTTGATTGACATTTTGGATTGTTTCTATCTTTTGGCTAGTATGAATAACACTGCTATCAATATTCATTTACAAGTTTTTGTGTAAAGATATGTTTTTAAATCTCTTGGGTATATATCTGGGAGTGGAATTGCTGGATCATATGGTAACACTATGTTTAATGGTTTGAGGAACCACCAAACTATTTTCCAAAGAGCCTGCACTATTTAAAATTCCCTCCAGTAGTGGGAATGATGGTTTCAATTTTTCCACATCTTCATCAACACTTGTTATTTTATTTTATTTTTATTTTATTAAATTATTATTTTTATTATATTTATTTTATTTTTTATTTATTTTTTATTATAGCCATCCTACTGTGTGTAAAGTAGTATCTCATTGTGGTTTTGATTTGCATTTCTCTGATGGTTAATGAGGTTGAGTATCTTTTCATGTATTTATTGACCATTCTTATGTCTACTTTGGAGAAATGTCCCTACAAATTCTTTGCCCATTTTTAAATCGGGTTGTCATTTTATTACTGAGTTGTAACAGTTCTTATATATTCTGCATGCAAATCTCTTGTCAGATATATGTTTGTGAATATTCTGTCATTCTGTGTATTTTTTTTCATTTTCTTGAAGCTATTATTATTAAATAGAAATTTGTAAGTTCACATATAATAAAGATGACAGATTGTATTAGAAAGAATGAGATCTAAAATCACCTGATGCACCCTATGGTACACTACCCTGCTCCTGCACTCCTTTGAAATTAAATTCAAAACAGATCAAGCTTCTCCTCTGTGCCAGGCAGTGTGGGGGAATAAGACCTAACCTCTATTCTCAAAGAGCTTTGTAACACAGAAGAGAAGATGCAAACATGTGGAAACTTAAATAATTATAACATGTTTAAATAGCAGTTCAGGACCACAACAGAAAAGATGCCACAGGGCACTATATGATTAATTTCCAAATGAATTGCACAGAAAAGAATTGCTATGGGAACTCAAGGGAGGGAGAAAGCACTTGGGGCTGAGGTGGTCAGGGGAAGCTTTAAGGAGAAGGGATCTAAGCAGTCTGTAATTAACTACCGCCATGCCTGTGTAATACTAAACAAAGACTTGGAGAGAAAAAAATATTGACTGTTTTTGAGGTGAGGCATCTTAATGATTAAATTGATACCACCATTTCTTTTCAACCTCTGCAGGAATCCCCACAGTCCCACCTTTCCAATGAAGACTTATGTGGCCTCTGTCTAGTCCAGAGGTTACCAATTAACAAAGTTAACAAGCCACATCTGGCTTACAGACACGTTTGGTTTGGTCCAATTAAAATATTAGAACTAGCTGCTAAAACATTTAACTGGACAAATTTCACATAAAATATTAATTTCCAGTTTCTCTAGAAAAATCAGAAGACCTGGCCACCCTGCATTGGAACATGCATTCTCTGGGACCATGGCCAATGGCACCCCTGCTTGCACGTGCAGAATTCAGTTTGAGACTTCCTAGAATCATAGTTCTTAGACTAAAAGGTATCTTAAGAGTGCATCTGTTTCTATTCCCTGCCTTTGGGAATGTATGGTATTATAATATTACCCTCAATTTACAACTTGATTTAGAATATCAACTAAAACCCACAGAGAATTTGACTTGCTGCAGGCCACAGGGCTATTAACTGGAAGAGGGAGGGCTAAAACCCATGTTCTCTACTTCTCAACGGAATGTTCTTTCAACAATCTGTCTTTACAGTCTGGATGCATATTGTTTAGTAGCATTCTTCTGGCACTTCCTAATCACTGCTTTGTGTTGTTGGACGATTTTTGATATGATCGTTATCTCCCTCTCTCTTTTTTTTGAGACGGTGTCTCACTCTGTCGCCCAGGCTGGAGTGCGGTGGTGCGATCTTGGCTCACTGCAAGCTCCGCCTCCCGGGTTCACGCCATTCTCCTGCCTCAGCCTCCCAAGTAGCTGGGACAACAGGCGCCTGCCATCACGCCCAGCTAATTTTCTTTTTTTGTATTTTTAGTAGAGACGGGGTTTCATCATGTTAGCCAGGATGGTCTCGATCTCCTGACCTCATGATCTGCCCGCCTCAGCCTCCCAAAGTGTTGGGATTACAGGCGTGAGCCACCGCCCGGCCTGATCATTATCTCTCTTAAATGACATTGTAACATCCCAAACTGCAAAGGGGCCCACATCAAGTTTTTCTATGAAAGCCCATGACGTGGAGCACAATGCTTTGTACTAAATAGGCACTCAGGTGGTATTTGTTATTGATTGATAGGATTCTGAAGAACTCAGTATGTAACCATCCTTCCAAACCTGGGTGTGTTAAAATGTGTTTATTGTTCAGAGACAAAGGTCTGGTACCTTTAAGAAGTCTCAGCTTTGCAATGAGTTTGTGGGGCAGCTGCTTGGCATAGATACTGGGGAGGGACAGGGAGGAGATCATTATGTAGGCACATGGCGCTAGGATGTACCTTACTTTGTCTTGGCTGTTTTCTGAATGTTAAGAGGAAGGATGAAATAATAGCAGGTATAGGAAAAGTTATTTAAAGCCTTGCCTTAGATCAGTGGTTCTCAGGCTTGAGGATGCATCAAAAGCCCCTGGAGGGCTTCTTAAAACACAGATTGCTATATCCCACCCCTGAGTTTCTGGTTCAGTAGGTCTGAAGTGAGTGGGGTCCACAAATACGCATTTCTAACAAGTTCTCAGGTGATGCTGATGCTCCTGGTCCAGGGACCACACTTTAGGAACCATTGCTCTGCCAAGTAGTTGGCTCAAGAGTAGCTAATTAGAGAAATCTGAGCACAGTTAGCAACTGGAAGCAAAAAGTCCATGAGGAAACTGTGTGATGTACGTAGTGGGGAGAGTGTGAACTGGCTAGGAAACCAGAATGGTCAGATTCCAGTACCAGGGGTATCATATCTTTTTAAGCAGTGTCCAAAGAATAAGTATATTTTAATTCACATATTCCTGATTCATTTTACTAGTGTTTCCCAAAATGTGCACTGTGGAACCCTAGAAGATATTAATAGGTAGGCAATGAGATTAAAAAGGATCCATAGAGAAAGATGTTGGAACATTTTGAATTAAAGAAAATTGAACAGGATTCTTTACGGCTTCTAAGAGCCTTTAAAATGTGAATGAATGAATGCACTGCAAATCTCCAAGGAAATATAGAATATGCAGTATTTATTTTATTAATTTATGCAGAATATTCAGAATTAGTTGACCAAAGATCCTTTGTTAACACTTGGCTGTTTTTTTGTAAAATGTTGTTTAGGAAACCTTCATTGGTTTACACCTGAAATGCCACAATATTTTATCAATAGATGAGGTTGCTTGCAACAGTGGAAACAGCACTGCACTGGGAGTCAAAACATCTGGGATTTTGTTCTGTCTCTGCCACTTAGGTCTGCCACAAGTTGGCTTGCTCCCATGAAAAAGATGGGTATGATTGAAATTTATCATCCCTTTGCAAATGGTAGCAGCCAGTAGCTCCACCCAAAATAAGTAAATAAAATCTCACACAATCAATTTTTTTAAAATCTAATTTACCATACCCTTAAGGTTATTCAATCTTTTTGTTTTTTTTTCTCATGTTACCTTGTGTAACAGGTATTCAACCTTCAAAGCCAGAAATATGAGAAGCCTTATGCTGAGAGTTTGATAGAAAGGAAGGGAGGAAGGGAGAAAGTAGAAAGGGAGAAAAGGAAGAAGTGAGGAAGGGATGAAAGGAGGAAAGGCAGGGCAGGGAGGAAAGGAAGAACAGCAGAAAGAAGGAAGGAAGGAAAAATAAGAAGTCAGACAGTCAGGTCATTGCAGACCATGATTCCATCTGAAAAGAAAAGGCTGAGAAGCATAGACACATCCTGTGTTTATTTGATTCCTGGCTCTAGGAGAAAGTTTTATTTCACCAAGGACACTGAGTCAGCTCGCTTGTTTACCACAGAGTATTGGAAGTGTGTGAAGTGTGTTTGTCCCCCAATTAACCATTAGTTGTTTTTTTTTCACTTGAACAAGACACAAACTTGACCCAATGGAGAAACATTGCAAGTTGTATGTGGGAGGATGCCATAAAATATCTACATTGATATTTAAATAAAATACCTGCCTACATTAAACGATCTTTGAAAAGAAACTGATGGGATTCAAGGCTGAATTATATTTACTGAATTCCTACAAGGTACATAAATATATGCAACATGGAGTCCCTTGTAGATCCATGATGAAGTCATATTTTTTTTAAACACAAGGGTCAATTCAAGTTGAAAAATAAAATAAATGTTTACAAGCTTTCTGCCTTTTTTAAATTTCAAAGTGAAAATAATATTTAATTGCATTTAAATATATACATATATTTTAATAACTCTGATTACCTATTTGATTGCATAAAAGAATGACGAGAACATCAACACTGCTTTTAGCCACAATATTTGAGAAGTAGCAGCCAGAAGTGTTTTTTTAAATATTTTATCTTGAAATCAGATCTCATGTACCTAGGTGAACTGAATATGCCCAGAGGATATCAGGGGACTCTCCACTACTGTAGATCCAAAAAGCAGAGGGCTAAATAGAAATTCCACTTGCTGTCATCCAGCAAAATAGAGATGGCTTTGCTGAGTCCTTAGATCATGTTTAGTTTCAGGAGGGGTTGAGCTGTAATGACTAAATTATCTGGTCACTCTAACCAAGCAGCTAATTAATCCAGTCAAACAAACTTATCAGTCATGAAGGTGAAATTGTTTTTTCATCTAGAATTTGATCATAAGGGCTTTCAAGAAGGAAGCTCCTTGAGTCTCCCTTGTAAACCCTTTCTGCAGTATGCCTTTCTTTCCCACGACTGTTGAAAATTATTTATTCTTGAACCAGCTTCAGTGGTGAACAGCAGCTGGTTGCTACCCTCTCATACCCATTTTTTGTCATCTGGAACATGGTTATTCAGCGTAGCCTCATCTTCAAAAGGTGCCTGATTTACTCTGGGATTGGGAATGGAGAGAATAATTTTGAAGCTCTTTCTCTTTGCCTGTTTCCTTCCTTCCATGACTTTGGGTTATTTTCTAGTGATCTTCAGTATTAAAAGGTATACTGACAGCTCTTTTCTCCCAGGCTGATTTTCAGCTTGTCTACTGAGCTTTTTTGGGTTTGGTTTTATGGAATGAAATCCCCTTGTTTGGTTTTCCCCACATTCACACTGAGGCTGTGAATGTCCACCAACTCAATTCTGAGCTACAATTGAGTAGTGTATTAAGAATACATGTGACTGCCACATGGGCCCTGGACTGCTGAATTCATGGTCAAATCATTGTTTTCCCAACCATCATGCTTGGGGGCACCACATCAGCCTACAGTGAACATGGATTAATAAGTGCTGATTTAGACTAAATAGTTTTCTGATAAGTGGTACATTGAAGATTTCTCTTCCCCCTTTCTATGATTTGTATAGTAGCCACAATTTTCTATATCATTATTGCAGCTTCCCAGTACTACTTTATGTAGAAATCTTGCACATGCCTACCTCTGGCTTTTGCTCAGGCTACGACTCTATGGCAGTGGCAGAACCGTTTTAGGAATGTCTTCTGCTGTAATTTTCTCTTTGTCCCACCACTTCCACTTTAAACTTCTGGTGTATTCCCTAATCAAAGAGGCATCTAAGTTGTCTTTAGTGAGAAACCATCTATATATACAAAGCCATAACATGTGGATGAAAAGGACATACTGTCAACTCTCTTGTGCCAGACACCCAGATGTTGGCAAGTAGTACTTGGACCGAACAGCACAGTCGTTGAACAGCATCATCTTCCCCTTTTTTAATTCATCCAGATGTTTTGGCATCACAGACACATAGCCAGATTTCATCCCTGATTTTGTCAAAGGCTTAAAAAAATGTGAAAAAATAATATGCTTCTCCTCTGATGAACAATTACCAATGAACTCTGTTCAAAAGGGAAAACATAAGTTTCATTTAAAAGACCAATAATATTGAATTAAGATAAAGTTCCCATGAGAGTATATTTTACATTCTCATGAATCACGGATGAGTTTATTATGATCCATGCTTGTATGAAAGACTGACAAATAAATTCATATTGATTTGACATTTAAAATAGCATGTCTAAAAATGTACAGCATCACATTAAGTATCAAGTAATTATTCAACTATCAGCTTCAAATGTACATGGGAGAAAATGGGTCCAGAACCCAAAATGTAGTGAAAGATTTAAATGCTCAAATTTCTACCACAGGTTTTTTTTTTTTTTTTTGAGACAAGGTCTCATTCTATCACCCAGTCTGTGTGCAATGGTGTAATCATGGCTCACTGCAGCCTCAAACTCCTGGGCTCGAGTGATCCTCCCACCTCAGCCTCCCAAGTAGTTAGGACTTACAGTCATGTGCCATCATGCCTGGCTAATTTATTTTATTTTTATTTTTGTAGAGACAAGGCCTTGCTTTGTTGTCCAGGTTGGTCTTGAACTCCTGGCCTCAAGCAGTCCTCTCACTTCGGCCTCCCAAAGGACTAGGATTATAGGCGTGAGCCACTGTGCCCAGCCTTCTACCACAATTTTTAAAGAAGCCAATACCATACATTAATCCATTTACAAGGGCTCACGCAAGAGTGCCTTTTGAGCCTGTGTTTGACAGGAAATTTCTGTTCAGATCATTGTGCCTAGAGTATATAGAGGGGTTACAGCAAAGTGCTGTACTTTGGGTTACAGTAAAGTGACTCAATTGATGTACCAAGATATTGATCATTTACACCCTTTAGGCCTGAAAAATATACTTTTCTTTGTGTTTCATGAAACTAAAAAGGCAGGGAAGCATTAAAGAGACAGCAATAAAAAGATATGATGGTATGTATATGTGAGTTTGAGTGTTTGAGCTGGGGTTGTGAGTTTGTGGGTGGATTAGAAAGCATATGGCTAAAGACATGTGCAACAGATGCAAGGGCCTGGGCTTTGGCCTTCCCTTTGAAACTTCTTTATGGGGACATGTGCTGCCTTGCTTCCTGGATTAAGACCACATTTGCACAATTTGCACATTGTCCCTCTTGGGCCTGCTTCCCACCGGAGACTGCATCTTCCACAAAAACAAGGCAAGAAGTAAAGAACTTAAGAGAGCTGATTGTGAAGTCCAACTGCATGGGTTCAAATCCTGGTACCATCATTAATTAGCTGGGTCATTTTGGACCAGTTAACTTCCAGGACCCTCATTTTCCTCATCTACACAAAGGGCTAATAACAGTATTTACCTCATAGTTGTTATGTAAAGTGCTTATCCCAGAGCCTGGCAGAGAGCAGACACTAGTTGATCATTATGATTATTGAGCAATTACTATGTCCCAGGTGCTTTATTTTCATCTCTGATCCTCACAACAGCCCTACAAGGCAGATACTATTATCTTCAGTTTACAAGTGAAGAGGCTGAAGCTCAGTGAGATAAAATACACTGCTCAAGGTCACACAACCAGGAAGAGCAGAAACCAGGCTCCAAGCCCCTCTGTCCCTCACTCCTAAGGCCTGTGCTATTTGCCATATCATCATCCCACTGGTGCCTCTAAAAGTTTCTTCTTCTAGGGTTCATCCCTCTTCTCTCTTCATCCTCCTCTTGGCCTGCCCTGGCCTGAGAACTGCTTGGCACAATCCTATACAGCAGGTCCTTGAATAACATTGTTTTGTTCAAAGCCATTTAGTTATCACGTTAATGGGGAAAATTTGGTTTTCCCCAGGGCCACTGTCCATGGACAGGATGGCGTCCTGACCAGGGTGGTTCCCACCTTTTGTGCTCCTTGTGCTGCCAGGATGGGCTCTGGCCACCTGTGACCCTGAACTGGAATCAGCGGGTTAGAAAATAACTGAATGAGTGAATACAAATTATTGGAAAATGAAAACTCGTAAAGTACACAATGACCATACGAATCCATGATAATAAATGACACGATAGGAAAGCGCTCAATGAGCGCTTTTGTGATTCTTCTGGAACTGCTGGGTGGCAGGAGGTGCTCCTTATGATTTTGCTTTGCAAATGTTTATTCCTTGACCTGACCCGCCATTGCTACAACCGCTGTCACTCATTGATTCACCAAAAATTAGGCAAATAATTATCTTACTTGTTTTTATTAATCTTTCCTAAATGTATGTGTAGCTCACACTTATTGTTAATGTTTAATTAACTTATTAATGTTTAATATTAGAAGTGTTTGGGTGGTTTTTGTTTGTTTGTTTTTTTGTTTGTTTTTGAGACAGGGTCTCACTCCTCTCGCCCAGGCTGGAGTGCAGTGGCGCAATCACGGCTCACTGCAGCCTCAACCTCCCAGGATTCAGGTGATCCTCCCACCTCAGCCTCCTGAGTAGCTGTGACTACAGACGTGTGCCACCATGCCTGGCTAAATTTTTGTATTTTTAGTAGAGACAGGGTTTCACCATGTTGCCCAGGCTGGTATTTGGATCTTTATTTAGAAGTTTGGTGATATTTTTGTGACCAGAAATATGCTGTGGGTACTTAACTCTTATTTATATCAATTAGCCTACAGTAAAATTAGTTTTGTTATTCATTGTTTCACTTAAAGTCCAGTTCCCAAGAACCTGTCAAGGATGTTCAGTGAGGACTTACTGTACTCAGAGACAGCAGAGAGCAAAGGGCAAGAAGGCTGGTTGGAGGACGAGGAGGCCTAGAGCCCCTTGCCTGCTTTTGCACATGCATCTGCTCCTGGTGGATGACTCACTTAACCTCTCCGTGCTTCTGCCTCTTCAACTGGAAAATGGAATCTGTAAGTTGCAGCACTAGCTTCTGTGACATTCTACTAGGCCTCCAGGAAGAGGAGGCCATCCCTCTATATGTCCAGTCAGCATATGGGGAACAGTGGGGCTGTGTGTGACTCACCCTGTGGTGTGCCAGCCTCAGGCTTATACTAGCCTAGGCTTATACTCCCAGATCCTGAGCTAGCAGCTGGAGCTTTGGGATCTGGAACTGTTACAGGGCCAAAGAACCTGCTTAGCTTCAGGGCTGCTTCTAGATAAACTGCCAGGATGTGGGCAAAGCATTTGTCATGGAAGGTGGGGAGTGTATGTAGGTTATTTCAGGGGCTGCTTTGTGGGAAGCCAAACCTTTTGGCAATGGGCTCAGAACTGGCTTTCCTTTTTAGGTGTCCTCTAAATTCCGAGGGTGCCCCCACACCAGAGGGTCTCCACTTCTGCCATCCCTAACCTAGTGGGGAGATGAATCTGATCTTTTGTCTCAAAGCCCACATTAAAGAGGACCATTGCATGCTTCATCACCAGGCTGTGACTCCCAGACCTCAACTCATGTCTTTTTCCCTCTTCACCAGGGCAGAGGCTAGACTGTTTCCTCTCCTCTCCCTGAACAATAGCAGTGCCCAGATTTTGGAGGGCATACCGCCTACCTGGCACTGTGCTAAGTACTTTGCCTGCATTTCCTTGGTAATCCTCATGTAATCCTACAAGGGAAGTACCATTTTGTCACGATTTAACAGAAGAGGATACAAAAGCTCAGAGCCTGGAGGTGACTTGCTCAAAGTCACACTGACAGTAAGTGGTAAAGCCGGGACTGAAATACAGGTCTAACTTTTGAGACAACCTTTTTTCTTTTTCTTTTTTTTCTATTTCAATTACATAATCCTAATCCTGTGCGTGTTTGAAGGGGAGAGACAGGGGAGGGAGTGAGATGGCAATTTGCTTGTGACCTAAGGAGGCCCTGAAATCTCCTGGGAATGAGGATGGGGGGCCTACCTGAGTTGCCCAGGGCACTGGTAATGCAGCCCACACCAGCAGTCAGTGATCTCCAACATGGAGGGCTCCAGGCCTGCCTAGCTGCTGGCTGCTACTGGAGGCCAGAAAAAGACAGCTCCAGTGTCCTTCTAGGCTGGGGGTGGTTCTTGCCTTCAGGGCTTATGGAAGAACTTATCAGACAAAACTCTGCCCTTTCAAGCAGAAAAGTACTTTACAAAGAACATAGAGAGGTGAAGTGGGTACTTTTCAATTTTTGTCTGATTATCTAATATCTAAATGCTTTTTCTTCACTTTGGAATCCTGACCTGACCTGTTTTGTGCCCTGTCCACCCACCACCACTGAGTCAAAGCTCAGGGCCTGGCATCCAGTATTAGTCATACCTATTTGTTGCCCGAATGAATGGGGCTGAACCCTGGTCTGACTCTAAAATACATGCTTGAAAAAAATTATTATGGAAAATTTCAAACACATACACAAAAGTAAAAAATATAGTATAATGAACCCCCAGGTATCCATCACCCAGATTCAACATCTATCATGATTTTCCATGTTAGCTTTACCTATCTCTCTTTCTTTTTCCCTCTTATGCTTTACCCCACATGTTTCATTATGCAACTCAAAAATAGGGATATTTTTATATACAATGACGAAATTATTATCCCCCCATCACCAAACTAACAATAATTCCCTTCAAACCATGCTCTTGAGCACTACACTGGAGTTCCTCCATTCTACTTTCTTTCCCAGTCCCCAACAGGAAGCATTTCTCAGGCATCTGCTCTTGCACCTCCTCAGAGCTGGAATTACAGTTTGACGTGTATTGGGTACTCACAATGTGCCCTTTTAGGTAAGCAGGGGGCCAGATTCCCCTCTCCCTGTTTTACAAAGAAGAATGGCGACACACAGCTATTAAGTGCCTTGTACAAGGTCACACAGTCAATTAGTGGCTGATAAATGGGACTCAAGCACTGTGGCTGGGTCTATACAGCCCCAAATACAGTTTGCAAGGAAATTAAATGAAGGGACTCGTGTCCTGGGGACAGTACCGTGTGTTTTCTGTTGCTGTTGAAGTCATTGCACTTAGCCCATCAGGACAGCCTGATTGATGGGATCAGTTGGACTCCTATGTTTGTTTTCCTCATCTGACTGGATTGCAACAATCACCTACAGGCAGGCTGGCCACACCCGTGAGTTTTTCTCCTCTTTTTTTCCATGTTCCTGGAGCTGACTCCGGAGCCCACATTTCTCCTGTCTTTCTAGGCTTGGACTTGCTCTCTGCCAAAGCAGATGACTCCCAGAGCAGCCACAGTCTGGGACAGGGCAAATGTGAGAAGCAGAAGGACTAGCTTAACTGCTTTTCTGTTCCTGCCTCCTTCTTGTTCCAAAGACTTACTCTTAGATGCTTGGCTCTCCTGAGCTTGATCTCCATGTCTAATTCTCTAGACCTCTTCCACTCCCCTGATATCCCACCCAAATTTTCCAAGTAAGTCTCTCAGAGCCTTGTATTCCAAAATACAAACTGGCTAGTGGAAAGAAGGAATCATTGCTGTTGGCTAGTGGATGACTGATCAGTCTGAGTCCAACCAGGAAATAGAAATCACTGAGTATTTATTTAAGGGAAAAGGGATTCAGTGCAGGGAATTGATCACACAGGTGATGGAAAAGCTGTGATGCCAAGCAGAGGACAATGAAGCAACCTAGAGATTAGTCACAGCAGGGAGCTGCTACCATTCCTTGGCTAGAACCTCAGGGCTGGGACACTTAGTAGAAACTTGAGCCACAGTAACCTGGTCAGCAGTGCCAGAGCCACAAAGAGACACAGTCACTGCTGGGGACACCACATGAAGCAGAGGGGGAGGGAGAGAAATACCCTGGTTTCTCTCTCCCTTTTGCTTTCTAATATCCTAACAGTGCCTTCCATTGGCCAAACCCATCAGAGCCTGGGGAACAGCCTGCAAAGGCCAACCTGCCCCATCAGCTTCCCTGCTACAAGAGCAGAGATGTGAAAAGGAAGTAATGGACTTGGGGGGGCAAACAGGCCTGGGGACAGCACAGATCTCCTCCTCCCTGCCACCCCCCAACTAACTTATTTGGATATGTCAGGGTCTATTTGGAAACAGTGCATTTACTCAACAGAATGATTCTAAAGCTGACAAGAAAGAGTCTTAAGGAAAAGGGTGTGGGTGGAGCACGAACCCGCTTCCTTGACTACCTGCAAGTCTTAGCATCCAGATTCTAGCCCAGTCCTCTTATTTCACTTCCTCCTGCATGCTCCATCCCTCCTCCTCCCACGCATAGGCTGACTCCAACAAAGGCAGGCCGGCCATTTTGCTTTCTGGCAATGTGTGATGCATTCATTGGCTCCCAGGACTGTGTAAACCCAACCTTCTTGCCTGCAGGGTTTCAGCTTGGCAGCCAGGCTCTGAACTGCAGTGCTGTCAGGCAGGTGAACCTGCCGGCACCACAGTCCAGAAAACATATCTCCTGATTCCTCAGGTGTTCTACACGTTTGAATGTGTAGATGAAGGGAGATGGCTGGGAGGGGGAAAAGAAAGACATCAAACTATTTATGTGCTTTCCCACACCTTATTTCATTTACTCTCCACAACTCCTCAAGGCAGATGCCCTTCTTCCCATTAAAAAATAAATTTTTAAATCTTAGAATACTTTTAGATTTACAGGACAGTTGAAAAGCGAGTACAGAGAATCCCTATGCATCCTTCACTCAGTTTCTCCTGATGTTAACATCTTACAAAATCATCTTTTGTCTGTTTTTACAAATGATGAAACTGGGGCTCAGAGAGGTTAGTGACTTGCCCAAGGTCATAGAACTAGGACACAGCAGAAGAAACAGGCATAAATCCAGTTAGATCTTAACTGTATCACACCACCAAGTTGAATTATTTGTTTCCGACTCATTATATTGGAAGTCACTCTCTGAACCTTGAACCCTTCACTTCACCTCATAGTTGGGTTGTAAACATTATCAGAGAGGATTTCTTCCATAGATCCGTAGCATGTTAACACTAAAAGATACATCTAAGACCATTTAATCTAGGGAAGGCAAATAAGTTTCATTTCATTTGCCGACTTTAATTGAGCAGTAGAGGCTGTTTGGAATTCCGTGCTGAGAATGATTCTAAATCTATGTCTTTGCTCATTAGGAAAAAAATGCTATGACTGATTATTGATACCTGCCATATATGTTGACTAGGAGAGTGGTGGAACTCATGTTACCTATTAGCCATTTCTCAGTGAATGTCTCTGCCTCATTAGTGGTACAGCTAAGAACAGAACTCAGGCTCCTGACTCATGGTCTCTTGTTCTTTCTGGTTTACAATGGACTCACAATAACAACAATAATATAATACAGTGTATCACATAATGAGTGTCTACTCACTGCCAGGCACTCTCCTAAGCACATTCCACTTTCTGTACCTTACTTTTAATTCTCAGAACGACCCTTCAAGGTAGGCACATTCAACCCCAAACTTAGAAATGCAGAAGCCTAGGCTCAGTGAACTTTAAAAACTTACCTAAGGTCCACAGTGAGCAAGTGGTAAAACTGGAATTTAAACTTACGCTGGTCTGGCTCCAAAGCCTAAACCCTGTGGTCTCACTTCCCGCAAACACAATGTTGAATTTGCGCTCACAGCAGGTGGAGATGACCCTGGTCCCACTGCTTTGATTAAGACTAAACTGGAGTGAAAAAATCATTTTTGTTCTTACTAATTTTCTTAAAAAGATTTGTTCACAGGTCCTTACTTAGATGGAACTGATTTTTTCGGGCTGTTTCATATTAGATGTGATACAAATTGACATGTTAGGAGAGCTGATGTGAAAGGCGACCTGGTTCACTTACAAATAAATGATTAATATAATCTCATTGTGCGGCTAGCCTGCATTACTGATTCTCTCACTTGGGGGGCTCAGAAAAACAACAGGTCAGACAATAAAATCCATGCTAGCATAAGACTATAGTGTGGGATGACCATGGATGAGTCAGGGAGAATAAGAAGATAATTAACTAAGAGGGAGTTCTATGGAGTTCGAAGATAATTAAAAAATGTTCCTTCTCTATCCTAAGAATATCTGACATTATTAGCGAAGGCAATGAATAAGATAAGGGGAAGAGGTGAGTTAATTAGAATTATGAGATACAACATTTTAAAGAAATTGACAGGGATCACATTTCAATGGAAAGACATTCAATTCAACCGACTTCATTATAGCAATTCAACATTGATTAGGGACATGTTATGTGTGTGGCTGTGCTCTGTGTGCTTAGAGGACTACTGAGATGCTGTAATCTTCCTCCCTGACATTCTACTGAATAGATACCCAAGTTTTGGCAGCGCAGTAAATAATCTCTTACACACAGATTTGGGTGCAATTTCTAAAATTGTTTCTGCAAAATAGTATTATGTGCCACTGAGTAGATATCTTGTATGCCAGATATTACTGTTCCTGTCAGGCTAAATGTTCAAACAACATGGAAGCCTCAGTGATAGCCAATCCATTATTTATCTACCTATATTCACTTCAGTTGCCAAAACTATTCTAAATATAAGGAATCCCTTCCTTAGAGGCCCCAATATGGCTTTCCATATTGTTCTGAGTCCTTTCTAACTGGTTAATGCCCATGCCATATTGGTTATCATAAATTTTGAATAGCATCTTTTCTCTGCTCAGAAGTGTCGCTCAGTAATACCCTACCTCTTCTGACTCCTCCTACAGTGTAATCTCTCACCAGTCCTCACTACATTCTGAACTGATGTTCCAGCTCCACTTAAATCTGTCATGTTTTGTTCCTTAACATATGCTATTCCCTTTACTTGGAATACACTCTCTTTCCTTGTCTGCCTAACAATTGCTGCTTGTCTCGCAAATATTTTCTCTGTGAAGCTTTCTCAGTGCCCTTAGGTACCCTCATGTCCCTCGTGAATTTATCTCTATTATAATGTTTTATATTTTATGGCAAGAGTTTGTTGGATCTTTGCCCACTTGAATGTGAGCTCCTTGAGAACAGGGACTATTTTATTTATGTCTGAGTCTCTAGGGAACAAAAGAGGGATTCAGGGCTTATGTGGTAAATGAATCAATGAATGCTCCCAGTTCTTCGTCATCTTTAGAGGCTACTTCCAGGGCTTTTAAATTTGGACTCCCTTTTCTTCCAAGAGGTGGTGAGAGCAGGGTAGGTGGACATGATATTTAATGAATTTCTTTTAAGTGCCAGACATTGTGCTGAACCATTTACACAAACAATCTCACGTCTCAAGTCGATGTTTTTATTTTCATCCTCGTTTTACAGATGAAAGTGGAAAATTCAGACCAGTGACTTGCCACATTCAGAGGAGTAACAAAGATACATAGCAAGTAGGCTGCAAAGCTAGGATTTGAACGTAGGCTCCAATACCTGCATCAGCTCCCTTGCACTGTGCACTCTTCCCTCGCTTGTGTGTATGGTGAGCAGAGTCAGCTCTGGGCAAAATGGTGAAATAAGCCAAGTTTGTCTTTAGTGTCTTCAGACTCCCAGTGTGTCTCGGGGACTCAGTACTACAGTGCCACCTACATGCTGCAACACCTACTATGGCTCCTACAGGCAGCCCATCCTGCTGAGAGCTTCTCCTTCCTAACTCCTCTAAGACCTTGACCTCTGGTTTGTGTTTTCTGAAGGTAAACTGCCTTAACCTAACCTTTTCCAGAGCACATATTATATTTATTGGTGCCTTCCCAGAAAGCAATCTTTAGCTTAGGAGCAGGTAGCTCCCACGGGAGGCATGTAGGTGTTTCTGTGTTGTGGTAAGGGGAAGGGGTTGTCTGGGGGCCTCTATCAAGATACACCATGGAGGCTTCTCCTACAACCAAAGGGTGTTTGGCCCCTTTCTCAGATGGCTGAGGGCCCTGGAGTCAGATCAATAAGCATTTGAATCTTGGCTCTGCCATTCACTGATTGCATGATTTCCCACAGTTAATCTCAGTGAGCCTTCGTTTCCTCCCCTGTAAAATGGATCTAATAATAGCTCTCATCTCCTAGACGTGTTGTGAGGATGACATGAGATAACACACTTACGGTGTCCAGTACAAAATAAGCATGTAAAAATGTTAACTGTTCCCTTAAATCAATTTTTAGAGGAAAACTCTTCTCACCAACAAGTCTCTTTCTTCAAAGTCTCCCTTTCCTTTCCCAACTCCCTCCCACCAGTACGCTCAACCTTTGGCAACCCTCTGTCCCACACTTTCCAGGTCAATCCCAATTTCAGATAATCTCTCTTGATATCAAACTGCATGACCTTATTTGAATCGGAAAACAGAGTGAAACAGAGTCCCTTGCTCTGAGGAATGTTGCTATGGTCTATCTTAGATCAAGAAGACAAGAGCTGCCTTGGCAGCCCTACATCATAATCTGATGAGCATGAAGAAGGCTCACCTTGCCTATAAATATTTGTTTTTTGCCTATGAGTGATGCCAGAAACCGTCATGGTCGGCATAGAATTCCTTTGAGTCAAATTGCAAGGTTTGTCTGTCAGGGTTGCCTTGGTAAGGCAGGGTTATTATTTATATCTGAGTGCAAATTCCTTGATCAGAGCCTTTCCTGTCAGGGAGAGGAGACGGAAGGGTTCCAGGGAGCCTACTCCCCACGGAAGAGGAAGGCTGTGCTAGCATGGATGGGGTATGTGAGTGTGGGAGCTCAGCTGACTGAGAGCTGTGTCCCCGGCTCCATTTTGCCTAGGGGCGAGCCCTGTGTGTTGCAACAGATGTGTGCTTTGGAATCACCAAGGTTGGGAAGCCAGGCCTCAGAGGGAGTGGCTGGAGGCTGATCTCATCCTGAAATGATGTGGGCTTGGATTCCCAGAGGGTGGAGAGGAGGACCAGTCCAGAGAGAAGGACATGCTTTTGGAGGGAGGTCTAAAGACAAAAAGAGGGCTTTAGTTATTTTTTGAGCTTAGGTGTAGGTGATGGTTGGGGGTAAGTGACAAAAGAAAATAGGTCCTGAAAGGGGGGTGTCTCCTTTCATGATTAGGAACAGAAGAATGAACTCAAGGACTGCCCCCTTTTCTTCAGGAAGCAAACAACTTCTGAGGGTGTGACAGGGTTCACTGGGTGTTCCCCTTTAAGGGAGGTTAGCCCCTACGTGAAGCTGCTTGGCTGGTAGAGGATAATTGGGTGTTCCCCAATCCAGATAAGCAGAAGCTCAGGTGCCCCTCCCTGTAGGCTTTTCAGCTTTCTTTATCACTTGCTAGGCAGGCCCTGCCATCCTTGGGAGTAGGTATGAGAGAGGGAGTTGAGAGGCCAGGCTTTCCCTGCCCCTGTTCTTCACAGAACACAGCTGAAAAAGGAAGGCCAGAGATGTGACACCCCCCAGCCCCAGGGATTCTACCACACATTGCAAACCTCACAGAGGATGCTTATTCTACAAAATTTGTGGGCATATTCATAGGTACTATGGAGCTAAATAATTTGAAAACAATAACAAAACCCATTTACTGATTATTTGGTTAATAAAGGCCTCATTCCTTCAAAGTATGTTGCTAGGAGCCACTGAAAGTGGACTTGACCTGAGGAGCAGCAAGGAGCTTCCTCCTGCTGTATACACAGACACACACAGACAGACAGACACACACACACACACGCATGCGCGCACACACATGCACACGCCCGGATCCTTCTCCAAACACGTCCATGATACCAGGGCAGCAGAATTGGGGCACATTAGAGACACAGGCTCTGCCCACATTCTGAAGCTCCCTGTCATTCCCAGGTCTTGGTGCTTGGCCAGACTCCCCTTACCCAGACTCATAGCCTCATAGCTATCATTCCAAAACCCCAAAAGCTCTGGAAACTGAGAGCCTTTGTACGTTTATGACAAACTCATTTGGCAGCGCAACTTGAACTGACATGAGGTTATTTATAGTCTTTATTTTTCACACCCTGTGTGAATATTCATGTGTTTTTGCTCCAGAAATATCAATGTACTTGATTACTGGGTACTGCCTCAGACCCCACTGGAGGTGATATATATGTGCTGTGTACACCCAATCGCCTTTTAAAAGTCCAAAGCATTCTGAATTCCTTCAATTATACTAAGCCTCCCACTGTCTTATAATGATCTGTTTGGCATGTCTCCCTCATTAGCCTGTGAACTTCTTCTCCAGTGCTCAGCACACAGTCCAGCATGGGGTGGAAGCTCGACTAATGTTTTAGGAATGAAGAACGAACAGTCTTTAGTGATTCTGGAGACTTGTTGTCATGTTCTTTCTTACATCTAAACTAAAGTACGTCATGCTACCATTCGTTTATTCTGTGCCATCAATAGCGAGGAAGAACAGTTGGTCAGGCTCCTTCATTTTTTTTCCTCTTGAGGCTAAATCGTCCTTATAATCCTAATACCTTTAACCTTTTCCCCTAGATCCTCTTTTCCAATCCCTTAATCGTCTTCATTGCTGTCTTCTGAAGTCTTTACAGGTTCTTTCCTTCCGAAATTGTGGCCTAGTGCTTAGGATAGGGCTGCAAAGAGCCCAGCTATTACACATAATAGGCCTCTGGTTTCTATGGTGCTTTTCCGATCAGTTTCATTTGGCTGGGCTAAGAAGCTTTGCCTTTAAAAATACACTTGCAGGACAAACTCCAGGGGCATGAACAACTTTCACCTGAGCATGCTGGTTGGTAATAGGAAGGGAAAATAGCACTGTCTGATCATAAGAAACTGTAATTACGAAAGCTGAAAGCAACAGGTAACACATGCAGTAGGCACCTGTATACAAAAACCACTGTTGATAATTATGGTACCTCAGCCTATTATTTTTACCTTGGGAGAACCGGCCTTGTTTGTGCGCATCATGTGCCTTTTCTCTCATAAGGTTGCTAAAGGCCATTTCTGACCACTTCCCATTAAATTCAGGGAGTGAAGCTGACTCTGTCAGGGTTGCTGCAAAATCACCGGATTAAGTTAAACTCACTAATTAAGCCTGTTAGACTTCCTGTAACTCACGATTTTTCTTGGCATAAGTAAAAACATTTGACTCAGAGGCAAAATGTGTTATATTAACAACCAGGAAACAAGAAAATACACATAGTAGCATTTTCGGAAGCAAATTCTGTCATCCGCATTCTGTTGAAACGGCCATTGTCATTTCTCCTAATAGCCTAAAGTGTTTACTTTTGGGGTGGAAACTATACATACTGTGATGGAGATTCAGAGATACGCTTTTGTCAGTTAAATTCGAAAAATATATTCAGGTGTGCTTGTTGTGTCCCCCCCAAGCATGAGTCAGAGCCTTTCGTGGGGTTTTGTGTAAATGTATTTTCTAAGAGGTGCTGTTGGGATTTTGCATACAGGTCATTCTTTTTAAAAAGGTCACATTGCAATTTTTCTATCTTTTCTTGTGTTGTTATCCCTCAGGGAAGAAGATGTAGAATGCCAAATTGCAAAGGGAGCTTGTAAAGAGGGGAACATTAAAATTGGATAACCAAGAGCTCCCAGAGAGGGCCTCAGTGGCTGAAAGGAGCCCCTTCTGAGCAAATGGGTAGCAGCGTAAAAGCCAAATTAACCTGGGAGGAGAAGGTATGGAACTTTTGGAGAAACACTTTGTTTACCTCACCATCTTACCATATCCAGCTGGCTGTTTCTCCAAGAATGTTAGTGCTCCAGAAGGGAGGGAAACCTGTCCCCACTGCTAATAGAAGAGGTTGGAATTTTCTTTCAGAGTTTCCAGATGTCCTTGGCAAATGCTAGCAATAGTCATTCTCTCTCTTTTAATGATTATAATAAGCTGCTTTTTAAGGGAACATTAACTGTGTGGTAGGCTCTATGCTAAGTGTTTTATATAAGGTATCTCTATTAATCTTCACTATGATCCTTCCAAAAAGGTATTGCTATTACCCTCAATTTCCATAGGAGGAAACGGGCCCAAAGAAGTTAGACAACCTGGGCAAGGTGACCCAGCTAGTAAGTGGAGCAGCCAGAACTTAAACGCAGATCCACCTGACACCAACACCTGGTTCTGAACCATGGTGTGCAAGTCCTTGTAAAGTCAAACAGTCTCTTTAATAAGCTTGACTATATTTTCTCTTTTACCAAATCACAGAACATCTGGTCTGCTTAATTTTATGAGACTGTAATTACAGCAATGAAAAGGATGTTAGCCTACTCTGAAAACCCTAGCTGAAGGGCTTTCTATTGCTTTGTTCAGAGATTTGTTCTTTTCTCTCCACCTCCACCCCCGACTCCCCAAATTGGATAGTAAGTTCTTCAGGGAAGGTTCTGGAAAGTGGTTTTTTTTTTTTTTCTTCAAGTTCTGTGTTACATGTGCAGAACTTGCAGTTTGGTTACTTAGGTATACAAGTGCCATAGTGGTTTGCTGCACCCATCTACCCGTCACCTACATTAGGTATTTCTCCTAATGCTATCCCTCCCCTAGCCCCCCACGCCCCACAGGCCCCGGTGTGTGATGTTCCCCTCTCTGCTTCCATGTGTTCTCATTGTTCAACTCCCACTTATGAGTGAGGACATGCGGTGTTTGGTTTTCTGATCTTGCGATAGTTTGCTGAGAATGATGGTTTCCAGCTTCATCCATGTCCCTGCAAATGACGTGAACTCATTCTTTTTTATGGCTGCATAATATTCCATGGTGTATGTGTGCCACATTTTCTTTATCCAGTCTATCATTGATGGACATTTGGGTTGGTTCCAAGTCTTTGCTATTGTGAATAGTGCCGCAATAAACATACGTGGGCATGTGTCTTTATAGCAGCATGATTTGTAATCCTTTGTGTATATGCCCAGTAATGGGATCGCTGGGTCAAATGGTATTTCTAGTTCTAGATCCTTGAAGAATCTCCAGTGTCTTCCACAATATTTGAACTAATTTACACACCCACCAACAGTGTAAAAGCATTCCTCTTTTTGGTTCTGGAAAGTCTTATGCTCCTCTGCTTTCTATAGTTCTCATAGTGCCTGGCATGTAGTGTGTGCTCCATAAATATTGACTGATTGATGAATGTGTGGATGTTCCATGCAATAGTTTTTGGGTTGTTCAACACCATTTCTTAATGCTAAGCAAACAGGTTAGAACCTTCAAGATGTCTGTTGTCTTAATCTAGTTGCTTGCACTGAGGTAACTTTTTAATATCATCTCTGCACAGGAGCTGAATGCCTTCTTTGGCACCTGGATGATTGATTGTGTTTTCTCCTTTTCCTCGGAAAGCTCTGGTATTGCGCAAACGCTGCTTTAGGTGATTAACAATGCCGCCAACTTCACCAGTCACCTTTGCAGACAATTCTTGAATTTTATAGGAAAGTGGGAACCTGTTTAAGTATAGTTTCTAGTTAATTCTGCTTCCCCATCCTGGTTTGCTCAATGCTACATAAAAGATTTTCTTTGTGGAAGGAGACAGAATAGAAAAAATAAAAATACATTCTCAATGGCTGGGTGAAGAGAGTCCTTGAGATTTTACCAGCTTGGTATTTCTCACTGTTGGAACTTCAACCCAGGATGCAGATTCATCCTAGTGAGCCTCACAGGAACCTCTGCCTTGGTCTAGAAGATACAGTGGAAATATATAGGATAGGACAGGTAAGGTCAGCAGAAGCCACTTTTCAGCACATACCATGTGATTGCTAGAATAATACAAATAACAACCATTTACTAGCAGATTACTATGTGGCAGGTACTGTGCTAAGCATTTTCCAGACATTCATTATTGTTGCCATTTTTCCAGGTGAGCAAACTGCAGCTCAGAGAGTCTAAGTGAATTTCTTTGTCTTTAAGCAGTATGAGATAGACCCTGGACTTGAACTCAGGTCCATCTGATTCCAGAGTACATAGTCCTTTTGCTACAGTGCTTTGCAGGGAGCTGTGCTGGCTTCTCAAATGGTTTGGGGCTATCTGTGTGAGGCTGACAAGAAAACTATTTAAAGGCTGGTAGAAGAGGGCCCTAACAGAAGGTCTGACTCTCATTTTCTTTCTATTTGCAGAAGATAATTCTTTCCTGTTTCAATATCAGAAGGGGATCTAGCTGAAGGCAAAAGGCCACAGGGTTCTGGTGAGGCACAAGTTCAAACCTTGCTGTAGTTGGACCTGTTCTACTGACTATCAACAGCCTGGGTCTGTGGGTGATCATAGTGTCAGGGGGCTGGAGATTGGAAGTTCAGAGTGGAAGAGCTGGCATATGCCGCAAAATGCACCCTGTTGGGATGGAGCAGGAAACTCAACTGCAGCTGAGTTTAGTGGGGCACCCAAAGAGAGTGGCAACAACAGGTATCAATTTAGAGAAGCACTTGGCTTTGGTGAAAGCAGAAGTCCTGCCCAGCCTAGCTGAACTGAGCAGGAGCAGGTGAGGCTTAGGAGTCCTGCCAGGTGCTAGTAGCAAGGATGGGACTCTAGTCCTTGGAGGCAAGGGTGAAGGATTTGGGAGCTTGGGAAGAACCAGACAAAATCCCAGTTCCACAGAAACTGAATGACTAGACTGGTGGCTCTCAACTGAGACAATACTGCCCCCTAGGGGACTTTTGGAAAATGCAAGAGGGTATTCAGAGGACTGGAAATGGGGATGCTAGATGTTCTCCAATGCCCACGACAGACTTGCAAAATGAAAAATAGTCTAGCATCCCGAATGATTTTTGAATGTTCTGCTGGACTTCCATGGAGCTGAAAACTGCTTTTCTAATTATCTAAACTTTTACTATAAATGTTTTATACCTAAGCACAAAGGGTTTTCCTCCCCCTGCCCCGACCCCACAGTTTTAATCAACTATTCTGTAAAGATATGGAAGATTACATGGTTACAGAGGATCACACAGACTCATTCACCATTTCAGGAAATCATGTCAACAATTGTGATGTTGCTTTTGGAATTAATCAATATAACATATCAGTTTGTGTCCATAACTGTTGCATTCATGGGGATTCTATATAAAGGCACAAGCTTCTGACTACTTCATTTAATCATTCAATGTAGTCCTGTGTGAGCATTTACAGAGTTAAATACATAGTGTTTTATTATGTATTGCTTTATTTTCTCTTTATGTGGCAGGACATATAGCTATCTTTTTGAACTTATGCGTGTAGGTAGGTTATAGTACCTAGAAATTTAATTTCAGGATAGTAAAGGGGTGAAGCAAAAGCAGATTTATTATAAAAGAGAGGATGTTAAGTCTGATAAGGTTGAACACCACTGTGCTAGCCTGATGGCTTCGTGAGGGCCAGGACCATGTGTTTTGCTTCCGTTTGGCCTAATTAACTGAGGTGCTTATAAATAATGAATAATGAATGTGGATGCAAGCACACAGCTGGAGTCAGGCATGTAGGTCAGCATAGTCGGGGTATATAAAACTGGCAGGAGATGGGGACTTTTTTTTTTTTGAGACGGGGACTTTTGATCACCAAAAGAAGGCAGGATCCCAGTTATCAGAAGAGAAACCATAGTTCAGAGTTTGCCTCAAAGCTAGAGCGTCCTAATGTCAAGGCCCAGGGCTTCCTACAGTCCTCTTATCTTGAGACATGTTGGAGCCAAGGGACTGACGTCAGATGGTCCCAGTGGTGAAGAGAGTTGTGTTTACATTCTCACTTGCTGGTATCAATCGTAGGGGCCCAAAGACCTCACTACCTAAAAAGAGGGCTGTTTTCCAGCTTAGCTGTACCTCTTTGCATTGTTTTGTCTGGCCAAGACAGAGAGGATACCAGGGAAAATGAGGCTCGAGTATTGTACGTATAATCTGTCAATGCCCTCCATGCCCCCATTAGGATCTCAGGCTGTCTTGGCCTTCAGGCAGATCCAGCTCCCCCATTTTTCTGTTGTTGCTGCTGCTGTTTTTTTTTTTTTTTCACTCCCCTGATCCCATCAATAATACGTGTACTCCTTCCTTCTGGGTCCTGTCCTCAAAGGTAACTGCTAAATATCTGACAAAGGAATGGCTAAAGCCTTCAGGGCTCCTGATAAGAGAATGGGCTCCCACTTAGCATGAAGGGCAGGGGGCAGCACCTCACTTAGAGATATGGTACATAAGTACAGAGGGAGGTATTGAACCGCCTGTTGTCAGGAGCAGAAGGGACCCTGAGGTCATCTGGTTCACTAGATCCCAAACCTGGCTGTACAATGGAATTACCAGGAATGCTGTTGAAATACAGATGCAGTGTGGCTCCTAATCCTCAGAGTCTGATTCAATAAGTCCGAGATGAGGACTTGAATTATCTGCATATTATTAACAGTATCACTGGTGATTTCGATGAGGAACCCAGTTAGGGAAACCACTCAGACTGACTTTCTCGTTTTATGGGTAGCCAGCTGAGTCACCGACAGGGATGATGACTCGCCCCGGGTCACAGAGCAAGTCATGGCAGAGTTGGAAATGGAACTCAGGGTTTTTCCTCCGCTGTATTGGTGGTGGGACGATCTGACATTATTAGTGTGGGAAGAAGGACCTTAAATTTCACTGTACAAGCTGCTGCTCACTCTGCCTAGAGGTAGAGGACAGAGGGCATCTTAAAGGTTGTTTTTCGTTATAATAAGCAGTACATTTACTTCAGAGTTTGGAAGTGAATCAACAAAATACCCATCAAGATTAGTAGGACAAGAAGAACTCTTTGACGATGTCTATCCATAGAAAGCCAAGTGAAATAATGGAGGTAATTATCCACCTATTTTCTTTGAACACTTTGACCGAAAATCTCCTGGTAACTGAGGGAAAATAGGAGCTTTTAAAAATTGTTGTCTCAAGTAGCCTGAATGACTTCAACTCCCACTTCACTTTTCTTTTTCTGTGGAGATGCTCTCCCAGATGCTTGTCTCCTGGGGGTAGCAGCTTTCCACAGACAAAATGTCCACAGCTTTGGGAAGCATGGAGGGAGAAGGGAAACATAAAGTGAAATGGGATGTCAGGTCAAGCTGCGTTGGTGGTGATGTAGTCACCTGTCGTTTCAAGATAACCTTTTGGATCCTAGATATGTCATAGCTGGGGCCTTGGGACAAGTCCCAGCAGCCTCCAAGCCACAAGCTTATCATTTTGGCGTAATTCAAGGCAGCCTCCTTGAAAAGCTCCACGATGGCAGCTGCTCCATCAGCAACTGGATGAAAACAATGCCAAATCTCTTTATTTAAAATTAGACACTTCCTATTTTGGTTCCTAAATGGCAAATCTATCTGCTCTCTGCCTCCAGTCTTCTGTGTCCAAAGCTGCCTTAATGTGAGGTATTTCAGCAGCGATCAGCAAGTGTCTTCCTATTTATACGCAGCAGAGCTGCCATGGGTCACTGCACTTGTATCTCTGAGCAAGAGAAGTCAGGGGGCCTATTGGAAAGGAAAAATACTGTGGCCTCCGACAGTGAACCTTGGCGTGGGTCAGGGAAGACTGTTCAAGTGCACCAGAGAATGGAGCTGTGATGAGTTCAGTTTTGTATCACTGGCATGGAAGTCAGTAGCCTCAAGATCTGGGAAGAGTTTGGTCACCACTAATTTGCTACATGACCCTGGGCAAGAGTCGTCCCTTCTCTGGGCTTCAGCCTCACCATTTCTGGGGAAAAGGATGCACCATTTAATACATGGTGCCATTTACTGTGACAACCGGCCTGCCACCAAAATATAAAGCTGAATCTTTATCTCACTCCTTATTCCAAAATATAATCCAATTAGGTCAGATTTAGATGTTAAAAAGAGAAACCATTAAAAGATTAGAAGAAGGCGTAAGAGAATATTGAGGTAGGGAGTCTTTGCAAAGCAACAAGAAACTGTAGAATCTATGAAGAAAAAGAATGATAGATTTGACTATGCAAAAATTTAACAACCTGAGTATGGTGAAAGATATCTCATGCAAAGTGGAAAGGCAACATATAAACCAGGATAAAGTCACAACATAGAAGGAAGACAATGGTTTATTATTCAGAATACTCCACCAGCTCCAGTGTAAGAAGTGCATTATTTTCTTTACAGCACTTACCATGATTTACAATGACATGATTTAGCTACTTGTTTTTCTATTATTTCCTCTGCTTACATGTTAGCTTCATGAAAGCTCAGGTTTTGCTTACTCACTATTATATTTCTAGTGCTAGACTGGTGCCTGGCATACAGTAGGTACTCAATAAATACTTGTTGAAGGAAGGAATAAATGAGCTTCTGTAGACCAATGAGAAGATGATGAACAATTCACTAGAAAAATGCTCAAAGAATAATGAAGAGGCAATTCACAGAGGAAACGCAAAGGGCCTATGCCCTATTAAAAGGAACACCAATCAGTAATAATTAAGAAATGCAAATTAAAACAATATTGAGATGATTCAGATGTCAGCTTTTACCTCTCAAATTGGCAAAAATTTAAAAGGTCACTAAAACCCAGGGTTTGTGAGAATCTGGTGAAACAGCACACTCATTCACTCTTGATGCAAATCTGGAGGGCAACTGGAAATGTTATTTGAGTCAGCAATTCCTGTCTTAGGAGTTTACCTTTGCAAAATGCTCCATGTATAAGGATGTTCATTTAAACATTATTTGTAAATAGGAGCAAATTGAAAAAACTAAATGACCTCGGTGAAGGACTGGTTAAATCATTTATAATACATCCCAATAATGACATACTAAACATTACTATGCTAATGATTAAGAGTTTGAGCCTTGGTTAGACTGCCTAGGTTTGACTTCCTCCTCTAGCTTTTATGAGTTGTGTGACCTCGACCAAGTTTCTAACCTCTCTGTGCCGTTTCTCATCTGTAAAATGGGAAAAGTAACAATTCATGAAGTTGTGAAGAGTAAATGAGATAATTCATATGAAATATTCAGATAGGACCTGGCACAGAGCATTTAATAATTGCTACACATTACTATTCCAACTACTAGTATAATGATGACAATGACGATGTAGCCACAAATAAAGACAAGCTAGATCTTTAAATACTGATGTGCAATGATATCTCCAATATAGTATTGTGATAAAAGCAAGTTGCAGAAGAGTAAGTATAGTAGGATCTGATTTTTGTTAAGGGTATTATATGTTACACATACAGGAAAAGACTGGAAGGATAGACAGACTGTCAACACTGGGGAGTAGAATAGGAGAGGTAGATTTTCCCTTGAGCAATAATTAGAGTTGTTTGAAACAAGCATGTGCTACTTTTATAATAAACAAAAGATGTAAAGGGGAAAAAAAAGCTCCGTTTGGAATTCCGAGGACAGTTAATCCCACCAGGCTTCACATCCCCCAGTTCTTGGCCACAGCCCAAACGTTAAGCCTCCCTGCTCGTCATCTGTCCTCTCCCATACCATCCTCATACTGCTCAGTGCTCCCATCCCCGCCACCCCGACTCATCCACCTCCCCACTACCGCCCTCTCTCACTCTTCTCAGTATCCTCTGGAAGCCCCCACCTTGCAGTAAACAATTCCCCCTACACCCTGGATAAATTTTACAGAGCACTATTGTCTACCTCCGGGCCTGGAAGTGCTGAAACCTGAGTCTCCACGGCGGATCTCACGGCTTTGCCACCAGCGCCCTCTAGTGGACACTGTCCACACTCCCACACTACAGGCACCCTAGGGCTGGGAGGTGGGGTCTGTGCTCTAGCTTCCCCTGTTTGCTTCCAGGCTGTTAGTCCTCCGTCCTCAGCCAAGAACTCCTCCTTCTCATGCCATCTGGCTACTTCTCTCCTCGTTGACGCTTCTTTATAACCATCCCCTCCTGGTCAACCCCCCCCTACCCCCACATTCATCGAAGAGTTCGACATCTGGCTCATTGTCTTCTTCTCCACCCCAAGTCCTGACATCATTCTGGGTGAGTTGGACATCCGTGATCCATGTACAGGACACACTCTCATCCTAGCCTTACCATGCTTCATCATCAGTCAGAACCCCCTACCATCTACACCTTGCTGGCTGGCCTCAACGCTCTTCTTTTTACCTCAGGAGGCTCTCCAGTTTTTTGAGCCCCCTCCATCCATTTCTTCCATCCCATCAGCCCCTTTCACCTTACTACCTTCCCTCTCCATCCTGGAACATGATGATGATGATGATAAGAATAACAACTAATATGTATGTGCCAGGCATATACTACCCATCTTATGACATCATTTCAGTAATCTCATGTTATCCTCACAATAACTTTATGAGGAAGATACTATTGTGGTTTTCCTTTTAATGAGGTGACTGAGGCTCAGAGAGGTTGAGTGACTTACCCAAAGTCCCACAGCAGAGATGAGATTTGAAGTCAGGTCTGTTTGCTTTCAGAATCTTGCGTATATCCCCAATTCCCTTGCCCTGTGTCTTTCTGCTGCATCCATGAGGCAAAATCCTAAGTCTGGATAAATTTAACTGACAGTTTCCTCCTCTGTGCTTATGCCCAGATGGAGGAACATTGCTGGAGAAAATCCCATCACTTTGTTGGTTAGTCCCACCAGAAAGTCATAGTTTCCAACCTCAGCGGGGCCCTCGACTCAGCTAAACAATCCTTCTAAGTAACTGTCCTGACAATAGCACTTGCAAACTTTCTCCACTGCCCTCTGGAGTCAGACTGTCTGGGTTAGAGTCTGCTTTGGCCACTTCCATGCTCCATACCATGCCAGCCTTTAAGAAAGGGTAAAGTGGAGGAAAAAGGATGAGGGGAAAGGGGAAGTGATATGTATCGAGTGTCTTCTAGGTACCAGCCACTGTGCCAGGTGCTTTGCATGCAGTGTTTCATTTAATCCTGCCAGCAGCCCTGTAAGGGCAATACTCTTGTTATTTTTGCTTTACAGAGGAGGAAGCTGAGGCACAGACAGGTTAAGTCACTCACTAACGTGACACAATTTGTATGTGGAGAAGCCATCTCATTCGTTTAGACCTTCCTTATCTTGATGAATTATTGTGACAAGCTGATAAATGGCTCCCCTGTTACCTATCTCATGCCCTACAATCTACCTTCCATGCTGTTGCTGGGACAATCTTTCTAAAATGCACATCTGACAGTGCTACTACTCTGCTTAAAGTCCTTCCAGAGCTTCCCCTCAGTCTTCAGAATGAAACAGAAACCTTTGATCTTAATGATTTGGCCCTGTCCTTCCTTTCTCACTGCATCCACTACCACTTTCCCATGCAGTCACACAGTACTATTTTTGGCCACCTGATGACACCTTGCTTTCTTCTGAAGAAAGAAGAAAGCATATATATATATATTCTCTGCCTCCCCATCCTCCACACCCTTTCCTGCCCACTTTAAATGCTCCTCTTCTGTGCTTTCACAGCATTCATGTTTATCCCAGTGTGTTATAATTTCCTGCTGTCTTCTCTGTTTCCCCCATTAAACTGGAAGCATCTTGAGAACTGGGATTGTGCCTTAGTCATCTCTGTACTCCCCAGGGCTGTAGCACCAGAGCCATGGTTAAATCTATGTTTGTTGAATGACTGAATTAATGAATGAATAGAGTGAATGAGAGAAGAAAAAGCTCTCACTTGGAAAGTTTAGTGACATGAGCTGTATGGTATCTGATTCTTGGCTGAAGCTGCTGCAGTTTTTCCCTATGACTACAGTGCTATAAAAATATGTCTGCACGTGGATAAAGACTGGAAGAGAACTTTCCACACAAAACTAAGAGTTGTGTTAGAGTGGTGAGTGATGGATGCTTTTTTCCCCATTTTCAAAATGTTCTTTAGTGCTGCTTTTGGATTGTTTTGGCAATGTAGCAGACATTGTAGAAATGGAATTTGGGGCTCCCATGGAGGAATCGACAACCAATATGTATTGATGCCCAGTGTACTCTGCTGGGTTCTGGGTGCTGTGGGGAGATGGGTGGGTAAAGGCGACTCATTCTGACTCAGGTTTGCATGGTCAGGAATCTTGCCAATTAGGTTGGATTTGCTGGAATAAAAAGAGAACTTTCAAGAATTTTCCAAGCTCCTGGGTTGAGGTATTTCTTTTCTCCCAAAGCTGGGCCGCAAACAAAGATGGCTTTTGTTTGCAGTAAAATACTCATTCCTTCAATTTTGTCCTGCAAAGTGACTTCTATAGCTTTGGGAGTCAGGTTTGCTGAGTGGGGAAACTGATTGTCCATGCTTCATTGATTTAGAAATGACCAAAAATGTTTGCCTTTTCTGGCTCTTGAATAAAATGTTTAGGAATTTCATTGGCAAAATGATGAAATTGTTTCCTTTACTGCTGCAAGACTTCCAAAACTATATATCGTGGGTTAACTTAACCCAGAAGAGGCAAAAAAAAAAAAAAAAAAAATGGGAAGCAGACTCAGATGATTAACACTCTGCCTTAATTGGGTGCTTACTCACTGTGCCGTGGCAAGGCACTGTGTTCTGGACTTTGGAGATATCTCATTTAAAACTCTCAACAGCTTGTGGGGAAGGGACTGTTATTGTTCTCATGGTAGAGATGGTCAAACTGAGTTTCATAGAGGCTCAGCTCTGAAATCATGAGACCAGGATTTGAAGCCGAGTTCAGCTGGTTCCATGGGCACACACTAACCATTTGGCAACAGTGCCTCTAGACTAGTCTGGCTACAAAGGGACAGAGGTATGTATTTATTTTGATTTAACGAACCGTTGTTTAATGTTTACCATGTCCCGGGCACATGGTAACTGCTTTAAAAATGTTAGATTATTTACTTCTCATAGACAACCCTGTGAGGAGGTACTATTATTAATATCATATGACAGGTGGGAAAATGGAGGCACAGGGGTGTTAAATCACTTGCCCGGGGTCACTCAGGCTAGCATGTGACAGAGCTAGAGTTACAATCCAAGTGGCCATGTTCAGGTGTGTGGCCCATTACCTTGACTCTGTGCTGGTTAGCATGCTACCCCCTGTGCCCTGTCTGCATAGCTCTGGCTCAGAAACACTGAACACATGGGCCTCTTTTTGTAGTTTTGTAACAGATTCGTACTTTTTAAAGTATTTTCCACCATTAAAGCCATACGCTCTGCTTCTAAGCGTCCTGTGGGATTGGTGGGAAGGGTGAAAACATACTCCTGTCCTTCTATAGCAAGACTAGCTTAGAGGCAAGGTTGCCCAGTGGTTAGAGCATGCCCATGGTGCCAGTGAACTCAGCTTCAAATCCTGGCCTTATGATTTCAGAGCTGAACCTCTCTGAACGTCTGTATCACTATCTTTGCTAAAGGAAGAGGAAGCTTTCTCCCGATATCTTCATTTACTTCCAATTTTCGGTTTTTGGGGGAGAGCTGGGTTTCCTCCACAGCTAGGCGCTGGGTGGCGAAGGGCTTTTGGACTGTCACTACTTTTCATTCGACAGAGACTTCAGGACAGCCCCCTTCAAAGGCAGTCTGTTTGGGGTCACCAGGAACAGACAGAGTGCTCTTCCCTACCGCGCTCATCCCACCTAGTGCCATCTATCCTTACCCACTCTGAATCCCTCCTCTCGGCAGGCACTGCCTCATTCCCCAGAGCCAGGCCTAGACAATGGCGGCTGCTCAGCTTGGAGGGAGGGGGAGTGAAGAGGCAGCAGGCCCAACCCGCCAGCTTGAAAGCTTCATTTGACAGGGGAGGAGGCACATCTGGTTTGGGTTTTCAATTCAATTCAACAATGATTTATTGTGGGTCTGCCAGCTGCAGAGGTTCTGGGCTAGGCTAGGCAGCAAGAGATGCAAAGATAAGTAAAATATTGTCTGTGCTCTTAAAGGAGTTTTCTAGGTTGTAGGGGTGTGTAGACGCAAATGAGCATTTTTTTTATGCGATAAGCCCTGTGCTTAGCAGTTTACCTTGCCTACATTATTATGTCTTTGCATCTTCCCAGCAGGTTTTGTGATGGAGGTGGGTAAACTATTATCACTTCATTTTATATACATGAGGAAACAGAGCCTCAGAGTGGAAGAGACTGGCCCAAGGTCATATTTTTAAGAATGGACCAAACCAGTTCTGGAACTATTACATTCTTCTGCTCCCCAGAGGTGATGAAGATGATGATGATGACAAAAAACACTTACTGAGCTCTGGAGGCTAAGTCTTGTGCTATGCGGGCTGCAGATATTATTTTACTGGCAACTTCCAACATCCCATTGAGGCTGATGTTGTTATCCCTTTTTCTAGAAGAGAAAACGGAGGTAGCCTTGGGAAGTGATGGAGTTGGAATTTGAAACCAGGTCATTCCAGTCCACCAGCCTGTACCATAAAAGAGGTAGACACAGGGTGCCATGTTCAGGGGCAAGAGCAATGAATTGTGCCTGCAAAAGCTTCATGCCAGAGATGGCATTTACATTTGGCCTTGAAGGGTGAGATGGGGTTATGATTGGTAGAGTTGGGAGAGAGGGCATCCCAGTCAGAAGGGATATTCTGAGCAAAGAACCCAAAGAGATGACTTGTGGAGCATTTTGATTGAGAGGCTGTAGGTTCATCCGGCATGCAGGCTGGGGACTCTGGGTGTAGAGGAACAATGTGAAGGAAACCAGAGATACGCCTGATGGTCTAACACATTTTTGTCAAGTTGAGGTTCTTATTTTTTTAATTAAGAGCAGGTACTCTGCCCCAAAGGCTTTTCAAATGATACTATCTTGCAACCCATGAGCAAACACATTCGAGTCTCTCACTGTGTAAATTCTACTGTGCTGAGAGCTGCGGTGAATACAAAAGAAAACAACTCAATTCCTCAAGTGTGTGCCGATGGCCCCCGTGTGGTTGAGGAGGCAAGATACACACAATCAGGAAAAGCAGCAGCTAGCATAGGCAGTTAGTGATCAGGGCCAAATGAGTTTTTCCAGCCGTCAGATTTCAAGGAACATGAACGAGAGCAAGGCCGGCAAGCTTAAGGCCGGGTGGGGCAATCAGTGTAGCTAGCATTAAGGGCTCTGGCGAGGCCTCCCTTCCCCAAACTGCCACAGTCTCCAACCATGTCTTGACCTCCCAGAGTTTGTTAGGGAAGATGGGACCTTATGGGATCAGAGACAGCGCATGGGAGCTGGGAAACGGAGCCGAATACCTGATATTCCTGATCCTCCAATTTTCTACACTTATTCTCATTTCCTGGCAGCTCCTCCAGCTGCTGAATTGTATGTGTATGTGTGAGCCGTATTTTAAATTAAGCAGTGAGTTCTTTCAGCTCATCATAAACATGCTAAAAAGCTTCAGCCACGGCCTGAGCCCACCCCCGCCCTTTACACACACAGGCAGCAGCTGGGGCCACTCGACCCCACACTCTAATGTGCATTGCCTATGACTCACCAACAAAAACGACTGTATGTTTCAGTCTCCCTGGGTAGCTGATTCCTAGTTGTGGTGGGAAATCTCAGTCCGATTTGGAAGGCAAAGGGCCTCAGCCCCGCCCTACTGACTGTGAATTCTACAACATATGGAGCGCCTACCTTGTGCAAGGCATTGTGGGTAAGTCCATTCATCTCTCTGGGCTTTCCATTTCCTCAGCTTCAAAATGCATGTACTAATCCTGCCGGCTTTACCTCCCTCCTAGGGCTCTGTGTCTCAGCCACACTGGTCTTTCAATTTCTGCAACATTCTCGGTCTTTTCTCGCCCCAGGGCCTTTGCACGTGCTCCTGCCTGGACTGCCCTTCCTCTTGCTTTTGGCATGGAAGGCTCCTTCCTAACCTTTCAGTCTCAGCTTAACGTTACCTCCTGAGAAGAGCCTTCTCTGACCACCCACAGTTACATGCCTCCTGTTCCTCTCTTACATTTCTTTTATTAGCAATGCTTCCTTAACCCCACTTACTGCTCTGGGTAATTATGTCTATTTATATTTGTCTATTTATGGTATGTCTCTCCCACTGGAATGTAAGCTCCAAGAGGACAGGGACCTTGTCTGTGTCACTCAGCAATGTGTCCCTCTCCTCTAGAGTGGTGCTTGGCACATAGTAGGCTGACATAAGCAAAACCATCTGGAAAATATTTTCTTCCTGAGGTTCTTGCCAGACATATGGTTGCTGAGGGAAAAATTATGGCAGAACTGTGTCATTCCATAGGAAAAAAAAATCAGGCTAAAAGGGAAGAGTTTGTTGAAAACAGTTCTGTTTTAGAAACCAGTCCTTGGAGTCTCATCGCCAGACACAGTCTTATGAAATTAAACAAAAGAAATAAAAAGCATAAAAAGCTAAGTTTTTATTGGGTATTTACTATGTGCCAGGAACTGTTCTAAGTGTTCTACACAGATTATCTCATTTAATCCTCATCATAACCCAATGACGTCAACTCTATTATTAGCTCCATTTAACAGATGAAGGAATTGAGGCTCTGGGATGTTAAGAAAAGTGCCCAAGGTCACACAGCTAGCAAGAGACAGAACCAAAAGTTGAACTCAAGGCAGTCTGAGTCCAAGTCCACAAACTAAATCATCTATGCCACCTGCAGCCCCCACCTCATGTTACCCTACACCTCCCACGCCACCCCCAGGCACGATTCTACTACAGCACTGGCCACATTGCAGAACAGGGGTTTGTTTACTTGTCTGTCCTTCCTACTAGACGAGGAGCTTCTCAAGTGCAGAGACTGGATCTTATTCATTTTTGCTTCCCCTGTGCCTGGAAGAGAGCTTGTTCTGGAATAGCTAACCAAGGAATATTCGTTGAATGAGCAAATGAGTGAGGGAGTAAGTGAATCCATATTCCTTAATATTTTCAGGCTTCAGGCTTATGGGCTCATGTGTATTTCCCTGGTCAAGCATAGCACTGGGCACAAGGGTATTCTGGTGCAAGAGGTGCCTCTCACCACAGGGTACAAGAAGGACTAGCTCTGGCTGGGTAAACCAAAGCAGTGTTCCACAGAGCAAGGGGCTTGATCCAGAAGGTTTCATTTTGTCATCGGTCTAAAAAGTAGCTGGACCTGTTTAGGACTTAAACAAACTTTCAGTGTTCCAATCCCATCTCAAATCCTTTGCAGAATGAGGCAGGGTGTGGGGAGGTGGTGGTGGGGCAGTTATAAATAAACAAATACCCACAAACCGGCTGGTTTTTTAAACAGAATTTGCTTCAGTCAGTGCTGCACCACATTTTCCCAACTGGCCTCCGTCGTGAGAACAAGTGGGAACTTTCATACTGAATGGCTTTATTTTTATTCTGACCAGATGAATGGCAGGAGTTTTGGCTCGGGAGGCAGGTTTCCGATCCTCAGCACACAGTTTGCTGCCCTACTGTGCCCCGTCCATCACACACAGCGCCCTGCACAACATACCCAGTCATTGCATCTACTGCCTCAGCCCTTGAAAATAATTGGGTCATTGTTTTATTACACCAGCGAGAGAGCTGCAAGCCTGTTAGGATTATGTCATTGATATTTGCGTGAAAAGGCAATCATGATATGCTGGTCATTTAACACAGCTGGGAATGCAACTGTGTTGTCATTGTTTAAGGTTCTCATCCAGCCCCTCTGACTTTTTTGCACAGCCCAGCCTGTGTAAATGGATCACTCTGATGTATGTCACCTTTAAAATGCTTTCTAGCCCTTCAAGGGACCAAGCAGGATTTAACTCTTTTCATGCACTTGGACTTTGCTGCTTGTAGGCACAGCAGTCTGAAGGTGAGAGATGCTTGCTTTTCATACTTGTGGGAGTTGTACACCCTAGTGGCAGGATGCTGCAATACAGTGTCATTTGTTCACTAACTGCTGATCAGAGCCAAGGACAATTTTGGCTCAAGAACAAATGAGACCTAATGTCTGTGAGGGAAGACTATGTAGATAAGTCACGGGTCAGAGTTGTGTTGCGACTTGTATTGTGTGCTAGTTTCAGTAGGACTTGTGCTTTCATTGCAATTGTCAGTATGCTTAAGCAGGGGTCTCTGCTAATGAAATTCGAGCATATTTGCATTTATCGACAGGTATTACTGATGGCAGAACATCTTATTTCCACACAAGGCAATGAGTAACATTGATTATAGAAGTGTAAACAAAGCTCAAATTCATGTGCCAATTTGTCTATTTCAACTCATCGATCCTCTTCTTCCACTGGCATACTAGCCTGAGTTTTATGGCATATGGCCATTAAAGTATTCTTCAAAGGAATCTGTTGCAGACACCTGTTCATCCCTCTTCTGGTCCTGGTCCTTGCCAAACCAGCTCTGTGCCTTTGCCAACCACCTTGAGGTGTGACAGGAAAAGCTAACCCAATAAGGGAGTCAACTGAAGGGATGGAGTGGCTTAGATGCAAATCGCCAAATCCCAATGGCCATGGCTATAAGGAACACAGGTTCCTGAAGTTTTCTTGGCAACTAGCTCTAACTGCTTTGCCTTCTGAGTGCTTTGGTATTTGTTTTATTCTAAGTTCCCAGTTTTGATCTATTTTTGCCTTATGGCTGCAGATTCCCTTTCTGGAAAATGGGGCTCTGGCTGGGATCAAATCAGAGAACACACCCAGACTTGGCATAGTGCCTGGCACAGAGTAAGTGCTCAACAAATGGTAGCTGTTGTCTCTTTTTCCCTGTCCAGGTTTCTTCTGGTTCTGTTCTCTGTACCTCCAGTATTGGCCCAGAACCAGGAACTGTTCCCTCCCGTGACTGGCAAGTCAGATTACCTGGCCCTCAGACAAGCTGGGCTCCCTTTTCTGGCAGCCTTTTGCTGTCCTTACCTGTTGCCATGTGCCACTCAGTGTAACCACAGGCAGACCTCTGCCAATTGCTGACATTAACCTATTGAATCCTGGCAGAGAAGAATAAGTTTGCAGACTGGAATTTGCATGTCTGGGCCAGATACGAGACCAGGAGGCAAAGCCATATTTACCTGTTCTCCCCAGTTGTGGGCAAATCACCCACATTCTGGCTAAAACCAGATGTTTCACACCCATGACTGCAATGCCACACATCAAACAGTTGCTTACAAAGAACACAAAGTGGTTTTCACATCGCAAATGTAACTTGCAGGTCACTTCTCAAATTTCCTCGCAGCAGCTACCATGCCTGGGTATTTTTCCCTTAAAAATGACAACCTTGTTGGGTCTCTTGTAGGGACTTTCATTTGGAAGCCCTGGGAGAACTTATATGCTCTTTCCAAGAGGGTCTCTGATGGCTTTAATTCACATGGAGTTAATATATTGGAAAAGAAAAGAGATCTTCCCCAAACTCACCTGCTCCTTGAAAATGCTATTCTGTTGCCTTGGCGAACAGCCAATCCAAACATTAAAAAAGAGATAGAGAATGCAGGAATCCTAAATGCTATTCTCAGTGCATGTCCAAACAAGAACTGGGGGCTGAGGGGCAAAGAACAGAAAGAGGAGAAAAGAGTTTTTGTAGCCTAGGCCGTGAGTTGATCCCACCCCGTCATGTCCTGTACCCTTCACGCTCATAGAGAAGACAGAGGAGGCCGGGTGCGGTGTCTCATGCCTGTAATCCCAGCACTTTGGGTGGCCGAGGCAGGCGGATCACCTGAGGTCAGGTGTTGGAGACCAGCCTGGCCAACATGGCGAAACCCTGTCCCTACTAAAAATACAAAAATTAGCCGGGGGTGGTGGAACATGCCTGTAATCCCAGCTACTCGGGAGTCTGAGACAGGAGAATTGCTTGAACCTGGGAGGTTGAGGTTGCAGTGAGCCAAGATTGTGCCATTGCACTCCAACCTGGGCAACAAGAGTGAAACTCGGTCTCAAAAAAAAAAAAGAAAAAGAAAAAGAAAGAGGAAGGAGAAGGAGAAGAAGGAGAAGGAGAAGGAGAGAAGAAGAAGGAGAAGGAGAACAAGAAGATGTGGTGGCATCATGACTTTTCTGCTAGGGTTAATTGCTCAGCCTGAGAGGCTCTCCAGGCTGGCAGGTCACACTAGAGCCAAGAGTGAAGGGTCCATTCAGTAAGGTCACTGCCATGATCAGTTCTCAACCACTTTAACTCAGTTTTTCTGTTGCTGCTTTGTTGGTTAGTGGTTTGTTTGTTTCTACCCATTTGGGAGAAGGGTAGGAAAGGAACTAAGGTGATCAACTATTCCATATGTGTCAGGCCCTGTACTTGTCTTTTCAAACACTTATTCACACTCTGAGGGACTCTCTCAGGTCCAGCAACTGTGTAGCTATGATGTGAAATAGCAGCTTCTCTCTATGCATTCACTGGGAATGGTTTGTTCTGATCACACAATTTTTTCCAGTTCTTCCGACGTTAGATGTTGCATGGTAAGAAACAGGTGGTTAATTATTGAGACAGTTCTTATTTGGAATTGTCTCTTCCTCCTTCTCCTCTCAGGCAGATGCTAAAGGATGTCTGTAGTTTTTTCATGGCATTTTGCTAAAGATGCACATTCATTAATTCATCAAATAGCTTTTTTTGAGACATTATTATGAGTGAGGTGTTGTGCTATGATATGCTTTATATACCATATCTTATTTCATCCTCACCACAAAGCTATGAGGTAGGTACTATCATTATCTTAATTTTACAATGAAGAGACAGGCTCAGGAAACATAATGCAAGGTCACACTCAGTTAATAAGTTGAGAGCTAGGATTCAAACCCAGGTTTATCTGACTCAGTTACACTACACTTCCTCCACATAGCACATTGTGGGCCCGTCACAGCTCTTGAGGACAAAATTCATCCTTAGAAAAGTTTTCTTACTCCACTTTTTGCTGATACTACTGCTGCTGTTGCTGCTGCTACTACTATTACTACTACTGCTACTGTTTCTCCTCCTCTATTTATCCAGAACTGCATTTTTCCAGCACTCCTAGGTGCTTTGAACCCAGCTACCAGTTGTAGAGTTCAAATCCAGGCCTGCATGAGTCCCTTGCACCCATTCTACTTTTCTGCACTGCTTGTAATGTAACACAGGAGGTATGGGACATCCATAACTCAGGTAGGTAATTGACTTCAAGCTTAACATTCACTCACCAATCATTTATTGAGCACATATTAGATAAGCAACCTATGGCTCCTGCCCTGGAGTTGTTCATAAGACCTTCCAGGCAGACAGCTATGGGACGAATACACTTGAATTTATTAAATCTACCTCAGGCAAAAAACCAAGCATGTAATTATAAGTAGTATATCAGAGTATGTGTAAATGGGGTTCTGTAAAATGTTTGAAAGAGGCAGGCCTGGGTTAGTGGTGAGAACAAGGAGCAAGAAGGCTCTGCCACCAAATAACAACATGAGTGTTGTCCCGTTAATCTCTCTGGGCTTCTGTTTCCAGATCAAGGACCTCAAAATAATAGTCATAGTCACCATTTATTGAGTGCTTTACTGTTAACCAGGCAGTATGCTAGGTGGTTTTCATTTAGTCTTGACAACAGTATTCTCGCTTTCCCTTTTCTACAGCTGAGACTCAGAGACATTAGGTAATGTCTAGGTCACACAGCTCTTCAGTGACCAGTTGTTTCTATGTCAGAATCCTCTTATAATCACTGAGTTGTATCGCTTCCCTTGCCTCCTGCTCCCAAGTCAAGTATTCTCTACTATGTCGCCTGAAAATTAAAATTAAAATCAAGGATAATCTTGTTCAACTGAGCCAAGAGGATAAACATTAGAAATAGCAATTAGTAGGTAGAAATGTTGCCAGGAAGAGCTATACAAAAGCATAGAAAGGCAACCAAGGGAGTTAATGATGGGGGTGTGGCAGGGGTTGCATGTTGATGGGTAATTGGATCCTGGCCAGCTCTTACCTTCTTCCTTCACCTTCCCACTCCGCAATTTCTCAGGCTTCTCTAGAGAGCACAACCCACCTAGAGACAGCCTGTGCTGCCACAGGAGGGCACCAGGCCAGGAATGGCAGGCCTAGGGCAGTGGGGCTCTGGGCTGGGAACCATAAATAACCACTTTAATGAAAACCAGCTTTGGCCAAAAGCCTTGTCATTTCTTAAGAGGTTCTGTGCTTCTTCTAATGACCTAGTTACTTGAGAAAGGCCTAGCCTAACATATATAACAACAATAATAGTTGCCCTATAGTGAGTACTTACTATGGGCCAGGGCCTGTGCTAAACACTCACTAATTCATTTAATCCTCACACAGCCCTACAGGAGCAAGTACTATTATTTCCCCCACGTTACAGAGCAGGCATCAGGCTGAGAGAGGCTAAGTCATTTGCTCAAGATCATATAGCTGGTTGGAGCTGGAATTTGAAGCCTGAAGCATCTAGTTCCAGGGCCTGAGCTCTTTAATTCCTATATTTAATGAATGTCTGTCGAAGGAATAAACAGATGAATGAATAGACAAATGTATTCATTTCACTTCACTTTAACAAACATTTATTGAGTGCTCTGTGTCAGCTCCTGTGCTAGGCATTGAGGATTTATAAGTTTAGTGCGTGCGTGCGCGCGCACACACACACACACACGCACACACACACACACACACATCCTGCATGGCCCTTGCCCTCCAGGGGTTCACAAAAGCATTCTCTATTGTGGCTTGATTTCTTCTGGAGAGAAGTAATTTGAATGTCTTGAACAGCAGTTTTTAATGATGCTATTAAATTTAACCTAAAGCGGGGGTTTTGCACCGGTGAGCAAAGTGTTTCAAATGAGAATGTGCCTTTGATTAATCATCGATTCAGCCAGAGAATAGTTACTACCAGAATGGAGCTGCAACTCCTATTATATTAGCTAACTCTTCTTCCATCTATCATGTCTCTATCTTGTCGAACCCTCCCACGATACAAAAGTTATCTGTACCCTAATGGACAATTATCCCATCCATCATTCCTGCTGGTCTTGTTGATTGCTGGTAGTCTGCTTGCCCACGGAGGAGACTTACAAATAGTCATGACCAATGACGCACTGGAAAACTGCTCAGTTTTAGACATTTTAAATCTATGTAGAATGAATTATTTTTCAGGCTGTACTTAAGCTGCATTTGCTTTGTTGGTTATGTAAGAGGAGATATGAATTCCTTACCTATGCGTGAGACATGGCGTCTGAATATTTTTAAATTCCTCTGGGCAGCAGCCCTATACATATTTGTTAAAATGATGAAAGAATAAAGTAAACATACCTAGAGTAATTCCAGAGGAGCAGGCTTCATACCTGGAGCTCGGGTGGGTGGCCATCATGTCAGGGTAGTCACCGTCTTCCTTTTCCTTTCTAAGTACTTTGAGGAGAATCCCAAGTTGATTAGGGTCAAGGTGAGGACTCATGGTGCTGAAAATAGGGATTGAGTGGACAATGAGAGATGCCTGTTGAATTCCCTGGGACTATTGCTATGAGATTTGAGGGCAGAAATGCCCCCCTCTCCCATGTCCTACCCTAAGCCTGGTAACACATTTAACTTTTTGTTACAGTAACTACCATGCCTAGTAAAACTGGAGTCACTGGTTGCCCAGGGCAAAAACCCAAGAGTTGTAGTTCACTCATCTTTATTTCTCACCTCTACATTCAGCCAGTCACTAAGCCCTGCCAAGTATATTTCCTAAGCATTCCTTGCATGTCACCTCTTTTCTCCGTTCCTACTGCCAGGGCTTTAGTTCAGGACTCCTCCCACCTCCAGACATCTCTTGCCTTGATTCCTACAATACCTTCTGGTTTTCTCACCTTCTCTCCTTTCTCCTCTGTGACCATTCTCCCCAAAGTGGCCTGAGTGATCTTTCAAACATGCAAATCAAATAATTTCGCACCTCCATCCCCTCCACTTAACACTTGTAAATAGCCTCACAACACCTGAGACTTGAGGCTCTCAAAATGTGGGTCCTGGGGCCAGCAACACCAGCATCTCTGGCAACTTGTTAAAGTTAGAGTACGTACTCATTAGAGTACCTACTGAATCAGAAACTCTGAGAGTGCTCACCTGACTCTGTGTTTAACAGCCCTACAGGTGATTCTGATGAGCACTCAAATTTGAGAACTGGCCCCCTAGAGCCATGGTTCTCAATCCTGGCTGCACATTCAAATAAATGGAGGGAGCTTTTAAAAGTTCTAATGCCTCTCCTGCAGAGTAATTAAATCAGTTTCTAGGGGTGGGATCCAGTCATAAGTATTGTTTTTAAAGTTCCCCAGGTGCTTCTAATATACAGTCAAGGCTGAGAACTACTGCTCTATAGGATGAAGTCCAAACTCCTTAGCTTGGCATTTAAGGTCTATCTCTTTGGTCATAACCACCCCCAACCCTATGCTCTTGCTTGTTCATTCTAGAATTGAATCACAGGGAGTCATTTACAATTCTCTTAGAGCCACACATGGTCTCTTACCTCTGTGCATTTGCACACATCATTCCCACTGCTGTGCCCATCCCTTCCTCCCTCCCTTCACCCAGCTAACACCATCTCATCTACAACACATAGCTCAGAAGACACCTCTAAGGAACAGTTTTCCCCGCCTGTCCAGTCTGGGTTAGATGCCCCTCCTCTGTACTCCCACAGCGTCCACAACATAGCACTGGATACATTCTCTTGTTCTTCTCTGGTTAGTTGTCTGCTTTCTCTACCAGTCTGAGAGCTAGGATCCCCACCTGGCACACAGTAGATGTTCCATGATTCTGTACATCCTGTTCCCTCTTTTTGGAGTGACTTTCTGTGCCTTGTCTGTGGCCTTCAGGATGCAGCTCAGATATCACTTCTTGGGAATCTCAGAATTCTCTGTCTGGACCCTTTCTCTAGGCTCCCGCAACAATCTAAATGTAATCTGATCCTAGCCCTTAGCACACAGGGCTATCAGGCTGCCATAGTCTGTTTACTTATCTGCCTCCCTCACTGAACTGTAAGTAACTTGAGGTTAGGGACAGAGCCTTGTACATTCCTGTATCCCAGCTCCTAGCACAAAGACTCACACATTATAGGTGCTCAGTAGCCATAACCATCTGCAGAATGAATAACTGAATCAATGATGACCTTTTCCTCTTCTCCATATCATCAGCCACTATTTCTGTCCAGGCCCCCGTTGCTTTATTGCAATAGCCTTCTGACTATTTCCCATCTCTCCTTTCTCTGATGCCATCCGAACACTACCCCCCTCTCCAAGATGTGGCTTTCTAAAACCACAGTCACCCTATCCCTCCCCTGCTGAAACACTTTCAGTCATTCCTCATTGTCTGCAGGGCAAATATCAAAGTGGAATTCCAGATCCTTCCTTCCCAAGAGTGGTCTGCCTTCCCAACCATACCTCCCCCCATTCCCCTATGGAATACCAGCCACATCATCTGAGGGTCCTGGTGCAAAACAAAAATGTGGAACCCCGTGTTAAAAAATAATCAAGGATTTCAAGATAGCAGCAAAGGAGAGCATTAAACCAAGCATAGGGCTCTTCTGACTTCAGGGTCCGATGCGACGGCACAGGTCTGCCCCTACGTGTATCCAGCGCACTGGCCAAATGCACTTGCTCCTCCTTCAACTGCTCTGTAGGTTCACTTTCTCCACGGCTTTTGTCAGGCTGTTCCATCTCTTCTACCCCACTAGCCAATTCAAAGCTTGTCTTCCCTGTAGATCCACCCTGTTCTTCAAGAATTGCTCAATTCTCATCTCCTACTGTTCCAGACCACAGTAGTTTCTACCACACAGCCTGATATTAATAATTATTTTTATATGTGTGTAGTCTTGCCTCTCTACTGAATTTTAAGCTTCTTGAGGGCAAGGACTCTATTTTGTTCATCTTTTTTTTTTATAGACTTAGCATAGTACTTTGTAATCATCTCACTTGTTGAATGACTCAGGGAAGAAATAATACAACTCCAGTCACTGAGTTTGCCAAAAAACAGTAGACACTGCAAACCTGATTTGAATCCCTCATTATTAGCTATGCAACATTGAAGGAGTCACCTCACTTCTCTTTGCCATCTATAAAACGATGATACTTAGAGAAAAAGTGTTTTTTTTTTTTTTTTTTTTACATTGGCTTGCTCTGTTGCCCAGGCTGGAGTACAGTGGCATGCAATCTCGGCTCACTGCAACCTCCGCCTCCTGGGTTCAAGTGATTCTCCTGCCTCAGCCTCCCAAGTAGCTGGGATTACGGGCCCATGCCACCATGCCCTGCTAATTTTGTATTTTTAGTAGAGATGGGGTTTCACCATGTTGGCCAGGCTGGTCTTGAACTCCTGACTTCAAGTGTTCCACCTGCCTCGGCCTCCCAAAGTGCTGGGATTACAGGCGTTGAGCCACCATGCCTGGCTAGAAAAAGTAATTTTTTGTTAGTATCTTGTTCTTTGGCAATGTTTTCAAAATCTTTTGTTTTTTAATACATGTAAAACTTATTTTATATTTTATATCACCTAATTGCAATACCTGAGGTCTTTGAAGACCTGATTCTGTTTTCATTGTTTCTGGCTTCATCGTGTTCTTTGTAATTTTGGATTATGAGTTCATGTTCAACCTGACTTTATCCTTGGTAATCCTATGAAAACTGGGTGGTGGGCATGTTCTTCCAGGGAGGATTTGTGTTTGGTTCTTCCAAGTGCATCAGGGCACTATTAATCCAGGAGTTCTTCCAGTGAATTGTTTAGTCCCAAAGGCAAGGGCCATGTCTTCTTTGGCTATATGATCCCAGGGCTTAACTCAGGGACTTGTAGATGCTCAACATATATTTGCTGATTGAGTGGATGAATGAATGTGGTACTTTACCAGCTTCTTTTGGAAGCCCAATAAGAATTGTGACCTCTGGTATTAACAAAGAACAGTAGGCACATCAGGGAAATAATAATTACTAACATTTATTGAGCAATGATTATGTGTCAGGTATCATTCTAAGTGCTTTGTGTGTATTAACTCATTTAATTCTCACTAGGATGCTGTGAGGTAGGTTACTATTATTATCTTCACATTACAGAGGAGGCACCAGACTCAGACAGGCTGAATAACTTGGCCAAGGTCACATAGCTAGTGAATGGCGGAACACAGATATGAACCCAGGCACCCTAGAGACACATCTACTTACCACCTTGTATTGGAGAAGAGGTCAACAGTAGTGACAGAAGCAATAGAGTGGAAATTTTCAGTACTGCCAAAACTATGAGAGCCATATAGTCCACACCAGGCATGAAAAGGAAGCTGGCATGGTCTTGTGTTGTCAGTTGTCAGTTAACCCTTGTATATAGGGTTTTCATTTCCCAACTAGAGAAGGAGGAGTTTGAAAGCAGGAACCATGAATTACAGCTCTTTGAAATGCTCAACATAGATTTGCTGAGTGAATAAATGACTGTTTTGAAATTAAACACAGGAGTGCTTTGAATAAATTACTTTGCATCTTGTATGTCAAACTGAAATTGGTGAGACATCTTTCACCTTGTGTTAAAAACTAAAAATCCCTAGATGTGGTCATAACATGGCTGGTTATAATGACACCTTGCATTTGTACTTGTGTATGATACTCAGGACTCCCTGAGAAAAGGAATGAAGAAACTTGGATTTTGCCTTCATAGGCCCTGAGGCTGTCAGGAACCAAGGGCCACTGTGTTTGTAATCCATTCCTTTGGCTGCTCTCCAAATCTAGGAAGACCTGGAGGAAAGGGGGGCTTTATTTTCTATCTTTGCCAAGATCAGGAAATAATTTGTGAACTCTCAGTAAACATTCTGGGGGCCTTCCCTCTAACACTGCTTTGGTGGAATAATATCTCCAGTTTTCACCAATCTTGGTTCAATATTTACCTGGGGGTTTGCAGTGATCATGGGGACAGGGCTCCAACATGAAGTGAAGGTTCATGAGAAGGAAAATGAGGGGAAGGCTGTGTGTGTGTGTGTGTGTGTGTGTGCTGGCTGAGGGATGAAGGTGGGAGGAATACCAGGATTCTGAAGCAATGAGAGTGGGATTGGGAGAGAGAGCTCATGTTGAAGAAGAAATAACTCACCAGTTCACATGGGCTCCTTTTCAAGGGTTTTTCTTTATATAAACAATTTGCCTGGTTCCAATTAGAAGCCCACATTAGGCAGTTCGCTCCAATTTGGCAGTTAATTCTTAATTTGGCTTTCCTTATGGGTGGGAGGGAGGGCTGACAGTTAAAAGGTTGATGGGAAAAACCTTGGTATCCTGGTGTGAAGACAGACCCTGGGATCAGAAGGTTGCCCTGATGACTTTGCCAATGTGTTCATTGCCCCCGTCCTGCTGGGGCACATACAGCAGGCCATTCTTTCTCATACGCCCTTGACAGACCAGGACTCACTGCTAGAAAACCCCTGGGGAAGTCATTGCTGAAGACTCTAATGTGGGGCACATTAGGTTTGAGGAGCAGGGGAAACATTCAGGCAGCTGGCAAGGTCTGGGCTACCAGGAGAGATTTGGGAGTTAGAAGCATATTAGGTGAGAGTTGACACTGTCCAAAGGGAGTATATAGAAAGAAAAGCAGAGGAAAGGGCTCATGGAGTCATTACAGCCTGTGAGGTGGGAACAGGGTTTGGGAGTACTAAGGGTTTGGGGAGGGTTTATGTGTTTATTCACCCATTCATTTATTCAACATTTCTTGAGCTTTATGGCAGATGCTGAGTTGAAGAGGAAGCTGGGGATTTAAGAGGGAGAAGAGTTAAGAGGGGATCCCTGGGTGGATCCAGATGAAGGAGGAGGGAGGGGCTAAGTGCCTAGGCTCGCTCTTGCCAGGAGAGCACATCTGTTAACACAAAGCTGCATCTGTATCTCAGCCAGCTCTCTTCCATTTCATCTCCTCCTCTCTACCCACACTTGCAAGACGGGGAGCCACATGGCGGCTTCCTACTCCCTTGTACCACTCCACCCCCTGCCGGGTTCTTTCTAGGCATTTAGCTGTGGCATCAGCAGCACCCCTTCTGAGAGATCAGGCAATCCCCAAGGGTGAGTGGTGGTGGTAGTGGTGGGGAGGGTTGATAGCTTCGAGAGAAGAGCTGGAGAAGGCGCTGTCTGGCTGTAATTAGCCCCAGCTGCTGTTGCGAGGCAGCGTTGGGGGCCGTCAGGAGTGTAAATGCATGTGTATGAACCTGTGAGCGTGGCACCTCATTGCTATCACTCTATTTTTCACTGTATTGTGTGCTGGCTGCAGCCTCGCTGCTCTGAAACCCCTCCTGTCCCTGAGGATCCCGAAAGACAGAGTGTTCCACAGGCAGCACCAGCTTGAATCACTAATGCTATTAAGCAGGAGGACAACAAATATAGGCCCCCATATGTCCTGGATATGCAAGTCCCTGCTCTCTCTTTCCCCACCCCTGCTTTCTGAATGTTTCCAAGTGAGTGAAGTCCCAGCACTTGAAATTAGCAACACCTCACTTCTGCACAGCCTTTTGGCAAAGAGCTTTCACAGCTGCCATGTCATGCATCCTCAGACGCTTCTAGGAGAAGCATTTTATAGGTGAGGATCCTGTGGTTCAGGGAGGTGGAGAGATTTGCACAGGCTAACCCAGACAGTCAGTGGCAGACTTGTGTCCAGGAAGCAAGTCCTCGACCTCCTGGCCTGGTGGCCCATCCCCAGCAGAGCACTGCCAAGAGGGCTGCTCCCGGGTGGCTCCAGCTGCTGCTGTCTGTGAGCTCGTGAGAACCTGTCAGCTGTGGCTCCAAGACCTGCCTCAGTGATTGCTGAAAACGCTGAGAGTGCTGAAAACCAGGACCCTCAAGCCGAGCCTGACGTCAAATAGTTTATTGAGTACCTGCTATGTGCCCACCACTGTGCTGGTGCTTATGGGAGACAAAACAGGGGTAGTGCATAGCCCATATCCTCAAAGAAGTGATAACTTGAATGGGGAAACAACTCTTAGATACCAAGTCCAAAGGCAATTCCAAGGACTTTTCTCTCTTCCACTAAGCAGTCTGTTGTCAGTGACAATGACACAGGAACCCCTTCTTAATTCATCTGTCTTATCGCAGGCCTGGGGTAGGAGGGGATGGGAGGATGACTAGGAAGGGTAATGAGGAAGGGCAGGGAGATGGGGGAAGAAAGGGAAAAACTGGAGCTCCTAATAAACACCAGGCACATTGTGAAGTTTATATGTTATACATAGGTCATTTGTATTATGCTTATCATACATGTACATGAATATATACACCCAAACACATACACAAACACATACACAATCACTTCCCAGGGATTGACTCATCTATTTGGCTCACTCTCAATCATGAAAAGAGCTTAGGACAGTGACACTTAGAAAGCCCTGAATGAGTGTTAACTAGCCTTTCTTCTTATCATGATCATCTTCATTGTCATTATCGGCATATTATGTAAATTATCTCATTTATTTCTTCTAACTACAGGACTTAGCAACTATTATTTTTATTTCCAGTTTACAAATGAGGAAACCAGTACCTTATTTTATCCAAGCTTGTGGGTACTGAGAATATAAAGAGGAATTCAATATGGTTCTAGGCAAACTTTGGGGTCTTCCCTATCTAGTGGGAGGGACCGAGGCACACATAAGCCCTCATGGTCCAATAGGTGCTGTGGTAGAGGAACGTATCTGGGGAAGTTGAGGAAGGCTCCACGAATGAAGGAGGCTTGAGCAGCATCTTGAGGGATGGCAGGTTATGTCAGGAGGAACAGTGGAGGCAGGGGAAGACATTCCAGGTAAAGTGAGCAGTATTTGTGTGACAGGGCCTAGTGCATGTTTCAAAGGGCAGGACAATTGTAGGTGGGTGCACCACTGGCAGCAGCAGGAGGGGAGTGGACGAGTATTTGGGGTCAGCTATTCAGAGCCCTATTGGCCAAGCTGAAGGTTTTGTTCTGTGAGCAAGAGGGAGCCACTGGAGCTTTTTATTAAGGCAGATTCGGGACAGACTAGGAAGACAGTCCTTACCAGAGTGTTGAAAGATTGGAGGGAAGAGAGGCCAGCTGCATGCGGACCAATTGGGAGACCATCTCCAGGGTCTGGGCAAGAAGTGGAACAGGCTCTGAACCACGACCGTGGCAGTGAGAGCCGAGAGGAGGGGATGACTCAGGGCACATGTCAATAGGTAGAAACCTCAGGGCTGGCTCTCATGGGGTCAAGGAGAGGGAAAAGGTGACAAGGACCCTGAGGTTCCAGCTTGGGTCCGTGGTGATACTGTCAACTGAGGCAGGGAACACAAGACTGTTAGTAGAGAGGGAGAGTGAGGGGAGACAGGTGACAAGGTCTATTTGGACTTGCTGGGTTTGGAGTGCTGGATAGCGGACATGTCCAGCAAGAAACTGGGAATCTTGGCTTTGAGCCCAGCTGAGACATGGGGGCTGGAAAGCCACCACAGTCAAGGGATATTAGTTGACCTCAGGGGACTGGATGGGGTTTCTCCTCTCCCATTTTACTCATCCAGGGCAAGGGCTAGGGACAGAGCCAGGTGAATACCAGTATTTAATGAGGGAGGTGGTGGGGGACACCAGCCCGGAGTGAGAAGACACTCTTCTTTGGACCTTCCCAGAAACATCATCCCTTTCCCCTCATGATCATGGTCCTTGTTCCAGGGCTGCACTCAGGCCAGTGACAGAAGGAAGGGAGGGACAGAGGGAGAAAGGGAGGAAAGAAGGGAAGGAAGGAGGGAGGGGGGAGGAGGAAGGAGGGAGGGAGGGGGGAAGAAGGAGGGAGTGAGGGAGGAAGGAAAGGGAGGAAGGAGGGAAGGAGGGAGGGAGGAGCTCTGTGCACAGAACTCATGCCCGCACAGGGGCCATGAAGCAAGGACAGGACAGTCACTTCAGCTCTGGAGTTCTTTAGTGTGGGACTATCTTCTAACAAAACCTAATAAATTAACAGCTGTGGGTTTGGGGCAGCAAGGACAAAGACCACAACTCTACAGTGACCCCTGGAGCACTCAGTGCCACTGACTGCGTCTCCACTGCTGCAGAGCTGGGAGCACATTCATGACAGCATTTTTCAAGCTCCTGTCTGTGCAAACCACAGCTGGTCTCCTAGGAGTCCTAACACTTTAATTAGACCTAGCAGGTCCCAGAACAAAATCCCATAATCCCCAAATCTATAGCAACAAGTTAGGCATGAGAGTTTTAGTTACATTCTGGATGTAAGAGAACCCTAACTGCCACTTTCTTTCTGAGTCTCCAAATGACCTTTGACCAATCTCTTTACCAGAAATATTTATCCAGAATGGCCTTGGTCTCTGACACCTTGAGGACTTCTACTGATTTCTCTGTTAAATCCCTGGAACCACACCAATAATAGTTCTGAACATTTTACACTCATCATCTCATTTATTCCTCACAAATATTATAAACCCTGTTTATATATATGTGTAATATTTATAGTAACAAGAATAGCAGATATTTTGCTGAGGGGAGGCATGGTTCTACACAGGTTACATGAAGTAATTCATAATTCCACATGAACAGCACTATGAGGTATTATTACTGTCTCCATTTCACAGGCAAAGAGCAAATCACAGAAAGAATGAGTAAGTTGTTCAAGGTCACACAGCCTATAAGAGGCAAAGCCTGCCAGTGTGGCTCCACTGTGCTATTAACAAGTAATGTCTTCTATAGCCCCAACTAGCTCAAAATGGTTCTAAATGAAGAATCGCTGTGCGTTTTGCACCTCAGACTGCTAGCATCGCTGATTTAGGTCTGGAGTCTAGATAAGTGAAACTACTCAGGGTCTTTGTGAAGTATCTTTAGAGCTGCTGCTTGGACAAGACTGGGTCAGGACTTTGAAGGCATTTCCATGTGCTCCTGGAGAGTCAGGCTGGGATTCATTATGCGACCCAGCTGTGTGACTTTCCTCCCCACCCCTTACCCCCATTCACCAAGATAGAATGCACTGTTTCTTAAGGTGTGGCTTAAGGAGAGCTCTTTAAACATGCAGATTCTAGGGCTGAAGCACAAACCCACTCTGTATCTTTATAGAGATAACTGCTGGAATATGCATTTTAGTAAACTCTCAGGCTGAATTACTTTGAGAATCATCAGAGTCTACTTTGACAGGATATAGGCTTGTCTTCTGATTCTAGAAGTACCATAAGCCTAACTAGGGGTGCTTCCCACTCCTCTTTCTTGCTGAGCAGAGAAGCAAGGGGGACTGGAATGCAGAGAACATGCTGAGGGCATGCCTGCACAGAAAGCTGAGCTCCTTGTCACCACATACCTTGAAAGAGTGGACTCTGTATCCCCAGGAGAGGATGGGGAGGGACAGAGAGAGAAAGCTATGGAAAGCCTCTGGAAGCCTTAGTACCCTGGGGCCCAGACAAGGGAGTCCCCTGAGGGAGGTAGAGAGTGGGGCTGTTGGAGGAGGAGAGCAGCTATGGGCCAGCAGCCTCAGGAGCTGAGAGTCACAGTGGGAGTGACTGTGGCTTCAGAGTGATGCCATAGCTGCAGTGAGCTGTACAGGAACCAGAGACCCAAAGTTTTCTGTAGGGCTCCTTTTGCTTTGTTAGTGCTTCAGGAGTTGGATCCTTCTGGACCCTGATCTCCCAGAAGTGATTCCATTTCGCCTCCAGGAGGTGGGTAGCAAAGCTCAGTCTGTGGCTGGGGAAAGCCAAGGAAGTGATTTCACGAATCTTTAGCAGTGAATCCACCTATTTAGTTAGCAGGGGATGGAGCAGATCAGAACTAGCGAGAGGAAAGGCTTAGGAATGCTCTCTAGTGGGACTGAGAAGAAAAGGTGAGAGGGTGACATTAACTGGAGGAGATGGTGAGCCCCTGACCCCTGCAGTTGTGAGACTTGCACTGAGTGGGATGATCTCCTGCTATAACCTATCCTCAGGCAATGAAGCATAAGCAGAGAGCCAGGAGTGTTAATCATTGCTGATTTTTATTAAGCATTTCCTTTGTACTGGACACTGTACTGGGCTGTACATGCATCATCACATTCAGTCTTCACAACATTATATGATAGCTCCTATTACTGTGCCCATTTTACAGATGAGGTTTAGATAGGTTATACCACTTGCCCAAGGCCACACAACTAGTAAGTAGCAGAGCCAGAATTTGCACCCAAGTGGTTTTAATCCAAACTGTGTCCACTAGGCCTTAGGAAGGAGCCCACATAGAGCTTTGGGGATGCTGCATTCTTGACCTGTGGCTGTAGGTGGGCAACCCCTCTTCATACCTTATAGCTCTTGGTAAATGAAGTGAATCACTGTATCTACCATGAATCTCCTTGGGAATGAGTTCAATGCGGGTATCAGAGGAAGCAAAGGGTGGGAAGGGGGTCTCAAAAGTCTAAATCTTAGTGTGGTCCCCTCCTTTGACCTACCCTCTCTGGGCTGAAGAAATGCCAGGATTGAGGGGGCAGCAGATTGTTAGATCTGTTTGTTCCATCTACTGAGGCCTCATAACATTTTTGGAGCCCTTGTTCAGTGACTCAGGTAATTCAGCCTGAGGGTACCTTTGCAGGGAGTTCCCCTATCTCTTATCCTGTGTTAGTACATGAGATTATTCCTCCTTCTTGTACCCCAGTTATATTAAGTGGGTCTTATTCCCCAAATCCGTAGTCTCTGCCCCAATAAGTTGCCTGTACCCCATTTTAGCAAGAATAGAATCTTCCCTTTCTGCCAACAGAGCTTCTTGGCACTTTGGCCTTGCCTGGGTCCTGCTTGCAGACTCCTGTTCTGAGGCTCATGTTTGTACCTAGAATGATTTCATGTTCCTCCTCTCTCTTTGTCCCTCTATCAGAACCTGCTTTCACGATGGGAGATTTAAGAGGCTGATCCTCCCAAGAGGTTGGCATTTTAACTGATGCCAAAGCCCTGAGTCAAAAGAATTATATACTTAAAAATTTTCAAGCCCTTGGGAGCGGATGGAGAGATTGGAAAGGCCAATGGAACATTCTTAATGCTCCTGGAATGCCACAAGGTGGACATAAAATTCAGGCTTCTGCCAAGACAGGACTTGGATTATTTTTGTTATAATCAGAATCCGTAATCTGCCCCCACCCCAGCACTCAGGGCTTTGATCAAAAGTCTTCCAGACAATGAACCTCTATGATCCAAGTATCATTTTCTCAGAGCTCCTTAGAAGGAGGAGAGCTAAGAAACTTCATGAATTACCAAGGACCAAGCAAACAGGCGGTAGTGAAGTCAGAAACAAATTCCTCCCGAGACTAGCTTTGTCCTATAGCCTGAAAACAAATCCGGTCTCCACCAGACATAAGGTGGAATTCCTGTCTTGATTTTTTTTTTAGCACTGATATTAACATTTTTCTTCTCAAATCCTCTTCAGAACCAGCCCTTTTAGAACACAAATTAGAAGCTGTTTATTTTGTCAATCAGAGAAACTGAAGGCAGCCAGCCTTGGCCAAAGGAACATCTTATCCTTTGCCTTTGCTAAGGACAATGTTCCTTCTATTGTGCTCTGTGGAAATAAAAGGGCAAAATATGCTTGCCTTCTTTTATTCTTATTCATGGCTGAGGGTCATATGAAAGTTCAGAGAAGAGCACAGTTTTTAGAATGGGTCGTGGCAGGTTTTCCAGATGGCTTCCTAGCCAAGATATTTCTCCCGCTCACCTCCAAACAAGTTATGTACCCCTAAGAATGATTTGGTCTCAGTGTTAGGGGAAGAGGGTAGGTAGCAGGGCCTGGCTTTGTCATCCTGGGCTATTTTGAGGGGACTTCAGCAGTCCCCGACAGAAGGACAAGAGGGGCTGATTCTCCCTTTGTGAGCAGCCATTGGAGCTGCCTCAGGGACTGACAAGCCGGCCAGAGACAATGTCCTCTCTCAGGAAAGCAGTAAAAACATCAGAAATGCTCCTTTCCTGGGGAGCCCTTAGTTATTTTGGCCTCTCTTTCCATTAAAATAGGAAAGCATTGAAAGGGACCATTCGTGGGATAGCGTGGAGCCTCCCCATTGTGGCAGCATTTCTAACTGCGTTGAGAATTAACCATATTGCTCTTCCTTTTTACCATGGAGGAGTTTCTAGATTTTTATTTATACCCTACCGCTTACAACATCTTTCACTGTTTCAGCAAATTGCAGCATAAAAGATGGAGAAGCCAGCAGGGGCTGTGCCCACAATAATAGCTGTGGTTGCATTTAAGACATTCAAATGCCAAGGGTGCACTTCTCCCATTAAGTCCAACATAAGAAATCAGGTGTGCACAACATTGATGAACAGAAGACCCCAAAGGACAGGTGGAGTTTCTGGTATGCTGTGGTGGGGGCGGTGGGGTGGTGAGCTTGGGAAAGAACGAACAGGCATTTTCATTTTCCAAACTAAGAAGCAGTTTCGGGTGAAGGGGAGCCGTGGGGATGTCAGAAATTCTTCTAACGCCATGGACCTGCCCACACCTGAGTCAGATAAAGATGACCTTCCCTAGGCCCTGCTTTCCTCTCCCCCTCCCCAAAAGACAGCATGAGCATGAGTAAGCCGGGTACTTACAGGTGCAGAAGAATTTGGAACAGGAAAATGGAGCTTACAGGCTCCCGAATGCCTGCCGAGTCAGTTGCATCAGATTAGGAAGTGATGATCCTAAGAATAAGATGTTTGGAAAATCTTGTCCCCCGAAAGCCCCCTGCTTTGTCTTCTCAGCCCACATCCAAACTCAGACCACCCCCAGGATGTCTCTCATCCTGCCAGACTGCCTGGTGCCTCCGTGCCCCTTACCGTGAGGGTGCTGGCAGCCACACTGCTTCTTTGAGCCTGTGGCCCGGCAAGGTAGTCAGGCTCATGGGATTAGGTTGGCAGGAGCGACTGTCCTCTAAACGATTAGCCCAGAGAAAGAGAGAGAGAGAGAGAGCAAGCAAACCCAAAAACGGGTCCAGGGTAGAGAGCTCCAGGTCCTTAGCATGTTCCTGGCGTATTCCAAAAGTGGCATCCACAGCAGAGAAAGTGTCCCAAAATAGCTCAGGCTGCCAATGCCTTGCTGAAACCTGAGAAAGAATTGCTGAATTTAAAGATCTGGGTCGCTGTGGGTGTGTGATCAAAGTGCAGATTTGTTGGTAGGAGGAACTCAAGCCATGAGCTTAGGAGTGACATGAGGTCACTTGGGTCACGGCCTGCCTTCTTGTTTCCAACTTGCTGAAGTTGGTGGCAGTGTCAGAGAGCTCCTCTGTGGTGAGGCAGGGGTTTGGAAAGAGGTCCTAAGGATGCTGTTTTCATGCCCAGGTCTCTGATGCGCTAACAATATGAAATAGCAGTGCCCTGTTTTCTGCATTTCAAACAAAGGAACTGATACTATGCAAAGGTTTCTTTAGGTTATTGCTCCATGTCTGATGAAATTCCCTTTTCAGTAGATTTTTCATTTCTTTTGGCCTTTGGCATAAGTAAATGTCAGCTTCTTAAAAATCAACAGAGAAGAGCAAACAGTAGGGTCTCTGTGATTTTCTTGGGATTTGAGAAATCTTCCCTCCCTAGCTTCTAACTGGATCATGTCTGTACATTGCTGCCTGTGGTCCTGGAAAGGACGAGGTCCACCCAGACATGCTGTCTCATTTTTATATTTGCTGAGATCTTGGGACACTCTCCTTTCATCAGGTATGTCAAAAACCTTAGGATTGTCTGCAGAGAGTGTGGTTCAGTATGTGGAAAGGTCAGCATATGTCATTCTTGGACTGGCCCTGGGGTTTAAGAAGAAAAAGCCCAGAATTTGGTTTCCAATTCCAGCTCTGCCTGTCTTTTGCTGTATGAATTTGGGCAAGTCACTTCTTTTCTCTGGACCTCAGTTTCCTCTTCTGTAAACTGAAGACAATAATCTTCATTCTAATTCTAACCCAAATGGTGTAAAGAGTAACTCAAAGAGTTGAAAGAATGCTATAAAGGGCAGGGTTTGGCACTCTCAGTAAGTGGTGACATTTTTCAGTTCTTCAAAGGTCCCTGATTGGTAGCCACTACCTGCATCCACATGCCTATGGTGAGCCCAAGACATCCCACAGTACTAGGCACTATGAGCTTCATGTCTAGGAGTCTAAATAGTTTCCACTTTCAGTTGTGGGACTTTTGGCAAGTAGCTCAATGCTTAGTAGCTCAGTTTTCCCATCTGTCAAGTGGGTATACAAACTAATAATAATACAGGTCCGCAATCCCTTATCTGAAACTGTTGGAGCTAGACATGTTTTACAGTTAAAAATATTTGGATTTTAGAAAAGCAATGTGGTAGATATAACATATATATCACACCTTAATGAGATCCAAGATAATACCCAGTGATCAAACTCACTAATATTTCTAAATGGGATAAATGAATAGCCTCATGTCAATTCAGGCCCAGTTTTGCCACCAAATGAGCTTGCCACAGAATTTCAGTTTTCAGAAGCTTTGGGATATCAGAGAGGCACATAGGAAATTGTGGACAATGAAGGAAGTTAATACTTATTTCGTGCATGTAATGTACCAGGCATTGTTCTAAGTATGCATTAACTCATTTAAGTGGCCCAATAAGCCTGTGAGGTAAGCAGTATTATTATTATCATCCCCATTTCATAGATGAGAAAACTGAGATTCAGAAGTTAAATCACTTGCCCAGGGTCCCAAAGCCAGTTAGGAGCAATGCTGGGATTCCAACCCACACAGTTCAGCTCTTATCCACCTTCTCTGCCTAACCCATGGGGTTAAATTGAGGCTTTAAATGCCTACAGGGGCTGAGCAGGTCGCTGAAAAAGTAAAGGTGGCCTTATGGGTACTGAGGCAAACTGGTGAGCACGTGCCTCACCTACAGGGAGCAGGTTGTTGAGCTCTGGCTGATTGTTGCTATATTGGAATTTGGATCGAAGTTTTTCTCTCTCTGTGTGTGTGTGTGTGTGTGTGTGTGTGTGTTTCAGAAAAGCCAGAAATCCAGCTTTCTATCTGAAATTTCCTGACTTTTAAATGTTGGCAATTAATTTTAAAAAATGTTTAAAACGTTGTACGGGTCAAATAAACTCTGTCTGCAGTCTGAATTTAGCCTGTGGCTGCCAGTTTGCAAGCTCTGCAATGAGTAAATAGATGTGAAAGTGCTTTGGAAACTTAAAAACGTGCTCTAGAAACAGAAGAGTCTAATTTTAGGGTTATATCTTGTTTTTTCCTTGACTGTGGTCTAGTTTTTTAAAAACTTGTATTCCCGACCTGATGGAGATGAAAAGTCAGAATTAAATAGAGACTTCAGTGAACTTGAGTACTTCATTCCTTTGGCAGGCTGGATAAATGAGAAGCCTAGGTGTATTGGATGGACTAAGCCTCAGAATTCTTGCCACACCCACAAGCCCCTTCTAAGGAGTTTCCATCCACAGACCCTAGCTGAGGGAAGTAGCAGTTTCTTATGAATAGGTGACTATTCTTGGTACCACGTGACCCTGCTTCCCCCAGCAATAGCCACTTGAGCCAGGAGAGGGCATCTGATCCATGAGCAGTCACTCTATAGGCTGGCAAACAGCCTATGAAGGAACCTGGGATGAGAACTTTGCCCAGCAAGTACAGTTACTGAATTTGGACCAATGAGAGTTTCTCTCTTGGGGAGTTTGAATACCAGACCTAGAAAGAGTGAGCAATTGGCAACAGGGGCAGAAGCTGAACACAGAGAAGGCAGGCAGCAGGGACCCCGGATAAGCAGGACCAGGAGAGATTACTGAACTTCAACTATGTGCCAGATTCTTTACACGTTGTTTTGTTTAAAACATTCAAAGAACATGCGAGGTAGGTACTGTTATTATGCCTGTTTTACAGATGAGGAAACTGAGGTGAAATAACTTGAAGTATTGGGGTTCAAGCCCAGGCCTGTTTGAAGTTAAAATGAGAGTGTAGGAACCTCAAAGCCAGTGGTTCTGAAACTCTAGTGTTTCAGAATCACTTGGGTTAAATGCAGGTTCCTTGGCGTCACCCCAGACCTATATTGAATCTGACTCTTTGTGGGTAGAGTCTCCCTCCCCCTACAAATCTGTGTTTTAGCAGTTTTCCCAGGGAGCACTTGATGCAGGGTTTCCCCACCACACTTTTATTTTGAGAAATGCAGTTTCAGAGGGTATGGCAAGTACTGTGTACTGTGCTACCTTTACCTACACAACCAAGGTCAATGTCAACAGATGTGGTCAAATTCCAATTTAAAGTCTTTTGGAAATGGGGCCAATTATGTAAAGAAGAGGGCATTAGTTTGTTCTCTTCTCTCATCAAGGAAGTCTACATTATTACCAGTTATTTGAGAGAACAGAAGATTGAGATGAATGCTTAGTAGTTGTAAACACGATCGGATCTGCACTTCAGGGTGGGTGCAAAGCTAGCATATGTTCACTAAGCATTTTCCATGAGGTGCGTAAACTGTAGAAACTCAGTGCTCTGGCAACAAAGAACATGAGAGAAAATTACCAAATGCAGATAGACATATTGTAAACCGTGGAGCTTAAAATGTAAACCTACTTGCTAGGCTGATCATAGAGGTTCTTCTCAGCCCCAGAGAATTTGTGTAAGAATCTTGTCCATGCCTTTATTTACACCATTGATTAAAAATGCTAATCAGGAGAGGATCAAGGCTATGGACCTCCTTCTAGGTTGTTGCAGAACTCCCACTCTGGCAATGGTATTCAGCTGGTTTTGAATTTTTCTGCTTTAAGAACTATCCCTGGGAAGACTAGTGGTCTGAAGTTTGCTTGGAGAGTCTCAAGCCGGAAACTGATTTGTGGTCCAAATGCTTAATGGCATCAGACACTTATTCCTACAAGAGAGGCATGTGGTCCAAGGGGTGGCACAGGTCAAATGTGATGGCCAAGTCCCGCCTCAGCAGGGCTTGAATCCGCACTTGGCAACTTTTATTTCTCTCTGTCCATTCCTGTGGATACTTTATCTGTGTTAATGTCCTCATTTAGGCTAAGGTCAAACTCTGTTCTTCTCTCTTCTGGCCAGAAAGACTTCCTGTTTTACAGGTATATGATCTTATCTGTGTTGATACTTTAACTCTGAGTGATTCCCTAAAGCAGGTCCTTGGACAAGTGCCCATCCTCCAGGAAAATTGCAGCAGTCCACCGTGCAATGAGAAAGCCTGAGGACTAGGTAGTAAATGTTTCGCAGAGAAGAGAAATCTATTTCATGTATTATTCTTTATTCTGAGGTTATTTCCTTCTCTTTTGGTGTTGAAAGGAAGCCCCTTCTTTTTAGAAAATGATGATTTGTGGTTGTTCTGTTTCTTAATGATTTTACTTGGGAAAATAAAAATCTGGAAGTTCAATATCAGTCCCTGAAATTTTGGGTTGCATTAGCTGCAAGTCTGGGAACCTGGTCTAATTTTGAGTGTTCTGCTAGCACCTCTAGGTACCTCCTATTGCCACTTGTGTTCTAAGTGCTTATAAATTACCTGCTTCGCAATCTGCAGCAGAATCTCTCCGAGGATTGACATCAAGCTTACAGCTTTGGAGTTTACGGTATACTGGTCTGTAGTTTCCTTATTTAAGAAAATTGGGACACTGCCCATTTGCAGTCCTCTGGTATCCCTCCTGTTCTCTCTGATTCCACATATCCTTCAGACCGGCACCTAATGCAAGGCAGTTCCGTTTGCTCTTCTTATAATGTTCTTTTCCCTATAGAGTTGGACATGCATATACATGTTGTTTGGGGAATTTGCAGCACATCCAATGAAAGCATAATTCCCAACTAACAGTCAAATCCTTTTCTTTGGAGCTACCCAGAACACACCTACCCTCTCTTCCATATGACAGCCCTTCAGAGACTTGAAGACAGTGTGTGACTCTCCTGTGAGTTAAGAGCACTGGCTGAGTCAGACAGACCCGAGTGACAAGCCCAGCTTCGCTCCCTCTCAGCGGTGAGAGCCAAGGTAAGTTACTTCATTTTAATTTCTCTCTAGTTCAGTTCTTTAGCTGATTTAGAAAATGGGAGTAAAAAAGCCACTTTGTTTGTTTATCGTTCAATAAATAAGATGAGGTATGTAAAGTGTTTAACATAGTGCCTGGCATAGTAAGCACTCAGTAAATGCTAGCTATTTCCCCCTCTTTATTTATAAAGAGCCGGTGCGCATTTTAAGTGTCAGGGCTGTGGGGGAGGAAGGAAGTGGGGAGGGCTTCTACTTCCCTGAATGATCAAGGAAGGAAGAAGATCCTAAAGTAGACCAGGTATTTCTTTAGCCTTAGGTTGTCTGTTTTCAGTTATCTGGATGCCTATTTGCTAGGGCTTGGGGAAAGAATATTGTTGAGAATCTAGGGAAAGGCTTATTTTCAACAGCTGGAAAGCTATTTGTTGACATATTGAACCGTCTCTTGTTTATTCTTATTTCCCTGAGCAGCTAGCCATGCAATCCCCTAAACTCAATTACCTTTTGTGAGGCGGCAGGAGCATGACACCTCCTAGCCGTATTGATCAGTGCAGACTGGGTGGGACGTGAGGGACCTGAGAGATGCTAAGCGGCAAATTCTGGGCTTTTCCTTCCTTAGAAGGCCTCTCTTCTCTGTGTTCCTAGAGACTCTGGCTTTAATAGAACGGAAGTCTATGCCTCACATGGGCTGAGCATGCAAGAACCGTCTCTCAGTAGCCTCCTTAGAAGCAGGCTGATGAAAATAGTCACAATGGGTCAGAACTTGGAACCCTGGGGTGACCAGTGCTAGCATGGTTTTCTAACTGCAGCTCTTTGCACACACTGGGTTTTGCAAGCAATTGAATGATATGAACTCTGAATGCCATTGCAGCTAGAGAAAGTTTGGAAGAAGACACACCCAACTGTGAACAGACAGAGGAATGGGACTTGCGGGGAATGGGGGGTGGGGCATTTTCAGGAGTTTAGCTTTGTCTGTATGGAGGATTTCAAGTCTTTATCCTAAGAATATACTCCTAGATTACTTATGGAATTACTAAACATAAATAAAAGTTAGAGAAAGAAGAAATTATTTTTAAAAACAAACCAAAAATAAAACACAAAATAAAGTGGTACAACCATTAAGCTTGTCGGGGTAGAAAGATTGCTTGGGTCGGGGGGTGGATGTCCGGGATCCCTAGAGAGAGCTTGCAAGGAGAGGAGTGAAAAGGGCTTGAGAAAGAACCCTAGGGAAACATATCTTTAAAAAAAATAAAATTAACTTTTATTAGTTTTTTTCTTTTCGTATTATGGGTCCATTATAGACCAATGAGAAAATACAGATAATGAAAATGAAAATTAAAAATCCCCTCTAATCCCATCATTCAACTGTGGTCACTGTTGGCGTTTTGGTATATATCCTTCCAGGTTTTTTTCTATGCAGAAATCTACATATTTATCTTTATGATAATCAGATCCTCATGTACACATTAGAATATATTTTCAATGGCTACAATAGTGGCTGCTACAATTGCACCATGATTCGTTTAATCATTAAACAAGTTGTGTTCTAACATTAGACACTTAGGTTATTTCCAAAATTGTTGCATTAGAACATAAACAACAGTGCCCTGTAGCTGTGTGACATTGGGAAAGCTAGTTAACCTCTCTGTTCCTCTGTTCTCATCTGGAAAATGAAGGTGCTAATAGAACCTACCTCGTAGTATGTTGTGAGTGTCAAATGAGATCATATAGGTAAAGCACTTAGCACAGGGCCTGGCACAGTAAACGTTAGCTTTAATTGTTAGGTGTGTTAATAATAATAATAGTAGTTGTTGTGAGGCCATTGTTAACAGAATGGCTATTCTGTGACTTTTTTTTTTTTTTTTTTTTTTTGCTTTGAAGGGAGAGGAGAGCGACTGGAATTTTTCTTTTGAGTAGTATGCTATAGTGAGCTCTGGAGTCACACAGAGCTGTGTGCCTTTGGTCATGTCAATTCATCTCATGGAGGCTCAGTTTCCTTACCTGTATACTGAGAATTTAAAGGACCTAGCTCACAGGGTAATTGTCAAGATCAAATGAGATAATGCTGGTGAAGCCCTCAGCCCCATTCTTGGCATATGGGAAGAGTTCAAGCAATATCAGTTGTTGTTGTTATTATTACTACAAGGATTCAGCCATTTGTAGTAAGAAAGTTTCCTTGCTTTGTGGTGTGGGGATGTAGGGGAGATGGCAGTGAGAAGAGTACTCCGAGTTTCTAATCACTTGTCTGATTACAAAGAGATAAAAATATTTTGGAAACAGAATGGCCAGGGCTGAAATCTGGGATTTAAAAAAAATTATTATTATTATTTTATGTGACCGTGGTCACATAGACTTCTCCAAGCCCATTTCCTCATGTATAAAATGGGAATGATCTCAGTGCCTTACAGGTGTTGCTGGGAGGTCGGAATTATATAGTGCATATGTAGTGCTTAGCCCAAGTGCTCAGTTGTTGTTGGTCGTTAATTATGAGGTTTATAACGACCTGAATGCCTCCCTTGTCAAACTCTACATCCCTATACCTAGGCTACTTTAACTTCACCTGGAGGCTTTGCCCTATCCAAGGCTCAGGGACCAATTCTCCCCTTAGACTGAGGGTTTCTCCCCTTAGACTGAGTGCACCAGTTCAGGAAAACTGGAGTACTCTGGTAAACCTTTCTGCTAGCTCTACTCTGACCTTGTGCCCCAGTTCTAGAAAGCAGGCTGTAGCCATGTTTGTATGAACAAGCCCTCAGCTGGTATGCTCAAGGCTGGTGTGCTTTTCTTGCTAGCTGTCTGAAATCCATGGAGCCTTTCTGTTGAATCCTAGCCCTATGGCAGGGATACCGGTCGCTGGATTTTTCTCCGTGTCTCTGACCCTGGGGTAAATTGTCTTTGTTATGATCACCATTACAGGGCTCTATTAAGGTGTTTGCTTGCCAGCCCCCACTGTCCATCCTCCCAAACCCTCTTTCCCTGCACCTGAACCTCTTTGAACGTTTCTCATGCTGCTCCACTCAATCTCCAGCCTCAGTTTCTTTCCCTCGAGCCCTCTGCCTGTGCTTCCATGTCATATCAGTTGCAGTGCCTGGGTCCCAGGACTCCTGTGTCTGCTCAACTGCAGAGGGCACGTATCTTGTTTCCTGAGCCAGGACCCTTTTCATCTCATCTTTTTAATTGTGTCAATCTCCTCTTTTCTTTGGGCAGAGTGGGGTGGGGCATAGGCTGGTGGGACTGTTGGGGGCGACAGGGAAGAGGGGTGGAGTTGCATAGGCCAAGTGCTAAAGCGGAGCTTCTGGAGGACTGTCAAGTGAAAGGCGGCCAGAGGCAAATGTCAGAGCCTATATAGAGGCAGGAATCTGGGACCAGAGAGACAGAGCAAGCAGTAGCAAGTCAGGAGCAGTGGGGCGGGTGGGCGGGCAGGCTGGCTGGCAGGCAGGGGGGCGTGGCAGGGGATAGCAAAGGGAGATTGCAGAGAACAGCTGTTGGTACTGTGTCTTACTTTAATGAACTGGCTGGGCACGAGGTATAAGTTAATTGGCCAGAGTGAAAGAGCTAGGGGCGCAAAGGATACTCTCTCCCTCTTCTCCGTCACTGGCAAGGTAAGATCTTTCTGGGTTTTGCCTGGTGGGAAACTGTGGCATGTTCAGATATTTTTCTGAAGATGGGAGGTGGAGGTCTATGGCTGCTTTTTTGACTCATCTTTCCCATTGCACCAATTATTACAATTATTACAATAACCAGGGTGTCAGCAGGAGGCCAGCATTTCTTTTATGACAACCCATCTTGGGGTTATCCAGGCTGGAGACAGAGGCAGGGGTCTCGGTAGTGTGACTGAGTAAGGGGGAGAGGTGGATCTTTATAGCACCTTGGTGAAGAGTAGGGGGCTCTGGAACTGGATGGACCCAGGAATCTATGTGACCGCAGGCAAACTATTAAGCTTCTCTGGGTCTGAATTTTCTCATTTGTAAGATAAAGGAAGAGTACAACCGAAATCTCTTAGTGTTGCTATGGGAACCACATGAGATGATACATGTAAAGTGCCTAGCAGAGTGTTTGCCAGTCAGTGCATGCTAAAGAAATGTTCACTGTTAGCATTTCTGTTGCAGGTTTTCTCATTATTATGGAATCACAATTCCATGAGGTTGATGACTTTTGTGACATTGTCCCAAAGTAGCAAGTTTTCTGCTTTTGGCATGGGCAGGCTGTGGGGACATGTCAACATTGTGTAATATTTGCACTGGCTTCCAAGCCGTGTGTCCAAAAGCCCCTTCTGGGCTGCTTATTGGAGCAGGCTGGAGGGGTGAGGCTCTGGATTGCCCACCCCCATGTCATCAGAGAAACTTGAAACTTGGACATGCCAGACACTGGGCTTTAAGTGACCCATGATCTGGGATGTCAGAGAAATAATTGAATGCAAGCTCAGGGATGCCAAACACTAGGCAACCCCCAGGAGGGGGTCAGAGTCAATGCTATACAGTTTGTTACTGTTGCAGTGACCCTATTTTAGCCTTGACCCTGGCTAATCTGAGAAAGCTGGTAAAATGGGGATAATATTATCTATTGCCCAGGAGATTGTAAGACCCAAATGGGATAATGCTTACAAAGGCCCTCACGTTATAGGAAGTTGTGACAGTTGTCTAAAGTACAGTGCCTGGCACATACTACGTGAAGCAATAAATAAATAGTAGTAATGGGGTGGTGGTTGCTGTTATTAATAAGAATAATGAAAATAATAAGCAGAATTTTCAGTTCATGGAATGTTGCTGTCAGTCATTGATCAGATAAATGTCTCCCTTTTCCTGAGAACATTCAGGGCCATCAGAGTAGTAAAATGAGGATTAAACCACTGGCAGAATTCAATGAGCCCCAGGAACTAATAATTATCCTGGGGCAAAGGACTTTCCCATTCAGGCCTGCCAGTACCTTGGCTGGCTTGTGAGTACCGCCGTGGGATAGAATACAGGCCAGGAATCCGCATTTCTCACATTTGGCCAGAAGGTGGTGCTGCTGCTTTATTTGAGTCAGGACTGCCCAGGCTCCTGGCTGCGGAGGCTGCTGGCGTTTATAGCATTTACAAACTGAGAGGCTGGGTTGGTTTGAAAAGGATAGAGGCAGAAGGGATATTTGCTCCAGCTCCAAAGTTGTTCATTGCTTCACAGCTTCTTTAATCTGATAGCCTCACCTTCAATGCCATATACCTGACAACGCATAAAAACAGGTTTCCACCATGAACAATTTGTCTGTTTCCAAATCTTCTTGATACTGGCTTTTGACCTCTAAACTTGTTTCTTGTTTACAGATTTTCTTGCCTCCTGGGCTCCCTCCACACTATCCTGTGGCTGTGGCAGATATGTCAATACCCTTACATTCACTGCGATTCAACAATACAATGAGGGAGGAAAATATTGAGCCCCAAAACAAGCAGATGGCCTTCTGTAGACCAATGACAGAGACCAGAGCAGACGTACAGATTCTGCATTCTCATGTACAGTTGCCTATAGTCTCAACTTCAGCCTCAGACCCTGGAGGGACATCCACACAGTTGATGACATCTCCAGTCTTTGACACCATGTCTGCACCTCTAATGGGAGTACCAAACTCTGGAGCATTGTCCCCACCCCTAATGCCAGCCTCAGACTCTGGGGCACTTTCCCCATTGCTAATGCCAGCCTCAGACTCTGGGGCACTATCCCCATTGCTAATGCCAGCCTTAGATTCTGGAACATTGTCCCCATTGCTGTCCACTTCAGAGTATGGGGTAATGTCCCCAGGGATGATGACAATTCCTGATTTTGGAACGATGTCCGCAACGCTAATGGTAGCACCAGATTCTGCAGAGATATCACCATTGGCAACGCCAGCTCCATCCTCTGGAGCGGTGTGTACACCTATAATGAGCACTTCATCCTCTGAGGCAATGTCCACACCATTAATGCTAGCCCCAGATTCTGGAGAGATATCCCCAATTCTAATGCAAGATATGAATCCTGGAGTGATGTCTACACAGCCAGTGCCAGCTCCCAGCTCTGAGGCAATGTCCCCATTGCAAATTACAGATGAAGACACCGAAGCAATGTCCAAAGTGCTAATGACTGCTCTAGCCTCTGGAGAGATATCTTCGCTGCTAATGTCAGGCACGGACTCTGAAGCAATATCCTCACTGATAATGTCAGCTGTAGCTTCTGGAGGAACATCACCCCAGCCGACAAGCACCCAAAACTCTGGGGGAATACCTACCCCGCTCATGTCAGATCTAGACTCTGGAATAATGTCATCACTTTTAATGTCATCTCCAGGTTCTGAAGTAATGTCCACACCGCTACTGTCAGTCCCAGATGCTGGAGAAATGTCCACATTACCAAAGCCAGCTCCAGATGCTGAAGCAATGTCCCCAGCACTAATGACGGCCCTACCCTCTGGAGTGATGCCCACCCAAACGATGCCAGCCCCAGGCTCTGGGGTGATGTCCCCATGGTCAACACAAAATGTAGACTCTGAAATGATGTCTAATCCGCCAGTGAGAGCAACAGCCTCTGGGGTGATGTCTGCACCACCAGTAAGAGCTTTAGACTCTGGAGCAATGTCCACACCGCTAATGGGAGCCCCAGCCTCTGGAAATATGTCTACATTGCAAAAGACAGTTCCAGCCTCTGGAGCCATGACCACCTCACTGATGACACTCCCAAGCTCTGGAGTGATGTCCACAGAGCAAATGTCAGCCACAGCCTCTAGAGTAATGTCCGCACAGTTAACAATGGCCAAAACTTCTGGAGCAATGCCCACAGGCTCTATGAAAGCCGTGGCAAAACAACACAAGAGAGCCACAGCCTCTGGAAAGATGTCCACGCCACTGAGGAAAGATCCAACTTCTGGAGCAATGTCCACCCAACCAGTTATGGCAACAGCCTCTGAAACAATGTCCATGCCACAATTGACAGTCCCAGCCTCTGGATCAATGTCCATGCTGCAAATGAGAGCCCCTGTCTCTGAAGCAATGTCCATGCCACAAATGAGAACCATGGCCTCAGGATTGACATCTGCAGAACAGATGAAAGCCATGACTTCTGGAGCAATGTCCACCCCACTAATGACAGCCCAAACCTCTGGATCAACATCCACGCTGTTAATGAGAGACACAGCCTCAGGAGTGATGTCCTGTCCACAAATGAGATCTCTGGCCTCTGGAGCATTGTCCAAGCCACTAATGACACCCAAAGCCTCAGGAACGATGTTCACGGAGAAAATGACAACCACAGCTTCTGAAGCAATGCCCACACTGCTAATGAGAGACACAGTTTCTGGAGCTCTGTCCATGCCGCAAATGACAGACACAGCCTCTGGAGGGTTGTCTGCATCGCTAATGAGAGACACAGCTTCTGGAGCAATGTCCACATCACAAATGACAGCCACAGTCTCTGGAGGGATGTCCATGCCACTAATGAGAGCTCAAGACCCAGGAGTAATGCCTGCCTCACTAATGAGAGCCAAAGCGTCTGGAAAGATGCTCAGTCAGCCAATGAGCACCCAAGATCCTGGAGGGATGTCCATGTCGCCCATGAGGTCCATGACCGCTGGAGGGATGCAGATGAATTCCCCAACCTCTGATGTGATGTCCACACCAACAGTGAGAGCCTGGACCTCTGAAACAATGTCCACACCACTAATGAGAACCTCAGACTCTGGAGAGAGGCCCTCACTGCTCACAAGAGCTTCATCCTCTGGAGAGATGTCCCTACCACTAATGAAAGCTCCAGCTTCTGGAGAGATAGCCACGCCTCTGAGATCCCCAGCTTATGGAGCCATGTCTGCTCCACAAATGACAGCCACAGCCTCTGGAATGATGTCATCCATGCCACAAGTGAAGGCTCCCATCTCTGGAGCAATGTCCATGCCACTAACAAGATCCACAGCCTCTGGAGGGATGTCCATGCCACTGATGAGAGCCCCAGACTCTAGAGTGACATCCACATCACAAATGATGCCCACAGCTTCTGGAGACATGTGCACACTACCAGTGCGAGCCCCAGCCTCTGGAGGGGCGTCCTCACCACTAGTAAGAGCTCCAGCCTCTGGAACTATGTCCACACCACTAAGGAGACCCTCAGCCTGTGAAACTGTGTCCACAGAGTTAATGAGAGCTTCAGCCTCTGGACATATGTCCACTGCACAAACAACAGCCCTGGTCTCTGGAGGGATGTCCAAGCCGTTAATGAGAGCCCCGGCCTCTGGAACAATGCCCATGCCTTTAATGTCAGCCATGGCTTCTGGAGAGATGTCTATGCCGCTAATGGAAACCATGGCCTCTGGAGCAACGTCCACATTGCAAAGCAGTGTTGCGAACTCTAGATCTATGTCCTTGCCACAAACAACATATACCGTGTCTGGAGGGATGGCCACAGCGCCAATTAGAGCCTCTGCTTCTGGAGCAAGGTCCACATCATTTATGAGAGCCTCAGTTTCTGGATCGATGCCCATGCCACTACCAAGAGCCACAGCCTCTGGATGTGGCATGGGTATGTCCATGCCACAAATGACAGCCACAGACTCTAGAGGGATGTCCACACCACTAATGAGGGCCTCAGGCCCTGGAACAATGTCCACACAACAGACAGCCTTTGGAGTGATGTCCACTCCGGAAATCAAAGCCACAGACTCTGGAGAGGCATCCACCTCTCACATTAACATCACAGCCTCTGGATCAAAGCCCACATCGCACATGACTGCCACAACTCCTGAAACTGCGAAACCACCACCAAAGGAAGTGCCATCCTTCGGAATGTTGACCCCAGCACTCTGCTACCTCTTAGAAGAGCAGGAAGCAGCCCGGGGCTCATGCTCTGTGGAGGAAGAGATGGAGATTGATGAGGAGAAGCAAATGAAGGGGTTTTTGGACGATTCAGAGAGAATGGCATTTCTGGTGTCTCTTCATCTGGGAGCAGCAGAGAGGTGGTTCATCTTGCAAATGGAGGTAGGAGAACCTCTCTCACATGAAAATAAATCTTTCCTGAGAAGATCCCAGGGCATATATGACTCCCTGTCTGAGATAGACATCCTCAGTGCTGTTCTTTGCCATCCCAAACAGGGCCAAAAGTCAGTCAGGCAGTATGCCACTGACTTCCTGCTGCTGGCCCGACATTTGTCTTGGTCTGATGCCATTCTACGGACCAGGTTTCTGGAAGGACTCTCAGAAGCTGTTACCACCAAAATGGGTCGGATCTTCCTGAAGGTGGCTGGCAGCCTAAAGGAGCTGATAGACAGGTCTCTGTACACCGAGTGCCAGCTGGCTGAAGAGAAGGATTCCCCAGGCAACTCAAGCCAGGTTCTGCCAACAGCCTGTAAGCGGAATAATGAGGAGGCCATGGGGAATGAACTGAGCTCTCAGCAGCAGACTGAGGAGGTAATGAGGGGGAAATCCGCTGAAGGTTTTTGAGCAGAGAAATGAGGAGGTCACGACAGGGAATACATCCTGCTTCCTTGAGTAGAATCAGGAAGAGGCAAGGGGGAGGCATGGAGCTCCTAGACCATTAAACCCCAGCAGTTTCATCAAGTGAGCATGGCTCTGCAGTTATTTTGGGTATATTAACTACTTTGAGGAGCAATGTCCTGCCCAAGTTACTGAGAACGTGGGATAGTTGAAGTACTAATTCTTCTCATTATGAGGGAACTGGATGGGCTCAGTTCCAATTCTCCCCTTGTTCCAAGTCCAATTCTAATAAATGGGTCTTTTGGGAGCTGGGGCCCATCTACAGCAACATGTGTTGTGGAGTCAGGTCACTAGGGAATTAGAATAGCCTACTCCTTGGTCACACTGTATGCAAGTGAGATAAATTAGCCAAGTGTCTTGATCTGCTAAGTCACAGAACTTATCCAGGCAGAACACCCGTTGTCATAGTAAGTGTGGCTCTTACCTCTGTTGTCTTTTTCTCACTCCCAGCATCAGCATGTTTCCAAACGCTGTTACTACCTGAAAGAGCATGGAGACCCCCAAGAAGGTCTTCATGATCACCTTGGACAGAGCACAGGCCATCATCAGAAGGCCCATACCAACAAGTAAAACTCCATGGAATCTTCTCCTGTGATATCTGACTCGACCGCTAACTGGAGGACTGGTTCCTGGACCCATTCCATTAAACTACATTATAAACCTTGTTGCCTTCACCCTTCAGCCTCCCGCTCCAGGCACATCCCACCTTACCTCTCACTTGGCTGATTTGACCTTCTCTTTCACCCACATGCCTAAGACCTGCCCTGACAATCAGAGTGTGGACTACAAGAGTGTATGGTGTATGAGGTTCTGAACTCCCATCACCACCGAGGCCAGTCCTAGTTCTTGGTCCAGGGAGAAGTCTAGGCAGGATAAATCATATCTTACCTCAAAAAACCCTTAGCGTATCTTGCCATGTGTCAACAGGCAAACTTGAGGAAGCCCTGGTTCTATTTCACCTGGCAGGGGAGCCTATAAGGAGAGCGATGCCCACTCCTATACCACCCTTGTAACCCAGTAGACTTGCCCCATATGCCCCAACTCATAGCACCTAAAATGGGTCTCCAGGGTCCTTGCCCTGTTTATAGTATCCATCCTGAACCATTCGTTTTGACCCATAATAATAGTGATAGTATAATGGCTACCAGTTATTGATAATGTATCATGTGACAGGCATTGGGCTAAACTCTTGACAAGCACCATCTCACTACATTCTTACAGTAACACAACTTGTTCTTGTGTTGTCAGCTTCTGACCTCTTGATCTGTTGTTTATGGCCTTTGTCTTGTCCCTCAGTGGGGGTTCTCTAGCTCTGACCTCTGGGTGACCCCCTCAGTTGTTGATTGCTCTCACTCCCCTTGGCTGTTGTGCTTCATGGCCAGCACTCTTGATGAGGGTCTTGGTCTATAAACAGGCATAGATAGTTAGAACATAATGTGAGCAGTGTTTGCCTTCAGGTCGTGGGGTTATGGGTAGTTTTTATTTTCTTCCTTCTACTTCTCTATACATTTCAGATTCTCTACAGTAAGCATGTGTTACATTTGTAATTATAAAAGTAAATAAACTTCATTTATGAAAAAAGAGTTCATTGTGGCTCCTAGAATTTGATTTACTGAGTCCTTTATTCAACCAATATTAGTTATGTAACTTATGTCAGCTACTCTTTGGGGGACAGACGGATAAGAATCCTGCTGATATGAACATTCCATTCCAATGGAGTGGGGAGAACAAGAACACACTGAACTTAGATTGGAATTGTGAAGGCTGTGAAGAGAAGAAATCAGGACAATGGGGAATTTGATGCAAATAGGACCAATTTATGTATTCAATAGTAGTCCATATAATTGAGTTACTCAAAGATCTTTCAACAACAGTAGGAGAGACATGATTAGAAACTTATTTTAGATAGTTAAATTGGCAACAGTTTGGAGACAGGATGGAGGAAGGGATCAGAGAGCAGCTGAGCCCTCTACTGCAATAGTCCAGGTAACTGACTGGCTAGGTGACTCAATCTAGGGTGGTGGCAGCAGAGATGGTAATTCAGGAACAGAGACCTAACCTTCTCTGAGGACTCAAGTCCACTGCTCCAGGACTCAAGTCCACTGCTCCATTACCCTAAACTTTGTGTCTGATTTCAGGAAGAGGAAAATGATACTCAGGAAAGACAGATTGGCAGATAAATCGCCAGCCCCATGATACTGTACATAAGAATCTGGCTGTGTGGGTTGCCTGCAGCTGCCTCAATCACCAGTGCTTTTACCTCAGGAAAAAGAAGGTGCAATAAGTCAGGAAATATGAATTCCAGAAAGAGAGATGGCCAGCCCCTAGGGACCCAGCTTTCCCCTTCTTCTCTGGGTCTGTTGGCTTACACCTAGCCCAGTCCAAGACTGAGTGGAGTTTGGACGTCCTTTTTCAGCCAGGATTGCTTTTAGCTAGGAAAAGCACTGTCGAGTTTTCTCTCTGCTGAAAAAGAAATGGAAAACATAGAATTCACAACCTATGCCTGGAAAATGTATACAGAAAGGACAATGTCTTAAAAATGAACCTGATTTTCTTATAGCCATGATAATGGAGAAGGATGGCAATTCTTTATTTTTCTCCCTAGCCATTCTTCTTCTTTTTGTTTTTGCTGTCCTCTCCTTCAAGCTAGCATCACTAGAGATACATGGAACAAATGAAGCCCAATCATACCCTGCCAGAGCTCAGTCCCTGTTCTTCTACCCATCCTAAAGGTTTTATTTAGAAATGTTTCAAGAGCCCCTCAGCATCTACGTGGAGCTGGGCTATCATATGCCCAAGTACTTGACACCATTTCATCTGCTATAAAATGGGGTTTCAAGTTTCTCCAGGCCTCACTGGTCCATGGGTAAAAATAAAGTCCCATAAGTAGGAAAATCTTGGATGTCATGGACCCCTGTCCCCACCTGTGTTACAGAATCTTAATCCCTTGAAGGTTTCCCCCAATGATTTGTGGCAGATTTCAGAAGTTTCACATGCTCTGAGATAGTCCTCTCCTGTTGTTCTTTGACTCCTACCTTGCCCCATGGGGGTCAGCTGCCCACATTGCCACCTGAGGGGAGCCACTACACTCCACCTAGATACTGGCGGGTGCTTCTGGCTGTGAGAACACAGAAACCCCTCCTCAGAGGAGGCGTGGATTCTGGAGTGCTCACAGCTGCACACCTGAGTGGAGCCTTAGTGGTGCTGCCTTCTCTTTGGTAGCCTTGGCTGATGGAACTGATGGCTCCCCCAGAAGGGTGGAAATGCCTCTTTGAATTCCGTGCCACCCATTATTACCTGGACACCAAAAAAACATTGCTTCTACCACGCGTCTCAGTGAGGCCCCCGTGAGAAAAACAGCTTCAGCTTCTACCTGCAACAACATCTCCCTGCCCTTGCTCAAACGTTCAGACTTGGTTCCTGTGTCAAGAACAAAGGCCCTCAGGTCCTCTATCCAGACCCATGCTTCAGCCCCCATTTCTGTGTTTTTCTACCTGGTCTCTACTCCCGCTGAGTAGAGACTCACCCAAGGTGCTGTAAATCCAGATCTCTTCCAAATCACTTTGTTCCAGGTGATGAAATGCCAGGAACACTCTCCACACAACCAATCTTTGGGGCACAGCTGGAGAGCAAATGTCAACCTTTCCTCTTCCTTCATCCTTCTACCATCCTCTCACCCACCAACCTCATCTCTGTTTCTGCTCCTCAGGGAACAGTATAGAGAACTTTCTCTTAAAGACCACTATTCCCATACAAGTACAGGCTCAGGTTGCTGCTGAATGATGAATTCCTCAGACAGTTTCAGGTCATTTCTGAGTTTCACTTTGGGCTCAGCCAGGCTCAGTCCACTGGACTACTGGACTACACTGGACTACTTTGATCAGATCAAATGAGGGACCCTTCCCCTCCATTTCTTCCAATACACCATTGCTTCAGACATTGAGGCACTCTCAACCTCATTCTCCAATCAGAATATTAGAGATAAAATAACTCATGCTATAGAGAGACTGGCCCCCTATGGATTGTGTGTTTTCTTCCTCCTCACATGGTCTGAAAGCAACTTGAACAACTGTGGGACAGGGGAAGCAAGCTGCTAGATCTCTTATGACCAAAGGGAAGATTTGTAGGAGAATAGACATTATAGTAGTTTGAAATGACACTGGATGGAGAGACTTTTCTTTTTCTTTCCTTTTTTTCTTTTTCTTTTCTTTTTTCGTTTTTTTTTTTTTTTTTTTTTTTTTTGACAAAGTCTTGCTCTGCTGCCCAGGCTGGAGTACAGTGGTGCAATGTCAGGTCATTGCAACCTCTGCCTCGTGGGTTCAAGTGATTCTGGTGCCTCAGCTTCCCGAGTAGCTGGGATTACAGGTGCCTGCCACCATGCCTGGCTAATTTTTGTTATTTTTAGTAGATATAGGGTTTTGCCATGTTGACCAGGCTGGTCTCGAACTCCTGACCTCCAGTGATGTTCCCGCCTTGGTCTCCCAAAGTGCTGGGATTACAGATGTGAGCTACCACGCCCAGCCAAGACTTGACTTTGAGTACTTCTGTCTCTCCCTCTAACAAGCTGGATAGTTTTAAACAGGTAGGACACTGTATCTCTTGAGACATCAGTTTCCTCTTCTCTAAAATAGGAGTAATTATCATTGTTCTGCAAACCTCACAGCATTGTGGGGTAAAGATTTGTGATAGTGCTTGGAAAAATCAAATGCAAGACATACAAATGTAAGATCTTGTTATTTTCTGTTGAGGGGGATCAGAATATGCCACTGCCAAATATGTCACTTTAGCATTGTGATTATTTTGAACTGAGGGCAATTAAGAGGTGCAATTAAGGAGTAGCAAATGCAGAAAGAGTTCTTTGCACCCCCATATGCGTTAAAGTAGGACATAAATTTCCCTTTGTGAAGATGTTTTTCCTCTCCTCTCGTGTACCATGAAAAAACAGTCATCATCACTAGAGACAGAAAGTCAGCATGAACATAGGTCTGCATAAACAAACTTTTCTAAAATAACCTGTATCTTCTATTAGTTTCATATATATTATATATAGTACATATATTATATATTATATATATATTTTATATATATATAGTTTTTGAGGGTACAAGTGGTTTTTGGTTACATAGATGAATTGTATAGTGATGAAGACTGAGATTTTAGTGCACCTGTCACCCAAGACACTCATATATTTACCTTCCCACAATTTACTTCCCCTAGAAGCCCAAGCCTCTTTTCCTTTGTCTTGTCACTTCTCCATAAATTGTCACCCTTTGTTAAAATGGCATATAAGCCTCTGGATCTTACCACTTCTTTGTGTCTTCAGTTATTTTCTCTGAAAGCCCCTGTGCATGTAACAATTGAAATATTAATATCAAACAAAATTTGTATTTCTTTCCTCCTGTTAAAATCTGTCTTTTATTAGTGTAATTTTCAGGTCCCAATTACAGAACTAAGAAGGTAGAGGAAAAGAATGTTTCCTCTCTTACACTTGCTTGGCCATGAGGGTGTTGGGAAGTGGATGGGTTAGGATAGGACTAGTTGGGACATCTTCAGAATCCAATCTCTTTAGGGGTTCTATTTAAACTGTGAAGGCAGGTTTAAAAGTAAATCCAACACAGAAAACTGGCAAAAGCCATAGTTTAATGTTAGCACCTATGGAGCACTTAACTATTGAGCACTTAACACAGGCTCAAGCTCTGGACTAATTACATTATCTAGATTATCTCATGTAATCTTTACAACAACCCTGAGAAGTGGATGGTCTCATTAATCCTATTTTACAGACCAGGACTCTGAGTCACAGAAAGGCTAAGTAACTGGCCCAAGGCTGCAGAGCTAAGAGGCAGCAGAGCTGGGATTTGAGCACGTGCAGTCTGACCCTAGAGCCTATACATGCAATGCTCCACTGTATGTACAGCTTTGTTATTCAGAACCAGATGGCTCTTGTGAGCATTCACCCTCTTCTCCCGAACAAATTTGCCACCGAACAGTGACCGATATTTGAAGTTCATAAAGTTGGAGGCCTGAGCAAAAATGGCCCTGCTTTTCTCTTTCCCTGTCTTAGATCCAGATGTGAATCTTCCTGGAGGTATTTGGGGAATGTCTTCAATATTCAAGGAAAAGTATCAAAAGTTGTGGAATTTTATTGAGCTCAAGAGATTCTGCCAAGGGTCTCACTGTAGCCTCAGAGTGCAGTAGTCTCTGTTCTGAGCTCTGGCCTAAGAAGGAGGATAAGATTCTCTCCTAAACATCTTCCCTTTGAGCAGATATACGTCTTGGACCCAGATTGTGTGTGGAAGGGTATAGGATTCTGAAAGTGGAAGGCATTTTTATGGTTACACCAATAGCTGACACTTCTTTCTCATCACTTATTTCTCCCTCCTTTTCACTTCTCCCTCAGGAAAGGGGAAATGTGGGTAAGGAAGAAAAATGATTAGTCCTTTAGATACTCCATATTGCTGCCTTCCAACAGCACCCCTCTCCCACAGATGGTTAACCTAGTTTTAACGTCGAGGGGGAATACACACACTAAAAAGGCACCAGACACTTCTGGTTTTAGCAACTTGGTAAAGATAACCTAAAGTGGTTTTTCCCATTGGAGACTCAGAGAAATGTTGGGTAAAGTGTGAGAAAAAACTCACAACTGAGCCTGACATAAAGAAGGAACATCCGCAGGGACAAAAAACAAAGAGGTATCTTAACAGCAGACCAATAAGCTGTTGAGCTCTCTAAGGCTTGTGTAGTGGAGTGAGAAGAGATCTAGGCTAACTACATACAGTGTTAGAGGAGCAAAACTCTGGACCTCTATATTCCATATACTCTGCTCTGCTCAACTATCACGCAAGAATACGAATGAAACAACAACATTTTCTGACAAAACTGAGACAATTCACCATTCTTAAAAAACGTGCTGTACTTTGAACTAGGCTGGGCCTGGGACAGCTGACAAAATTTTTAAAAAAGAAGCCCCTGCCCTTTGACAAACTTTGCTGAAAATTTCACTGGTTTAAGCACTGATGTGTAAGTGGATATTAAACAGAGTGACCCTTGCTTTCCCACAATTTCCTCTAATAGCTTTTTAAAAATTTATTATATTTTGGTAACAGCTTTATTAAGACATAATGCACATTCCATATATGTCACCCATTCAAAATGTGTAGTTCTGGCTGGGTGGAGTTGTTCACACCTGTAATCTCAGCACTTTGGGAGGCCTAGTAGGGAGGATCACTTGAGGTGAGAAGTTTGAGACTAGCCTGGGCAACATAGTGAGATCCTGTCTCTAGAAAACAAAATTTAAATTAGCCAAGTGTGGTGGCACATGCCTGTAGTCCTAGCTACTTGGGAGGCTGAGGCAGGAGGATTGCTTGAGCCCAGGAGTTTGGGGCTGCAGTGAGCTATCATTGCACCACTGTACTCCAGCCTGGGTAACAGAGTGAGACCCTGTCTCTAAGAAAATAAATAAATAAAAAGTAAAGTGTATAGTTCAGTGTTTTTTAGTGTATGCACATAGTTGCAGACCATCAACATAATCTAATTTCAGAACATTTTCATCACCCCAAAAAGCAACCCCATACAATTGCATTTCTGTGATGGATAATGATGTTGAGCTTCCCTCTGATATGTTTTTATTACAAAGATAACCATCCTGCAACATATTGCCATGAATATTGTTGGGAGGCTCCACTTTGGAGAATATGCTGGGAGAAGCCGTGGTACTCTTTGCTCTCTAGCCCACCCCTAAATGTGCTATTGCCTCAAACCACTTGAGGATATTGGTGAGTTTAGAGAGGCAGATACTCCTGGCCCTGCTTAGACCCATAACAACTTTCAGCTGCTGCCTTGTGCAACAGAGATTACCTAAGAGCAAAGGTGAGTGTGGGCTTATATTAATATTTTAAGGTTTGCTGGAGGCCCAGGAACTTGAACTGAAAAGAGAATTCCCAGGGAAATGTGACCTCTGTCTTGCGGATTCTTCCTCCTTCCACCAAAACCTAAAATAACCTAAACGCAGAATTCATTACTGTGGTCATTCATTGGAATAGGACCCTTTTTTATCCTGACACCACTCAGAGTTTCTCCATAATTCAATCCCCCAAAGTTAACCACTTCCACTCTGAGAGGGAAGGGAGGAAGAGGAAGAGGGAAGAGAGGGAAAGTGGGGAGTCGGGAGAAGAATAAAATGACTTAAAAATCTGGGTTCCAAATTCCAACTGTGCCAGTGACAACCTGTGTGACTTTGGGGGGAAGTTACTTGACCATTCTGGGCCTCAGTTATCTCATCTTTACCATTGTTTGACTCTCATTTGGGAGCCAGACCAGGTGATAATTCCCTTCACCTTTGGACATGCACCAGGTGTAGGTAGGAAGGTGTCTAAGTGGCCTGGGGAGAGGATTGCTGGGGGAAGCCCACTCTGAGCCATTGCTAGAGGGCAGCATTGTTTCAGTAATTATTCTAATAATGCTGTCTGGGGTGTGACTGTCTCAGAATTCTTTAATTTAAAAATATAATTTCTTCCTCTTCCATAAGTGGCTTTCTTACAAAGGGCAGGTAATTTCTGAAAAATTGTAGAGAAACCAGAAGAAGAGTGCTTCTAGCCCCCTGCAAATTTCATTTTCTGTTAACAAATTTAAGGCGGAAAAATGAAGATTTTATACTTTTATTTCTAATCAAACCTATTTGATTTTGGTCTCCTTTGGATACAGTTGCACAAATATATTTTCCTCTTGGAAATTTCCACTAGCATCACCAGGGAAATGCTTAGGTTCACTGGAAATCTCTTCCAGAGGTTTGCTTCACAGGTTCAGTGACAAAATTTCTTATCAGGGCATTTATTATTTTCAGGCTCTTCCTTCTTTGGTTTATATTTATTACAATTCAATAATGGAATACTTAGGAAATTGATTTGTTATAAATAATTATCCAGGCCAGGTGTGGTGGCTCACGCCTGTAATTCTAGAATTTTGGGAGGCCGAGGCGGGTTGACCACTTGAGGTCAGGATTTCGAGACCAGTCTGGCCAATATGGTGAAACCCTGTCTGTACGAAACATACAAAAATTAGATGGGTGTGGCAGCGCATGCTTGTAATTCCAGCTACTTGGGAGACTGAGGCAGGAGAATGGCTTGAACCTGGGAGGCTGAGGTTGCAGTGAGCTGAGATCACACCACTGCACTCCAGCCTGGACGACAGAGCGAGACTCTGTCTCAAAAAAAAAAAAAAAAAAATTCGGAAGTTCCCAATTAAATCTTTTGATTACTTGCCACATTTTACAGTCCGTAAGTTTCTTTACGTCAAGGTGGCATCCCAAGCCACTCAAACCTGGGGAAAACAATATACTGTGTATGGCCACAATAACTGTTCAAACCATGTATTTCTAGCTCTGTCTCCTTTGGCATTGCAGATTCTTCAGTCATCCTCTGAAGTCATGCTCTTCCCTCAACCTCAGTATGCACACATACTATTTCTAGGAGAGGTAGGGGTTGCCTCACATGTGATGTGCTCCGAAAGACAGGTCTATCACCATTCATCAAGGGAAAGAAGAAAATATACACATTGCAACTATAAGCAGGGGGGCAGATATATTTTCACTTACACATGTATTCCAATTATTTGGTAGTGGTAGAGCATTTTTCAGAAGGATCCTCAGGTCACATTTACTATCCATAAGAAAGTGCAAGCAAGCAATTAATTACTAATGTCTGCTAAGAACAAGGGTGTGGGTGTATAAATTTAAAAAATTGCCATCCTTAAGGTAAAGTCATGCAAGTAGTTTTAATTTATTATTAATAATGATAATAATAAATAATATATATTGAAAAAAGCAACATAGGATATTATTTTTGAAAACCTGGGATGCCTCATAGACTATCCGGGCAATGGCTGGTCCTGGGGGTGCAGAATGTACAGCTGATCCTCAAGAACTCCTAGAATCAGGCACTTGAATGCCACCAGTATTCTTGTTTTTTCTTCCTGCTTCGCATCTCTGCATCTCTCTGAACATCGACATCTTTTCATTCTGCAGGCTGACTTTCTCCACGTGGTGGACAATCTAGGCCCCTAGTCCTACACCAATATGGCAGCCACCAGTCACATGTGTATATTGAGCACTTGAAATGTGACTAGTTCAAATTGAGATACACTGACTGTAAGTGGAAAGCATTCGCTGGATTTTGAAGGTAGGAAAAAAAAAGAATGCAAAAACATCTCATTAATTAAGAAAACATTGATTGCATGTTAAGGTGATAACATATTGGATGTATTGTGCTAAGTAAAATACATTATTAAAATTAACTTCACATGTTTCTTTTTGAATGTGGCAATTAGAAAATTTAAAATTACATACTTGGCTCACATTATGTTTCTATTGGACAGCGTAGCTCTACAATGTTACAACTTATAGCTACTTGGGGAGTGATTGAGTTCTCTGGGACCACAGCACAAAAAGTGAGCAAAAGGGTCCTTATTGGTGAAGTTGAGCCAAATGTTCACCCCCTAGAGCATTTCTTTATGGCCCAAGGGAGAGGGTCATGTGGGAACATCGCAGCTCCTGCTGGGACAGAAAATTGGAGTGGGCAGATAGACAATTCCCAGAAGAATAGAGGAGGCTGCTGGGTGGATAAAGCAAGACGTATCCTCTAATTCAGAATCATTCTAAATGCCTTTTTTAAAACCATCAAGCTCCCTCAGCCAATGATAAAGCAAGTTCCATTGATTTTACCTCCACCCACTTTTCTCTGTCCTTAATGTATCCACTACTCTGTTAGTTCAGTCACTGTCATCTCAGTCATTTGCAATCACTGGCAAGTGACATTAAAATAAGCATATGACAACCAAATGACTGTTTCTTCCTTCAAGATAGGCATTTGGGAAGGCATATACCCATTTTCAAGCAAAATAGTTTGAATTATGTCCAGGTTCTGCCACTCATAATGCATATGACCAGAGCTAAGTCATGTAGTTTTTCTGGTACTCAGTGTGCACATCTCTAAATTGAGAACAGTATGAACCCTACTTACCAGGGTCATTGGTGATACCTATGGAAAAACTATTGTGAGAATCCTTTAACATGAAAAGTACTATTTTACAGATTGGATTAAAATGCAAAAAACAGCTGTGCAATGCCTCCTTTAGAACCGTCTTTGTTGCCGAGACACATTCATCCAATACCCTCAGCAGATCTTCTTGCTTTGAAGGTAGATTTGATTTTGGAAGTGTTCAGAAATCTTTAAGAATCAAGTCTAGTGAATGATGTATGCTCAAGCTGAGTAATACTAAGTGTGGTTAAAAACAAGAGGTATGAATGTAAAGCAATGGTGCTGGTTTTATTCTCTCCCCAAGAGAGGTTCCAGAATTTTTTATTACAGTGTCATTCATTGGTAGACTAAGTGGATAATCGCTACTATTGGCTCATCTGATGTACCATGCTCCTTGCTCATTTGCATGTGAAGGCACTGAAGTGTTGGTGTTTTTTTTATGTACACTAAAAGCAGTTTGATTATTGGGGAATCCAACCTCTACGATATCATTTTAGGCTTTAAAAACTCTTTCAAAAATTATTTCTCTTGAATATCACCAATAACCCCATAGATAGAGTATGTCCTATGCCCAATTTAGAGATGTGAAAACAGAACCAGAGATAACAAATAGTTCTGATGACAAAGCTGACAGAGGTGAAGCCTGGATGTGCTTAGACTATTTGGCTCTGAGCCTGATTTTCCTGTTGGACATGCTGTCTTACTGGCATCTCCATTTCTACACGTGTAAATTATAACAATTATAATAATAAAGATAAGACAAAAGTACAGGGAAGTGAAGTGATTTGTCCAAGGTCACAGCTGGTAAAGTGTTAGAGCTTAGGTTTGGATGCAGAAACTACTCTCAGTCTGCCTGCTGACCTAGGCATTTCCTGAAGCATTCCATTTCTTTCACAATCAAATCTTCCTTTTTTCTTTTTATTTTTTTATAACAGTTTTATTGAGATATAATTGACATATTACATAATCCACCCATTTGCAATGAACAATTCAATGGTTTTTAGTATATTCACAGAGTTGTGCAACCATCACCACAATCAATTTTGGAATGATTTTATCACCCCCACAAAAGAAGCCCTGTGCCCATTAGCAATCACTCCCCATTCCCCACCACCTCCCCAGCCTCCTGAAACCACCAATCTACCTTCTTGTCTGTATAGATTTGCCTATTCTGGACATTACATACAAATGACATCATACCTTTAGGGCTGGCTTCTTTCACCAAGCATTTTTTTCAAGATCTGTCCATGTTGTAGCATGTATCAGGACTTCTTTTTTGTTTTGTTTTGTTTTTTTTTTTTTTACTTTTTAGAAAAAAATTTTAAATTATACTTTAAGTCCTGAGATATATGTGCAGAATGTGCAGGTTTGTTACATAGGTATAAACATGCCATGGTGGTTTGCTGCACTCATCAACCTGTCAACTACATTGAGTCTTTCTCCTAATGCTACCCCTTCCCTAGCCTCCCAACCCCCAACAGGCACTGCTGTGTGATGTTCCCCTCCCTGCGTCCATGTGTTCTCATTGTTCAACTCTCACTTATGAGTGAGAACATGGTGTGTTTGGTTTTCTGCTCTTGTGTTAGTTTGCTGAGAACAATGGTTTCCAGCTTCATCCGTGTCCCTGCAAAAGATATGAACTCATCCTTTTTTGTGGTTGCATAGTATTCCATGGTGTATATGTGCCATATTTTCTTTATTCAGTCTATCATTGAAGGGCATGTGGGTTGGTTCCAAGTTTTTGCTAGTGAACAGTGCGGCAATAAACATAAGTGTGCATGTGTCTTTATAGTAGAATGATTTATAATCCTTTGGGTATATACCCGGTAATGGGATTGCTGGGTCAAATGGTATTTCTGGTTCTAGATCCTTGAGGCATCGCCACACTGTCTTCCACAATGGTTGAACTAATTTACACTCTCACCAACAGTGTAAAGTGTTCCTATTTCTCCACATCCTCTCCAGCATCTGTTGTTTCCTGACCTTTTAATGATCGCCATTCTAACTGGCGTGAGTTGGTATCTCATTGTGGTTTTGATTGGCATTTCTCTAATGACCAGTGATGATGAGCTTTTTTTCATATGTTTCTTGGTTGCATAAATATCTTCTTTTGAGAAATGTCTGTTCATATCCTTTGCCCACTTTTAGATGGGGTTGTTTTTTCTTGTAAATTTAAGTTCTTTGTAGATTCTGGATATTAGCCCTTTGTCAGATGGATAGATTGCAAACATTTTCTCCCATTCTGTATGTTGCCTGTTCACACTGATGATAGTTTCTTTTGCTGTGCAGATGCTCTTTAGTTTAGTTAGATCCCATTTGTTGATTCTGGCTTTTGTTGCCATTGCTTTTGGTCTTTTAGTCATGAAGTCTTTGCCCATGCCTGTGTGTTGAGTGGTATTGCCTAGGTTTTCTTCTAGGGTTTTTATGGTTTTAGGTCTAACATTTAAGTCTTTAATCCGTCTTGAATTTTTGTATAAGGTGTAAGGAAGGGATCCAGTTTCAGCTTTGTACATATGGCTAGCCAGTTTTCCCAGCACCATTTGTTAAATAGGGAATCCTTTCCCCATTTCTTGTTTTTCTCAGGTTTGTCAAAAATCAGATAGTGGTAGATATGTGGCATTATTTCTGAGGGCTCTGTTCTGTTCCATTGGTCTATATCTCTGTTTTGGTACCAGTACCATGTTGTTTTGGTTACCGTAGACTTGTAGTATAGTTTGAAGTCAGGTAGCATGATGCCTCCAGCTTTGTTCTTTTGGCTTAGGATTGACTTGGCCAAGCTGGCTCTTTTTTGGTTCCATATGAACTTTAAAGTAGTTTTTTCCAATTCTGTGAAGAAACTCATTGGTAGCTTGATGGGGATGGCATTGAATCTATAAATTACCTTGGGCAGTATGGCCATTTTCATGATATTGATTCTTCCTATCCATGAGCATGGAATGTTCTTCCATTTGTTTGTATCCTCTTTTATTTCATTGAGCAGTGGTTTGTAGTTCTCCTTGAAGAGGTCCTTCACGTCCCTTATTAGTTGGATTCCTAGGTATTTTATTCTCTTTGAAGCAATTGTGAATGGGAGTTCACTCATGATTTGGCTCTCTGTTTGTCTGTTATTGGTGTATAAGAATGCTTGTGATTTTTGCACATTGATTTTGTATCCTGAGACATTGCTGAAGTTGCTTATCAGCTTAAGGAGATTTTGGGCTGAGATGATGGGGTTTTCTAGATATAAAATCATGTCATCTGCAAACAGGGACAATTTGACTTCCTCTTTTCCTAATTGAATACCCTTTATTTCCTTCTCCTGCCTGATTGCCCCGGCCAGAACTTCCAACACTATGTTGAATAGGAGTGGTGAGAGAGGGCATCCCTGTCTTGTGCCAGTTTTCAAAGGGAATGCTTCCAGTTTTTGCCCATTCAGTATGATATTGGCTGTGGGTTTGTCATAAATAGCTCTTATTATTTTGAGATACGTCCCATCAATACCTAATTTATTGAGAGTTTTTAGCATGAAGTGTTGTTGAATTTTGTCAAAGGCCTTTTCTGCATCTATTGAGATAATCATGTGGTGTTTTTCATTAGTTCTGTTTATATGCTGGATTACTTTTATTGATTTGCATATATTGAACCAGCCTTGCATCCCAGGGATGAAGCCCACATGATCATGGTGGATAAGCTTTTTGATGTGCTGCTGGATTTGGTTTGCCAGTATTTTATTGAGGATTTTTGCATCAATGTTCGTCAGGGATATTGGTCTAAAATTCTCTTTTTTTGTTGTGTCTCTGCCAGGCTTTGGTATCAGGATGATGCTGGCCTCATAAAATGAGTTAGGGAGGATTCCCTCTTTTTCTATTGATTGGAATAGTTTCAGAAGGAATGGTACCAGTTCTTCCTTGTACCTCTGGTAGAAATCAGCTGTGAATCCATCTGGTCCTGGACTTTTTTTGGTTGGTAAGCTATTAATTACTGCCTCAATTTAGGAGCCTGTTATTGGTCTATTCAGAGATTCAACTTCTTCCTGGTTTAGTCTTGGGAGGGTGTATGTGTCAAGGAATTTATCCATTTCTTCTAGATTTTCTAGTTTATTTGGGTAGAGGTGTTTATAGTATTCTCTGATAGTAGTTTGTATTTCTGTGGGATTGGTGGTAATATCCCCTTTATCATTTTTTATTGCATCTATTTGATTCTTCTCTCTTTTCTTCTTTATTAGTCTTGCTAGCGGTCTATCAATTTTGTACCACCACCACCTTCTTTCCTCAGAAATGCTTTGGGACTCCACAACTTCAGATGTGGCCAAAAGAGGTATTTGTATTTCCATGTATCTGTGCTCTCTGACAAAATTCTCCTTCCTTTACTCACCTCAATTCAAATACTTTTTTTCCCCAGAGTCTCTGATTAGAAAATTCACTGGATACCTTAAAATAATTGAGATACATGATCTTTGATAAAAACACTTGACCCTATGAGGAACCCCTGGTGATGGCTGCAGAAAAAGGTGTAGATGTTATTTAGGGAAGGAATCCAAGTATCAACAAGACCAAGATCTCAATTCTTCTCATGGCCTTGACTCAAGCTTTTAATTTCCCTCTGGAGAGAAGACCTTTCACCTCTTAGCCAATACTTGGGAAGGACAAAAAGATCAACTTTATATAGCAAGAAGTTCCATTCTGAGTTTAAATTGTGCCCATGTTTGGGACTTAGATGTATCCTTGCATGCAACTCTACTTGCATGAGGGACTGAGAAGCATCCGGGAGAGAATTTATTCTAACTGGACAGGGTACCAGGCTGGCAGGCTCCAATTACACAGCATTAGTTGGGGAGAGAAGGATAAATCTGGAGAACACTGTTTTATGTCACTTAGAAGTGTTTGTAACTCATCACTCCTTTGACAGAGTGTAAATAAAATGAGAGACTCATTCCTTTCACTTCACCATAGAACTCGATGAAGCTTTGATGCCTTGAGACCAAGTGGCAGCCCATGGAAACAGAAGCAGTGCCTAGCAGAGGTGACAGTGGCCAGCGAATACAGTGGTACCCAGCAAAACCCTGTTATGGAGGCAATGGAGTTGAATGTCAGAATGGCAAAGTGAGTTGTGAACTATGAAGAATAAACCACATTTTGCTGACTCTGGCCTCTAAGACCTTAAAAGGTTTTTCTGAGTGTTCTGGAGGATGCCTCACAGGTATGCAGAAAGAATACAGTCAGGAACCATTTAGTGTCTGCCATTTTTCCCTTTAGCACTCTAGCAGACTTTTGCAGACATTACCGCAGCCCAAATTCTGAAATGAGAATACACTTAGGTTCCCGGACAGGAGCAGAGGTCATTCACTAGTCTTTGAATTAGCATCAGCGTTTCTAGACCCTAATTAAAATGGCCACATTCTCAGGATCCAAGGTGCATGAACATATGAACCATATGGAAAAGCCAAATTATTTTGAATTGGAGAGACAAATGTTGGATGAATACTGGCCCAGGCAGAAATGGGATTGCACGGATTCAGAGCTGCAGTTCTTGAGTATTATAGAGCCAAATGCTGATAGCTTAATCTACTAAAGTAACTGCTTCATGTTATTAATTTTCAGGGATTTTGTTTTCTACCATTTGGTTTGTTGAGCTAATAAGCCTTGAAGGTGGTACAGAACATCAAATACTATCTTCATTTCTGACACCAGGAAGAGGAGGTCATGTGCCACCAAAGGCAGTGATGAGGCCCAGAAGTCATTAACCACTATTCCTGCTGCTGCTGTTGTTCTCACTTGGCCTTGCTACTGAGGATTCTATCCCTATCATGGGTACCTCAGCCTTTAATATTTCTCTTTACCCAAACTGTGTTGTAGTGAAGGTTTGACCTTGACAGACAGTGATGCTCTTTTGTTAAAAAAAATTCTGGGGCAAAGATAATTCAAGACATAGATGTGTAGACAACTTGAGGAAATTCACATTCAGAAACATATAATCAGCCATTCATTCATTCATTCATTCATTGGGCATTTATTGAGTGACTAGTGTATATTTGCCTCAATCATAAATGTTTATTGACTACATATATTGCTAAATGAGCATGTAAACACAAATGTGTGACTGTGTCTCTCTTCAGGTGCTCTGAAGGTAAGCAAAATTGATTTAGCTATTTTCTCTTTGTTATGCATTTCTCCACGTAATCCCTTCACCTTCCTTGGAGAATTATTATGGATGATCCAGGAGAGACCCAAGTATGATGGACACGTCAATGACTCCACAAAGATATCCATATCCTATTCCTTGGAAACTATGATTATGTTATGTTAAATGTCAAATGGGAATTAAGATTGCAAATTAGCTGGCCTTGAGATTGAGAGATTACCCTGGATTATATGTGTGGGCCCATTGTAATCACAAGTGCCTTTATAAGAGGAAGGGAGAGGCAGAACAGGGAGAACCAGAATGATGTAGCATGAGAAGAACTTGGCTTGATGTTGCTGGCCTTGAAGATAGAGGAGGACCATGACACAAGGAATACAGGTGGCCTCTAGAAGCTGGAAAAGGTAAGAAAGTAGATTACCCCCTAGAACCTCCAGAAGGAATACAGTTCTGTTTACACCTTGGTTTTAGCCCAGTGAGACCCATTTCAGACTTCTGACCTCCAGAACTATAAGGTAATAAATTTGTGCTGTTTTAAATCACTAAGTCAGCATTAATTGGTTACAGAAGCAGTAGCAAAACAAGTACACAAATCAGTTGTCTAAATCAATGGTTCCCAACTTTGATGGTGCAACAACCGTAGAGCTTTGAAACTCCTGATGCTCAGGTTACTTCCCAGACCAATCAGAAACTCTGGGGGTAGACTCAGGTGCATAAGGTTTGTTTTGTTTTTTTTAAGCTCCACAGATAATTCCAATGTAGAACAGGATTGAGGACCACTGGACTAAATACAATTTTTGTATCACTATATTTTAACCGTGAAAATCACATTTGGCTGAGAATAATCTCTTCTTGCCTATTTCTACCAGTTTGTCTTCTAGCAGGACAAGGAAAAGTGAAAAGAGACAAAAGCTCCAGAATCTTTGGACCATGAGGCCCAGAGAGAAGAGCTTAATACAGCCTCCCAAACAGTTGGAGTGAAAGGTAAAGCATGGCTGGGTGCTTGCCTCCAGCTTCTGTTTTGGCAGATTCAGCCTCTTCTAAATGTCTGAGTATGTATTTCTACATAAAATACCATTTGTTTTATCTTCAGTATGGCACCTAAAAGTCATTGGAAAATGGACAAATGTTGCCAACTGAATTTTAAAGGTGACCTATCAAGACTTCCACGTGAGAGAGTAAAGTCAATTGAATGCCCAACCAAGTAAATTCATCACTCACCAGAAAGCAGTGTGAGCCATAACTCACTAGCACCAGCCAGTTGGAGTTTAGAGTTCTGGATATAGATAAAGTAAATCTGAGAGTTGTTTTCTGAAGAATGAGGACTGAAGAATAGGCTGTATATGAGATTAACAGTGCCTTTAGAAGGAATGGATTATACAGACATCCCCTCTATATCCATGAGGGATTGATTCTAGGATCCCCATAGATAACAAAATCTATAGATGCTCAAGTCCCTTATATAATATGGTGCGTATAACCTACGCATCCTCCTGTATACTTTAAATCATTTCTAGATTACTTATAATACCTAATAAAATGTAAACACTATGTAAATAGTTGTTATACTGTATTTTTAAAATTTACATTATTTTTATTGTTGTTATTTTTATTATTATTTTCAAATATTTTCTGTCTGCAGTTGGTCGAACGTGTAGATATGGAGGGCTGACTGTACTCTGAACCTAATCCCTCCTCTTGATTCAGGAAGAATTTATTTACTCTGGCAGATTGGCCATGACATATAGACAATATGGGTACAAAGAGTCACATTAACTCTTTCTGACCACTAGAGAACATGGCATTGAATTGACGATCTATTGAGAAAGACATTGTAGATCCCCAATTGACTCTGTTTTCTGCTTTGGCAAGGGGCTGATGAATTTCCATACATTCATGGAGAGCAGAGGGTGAAGAATGTAGAAAGCCTACTTTCATTCAAGGAGGTGGAACATGTTATCCCATGTATCCTGGGTTAATATCTGGTCTTAGGTAGATCAAATACTTGCTGTAGAGTTGACTCCAAAGGCCTGAGTAGGGATAAAGGGCCAAGACCAGTGTGCCGAGGCTGACTTGCAGCAGTTGATTAGCAATAATTACGTGCATCTCTTCCTAACTCTGCGTTCAGCGACATCATTTTGGTAGCTTAAAATCAGCCATGATGGAAATATTTACACTACAGAAATTGGCAAATACTACAAATCAACACCCATCCACCCCCATCCTTCCTCCCCCAGAAAGGCAGTTATTAAACATTTACCAACACATTGGGACTTAATATACAATGAAACAAGCTGGGTCTGAGAGGTGTGGTAAAAGAATGAGGAATGTTTTACTTGGAGAAGGGAAGACTTGGATGGACATTGTTGTGCTATATGGGAAGAGGGATTAGATGTCATCTTTATTTCTCTAAATGGTAATTCATATCACTGCACACATGTGTATGTGGTGGGGGGATTCCATGGCAACTGTTCTTAACTCAATATAAAAAATAATTTATTAATGTTCAGCACTATTTAAAGAAGAAAAAAATTGTCTCAAGATGTAATGAGCTCTCCCATCACTGGAAGTGAGCAAACAGAAGTTGAAAGCTCACTAGGTAGATGTATTGTAGATGAATTTGAAGTGTTAGATAGTACTGGGATTGGATTTTATGAAATCTAAGGTCTCTTCCAACCTTGAGTTACTTTTGATTTTTGTGAATATATAATTGATAGGTTTAGAAGAATTTAAAGAGGTCTTAGCATTGATAAGGGTTCAAACCCAGTGTAAGGGGAAATGTTTTGTAACAGCTCAAAGAAGGCTTCTTACTCCATTCATACCATTCTCCTTCCTGATTGGTTGCCTTCATTCCTCTCCATAGCAGTAACTAATGGTAAAATAAGCAGAGCCCAAGTGTCCTCATGCCCCCACTTTTATCCTTCTTTCTCTAATACAGATTGACACTGTTAAAGACGGTCTTGCCTCTATCAGTTGACTGTATGTATCTTAGAAAAAGGCTTACATATATTTTGTTTTTGCCAAGTGCCTCTGAAACCTCAGATGCTACCTCAAAGTGCTTCCCAAAGTGAATTGAAACAAGAATTCTACTCAAGGCATGAGGAAAAAAAAATCACTCTAAATTAAGTAGGCATTGGAAAGAATTATACTAGTAAGAAGAGTAGTTACATATTTACGTTGCTTGAAGCTATGTTCTATAAAGTCATGTCAAACATAGAAGCCATAACAATAAACATAAAAGAAACAGAGAGGAGGTTAAGTATATTAAAAGTCTTTCCCTAGCAGCTCCTCTTTAGTGTACTGACTATTTTCATTAAGCCAACAATGATTTCTTTAAGATCTGAGGTACATGGGTCACTAACAGTTTCCATGGTTTAGATAGTTATCTACCTGCATGGGGTGTTTGAGGTATTCACAGAATGAAGGCAAGAGAAAAGCTGACTTTTGAAGCACCTCCCTCCTTTACCTCAATCCACTTGGCTGTTGATTGAATGGAATGAAAACTCTTTTCTCTCCCCCTCTTTGTGTGTATGTAACTATTAATGTGATATATGTGGGTGTGAGTGGTATATATATATAACAGGTTTGGGGTACTTGGACCTTGTTCATAAAATAACAAACATTTTATGATTAAAACACAGCTATAAAAGAGTACTTCTGGATTGGTAGAGTAAGAACTTCCAAAAATCCACTCCTTCATAAAAGCAACAATAAACTAGGAAAAAATGTCAAAATCAACCTTTTAAAAAACTCTGGAAATTAACCAAAGTTTTGATAACTTCATTCAAGAAAAATCAATACATCTTGACAAGAATAGTGAGCTTTCTGGCATTTAAACTTGTTCTATTTCCATCTCTCACCCCAGCACAGAGGTAGCCTTGAAAATCAACAGCTTTACAACTATGGCTGTTGTGAGAACCAGAAGCCAGGCGGCCATGAGGAGGCAAAATGGGTTTGAAGCTCCCCCATAAAGCCGTATTTCCAAAAAATCTTAATTGCTGAGCCCGGTGCTGTGGCTCACATCGGTATTCCCAGCACTTCTTTGGAAGGCCGAGGTGGGCAGATTGCTTGAGCTCAGGAGTATAAAACCATCCTGGGCAGCACTTTAAGGTAGCATCTGAGGCTTCAGAGGCACTTGGCAAAAACAAAATATATTTTAGGCTTTTTCCTAAGATACATGCAGCCAACTGATAGAGGAAAGACCCCTTTAACAATGTAAATCTGTGGTAGAGAAAGAAGAATAAAAAGCGGGGCATGAGGTCACTTGCACTTTGCTTATGTTACCATCAGTTATTGCTATGGACAGGAATGAAGGCAACCAATTGGAAAAGAGATGGTATGGATGGGGTAAGAAGCCTTCTTTGAGCTGTTACTAATGTGTGGAAATTAAGCAGCATATTCTTAAGAAATTAGAAAATGCTTTGAGATTAATGAAAATGAAGACATATTATACCAAAACTTGTGAGATACAGTAAAACTGTTCTTAGAGAGAAATTTATAGGTCTATTAAATTTATAGCTCTATTAAAAATTAAGAAATTTAAAGCTCTATTATAGATCTTAAATTAGTAACCTAATCTTACACCTTAAGACACTGGAAAAAGAAGAGCAAACTAAACCTAAAGTAAACAGAAGGAATGAAATAATAAATATCAGAGTGGAAATAAATGATATAGGAATAGAAAGATGATAGGGAGAATCAACAAAAACAAAAGTTGGTTCTTTGAAAGGATTAACACAACTGACAAATCCTTAGGTGGATTGCACAAAGAAAAAAGATGACTCAAATTATTAGAATCAGAAATAAAAGAGATGACATTATTAACAACCTTACAGAAATAAAAAAGGATTATAAAGGAATGCTATGAACAATTATATGCCAATAAATTCGATAACATAGGTGAAATAGACAAATTTATTTTCCTTCCAACTTTTGTTTTAGCTTCATGGGTACATGTGCAGGTTTGTTATATGAGTAAATTGTGTATTGCTGGGGTTTGGTGTACAACTTATTTTGTTACTCCAGTAGTGAGCATAGTATCTAATAAGTAGTTTATTGATCCTCACCCTTCTGCCACCTCCCACCCTCAAGTAGTCCCTGGTGTCTCTTGTTCCCTTCTTTGTGTCCATGTGTATTCAGTGTTTAGCTCCCACTTATAAGTAAGAACATGTAGTATTTGGTTTTCTTTTCCTGCATTAATTCATTTAGGATAGTGGCCTCTAGCTGCATCTGTGATGCCGCAAGGGACATAATTTCATTCTTGTTAATGGCTGCATAGTATTCCACAGTGTGTATGTCCTAAATTTTCTTTATCCAGTTCACCACTGATGGGCATCTAGGTTGCCACATATCCCTGTTTCTCCAGGACTGGTACTTTGTTTAGTTCATTTGGTGAAGTCATATTTTCCTGGATTGTCTTAATACCTGTAGATGTTTGTCTGTGTCTGGGCATTGAATAGTTAGGTATTTATTATAGTCTTTGTAGTCTGGGCTTGTTTGTACCCATCCTCCTTGGGAAAGCTTTCCAGATATTTGAAAGGACTTGGGTGTTGTGATCTAAGCTATATCTGGTTTAGGGGTAACCCCAAGCCCAGTAATGCTGTGGTTCTTGCAGACTTGTAGAGGTATTGCCTGGATGGTCTTGGACAAGATCTGGGAGAATTCTCTGGATTACCAGGCAGAGACTCTTGTTCTCTTCCCTTACTTTCTCCCAAATGAACAAAATCTCTCTCTCTGTTCTGAGCCACCTGAAGCTGGGGGTGGAGTGACACAAGCACCCCTGTGGCCACCACCACTAGGACTGCACTGAGTCAGACCTGAAGCCAGTGCCGCACTAGGTCTTGTCCAAGAACTGCTGTAACCAATCCCTGGCTACTGCCTATGTTCACTCAAAGCCCTGGGGCCCTACAATCAGCAGGTGACAAAGCCAGCTAGGCCTGTGTCCTTCTCTTCAGGGTGGTGAGTTCCCCCAGGCCTGGGTCCTGAGATGCTGTCTGGGAGCCATGGACTACAGTAGAAAACCTTGGAAGTCTACTTGCTGTTGTATCATACTGCAGCTGAGCTGGCACTCAAACCACAAGGCACAGTCCTTCCCACGCTTCCCTCCCACTTTCACAGGAGGAGGAGCCTCACCCTGTGGCCACCGCCACCACTGGCCCACAGGGCGTACTGCCAGACTACCACTGATATTCCCCTAAGGCCCAAGGGCTCTTCAGTCAGCTTGTGGTAAATGCTGCCTGGCCTGGGACTCATCCTTCAGGGCAGTGGGATCCCCTCTGAACCAGGGCAGGTCCAGAAATGTCATCCAAGAGCCATGTCCTAGAATCAGGGACCTCAAGAGCCTGCTTGCTGCTCTACCCCACTGTGGCTGAGCTGGTACCTAAGGTGCAAGACAAAGTCTCATTTACTTTACCCTCTGCTTTTCTCAAGCAGAAGGAGTCTTGGACAGGCCTCTAGATTGATTCCATGTCTTTGTTATGGTGAATGGTGCTATGATAAACATATGTGTGTATGTATCTTTATGGTAGAATGATTTATATTTATTTGGGTATATACCCAGTAATGGAATTGCTAGTTGAATGGTAATTCTAAATCTTTTGAGAAACCTCCAAACTGCTTTCCACAGTGGCTGAACTAATTTACATTCCCATCAACAGTGTGTAAGCATTCCCCTTTCTCTGTAAACTTGCCAGTATTTGTTTTTTTTTTGACTTTTTAATAATAGCCATTCTGACTGGTGTGGGATGGTATCTCATTGCAGTTTTGATTTGCATTTCTCTGATGATTAATGATGATGAGCACTTTTTCATATGCTTGTTGGTCTCATGTATGTCTTCTTTTGAGAAGTATCTGTTCATATCTTTTGCACATTTTTAATGGGCTTGTTTGTTGTTTTGCTTGTTAGTTTAAGTTCCTTATAGATTCTGGATATTAGGCCTTTGTCAGATGCATAGTTTGCAAATATTTTCTCCCATTTGTCTGTTTACTCTGTTTATTCCTTCTTTTGCTGTGCAGAAGCTCTTTACTTTAATTAGGTCCAACTTTTCAATTTTTGTTATTGTTGCAATTGCTTTTGGAGTCTTTGTCTTGAAGTCTTTTCCAGGGTCTATGTCCAGAATGGAATTTCCTTGGTTTTATGATAGGATTTTTATAGTTTTAGGTTTTACATTTAAGTCTTTAATCCATCTTGCATTGATCTGTTTATATGGTGAAAAGAAGGAATTCAGTTTCAATCTTCTGCATATGGCTAGCCAGTTACCCCAGCACCATTTATCAAATAGGAAGTCCTTTCCCCATTGCTTGTTATTTTCAACTTTGTCAAAGACAGGTGGTTTTAGGTGTGTGGCTTTATTCCTGGGTTCTCTAACCTGTTCCATTGTTCTATTAGTCTGTTTTTGTACCAGTACCATGCTGTTTTTGTTACCATAGCATGTAATATAGCTTGAAGTTGGGTAGTTTGGTGCCTCCGATTTTCTTCTTTTTGCTTAGGATTGCTTTTCCTATTTGGGCTCTTTTTTTCATTCCACATGAATTTTAGAATAGTTTTTTTTTTTTTTTTCAAATTCTGTGATAGACATTGTTGGTAGTTTGATAGGAGTAGCACTGAATCTGGCCATTGCTTTGGGCAGTATGGCCATTTTAACAATATTGATTTTTCCTATCAATGAGCATGGAATGTTTTTCCATTTGTTTGTGTAATCTCTGATTTCTTTCAGCAGTGTTTTGTAATTCTTGTTGTAGAGCTCTTTCACATCCCTGGTTAGCTGTATTCCTAGGTATGTTGTCCTGTTTGTCGCTATTGTGAATGGCAGTGTGGTCTTGATTTGGGTTTCAGCTTGGTCATTATTGGTGTATAGAAATGCTACCAATTTTTGTACATTGGTTTTGTATCCTGAAACTTTTCTGAAGTGGTTTATCAGATCTAAGAGCCATTGCGTAGAGATTTTGTGGTTTTCTAGGTATATAGTCATATCATCTGTGAAGAGAGATAGTTTGACTTCCTCTGTACCTATTAGGATGCATTTTATTTCTTTCTCTTGCCTCATTGCTCTGACTAGGACTTCACTTTGTCCTTTTTGATCATTGTTGGTTTACAGTCTGTTCTGTCCAAAATAAGAATAGCAACCCCTGCTCTTTTTTGTTTTCCATTTGCTTGATAAATTTTTCTCCATCCCTTTACTTTGAGCCTATGGGTGTCATTACATGTGAGATGGGTGTCTTGAAGACACTATACAGTTGGGTATTGATTCTTTATCCAACTTGCCACTCTGTGACTTTTAAGTGGGGCATTTAGCCCCTTTACATACAAGGTTAATATTGATACATGTGGATCTGATCCTGTCATGGTGTTGTTAGCTGGTTGTTATGTAGACTTGATTGTGTAGTTGTTTTATAGTGTCAGTGGTATTCGTATATAAGTTGTTTTACAGTGGCCAGTTGGGCATCTGAGGGTGAGCTGCAAGTGGATGTGGCCAGACAGGGACCCTGGGACAGGCCGGCATAGGGTGCTCAGATTAGACTGGCCTCATTCCACAGGGAAGATAGCCCTGTTCTGTTCAAGTCCAGCAGTCACCAAAGGCCAAAGCCACCTAGAGGGCATGGCAAGACTTCGGGGCTGGGTGTCCCCGTCTGTGCTCCCCTGCAGCTGTTCCTGCACCAAACCCTCTGAGCTCCATACAGGCTGTAGTCCTGTCCCTGCCAACTCTCCAAGTAGCTCTCTCTGCCAGCTCAAATGTCTCAAATGTCAGGTTCTCATGCCACCCCCACAAGAACCCTGGTCCCTTGTGACTTGCCTTGCATAGTTTGAGACTAGGTTGCTTCTTTTTAAAACTAACTACCAACTAGGGTGATCGACTGTGCAGGTTTGTGCAAAACTAAGGAATTTTAGGTATACTAGAATTTCAGTCCTGAAGGCAGGACTATCTCTGAAAACCTGAACTGGCTCATCACCCTTATCCTAATCCACATCTTGGCTATTGGAGGCTTGCAGCAAATATCTTAGCTGCTGCCTTGCAACTTGCATGATGCAGGGTTTTCCTGCCTTTTTCTGAATACTGTGCCTCTCTTACAGGTTTCTCTTCCTCCTATCATTCATCCACCAGTCAGATAAATGTACAAAACATTTATTTTCATTCTTTAAGCAAATATTCATTGTGTACCTCCTATATTCTATGCATTATAAAAGATACTGGTGATACAGAGATCAATAAATCAGACAAATTTTCTCCTTTATGGAGCTTACATTGTAGCCTGGAGGAACTGGTAATAGACAAACAAATGTGTTATATGGACTGCACATACAGCAAGGAAGAAAAATAATACAGGGTTAGGGAATAGAGAGTTACGGGATAGGGAAAATGATATTATAGATGTGATGCTTTTATTTATAAGGTGACATTTAAGCAGACCCCCGAGTAAAATGATGGTATGAACAATGTAGTTAGTTGGCAGTGGGGAAGTTAGGCTGAGGGAGCAGCAACTGCAAAGTTCCTGAGGTAGGAGCATACTTGGTTTCTTTCAGGAGCAGAAGAAAGATTGATCTTATCTTTTGCCCTCTGTTGTTACTGACTCAGGGGTTCATTCACTCTCAAGATTTTAACTACTAGCACTACAGTACTCCTTACTACTCCCTTGCTACACTACCTTCATGTTCCAATTAATTCAGAAAATTTTTCCTGAAACAAGGCTACACTAACCAAAACAGCATGGTACTGGTACAAAAACAGACACATAGACCAATGGAACACAATAAAGAACTCAGAAATAACACTGCACATTTACAACCATCTGGTCTTCGACAAACCTGACAAAAACAAGCAATGCGGAAAGGATTCCCTATTTAATAAATGGTGCTGGCAGAACTGGCTAGCCATATGCAGAAAATTGAAACTGGACTCCTTTCTTATACCTAATACAAAAATTAACTCAAGATGGAATAAAGACTTAAATGTAAAACCCAAATCTATAAAAGCCTTAGAAGAAAATCTAGGCAATACCACTCAGGACACAGGCATGGGCAAAGATTTCATGATGAAAACACCAAAAGCAATTACAACAAAAGCAAAAATTGAGAAATGGGATCTAAAACTAAAGAGCTTCTGCACAGAAAAAGAAACTCTCATCAGAGTGAACAGGCAACCTACAGAATGGGAGAAAATTTTTGCAATCTATCCATCTGACAAAGGGCTAATATCCAGAATCTACAAGGAACTTAAACAAATTTACAAGACAAAAAACAAACAACCCCATCAAAAAGTGGGTGAAGAATATGAACAGACACTTCTTAAAAGAAGACACCTATGTGGCCAACAAACATGAAAAAAAGCTCATCATCACTGGTCATTTGAGAACTGCAAATCAAAACCACAATGAGATACTATCTCATGCCAATTAGAATGGTGATCATTAAAAAGTCAGGAAATGGCCGGGCGTGGTGGCTGAGGCCTGTAATCCCAGCACTTTGGGAGGTTGAGGTGGGCAGATCACAAGGTCAGGAGACCGAGACCATCCTGGCTAACAGGGGGAAACCACGTCTCTACTAAAAAAATACAAAAAATTAGCCGGGTGTGGTGGCGAGCGCCTATAGTCCCAGCTACTTGGGAGGCTGAGGCAGGAGAATGGTGTGAACCCAGGAGGCAGAGCTTGCAGTGAGCTGAGATCGGGCCACTGCACTCCAGCATGAGCTGGGCAACACAGCAAGACTCCATCTCAAAAAAAAAAAAAAAAAAAGGCCAGGCTCAGTGGCTCACGCATGTAATCCCAGCACTTTGGGAGGCCGAGGTGGGCAGATCACGAAGTCAGGAGATCGAGACCATCCTGGCTAACATGGTGAAACCCGTCTCTACTAAAAAATACAAAAAATTAGCCAGGCATGGTGGTGGGCGCCTGTAGTCCCAGCTACTCGGGAGGCTGAGGCAGGATAATGGCGTGAACCCGGGAGGTGGAGCTTGCAGTGAGCTGAGATTGCGCCACTGCACTCCAGCCTGGGTGACAGAGCAAGACTCCATCTCAAAAAAAAAAAAAAAAAGGTCAGGAAAAAACAGATGCTGGAGAGGATGTGGAAAAATAGGAACGCTTTTACACTGTTGGTGAGAGTGTAAATTAGTTCAACCATTGTGGAAAACAGTGTGACAATTCCTCAAGGATCTAGAACCAGAACTACCGTTTGACCCAGCAATCCCATTACTGGGTTTATACCCCAAGGATTATAAGTCATTCTACTGTAAAGACACACACACACGTATGTTTATTGCAGCACTGCTCACCATAGCAAAGACTTGGAACCAATCCAAATACCCATCAATGATAGACTGGATAAAGAAAATGTGGCACATATACACCATGGAATACTATGCAGCTGTAAAAAAGGATGAGTTCATGTCCTTTGCAGGAACATGGATGAAGCTGGAAACCATCATTCTCAGGAAACACACAGGAACAGAAAACCAAACATCGCATGTTCTCACTCATAAGTGGGAGTTGAACAACGAGAACACATGGACACAGGGAGGGGAACATCACACACTGCGGCCTGTCGGTGGGTGGGGAACTGGGGAGGGATAGCACTAGGAGAAATACCTAATGTAGATGACGGGTTAATGAGTGCATCAAACCACCATGGCACAGGTATACTTATGTAACAAACCTGCACGTTCTGCACATGTGCCCCTGAACTTAAAGTATAATAAAAAAAAGCAAACAACCCGATAAAAAAGTGGGCAAAGGACATGAATAGACACTTTTCAAAAGAAGACATTCATATAGCCAACAAATATATGGAAACAATCTCAACATCATTGATCATTAGAGAAATGCAAATCAAAACCACAGTGAGACACCATCTCACACCAGTCAGAATGGAGAGTATTAAAAAGTCAAGAAAGAACAGATGCTGGAGGGGTAGTGGAGAAAAAGGAATGCTTTTACACTGTTGATGGGAATGTAAACTAGTTCAACCATTGTGGAAGACAGTGTGGTGGTCCCTCAAAGATCTAGAAGCAGAAAAACCATTTGACCCAGTAATCCCATTACTGGGTATATACCCAAAGGAATATAAATCCTTCTATTATAAAGATATATGCATGCATATGTTCATTGCAGCACTATTCACAATAGCAAAGACATGGAATCAACCGAAATGCCCCTCAATGATAGACTGGATAAAGAAAATGTGGTACATATACACGATGGAATACTATGCAGCCATAAAAAGGAACAAGATCATGTCCTTTGCAGGGACATGGATGGAGCTGGAAATGGTATCCTCAGCAAGCTAACCCAGAAACAGAAAACCAAACACCACATGTTCTCACTTATAAGTGGGAGCTAAACAATGAGAACACATGGACCCATGTGGGGTGGGGGGGGACAACACACACTGAGATCTGTCAGGGGTGTAGGGGGGAGGGAGAGCATCAGGAAGAACAGCCAATGGGTGCTGGGCTTAATACCTAGGTGATGAGTTCATCTGTGCAGCAAACTACCATGGCACACATTTACCTATGTAACAAACCTGTGCATCCCACACATATACCTTGGAATTTAAATAAAGGTTGATTAAAAAACATTTGTTCTGATTATATCTCGGTCTATTAGTTCTCTGCTTGAAAACTGCTAGTTGATTCTGATTTGCCTAAATAAAAATCCAAACTCTTCCCCTAGTCTCCAACTCTATCTCTTATGCTGTTTCACAAATTTTGATTCCTATCACCCTTTTACTGGTCTATTTCAGCTCAGCTCGTCTCTCGTTACTGAATGTTTTTATTCTGGTAAAAATGTACATAACAAGATTTGCCATTCTTGTCATTTTAAGTGTATACTTCAGTGGTATTAAATACATTTATATTATTGTTCAACAATCATCACCATCCATCTCCAGAAATGTCTCATCTTCCCAAACTGAAATTCTGTAGCCATTAAAACGCGAACTACCCAGTTCTCCCTTTCCCCATCTTCTGACAACCACCACCAATTTTCTGTCTCTATAAATGTGAATCCTCTAGATCCCTCATATAAGTGAAATCATACAATGCTTCTATAAATATTGGTGTACAAATATCTTATTAGTCCATGCTTTTAATTATTTTGGATATATATCCAGAAGTGGAATTGCTGAATCATATGGTAATTCTATGTTTAACTTTTTGAGGAAACACCATGCTGGTTTCCATAGTGGATACACCATTCTACATTCCCACCAGCAATGCACAAGGATTTCAATTTTTTCACATCATTACCAACACTTGTTATTTTCTTTTTTTTTTAAATAGCCATCCTAATGTATATGAAATGGTACCTTCATATCATTTCAATTTACAATTTTCTAATAATTACTGGTGTTGAGTATATTTTCATGGTTCACTGACCATCTGTATAACTTCTTTGGAGAAATATCTATTCAAATCCTTTGCCTAGTTTTAAATTGGGTTGTCTTTTGTTGTTGTTGAATTTCAGGTTTCTTTACATATTCTGGATATTAACTTCTTATCAGACATGTGATTTGCAAATATTTTCTTCCATTCACTGGTTTGTGTTTTCATTCTGTTGATAATGACATTTGAGGCACAAACGTTTTTAATTTTAATAAAGTCTGATTTATTAATTTTTTGTTTTGTTGCCTGTGTTTTTGGTGTCACAGCCAATAAATCATTACCAATCCAATGTCATGTAGCTTTTCCCCTGTGTTTTCTTCTAACTTTTGTAAGGTAAGTGTCTAACTTTGTTCTTTCATACGTAGATATCCAAATTTCCAATACCGTTTGTTGAAGAAACTTCCCTTTCCCCCATTGAATGATCCTGGCACTTTTCTAGAAAATCTTTTGATCATATATTCTAGGACTTATTTCTGGGGACTCTATTTTATTCCACTGGTCTATATGTCTGTCTTGGTTCCAATACCACATTATTTTTATTATTATAGCTTTGTAGTAAGTTTTAAAATCAGGAAATATGAGACCTCCAACTTTGTTCTTCTTTTTCAAGATTGTCTTGACTATTCAGGGTTTCTTGAGATACCATATAAAAATTTTAGAATGGGTTTTTCTATTTCCGCAAAAAAAAAATACTTGGGATATTTATAGGGATGGCATTGAATGTATAGGTTGCTTTGGGAAGCATTAATATCTTTTTTTTTTTTTTTGAGACAGAGTCTCACTCTTTTGCCCAGGGTGGAGTGCAGTGGTGCAATGTTGGCTCACTGCAACCTCCACTTCCCTGCATCCCAGGTTCAAGAGATTCTTTTGCCTCAGCCTCCTGAATAGCTGGGATTACAGGCACACACCACCATACACGGTGAATTTTTGTATTATTAGTAGAGATGGGGTTTCACCATGTTGGCCAGGCTGGTCTCGAGCTCCTAACCTCAGGTAATCCTCCTGCCATGGCCTCCCAAAAGTGTTGGGATTACAGGCATGTGCAAGTATGTTTTTCGTACAATGACTTATTTTCTTCTGGGTGGATACCTAGTAGTGGGATTGCTGGATTAAATGGTAGATCTACTTTTAGCTCGATCTACTTTTAGCTCTTTAAGGAATCTCCACATTGTTTTCCATAGTGCTTGTACTAGTTTACCTTCCCACTAACAGTATAAAAGTGTTCCCTTTTCACCACATCCACACCAACATCTATTATTTTTTTATTTTTTTGATTATGGCCATTCTTGCAGGAGGGAGGTGGTGTGGCATTGTGGTTTTGATTTGCATTTCCCTGATAATTAGTTGAGCATTTTCCCATATGCATGTTGACCATTTGTATATCTTCTTTTGAGAATTGGCTATCCATGTCCTTAGACTATTTTTTAATTGGAATTTTTGATTTGTTTTGTTTTTGCTGATTTGTTTGAGTTCTTTGTAGATTCTGGATATTAGTCCTTTGTTGGATATGTAGATTGTGAAGATTTTCTCCCATTCTGTGGGCTGTCTGTTAACTCTGTTGATTATTTATTTTGCTGTGCAGAAACTTTTTAGTTTAATTGAGTCTCATCTATTTATCTTCGTTTTTGTTGCATTTGCTTTTGGGTTCTTGGTCATGAAGTCTTTGTCTAAGCGAGCGTCTAGAAGGGTTTTACTGATGTTATCTTCTGGTATGGTTTCAGGTCTTACATTTGAGTCTTTGATCCATCTTGGGTTGATTTTTCTATAAAGTAAGAGAGGATGATCCAGTTTCATTCTCCTACATGTGGCTTGCCAGTTATCCCAGTACCATTTGTTGAATAGAGTGTCCTTTCCCCACTTCATGTTTTTGTTTGCTTTGTCAAAGATCAGTTGGCTGTAAGTATTTAGCTTTGTTTCTGGGTTCTGTATTATATTCCATTGGGCTATGTGCCTATTTTTATACCAGTACTATGCTGTTTTGGTGACTATGGCCTTATAATATAGTTTGAAGTTGGGTAATGTGATACCTCTCGATTTGTTCCTTTGCTTAGTCTTGCTTCAGGTATGCAGGCTCTTTTTTGGTTCCATATGAATTTTAGGATTGCTTCTTCTAGTTCTGTGAAGAATGATGGTATTTTGATGGGAACTGCATTGAATTTGTATATTGCTTTTGGCAGTATGGTCATTTTCACAATATTGATTCTACTCATCCATGGGATGTGTTTCCATTTGTTTGCGTCGTCCATGATTTCTTTCAGCAGAGTTTTTTAGTTTTCCTTGTAGAGATCTTTCACCTCCTTGGTTAGGCATATTCCTAAGTATTTTCTTTTCTTTTTGCAACTATTGGGAAAGGGGTTGACTTCTTGCTTGATTCTCAGTTTGGTCGCTGTTGGTGTATAGTAGAGCTACTGATTTGTGTACATTAATTTTGTATCCTGAAACTTTGCTGAATTCATTGACCAGCTCTAGGAGCTTTTTGGATGAGTCTTTAGGGTTTTCTAGGTATACAATCATGTCATCAGCAAACAGTGACAGTTTGACTTCCTCTTTACTGATTTGGATGGCCTTTATTTCTTTCTGTTGTCTGACTGCTCTGGTTAGGACTTACAATACTATTTTGAATGGAAGTGGTGAAAGTGGGCATCCTTGTCTTGCTTCATTTCTCAGGGGCAATTCTTTCAACTTTTTCCCATTCAGTATAATGTTGGCTGTGGGTTTGTCATAGATGGCTTTTATTACCTTAAGATAAGTCCCTTCTATGCTAATTTTGCTGAGTGTTTTCATCATAAAGGGATGCTGGATTTTGTCAAATGCCTTTTCTGTGTCTATGGAATGATCATGTGATTTTTGTTTTTAATTCTGCTTATGTGATGTATCACATTTATTGACTTACATATGTTAAATCATCCCTGCATCCCTGGTATGAAACCCACTTGATGATGGTGGGTTATCTTTTTGATATGCTGTTGGACTCGGCTCGCTAGTATTTTGTTGTCCATTTTTGCATCTTTATTCATCAGGGATATTGGTCTGTAGTTTCCTTTTTTTGTCACATCCTCCCCTGGTTTTGGTGTTAGGGTGATACTGGCTTCATAGAATGATTTAGGGAGGATTCCCTATTTCTCTATCTTTTAGAAAAGTTGTCAATAAGATTGGTATCAATACTTATTTGAATGTCTGATAGAATTCAGCTGTAAATCCGTCTGGTCCTGGACTTTTTGTTGTTGGCAATTTTTAAATTACCATTTCAATCTTGTTGCTTGTTATTGGTCTGTTCAGAGATTCTATATCTTCCTGGATTAATCTAGGAAGATTGTATATTTCCAGGAGTTTATCCATCTCCTCTAGGTTTTCTAGTTTATGAGCATCCAGGTGTTCACAGTAGCCTCAAATAATCTTCTGTATTTCTGTGGTATCAGTTGTAATATCTCCTGTTTCATTTCTAATCCAGCTTATGTGGATCTTCAATCTTCTTTTCTTGGTTAATCTCGCTAATGGTCTATCAATTTTGTTCATCTTTTCAAAGAACCATCTTTTTGTTTCATTTATCTTTTGTATTTTTTTGTTTCAATTTCATTTAGTTCTGCTCTGATCTTTGTTATTTCTTTTCTTCCGCTGGGTTTGAGTTTGGATTGTTCTTGTTTCTCCAGTTCCATGAGATATGACCTTAGATTGTCTATTTGTGCTTTCAGACTTTTTGATGAAGGTGTTTAATGCTATCAACTACGCTTTTAGCACCGCTTTTGCTGTATCCCAGAGTTTTGATACGTTGTGTCACTATTATCATTCAGTTCAAAGAATTTTTTAAATTTCCATCTTGATTTTATTGTTGACCCAGTGATCATTCAGGAGCAGGTTACTTAATTTCCATGTATTTGCATGGTTTTGAGGCTTCCTTCTGGAGTTGATATCAAATTTTTTTCCACCGTGGTCTGAGTATTTGATATAATTTTGATTTTCTTAAATTTACTGAGACTTGTTTTGTGGCCTATCATATGGTCTATCTTGGAGAATGTTCCATGTGCTGATGAATAGAATGTATATTTTGCAGTTGTTGGATAGAATGTTCTGTAAATATCTGTTAAGTCAATTTGTTCTAGGGTATATTTTAAATCCATAGTTTCTTTGTTTACTTTAGGTCTTGATAACCTGTCTAGTGCTGTCAGTGGAGTATTAAAGTCCCCCACTATTATTGTGTTGTCATCAATCTCATTTCTTAGGTCTAGTGGTAATTGTTTTATAAATTCGGGAGCTCCAGCGTTAGGTGCATATATATTTAGAACTGTGATATTTTCCTGTTGGAATAGTCCTTTTATCATTATATAATGCCCCTCTTTGTCTTTTTAAACTGCCATTGCTTTAAAGTTTGTTTTGTCTGATGTAAGAATAGCTACTCCTGCTCGCTTTTGGTGTCCCCTTTACCTTAAGTTTATATGAGTTCTTATGTGTTAGGTGAGTCTCCTGAAGACAGTAGAAACTTGGTTGGTGAATTCTTACCCATTCTGCCATTCTGTATTTTTAAAGTGAAGCATTTAGGCTGTTTATATTCAATGTTAGTATTACTTTTTTTTTTTATTGAGATGGAGTCTTGCTCTGTTGCCCAGGTTGGAGTGCAGTGGTGTAATCTTGGCTCACTGCCAACCTCTGCCACCCGGGTTCAAACAATTCTCATGCCTCAGCCTCCCAAGTAGCTGGGACTACAGGCACGTGCCACCATACCAGGCTAATTTTTTTTGTATTTTTATTAGAGATGGGCGTTTCACCATGTTGGCCAGGCTGATCTTGAACTCTTGACTTCAGGTGATCTGCCTGCCTCGGCCTCCCAAAGTTCTGGGATTACAGGCATGAGCCTCAATGTTAGTATTGAGATGTGAGGTACTATTCTATTCATCATGTTAGTCATTGCCTGAATACCTTGGTGGTTTTTTTTTTTTTCAGCTAGTCCTGCCTCCTATCCGCCATCTTAATCCCCTCTGATATCTTAATGATATTGAGTCTTCCAATTGTGAACATGGGATGGGATGGGATGTCTTTCCAATTTTGGTGTTTTTTTTTCATTGTTTTTGTTTTATAGGTCCTGTGAGATTTATGCTTTAAGGAGGTTCTATTTTGGTGTATTTCGAGGAATTCTTTCAAGATTTAGAGCTCCTTTTAGCAGTTCTTGTAGTGCTGGCCTGGTATTGGTGAATTTGCTCAGCATTTGTTTGTCTGGAAAAGACTATCTTTCCTTCATTTATGAAGCTTAGTTTCGCTGGATACAGAATTCTTGGCTGATAGTTGTTTTGTTTAAGGAGGCTAAAAACAGGACCCCAATCTTTTCTAGCTTGAATGGTTTCTGCTGAGAAATCTGTTAATCTGATAGGTTTTCCTTTATAGGTTATGTGATGCTTTTGCCTCACAGCCCTTAAGATTCTTTCCTTTGTCTTGACTTTAGATAACCTGATGACTATGTGCCTAGGTGATGATCTTTTTGTGATTAATTTCTCAGGTGTTCTTTGAACTTCTTGTATTTGGATGTCTAGATCTCTAGCAAGGCTGGGGAAGTTTTCCTCAATTATTCCCTCAAATATGTTTTTCAAACTTTTATATTTCTCTTCTTCTTTGGGAACACCAATTATTCTTAACTTTGGATATTTAAGATAGTCCCAAACTTCTTTAAGGTTTCATTCTTTTTAGAAATTCTTTTCTCTTCGTCTTTGATGGATTGGGTTAATTCAAAAGCCTTGTCTTTGAGCTCTGAAGTTTTTCTTCTGCTTGTTCCATTCTATTGCTGAGACTTTCCAGTGCATTTTGCATTTCTCTAAGTGTGTCCTTGATTTCCAGAAGTTGTGATTGTGTTTTATTTATGCCACCTACTTCACTGAATAATTTTCCTTTCATATTCTGTATCATATTTTTTATTTCTTTAGGTTGGACTTTACGTTTCTCTGGTGCCTCCTAGATTAGCTTAATAATCAACCTTCTGATTTCTTTTTCTGGCAATTCAGAGATTTTGTCTTGGTTTGGGTCCATTGCTGGTGAGCTGATATGATCTTTTGGGTTGGAGGGGGTGGTTTAAAGAATCTCGTTTTGTTATATTACCAGAATTGTTTTTCTGGTTCCTTTTCATTTGGGTAGACTATGTCAGAGGGAAGAGCTAGGAATCAAGGGGTGCTATTCAGATTCTTTTGTCCCACGGGGTGCTCCTTTGATGTAGTGCTAACCCCCTTCCCCTAGGGATGTGGCTTCCTGAGAGCTGAACTGTAGTGATTGTTTTGCTCTTCTGGGTCTAGCCACCCAGCAGAGCTCCTGGGCTCCAGGCTGGTACTGAGGAGTGTCTGCAAAGAGTCCTGTGATGTGATCCATCTTCAGGTCTTGCAGCCATGGATACCAGCACCTGCTCCACTGGAGGTAGCAGGGGAGTGAAGTGGACTCTGTGAGGGTCCTTGCTTGTGTTTTTGTTCAGTGCACTGGTTTTGTGTGGGTTGGCCTCCAGCCAGGAGGTAGGCATTTCAAGAGTGCATCAGTTGTGGTCCTATAGGGAGGAGGCAAACTTGCCCTAGGGATACCTGGTTAAGCATTCAGGTTTCTCAGGTGGTGGGCAGGGTCAAAGAGCTCCCAAGAGATTATGACTTTTGTCTTTGGCTACCAGGGCAGGTAATAGAAAGACCACCAGGTGGGGGCAGGGATAGGCATGTCTGAACTCAGCCTCTCTTTGGGCTGGGCTTCCTGCAGCTGCTGTGGGGCTGGGCTTCCTGCAGCTGCTGTGGAGAATGGGGGTGAGTTTCCTAATCCAATGGAGTTATGCTCCCAGGGGGATTATGGCTGTCTCTGCCGAGTCATACAGGTTGCCAGGGAAGTGGGGGAAAGCCGGCAGTCACAGTCCTCATCCCACTCCCATGCAGCTCACAGTCCTAAAGTCCAGTCTCACTCCCACTGTGCCCCCTCAACAGCACTGAGTTTATTTCCAGGCAGCTGGTGACCGGGGCTGAGAACTTGCCCCAGACCACCAGCCTCCCCGCTGAGAAAGCAAGCAGATTGACAGGTTTTTGGCATCTCAGGGAGCCTGCAGCGGTGATCCTGTCCTTAAAAGGGTCTGTGGATTATCTCGGCTTTTCTGGTATGTTCCTGTGGTAGTTCTTGGAGCAAAAGTTAATGATGTTAGTCTGCACACACTGCTCTCTCTGTCCAGGTGGGGGCTGCAAGCTAGTCCTGCCTCCTATCCGCCATCTTAATCCCCCTGATATCTTAACGATATTGAGTCTTCCAATTGTGACCATGGGATGGGATGTCTTTCCGATTTTGGGGGTTTTAAAAATTATTTTTCAGCAATATTTTGCAGTTTTCATTGAACAAGTGTTTCACCCCTTTGGTTAAGTTTATTCCTAAGTATTTTATTCTTTTTGATGCAATTGTAAATGAATTGTTTTCTTAATTTTCTTTTCTAATCTCTTCTTTTCTAATCGTTCATTGTTAAAGCAACTAATTTTTCTGTGTTGATTTTGTGTCCTGCAACTTTGTTGAATTAGTTTATTAGTTCTAACAGTTTCCTTGTGAAATCTTTAGTATTTTCTGCACATAAGATCATGTTATTTTAGAAAAAAATAATTTTATTTTTCTCTTTTCAATTTGGATAGCTTTCATTTCTCTCTTTTCTTCTTTCTTTCTTGCTTTCTCTTTCTTGCTCTTTCTTTCTTTCTTTTTTCTCTCTCTTTCTTTCTTCCTTCCTTCCTTCCTTCCTTTCTTTCTTTTCTTTCTTTCTTTCTTTCTTTCTTTCTTTCTTTCTTTCTTTCTTTCTCTCTTTCTTTCTTCCTTGCTTAATTGCTCTGGCTGGGACTTTCAATACTATGTTAAATAAAAGTGATGAGAAAGGGCACCATTGTCTTGTTGCTGATCTTAGAAGAAAAGCTTTGTCTTTCACCGAAGAGCATGATTTTAGCTGTGGGTTTTGCATATATGGCCTTTCGTATGTTGAAGTAGTTTTATTTTATACCTAGTTAGTCCAGAGTTTTCTTTTTATTATGAAAAAATATTGAAATATTTGTGAAATGCTTCTACTGCATCAATTGAGATGATCATATACCTTCTTGCCCTTCATTCTATTTATGTCATATATTGCATTGATTTTAGTATGCTGAACCATCCCTGTATTGCAGGCATAAATCCCATGTTGTCATGGTCTAAAATCCTTTTTATATGTTGTTGAATTCTGTTTGCTAGTATTTTATTGAGGACTTCTGCATCAATATCCATGAAGTATATTGGTCTGTAGTTTCCTTTTCTTGCAGTCTTTCTCTGGCTTTGGTATCAGGGTAATGCTGGCCTCATAGAATGAGTTAGAAAGCATCTTCTCATATTGAAGTTTTTGGAAGAGTTTGAGAAAAATTTGTGTTAATTATTCTTTAATGTTGGTAGAATTCACCTGTGAAGCCATCTGGTCTTGAGCTTTTCTTCATTTGGAGATTTTTGATTACTGATTCAATCTGCTTACCAGTTATAGGTCTATTCAGATTATCTATTTCTTCATGATTCAGTCTTTGTTGGTTGTGTTTCTAAGAATTTGTCCATTATATCTTTGTTATCTAGTTGGGTTGTTCTAGCAGAATTTTTCTTATAGTTATTCACAATATTCTCTTATAACCCTTTTTTGAAAAACAGTTTTCATTTATTTATTTTTATTTATATATTTATTTTAGTTGGAACCTGGGTCTTGAGGGGGTTGTCCTGGAACTTCAGTCTGCATGGACCTGCCTGGCACCAGAGTCTACTGAGGTAACTCTTGACCCTGTATCTGCTGTATCAAGCCTGAACTTTAAGACCACTGACTATATAGCAGTACTTTTTTCTTTTGCCCTTGGTTTTGATACTCTTTGATTTATTTCATCATAGTTATAAAGTCTATTAACTTTTTATGATTTGTCATTGTTAACTTATATGCATCATTCTTTCATGTATATAATACTGTAGATGTGGTATTGCTCTGCGGTTTTTTAGTATTTTGTTATGACACTTAAGACTAAAGATCACTACTCTAATTGAATAGTTATTCTGCTCATCTCTGAGAGATTGAGCAGGCAAAGTATCATATTTAGAGAGGACACAAGAGTCTCCCCAAAGTGACCATATTGTCTTAAGTGATGAAATCCTGAACTATGATGTTGGTGTGATAAATAGAAAGTAGGAGTAAGGAGTGTACATCAGAGGTATCAACAAAATTAACACGTGGGGCTAAATGTGGTCATACTGATGAATTTGCTTACATGGGACATGGAAGTTGAAGGGGCCATTCACTAAATCATATGGTCAATAGTAGGAACTAAGACTAGAGGACTTGAATGCTGCTTGACTATGGCACAAGAAGATGAAGAAAGAGTCAAAAATGACTCACTCCAAGATTTCGAGCTTTGATGACTGGGGAGACAAAAAAAAGGGAACAATTTTGGGAGAAAATCATGAGTTTATATTGAAATAAGCTTGATTTTGAGGTGACCAAGGACCACTGACATGGGTGATACAGAGCTGGAGAAATAGCACTGTAGTCCCAGGGAGAGATTTCTGCTAGAGCCAGAGTTGGGAGTCATGTATATGGGCAAATATGAAGAGAAGAAAAGCTGATGGCTAGGAGAACAATGATGAGGGATTAGATACTTGGGAGAAGAGCTTCTTGAAGAAGAATAATACAGATACCAAGAGTGGGCAGATTGGGGAAAGGAATATATGTAGTAAGACACCATGGTGTAGACAAGAAATCTAACACAGAATGAAAACCACATGAAAACACAAAGATTATACTATTTTCTTCATAAGTATTATTGCCTTCCAACTATTCCTCTGTGGATGACTGGGACTGAAGCAAGCCAAGGAAAATCAAGATTCTGCTGGAAGAATCTAAGGAAGACAAATTACCACAAGTATCTCAGAAGAAGAGAAGACTCAAATGGTAGAAGGACAATGAAATGTTTATTCTTCATGAAAGGAATGCTAAAGAACAAGGCTTTTTGTTGGCTTTTTTTCTCATTTCCTAGAAGAATGCAGTAATTAGGATGTAGTCTGACCTTTCAGTATGTATATATACTTAACGTTGGTGAAGAGTAGCTGAATTGGGCAAGGCCAGGATTCAATGTCTAGGTCCATTTCTTTCTTTCCTCCGCCAACTTTTAAAAAATCCTCTTGAAAAACATTTAAGCAGTGTGGCAAATATGTAAAAGATTTATGGAAACGCAGGACTCAAATCACATTAATTTGGGATTATGCATTTGCTCAGTGTTAAGAGTGTGTCAATATTTCTGTTCTGTACTTCTATCTTAATAGGTTTATTATTTGGCTTAAAAACTAGACTTTAGGGCTGGGCGTGGTGGCTCACGCTTGTAATCCCAGCAATTTGGGAGGCCGAGGCAGGCAGATCATGAGATCTAGGAGTTCGAGACCAGCCTGGCCAATATGGTGACACCCCGTCCCTACTAAAAATACAAAAATTAGCTGGGTGTGGTGGCTCGTGCCTGTAGTTCCAGCTACTCGGGAGGCTGAGGCAGAAGAATCGCTTGAACCCAGGAGGCAGAGGTTGCAGTCAGCTGAGATGGTGCCACTGCATTCCAGCCTGGGTGACAGAGCTAGACTCTGTCTCAAAGAAAAAAAACCAAAAAAAAAAAAAACAAAACAACAACAACAACAACAACAAAAAAACTAGACTTTAGGCTGTAATGTAGAATATTAGGTGTTGACTCCAAAACAAATTTGTTTTCATTGAACTTCAAAACATATTTGTTTATATGTTTGAAATTAAGTTATGTCTCTTGTTACCTAGCTCAAACACATATTTTTGATGCATTTTCTGCCCAGAAATAATTGTCAGCAAAACAGAAAAGTTATATTCAAGTTAAATAGGCAATGCATCTTTATTGATTCAGAATACCTCTGGCATTAAGTCATATGCTGAAATGGCTCTCACTTCCAGCTTTGCTGAAGGCTTGCTCTTCTCCCTTAAGAGTATCTGTTCATATTAGTAAATAGCTATTGAAGCAACATTCTCAGTTGCAGCAGTTTGTTATTGTAATTCCCCCAGCTGCCTTATTGATTTGTTTTTCTACAATTGTTTGCCACTGCCACATACAGTTGAACATGCAAAATAACTATTTTAAAATCCACTTTCAACATGGAACCACATTTGAACTAATTTTCCTGGTGGAGGCTGAAAAATCAACTGTTTAGAAGTGGATGTTAGGTGGGTCATTTCTGGTCTTTACATGAATTGTGTCAAACATGATCTTCTCAGTGAGGTTTACCTTACCCACTCTATTAAAAACTGCAACCCTTACCCTTACAAAACACCCCATACTACGTTTCTCTCTTTATTCTTCTCCTTAGCACTCATTGCTATCTAACATACTATAACATTGACCTATTTATTTTGTTCATTGCCTCCCCAACCAGGATGTGAGCCCACCAAGGCAAGAATTGCTCACTGTGGTATCCTCAAAGCCTAAAATTATGTCTCATATATAGTATAGACTCCTAGTAAATATTTGTTGAGTGAATGAAGTCAGAGTTATTCTTAACCTAGAGGCCAAGGGCAGGGCAGGACAGCTCTTTGAATAGCATTGTGAACTGGTTGGTGATGTTTTAATGCTCCTACATTTCTTAATAGATTTTCTAGGCTAAATAGTGGAGATGGAGTTGATTAATGTAAGCCTTCCTAGAGGTGTGTTTGGAAATGTGCTTTGAAAAGGAAGAAGGCCAGAGAATAGGGGAAAATAAAAGAAAGACCTCCCAAATTGAAGAAATACTATTCTCCAGAGTGGGGATAATTAGCTTAGCTAAAGGGGAGAGTCCTTATTCAGCAGTACTCAGAAATTAGAATAAGAGGATTGTTGTTAGTCAAGGGCCCTGAAGGCCAGAGAAAGGGGTTTGAAGTTGACATCCCAGGAAGCAATAACTATAGGAATACAATCAGCAGATGCCAAGGTTCCTGCTACTTTGTAGCTGTGTGACATTTTACAAGTTACTAACAATCTCTGTGTGCTTCAGTTCTCTCATCTGTAAAATGGAGACAAAAATAGTATAGTGTCTACCTCCTAGCATTGTAAGAATCGAGATAATACAGGCAAAGTACTTGGCACAGTGCCTGGCATATACTGAACACTTAATGGATTTTACGTACTATTATCATCATCATTATAATGTTGTGAGTCTTCTCATAATTTATTATATTATGAGTATTTTATATTTTCTAGTCAAAACTGTTGTTGCTTTAGAGTCACTCTTTAGAGAGTTGCTTTGGTTGAAAATATTGTTGGGTGGAATTGGGGTGAGTGTTAGTTCATGAGCAACAATCATGAATCACTTTTATGGGGCTACCCATATGAATGCTGACACCAGTAACTATAGGATGCAGTGGATTCTGAATAGCTTCCTGGATTCTGGACAGCCTGGGCAATGGGCGGAATCGGGAGGCGAAGGCAGATTATCTGAAATTTTTAAATTTTGGCACTGAAGATGAGCTCTGCGTATAGACTACTATACTATCACCTTTTTATAGAGAGAATTACCTGAGTGTAATCCTCACACTTAACAATTTTAGCAAGTAGCCAATGAAGGAAAAGTTGTGGAGTTGGTAGATGAAGTGAAACCATCATTTTCATTTGAGGTCTTGGTCACAAGATATGAAGTTTCTTAGTACTACATGTCTTAATCCATTTGAACTGCCACAACAAAATATCTTAGACAGAGTAACTTATAAACAACAGAAATTATTTTTTACAGTTTTGAGTCTGGGGAGTCCAAGATCAAGGTGCCGGTGGTGTCTTTGGAGGGCCCACTTTCTCATAGATGACACCTTCTCGCTGTGTCCTCACATGGTGGAAGTGGTGAGGGGTTGCCTCTCAGGTCTCTTTTACAAGAGCACTCATCCCATTCGTGAGAGTACCACTCTGATGGGGTCCCCAAGACCCTACCACCTGCTAATAACATCACCTTGGGGGCTAGGAGTTCAACAGATGAATTTCAAGGGGACACAAACATTGAGAACGTAGCGCCATGTGTGGCAGACAAGGAAGAGGGAGCCAGAACCCAGGACAAGTCTGTTCACCAGGACAGTGCAGGATACCTAGGGCAGGCAGCACTTAATTACATTACTCAACTCAATCAGTTAGGTCATCATGGAGTAGTTCTGTCCACATGCTGTAAGGGCCCTGGCTCCTGGACTAGGATTTGATTCTTGGGAGAAAGCTGGGCAAAAGCAAGCTGAGAAAATCACTCTATGGATCAGGAGGTCATATGACTGAGAAGGAGAGCACATATACAGATTGTTGGTGATTATCCACTTTAAGTTGCCAGATGGACTGTGAAAGACAAGTATGATTTGGACATGTGGGATTGTTTGTGGGGAGAACAGAATTCAAGTCAAAGGGAGTAAGGTAGGGAAATAAATGAAGCTGAGAAGGTACAGAGTAGCTGAAATGAAGGGGTAGGTTAGTGATGTGATATAAGGCTGGAAAGGTAGTTTGGGGCCATTTTGTGAATGGCCCCAAATGCCAAATTAAAGAGTTTTAGGATTAATTCAAAATAATGGGAAACTATTGAAAGTTCTGGAGCAGGAGAGTAATATACTTAAAGATGTGCGTTGGAAGAATTAATTTGTTGGCAATTAGGTGGATGGGTTTCAGGGATGTTAACTTGGAGGTGAGGAAACTAGTTAGGAGGTGATCGCTAATTGGACAGGAGGAAATTTAGGACAAAACTGGGGTTGTGGTAGTGGGAATGGAGATGAAAGGACAAAGCTAAAGCATTTAGATGCTCAATTTGGCAGGAAGTGACATCTGAATGGCATTAGAATGAAAGCTCTAGTACAGCAGGGATTTTTGTCTGTCATATTCACTGCTGTATCCCAAGCACCTGGAATAGTCCTTGGTACATAGTTGGTGCTCAATAAATAGTTTTTGAATGGTGCCTAGACATTGTGCAACTTCTATACACTAACCTGTGGTGTGTGTTTGCACACCTGACTCCTGAAACCCAGCTCATCTTTCACACTAGCTCCAAGCCCTACCTCCCATGGTAATGCACCCAATTCCTGCTCCTCTATTCATACTCATGACCCACTAATACTTACAGTCTTAATGATGATAGCATCTTGAGTTCAGCTTTTCTCCATTCTTCCCTTTCCAATGTTTTAGCTATATAGTTTAGATAACAAAAATATTTGTTTAGGACCCAGAGAAGACACTGTGCAAGGACTGCCAAAGAAAGAGTTGTGTTGTTTCCATGGATCAAGTTGAAAAGAGAGCAAGAGTATATTTGGAGGGTCTGCACTATAGGAAGGAAATGGGCAAGGTTTTCGCTGTGTAATGACTTGGACAACAGCTAACAATTTGGTGTTAAACACTAATTTAATAAAAATTCCCTCTAATAGGTAGACTCCATTTTAAAAAGTCCACTTTTGCTTATTTGGATACTCTGTAAACTTGAAATAAGTTCAATTATTTACACAGCTTTTGAAAATATTACCACATTCTGGTTTCATAACAGTAGAATAGAAAAACAGTTTTAGATCTTAGTTTTGAAAAATACCTGATTTTCCAGGCAGCCAAATGCAACCAAAGAAAGAGATACCAGTAAGTTCAATTACATTGCATGTTTGAGACCACTGAGAAACTCAGAGCAATCGAAGTGAATTAAAAGAAACCAAGAGAGCCAAACAAAATGCTTACCAGTTCGGTATCAAGAAAAGCTTTACAATCATGCTTGTAATTCTAGCTTTTAGAGTCAGAAGGAATTACAGGTAAAATTTCAGGTAGCTTTGAGACTTTTAGAAATAGCTTGTGTTATTTTAAAGACCATACTCATATGACATCCTTGTATAAGACCTTTCATCTTTGAGGAAGCTTAAGAAATGCTGGGCTCCAATTTCCCCCAGTGCCTTTTTAGTAGTAAGTTAGATACATCAGAAAGCGAAGATATACAGTCAGCCTACTAGGGACAATTTATTGCATAGCTGTAGAGAAATAAGATTCATCTAATTCACTCAAAACCTTCTTCCAGGTAGATAGATTTTGCCAATTTGGTTGAGTACATTTTTGAACTTTTCAAGTGTCACTTTTGGTCCTATTCCTTAAACCCAAACACTCTCCTTGGGATTTTAGGGGCTGAGGGCCTGGCCTGACAGAGTTATGAGAAAGGCCATTTAGCTTGGGCTTACTCAACGTTAAAAGAAGATTTGCAGTTAGTTAGCTGAGATTGTGTCTAATGTGAAGACAAGTAAAGCAAATAACTCTAGCCTCTTAAAGTCCACTTGGATGCACCAATCTATGTGGGTTGATTGCCTACACTGATCAAATATACCAGAAAATTGCCAGTTCCCTTTTGTCACTTCTAAATTGGAAAGGCCATTTGACATAGTCTAATCTAGTTAGTAGGTTCGTATTAGGTAGGATCTCAAAGGAATATCGTAACCAGCCTTAATTGCAGTGAACTTCAAGAATGACAGGGTGATGGAAAAGCTTGGGCCTGTGTCTTCACTTATGGTGGCATTTTTTTTTCTCAAATATATCAGTGAGGCACAGTAAATAATCCTGCCATGTTCTTGTGATTATTCCACCTTTTAGATGAGCCACAGTTGGTGGTTTCACTGAAAGGTAATTAGATTGGTCTCAGGTATCACCATAGTAAGTGAATTCTGAATTTATTCTCACCAGTCATTTCTTGGAAGGCAATAACCATATAGGTCATGACTAGTAAATTACTGTCAGATAAACAAAAGTGACTAATTATCCAGGTTTCCTCAGGACTCAGGGGTTTCCTAGGATGTAGAACTCACAGTGCTAAAACCAGGACAGTTCTGGGCATAGTTGGTCACCCTAAAAGTTCAATCTTGAGCATTCACTAATTAAGACCATATAGCATAGTTGTTGTAGGCACATACTTAAATCTGGTTCTACCACTTAATACCTGTATAAGGTTCAGAATATCTTTGATGTTTACATTCTTCGTGTATAAAATTTGCATAGTATTAGAACCTATCTCAAGGAGTAGCTGTGATGATTAACTGAACTAATAATATTGCATCAAGCTCAATGCTTGGCACACATAGGTGCCTAATACATGTTAGAAATTATTTAAATTAGGCTGGGTGCGGTGGCTCACGCCTGTAATCCCAGCACTTTGGGAGGCTGAGGTGGGCGGATCACGAGGTCACGAGTTCGAGACCAGCCTGACCAACATGGTGAAACCCCGTCTCTACTAAAAATACAAAAATTAGCCAGGCGTGCTGGCATGCACCTGTAATCTCAGCTACTCAGGAGGCTGAGGCAGGAGAATCGCGTGAACCTGGGAGATGGAGTTTGCAGTGAGCCAAGATTGCGCCACTGCACTCTAGCCTGGGCGACAGAGCTAGACTCCATCTCAAAAAAAAAAAAAGAAGAAATTATTTAAATTAGCTATTATTAGGCTTGCAGGCAAGATGTTGCAGTTGTGAAGGGCAGAGGTAGGGGCCAGACAATGTCCTGTGTATAGGCAGCTCAAGTAAAGGATTAAAACTGATGGTTTGCCACTTTTATTCTAAGCATATAGAATTACAGCAATAAATATTAAAAATACATAGCTAAGTTTAAAAACAACAAAGTGATCTCCTAAGTATCATAAAGAAAGAGAAATCACGGAGCCATAAGGGAAGCTGTGGGGGCTAAAGGAATGAATATGGGCCTAAAGGGCTGAGATTTTAAATATTCAAATGGGAGTACAGGGTGTGCAGTACATGCCGGAGAGCTAAAACTGGCCTTCTTGCTTAGAACTTGGTGCTGAAAAAGCTTTGCACCATCCATGAATGGTATTTGGGCCTACATGGGTGTGAGATCCTAATTGGCACTGCACACATAATGGGGAATCACTGAATCAAAAGTTAACCTAAAATCTAGTTTGAAACTATGAATTTCATATATTCTTGGCAGAGGCAAACAAAATGGTCCCATTGGGAGCCTAGCACAGAGGCACATGAAGGACTTCTAAAAATATAACTTCTATTAAAGATGACCTTGCAAACAAAAATTATAAAACGTATGGAAATATCTGAGGCCAAAACACTCCAGAAACGGATCAAATGGAAATTCATACCTGAGTAAATAGAGATAGTAGGGTATTCTAAATGAGGATGTAAAATAAGAACTTTTATAATGTTAAAATTGAGGAAGGAATAGAGTCCATTAAATAGGAATGGATACTATTAATGAATATTGGTAAGATTTTTTGTTAAGGATCAAGTAGAAATATTGGAAATGAAAACAAGTCATTGAGTATTTTTGCTTTTAGGCATTGTAGAGAAACTAGTAGCAGACTTGTGCATCTACTGTACACAGCTAGGAAAGTGGACAAATATATGAGGCAATTGTTTCCAGGTATCAGCTAATAAGGAGTGTAAGAGAGTGATCTCCAAGAACACTGAAACTTATAATAGGGTGAGTCCCATGGTCACTCTGGTTACTTATCTGGGGACAATTTCCTGAACACAGCACAGGGAAGTGGATCCCAAATGGAATATGACAATACTCTTGAGCTGATGAGGTAGAGATTAAATTTTGGGGCTATTGAGGCAGATGAAAATTGCAGAGTAGAGTACCAAAGAGGAATGAGCTGCACAGAAAGAGTTCCCATAAATTTATTGAGAGGTGTTTCTACGTGTGTCTTTGGCAAAAGTTTTGTTTTTACATGTATAGAGTGAGACTCCATAAGACTGAGCTACAGCAAGTTTGAGAGTTGAATGAAGATACTAGAGGTAGCACAGTCCTGGGGAGTGTTGAAGAATTGGACCAGTCAGGGTGAAGAGACCTCATTGATATCCTAGGCATTTAGCTGGGGCTCAAGAAAAAACAAAACTTAGGAGTAAGGACCACATTTTAGAGTAATCACCAATCTAGCATCACCCTAATAAAGCCTAAAACCAATCCTTGACAGGGTCAAGAATAGCTGACAATGTATTAACTGCTTGCTAGAGCAAAACCCAAGAAGAGCCAATTAAACTTGAAGTAAGTAAAATTTAAAAAATAATAAAGATTAGAGCAGAAACCAATGATGTAGAAATTAGATAAATAATAAAAAATTAATAAAGCAAAATGTTTGCTCCTTGAAATGATTAATAAAATTGATAAACCCATAGCAAGACCAATTAGGAAAACAGAAAATACAAATTGGAGCAATCTTTGTCACTAAAGAATCTACAAACATTAAAATGATAATAAGGGAATATTACAAACAAGTTTAGGCCAATATATTTGACAAAATAGATTAAATGGGCAAATTCCTTGAAATAAGCAACTTGCTAAAACTAACCCAAGGATGAATAGAAAAATCCAAATAGATATCTATTAAATACATTGAATTCATAATGAAAAACCTTTCTTCAAAGAGAACCCCAAGCCAAGATAGTGAATTTTATTAAATATTTATGGGAGAAATCATATCACTCTCATTCAAACACTGTCAGAAAACAGAGACCATCATAACCCTGACATCAAAATTAGATTAATATGTGAAGAAAATTACAAACCAATATCCCTCATAATCATAGGCACAAAAATCCTTAAGACAATATTAGCAAATCAGATGCAGCAATATATAAAATGGATAACACATCATCACCAAGTGGGGTTTACCCCAGAAATGTGAAATTGCTTTAACATTAAAAAATCAATGTAACTTAGTACATTAAAGACCAAAGGATAAAAAACCTACAATAATCTCAATGAAGAATAATCATTTGGTAAAAACCAATATTTATTTATGAATATATATATTATCTATATACACACACACAAATTATGAAAAGGAAGTAAATTCCTCAATTTGATAAAGGCCTTCTACACAAAAAAGACAGTTAATGTCCTACAAAATGGTGATATAGTAAATGCTTTCCCACTAAATTTATGAATAAGGTAAGGATTTTATTATTGGTTATAGACAGTGCAATGAGGCAAAATAGAAATAAAAGCAATACATATTAAGGAGAAAGATATGAAAATATCTTTATTCCTAGGCAACATGATTATGTACGTAGGGAATCCTAAATAATCTACAGAAAGACTACTAAAATTAATAGATGCATTTTACAGGAATGCAAGATACAAAGTCAATATATGAAAATCAATTGTATGCTATGAACAAAATTTGGAAATTGTAATTAAATAAAATAGCACCATTTATGATAGTAACAAAATTATGAAATACTTAGGGATAAATTTAACAAAATATGTGCAAGATCTGGACAATGAAAACTAGAAAACATAGCTGAGACAAACCAAAGAGGACTTAACCAGAGGGACATATTATTTGAATGCATCAGAAGACTCAATATTGCTAAGATGTTGATTTTCCCTAATAGAACCATAGATTCAATGCAATCTCAAGAAAAAATTCAGCAGTGTTTTGGAGAAAATGGCAAAGTGATTTTGAAATTCATATGGAAATGCAAAGAACCTAAAGTATCCAAAATAATTTTGAATAAGAACAAAGTTTGGTGATTGCTAGTGTTTCAAGACTATATATAATGTTATAGTAGTCAAGTAAACATGATATCAGTATAAACATAGGCACACAGATTAATGAAACAGACTAGAGTCCAGAAATGGAGCCACACAATAAATGGGGCTGAGACAAATGAATATCCAATGATGAAAGAAAAATAAAATTAACCTCAACTCATATCTCGTTCCTTTTCTTTTCTTTCTCCTTTCCTTTCCTCTTTCCTTTCCTTTCCCCTTCCCTTCCCTTTTCCCTTCCCCCTTCCCCCTTCCCCCTTTTCCTTTTCCTTTTCCCTTTCCCTTTCCCTTTCCCTTCTCCTTCTCCTTCTCCTTCTCCTTCTCCTTCTCCTTCTCCTTCTTCCTTTCCTTTCCTTTCCTTTCCTTTCCTTTCCTTTCCTTTCCTTTCCTTTCCTTTCCTTTCCTTTCCTTTCCTTTCCTTTCTGTACAGAGTCTTATTCCATCGCCTTCAGGCTAGAGTGCAGTGGTGTGATCTCGGCTCACTGCAACCTCTGCCTCAGAGATTCAAGCGGTTCTCCTGCCTCAGCCTCCCGAGTATCTGGGATTATAGGCACGCATCACCACTCCTGGCAAATTTTTGTATTTTTAGTAGAGATGGAGTTTCGCCATGTTGGCCAAGCTGGTCTTGAACTCCTGACCTCTTGAATGCCTGCCTCGGCCTCCCAAAGTGTTGGGATTACAGGCGTTAGCCACTGCACCCAGCTTCATACCTCATTTCATACAAAAAATTAACTTAAAGTGAATCATGGACCCAAATATAAAATATAAAAGCTAAATATAAAAATTCTAGCAGGAAATATAAAAGAAATTCTTCATTATCTTGGGGTAGGCAAAGAAGGTAGAAGCAGAAGGAATATTTCTAACACATTCTATAAGGCTAGCATTACCCTAGAACCAAAAGCAGACAAAAACATTACAAGAAATGAAAACTACAGACTAATACTTTCCATGGATATAGTTGCAAACATCCTCAACAAAATATTAGCAAATAAAATACAACAGTATATAAAAAGAATTATATACCATGACCAACAGTGGTTGATTCCAGTTATGAAAGGCTAGTTCAACATTCAAAAAGAAATTAAGGTAATTCAACAATTCACATCAACAAGCTAAAGAAGAAAAATCTCATGATCGTATCAATAGATACAGAAAATGCATTTGATAATCTAACTTCAATTCATGATAAAACTCTCAGAAAACTAGGAAGAAAAGAGAACTTCCCCAATTTGATAAAGATTAGCTATAAAAAACCTACAGCTAACATCATACTTAGTCATGAGAAACTGGATGCTTTCCCTCTAAGATCAGGATCAAGGCAAAAATGTCCCATCTCACCACTCCTGTTCAACACTGTATTGAAAGTCCTAACTAATGCAATAAGAAAAGAAATGATATACAGATTGAGAAGGAAGAAATAAAACTGTCAGTATTCACAGATGACATGATTGTCTATGTAGAAAATCTCAAAGAATTGACAAAAACAAACAAATAAACCTCCCATAACTAATAAATGATTATAGCAAGGTTGCAGGATACAAGGTTAATATAGAAAATTCAATTGCTTTCCTATATACTAGCAATGAACAATTGGGATTTGAAATTAGAAACACTAGACCATTTAATTAACTGAGAAAAATAAAATACTTAGGAATAAATCTAACAAAAATATGTACAAGGTCTATGAAAAAATTAGAAAACTCTGATGAAAGAAATCAAAGAAGATATAAATAACTGGAAAGGTATTTCATGTTCATAAAAAGGAGGACTCAATATTAGTTAGATGTCAACTTTCCCAAACTTGACTATAGATTCAATGCAATCCCAGTCAAATCCCAGTGTTATTTTGTGGGTATTGATAAACTGATTCTAATGTTTCTACGGAAAGGCAAAAAGATCTATATTGGCCAACACAATATTGAAGCAGAAGAACAAAGTTGGAGGGCTGGCACTACCCAACTTCAAGACTTACTGTAAAGCTACAGCAATAAGACAGTGGCTTATTGGTGAAAGAATAGACAAATGGACCAATGGAACAGAATAGAAAGCCCACACAGAGACTTACACAAATACAGTCAACAAATCTTTGACAAAGGAGTGAAGGCAATCTAATGGGGGAAAGGATAGTCCAAAGAGACTAAATGGTTCTGGAACAACTGGATATCAAACATGCACACGAAAAAATCCAGATATAGACCTTACACCCTTCAGAAAAATTAACTCAAAATGAATCATAGATTTAAATGTAAAACACAAAACTGTAAAACTCCTAGAAGATAACATAGAAGAAAATCTAGATAACCTTGGGTCTGGTGATGACTCTCATTGATTGTGCCTTTGATAAAATATCTGAAAAAAGTTGATAAGTTAGACTTTCATTAAAATTAAAAAGTTCTACTCTGTGAAAGAAGCTAGGAAGAGAGTTAGAAGATAAGGCACAGACTGAAAAAAAAATGCAAATATATATTTGATAAAGGACTGTTACTTTAAATGTACAAAGAACCCACAAAACTAAACAATAAGAAAATGAAAAACCCGATTAAAAAATGGGCAAAAGGTCTAAACAGACACCTCATCAAAGAAGATATACAGATGGCAAATTAAACTTATGAAAAGGTGCTCAAAATCAAATTTTACTAGGAAACTGCAAATTAAAACAATAGTGAGATACTACTACATGCATATTAGAGTGGTCAAAATCCCAAACACTGACACCACCAAATGCTGGTGAACATGTGGGGTAACAGGAATTCTCATTCACTGCTGGTGGGCATGCAAAATGGTACCCTCACTTTGGAAGGCAGTTTGGAAGTATCATACAAAGTTAAATACAAAAGTTGAAAATTTATGTGCATGCAACAATCTGCACACAAATATTTGTAGCAGTTTTATTCATAATTACCAAAACTTCAGTAGGTGAATGGATTAAGTAAACTGTGATACTTCCAGACCATAGAATATTAGTTAACACTTAAAATAAATGAGCCGCCCAGCCATCAAAAGACATGGAAAAAACTTAAATCTATATTACTAAGTGAAAGAAGCCAATCTGAAAAGGCTGCATACATATTCTATGAGTCTAACTATATGACATTCTGGAAAAGTCAGAACTATAAGGACAGTAAAAAGATTGGTGGTTGCCAGTGACTTGAGGGAATGAAGGGATAAAAAGTGGGGCACAAGGAAGTTTTAGGGCAATGAAACTATTCTGTATGATGCCATAATGATAGATATATGTCAATATACATTTGTCAAAACTCATACACTACAACACAAAGACTGAAACAATGTAAACTATGGATTTGTGTTGATAGTATGGTCTCAGTGTAGGTTCATTGATTGTAGCAAATGATATTGATGCTGGGGAGGTTAGAGAAGGGAGTGAGATATCTGTGTACTTTTCACTCAATTTTCTTCTTTTATTTTATTTTATTTTATTATTTTATTTTATTTTTGAGACAGAGTCTCACTCTGTCACCCAGGCTGGAGCACAGTGGTGTGATCTTGGCTCACTGCAACCTCCGCCTCCCGGGTTCAAACGATTCTCCTGCCTCAGCCTCCTGAGTAGCTGGGATTACAGGCACACACCACCACGCTCAGCTAATTTTTGTATTTTTAGTAGAGACAGGGTTTTGCCATGTTGGCCAGGCTGGTCTTGCGCTCCTGACCTAAGGTGATCCACCCGCTTCGGCCTCCTAGTATTTCTATGTGAACCTAAAATTGCTCTAAAAAATGAAGTTTATTATTTTTTTGAAAAAGGATTTGAGGCACAACTACTTTAAAGAGAGAAAGAGAACTTCAATTCATACCTCACTTCATACACAAAATTAACTTAAAGTGGATCATGGACCTAAATGTAAAAGCTAAATGTAGAAATTATAGAATAAAATATACAAGAAAGTCTTCAAGATCTTGCAGATGATAAAGGTTTCTTTAGATACACAAAAAGCAATAACCATAAATTTTTTTAAATGATAAGTTGCACTTGTTAAATTAGTCAGGGTTATCCAGAGAAATAGACCAATAGGATGGGTAGGATGAGTGGATTACACACACACACACACACACACACACATTGAATTAATTCACACAATTATAGAGGCTGACAAGTTCCAAGATCTGTAGTTGGCAAGCTGGAGATACAGAGTCATTCCAGTCCAAAGGCTGGCAGGCTTGGGATCCAGGAAGAACCCATGTTTCAGTTTTTAGTCTGAAGGCAGGGAAAAAACTGATGTCTCAACTCAAACAGTCAGGCAGAGGAGTTCCCTCTTGCTCAGCCTTTTTGTTCTATTCAGGGCCACAAATGATTGGATGAACTCACTCACATTAAGGAGGGCAATCTGCTTTACTGAATTCGCCTATTCTAATATTAACCCCATCCAGAAACACCGGGAATGATGTTTGGCCAAATGTTTGGGCAAGCATCAGTGCCCCAGGCACCCTGATGAGATTAATATTTTCATTTTATTTCAATTTGCGAAAGAAAGAGCTTTGGTTTTCTTCATAATGGCCACTTGTTCTGCCTAAGCACAAGACTGGCTGCTGGACTGGTTCCTCTCCACTGTACAATATCTTAAGGCTCTTTTTCATTTACATTGAAATGGTGAAGAGGCTGTGCTAGAGGAAGTGTAGCCAGTCAGCAGAGCCCCGTATTCAGTGAATTCTGTCAGATAGTTCATTTTAATTTCCTCTGATCTGCATTGTATGGTAGCTGTGGTAATCTCTCCATGATGTAGGGCTTTTACTAGGCTTTGAGCTCCTTTTCCTTCTATTTTAGATCTACAACCCTTTCACTGCTAATTAATATATCTTAACGAAAGGCCAGGAAAAGGAGCTGCAATTTGCAGGAGCTAGTATTGCTTCTTGTGAGCAGCTCTTGGGTGGTACATGGGGAGGTTGAAAGTTTGGCAGGCTAATTTTAAATTTTTAAAGTAACTGCAACCTTCAATTATCCAAGCTCTGAATGGAGCCTCCATAGATTTTGTGCCATGTCCTCAGTGGCAGCCCACAGTAGCTGCTGCTTTATTTATTTTAAAACTTACTATGGCCTTTTCTTAATCTAAAGAGGAAAGACAAACATCACATATTCACATCATTAGAAGTGTAACTTTTCCTCCAATAAAACATGAGATTGGCATGTCAGGAATGCAGATGTTTGTCAGTATCTGTGGATTCCAGCCTTTCTCACAGTCTCCTTGCTAATTGTTCTGCCAGGCAGCTTTTGACTTTTACAAACGAAACCTGATCTGTGTTTCACTGCTGTTTTTCACAAAATTCAATCTCAAAGAATAAAATAACTAAGGTGCCCTTAAAGGATATATGGAAGGAAAAAAGAAAAACCCTAAATCAATAGAAATTGAATTAGAGGTTGAAATCTTGGGGGTAAAATTACATTTAAATGATTGGAATTCTTTTCTTTTTATGAGATAATAAAATTAGGCTCCTTAGTAACTATTTCTTGGGATTAAATGAATGGCCTTAGAATACTAAGGGGGCTAATCTGTAGTGATTATGGGACCCAAGGCTGTTGCTACAGCTACAGAAAAAATGCTTGACTATATTTTCTGAGTAAACAAATAAGTTACTGGTAGCTTAACAAAACTGATGGATCAATCTTAGTCAGAAAGACAATTATGTGAATTTGTGTAGAAAGCCTGCAAACATCTAGATGAAAAAAAAGAATTAATTAAATCAACCATTCGTATGTTTATATTTCCATGGTACCAAGCATCAGGAACTGGAAAACAATTGAATAATTGATTCAGTTTTAGATGTTTTACCTGGGTGCCTCTGCAAACATTGTAAATCTTTTAAGGATAGTTATTATGCTTGGATACTTCCTTTCTCTTCCACAAAATGCCTACCATTATCGCGTCCTGCAATAACTGCTTGATTAAATGGTTGGTAGGATGTTGTTAGTCTGTATAAATAATTTACATTTATATCAGTCTGAAAAGCTACCTGTGACAAAGATGCCTAACTGACCCCAAAGATTCCTGCTGCCATTTCACATTGGAGGGTTGCTGTTGAATAGCGGCTATCTAGTCAGGAACTGCATATCCCCACCCCCTTCACATTTAGATGGGGCTATATGACTAATTCTAATCGAACTTTAGAGGAATTGCTTTGTGTTATTTTATGCCTAAGTAGTTAAGAAGCAGTGACTTTAGTCTATTTCTTCATCTACTGGCTGAATAGAGAAAATTCCAAGCTCCCCCAGGAGGGCAGAGGCATGAGATGGAAGGATTTGGGTTCTTGATGTCGATGCGGAAGCCCTTCATATCCAGAAACATTCACATTGAACTGTGAAATACTTTTACTGTGTTATGACACTGAGAGTTTTGAGCTTATTAGAGCAACTAGTGATATCTTAACACACTGTGAATTTTAGTGTCTGTGGGCTGGAATGATCACGTGGAGGTCACTTATATTGAGTCTCCATGGTATCAACAGACTGAGAAATTGGTAACTACATTTTGATAGGTCTCACAGCCTCACAAGGGAACTGTGTTGGATATCTTCTATTTGCCATTTCCAAATCCAGTCTTTTCCCCATTCTTTCCTGCTCTCTGGCCTCCATAATCTGAACTATACTGATTACATCAACCAGCTCCTTTGCCCTCTGGCATCTGGCTGAGTTTGGCTAATGGGACGCTCCCACAGGAGGTCAGAGGGAAGGATGAGAATGAGTTCAGGGTATTGATTCCTTTGGTTCTCTTGCTATGAGTTTTCCTTGGGATGGCTGTGTCCCTCAACCAAAGGTCACTGCTTCTCTCAAGGCAGCCTTCTCTGAACCACTTTCTTCTAACTTTAGTAACCATTCTTCCCTGTTGTCTCTTCAGATCTAAGTCTGATAACAGCTTTGCTGCTAATAGCTCTGAGTTATTGCACTATCCATTGTGTGTCCCCTATGTTTCATTTACTTTCATATAGTCTCTTATTGCAACTCCCCTGAAATTCTCCTAACTTGAATGTGTCATCGGTTTCTTTTTGGGACCCTAACTAATACAGGGAACCAGAATTTGACGCTCACAAGACAGTTTTTGGTAGTCAATATGAATGGGGCCCTTTGAATCTGCCAGTCCCACCCAATTCTGGTTATGTGCACATTTTTGTAGGGCTTCTCATTTTTTCTCGTCTCAGTAGCTATAGTGATTGAAGATAGTATTTTTGCTCTATCGTTGGGATCTGAGGTTATAGCTTGAACAAGTTGGCTACAAGTTGGACATTTCTTCAAAATGTTATGTATGTGCATTTTGCTTTCTGCTATCTATCTATGCTTTAAAGATATGGAGCATAGTAGTTACGAATATTTGGCATCAGTTGCCAGGCTTCAAGTTAGGATTCAAGTTAGGCTACCTCTATTGTTTATTAGCTATGTTACCTTGGACAAGTTACTTAGTCTCTGTAAGTCTCAGTTTCTCACCATTAAAGTGGAAATAATCATATTACCTACTTCATGGGGTTGTATTGAAGCCTAAATGACTGATTTATAGTAGATAGTCAGTAAATTTTAGCTCCATTATATGCTTCACTAAAATCGATGTTCCATGAAGAGGAGCCTTGTTTAGTCTCTGACTTTATATACTGTCATCATACAATCACACAAGTCACAGTTTGGGAAGCATGAATACATTTTCATGATGTCTAAAGTTGTTTAAGAAAAGCAGCTGTAAGGGCCAAATTGCTGATATTTGATTTCTCAGAAGACAGGAAGGAAGGAAGGGAAGGAAGGTAGGCAGGCAAGCAGGAAGGAAGGAAGGAAGGAAGGGAGGGAGGGAGGGAGAGAGGAGGGTGAGAGAGGAGACAGAGAGAGAGAGAGAGAGAAATCTCAAAGTGGCTGAATAACATAGCAATTAAGAACATAAACTTGGTTCAAATCCTGTCTCTGATGCTTATCAAAAATGTGACCTTGGGAAAGTTAATTGACCTCTATGTAACCCATGTTTTCATCTGTAAAATGGGGGATAGTAATGATATCTGTCTCATAGAATTGCTATAAAGATAAGACGAGTTAGCAAATGTAAAATGCCTACAACAATGCCTGGAACGCTGTAAGCATTATATAATTGTTGATTATTTCCTTGGATAAATTCAGAACCTAGTTGTAGTTCCTTATACTTAATTTCTATTTTGAATTACTTAAGGTGTGGGGGCATTATGGGCACTGTATGTTTTTCAAGTGCTTTGTGTCATTGAAGAAAATTTTATTTAGACATTGCCCTGCTTCACAGTGTGTTGCTTGTTTGGAATACACTCCCTAGACAACCTCCACCCTCTTAAGAGTAGCCCACCACATGCTTCTTCCTATTTAGAGGCAAAATTATCAAAGCCAACCTCAAACTTTCCCACACGTTAGTTGCTCTTTCTTCCTGGGCTTTCACGGCACTCTATTTACCACATTGTGTATGTGGATATTTCATTCACTAACCCAAGAGCTCTTGTCTACATCTTTGTAACTCCCAGTGTCTTGTACATGGTAGCCTTTCAATAAACATTAGTTGAATTGAAGCATGCATTCAGTTACAGTCAATGCAATGGTCTCATTTCACTTTAATTTTTGCCACAACCATGCAAAATAGGTATTAGTATTCCACTTTATAGATGAGGAACTGCAGATCAGAGGGCTAAGTGACATGCCTAGATTTACATAAGAAAACAAGTAGTAGATCTGGGGTAGAACTCAAGTATGCCAATCCATTTTCAAGTCAATGGCTAACCTATTTTAAAAAGTAAACACTATGGCAGTGTATTAGTCCGTTCTCACACTGCTATAGACACTACCTGAGACTGGGTAATTAATAAACAAAAGAGGTTTAATTGACTCACAGTTCCATATGGCTGGGGAGGCCTCAGGAAACTTACAATCACAGTGGAAGGTGAAGTGGAAGCAGGTACCTCTTCATAAGGTGGCAGGAGAGAGAAGCAAGCAAAAGAGGAACTTGCCAAACACTTACAAAACCATCAGATCTCATGAGAACTCACTCACTATCATGAGAACAGCATGGGGGAAACCGCCTCCATGATCTAATCACCTCTCTCCCTTGAGATGTGGGGATTACAGGTCCCTGCTTCCACGCATGGGGATTACAAGTCAAGATGAGATTTGGGTGGGGACATAGAGCCGAACCATATCAGGTAATGCAGAAGGACTTTTTGTTGTCAAGACCAGATCTCTGTTGCCACAAATTAGGCTCATTTTCTCTCATAGAATAATGAGAAATTTAATGTATAATAAATCATATAGTCTTTATAGTAATTTCCAAGTGTTCTACTAGTTAATTCCTGGCTAGCAGGTAGAATAAATCCTAAATCGTTTCTGGTCTATTCAGCCAAAATAGTTGACTATTTTTTGTGAACATGGTCTTGGTATAAGGAGAGCCATATTTGAAACACCGTTCATAACATATATCAGCATGCCTTTGATTGTGCAAACGAGTTTGCAATAGATGGAGTCTCTTTATATTAAGGCCTACTCTACAGGCACATGATTAAACTGAGTGTATTTGAAATGTCTTAGTGTTTCTAAGTTGTCCCAGCTTATGCAGATGGCTCCATAAACCAAGAGAGTTGAATTTCTAGTTCTCTGTCATTGAGGGATCATGGGCTTGGGTTAATGAATTGGAGTCACCAATTTTCCATCATGTCTGATTCATGAGCTCTGTCTAGATTGTTTCAGGCCTTCCTTATTTACCAAGGAGACTGTCTTCTGCTCACACAACAAAAGAGAGAAAACCTAATGAAAACTATGTGGAAAGTGAGGAGTTGTTTCTTCTTCAGATTCATTTTGGCTGTAGAGTACATGCACATGCTTGAGGGTGTGTTTTTGTAAACTTCCCTTCCCCTCCATCCCTAAGTTACTTAGCTGGCTTACCCCATGATTGTGACTAAGTTGGAACAGTCCGCTTGGGTGTGCATTTCTCTTTCTGGAGAGAGTAAAGTAGTAACAGGATCAGATCATTTTGACTTGAGGGAGACTGCAGTTGGGGTCGTTCTCGCACTGTAACTCCTTCTCCTTGGTATAGCAAATCCTTTGTCTCCTAAGAGCCTTCACCTTTGAGTGTTTGCTAGGATATCAGAAGACAGTGAGAAACAGAAGTTTTTGTTTTCACGGGGACTAATGTTGGATTCTACAAACTTTGGCTCCATGTCTAGGATCCAGTTGTTATTTGTAGGGCACAGTTGAAAATATGTCCTAATAGAAAAATCTCTAAGCATATGTACATGTTTCTTCACCCATATACATCTATTTTGTATTTTAAATGTGGTTTGGAGTTGGTCTGCATACTTATTAGTCGCTAAGAACCCTGAAGAAGAAAGTATAACATTTGTACATTCACAGAAGTTTAAGAAACACTCAACAGTTTAATTCACACCTCAAAAGGAGTTCTTTTAATGACTGTTAGTTACTCCTTTGGCTATTATAACTATAATCTACATTTTCAAATCTCCCTGTAGGCCTCAGTGCCCTGTGCCAGGGTCCCAGATACTCTCAGGTTTCTTCTTGCCCAAGTTCTTTCAATAAAGGGAAGTCAGACTTTGTTTCCAAGCTTCCTTGAGGTAATTTTCCTTCTTTACTTTTCTTTCACCTAAATTTTTTTCCTTCCAGAATTGGCCCTATGGATAAGTAAAGGAAGTAGTTTTCTGCTGTGATTTCAGAAGTACCATGGGAGGCACTGACCAGAGAGTCCCACACAAGGATTTCCAACTGATCAATCTCAACCTCCATTGTAAGAGCCAGACCTACTTTCTGAGATTCTTTCTTTCTTTGCAGCAGCAGGGCCCAAAGTTTCTGTCTGCTTCCCTTTCCTCCATAGCTGACTTACTTGGACTCTTTCTGCCCAAACTTGATTGCAGAGTGACTAGCAATCTTCCTGGTGCCTCACCTCTGCTGCTGTTTCTAACGATAAGTCTATAGTCCATTTGGGGGTCCAGAGCAGAGGTCTGTGAACTATGCTTCACTGTCTAAATTTGAGGCCACTACTTATTTTTGCAAATAAAGTTTTATTAGAATACAGTCACACTCACTGGTTTATTTGCTATGATTGCTTTTGCATTATAATGGCAGAGGTGAGCAGTTGTAATAAAGACTTTGATAGTCTACAATGTCTGAAATATTTACTGTTTGCCACTTAACAGAAAGTTTGCTGATCCTCGCTCTAGAGGTTTGAAGGCTAATCACTACAGGAGAATAAGCAGGGGCATAGGAAGGCTAATCACCGCAGGAGAACAGACATGGGCCAGCACAAATAGCAAACATGGAGCCAAGTTGTAAAATTTAGAATTTCTTATGTCATGGTTTCTGATAAACAGTTTCTGACTCCTAAAATAGCAAATCCAAATCCAGATGGGCTTCAGCTGGCTGCTTTCAATTCTGCAGGTGAGCCTCACCCACTACTCCATATCTTTGTTTTCTCTCAGAGGTTAGGATGAGCAGGCAGATTCAGTTCTATAAAAATCCATATTCCCAGAATATAGTCTCAAATTGCAATCTAGGTAAAACATTCACATTACACAAAGTAGGTAATTTGTGTCTCTGGGACTCCTAGACTTGGTAACACTTAGGCTTTTTCTTACTTTCTGCACCTTCCCCTCAAATCCATCCAGAAATACATTTACATATATTTACATAGTTATTTCTTTTATTAGATTAAAATGTAAGAGTGCTCTGGAAAAGGTTGACATAGTTAGCCAATAATACCTTGGTTTGATTCTTTTTATTAGTTTCCTGTCAGAGGGCAGGACTCTGAGTATCACATGCTGTTTGCTTTCAAGTCTCTGTTGTCTCTCCTTCCCAGAACTGAAGCTGCTTGACTCCTTCCGGCAGGCTTCAGCTCTACCCATTCTCTGGGACCAATCCTGACTATGGTCAGAAAGGACCAACAGTCACCTAGTCTAATGTTCTGGAAAAGGGTATTAGGTTAATCTTGTTTTAGGCGAGACCTGACTTTGTGTTCCAGCTCTGTTATCTTCCCTTCAGCCTTGTTTCCTGATTGTTCATTTTGTCTTAACGATCTAGTGCCCAGTTCCACTTTGTCTATGTCCTCTTGGCATAGGAATCCTGTCACATACACATTGCCCAGTGGTTGGGGCCCTGCTATTTGCCAACATATTGCCTGGATGTTGACTTTCTACTTAGATTTTCAAGTGTCACTCATCTCTGGATAATCAGTTGCTGTATTCTGTTCAGCCATGGGGATACCCATTATTTCATTTTCTATCCCTCAATGCCAACTACTGGAACATTAAACAAATGGTTGTTGAGGCCCTGAAGAATGAGGTTTTTGCTCTCATTTTTGCTCTCTCGTTCTTAGAAGCCAACAATGATTCAATATTTGGGACGTCTGTGTCCCTAATGGATATCTCTGGGCCTCCCCACAGTGGATGAGAGCCTTGGAGATCCAAGAACACCAACCTTGGCTGAGGAAAGAAGTATCATATAGTCCATGAAAGCTCATAGAAACTTTGACTCATCTGACCTTTTTGTGGCTGACTAACGTGATTTTCATGGCTATTTAAAAATTTCTTCTGTTTACATTCTTAGTATAATTTTTGCTTGCCTTTCTCCCTTTCTTTTAACTTTTCTTTTTTTGATATTTGTGCACTTTGACTCTGATAACTGAGAAATACGGTGAAGACTTCTGCATGAGGCTTTACCCTCTCGGATGGGTTAACCTTTGCATGAGTAGTAGGGTTTTAACTTGGAAGCCCAAAGAGGTCAACCTACAGCCCTAATATCTGCAGAATCTTAACCATGGTATCCAGAAAAGGTAGTAGGAACAGGAGACAGAACCCTGGTTGGAGAACAAGAACCATATTTTGTCTTTTAATAAAGCAGTGCTTAACACAATTCCTGGTGTAGATTATGTATTCAGGAAAGCATCTGTTAAATGAATGAATAACTGTATAAAATTTTAAAATACTGGTTTAGCCCGTTCTTCCAGTTAACATCTGTAGGTTGTCGTTAGCAGTGGGTTTTTTTTTTTTTTAAATCAGCGTAGGGGGAGGTACAATACTCATCTGACCAACATAATCAATCTTTATCCCTGTATTTCCCCAACACAGCCTGTGATAAAACACAGCCTGTGCAATTAAACATTTGAATTTCTTCCTAAAAGAGAGTTGTTTTAAGCCATACCAAACCTGAAAACTTTGACATGAGGTGACAGCTTATATTTATAGCATTCAATAAAATTCCCTGCTCTAGAGGACATCCCTTCCCATAAAGACTCAGATGACATGAGGGTGAACTAAGACAGTAATAAGTTAAAACTAGCTTGTGTTTTCAACATAGCTTGAGTTCATAAGGTACAATGTGCCTGGCGTTGCCAGATGGATCAACCCTACAGTAGTGCACTGTTTCTGATTCCTATCAGCTACACCTAGTGTGTTGTAGCTGTGGTGCAGCTCAGAGCAGGTGGAAAAAAATTTCCTTCTGTCTGTTCAGACATCATCTCAGCCAGATTTAAGGTGCAGTGACTCTTTATCATCTTGGCTTTTTTGAGCTATTGATCCTTTCTTTATAGATGAGTAAACAGACACAGAGATGTAAAGTGATTAATTAATTAGTCACCTAGCTATATCAGGGACTAAACTTGAATATGACTTTCCTGGTTCTCCAGTTCAGAGTTCTTTTATTCCCCAGGCTGCCATCCTGACTGTGGTGACACCGCTTATATCACTGGGCTAGCTTGGCTCTTATGGCAGGCACTCTCACCACAGAGATTTTATATATGTTTGACATTATAACCACTGGTTGAAAAGAAGGAAATAATGGCCCATAAATCACAGTCACTTAACTGATTGACTATCCAACCAAAATTACTACATGTACATGTGAACAAAGAAAACAGAAATTATCACCCTTCCTCCAAGTAGACACATCTGTACAAATTTTCCATGTAGGATGAATCAATTTAACTAATTGTGCTGGGATATGATTTATCAGTTTGGAAAGCAATACGATATATTTTATGTTTCCTTAAATTTGTTTCAAAATAATTCTGAGGTTTTTGCTCTCATTAAAATCCTATCTACCTACAGAAGAGCCTTCAATGATCTCTTACTGACACATTAGATGATTAACATTTATTGTCACCTATGTGAAGACATTCTTGTGTGCGTGTGTGTGTAGAAGAAAAAGTATTTAATGAGCAACATAACATATATCATTCCTGTCATTGAGCACTTTATAATCAAATTAGGGGGGCAAAGCTAAGACTTAAGAAACCAGCATAGAGCAATACAAGATGTATACAGCTAAATGCTAGTGTGAGTATTATTGATTATGGAGAGAGATGGCCTTAGTCTGAGGCAGTCAAGGAAGGTTTTTCAGGAGACAGAGAACTTGATCTAGGTTTTGAAATGTATTAGGATGTTCATAGGCAAAGGAAACAGAGGAAAATAATTCCAAGTAGAGAAACAGCACAGGAAATATAGGAATTAGAAGCATAAAAGTTAGAAGGGCAACAAGACAATCAGTATAAATGAATCAGAGAGTATGTCTGTGGAGGTGTAAGCTCAGCCCAAACTCCTTTGGCTAGCATTCAAACCCTACTTTACCTGTCTCATAAAGTCATGATACAATCCAATGACTTTTCTTCTTCCCAAAGAATAGGCCAAAGACCATTATCCTGATTAAGTCCAACATCCTAGTGGGATACCTTCCTTCACACATGTGGGAAATGATCAAAATTAATTGCGTTTCAAAAATTTAGTGGTAACTCTACCAAAGCCTATTAAATCAGTGTGAGTACTCAAAGAGCAGATGGAAAACATTGGTCCTTAAATGACTTTTTTTTTTTTTTTCTAGAATGAGCAATGTTGTTAGGGATCATAGAGAAGGTCATGGAAACAGTTTTGGAAACTTTGCTTGCAGGAATTAATTGCCTTCAGTTTCGAAAGGGCCTATTTCTTTCTCATTTACAGTCAAAATTTGGTGAAAGGGAAAAGTTGCTACTACATAATGGCAGGAAAATACCCACTATTTCATTCTCTAAAATAGGTGGAATTGATCCATCTCTTTGGCAAGCTGTATGTGCCGTAATGTCTGGGGTAACTTTTTCCCTGGTGCCCCCATTACCACTTCAGATCCTTTGCTAAGCAAACAATATAGGAGCTTTCTTAAAACGGGGCTCTGAGTGCTTATTCTCAAATAAGCCCTGCCTCAGTTGCAAGGTCTTTCATCTGAAGATGACCTATCTTACATGTGTGGGAATACATTTTTCCATGATTACTTCAACAGCTGCATTCTGATAATCTGCCTGGGGAATAACTGTTGATGGATAAAATACAGTCAGCTCATCTCGCCAGTGAATAATGTGCTTTCTGGTTCTACCACGTGAAAATGAACTGCTCAGATCCTCTTCATCTGGAATGATTTCCAGGGAAGAATGAGTGACTGAAACTGCTGACACTTTCAGAATAAACCCTTGATGTCTTTGACAATTGCTCCAAGTGATTTGTTTTGGGATAAGCTTGCGCGCCATGTAAGGTAAAGTGACTGATTCTATAGCAATCCAATTGTTCCTTTGTCTCCCCGTTTACATATAACAATGTTGTCAATGTTTGATTGAAAACACCTAGCAGGCGACACACACACCTAGCTCCTCAGGCGGAGAGCACCCCTTTCTTGGCCACCCGGGTATCCCCCATGGGGAGTACGGGGCTCAAAACACCCTTTTGGAAAAACAAAGGTGGAAGCAAATTTCAGGAAGTAAAACTTCCTGAAATAAAATAAAATATCGAATGCCTTGAGACCCATACATTTTCAGGTTTTCCTAATTAAAGCAATTACTTTCCACCACCCCTCCAACCTGGAATCACCAACTTGATTAGAGAAACTGATTTTTCTTTTTTCTTTTTTTTTCCCAAAAGAGTACATCTGATCATTTTAGCCTGCAACTAATGATAGAGATATTAGGGCTAGTTAACCACAGTTTTACAAGACTCCTCTCCCCGCGTGTGGGCCATTGTCATGCTGGTGGGCGTCCCGCCCACCTGAAAGGTCTCCCCGCCCCGACTGGGGTTTGTTGTTGAAGGAGAATCCCCGGAAAGGCTGAGTCTCCAGCTCAAGGTCAAAACGTCCAAGGCCGAAAGCCCTCCAGTTTCCCCTGGACACCTTGCTCCTGCTTCTGCTACGACCTTCTGGGGAACGCGAATTTCTCATTTTCTTCTTAAATTGCCATTTTCGCTTTAGGAGATGAATGTTTTCCTTTGGCTGTTTTGGCAGTGACTCTGAATTAAAGCGATGCTAACGCCTCTTTTCCCCCTAATTGTTAAAAGCTATGGACTGCAGGAAGATGGCCCGCTTCTCTTACAGTGTGATTTGGATCATGGCCATTTCTAAAGCCTTTGAACTGGGATTAGTTGCCGGGCTGGGCCATCAGGAATTTGCTCGTCCATCTCGGGGAGACCTGGCCCCAGGAGGAGCCTGCAATTCGGCCTCGGTCTTCCCAGCGTGTGCCGCCCATGGGAATACAGCACAGTAAGGAGCTAAACAGAACCTGCTGCCTGAATGGGGGAACCTGCATGCTGGAGTCCTTTTGTGCCTGCCCTCCCTCCTTCTACGGACGGAACTGTGAGCACGATGTGCGCAAAGAGAACTGTGGGTCTGTGCCCCATGACACCTGGCTGCCCAAGAAGTGTTCCCTGTGTAAATGCTGGCACGGTCAGCTCCGCTGCTTTCCTCAGGCATTTCTACCCGGCTGTGATGGCCTTGTGATGGATGAGCACCTCGTGGCTTCCAGGACTCCAGAACTACCACCGTCTGCACGTACTACCACTTTTATGCTAGCTGGCATCTGCCTTTCTATACAAAGCTACTATTAATCGACATTGACCTATTTCCAGAAATACAATTTTAGATATTATGCAAATTTCATGACCCGTAAAGGCTGCTGCTACAATGTCCTAACTGAAAGATGATCATTTGTTAGTTGCCTTAAAATAATGAATACATTTCCAAAATGGTCTCTAACATTTCCTTACAGAACTAACTACTTCTTACCTCTTTGCCCTGCCCTCTCCCAAAAAACTACTTCTTTTTTCAAAAGAAAGTCAGCCATATCTCCATTGTGCCCAAGTCCAGTGTTTCTTTTTTTTTTTTGAGACGGAGTCTCACTCTGTCACCCAGGCTGGACTGCAATGACGCGATCTCGGTTCACTGCAACCTCCGCATCCGGGGTTCAAGCCATTCTCCTGCCTCAGCCTCCCAAGTAGCTGGGATTACGGGCATGTGTCACCATGCCCGGCTAATTTTTTTTGTATTTTTAGTAGAGACGGGGGTTTCACCATATTGGCCAGCCTGGTCTCGAACTCCTGACCTTGTGATCCACTCGCCTCGGCCTCTCGAAGTGCTGAGATTACACACGTGAGCAACTGTGCAAGGCCTGGTGTTTCTTGGTACATGTAATTCTACCAAGGTCTTCTTAATATGTTCTTTTAAATGATTGAATTACATCTTCAGATTATTAAAGACTAATTCTAATGTGGACCTTAGAATACAGTTTTGAGTAGAGTTGATCAAAATCAATTAAAATAGTCTCTTTTAAAAGGAAAGAAAACATCTTTAAGGGGAGGAACCAGAGTGCTGAAGGAATGGAAGTCCATCTGCGTGTGTGCAGGGAGACTGGGTAGGAAAGAGGAAGCAAATAGAAGAGAGAGGTTGAAAAACAAAATGGGTTACTTGATTGGTGATTAGGTGGTGGTAGAGAAGCAAGTAAAAAGGCTAAATGGAAGGGCAAGTTTCCATCATCTATAGAAAGCTATGTAAGACAAGGACTCCCCTTTTTTTCCCAAAGGCATTGTAAAAAGAAGGAAGTCTCCTTAGAAAAAAAATTATACCTCAATGTCCCCAACAAGATTGCTTAATAAATTGTGTTTCCTCCAAGTTATTCAATTCTTTTAACTGTTGTAGAAGACAAAATGTTCACAATATATTTAGTTGTAAACCAAGTGATCAAACTACATATTGTAAAGCCCATTTTTAAAATACATTGTATATATGTGTATGCACAGTAAAAATGGAAACTATATTGACCTAAAAAAAAAAAAAAAAAAAAAGAAAACACCTAGCAGGCAAGGAACATGCTCTTCAGAACTCTGCTCTTCAGAGTTCCAAAGAAGGGATAAAACATCTTTTATCACCATCAAAATAGCCATAGAGTTGCTTGAAGACACATTTGGGGCAATGTGATTCACTGTATCTGGTTCCAAATTCCAGATAGATATGGGAGTTAAATAGGAAATTAGGAGTTAAATAGGAATTAACTAAATAGGAGATGAGGTTAGAAGGAGGAGAAAATATTTAGATATTTCTTTTATTGGTTTATATGTCAAATTCTACCTGGAACCAATTAAGAAAAAGGTAAGTCCCTTTGTTTATGCAACTGGATGCAGATTTGGAGAGCGGTTGAGTTTCAAACAGACGTAGTCCTTACATCCAATGGTGAAATGGTATTTATATATTTAGTGGTATGAGTTAAGGTTGCTTTTCCTCTAAAACAAGGATTCTCAACCTAGTGGAGAGGAGGAATTGCAATAGGTAGAATCCCTAAGCCCTTCTGTGATGTATGCCCTGTGGGAGTGTTGGAGATGTCCTTCTCAGGGTTCTGGCCAGGTAGTTATTTAGGGAAAAATTCACACATGAGACAGGTTCTTTGAAAGTCCACGTGTGAACCTCTGAGGGATATATATGCAACATCAATCCAACTTCATTTCTTCAGTGAGGAAGTTCCTTCTTGTGTGGCTGATGCAGTCTGGAGAAAATTCTTCTCTGGTCCTCTCTTGATTAAAATTTAGTTCTTTATTCGGTTGATGCATTCACCACAGCCATTCTTTTCTATTTCTGTAATTCACCTTTGGGCCTTGTAGTAGATTGGTATAGCAACGACTACAAATTTGTTCATATTTCCCTGCTCCATGTCCTTGTATATTCCCTATCCCCACTGAATCTGGGTTTGGCTGTGTGACTTTCCTTGACCATGGGACTATAGAACATGTAATGCAAACAGACATTTGAAAATTATTTACACGTTGGGACTTGTTCTCTTTCATTGTTTATAGGAATCCTGTGAAGGACACAAGTGAAGAAGCCCGTGATAACCTGCTGAATAAAGAGAGATCTGTGGTCCAGTCACCCCTACTGCTTCCGCCAATAGCCTAAGAAATGCTGGATAAGTGAGTGAGGCTATCCTTGGTCATCTCTGCTAGCTGACTGGCAAGCTGACTACAACAGCATAAAAGAACCCAATAGAATTGGAGAGCTAATGACCCATAAAACTCAGAGGTGATATTTTAAAGTGCTTTATAGTTTTCTTTTTATATATGCACCACTATAGTGTCCATTTTCAAATTATTCATCTGTTGGTTCCTAGGGAAAATTAATAGTCTATAACATAAAGTTGCTTTAAAACTTGGATATGAAGTCTTTGTAGTGTTACCTTTTTTTAGCAGTGGAGTGAATAACATCAATATATCTAATTAATACCAATAGAGATTTTCCCCCATTTGACCAATTATAAAAATATCATTAATATTTTTCAGGATACATTGTGTTTGCATAAGGGCTTTATTATAAAATCATTACTTTTTCCAGGAGGATATGTGAACATGAAAGAACTGTCAAGTAGTTCCAATGTTCCTCCAGACATGGGGTAGATTACATTGTAGTTTAATTAAACTGTACCAATTCTTTTAACAAATAAATCAAATAGATACTCTAAAGTACTGCCTAATTTCTATCATTTCAACTGGGTTTATAACTCACTTCACTTATAAAAGAAAATGAAATTGTTAAAAATCAGAATACAGTCGACCATTGGATAACACGAGTTTGAACTGAGTAGGTTTACTTATACACAAGTTTTCTTCTGCCTCTGCCACCCCTGAGATATTAAGACCAACTCCTCCTTTTCCTCAGCCTACTCAGCATGAACATGATAAAGATGAAGACCTTTATGATGAGCCACTTCCACTTAATGAATAGTAAATATATTTTATCTTCCTTATGATTTTCTTAATAGCAATCTCTTTTCCAGCTTACTTTATTATAAGGATACAGTATATACTAGGTATAACATACAAAATATATGTTAATCAACTGTTTATATTATTGGTAAGGCTTCCAGTCAACAGTAGGCTATTAGAAGTTAAGCTTTTGGGGAGTCAAAAGTTATACACAAGTCTTTCACTGCTTGTGGGTGGAGGTCAGCACCTGTGATGTTCAAGGGTCAACTGTATTACAAATAACCCATAGGCAAATAGAGTCTTTGTATGGCCTGCAAAACACATAGAGTGAGTAGGGCTAAAATTACTTGGCAAAAACAAACAAAAAAAGATTTTTCAGGGTGAAAAAATAAATTTATTTCAAGAGAAAAGAGAAAAAGAGACTCCAGCAGTGATTACTCCACCTGGCTTAGACCAGAAGAACCATCAGGGCTGGGACTACGGTGAGACAAGTGAGGCATTCAAAGCAAAAAATGAGAAGAGGCACTCACTTTGAGGGTCATGCAAGTACAGGGTTGCCAGCATGACCCTAAGAGTAAATGCCTCCTTCAGTTTTGTGCCCTAGGAAGCTCACTTCAGCTCACTCTAATCCTGGCCCTGGGTGACCACAGAACGATGAGCCAAATAACTGGTGGTTGTTTTAAATCACTAAATTTGGGGGTGCTTTGTAACACAGCAACAGATAACTGGTACATGTTGGCTATTTCCTCCATTCTTGTTTCAGAATGGCAAAATGAGCCCTGCGGGAATGGAGCTGTAAATCCAATTAAATTAATGAGCTCCTCAAGAGTAGATCCCCTGATGCATTTGAAAAACAAAAAATTTTCCATGTCAACCGTGGATTCCAAGTCATTGTTTGTTTTTGGTTTGCTTTATTTTAGGGGTGGATGGTGTCTCATTCTTCACAGATAAAGCTGGTGCCAACCGACTTACTGCTGGCAGAATGTAGCTGGTTCCTTTTTTACCATTCAGCACAAGTGAAAAATTTTAATTGCTGCTCTCTTAGGTAGTACTTTTCAGAGGGAGGTGATCATAATCTTGAAAGACACAATCCCAAACACCATAATCCCAAATGTTGAAATCCAAAAAGTTAAAAATTCTTGAATTCTAGAATTCCAAAAATCAAAATCCTGAAAATATAATTCTAGAAAAAATAAGTTGATATACTTTAAAAGATATTTACTTACATTTTAAAAAGAGAGATTTATTGAGAAACATACAAACATGATAGAATACTTCATAGGCCACTTCATACAACAAAATAGGCATAACAACATACATATTTTTGCAAGCATGAACACTCAGGTATACGATGACAGTCCACAGGTATAACAGTTATGAGCAGATGAACCATTTTAATAAGAAATAGCTCAAAGAGAGAAATGTATAAATATATATCACTATGGTTGGTGATTGTGTGCACCCAGCTTTAGAACTGTAGTCATCTGAAGTACCATGATCTTGTCAAAAGATCTTGGATAGAGAATATTTCTCACACACATCAGATGTTAAAAAGCTGACACACCATTCCATCTGCATACGTCAAGCAACTTAAGCAACTTCCATTCTCTTATCGCCTTGGCCTAGTTGCAATATCAAGTGCTTTGCTTTTATTTCTAATTGCATTAGTGAAATTATCTAACAAGTAACCATGACACAGTAATTTTAGGAACTTAAAAATTTTTCACCTTTTTTGTTTAGAAAAATAAAAAAGGAAGATCGTAGTTTTTTTTTCATGTGGCTCTTCTCACCCTCTTTTTTTAAAATAAAGGGGGCTTCTTATATCTCATACTTTCTACATCCTAACAAAAATAACAAAGCAAAGTCAGGATCAGTGATTTGACCTTTAGACACCTTGAGATGGTCTCTTTTTGACAAAGCTATCCCTGAATCAGAAACAGCTGTCTTCTTCTTGCTGCCAGGCAGAGCTGGCTGTTCCTCATATAGTATCCCAAACATCCCTAGAAAACCTGGAGGAGATGGATAAATTCCTGGAAAGATACAACCCTGCTAGCTTAAATCAGAAAGAATTAGAAACCCTGAACAGACCAATAACAAGCAGCAAGATTGAAATGGTAATAAAAATATTACCAATGAAAAAGTCCAGGACCAGACAGATTCAGAGCTGAACTCTACCAGACATTCAAAGAAGAATTGGTACCAATCCTTTTGACACTATTCCACAAGATGGAGAAAGAGGGAATCCTCCCTAAATCATTTTATGAAGCCAATATCATGCTAATACCAAAACCAGGATAGGACATAACAACAAAAGGAAATATCTCTGATGAACATAGATGCAAAATTTCTTAACAAAATACTAGCTAACTGAAACCAACAGCATATCAAAAAGATAATACACCTTGATCAGGTGGGTTTTATATCAAGAATGCAAGGATGGTTCAACATATGCAAATCAGTTATGTGATACATTATATAAACAGAACCAAGGACAAAAATCATGTGATCATTTCAATAGATGCAAAAAAAATTTGATAAAATTCAATATAACTTCATAATAAAAACTCTCAACAAACTAGGTACAGAATGAACGTACCTCAAAATAATAAAGACCATATACAAGAAATGCACAGCTAACATTATACTGAATGGGGAAATGTTGAAAGCCTTTCCTCTAATAACTGGAACAGGACAAGGATGCCCACTTTCATCACTTCTATTCCTAGCCAGAATAATTAGGTAAGAGAAATAAATAAAAGGCATTCAAATTGGAAAAGAGGAAGTCAAATTATCCTTGTTTGTCAATGATACAATTTTATATCTAGAAAAACCTAAAGATTCCACCAAAAAAACTTATATTTAATAAACAAATTCATTGAAGTTGCAGGATGCAAAATCGATGTACAAAATTTAGTAGTGTTATACACCAATAACGATCTAGCTGAGAAAGAAATCTAGGAGGCAATCTCATTTACAACAGCTACCCAAAAAATGTCTAGGAATAAATTTAACCAAGGAGTTGAGAGATGTCTACAAGGAAAACTACACAATACTGATTAAAGAAATCAGAGATGATGCAAACAAATGGAAAAAAATTCCGTGCTTATAGATTGGATTAATATCTAACTAGTATCAATTAATATTTGGTTAATATCTGATCGATATGAGGATCAGCCAGACTTGTCTGGCAGCAAGAAGACAGCTTTATCAGGATCCAGAATGGCTTTGTTAGAAAGACATCATCTCAGGCTGGGTGCGGTGGCTCACACCTGTAATCCCAGCACTTTGGGAGGCCGAGGCAGGTGGATCATGAGGCCAGGAGATTGAGACCATCCTGGCCAACATGGTGAAACCCCGTCTCTGTGAAAAATACAAAAAATTAGCCGGGTGTGGTGGTGGGTGCCTGTAGTCCCAGCTACTCAGGAGGCTGAGGCAGGAGAATGGTGTGAACCCAGGAGGCGGAGTTTGCAGCTCAGTGAGCTGAGATCCAAAAAAAAAAAAAAAAAAAAAAAAGAGATCATCTCAACATGCCTAAAAGTCAAGACACTGATCCACTGATCCTAACTTTGCTTTATTATTTTTGTTAAAATGACCACACTGTCTAAAGCAATCTACACATGTAATGTAATCCCTATAAAAATACCAATGTTAACTTTTCATTGAATTAGAAAAACTAATTCTAAAATTCATATGCAACCAAAAAAAAGCCCAAATAACCAAAGCAATCCTGAGTAAAAAGAATAAAGCTGGAGTCATCACATTACCTGACTTCAAATTATATTACAAGGCTGTAGTAACCAAAACAGCATGGTACTGGTATAAAAAGACACATAGATCAATGGAACAGAACAGAGAACCCAGAAATAAAGCCATATATTTACAGGCCATTGATCTTTGACAAAGCCATCAAAAGCATATACTGGGAAAAGGACACTCTCTTAAATAAATGGTGCTGGGAATATTATATTGCCATATGCAGAACAATGAAGGTGGAACCCTACTTCTTACCATGTACAAAAATGAACACAAGATGGATTAAAGACTTAAACATAAGACTCAAAACCATAAAAAACCAGAAGAAAACCTAGGGAAAACTCTTCTGGACATTGGTCTTGGCAAAGAACCTCAAAAGCACAGGCAACAGAAACAAAAAAATAGACAAATGAGACTTTGTTAAACTAAGAAGCTTCTGCACAGCAAAGGAAATTATCAACAGAATGAACAGACAGCCTGCAGAATTTGAGAAAATATTTGCAAACTATTCATTCAACAGGAGATTAATATCCAGAATATACAAGGAACTCAAACAACTCAACAACAACAACAAAAACCACAGAGATAATCCCATTTAAAAGTGGGCAAAGGACATGAACAGATATTTTTCAGAAGAAGACAAATTACCAACGCATATATGAAAAAATGCTGAACATCACTAATCACCAGAGAAATGCAAATCAAAACCACAATGAGATATTATCTTACTCCAGTCAGAACAGCTATTATTAAAAAGACAAAAAAAAAAAAAAAACCCAACAGATGTTGGTGAGGATGCAGAGTAAAGGAAATTTTTTGTACACTGTTGGTGGAAATGTAAATTAGTATAACCTTTATGAAAAACAGTATGGAAATTTCTCAAATAACTAAAAATAGAACTACCAATGAATTCAGCAGTCCCATGGTGTATCAATCCAAAAGGAAAGATATCAATATATTAAAAAGACACCTGCACTCATATGTTTATTGTAATACTATTCACAACAGATAAAATATGGAATCAAAGTAAGTGTCCATCAATTGTTGATTAAAGAAAATGTGGTATATATACGCAATGAAATACTATTTCAGCCATAAAAAGAATAAAATTATGCCTTTTGCAGCAAAATGGATGGAACTGAAGGTTATTACCTTAAGTGAAACAAGGCAGGCACAGACAGAGAAGTATAGCTTGTTCTCACTCATAAGTGTGTCAAAAAGCTTTTTCTTACATTTAACTTAAATATTTTGTGTTGCAATTCACCTTTTGCCCTCTGAGTTCTATGCCTCATTATCTCTCTCCATATGCCCAAAGACAACTGAGCTGTGTCTTTTGGAGCTTTTCTGATGACTGAGTGAGTGGGTTGAATTGACAGACCAGTTTAGTCAGGCATTTACTTTGACTTACTACTTTTTTTCTATCCACTAAATTGACTAATTGTTTGACTGAATCCACCTCACCAGCCAGTCTTCTTGGCACTGTGAATTTCTGTGTGTTTGTGTGTGTGTGTGTGCCCACGCCCAGTGGTGGGATCATTATACAGTAGTTTCAATCACTACTTTCGATTGAACCAATCAACCTTGGTCCATTCACCTGGCATTGCAATCAGCAGCAGACATTGCAGTAGATATATATCACCCCAGTTACTGTGATGAGTAGAGAGAAGATGGGTTTGATAGATTCAACTGGAAATTCTGTTCTGATTTGGCCTCTGAACATATAGAACAAACAAAACTGTGAAACAGACATGTTTGATTGATGATGCCCTCCTGTCTCATCTTTCAGGGCCTCAGTCTTTGGCTACTTTCCTGGCACAGTGCTCATGCTCTCCCTACCTTTTGTTTCCCCCAGTAGCCAAATATCTGTCTTATGTTCCAGCCTGTGGGTTCACTGCTCAGTGGCTGAAAGTAACATCATTTATGGGTGACTCTGGGTATTGAAAGATGAGGCAGTAGGAACAAGTCAAGGTTGTAGGTAAGAAGTTGGTGAAAGCGGGACTGTATTTCTCAAAATTGCCTTTGCAAGAGGCTAATTCTGAGGGATGTAAACAGAGTTTATGGGTAGAAAGTTTCTGTGGCTAAATATTATAATAGTCTGCTGGTTTTGGGAACCCTTCTTGTCTTGTTCTTACTGTGCAAACTTGGAAAAATCACCTTATCTCTGAGAGCCTCAGTTTCATTATTGGTAAAATGGGGATAAACACAGTATGAAGATCATAAGATTGTGTGGAGAATAGAATAAGCTAATGCAAGTAAAATTCTTAGCATAGGGCCTGGCATAGTAACTGCCTGATTAATGTGAGTTTTTTTATTCATAAGTACCTTTTGAACACTCTAGATTATACAGGTTACTTCTCGGATCCTCTGATATGCTGATGTGCCTAGTGTATCAACACAAAGAGATTAGAAAAAGAAGCAAATGCTTATTAGATCATGAAACCTCTCTTTCTGCCAATATAATTCTCAATAAACTTGTGCTCTGTGAAGAACACTTTGGGAGATTCTGGTGTAGAGAAAGAAGATGTGATTTGGAGACAGAAAGAACACTTAGGTTCCAGGTTGACTTGACAATGACTTCTATTTCTTTTTTGACTTTGTTCAAGTCACATAATCTCTCTGAGCCACAGGTTTCCTATTTGTAAAATTATGAGCACGAGATTACCTGTGTTACCTCCCTTGTAAGATACAGGGAGAGAGAGTTTTATAAGCTATCACCCACTATACTAACATCAGGGATCAGAAGTAGGAATGATCATGGTGAATCCAGGTGCAAGAAGAGGCGAAAAAAGGACTCCTTGTGTGGTGAATTCAAGGGTGTGGTCAGTGAGACCTCAGGATGACAGTGAATACAACTGAAATGTGCACAAAGCAGAGCTCCCTGGGACTTGCAGTATGAGGCTGTCTGGATTTCTAGGCCCCATCCAGTTCTCTACGCTCTTTTCTCACTGCAGTTAGTCTCCAAAGCAGGCACTTTCTCTAGATGGACAGGAGAGTTCTAAGGAAATCCAAGCACTCCATGATCTATTGGTCAGATTCCTGGCTTATACCATTTGCTACTTTCCTCAGTGTGGACTTATAGAATCCCTGAAAATCAAATAAAGACCTAATTCACAAGATTTTAGTCACTGAAAACAGCATTCATTCTTTCCAAGGCTCTTTTAAAGGCAGCCTATAGGAGAGGTAATGCATACCTGAAATAGTAGGTTGATGGGGAAGACCATCTGGGCCAGGAGAGGCTCATCAGCACCCCTCAAGTTATATCAGAGAGATGACTGTCTCCTTCCTCTACAAAGTAGACCACGCACAGGCTTGAATTAATTTTTCCTCTGCCTGTTGTTCTCAGACACACACAGCCCAGTGGAAAGACTATAAACAGAAAGCATGTGACTGACTCTTTTCTGTAACATTTTGGCTGGATGTTAAACTTTCCTGCCTTGGAACCACCCACTATTTCCTTCATCAGTAGCTTTCAGCATGCTTCTTCCAACCGGTCTAGATGCTTGATTAGTATAGTGGAAAGAGTACTGGGCTGGGAATTGAGACCTGGAGGCCCAGTCTGTGCTACTGACTCACTCTGACATAAGACAAGCTATGACCCCTTCCTGAACCTCAGTTTTCTCATCTGTTACACAAGGCATTTCAACTGGGGTGATCTCAAAGTTCCCTTCCAGTTCAGTCTATGGTTTTACTTATTTATTTTCATCCCTGAGATTGGAGTCACCTTCATTCCGTCTTCCTGCATGGAGCATATCCATTTAGGTTAATTGCAGGATGTTGGAGAGCTGTCCAGGAACATCTGAAGCATTGAAATATTTGTTTGAAATTAATCAGACACAACAAGACATGCAGGTGGCTGCTCTTTTCCTTCGACTTTTTGCCTCCTAGGATTCTGCCTCCTGGAAGGTGTTCACAGGCCACAGCTGCAGAGCACAGCCTGTGGATTGTTGCCTAGAAGAACATTCTCTGTAAATGGGAGTGGTTAGGGAAAGACCACTAATTGAACTCCTTTCCCAGTAAAAATAGGGGTGAGAGTGTTGAGGGAAAGGGTACAGGGTAGGGGTCAGAAAATCCAGACTTACCAACAGCAAGAACCGAGGTCACAGCCTTTATTTCTTGGCCCCTGGTCTTCTTGTCTGGGGATTGGCTTGGATTGACGTCATGAAAGAGACTGTCTCATGCTGGCCTCCACCCAGCCTCCAGATGTTTCTAAATACACTGATGCCTGGGGTAACTTAGGCATATATCCCCACAGTGGCCTGGCAGTTTTTCATTTCTCATCAGTGCTTGAACCCTGATGGGCCTCCCTCAACCCCACTGCCTTCTGCTCTTCAGCCATAGTCTCACAGAGCTCTCTAATCTTGGAGCCCTTGCATATGCTGCCCTCAGCCTGACTTACTATCTTTTATGGGGAATCTTTTTCTCCTTTAAGACTTATCTCAAATGTTACAGTCTATGAGAAGTCTTCTGCTATTGCCCTATGCCAAGTTGATCGCTTTCTCCTTTATGTTTCCACAGGACTCTAGAAACTCCTTTACTTTATACCCACTATATGGCAAGATCCACGAGAGCAAGGACCACTGATTTTGGAGTTAAGATATTGTTAGCAATAATGTGTCATATAGTTTCAAGTAGCTAGAAGGAGGATATTGAATGTTCCTAACAAAGAAATGATAAATATTTAAGATGATTGATATACTAATGACCCTGATCTTATTATGATACATTATATGTATTAAAACACCACTATGTACTCCATAAATATTTACAATTATTATTTGTCAATTAAAAAACTTTTAAAAACTTACACTTAAAAAGATAATGCTAGCTCCAGGAAGAGAAAAATCCCTCACATATAGTTGGTGATAGCAAGGATAGGTGGCAGTGTTATGTTTTCCGCTCTGTGAAGTCATTTAGGACCGAGGTGATGGGGAGCTGGCATCTTTCACATGTGGCTTCCAAAGTCCCCTTCCATTAGCCCACTAATGGGAGAAAGTAGAGAAGATCATGCACCTTAGTTGTTTTTATGGGCAAGGTCTATAAGTGGCACACATCACCTCGGTTCTTTTCTGTTTGCTGGAACGCAATCACATAACCACATCTAACTTCAAAAAAAGGCTGGGGAATGTAGTCTAGTCATGTGCTTGGGAAAAAGAAGAAAAAGATTTTGGTAAACAAGGCTGTCTCTAGAGGCCACACTGCTTTGTTCACTGCTGAATCCCCAAGACAGAGCCCAGCAATCAGGAGGTGGTGAGCACCTTGGATTGTGATGGAAATTCCACCACTGGTCTGTGAACTCATGGTCTAGTATCTTATACCCTGATCAAGCACGGGTACATACCGTGGGCTCAATAAATGTTGATTGGTCATTATTACAATTGGTGTATGCAGGAGGTGTTCCTATTCCAGAAAAAAATTTGGTATAACACCTCCTAAGGGCAACTAATTCCCTAGTAAGTAGCCCCTGGTTGGGCTGGCTTTTCTAACCACCAGAACACTCCTGATCCCTTGGTCTTTGACCTAACTTTATCCAATCACCAGAATTATCTGCTCCTCAGACTTCTTGAAACCTAACTGCCAATTCCCGCCTAGCCAGAGAGTTCTGAGCTTCTTTCTATGCAAAGGCTTATCTTATTCCATCTCCTTTCTGCAATTTTTGTTTTTACACTGTCCTTAGCTACCTTCTGCCCCATTATTTTTTATAATTAGAGGGATGGAGGTGATGAGGTAGAGGAGATGCTTATATCCCAGCCAACGTCAGTATTATGAATATCTCACAATGCTTGCCTCTGCTCTAACTTGGTCCAGTCCAGCCCAGGCCAAACTAACTTCTGTGGTTTAGCCAATCAGCATATATATTTTTGGAGATACATTGCTGAAGCCACAAACACATACATTATTGGTGGCCAAGAAATGTGTTCTTGTCCTGCAGCTGTCAGAATCCAGAATATCTTACCAGCTAAACGTTCACTCAACCACACATTACTATTCCTTATGGAATTCTTCTCTGTGAGAGAAATAGAATTTGGAGGCCAGGCATGGTGGCTCTTACCTGTAATCCAAGCACTTTGGGAAGCCAGGGTGGGAGGATCACATGAGCCCAGGAGTTCAAGACCAGCCTGGGCAACATAGTGAGACTCTGTCTCTACAAAGCATTTTTAAAAATTAGCCAGGCATGGTGGCATGCATATGTAGTCTCAGCTTCTTGGGAGTCTGAGGCAGGAGGATGTCTTGAGTTCAGAAGTTAAAGGTTACAGTGAAGTTAAAGGTTGATATGATTACAGCCAGAAGTTAAAGGTTACAGAATTTAAAGGTTATGATTGCGCCACTGCACTCCAGCCTGGGTGACAGAGTGAGACCTTGTCTCAAAAAAAAAAAAAAAAAAAAAATGCAGCAGGTCGGATGGCCAGGACACAGAAATACTTCTGAAGAGGCCTGGGGAATCACCTGGACATGACAGGGAACATTATTTAGCCAAGGAAAACACAAGATTTGGGGTTAGACCTTGGCTACAGTAAGCCAAAAGCAAGTTTGCAATATTGCTACTGTTAGCTTAGAGAAACCTCAGTTCAGTCTCCTGAGGCCTTCCTCTTGCTGCAGTGTGATTTTTCATCCACTGCCTACAAGGGCCTGGGACACTGTACCCCTCAGCTCTCTCTCCTACTTCCTATGGCTTCACCTGCTCAGGTAATTTCCCTGTCTAGGAAGATGACAGCCAATGTGCCTCTACTCTTCCTTATACCTCCCCTGTCAGCCCCTGTGATTGGGACAGAAAGAGATCTAAAGGTCTGAATCTGAGTAAGTAGGGAAGTTGGTTATTAGTCCTCAGGGGGTAGCTGTCCACTTTGCCAGTACTAAATAGCAGCCCTTGGCTGGCCCAATTATTTTTCCAGAAAGGGGTTCTTTTACCTCCACAGAATTTGGATCACAGACAACTGGATGCAGTGGTTTATTTTACTTTTTTTTTTCTTTACTTCTGCTTTAGATGAACATATGAGAGCTTGTTCAATTGACTAAGGTTCTCAGACAGAGATGGAAAATGAGCAGATAGTATAAATGAGCCTAGGAAACCAAATAAAAGAAACCCCTCGGGCTTTGGACTCACTGGAGGGAAGTCAAGAAGTGAGCCCCTTCTCTGATACCTTGAGGGTGAAATGGCCTCCGACTGCCCATGGACTGGTGGGGGTCATAACTTTTTTTTTTCTTTTGAGACAAGAGTCTTGCTCTGTTGCCCATCCTGGAGTGCAGTGGCGCGATCTCGGCTCACTGCAAGCTCCGCCTCCCGGGTTCACGCCATTCTCCTGCCTCAGCCTCCCGAGTAGCTGGGACCATAGGCTCCTGCCATCATGCCCAGCTAATTTTTTGTATTTTAGTAGAGACGGGGTTTCACCGTGTTAGCCAGGATGGTCTCGATCTCCTGACTTCGTGATCCGCGGTGGGGGTCATAGCTTTTAAGGGGAAGGGAGGTAAGTGCAAAACTCGAGTCCACTGAGCAAAATACTATGAGACATAGTCATTGAAGCCATTTTTGGGGGAATAAAAACTAAAGAAGCTGGGACACATGTCTTTCTTTGAAATTTTTATGTGAAAGTAAAAGAAAAAAACTGAGTTAGGGAGGAGAGCTTGTGAAGAAAGAGATACATGTGAGATACAGAGGGTGGGGTCATGGGTTACAAAGAAACAACGAGAGTGAGAGAGAACAAGAGCAAGAGTGAGAGCAAGGGCAAGAACGAAAGCCAGAGAGAAATGATCTCAAAGAGTTGGCCCCAAATACTTTTTTCCTTTAAAAGAGGAGGGAAATGTTTATTTGGATTAATCAAGAAAACAAAGGGAAATCTAATAAACACTGTAAATTCTGCTACCAAAGTGTTTATGTCAAACATCTCTTTTGTCTGTAAGTATACTATTCAGCAAACTAGAGGAAAAAAAATCCTGCGGTTGTTTATTTGAAAAAATGAAGAAAATTCCATCAACAGAGAAATAAGCTTAATTTAATCATTTGGGGAAAATAATTGCATGAAGTAGCTTTTCCTACTCTGCTTTGAAAGCCCCTTCTGAGTCATCAGAGGGTCCATAATTCCAGTATGTCGCTAAAGGAGAATGACGGATTTTGCATACACATGAATCCTTTTAAGGGCAGCTCGATAAGACAGTATTATCTCTAGGATGGGAGGCTCAGTCAGCCACTCAAGCTAATCCTGAAATTGGAATAATTGAGTTTAATCATCACTGCCTCTGTGACCCCTACCCACCCACGGTTCTCAAGAAGACATTTTCAAGAGCTGTGGCTCTGACTCAACAACAGTTTTAATGATTTCCAGGAAACAGATTGTTGTTCAAGTTCAAGAACAAGAAAGGAGAGGCTCCTAATCTTTGTGAAGAGCCTAAATTAGTATAGTCAAGTTCCTCGTTTTTTTTACGCAATAGTAGAAGCCCCCATACTAAAGAATTTCTGATAAGCACTTGAAGGGAGGCTAACAGAATGGGAAGGCGAAGTAAATGATGTAAACCAGTCCAGGGTTCACTTCCCAAATTTGCCCTTTATTGACTGATGTTATGCAAGTTCCCTAAACTGAGTTTATTTTTTTTCCTTTGTACAATTGGGCTGATAATAATAGTACCCATCTCACATGACTATTGCTAGGTTTAAATGAGATAAGACTATAAGTGTTTGGTAGTTACTACTTATAATAATTATAAAAATTACATTAAAAATTCAGTCAATGTAATCCAACATGTCAACCACTAGTTCACCTTCCACAGTATAAAGCTTTTGCTGGTTGCAGTGGTTCGCACCTATAATCCCTGCTACTCAGGAGGCTAAGATGGGAGGATCGCTTGAGACCTGGAGTTCCAGACCAGCCTGGGAAACATAGCAAGTTCCCATCTTTTTTTAAAAAAAAAAAAAGAAAGTAAAACTCTTGAAAATATATCTGATATAGATCTTTAGGTCTTCTCCTTACTGAAAAGACCTGTTAAAGAAAGCTTTACTTTTTCATTACATTTCACTCAAAATGGGATAATTAGTATTTTTACTGTAAGAGTAATGTGAATACTCCTTCTGTTGACACCCGGTTCATTTTTCTGTCTCTCTGCAACTTACACATACAGTCTATTGCAGGCACCAGTTACTACCTCTTCAAAAACAATTTTAAAAAAGGAAAATGTTATAGCTTTCACATTAACACAAAAGATGGGGAAAGAAATTGAAAACAGGGCTGGGCGTGGTGGTTCACACCTGTAATCCCAGCACTTTGGGAGGCCGAGGTGGGCGGATCACCTGAGGTGAGAGTTTGAGACCAGCCTGACCAACATGGAGAAACCCCGTCTCTACTAAAAATACAAAATTAAAGAAGGAGAATCATATGATCATATCAATTGATGTGCAAAAAGCATTTGGCAAAAATCTAGCACCAATTCATGATAAAACCTCTCAGCAACTTAGGACAAAGAATAATTATCTATACCTGATAAAGAGCATCTACAAAAAAAGTACAGCTAACATCATATTTAATAGTGAAATTTTGAATGCTCTTTTTTCCAAAGATTGAGAAAAAGGCCAGGATTTTCATCTCATTACTCTTATTTAACATCATACTGGAATTTCTAGCCACTGCAATAAGGCAAGAACAAGAAATAAAAGGCATACCTGTTGGAAAAGAAGAAATAAAATGTTCTCATTTACAGATGGCAGAACTGTCTAGGTAGAAAACCCCAAATAATCTACAAACAATTTCCTTAGAACTAACAAATTAATTTAGCAAGGTCACAGTACATAGATCAACACTCAAAAATAAATTACATTTCTATATACTAAAAAATGAACATGCAGCAAATAAAATTAAAAACACAAACTATTTACAGTCACTTTGAAATAAATGAAATATGTAAGTATGAACTTAACAAAACACATAGGTTCTGAATGCTTAAATTAGAAAACACTGATTAAAGAAATCAGGGAAGACCTAATTAAGTGGAAAGACGTAGTGTCTTCATGGATCAGAAGACTCAGTATAGTAACAATGTCAATTATCGTCAAATTAATCTTTAGGTTTAATACAATTCTTATCACAATCCTAGCAAGGTATTTATTTTGTAGACATTGACAAGTTTATTCTAAAATTTATGTAGAAAGGCACAGGTCCTAGAATAGCTAAAACAATCTTGTAAAATAGAATAAAGTGGGATAAATTACTGTACCCAATATTAACTCCTTCTCTATGGTTAAAATAATCAAGATAGTGTGGTATTGATACATAGGTAGGTGGCATATAGATAATGGAATAGAATAGAAACACACACAATTATATTGTTGACGAAGTTGCAAAAGCAGTTCAATAGAAGTAGGATAGCCTTTTCCATAAAAAGAGTCGGAGCAACTAGACATCCATAAGCAAAAAATAAAAACCTCATCCTCAAAAAGTTACAAAAATTGATATATTTTTAAAATTGTTTATTTTAAATTCATTTCTATTTTTATTTTTTAATTTAGATTCAGGGTATGCATGTGCAGGTTGCTTCATGGGTATATTGCATGATGCTGAGGTTTGGGCTTCTATTTATCTTATCACCCAAATAGTGTACACAGTACCCAATAGGTAGTTATTCAACCCGTAGCCCCCTCGATCCTTCCTTTTGGAATCTCCAGTGCCTGTTGATCCCATCTTTATATCTGTGGGTATCCAATATAAAAAATGGTTAATATATTAAAAATTAACTCAAAATGGATCATAGATTATAAATGTAAAACATAAACCTATACAACTTCTATTTTTTAACTTTTAAGTTCAGGGGTACAAGTTCAGGATTGTTACATAGGTAAACTTGTGTCATGGGAGTTTGATGCACAGATTATTTCATCACCCAGGTAATAAGCCTAGTATTCATTAGTTATTTTTCCTGATCCTCTCCCTCCTCCCACTCACAATGCTGATAGGCCCCAGTGTCTGTTGTTCCCCTCTATGTGTCCATGTGTTCTCATCATTTAGCTTCCACTTATAAGGGAGAACATTAAGGTTTTCTGTTCCTGCATTAGTTCACTAAGGATAATGGCCTCCAGCTCCATCCATGTCCCTGCAAAAGACATGATCTCATTTTTTATGGCTGCATACTATTCCATGGTGTATATGTACTATATTTTCTTTATCCAGTCTGTCACTGATGGGCCTTTAGGTTGATTCCATGTCTTTGCTATTGTGAACACTGCTGCAATGAACATGTGCATGCATGTGTCTTTACAATAGAACGATTTATATTCCTTTGGGTATATACCCAGTAATGGCATTGCTGGGTCAAATGGTAGCTCTGTCTTTAGGTCTTTGGGGAATCACCACACTATCTTCCACAATGGTTGAACTAATTTACACTCCCACCAACCATGTATAAGAGTTCCTTTTTCTCCACAACCTCACTAGCATGTGTTATTTTTTGACTTCTTAATAATAGTCATTCTGACTGGTGTGAGATGGTATCTCATTGTGGTTTTGAATTATCTTTCTCTTATCAGTGATATTGAGCTTTTTTTTTCATATGATTGCTGGCTGCATGTATGTCTTCTTTTGAAAAGTGTCTGTTCATGTCATTTGCCCATTTTTTAATGGGGTTGTTTGTTTTCTTATAAATTTGTTAAAGTTCCTTATAGATAATGGATATTAGGCCTTTGTCAGATGTATAGATTGTACATATTTTCTCCCATTCTGTAGGCTGCCTGTTTACTCTGTTGATAGTTTCTTTTGCTGCACAGAAGCTGTTTAGTTTAATTAGATTCTATTTGTCAATTTTTGCTTTTGTTGCAATTGCTTTTGCTGTCTTCGTCATGAAATCTTAGCCTGTGCCTATCTCCTGAATGGGGTTGCCCAGTTGTCTTCCAGGGTTTAAAACTATAAAACTTTTAGAGAAAAACAGAGAAGAAAATTTTTGGGATCTGTTGCTGGGCAGAGAGTTTTTAGACTTCACACCAAAACATAATCCATAAAATAAAAACTGATGAATTGGACCTCATCAAAATTAAAAGCAATTGTTATGTGAAGTCCACCTGAAGAGGATGAAAAGGCAAGCTACAGACTGGTAGAATATATTTCTAAACTATGTGTGCCAAAAAGAACTAGTATCTAGAATATATAAAGAACTCTTAAAACTCAACGGTAAAAAAATCAAACAATGTAATTAGAAATGAGTTGGTTCTAAGTCTTTGCTATTGTGAACAGTGCTGCAATAAACATATGTGTGCATGTGTCTTTATAGTAGAGTGATTTATAATCCTTTGGGTATATACCCAGTAATGGGATTGCTTGCTCAAATGGTATTTCTAGTTCTAGATCCTTGAGGGATGGCCACACTGTCTTCCACTAATTTACACTGCCACCAGCAGTGTAAAAGCATTCCTATTTCTCCACATTCTCTCCAGCACCTGTTGTTTCCTGACTTTTTAAAAATCACCATTCTAACTGGCATGAGGTGGTATCTAATGGTGGTTTTGATTTGCATTTCTCTAATGACCAGTGATGTTAAGCTTTTTTTCATATGCTTGTTGGCTGCATAAATGTCTTCTTTGTTCTTTTCATACCCTTTGTCCACTTTTTGATGAGCTGCTGTTCCTGAAAGTTCCTGAAAACCCCTTGAAATCAATTCCTCCCTACACCTAGGCCCAGACAAAAAAAAAAAGAAATGGGGAAAAGTCAAAAGAAATATTTTAGAATAAAGGAAATACAGATGTCAACTAAATGCATAAAAAGATGTTCCAACATCAATAGTCATTGGAAAATGCAAACTAAAACTAAGATATCATTATAAAATATACAAGAATGGCTAAAATAAAAAGTAGTGAAATAAACAAATGTTGGTGATGTTGTAGAAAAACTGAGTCACTCATACTTTGCTGATGAGAATGTAAAATGGTACAGTCTGGAAAACATTTTGGCAGTTTCTTACAAAACCCAACATGCAATTACTATATGACACAGCAATTGTGATATCAGGCACTTATCCCAGGGAAATAAAAACGTATGTTCACACAAAAACCTGTACATAAATGTTTACAGCAGAATTTGTTCTTAATAGATCAAAACTAGAACCATCCAAGAGACCTTTAAATGGGTGAATGGTTAAACAAACTGTGGTACATTTATGCTGTGGACTACTACATGGCAACAAAAAGGAAGAAATTATTGATATATACTAAATTATATATATATATATATATATATATATATATATAGAGAGAGAGAGAGAGAGAGAGAGAGAGAGATGGAGTCTGGCCCTGTCACCCAGGCTGGAGTGCAGTGGCACAATCTTGGCTCACTGCAACCTCCACCTTCTGGGTTCAAGCCATTCTCCTGGCTCAGCTGCCCCAGTAGCTGGGATTACAGGTGCGCACCACCATGCCCAGCTAATTTTTGTATTTTTAATAGAGATGGGGTTTCACCATGTTGGCCAGGCTGGTCTCGAACTCCTGACCTCGTGATCTGCCTGCCTTGGCCTCCCAAAGTGCTGGGATTACAGGTGTGAGCCACCGCACCTGGCCTTTTTTTTTTTTTTTTTTTTTTTTTTTTAACTGATGCAGGTTTATCACGTAGGTAAACTTGTGTCATGGGGGTTTGTTGTACAGATTATTTCATGACCCAGGTACTAATCAGTTATTTTTCCTGACCCTCTCCATCCTCCCTAATACCTGTAAGTTATTTTTCCTGATCCTCTCCATCCTCCCTCCCTCCATCCTCTGAAAGGCCCCGTGTGTTTTGTTCCCCTCTATGTGTCCATGTGTTCTCATCATTTAGCTCCCACTTGTAAGCAAAAACATACAGTATTGGGTTTTCTGTTCCTGTGTTAGTTTGCTAAGTATAATGGCCTCCGGCTCCATCCATGTCCCTGCAAAAGATATTATCTTGTTTTTTTATGGCTGCATGGTATTCCATGGTGTGTATGTATCACATTTTCTTTATCCAGTCTATCACTGATGGGCATTTAGGTTGATCCCATGTCTTTGCTTTTGTGAATAGTGGCACAATGAACATGTACATGCGTGTGTCTTTATAATAGAATGATTTACATTGCTTTGAGTATATACCCAGTAATGGGTTGTTGGGTAAAATGGCATTTCTGTCTTTAGGTCTTTGAGGAATTGCCACACTGTCTTCCACAATGCTTGAACTAATTTACACTCCCACCAACAGTGTATAAGCATTCCTTTTTCTCTGCAACCTTGTCATATATGCTGAATTTTAAAGGCCACTTCCAGAAGGCTACATACTGTATGATTCCATTTATATGATATTTTTATACGATGAATTTTAGAAATAGAGGACAAATTAGGGGTTTCAGGGGTTTAGGGACAAGAAGGCATAGTTGGGGGGGGCTAGTGAGTGTGGTTGCAAATGGGTAACAAGAGAGATCCTTGTGTTGGCATTATTTGGTATCTTGACTGTGATGATGGATACACAAACCCCTATATGTGCTAAAATTGTATAGAACTTAACACACATACACGAATAAAGGAAAATATGAATAATATGGGTGGATTATGTCAATGTCGATATCCTGGTTGTGAGTTTTGTACTATAGTTTTCTAAGATGCTACCTTTGGGGAAAATTGGGTAAAGGGTACATGGGATCTTTCTGCATTACTTCTTTTTTTTTTTTTTTTTTTTTTTTTTTTTTATTATACTTTAAGTTTTAGGGTACATGTGCACATTGTGCAGGTTAGTTACATATGTATACATGTGCCATGCTGGTGTGCTGCACCCACTAACTCGTCATCTAGCATTAGGTATATCTCCCAATGCTATCCCTCCCCCCTCCCCCCTCCCCACCACAGTCCCCAGAGTATGATATTCCCCTTCCTGTGTCCATGTGATCTCATTGTTCAATTCCCACCTATGAGTGAGAATATGCGGTGTTTGGTTTTTTGTTCTTGTGATAGTTTACTGAGAATGATGGTTTCCAATTTCATCCATGTCCCTACAAAGGATATGAACTCATCATTTTTTATGGCTGCATAGTATTCCATGGTGTATATGTGCCACATTTTCTTAATCCAGTCTATCGTTGTTGGACATTTGGGTTGGTTCCAAGTCTTTGCTATTGTGAATAATGCCGCAATAAACATACGTGTGCATGTGTCTTTATAGCAGCATGATTTATAGTCATTTGGGTATATACCCAGTAATGGGATGGCTGGGTCAAATGGTATTTCTAGTTCTAGATCCCTGAGGAATCGCCACACTGACTTCCACAATGGTTGAACTAGTTTACAGTCCCACCAACAGTGTAAAAGTGTTCCTATTTCTCCACATCCTCTCCAGCACCTGTTGTTTCCTGACTTTTTAATGATTGCCATTCTAACTGGGGTGAGATGATATCTCATAGTGGTTTTGATTTGCATTTCTCTGATGGCCAGTGATGATGAGCATTTTTTCATGTGTTTTTTGGCTGCATAAATGTCTTCTTTTGAGAAGTGCCTGTTCATGTCCTTCGCCCACTTTTTGATGGGGTTGTTTGCTTTTTTCTTGTAAATTTGTTTGAGTTCACTGTAGATTCTGGATATTAGCCCTTTGTCAGATGAGTAGGTTGCGAAAATTTTCTCCCATGTTGTAGGTTGCCTATTCACTCTGATGGTAGTTTCTTTTGCTGTGCAGAAGCTCTTTAGTTTAATTAGATCCCATTTGTCAATTTTGTCTTTTGTTGCCATTGCTTTTGGTGTTTTGGACATGAAGTCCTTGCCCACGCCTATGTCCTGAATGGTAATGCCTAGGTTTTCTTCTAGGGTTTTTATGGTTTTAGGTCTAACGTTTAAATCTTTAATCCATCTTGAATTGATTTTTGTATAAGGTGTAAGGAAGGGATCCAGTTTCAGCTTTCTACATATGGCTAGCCAGTTTTCCCAGCACCATTTATTAAATAGGGAATCCTTTCCCCATTGCTTGTTTTTCTCAGGTTTGTCAAAGATCAGATAGTTGTAGGTAAGCGGCGTTATTTCTGAGGGCTCTGTTCTGTTCCATTGATCTATATTTCTGTTTTGGTACCAGTACCATGCTGTTTTGGTTACTGTAGCCTTGTAGTATAGTTTGAAGTCAGGTAGTGTGATGCCTCCAGCTTTGTTCTTTTGGCTTAGGATTGACTTGGCGATGCGGGCTCTCTTTTGGTTCCATATGAACTTTGAAGTAGTTTTTTCCAATTCTGTGAAGAAAGTCATTGGTAGCTTGATGGGGATGGCATTGAATCTGTAAATTACCTTGGGCAGTATGGCCATTTTCACGATATTGATTCTTCCTACCCATGAGCAAGGAATGTTCTTCCATTTGTTTGTATCCTCTTTTATTTCCTTGAGCAGTGGTTTGTAGTTCTCCTTGAAGAGGTGCTTCACATCCCTTGTAAGTTGGATTCCTAGGTATTTTATTCTCTTTGAAGCAATTGTGAATGGGAGTTCACTCATGATTTGGCTCTCTGTTTGTCTGTTGTTGGTGTATAAGAATGCTTGTGATTTTTGTACATTGATTTTGTATCCTGAGACTTTGCTGAAGTTGCTTATCAGCTTAAGGAGATTTTGGGCTGAGACGATGGGGTTTTCTAGATAAACAATCATGTCGTCTGCAAACAGGGACAATTTGACTTCCTCTTTTCCTAATTGAATACCCTTTATTTCCTTCTCCTGCCTGATTGCCCTGGCCAGAACTTCCAACACTATGTTGAATAGGAGCGGTGAGAGAGGGCATCCCTGTCTTGTGCCAGTTTTCAAAGGGAATGCTTCCAGTTTTTGCCCATTTAGTATGATATTGGCTGTGGGTTTGTCATAGATAGCTCTTATTATTTTGAAATATGTCCCATCAATACCTAATTTATTGAGAGTTTTTAGCATGAAGGGTTGTTGAATTTTGTCAAAGGCTTTTTCTGCATCTATTGAGATAATCATGTGGTTTTTGTCTTTGGCTCTGTTTATATGCTGGATTACATTTATTGATTTGCGTATGTTGAACCAGCCTTGCATCCCAGGGATGAAGCCCACTTGATCATGGTGGATAAGCTTTTTGATGTGCTGCTGGATTCGGTTTGCCAGTATTTTATTGAGGATTTTTGCATCAATGTTCATCAAGGATATTGGTCTAAAATTCTCTTTTTTGGTTGTGTCTCTGCCAGGCTTTGGTATGAGAATGATGCTGGCCTCATAAAATGAGTTAGGGAGGATTCCCTCTTTTTCTATTGATTGGAATAGTTTCAGAAGGAATGGTACCAGTTCCTCCTTGTACCTCTGGTAGAATTCGGCTGTGAATCCATCTGGTCCTGGACTCTTTTTGGTTGGTAAACTATTGATTATTGCCACAATTTCAGCTCCTGTTATTGGTCTATTCAGAGATTCAACTTCTTCCTGGTTTAGTCTTGGGAGAGTGTATGTGTCGAGGAATGTATCCATTTCTTCTAGATTTTCTAGTTTATTTGCGTAGAGGTGTTTGTAGTATTCTCTGATGGTAGTTTGTATTTCTGTGGGATCGGTGGTGATATCCCCTTTATCATTTTTTATTGCGTCTATTTGATTCTTCTCTCTTTTTTTCTTTATTAGTCTTGCTAGTGGTCTATCAATTTTGTTGATCCTTTCAAAAAACCAGCTCCTGGATTCATTAATTTTTTGAAGGGTTTTTTGTGTCTCTATTTCCTTCAGTTCTGCTCTGATTTTAGTTATTTCTTGCCTTCTGCTAGCTTTTGAATGTGTTTGCTCTTGCTTTTCTAGTTCTTTTAATTGTGATGTTAGGGTGTCAATTTTGGATCTTTCCTGCTTTCTCTTGTGGGCATTTAGTGCTATAAATTTCCCTCTGCACACTGCTTTGAATGCGTCCCGGAGATTCTGGTATGTTGTGTCTTTGTTCTCGTTGGTTTCAAAGAACATCTTTATTTCTGCCTTCATTTCGTTATGTACCCAGCAGTCATTCAGGAGCAGGTTGTTCAGTTTCCATGTAGTTGAGCGGCTTTGAGTGAGATTCTTAATCCTGAGTTCTAGTTTGATTGCACTGTGGTCTGAGAGATAGTTTGTTATAATTTCTGTTCTTTTACATTTGCTGAGGAGAGCTTTACTTCCAACTATGTGGTCAATTTTGGAATAGGTGTGGTGTGGTGCTGAAAAAAATGTATATTCTGTTGATTTGGGGTGGAGAGTTCTGTAGATGTCTATTAGGTCCGCTTGGTGCAGAGCTGAGTTCAATTCCTGGGTATCCTTGTTGACTTTCTGTCTCGTTGATCTGTCTAATGTTGACAGTGGGGTGTTAAAGTCTCCCATTATTAATGTGTGGGAGTCTAAGTCTCTTTGTAGGTCACTCAGGACTTGCTTTATGAATCTGGGTGCTCCTGTATTGGGTGCATAAATATTTAGGATAGTTAGCTCCTCTTGTTGAATTGATCCCTTTACCATTATGTAATGGCCTTCTTTGTCTCTTTTGATCTTTGTTGGTTTAAAGTCTGTTTTATCAGAGACTAGGATTGCAACCCCTGCCTTTTTTTGTTTTCCATTGGCTTGGTAGATCTTCCTCCATCCTTTTATTTTGAGCCTATGTGTGTCTCTGTACGTGAGATGGGTTTCCTGAATACAGCACACTGATGGGTCTTGACTCTTTATCCAACTTGCCAGTCTGTGTCTTTTAATTGGAGCATTTAGTCCATTTACATTTAAAGTTAATATTGTTATGTGTGAATTTGATCCTGTCATTATGATGTTAGCTGGTGATTTTGCTCGTTAGTTGATGCAGTTTCTTCCTAGTCTTGATGGTCTTTACATTTTGGCATGATTTTGCAGCGGCTGGTACCGGTTGTTCCTTTCCATATTTAGTGCTTCCTTCAGGAGCTCTTTTAGGGCAGGCCTGGTGGTGACAAAATCGGTCAGCATTTGCTTGTCTGTAAAGTATTTTATTTCTCCTTCACTTATGAAGCTTAGTTTGGCTGGATATGAAATTCTGGGTTGAAAATTCTTTTCTTTAAGAATGTTGAATATTGGCCCCCACTCTCTTCTGGCTTGTAGGGTTTCTGCCGAGAGATCCGCTGTTAGTCTGATGGGCTTCCCTTTGAGGGTAACCCGACCTTTCTGTCTGGCTGCCCTTAACATTTTTTCCTTCATTTCAACTTTGGTGAATCTGACAATTATGTGTCTTGGAGTTGCTCTTCTCGAGGAGTATCTTTGTGGCGTTCTCTGTATTTCCTGAATCTGAACGTTGGCCTGCCTTGCTAGATTGGGGAAGTTCTCCTGGATAATATCCTGCAGAGTGTTTTCCAACTTGGTTTCATTCTCTGCATCACTTTCAGGTACACCAATCAGACGTAGATTTGGTCTTTTCACATAGTCCCATATTTCTTGGAGGCTTTGCTCATTTCTTTTTATTCTTTTTTCTCTAAACTTCCCTTCTCGCTTCGTTTCATTCATTTCATCTTCCATTGCTGATACCCTTTCTTCCAGTTGATCGCATCGGCTCCTGAGGCTTCTGCATTCTTCACGTAGTTCTCGAGCCTTGGTTTTCAGCTCCATCAGCTCCTTTAAGCACTTCTCTGTATTGGTTATTCTAGTTATACATTCTTCTAAATTTTTTTCAAAGTTTTCAACTTCTTTGCCTTTGGTTTGAATGTCCTCCCGTAGCTCAGAGTAATTTGATCGTCTGAAGCCTTCTTCTCTCAGCTCGTCAAAATCATTCTCCATCCAGCTTTGTTCCGTTGCTGGTGAGGAACTGCGTTCCTTTGGAGGAGGAGAGGCGCTCTGCATTTTAGAGTTTCCTGTTTTTCTGTTCTGTTTTCTCCCCATCTTTGTGGTTTTATCTACTTTTGGTCTTTGATGATGGTGATGTACAGATGGGTTTTCGGTGTGGATGTCCTTTCTGTTTGTTAGTTTTCCTTCTAACAGACAGGACCCTCAGCTGCAGGTCTGTTGGAATACCCTGCCGTGTGAGGTGTCAGTGTGCCCCTGCTGGGGGGTGCCTCCCAGTTAGGCTGCTCGGCGGTCAGGGGTTAGGGACCCACTTGAGGAGGCAGTCTGCCCGTTCTCAGATCTCCAGCTGCGTGCTGGGAGAACCACTGCTCTCTTCAAAGCTGTCAGACAGCGACATTTAAGTCTGCAGAGGTTACTGCTGTCTTTTTGTTTGTCTGTGCCCTGCCCCCAGAGGTGGAGCCTACAGAGGCAGGCAGGCCTCCTTGAGCTGTGGTGGGCTCCACCCAGTTCGAGCTTCCTGGCTGCTTTGTTTACCTAAGCAAGCCTGGGCAATGGCGGGCGCCCCTCCCCCAGCCTCGCTGCCGCCTTGCAGTTTGATCTCAGACTGCTGTGCTAGCAATCAGCGAGATTCCGAGGGCGTAGGACCCTCCGAGCCAGGTGTGGGATATAGTCTCGTGGTGCGCCGTTTTTTAAGCCGGTCTGAAACGCGCAATATTCGGGTGGGAGTGACCCGAGTTTTCCAGGTGCGTCCGTCACCCCTTTCTTTGACTCGGAAAGGGAACTCCCTGACCCGTTGCGCTTCCCAGGTGAGGCAATGCCTCGCCCTGCTTCGGCTCGCGCACGGTACGCGCACCCACTGGCCTGCGCCCACTGTCTGGCACTCCCTAGTGAGATGAACCCGGTACCTCAGATGGAAATGCAGAAATCACCCGTCTTCTGCGTCGCTCACGCTGGGAGCTGTAGACTGGAGCTGTTCCTATTCGGCCATCTTGGCTCCTCCTCCCTGCATTACTTCTTATAACTGTATGCAAGTCTACAATTATCTCAAAAATTTCAATTAAAAACTAAAATTTATGAATCTTGATATTATTTCTTTTATAAGGAACACTGTCACCCAAATCCACATTTCTGGTCTGCTCCAGAGTGGAGAGTTGAGTTGAGAGCTGACTTGTATTGGAAGTTTAAGCATAAAAGTTTCTCTTTTATGGTTGTTCATTAGGGAACTCCATGAAATCCTCAGAGGGAATTGTGGAGTCAAGCCATTGGGTCCCAGCTTTGCCACTTGTTAACTGTTCTGACCTCTGGCCAGTCTATCTTTTTCCTCATCTTTAGAATGGAAGTTATAATTCATTCTTCCCAAGGAAATAATAAGGAGGAAGGGTGTAAGCAGAAGGGTGTCAGTTGCGCTCTGGTAGCAGCTAACTCTTGAGGCAGGGATAGGGTATGTCCTCCTCACATTGGGTTACTCACTGTGCCTCAGTCTGGCACAGTGTTTCTCCATAAGAGTACTATGGACATTTTATGAAGGAGGGCACTTCTAGTATGTGTAGATTGCCTCACACATTGCAGAATGCTTAGCTTTCCTGCTTCCCACCCACAAAATTATAGGAGCATCATCACCACTTCTTCATTAAACAACAACAAAAAAAGCCTCTATAAATTTCCAGCTGTCTTTTGAGGGAAGTATTGAATATTGCCCATTTTTGAGAACCATAACTATGTGTCTTGCTAGTATGTAGGAGGTATTCAACAAATATTTATTAATGTTTGACTGATGGATTTTTTTCTCCTGGGCTAAGGCTCTGGTCCATCTAACCATTGGTCCCTGGATTTGGCCTCTTTGCAAGTTTGTTTGCTGCAGCCAGTACGGCACCCAGAAAACCATTTGCATGGGCATAATTTCACCAGCATTCTGACTGTAGCAGTGAATGGGTGATTGCTTGTAGGACTGACACCAGCCTGGCTACCTTGGGAGATATAAAAGGAGGACAAAGGGAATGCTTTTTCCTTTATGCATTTCGGAGGCTGCATGGCTAAGGCTTGAAGGGCTACAAGGGCCCCTTCACCACATTATTGAGCTAATGTATTCATTGCAGGTACAGTCAACTCTCAGTTATCCTCAGATGGAATATCCAAACTACAGTGAAATAATTAGGCTTAGTTAGTAGATAATGAAGCACTTCATGAGCACTGTTTACTAGTTTTTGCTTCCTTTTAGTCCCTTATGGGGCCTGCAATCCAGCCAAAATGCTTATTTACCTCCTTCAACCCAACAAAAATATAAACTAGATATTCAAATTCAATAGGTTGAGAGTAAGAAAAGGGGCTTTTTAAAAAGTTCCTGACATAGTCAATCCAACCTCTCCCTACAGCCCCAGATGCTATCAAACTTCCTTAGTTGCTCTGCAGGAAAGGGGGCATATCTATGTGCACAACAAATTTATCTCTGCTATGGTCTGAATGTGTCCCTCCCAATTCTTGTGTTGAAAACTTAATCCCAAATGTAACTAACAGTGTTTGGAAGTGTTGGTGGTTAGGTCATGAGGGCTCTGTCCTCATGAGTAAATGCCACTATCAAAAAGGCTTTCTGTGGTGGGTTTGCTCTCTTCCACTCTTCTGCCATGTGAGGACACAGCTTTCATCCTCTTTTGCATTTCACCTTTCATCATGTGAGGGTGGAGCAAGAAGGCTCTCACCAGATGCTGGTGACTTGAACTTGGACTTTACAATCTCCAGAACTGTGAGAAATACATTTCTGTTCTTCATAAATCGCCCAGGCTCATGTATTCTGTTATACCAGTACAAAACAGGTTAAGATGACCTCCAAAATCACTCACAAATCCCTCCCCTTCTCTCTCTTCCCATTTTCTCTTATCTTTACCCTAACTCAAGTCACTGTTATCTATCTCTATCTTGTCTGGACCATTGCAGTAGCCTCCAGACAGGTAAACAAATATTTTGCTCAGTGCTTTTTATTGTTCTTGCTTCTGTTTGGCATTACAATTGCAACCTTATTATTCTTGTCTAATAATTGGAGTTTTACAAATTAAAAAGTTTTAAAAAGTATGGGTAAGAAGAGGTTAATATTTGGGAAAACTTTAGGGAGTATCCTCCCTAAAGTTAGTTTACTTACTTTAGGGAGTATCCTCCCTAAAGTTAGTTTACTTACTTTAGGGAGTATCCTCCCTAAAGTTTACTTACTTTAGGGAGTATCCTCTAAGGTGCATTTGTTATTTGTATAAAAATAGTTGCCATCAAGATGCTTTGTTTCCTTAGAAGTTGAATTGCCTTCTTAAATCTTCTGTATACTATTCATTGGTTTAGATAGGTCTGTGATTCTTAGATGGGGAAAGGATTACCTACAATTCCTTCCAAAAATTTGTGTTTTTTTTTCTTTTCGTACAGAGCATCTTTTAAGAGTACAAATCCAAATCATATCACCCCCATTCTGCCTGCTGTGCACTCTGCCTGCAATTCACTGTTCTGGGTGCTAAGGATGCAGTGATGGTCCAGGCTGACAAAGCCCTCAGGAAGCTCACAGTCTTCTATGGGAGTTGACAAATAAGCAATCAATCATAATAATAAATCTCTAATTACAAATTATCTTAAGTGCCCTAAAGGTAAAGGAAAGATGTTATAAGGGAGAAGGCCCCTTAACCCCACTTGTCACATTTTTGGCTTCTCTCTCTCTCTTTAGCTTTTAATTTGAAAATAATTTCAAATTCATAAAATGGCATACCTTTTATCCAGATTCATCTGGTATTGACATTTCACCTCCCTATTTGTTTTATTATTTGCTTTCTTTATATATACATTTTAAAAATCAGTGGAGAATAAGTTGCATACGCCATAGGTCTTTATTCCTAAACTTTAGCATGTATTTTCTATATATAGAGATACTCTCCAACATAATCACAGTACAGTTATCCATCACAAGAATTTGACATTGATGCAACCATTTTATCCAACCTGCTGTTTGTACATGAATTTGTCAGTTGACCCAACGTCCTTTATAGCATTTTCCTTCTTCAGTAGAAAATTCAATCTATAATCACATATCAATTCACTGCCATGTCCCTTTAGCCTTCTTTACTCTGGAACAGTTTCCCAGCCTTTCCTTGTCTTTAGTGATACTGACAACTTTGAACAATAGAGTCCTCTTGTTATGAACTCAATTGTGTCTTCCCCCTCAAAATTCCTAAGTTAAATTCTTAACCCCTATGTGGTTATATTGGAGATAAGGCCTTCAGGAAGTTAATTAAGATTAAAGGAGGTCTTAAGGGTAATGCATTAATCCAAGAAAAGCAAGATACACCAGATCTCTCTCTTGGTAGAGAACATAGGAAAGGCATATGAGGACACAGAAAGAAGGTGGCCATCTACTAGCAAGGAAAAGAGGCCTCACTAAGAACCAACCCTGATGGCACCTTGATCTTGGACTTTCAGCCTTCAGAATTGCGAGAAATAAATATTTGTTATTCAACCCACCCAGTCTCTGGTATTTTGTTATGACACCTAAGCAGACTAATACCTCCTCTGGCACCCACTTTAAAAATAAAATGCTTCGGGGGGTGGAGCCAAGATGGCCGAATAGGAGCAGCTCCAGTCTACAACTCCCAGCGTGAGCGACGCAGAAGATGGGTGATTTCTGCATTTCCAACTGAGGTACCAGGTTCATTTCACTGGGGAGCATTGGACAGTGGGTGCAGGACAGTGGGTGCAGCACACCGAGCAGACCCGCAGCTGAGGGTCCTGACTGTTAGAAGGAAAACTAACAAACAGAAAGGACACCCACACCAAAACCCCATCTGTACGTCACCATCATCAAAGACCAAAGGTAGACGAAATCACAAAGATGGGGAAAAAACAGAGCAGAAAAACTGGAAACTCTAAAAATCAGAGGGCGGAGGAAGGCAGCTCCTCACCAGCAACAGAACAAAGCTGGATGGAGAATGACTTTGACGAGTTGAGAGAAGAAGGCTTCAGACGATAAACTACTCTGAGCTAAAGGAGGAAGTTCAAACCCATGGTAAAGAAGTTAAAAACCTTGAAAAAAAATTAGACGAATGGCTAACTAGAATAACCAATGCAGAGAAGTCCTTAAAGGACCTGATGGAGCTGAAAACCATGGCACGAGAACTACGTGACGAATGCACAAGCCTCAGTAGCTGATTTGATCAACTGAAAGAAAGGGTATCAGTGATGGAAGATCAGATGAATGAAATGAAGCGAGAAGAGAAGTTTAGAGAAAAAAGAATAAAAAGAAATGAACAAAGCCTCCAAGAAATATGGGACTATGTGAAAAGACCAAAACTATGTCTGATTGGTGTACCTGAAAATGATGGGGAGAATGCAACCAAGTTGGAAAACACTCTGCAGGATATTATCCAGGAGAACTTCCCCAATCTAGCAAGGCAGGCCAACATTCAAATTCAGGAAATACAGAGAATGCCACAAAGATACTCCTCAAGAAGAGCAACTCCAAGACACATAATTGTCAGATTCACCAAAGTTGAAATGAAGGAAAAAATGTTAAGGGCAGCCAGAGAGAAAGGTCGGGTTACCCACAAAGGGAAGCCCATCAGACTAACAGCAGATCTCTGGGCAGAAACTCTACAAGTTAGAAGAAAGTGGGGGCCAATATTCAACATTCTTAAAGAAAAGAATTTTCAACCCAGAATTTCATATCCAACCAAACTAAGCTTCATAATTGAAGGAAAAATAAAATACTTTACAGACAAGCAAATGCTGAGAAATTTTGTCACCACCAGGCCTGCCCTAAAAGAGCTCCTGAAGGAAGTGCTAAACATGGAAAGGAACAACCGGTACCAGCCACTACAAAAACATGCCAAATTGTAAAGACCATCGAGGCTAGGAAGAAACTGCATCAACTAATAAGCAAAATAACCAGCTAACATCATAATGACAGGATCAAATTCACACATAACAATATTAACCTTGAATGTAAATGGATTAAATGCTCCAATTAAAAGACACAGACTGGCAAATTGGATAAAGAGTCAAGACCCATCAGTGTGCTGTATTCAGGAAACCCATCTCATGTGCAGAGACACACATAGGCTCAAGATAAAGGGATGGAGGAAGATCTATCAAGCAAATGAAAAACAAAAAAAGGCAGGGGTTGCAATCCTAGTCTCTGATAAAACAGACTTTAAACTAACAAAGATCAAAAGAGACAAAGAAGGCCATTACATAATGGTAAAGGGATCAATTCAACAAGAAGAGCTAACTATCCTAAATATATGCACCCAATACAGGAACCCAGATTCATAAAGCAAGTCCTTAGTGACCTACAAAGAGACTTAGACTCCCACACAATAATAATGGGAGACTTTAACAACCCACTGTCAACATTAGACAGATCAACGAGACAGAAAGTTAACAAGGATATCCAGGAACAACCTGCTCCTGAATGACTACTAGGTACATAATGAAATGAAGGCAGAAATAAATATGTTCTTTGAAACCAACAAGAACAAAGACACAACATACCAGAATCTCTGGGACACATTCAAAGCAGTGTGTAGAGGGAAATTTATAGCACTAAATGCCCACAAGAGAAAGCAGGAAAGATCTAAAGTTGACACCCTAACATCACAATTAAAAGAACTAGACAAGCAAGAGCAAACACATTCAAAAGCTAGCAGAAGGCAATAAATAACTAAAATCAGAGCAGAACTGAAGGAAATAGAGACACAAAAAACCCTTCAAAAAATCAATGAATCCAGGAGCTGGTTTTTTGAAACGATCAACAAAATTGATAGACCGCTAGCAAGACTAATAAAGAAGAAAAGAGAGAAGAATCAAATAGACGCAATGAAAAATGATAAAGGGGATATCACCACCGATCCCACAGAAATACAAACTACCATCAGAGAATACTATAAACCCCCCTACGCAAATAAACTAGAAAATCTGGAAGAAATGGATAAATTCCTCGACACATACACTCTCCCAAGACTAAACCAGGAAGAAGTTGAATCTCTGAATAGACCAATAACAGGCTCTCAAATTGAGGCAATAATTAATAGCTTACCAACCAAAAAAAGTCCAGGAACAGGATTCACATCCGTATTCTACCAGAGGTACAAGGAGGAGTTGGTACCATTCCTTCTGAAACTATTCCAATCAATAGAAAAAGAGGGAATCCTCCCTAACTCATTTTATGAGGCCAGCATCATCCTGATACAAAAGACTGGCAGAGACAAAACAAAAAAAGAGAATTTTAGACCAATATCCCTGATGAACACCGATGCAAAAATCCTCAATAAAAAACTGGCAAACCAAATCCAGCAGCACATCAAAAAGCTTATCCACCATGATCAAGTGGGCTTCATCCCTGGGATGCAAGGCTCGTTCAACATATGCAAATCAATAAATGTATTCCAGCATATAAACAGAACCAATAACAAAAACCACATGATTATCTCAATAGATGCATAAAAGGCCTTTGACAGAATTCCACAACCCTTCATGCTAAAAGCTCTCAATAAATTAGGCATTGATGGGATGTATCTCAAAATAATAAGAGCTATTTATGACAAACCCACAGCCAATATCATACTGAATGGGCAAAAACTGGAAGCACTCCCTTTGAAAACTGGCACAAGACAGGGATGCCCTCTCTCACCACTCCTATTCAACATAGTGTTGGAAGGTCTGGCCAGGGCAATCAAGCAGGAGAAAGAAATAAAGGGTATTCAATTAGGAAAAGAGGAAGTCAAATTGTCCCTCTTTGCAGATGACATGATTGTATATCTAGAAAACCCCATCGTCTCAGCCCAAAATCTCCTTAAACTGATAAGCAACTTCAGCAAAGTCTCAGGATACAAAATCAATGTGCAAAAATCACAAGCATTTTTATACACCAATAACAGACAAACAGAGAGCCAAATCATGAGTGAACTCCCATTCACTATTGCTTCAAAGAGAATAAAATACCTAGGAATCCAACTTACAAGGGATGTGAAGGACCTCTTCAAGGAGAACTACAAACCACTGCTCAAGGAAATAAAAGAGGATACAAACAAATGGAAGAACATTCCATGCTCATGGATAGGAAGAATCAATATCATGAAAATGGCCATACTGCCCAAGGTAATTTATAGATTCAATGCCATCCCCATCAAGCTACCAATGACTTTCTTCACAGAATTGGAAAAAACTACTTTAAATTTCACATGGAACCAAAAAAGAACCCGCATTGCCAAGTCAATCCTAAGCCAAAAGAACAAAGCTGGAGGCATCACGCTACCTGACTTCAAACTATACTACAAGGCTACAGTAAACAAAACAGCATGGTATTGGTACCAAAACAGAGAAATAGACCAATGGAACTGAACAGAGCCCTCAGAAATAATGCCACATATCTACCACTATCTGATCTTTGACAAACCTGACAAAAACAAGAAATGGGGAAAGGATTCCCTATGTAATAAATGGTTTTGGGAAAACGGGCTAGCCATACATAGAAAGCTGAAACTGTATCCCTTCCTTACACCTTATACAAAAATTAATTCATGATGGATTAAAGACTTAAACGTTAGACCTAAAACAATAAAAACCCTAGACAAAAACCTAGGCAATACCATTCAGGACATAGGTATGGGCAAGGACTTCATGTCTAAAACACCAAAAGCAATGGCAACAAACGCCAAAATACACAAATGGGATCTAATTAAACTAAAGAGCTTCTGCACAGCAAAAGAAACCACCATCAGAGTGAACAGGCAACCTACAGAATGGGAGAAAATTTTTGCAATCTACTCATCTGACAAAGGGCTAATATCCAGAATCTACAATGAACTCAAACAAATTTACAAGAAAAAGTCAAACAACCCCATCAACAAGTGGGCGAAGGATATGAACAGACACTTCCCAAAAGAAGACATTTATGCAGCCAAAAAACACATGAAAAAATGCTCATCATGACTGGCCATCAGAGAAATGCAAATCAAAACCACAATTAGATACCATCTCACACCAGTTAGAATGGTGATCATTAAAAAGTCAAGGAACAACAGGTGCTGGAGAGGATGTGGAGAAATAGGAACATGTTCACACCATTGGTGGGACTGTAAACTAGTTCAACCATTGTGGAAGTCAGTGTGGCGATTCCTCAGGGATCTAGAAGTAGAAATGCCATTTGACCCAGCCATCCCATTACTGGATATATACCCAAAGGATTATAAATCATGCTGCTATAAAGGCACATGCACACATATGTTTATTGCAGCACTATTCACAATAGCAAAGACTTGGAACCAACCCAAATGTCCAACAATGACAGACTGGATTAAGAAAATGTGGCACATATACACCATGGAATACTATGCAGCCTTAAAAAATGATGAGTTCATGTCCTTTGTAGGGACATGGATGAAGCTGGAAACCATCATTCTCAGCAAACTATCGCAAGGACAAAAAACCAAACACCACATGTTCTCACTCATAGGTGGGAATTGAACAATGAGAACACATGGACACAGGAAGGGGAACATCACACACCAGTGTCTGTTGGGGGGTGGGGGGCGGGGGGAGGGATAGCATTAGGAGATATACCTAATGTTAAATGATGAGTTAATGGGTGCAGCACACCAACATGGCACATGTATATATATGTAACAAACCTGCACGTTGTGCACATGTACCCTAAAACCTAAAGTATAATTAAAAAAAAAAAAGAAAAAAAAAGAAAAAGGTACATAAAGAATGTCAAAAAATCACACTGGGGCTATAACCATCTTTTCATATATGCAGTATGAACTTGATGAATATGAGTTAGGTCAATGTGTGATTATCAGGTATTTTTTAGGTTGCTTGACTTAGATTTATAAAGTACAAGATTCATTACTTTACTCAATGAATGTTCATTGAGCATATAATATGTCAGACATTGTGCTAGGTAATGGGGATATGATGGTGATCAAAACAGCATAGCATAATACTTAAGAGTATGGACTCCAAGACCAGACTCCCTAAATTTGAACCCTGGCTCTGGGAGTCATTAGTTTTGTGGGCTTGTCCAAGTTACTCTGCCTCTCTGGGACTCAGTTCCCTCCATATGAATGACAATAATAATTCCTCATGAAATCACTATAAGAATTAAATGAGGTAATTGTAAACTACTGAAAAATTGCCTGACACATAGTAAAACTTGCATAAGTGTTTGTTAAACAATAAAGTCTTAGGCAATCTCTGCCTCCTAGGAACATAGAGTCTTGTGGGAGAGACTGACTTTAATTTGTTAAAAAAAGCTCACAAGCAAATATAAAATTCAAGTGTAGCATTCAAGTAATGCTACAAAGGAGATTTACATGGGAGTATAAGAGTTTGTGTTACAGGGATTTGACCAGGGAAGGCATCTCTGAGGAAGTGATATTTGAGAGGATAAGTAGGAGTGTATTAGGCAAAAACATGTTTGGGGAAGAAGCAGGAAGGATGACAGTATTTCCTGTCTTCCTAACTAAGCACTCTGTTTAATGATGGCATGGCCCAAGCTTCTGTCTTCTCCATCATACCCGGTAGACATGGGGAGGACCCACACTAAGTGTCCCAGGCAAGTCTGATGATGTTTGTAGCAAGAAAGAGCTGCCATTCTGGAGGATTATTCTCCTCTTGCCTGGCTACTCCAAATCTGGGGAAAATCTTCACAAACCAACTGTACAAAGAATGCTTTGGGGTACTAAAGCATTTGGTCTAGAAGGCAAGGCCACTGAAGAAGTCCAGCAGTTTGGATGATGAATGTAACTCTCCCTGTTAGCACTTTGGCTGTTGTATTGTTTCAAAGGCATTTGCTCCAGAGATTCAGCCTTGGGAATCAAAGGAACTGTGCTGAGAAGACACTGTGGGCTGAGGCTCCTCGTGCTTCTTCGTGGTGTTCAATTCCTAAGCTCACGATCCTCTGGAGGGGCATTCTTTACAAACCAAGGTCTCTATTTCATCACATGTGGCTAACGGATCGGAATCATCAGCCACCTGCAACAATTTTATTTCCAGGGTTCTTTCTCTTGTCAACTACAGATCAGGAAACAAATGCATGAAAGTGGATATCTTTTTTCCTCTTTCAAAATAGAAGCAGGTGACATCATTCGCAGTAAGGAACTGCTGAAAACCTTAAACAATTCATTTCAGGGCACTTTCTGGGGAACATTTCCATCCGGTGTAGTGATGTGGACCAATCCAACCCACCAATTTTGTTTAGTGCACTGCTATATTTTAAAATGTTTCTTGTTCATTTTGAAAAACCAGATAAAAATTATAACAATACTTTCTCTACGATAGAATTCTTTGTTTGCAATTCACTGAAAACCTGCCCAAGTAGTATTAACCAAACATAAGAGGAACTTACCGAACAATGTAACTGTATAGTTTGGCGAAAACTGAAAATCTAGCCTTGGGTGAGCCTTATGCTGCTCATTCAGTCTCTTGCTCTCTTTCTCTATTTCTCAGCTCGACATCCTCAATCAGGACTCCATTCTCAGGTCCACTCTCTCTTCTTGGTCTAAAAGAGGGACATGGCTGCTACTTCCAGGGGTACACACTACCCCATTCGTGTCAAAGAAAAGCATTTCCCCCCAGTATTCCCAAGCCAAAGTATTAAGATTCAGTCTGATTTCAACATTTTGGGTTATATGGCCACCCCCAACCAAACACTATGTCCAGGGGATGAAACGAGTGTCTGGCTTATACTAGTTTGTGTTCCATAAATCCATTGGTCAACTGCTTCAAAACTACATGTATCCCCAAATGGGAATCAGGATTTTTGGGAAGGAAGAAAGTAGAAATGAGTGATGGAAAGGCAAACAACAAATGTCCACTCTGTGCGACACAAATTGTTGCTTATATTAGGTAATTGTTTTAACTTTAAACTTGTCTAAACCCCTTCACACCCATTAGCACACTAGAGCCTTGCAACAACCCTAACAGGTAATCAATACTGGAAATATTGTTCCCACTTCATAGATGAGGAAACTGAAGCCCAGATGAATCAAGTGAATTCAATAAAGCTGCACTGTTGCATAGTGTTAGAGAAAATTGACCCTTGGGTTGTAGGAATCTGATCCTCTAACACCAAATCCATATATTTATATGAATTATGTTCACTGTATCTTATTTTTTAATCCCATAACCCGCTCCCATTCCCCTCCTTCCTACTCTCACAACCTCCCTAAGATATTAATATTTAACATGTAGTTTTTGTGTTAGATTATGTTCTTTCAAACTGTGTATTGTTGTTTTGTGTGCATATCTTCTTAATCTATATAAGTAGTACGACCTTATATTGCTCTTTCTGTTTCTCAGTTTTTTTCCTTTTTAAAAAATTTTTAGGTAACTTTAAGTTCTGGGATACATGTGCAAAATGTACAGGTTTGTTACATAGGTATACGCATGTCATGGTGGTTTGCTGCACCTATCAACCTTTCATTTAGGTTTTTAGCCCTGCAGGCATTAGCTATTTGTCCAGATGCTCTCCCTTCCCTCCCCCCACCAACAGGCCCTGGTGTGTGTTGTTCCCCTCCCTGTGTCCATGTGTTCTCATTGTTCAACTCCCACTTATGAGTGAGAACATGCAGTGTTTAGTTTTCTTTTCCTGGTTATTTTGCTGAGGATGATGGCTTCCAGTTTCACCCATGTCCCCTGCAAAGGACATGATCTCATTCCTTTTTATGGGTGTGTAGTATTCAATGGTGTATACATACCACATATTCTTTATCCAGTTTATCATTAATAGGCATTTGGGTTGGTTCCATGTCTTTGCTATTGTAAATAGTGCTGCCAAAAACATATGTGAGCATGTATCTTTATAGTAGAATGATTTATATTCCTTTGGGTATATACCCATTAGTGGGATTGCTGGGTCAAATGCTATTTCTGGTTCTAGACCCTTGAGAAATCACCACACTGTCTTCAACAATGATTGATCAAGTTTATATTCCCACCAGCAGTGTAGAAGCGTTTCTACTTCTCCACAGCCTCGGCAGCATCTGTTGTTTCTTGAATTTTTAATAATTGCCATTCTGCCTGGCGTGAGATGGTATCTCATTGTGGTTTTGATTTGCATTTCTCTAACGATCAGTGATATTGAGCTTTTTTCATATGTTTTTTGGCAATATAAATGTCTTCTTTTGAGACATGTCTGTTCATGTCCTTTGCCCACTTTTTGATGGGGTTGTTTGCTTTTTGTTTTGTAAATTTGTTTAAGCTCCTTGTAGATTCTGGATATTAGACCTTTGTCAGACAGGTAGATTGAAAACATTTTCTCCACTCTGTAGAGTACCTGTTCACTCTGATGATAGTTTCTTATGCTGTGCAGAAGTTCTTTAGTTTAATTAGATCTCATTTGTCTATTTTACCTTTTGTTGCAGTTGCTTTTGGCGATTTCATCATGAAGTCTTTGCCCATGCCTATGACCTGATGGTATTGCCTAGGTTTTCTTCCAGAGTTTTTATGGTTTTGCATTTTACATATAAGTATTTAATCCATCTTGAGTTAATTTTTGTGTAAGGCATAAGGAAGGAGTCCAGTTTCAGTTTTCTGCATATGACTAGCCAGTTTTCCCAGCATTGTTTACTGAATAGGAGATCCTTTCCCTTTTGCTTGATTTTGTCAGGTTTGTCAAAGATCAGATGGTTCTACATGTGTGGTGTTATTTCTGAGGTCTCTGTTCTGTTCCATTGGTCTGTATGTCTGTTTTGGTACCAGTACCATGCTGTTTTAGTTACTGTAGCCTGGTAGTATAGTTTGAAGTCAGGTAGCGTGATACCTCCAGCTTTGTTCTTTTTGCTTAGGATTGTCTTAGCTATATGGGCTCTTTTTTGATTCATATGAAATTTAAAGTATTTTTTTCTAATTCTGTGATGAATGTCCATGGTAGTTTGATAGGAATACCACTGAATCTATAAATTACTTTGGGCAGTATGGCCATTTTCACAATATTGATTCTTCCTATCCACGGTTATGGAATGTTTTTCCATTTCTTTGTATCCTCTCTTATTTCCTTGAGCAGTGGTTTGTAGTTCTCCTTGAAGAGGTCCTTCATATGTCTTGTTAGCTGTATTCCTAGGTATTGTATTCTCTTCATAGCAATTGTGAAAGGGAGTTCATTCATGATTTGGCACTCTGCTTGTCTATTTTTGGTGTACAGGAATGCTTGAGATTTCTGCATGTTGATTTTGTATCCTGAGACTTTACTGAAGTTGTTTATCAGCTTAAGAAATTTGGGGACTGAGAAAATGGGGTTTTGTAAATATAGAATCATGTTGTCTGCAATCAGAGATGATTTGACTTTCTCTTTTCCTATCTGAATACCCTTTATATCTTTCTCTTTCCTGGCTGCCCTGGCCAGAACTTCCAATATTATGTCGAATAGTAGTGATAAGAGAGGGTATCCTTGTCATGCACTGGTTTTCAAAGGGAAAGCTTCCAGCTTTTGCCCATTCAATATGATATTGTCTATGTTGTGTCATAAATAGCTCTGTTATTTTGAGATATGTTCCATCAATACCTAGTTTATTGAGAGTTTTTAACATGAAGGGATGTTGAGTTTTATTGAAGGATTTTTCTGCATTTATTGAGATAAGCATGTGTTTTTGTCAGTGGTTCTGTTTAAGTGATGGATTACATTTATTGATTTGCATATGTTGAACCAGCCTTGTATCTCAGGGATGGAACCAACTTAATCGTGGTGGATAAGCTTTTTGATGTGCTGCTGGATTCGCTTTGCCAGTATTTTATTGAGGATTTTTGCATCAATGTTCATCAGGGATATTATCCTGAAGTTTTCCTTTTTTGTTTTGTCACCTCCCAGTTTTGGTATCAAGATGTTGCAGGCTTCATAAAATGAGTTAGGGAGGAGTCTCTTATTTTCAGTTGTCTGAAATAGTTTCAGAAGGAATGGTACCAGCTCCTCTTTGTACTTCTGGTAGAATTCGGCTGTGAATCTGTCTGGTCCTTGGCTTTTTTTGGTTGGTACGCTATTAATTAATGCCTCAATTTTATAACTTCTTATTGGTCTATTCAGGGACTGAACTTCTTTCTGGTTTAGTCTTGGGAGGGTGTATGTGTCCAGAAATTTATCCATTTCTTCTAGATTTTCTAGTTTATTTGCATAGAGGTGTTCATAGTGTTCTCTGATAGTAGTTTGTATTTCTGTGGGGTCAGTGGTGATCTCCCCTTTATCATTTTTTATTGTGTCTATTTGATTCTTCTCTCTTATTAGTCTAGTTAGCGGTCTATTTTGTTAGTGTTTTCAAGAAACTAGCTACTGGATTCACTGATTTTTTGAAGGGTTTTTCATTTCATTATCTCCTTCAGTTCTGCACTGACCTTAGTTATTTCTTCTTTTCTGCTAGCTTTTGCGTTTGTTTGCTCTTGCTTTTCTAGCTCTTTTAATTGTGATATTAGCGTGTTGATTTAAGATATTTCTAGCTTTCTGATATGGACATTTAGTGCTATAAATTTCCCTCTTAACACTGCTTTAGCTGTGTCCAAGAGATTCTGGTACATTGTCTCTTTGTTCTCATTGGTTTCAAAGAACTTCTTGATTTCTGCCTTAATTTCGTTATTTACCCAACAGTCATTCAGGAATGGGTTGTTCAATTTCCATGTAGTTGTGTGGTTTTGAGTGAATTTCTTAATCCTGAGTTCTAATTTGATTGCACTATGGTCTGAGAGACTGTTTGTTGATTTCAGTTCTTTTGCATTTGCTGAGGGGTGTTTTACTTCCATTTATGTGGTCAATTTTACAATAAGGGCTATGTGGCACTGAGAAGAATGTATATTCTGTTGATTTGGGGTGGAGAGTTATTTTTATTTTTATTAAAAAGTAAACTTTAATATCAAAAATGCAAACTTGGGGAAGACAAAAGATCACACACAAGGCTGTCACTTCACACTTGGAAGGTTGCACAGCGGCTGGGCAGAGGCGCTCCTCACATCCCAGATGGTGAAGCAGCTGGGCAGAGGCACTCCTCACTTCCCAGGCAGGGCAGGTTGCACAGAGGCGCTCCTCACTTCCCAGACAGTGGGCAGCTGGGCAGAGGCGCTCCTCACTTCCCAGATGGGGTGGCGGCCGGTCAGAGATGCTCCTCAATTCCCAGACAGGGTGGAAGCCGGGCAGAGGTGCTCCTCACTTCCCAGACAGTGGGAAGCTGGGCAGCAGGGCAGCAGAGTTCCTCACATCCCAGATGGTGGGGTGGCCGGGCAGAGGCGCTCCTCACTTCCCAGACGGGGCATCCAGGCAGAGGCGCTCCTCACTTCCCAGATGGTTGGCGGCCGGGAAGAGGCACTCCTCAATTCCCAGATGGTGGGGCAGCCGGGCAGAGGCACTCCTCACTTCCCAGATGGTTGGCAGCCGGGCAGAGGCGCTCTTCAATTCCCAGAGGGTGTGGCGGGCTGGCACAGGCACTCCTCACTCCCCAGTCAGCTGGGCGGCTGGGCAGAGGTGCTCCTCACTTCCCAGAAGAGGTGGCTGGGCAGAGACACTACTCACTTCGCAGTCAGTTGGGTGGCGGGGCAGAGGCACTCCTCACTTCCCAGATGGGGTGGTGGCCGGGCAGAGATGCTCTTCACTTGCTAGATGGGGCAGTGGCCGGGCAGAGGCGCTCCTCACTTCCCAGACACTGGGCAGCTGGGCAGAGGCACTTCTCACTTCCTGGACGGTGGGCAGCTGGGCAGAGACGCTCCTCACATCCCAGATGGGGCAGCGGCAGGCAGAGGCCCTCCTCACATTTCAGATGGGGTGGCCGCCAGGCAGAGGGGCACCTCACTTCCTAGATGGGGTGGCAGCCCGGCAGAGGCACTCCTCACTTCCCAGACGGGGCTGCAGCTGGGCAGAAACGCTCCTCACTTCCCAGATGGTGGGGCGGCTGGGCAGAGGTGCTTCTCACTTCCCAGACAGTGTGGGGGGGAGGGGAAGGGCAGAGGCACTCCCTCACATCCCAGATGGTGGGGCGGCTGGGCAGAGGCACTCCTCTCTTCGATTTGGGGTGGAGAGTTCTGTAGATGTCTATTAGGTCCCCTTGGCCCAGAGCTGAGTTCAAGTCCTGAATATCCTTGTTAATTTTCCATCTCATTGATCCGTCTAATATTGAGAGTAGGGTGTTACAGTCTCCCATTATTATTGTGTGGGAGTCTAAGTCTCTCTGTAGGTCTCTAAGAACTTGTTTTTATGAATCTGGGTGCTCCTATATTGGGTGCATATATATTTATGATAGTTAGCTCTTCTTGTTGAATTGATATCTTTAGCATTATGTAATGCCCTTCTTTGTCTTTTTTTTATCTTTATTGGTTTAAACTCTGTTTTATCAGAGACTAGGATTGCAACCTCTGCATTTTTTTTCACTTTCCATTTGCTTGGTAAATTTTTTTCTCCATCCCTTTATTTTGAGCCTATGTGTTTCTTTGCACATGAGATGGGACTCCTGAATACAGCACACCAATGGGTCTTCACTCTTTATCCAATTTGCCAGTCTGTGTCTTTTAATTGGGACATTTAGCCCATTTACATTTAAGGTTCATGTTATGTGGAATTTGATCCCATCATCCTGATGCTAGCTGGTTATTTTGCACACTAGTTGATGCAGTTTCTTCATAGTGTCATTGGTCTTTATATTTTGGTGTGTTTTTGCAGTGGCTGGTACCAGGTTTTCCTTTCCATATTTAGTGATTCCTTCAGGAGCTCTTGCCAGGTAGGCCTGGTGGTGACAAAATCCCTCAGCATTTGCTTGTCTGTAAAGGATTTTATTTCTCCTTCATTTATGAAGCTTAGTTTGGCTGGTTATGAAATTCCAGGTTGAAAATTCTTTTCTTTAAGAATGTTGAATATTGGCCCCCACTCTCTTCTGGCTTGTAGGGTTTTTGATGAGAGGTCCACTGTTAGTCTGATGGGATTCCCTTTGTAAATGACTTGGCCTTTCTCTCTGGCTGCCCTTAACATTTTTTCCTTCATTTCAACTTGGAGAATCTGATAATTATGTTTCTTTGGGTTGGTCTTCTCACGGAGTATCTTAGTGGTGTTCTCTGTATTTCTTGAATTTGAATGTTGGTCTGTCTTGCTAGGTTGGGGAAGTTCTCCTGGATAATATCCTGAAGTGTGATTTCCAACTTGGTTCCATTCTCCCTGTCTCTTTCAGGTACTCCAATCAATCATAAGTTTGGTGTTTTTACACTGTCCCATATTTCTCAGAGTTTTAGTTCATTCCTTTTCATTCTTTTTTTCTCTAATCTTGTCTGAATGCCTTATTTTAGCAAGATGGTCTTGAAACTCCAATTTTCTTCCGCTTGGTCAGTTTGGCTATTGATATTTGTGTATGCTTCACGAAGTTCTCATGCTGTGTTTTTCAGCTCCATCAAGCCATTTATGTTTCCCTCTAAACTGGTTAATCTAGTTAGCAGCTCCTATAACCTTTTATCAAGGTTCTGAGCTTCTTTGCATTGGATTAGAACATGCTCCTTTAGCTCAGTGGAGTTTGTTATTACACACCTTCTGAAGCCTACTTCTTTCAATTCATCCATCTCACCCTCCATCCAGTTCTGCGTGATTATTTGGAGAAGAGGCACTCTGGTCTTTTGGGTTTTCAGCATTTTTTCGTTTATTCTTTCTCATCTTCATGAGTTTGTCTAGTTTCGATCTTTGAGGCTGTTGACCCTTGGTTGGGATTTTTGTGTGGACTTTTTTTGTTTATGCTGTTGTTGCTTTCTGCTTGTTTGTTTGTTCGTTTTTCTTTAAATGGTCAGGTCCCTCTTCTGTAGGGCTGCTGCAGTTTGCTGGGGGCTCACTTCAGGCCTTCTTCATCTGGTTCGCTGTCATGCCTGAAGATGTCATTTGAGGAGGCTGGAGAACAGCAAAGATGGGTGCCTTCTCCTTCCTCCGGGATCTCTGACCTTGAGGGGCACCGACCTGATGCCAGTAGGAACACCACTGTATAGGGTGTCTGACAGCTCCTGTTGAAGGATCTCCCCCAATTGAATGGCACTGGGTGCAGGACCCATTTAATTAAGCACTTTGACTATCTCATGGTGCAGGGGGTGTGCCATGTTAGGGGGAAACCCACTAGTCTGGGCTGCCCAGATTCCTCAGAACTAGCAGGAGGAAAGACTAAGTCTGCTGTTCCATGGAGACTATGGCCATCCTCTCCCCCTAGGGTCTCAGGCCCAGGGAGATCAGAGTTCTGTCCCTAAGCCCCTAGCTGGAGTTGTTGGAGTTCCTGCAGGGAGGCCCCACCCAGTGAGGAAGGATGAGTCAGGGTCAGGCCTGAGGAAGCATTCTGGTGGCAATCTGCCACAGCCAGTGTGTTGGGCTGCAGGGAATATCTCTTGGGACCAAGCAGTCCAGCCTCCTTGGCTTTTGCAGGGGAAAAGCACGGCCTGGAGCTATAGAGATGGCTGCCACCCTTCCCCTGCCCTGGAAGCTTAGTGTGTTAGGCAGCTAGCAGTCCCAGCATTGGCTGCCAACCCTCCCCCAAGGAGCTCAGATGGTTTAGACAGCAGGCAGCCACAGCTGTGGTGATGCTGCCCCTCCCCCCAGGAACTCAGCAGGCTTAGGCAGATTGTAGCTGAGTGGCTGTTGAGAATCTGCGCAGCTCCATGGTTGGGACCCTAGGCCCTGGTGGCATGCGCTCACGAGTGGGATCTTCTGATCTGTGGGTTGCACAGTTCTGTGGAAAAAGCACGGTTTCCCAGACTGGGTAGCACGCTCTCTCACCGCCTCCCTTGGCTGGGGACTGGGGGCTCCCCTGCCCCGTGTGGCTCTCAGGTGGGCTGCCACACCACACTGGTCTTCTTTCCTCTCTGTGGGTCACACGAGCCACCTAGTCAGGCCTGATGACAGAACCTGGATACCTAGGTTGCCAGTGGGGAATTTGCACACTGTTTCGGTTCTTTTCAATGGGAGCCTACAATCGCTGCTTCTTCTAGTTGGCCATCTTGGCCCCGCACCTCCACCCCCCAACCCCCATTTGTTAGTTTTTTCATTCAACATCATGTTTCTACATCAATCCATGTTGCTGTGCATACACTTAATCTGTTACTTATAAGCATTGCATAATACTTCATGGCATGCCTCTACCACATTTTACCTATCCACTGGCTCAGTCAAGTGCTCCCCACTGGGATTCTGCTACCTTCGGCCACCACAAATAGCACTCTCATGAACATCCTCACACATGTCTCCCCATGGTCTTATGTGAGGATTTTCCTGGATAATATACTCAAGAGCAGCATTGTTGGGTCATAGGATATATGTATATTAATATTTTAATGTGACTACATTAGTTATATGACCCTCAAGCCAGTGCAGCCTTTCTTGGCCACTGTTTCTTCAATTGCAACTCCCATGTAACATTTCAAATTCCCCCTTTCTTTTATATAGGCATACTATTTTTTAGCTTTTATACCACATTTTTACTCTGCCTTTTCTATGTTTAGCTACACAAATACTTACAACTTTGTTACAGTTACCTACAGTATTCAATATGATGATATGCTGTACAGGTTTGTAGCCTAGGAGTAATAGTTTATACCATAGAGCTTAGGTGTGTAGTAGGATATACCATCCAGGGTTGTGTAAGTACACTCTATGATGTTCACAGAAAAACTAAATCACCTAATGACACATTTCTCTGAACATATCCCTGTCATTAAGTGATGCATGACTGTATGACTGTGTATTTTATATGTATATAGGTGTTTAAAGCATTAATTTTTATAAAACTGCATTACAACCAACAACACAAATGAACAAAAATCCCAAAAGAAATATGATCAGACATGATTTTAGAAAGATTGCTCTGGATATTCCATGAAAATGCCTTATAAAGAGACAAGATGACTTAGGAAGCTACTGCAGGAGTTCTGATGAGAGAAAATGGTGGATTGGACTAGGGAGGTGGCAATGAGGATGGAGAGAAGTGAATGAATTAAGAAAAAGAAGATTTACAAAATAGAATTCACAGACTTGATGAGAGGATTGGCTGTGGGGAGTGAAGGAGAGGAGGGCATCAATAATAACTCCAAGGTTTCTGCCTTGGATAGAATATCTGTGTCATTCACTAAGATGAGAAGCACAGGAGAAGCAAGTTGGGAAGAGCTGATGTGATATGCTCAATTTTGAACATGTTGATTGCCACATGCCTATGAGATAACCAAATAGGAAGGGATGTCAGAATAGAGGCCGGGGCTCAAGAAGTCCCAGTTTTACTGCTTAGTGACTATGATAACCTGGACAAGTCATATTGAGAACTGGAGCCTCAGTTTCCTCATCTGTAAAATGGAGTAACAAAACATTCATCTTTATTAGTGTTATTAAAGTTATCAAATGTAAAAGTTTATGTGAGAAGGTGCTTTGTAAATTCTAAAATCCATATAAATGGTAATAATAAATATTTTCAAGGGGTATGAAATGGATGTGGGGAGAAAGGGAGATTTTCCAGGGACATTCAGGAATTCTTTGGCCTGCAGAGAGACTACAAAGCTCTGTCTGATTCATGGTGGCATCATCAGGCACATTCCAATCTCTGGGAAACTTATTCCTACAAAGAAATTATTTCCAGTGACTTGGTGTCATGGCAATTTAGCTGACTTGGGCCAGGATTGGAAGAATTGGAGGGAGGCTTCTAAATCCTGGCAGCAGGAAATTGGGATGAGGCCAATGCAAATGTGGCAGGCTGGGAAACATTTTTGCAGACAGAAAGCATTTTTTAAGATTTTTATTGTGGTAAAATATACATAATATAAAATTTACCATTGTAATTATTTTAAAGTGTACAGTTCAGCGGCATTAAGTACATACACAGTTATGCAACCATCACTGCCATCCATCACCAGAACATTTTCATCATCCCAAATTGAATCTCTGTACCTGTCAAACAATAACTCCCCAGTTTCCCCTACTCTTGACTCCTGACAGCCATAATTCTACTTTCTGTCTCTATGAGTTTGACTATTCTCAGTACCTCATATAAATGGAATCATATATTTGTGCCATTTCATTTGGCTTATTTCACTTAGCATAATGTTTTCAAGGTTCACCCATGTTGTAGCATGTATCAGGATTTCATTCCACAGAATTGCCATTCAACCCAGCAATCCTATCATTGGGTATATACCCAAAGGAATATAAATCATTCTGTCAAAAAGATACATGCACACATATGTTCATCACAGCACTATTCACAATAGCAAAGACATGGAATCAACCTAGGTACCCATCAGTGGTGGACTGGATAAAGAAAATATGGCATATATATACCATGGAGTACTATGCAGCCATAGAAAACAATGGAGTTATGTCCTTTGCAGGAACTGGAGGCCATAATCCTAAGCAAACTAACACAGGAACAGAAAACCAAATACCACATGTTCTCACTTATGAGTGGGTGCTAAACACTGAGTACACATGGACACAAAGAAGAGAATAATAGACACTAGGGCCTACTTGAGGGTGGAGGGTGGGAGGAGGGTGAGGATCTATAAACTACCTACCGGGTACTATGCTCCCTACCTGGGTGACAAAGTAGTACGTACACCAAACACCTGTGACACACAATTTACCCAGATAACAAACCTTCACATGTACCCTGGAACCTAAAAGTTTAAAAATAAATAAATAAATATGGTTTTATTATACACAGTTAATCAACATGGCAATATTTAGTGATTTATAGAAGGTGAGTTAAATCTTACCACTTTATTAGCTCATGGGAGGCCCTTTTACTTTTCTATACAATTCTGTTGCTGACTTTTTATTAATGAATTATTTGAATTTAATCGTAGGAGTGCTATTTTAACATATTCCTCTGGCCCTCAACACAATAAAGAAAAGTATTACCACAAAAAAGAATCTCATTCCTTATTAAGGCTAAACAATATTCCCTTGTATGTATGTACCACTGTTTATTATCTATTTGTCGATTGATGGACATTTGAGTTATTTGTACCTTTTAGCTATTGTGAATAATGCTCCTATGAGTAATGATGTACAGATATCTATTAAAGTCTCTGCTTTCAATTCTTTTGGATATGTACCTAGAAATGGAGTTGCTCGATCATATAATAATTATATGTTTCATTTTTTTTGAGGAACCACTGTACTGTTTTCCACAGTGGCTACACCATGTTACACTCCCACCAACGTGTGCAAGGGTTCCACTTTCTCTATATCCTTCCCAACACTTGTTATCGTCTGGGTTTTTGTTTGTTTGTTTGTTTGTTTTAATAATTATAATAGCTAAATTAATGGGTATGAGGTGATGTCTCATTTTGGTTTTGATCTGCATTTCCCTAATGATTAGTGATGTTGAGCATTTTTTCATGTGTTTTTTGGCCATCTGTATATCTTTTTTGGAGAAATGCCAATTCAAATTATTTGCCCATTTTTGAACTGGGTTGCTTGTTTCTTAGTTGTTGAATTGTAGGAGTTCCTTATATATCCTGGATACTAAACCCTTATCAGATATATGATTTACAAATATTTTCTTTCATTCCATGGAATGACTTTTCACTGTGTTAATAGTGTCCTTTGATTCACAAAATTTTTAGTTTTGAGGAAGTTCAATTTCTTTCTTTTTTCTTTTGTTGTCTGTGCTTTTGATGTATACACAAGAAGTCACTGCAAAATCCCATGTCATGAAACTTTTCCTCTATATTTTCTTCTGAGTTGTATAATTTTAGCTCTTATGTTTAGACCTTTAATCCATTTTAAGTTAATGTTTATATGCAGTATAAAATAAAGCTCCATCTTTATTCTTTTGCATGTGAATATCCAGTTTTCCCACCACCAGTTGTTAAAGAGACTGTCCTTTTCCCATTGAGTGGTCTTGGCACCCTTGTTGAAATCATTTGACCATAGATGCATGAGTTTGTTTTTGGCCGCTTGATTCTATTCCAATGAATATGTCCATATGTCTGTCTTTATGCCAGTACCATACTGTTTTGATTACTATAGCTCTGTAGTAAACTTTGAAATCAGAAAGTCTGAGTCTTCCAATGTTGTTCCTCTTTTTCAAGGTTGTTTTGGCTATTCTAGGTCTCTAGAGATTCTACATAAATTTTAGGAGTGATTTTTCTATTTCTGTAAAATTATTGAGTTGCAATGAACTTGTAGATTGCTTTGGGAGAAAGAATTTTTGAGTCATTTTCAAATGTGATGTTTCAGTTAAATCAACACTTGTGTTTCATTTGTTGCTTATAAAAAGCACACTCATGAGTAAAGAATTTAGGAAAGGCAAAATGATAATAATAATAATAAGTATCTGGAGAACAATGTTCTGGATGGAGAGTCAGAGATTTTGGGCTATGCAATATGGTTATAGACACAGCCTGTGTCCTTTTGCAAATCAGTAGCATATACTATGCCTTGGTTTCTATCCACCCTGAGACCCAAAGGGCCTTTGAGGTAGCTCAAATTGGCCTATTGCAGAGCTGTAAAGCTACAGTGATATACAAAGAGACTTCACAGGGAGGCTTTATTATTGGCTCTTAGCTGTTAAATCAATCACTCTAATTGAACCCAAAGGAAATAAAATCACCATCTGTTTATTGACATGATGGATATATCTGCCTTATCTAATGATGTCATCTACAAGTCTTGAAAACTATCCAGAAGGAATAATTTGGAAGGATGTGAAGAACTTTGGAAAATGTGTGCCCCCACCCCAAGCCTAACTCACCCATTCTAAACTTTCTGTCCCTGCACAAGCTATATCCCCTTGACCATATTACTATTAACAATATGAACATTTATAAAACCAACTTAAAGCCAAGCGGAGCCAAAATGCAGATGATACCCCCTTCAAGTTTGGGCCTTCCCTACTCTGAGATAAGAGGCAGTACCTACAACCTCACCTCTAGAGTATTTCTTTTTATTATGACCTATAATACCTTACCTGTATAGCTCCTGTATTAGTTATATATTGCTGCATAACAAGTTACCCCAAAACTTAGTGGCTGCAAACAACAAGCATTGGCTACCTTAAAATTTCTAGAGACCAGGAATCCAAGAACAGCTTAACTGAGTGTTTTGGTTTCAGAGACTCTCATGAGGCTGCAATCAAGGACTCAGCTGGGATTGCAGTCATCCGAAGGCGCAACCAGGGAGGATCTGCTACCAAGCTCACACACATGGCTATTAGCAGGCCTCAGAAGATCTTCCAAGCTCACTCACGTGTGCCTCCCCATAGAGCTGCCTCATAAATGGCAGTGGCTTACCCCAGAATGAGTGATCCAAAAAAGAGTGAGGGGGAGCCCCCAAAATGGAAGCCACACAATCTTTATATAGCCTAACCTCAGAAGTAACATGCCATCACTTCTGCCATATTCTATTTGTTAGAAGTGAATCATTAAGTGTGGCCTAAAAAGTAAAGAATTACATGGGGGTTCAAATCCCAAAGGGTGGAAATCATTGGATGCCATCTGAGAGGCTGAGTACCACAACCCCTCACCCTGCCCCACATTTCTGCAGCCTTATTTTGGTGTCCATTAATCCCATGGCTCTAAGGACTCCCAGCATATAGGCTATTTCCACTTTCTCATACTTGCCATGCTCCCTTTCCCCCATCCCCATGACAGGACCTCTGTTCAGGTTGTTTTCTCTACCTGGAATACTCTTCCTATTCTCTTCATTTACTTAATGTGTGCTTATCTTTCAGGATTCAGCTCAAAAATTAGTTTCTTTAACACCTCTTTTTCATTGATCACAGTGGTATATTTATAATTTGGGTATGATTGAGGAACATCTGTCTTCCTCAATAAACAACATGAGAATAAGAACCATGTCTGTTTGTCTTTACCATTGAACTATCAGTACCTATCAATACCCCTGACATATAGTAGGTGCTTAATAAATATTTGTTGAGTGAAGTAATGAATGAATAAATAAATAAAATACCATCATCTGAGTAATATGAAAATAAGGGCTCCAAATATCTGCCAAAGTAATAATATACACAAGGAAATACCCATGGCCCCCTGACTTTGTGATATGATTGTCATCAACAGGGCTCAGTCTTCAGGCCTTTAGTTGAGATGTTCACATGCTTGGAGGTGACCTTATGTTGACTTTGAGAAGAGTAGCGAGTGGAGCTGCCAGACATATCTCTAATGAGGTTGAAATTCTTTTTCTTAGAGGAAAGCAACACTTTAATTCTCAACACAGGGAGGGATAGAGCAGGTTGCACAATCACTATTGCCAAAAAGTTTTTTTTAATAGCAAAAATAGCAGAATTTTTTACCTATCTAGTCTTGCCCCCACCTGGAAGCAGGAGAATGGCATGGCATATTGATGGGCTTTCTGGTTCCTAGGGTTCTAAGGCATTCAGCCCCTTAACCAATCTCCTCAGTAAGTGGTAGAGATGAGCTTGGTACTAGAAAACCTCAGTGAGAGGAAGAGATCCAGTGACTCTGGAGCTTCTCCTGAGAAGAGCTTCTGGATTTGAAATCAAACATTCCTGAAAAGCAAGGCCTGCTCTGAAGTGGAAAAGAGTGAGCAGACCCTTTGTGCCCATATAACTCACTCATTCTCCCAAGAGCCTTTTAAGGGAAGGAAATGGTGAAAGGCACCACTTACCACAGCATAATTATTCAAGTTGATAAGCGGAACAAAGAGACCACTGTCTCGATGGAGTTTGCAACCAAAGAGGGGGGTCTTTGAGCTAGATTTGCTCCAGCATCTCAGGGCTGTTGAAAGATTGGATCATTAAAAGTTTATGGCCTCATGGAACTATTTTAAGCCTGTTCCATCCCTCAATGCTGGCCTCAAAGCTGCCACAAATTCTTTCATCCCCATGAACTGTGGCTTGGAGTGAACAAAAGTGAGACTGCTCCTTTGGAGGGAGAGAAGCCTGGGGCTGCAAGATGGGGTTGCAGGGAAAAGGGATTTTTATAACTAATGAGCTGCCTGTCAGCACTGTTGTCACTGCCATTGCCACCACGCTACTCAAATATTCTCAGGAAGCTCAGTAGATGGGGCATGCTCACATGGAATCAAAAAAGAAAGCAACTGCCCTGCCCACTCTGAATAAAGCAGAGTGTACCAAGTAAGAAAACTGAGTCCTAACCTCCTTGCTTGGAGGAAAAGAGAGTGGAGAGGGAGGAAGGTAGGGCCTCTCCAGGGATGAATTGGTTATTCTGGAAGCAATGCAAAATGTTAAATTTGAGCTGAGGTATCTAATGCCAGAAGATCATGCCTTATGTCCACAGACCTACAGTCCTGGGCTTTTCTTATCAGATGTTCCCTTTAGAGGTGTACAAAATAAGTAACTATTTTGAAAAATACATAGTAATTATATTAGTGAGTGTTCCAAAAGATTTTTAAAACCCATGGGGCTCCCACTAAAAATTGGTTCCCAATAACTCATTCAACAAATAGATTTGAATGCCTACTATATGACAGAAAGTGTCCTAGGCCAGTTGAATATAACAGCGGACAAAGTAGACAAACGTCACTACCCTCATGGAGCTCATACGTTAGTAGGGGGTGACAGACCACAAGTAAGATAATTTAGTAAATAAATACTGTGTCAAATGCTGATGGATACTATGAAGAAAAATGAAGCAGAGCTAGGAAGGATACTAAATACTGTGCTTGGTGGTGGGGGTTCATGATTTTAGATAGGTCAGGGAAAATGTCATGGAGAAGGTGATATTTGAGCAGAGATTTGAAGGCAGTGAAGGAAGGAGTCATGTGAATATCTGGGGGAAGATTTTTCCTGACAAAGAGGAGGTCATGTGGTAAGACCTGGCATGGTTGAAAAACAGCAAGGAGACTAATGTGGTTGAAATGATGTAAGGGGAAGAGGTGTGGCAGGAATTGAGATTGAAGAGGTAACAGGGGACCAGATGGTGTAGTGCCTTAAAAGCTAAGGATTTGAACTTTATGATGAGTTAGATGGGAAGCCTTTTAGTAAAGGAGTAACACGATCTTACTTACATTTTAAATAGATCACTCTGGCTGCTACTTGGAGGATAGATTATAGGGAAGTGGGAATACCATTAGAAGAAAACTGCAGAAATTCAGACAAGTGAGTATGGTGATCTGAGCCAGTAAGGTGTTAGTGGAGAGAAGAGAAATACTGATATATAGAATTTGATATACAAATTACAATATACATGGAAAGTAGAGTTGACTGAAATTGCTAATGAATTAGGATGTATATAATATAAAGTTAGAAATCAATAGATCACTAAAAGTTATTCCTCCAGTATAACTGAAAGTCTGTAGCCTTTGATCAACATCTCCCTTTTCCCCATCCTTCCTCCTCCCCCCACCCCAGTCTCTGGTAACCACCTTTCTATTACAGTGACATTGATGGTTTTGTTTGTTTGTTTGTTTGTTTGTTTGTTTTTTGAGATGGAGTCTTGCTCTGTCACCCAGGCTGGAGTGCAGTGGCAGGATCTCGGCTCACTGCAACTTCTGCTTCCCGGGTTCAAGCAATTCTCCTGCCTCAGCCTCCCGAGTAGCTGGGACTACAGGCACCTACCACCATGCACTGCTAATTTTTGTATTTTTAGTAGAGACGGGGTTTCACCATATTGGCCAGGCTGGTCTTGAGCTCCTGACCTTGTGATCTGCCCGCCTCGGCCTCCTAAAGTGCTGGGATTACAGGTGTGAGTGACTGCGCCTGGCGACATTGGTGTTTTTGTATTCCGCATGTAAGTGAGAAGATGTGGTTTTTGTCTTTCTGTGCCTGGTTTACTTCACTTAGCAAAACGTCCTCCAGGTTCATTCACATTGTTGTGAATGACAGAATTTCCTTCTTTTTAAAGCTATATAGTATTCCATTGTGTATATACATCACATTTTCTTTATTCATTCATCAACTGACGGACACTTAGGTTGTTTCCATATCTTGGCTATTGGATGATGGTTAAAAAGTACAAAGCCCCAATTAGACAGGAAAAGTAAGGTTATTTTCTTCTTTAGGATATACTGAATTACATGGTGAATATACTAAATAATAATGTATTGTACATTTCAAAATTGCTAACAGAGTAAATTGCAAATGTTCTCAACACAAAAAAAGTATTTTATGTTATCAGTGTGTTACTTAGCTTGATTTAATTCTTACACATTGTGCTCATAAATCATAAGATTACTTTGTACCCGACAAATATATAAAATTATAATTTGTCAATATGCAATTTAAAGAAAGAATGTTTGAATTCAAGAATGACTATAAAGCTTTTGGCCAAAGCAATTGGAAGGATCAACTTGCCCGCAACCGAGATGATGAAGATAAGTAGAGGAGGAGATTTGCGAGGTGGACATCAAAGTTTGGTAACTATTAGATTTGTGTTTTCCCAGGCCTGGAGGGACTAGAAAAAAAATGGCAGCTGCTGGTGGCTACCTTTAATGGGTCATGGAAGAAAATGGATTAGAATAACCTCACCATAGTTGCAGAAAGAGCTGGTTGGTGGTAGATTGAGAAAATAGACCAACTTGGACCTGAGCCTTCCTCTGCCTCTCCCTTCTCCTGCCTGGATTCCAGTGCCTCCACTGCCTCACACTCATCCTGCTGGTCATTCCCTTATGTTCTATTCCAGGGGTTGATAAATTTTCTGTAAAGAGCCAGATCATAAATATTTTAGGCTTTGTGGGCCAGTTGGTCTCTCTCACAGCTAATCAACTCTGTCATTGTAGTGCAAAAACAATCATAGACAACACATAAATGAATGAACATGCTTGTGTTCCAGTAAAACTCTATTTTCAAAACTAGACCATGACCCGATTTGGCCTATGAGCTGTAGTTTTTCTTCCCCTGCTCTAGACCTCTGTTGACCTGTCCACCAAAACACAGTCTTCATGTGTCCACTCAACCTTGTGACACAATTACAATCTAATTTCAACATGAAATGTTAAATGGGCACCTCCAGTAGCTATCCCTCAAATATGGCTGGATATTAATGTTTTAGTGGCAGAACTAATGCTCTCATTGGCATTATTTTACTCTATAAAGTAAATAATCTCAATCAGAACCCAAAGAAGATCTTTTCATTTCAAATACAGGGAAGAAAGGTATCTCATAAACATTTAAATTTTTCCTGAATTGGCCCTTATTTTTTAGAAAAAAGTTACTGGCCGCTGCTCTAGAACTATCTCTGTCCTCTCCAAGCCAACCAACATGTCCTCTCAAGGCCCTCACAGGTGACTTTGTAATCCAGTTGTAAGGTGTTAATGGCTGCCACCTCCCAGAAAGATTACCATCCAAAGCTTACTTTTGAGGGTGCAGTACTAAATGGCCTGCTCTTTCTGAGGTCAGCACAAATTGGTTGACCTGTACAACTTCCAGCTACAAGTGTAAGGAACAGCTCAGTTCACATGCGTGATCATTGGAACTCGGTGGACCTTTGCAAGATGGACTGTTACAATGAGCAAATTTGGATAATGCTCTTAATTTATGAAAAAATATTAGATATTTTTAAAAGATGTACAGAAAAATATAATGAACACCTCTATACCCAAAACCCAGATTAATAAATCAAATATTATAGATATAGTCAAAGCATTTTTTATACCCCTCTCTGATCTCTTATTCTTATTTTCCTCTTATTCACACAGAGGTAACCTCTGTCTTGAAGATGCATGTGTCCCTTCTTTGTTATTTTTCTACTTACAAATGTATGCATATGAATGTATCCCTAAATAATACACAGTATTGTTTTTCATGTTGTTAACCTTTGTATCAATGATATAATAACTATAAATATGTTTTCAAGTTGGATCTATAATTGACACATATACTTCAATTTTACTCATTTGCACCACTACAGCCTTCCATTGTAAGAATAACCTCATTTTATTTATCTATTATTCCATCAATGATTTCTTAGGCTGACACCAATTTTACATTATTTCACACAATGCTGCAAGGAACATTCTGATTCAGTCTCCTGGTGCCATATATGAGAAGTTGAATGCTGATTTTTTGCTGAGCTTCTCAACCAATGTTCATAGAACACCCACTCTATATAAGAGTGGCACATGTGGGAAGACAAAGTTCTCTCCTGGAGGATCTGGTGACCAAAATGCTAAAAGGTCTTCAGAATTCTTTTATTTCATTGTGGATGGCCAAATAGTTTTGACCTAAACCAAGCAAACAAGCCAGGAGAAGCTGAAATGACAAGGTCAAAATTATCTCCTTTCTTGATTCTCATTTCAGTATCTTGGTCCCTGAGAGTCAAAGCAATATATTCTTGTTTGGCCACAGACTCTTCTTGCTTGGCCTGATGGATCTGCATGCATCAGCGATGGAGAGAGGCTTAAGTAGTCAATAATAATCAGGTTCTAATGTCATTTCATTAAATGCCACATATGACAAGAGACTTCCAGATGGTAGAGTCAAACCCAGGCTGTCTTGCAGTGCAAAGGCAGAAGGTAACTGAATAACTAGCCAACTCCCAGATTTCCGAATTGTTCCCCAGGCGTTTCCTGCTGTTGCTGTGTTATAGAGCTAGACAAAAGGGCCTCTGATGTTTACAAATTTTTACTAAGGAAGACTCATGCTGTAAAGTCAGTGAGAAAGTTGACAGTTTGGACATTAATGTGGACTGGCGCTTTTTCTTAAAACATTTCCCAAAGATTTTCTGTTCCTCACTGTGTTCACATTTGCCGCCTTTATAGTTTCCCCTAGAGACTGTCAATTGTCTAGGTCTGCCAGAAATGGAAAAAAATTTGAAGCATCAGTAGATATTATCATTTAAGTCAAGTTATAGTGGAAGTATTTTCTCCCCTTTTGCTCCCCACTATTCATTGCATACTTTATCTCAAAAATATCCGATGCTACTCACTGTTTTTAAGAACCTGAGGAACAATGCAACTCTATTATCTACAGATGGCAGCGCTGCATTTTGGCTAGTCTGAAAAAAACTACTGTTTAAATCCTCACAGACACATTTACTTTCTTATATTAACCCCTTTACAGCTGCCATATTTCTCATGATCTCCCTTTATGTATGTAGCCTGAAGCCTAGTAGGGAGCTCTGAGTTACCTTAATAACTCTCATGCCCCATTCCACACATGAAATCTATTTTCCTCTTCCATACGCTAATGCTTTTTCAGGAAAAGACTGAATAAAATATAGCAATATTAGGCTGTTTCAATCTGATACTTAATCAAGGTATTAATTAGAGTAATTCCTATTACATAATCATATGAAAAACACAGTAAAATAGATCCCTTGGGATTGTGGTCAATCATTTCTGTAAGTGTAGTATTTATTACCACCAGCAAACGTAAAATGAAAGCTGGTAAACAGAATAAGTTTATTTTTTAAAATTTATAATGTGTTTTGACATGTACTAGAAAAATACAACTACAGTATTATATCAAGCCCATTATTTCAAAAATATTGCTGCTTAGGATGAAGCTACATTTTTTAATTGACAAAAATTGTATATATTTATGATTTACAACATGATGCTTTCATATATATAATATTTATCTATATACAATATTTATATGTATGTAATGTCATGGCTAAATCAAGCTAATTATCATATGCTCACATATTTATCATTTTTGTGGTGAGAATACTTAAAATTTACTCTTTCAGCAATTTCCAAGTATATAGTACATTATTACTAACTATAGTCACCATGTTGTACAATGGATCTCTTGAGAGGCTACAGTTTTTTAAAGTGAGTCAATTTGATAAAAAATATTAAGTGAATAAAAGCACATGTGTTTTACAGATATAGCAAAAATAATAAAGGTGGTATGTAAATGAGTGATGCTTAGAAAACACTGATGTAGGTAAATGTTTTTGTTGCCTTCCAAGGATTCTGAAAAAATGGCCCAGGAGTTCTAAAATCTATTTAGATATAATTTAAAGACATTTGAAAACAACTTAAAAATTTTAATTAAAGAAAATTAAACTAAAAGCAATGCATTCACTCAAAAATGTTATAGATGCCAAATTTTAACACATTGAAGACCAACCGTGCATTAACTTGAGCTCCTCAATAGACTCATTTTTGTGCAGAATTCAGAATAAACTTTACTTGTCATTCAGTTTAATTAAAGTATATACCATAATTCTACAGCACACTGTTGAATAAGGGAATAGAATGCCGTTTGCAAATACTTACCTGTGTGGGTCAGAATATTAGAATATTCTATATATAGAGTATAGAATACTGTGCAACCAAAACAAATTACAGAGATGAATGGCTACAACTGCTTCATAACTTCCTATTTCAAATGTTTGTGTTTATCAAAATAGTCATATTTATTAATTTTTATAATTATATATTTGGGTTATCAAATAAGCATCTTAGTAAATTACTGCTTTTATCTGATTTATATATTCAGGTCATGTATAGAATTTTATTTGAAAAGGGGGTTTCATTAATTAACAGGTGTGAAAAGCATTGGTGGAGATGAAGCAGCCAGTTGAATTACTAGAATTTTCACTACCATAATGCATTAGGATTTTATAGAATGAGAGAGGAAGATTCTGCTTAGTAATAAGAGTTAACATCCATTTAGCACTTCTTATATTTGTCAGGATAGATGAGGTTATGTTGCAGTTACGAATTACTTCAAAATTTCAGTTGTGAACCACAAGAGTTTATTTCTCACTTATGCTACATGTCTCTCATGGCTTGGTTAAGCCTCTATTTCATACTGTCTTTACTCCAGGACTCAGACTAAAAGATCAGCCTCTATCTGGAACATCGCAGTCATATCGCAGGGGAAAATAAGGAATATGACAAACCACATACTGGTTCTTAAAGCCCCTGCTTGAAAATAACCTGTCATTTTTGCTCATATTTCATTGGCCAAACTGAGTCACATGACCACGCCTGCATTCTACAGGGCAGAGATGTATAACCATTCCACCGGGAGGAGCACTGCCAGAAGGGGCACAGAATATAAGTAAACAGCTCTATAATCTACCTTGCTTATTATGTGCCAGGCCCTCTTCATTTATGACTTAAAGCAACCTGGTAGGGTAATTACTATAATTACCCCATTTTAGAGATAAAGAAATGGAGGCTCAGAGAGTTTAGATGACTTGCTGAAGGTCACACAGCTGAGTAGTAGCCAAGCTGGGATTTACAACTCAGCCAGTCTGGCTCCAGAGCCTGTGCACTATTCTATAGTGCTTAGGTTGGGCTTCCCACCAAACTGACAGGTATTGCCCTTCAGCACTAGCCCACAGTGGGTATGTTAAACAGATTATAAAATTATAGTGAAGAATATAACTGCACAGGAGCCTTCAGTATAATTCCATAGTGTATTTAATGGATTAATGTATGAATTCCACAAAGATGACAGTTTCAGACATCTTCAAATACAAAAATCAGACACACTCAAAATAGTGATAGTTCATTGCAGCTCAGATATTTTGTTACCAAAAGGTACTTATTTTGGTAACAAAAAAGTTGGTATATTTATAAAGATTACTGCTAGCCTTAGAATTAAGCATGGCATGTAATCTAATTGCCTTCCTTCCTCCATAAATTAGAAATAAGTCACCAAAGGCAGAGGCTCACCCAAGCCTGCTTTTGGGGTATTCCTTAATTTATACTTAAGAAAAAAAGGATCCTGAAACAAAAAGCCTCATTAGGCAGACTTTGACTAAGGAAGGACCCATGGGCCTTAGGGTCAGAGGATCTCTATTTTGGGGAACAATACCACTAATATAGCAGCTTCTGAGTGGAGCCAGCACCTGAGTTTTTGTATAGATATGATGCCCCTGGGGACCAGTCTATCAGGAAACAAATCACTAACTGAGCTGGAATTTCATCAGGGCAAAAGGCAGATGGAGTTGTGAAACTGTGGACCCCTAACAAACTGGGGCAATAAATCCCTGACCACAGACTGAGCAAATTCAAAGGTTGAAGTCTAGAGGCAAATTCCTATGGGTAGATTTCATTGCCATAGTAGCAATCTCTGGACTTCTCCATCCTCATTTCCTAATAATCCTGTCTTTGCCTGGAACATTTATAAGCTTTTAAGCAGATAAGTGAGTAGAGAAAAATTTGTTTTTTAATATAAAATCTGCAAAATGTCCCAGCTGAGCATACCTGTGTTTTAACTCATTCTGTCCCCATAACAACCCCATGAGAAAGATACTCATATTGACCTGATTTTATAATGAGGGTGCTAACACTTATAGACATAGGTTAACTCATCCGTGCTCCAGGAAGGCAGAGAATGTGACTATGTCCCCTATACTTCCAGCACCTCACAAAGTGCCTGACACATAGCTGATGCTCAGGAAATATTAATAATTGAATGAATGAGTAAGCAATTGATTCATTTTGCACTATGCGCAAGCCATTGGGCCTCATTTATATTATGTCTTCATGTAGTTCACTCCTCATAATTCTGCCTGGGCCACCATCACTGTCTGACCTTTATTAAGGCTTGAGGTTGGGTGACAGTGGAAGAAACGTGGTGGCTTAACCAATCAAATTCAAATTATTTCTTTCCACATTTGCTTTTAACAGCAAACAAAGTAATGCAGTCCTGGAGAAGGCAAATCTTGGGGAAAATGTTTTCCCAAGACTACGTGCCTCATCTGTTTCCAAACACAGTCTCCACAGGCCCCATATATATTTTTAATGTAATTTACACTCCCCATCTAAACAAGGCAGTGTAAAAAGGGCACTATTCTGCATTATAGATTTTGGTCTTGATTTCCAGTCATCAATGGAATTAACCACATTTTGGCCTTGGAGAGGTTGCATTCCTGATTCTCTCTGCCATCTCACTTATAAAGGCAGAAGAGGGAAGCACGGTGCCAGGGAGAAGGCATCAGCTTGGCGTCTGTGGCATAACCACTCAGAAATTCCATTCTCTGCAAAATCCACATCTCCTTCCTGTAGGTCTTGTGGCTGGGGCCCACAACTAGGACAGAGGCCACACAGCTGCTCTCCTTTTAGCCCCTTTTCCTACCCCCATCAAGGGCAGAAAAATGCTGATGCCCAGACATCCAAGGGGACAGGGACTTTGTCCTCTTGAATCTCCTTCCCTGAGGACTTTAAGAATAAGAAAAACTTTTCTTTGTTGGGACTAAATCCTGAATACATAAGCTCTTCTTTGCCATTCCAAGAAGGTGGTTTTTAAGAGGTTGAGCTTAGAGCCACTTCAGTTGCCAGGGTCTTCCACTGGGGCAGTGGTATTTAAATATTTCTTAGCTATGAAACACTTTCTAAAAATGAAACAATATATAAAATAGACAAAAAGTGTTGCTACTCTGGTAAAGTAAGGGAGATTACCTAGACCTCTGACAGCTTTCTCTCCTTATATCAGCCTCTGAACACTCTCCATGTCTGGCTTACTGGCCTCCGTATTCCCGCTCTGTATTCAAAGCCTAGTACATAGGGGGAAGTCATGGTCATGTATTGAATGAATAGGGGGTGTCAGCGATTTGTGGCAGCTGATATTGTTACATGACTTGTCCTCCTGTCATGTGTGCCTGCCTGTGTATGTGTATTGAAAGAAAGAGGCACTAAAAGCTGAAGACTGGAGTGCATTGGAGCTGAGTGGACAAGTCTTTGATGATGAGCTTGCAACAGTTGGAGTCTGAACAGGAGCTGAATGGTGAATGGCTCAGCAGGCTGCTAAATCCTGCAGATTTGCAGGCAAAGCTGGTTCATTTGCTTCATTCACTTGTTAAACCATTTCTGAGTAGCTGCCATGTGGTAGGCTAGCTCCTAAGAGATAAAGATGACTAAAACACAATCCCAATCCCTGCTCTCAAGAGGCTCATGGTCTAGTGCAGGAGACGGATATTAAAACAAAGCAATGCCAATAAGCAGTGTAATGGCCATAATCCATTTTTAAACAATTAAATTGACATATTGTTTATTCCCTGGAAGTCTTGATGTCCTAGGTTTCACAGAATCTGTAGGTTTCTACTCTTCAGGGGAGGGTGGATACCAAAAAGTCATTTTTTAGCTTTGACTGACAGATTAAATTTTGCTTTTTAAATCTATAGCTGAGGGTTTTTTTTAAAAAAAAATTAAAAGTTAAAGTACACAAAGTATGTGATGCATCTTAATTTTCACTAATTTTTCACCAAAAGTTAGCATTTATGTTCATTATGAATGTAGGCAACAACAAAGTAATATTACCCATACCCGTAACTTTGTCACCAATAGAAATGATGATGGATATTTTATATCAAACTAATATTCCTATAGTTATCTCAAAATGTTATTTACTCTCATCATTACTTCAAAATTATAGTGGTTACTAGTCCTGCCACTAGATCTTATCACTTAGTGCATTAATTAACCACAGGTATTATTCTATCATGATATTGTTTTCATATTTTGATAACTGTATTTCAATATAATTGGCTTTCCTTACAATCCTATGTACTTTTTAATCTATTTAAAAACAATATTCTGAGAAGGGGTCCAGAGATACCATCAGACTGCTAAAGGAGACTACTATGTCACAAAATGACTATGAACCCTTGTTAAACAGGTTTTAAGAGTGAGGTTTTATCAACGAAGAGAAGAATTTTCAAATGCCAAAAGCTTCCCTTATATATTCTAAGCAAAGCACACGCTTTTACTCTAAGCCATGAGAGAAAAGAACTTAGTCAAAGATGCAAAGGAAGTTCCCACCTGCCTAGGGAGTAAAGACCACTTTTAGGATCTGGGATATGGAACTGTGGAAGAAAGAAGAAAATGAGAGGGGCAAGTAGACAGATACCAGATGGGCCTGATAAAAACCACACAAGCAGTGAGGCATGTTCCTCACAGACTAGGAAGAAGTGATGCCTCCTTGGAGAAGTCCTGCATTCATCCTGGTGTTGAAGCAATCTGACACATCCAGGTGGTAAAACAGCAATAGGGGAGGGAGTTATCTAAGAGCATGAATCTGATGTAGCACTTCTGTTTCTTCATAGCCTGCCTCTGGCATGTGGAAAATCCAGAGCTTGAAGGAGTAGAAAGGACCAGTGGGTCACTAGAAGCCTAGGTTTGGAATAACAAAACTACAAAATCAGGGAGCTTTGCAACCAGAAACAAATAGCTAAAACCAGGGATTTCAACAACAGGTGCAACCAATGAAGCCCCTAAAAGACTGAAGGGACCTACTGCACATCACTCTTTACGTAGCTGTAAGGATTGTTCCAAACCAGCCCCTCCATAGCAGAGAATAGTGAGCATCCAGAAAAATTAGCATGGATCCAAGGCTCCATCCTCTGTAACCCCACTTCCCCCAGGTACATTATTTTATAGGAGGGGAAATGAAGTTAAAACATGCAAGATTCAACATTTATCCAAAAAGGCAGCTCTTTCCTTTGGCACAATGAATTATGTGTCTGCACTCCCTCCCTTCTACTCACATGGGTGGTAAGTTCCTAAGGTAGCTTAGTTCAATTCTAGGTAATATTTTTGCACATCTGAATTGCTGGGTATACATTCCAATCCTGCTGTACATATTTTTGTGTCATGATGTAAAAGTCAGTTCAGATTCAAGAGGAAGGCAAAGGGAGAAGTGTTCAGTTCCATGAGAATGTGCATGGTGAGATAGGTGTGTCAGAAAAGGCAGTACTGAGGAGAGAATGCTTGAGATGGGCCTTGAAAGATGAATATGTTCTCTGGAGGCAGTCAGGTACTTTACTTGCAAAATCAACCTTCTTAGTCAAGAAAGTAACTGTTTACATGACATGATTTGACGGGTATCATAAAGGAAGGACTTCTAATGCCCCCAAAATAGCACCCAGAACACTATCACTCAAGATCTATTCTTTTGATCTTGAATGGTTTCTAAACCAGTGCTTCTCAAACTATAAAGTGCATATGAATAACTTGCAGATCTTGGTAAGTTGTGGGTTCTGATTCAGTAAATCTGGGTTGGGACCTGAGAGTCTGCATTTCTAACAAGCTCCCAGGGGATGCTGGTGCTGCTGGTCCATGGACTACACTTTGAGTAGCAAGGTACTAGAGTACCTTAATATGTGTAGCTAATAATAGCTAACATTTACTGTGCTTTTATTATATGGCAGGCATTGTACAAAGCCCTTCAAACACTATCACCTCACTTGATCCTCACCACAACCCTATGAGGAAACAGAATTTACAGTAATCAATTTCAAAAATTTTTCAATAATTTGCAGGTCACTGCTGAGGTGAACCTGGGATGGAATACTGGCCACCCACCTGTCTTAGACCCTAACACTTAGCTATCACATCCCAGAAGGTGTAACAACTTACAGTGACAGTTTTTGTTTCACTTTGGTGTTTTTTCTAAAGAAGCTAGATCTTTTTATGGCAGCCAGCATGTATAGCAGATATAAATATTATTGATTTGGTTAACAGGGCTAAGAAAGCCAAAGCCCAGTTGCTCAGCCACCCACTCATCTCCCATTGTGGCCTTCAAAGCACCACCTCAGACCCCTGGGGCTCTAGTTTACAACCTAGTGATTTGAAATCTTATGAGTTACCCTTCCTGGGGAGATTAGTGGACAATTCATCGAGAGTCAACTCAGGGTCTGGATGGTGTTGCAATAAGGGGCACTGGAAACAGAGAGGGCACCAAAAGGAGAGAGGGGCTGTTACAAACACAGTCACATCCCTGTTTGCTCAGAATTTGTTCTATCTTGGTAATGTCTTCTCTGAAGCTTGTCTGAGTTTACCTGGCTTCTCCATTTCTCCCCACCATTGGCTTGTGCCCCTGAGCCCAAGAACAGAAATGGCTTCCTGGTTTACTCCTCCTAGCATCTCAGCTAATTGCTATCCCAAAGCCCTGGCAACCAGGGCTTATGCCCTCCTGGGTCAAGCTTTAGAGCATCTAGTCCCAGGGTTTTAAAACTTTGCTCTGTGAAATGTGGAGCTCCTCTAGACCCTTCAGTCACACTACTGGGTGGATGAGAGCAGGAAGGATGAGTAGAGGGGGTTGACAAGGACAAGCGATTTATCCATCACAGAAGCAGATAATCTGAGAGCCTAAAGAGTTGGGAGTTCCAAAACTGCTGATTTTTGTTTCTGATACAGACCATTGTTGCGGGAAGTCAGGGACCCTGAACAGAGGGACTGGCTGGAGCCGCAGCAGAGGAACATAAATTGTGAAGATTTCATGGACATTTATCAGTTCCCAAAATTAATACTCTTATAATTTCTTATGCCTGTCTTTACTGCAATCTCTGAACATAAATTGTGAAGATTTCATGGACATTTATCAGTTCCCAAATAATATTCTTATAATTTCTTATGCCTGTCTTTACTTTAATCTCTTAATCCTGTTATCTTCATAAGCTGAGAATGTACGTCACCTCAGGACCACTATTGTACAAATTGATTGTAAAACATGTGTGTTTGAACAATATGAAATCAGTGCACCTTGAAAAAGAACAGAGTTAACAGTGATTTTCAGGGAACAAGGAAAGACAACCATAAGGTCTGACTGCCTGCGGGGTCGGGCGGAATAGAGCCATATTTTTCTTCTTGTAGAGAGCCTATAAACGGATATGCAAGTAGGAGAGATATTGCTGAATTCTTTCCACAGTAAGGAATATTAATAATTAATTCCCTGTGGAAGGAACGCATTCCTGGTGGGAGGTCTATAAACGGCCGCCCTGGGAGTGTCTATCTTATGCGGTTGAGATAAGGACTGAAATATGCCCTGGTCTCCTGCAGTAACCTCAGGCTTATTAGGGTAGGGAAAAGATCCCGCCCTGGTAAATTTGAGGTCAGACTAGTTCTCTGCTCTCAAACCCTGTTTTCTGTTGTTTAAGATGTGTATCAAGACAATACGTGCACAGCCGACCATAGACCCTCATCAGTAATTCTAATTTTGCCCTTTGCCTTGTGATCTTTGCTTTGCCCTTTGTCTTGTGATCTTTGTTGCCCTTTAAAGCATGTCATCTTTGTGACCTACTCCCTGTTCATACACCCCTTCCCCTTTTGAAATCCCTAATAAAAACTTGCTGGTTTTGTGGTTCAGGAGACATCACGGACCTACCGATATGTGATGTCAACCCTGGCAGCCCAGCTGTAAAATTCCTCTCTTTGTACTCTTTCTCTTTATTTCTTAGAATGGCCGACACTTAGGGAAAATAGAAAGAACCTACATTGAAATGTTGGGGATGGGTTCCCCCAATAGACCATCCTGATATAGGCATTCTGAGTCCTCCTCTGCTAACTGTGACCTGATTAATGCTGTGTCTCTTGGTTTCCAATGTGGGCTATGGAATGCTTCCCACTGCTTACCTGTCCCCAGTCATCTCTCCTTCTGAAGTCAGGGGAGACTTTCTGCCATGAGTCTCAACAGATTCTGAAAATAAACACTAGATAACTGTTTTAAATGCATTTCAACCCTAGGATTGTCTCTGATTATGTTCTCATCTCATTCAGCTATCTGTTTCAAATGTCATCTCCTTGGAGGCTTCCTTGATCATCCTATCTAAAGAAACACTCCCATGCCCTGATTTGCTTTCTCATAGCACTTATCACTACTTGACTTTGAATTATATTTACTGTCTCTCTCCCAGCTAAAATGTAAACTCCAGCTCACTACTGTTTCCTGCAAAATGTAAATTATTGCCTGAGACATAATGGATGCTCAATAAACATATGTTCAATGAATGGATAGATGGATGGATGGATGGATGGATGGATGGATGATTGAATGAATCCAACTCACACTTAACCATAGACTTATTGATTAGATCTGTGGAGCTTTGCTTTTCACAGGAGGCATATAACATGAGTTACACATTCCCTAGAATGTAGCAGTGGCTTAATAACTAACTGAATGAAAGAGAGAAATGCCTATAAGGAGAGGAGCTTTGCTTAAACTAATGATTTTTGCACTTGTGAGGGCATTGTGAACACCCACCCTAGGAGGGTATAATATCACAATCAGAACCATTTAAAAAGCACTAAGGCACTTTCTAATATTAAAAATGTGTTGTTCAAATTTTAAAATGATTTATAAATTTAAAATATTATAAAGGGAAAATGTGAAAAAGGAAGATTGTTTTCATGATAAAAACTACAAAAAGGACATGAGCTTTTTGTTCATCAAAAGCTCAGCATATCCTATAATGATTGCAGGCAACACTGGACTGGCAGTCTCTAGGGGCACCTCTCACTTGAAAATTCTGTGATTCTAAGCCTAGGCACATCTCATGGCATATGATCCTGCTGTACAACATCTCTTTCCTAAGGAGTGCCTCTCACGAAGAAAATGTTGCTCAAATTGTTTTCCCCATAGGAAAAAATAAAAATAAAAAATTACCAAACCACAACTGACCTGTGGTTAAAGCAGTCTTGAATGAATATTAACAAGAAGAGGATGAAACAAAGACAAATTTTCCCTCTCCTTCCCTCCCCCATGCTGATCACATTCCATTTTTCAAGACAATGGCAGCTATCCAGCAGCGTTTAATTTATGCAAATCCACAGCAGCTCATAGGTGGAACTGACATAGCAAGGGGCCACAGAAGGCAGACCTTGATGTTCTAATTGACATTCTATCCTCGGATGGCTGTGGAGAATGTAAAATACCTCATATATAATCTGGGCTGCTTCCACTAGTGTCCAAACTTGCTGCCAGATGAGGGGAATCAGACACTGGCAGGCTTTGACTCTTAAAAATGACTGTTTAAAATTACACAAATAATACCTGGTCATTGAGGAAAAAAAGTAGAGTATAAATAAATCAAGAAGTCATAAAAATGATCAAAAACTCGGGATAGCTACTGTTAATATCAATATTCTAGACCTTTTCCCAAGCATATATATACATGTATTTTTCAAATCTTGAAATTATAATATACTTTTTTTCACTTAGCAATATATTATAAAGATTCTTTCAAGACATGCAGGTCTACGTTATAGTTGCAGTGAACAGACAGTGAATATGTAATTATTGGGATAATTATTCTAAAAGTGGGATTCTAGGGTCAAGGAGTATGTTCATTTTAAGATTTATGATATTACCTTTTCCTGACAACATTTAGTATTATCATACAAAAATAACAATAATTATTATTACTACTATGAGCAGCAATTATTGAGATCTTACAATATGCCAAACATTATTTTAAGCATTTTATACATATTATCTCCATTTAATCCTGTAAACTAAAAATAAAATTGTAAGCCCCCCAACAACTGAACAGATGCCTTCTTGGTCAAGGGGACCCCAGAGAAATCTGAAAATTTGAGTTTTTGATTATGATGGGAAGGAAGGTCAAACACACCTCGTTATACCCCTCCCTTTTGGAGTCTAGGCACAACTGAGCAGTATTAATGTTAAAATGGAGATGATAAGACTGACAAGACAGAGTCTTCGCGGCAATAAGATACTTAATTATAAACAAGACCTAAGGCCATGCAAGGGAAGAGTTAAGTCAGACTTGCCAGCTATCAATCTTACTAGATAGCATTTTTATCTTAACTTAAAACATTTCTATCTGCTGACTCCAAGTTTTAGACAGAGCCTTACTCCTTTAACCAACTGCAAATTAAAGAATCTCTGAATCCACCTATAATCTGTAAGCCCCCACTTCAAGACAGCCCCGTCATTCTAAGCCTGTGCACATCCTATGGCATGTGATCCCGCTGTACAACATCTCTTTCCTAAGGAGTGCCTCTCAGAAAAGAAAATGCTGCTCGAATTGTTTTCCCCATAGAGCCAAACCAATATATACCTTTCATGTATTCATTTATGTCTTTGCCTATAACTCCTACCTCCCTAAAATTTATAAAACCAAACTGTAATCTGACCAATTAGGGACTCCTTACTCAAGGCTTCTTCGGTCTGTGTTTTCCTCCGGGCCATGAGCACTCATATTGCCTCAGAATTTACTTCTAAAATACTTTTCAGAGTTTGTTTTTTCCGTTAACAATCTTCACCACAATTCTATGTGATAGGTACTATAATGCCCATTTTACAGATGGGGAAACCAGGTAGAGAGATGTTAAGTAACTTGATTAAAAGTTACACAGCTAGCAAGTACCAGAGTCCAGAATATAACTCAGAAAGACAGTAGCCTAAAATCTCAACCACCATACTGCCATTGCCAACTTGATAATGAAAACAATCAACTTTAAGCTTTTAAGGTCTAGCCCATAGCCTGAATTATAGTTATTTCCCAATGTTTTCGTAATTTATCCTCTTCCTGACATCCATCTTCTTTCATTCTTCAAAGGAAGCACTTTATCCAAAGAGTTTGCCACTGGATTCTTAGCCCAAAAAGACAAAATACCAAATGTAAACTTCTAATTTTTTTAAACAAAAGTGCTATGAAAAGCATTGTAAAGGAAAGCCATTTCCAATGGCTGGCAACAATCTAGAGGAAACGCATTCTAATTTGGACAACATGTCTCTTATTTACCAAAAAAGTCCTCCATGGAAATGAGTCTTACCTGAATCTCCAAGCTAACTTTGCATTCAATTTTAATTGCAAATGTTTGCAAGCAGGTGTGATTGGGAGTTCACTGGTTTTGAGGTTACCCTGTTACCTGTAGCTTTTACCCGTTAGGGTGGTGATTCCTTATGGGTACTATCTTTCCTTCCACTTTTACCTCTGAAGCAGCTTGAGCTTCAGCTGTTTTCAAAAGAGTAGAGAAACTAAGCATGCTTGACCTGGGTTTGCATCTTGGTTTCACAAATACAAACCATGTGACCTCGAGTAAGTTACTTAACTGCTGTATGGCTTATCCAGTTCATTTATAAGATGGGGGTGATAAAATCACACCCAATTCACTGGTATTTTGTAAAATGGGTTTCTATGAAGATTGAACGAGTTTATGTAAAGTGCTTAGGAGAATGCCTGACACATAGTAAGTGTTGGCTGTTAATATTGTTGTTACCATTATTATTATTAAAGCACTGCAAGGCCTACTTTAAAGAGACTTATAAAATGTTGGTGAGGATGTGGAGAAAGTGGAACCTTCATACATTGCTGATGGAAATGTAAAATGGCACAGCCACTGTGGGAAAACCATTTGTTGGTATTTCAGTAAGTTGAGCATAGAATTACCATAGGACCCAGCAATACCACTCCTAGGTATATACTCAAAAGAATTATAAACAGATGTTCAAAGGCTTGTACACAAATGTTCACAGTAGCATTATTCACAAAAGTAGAAACAACCCAAATATCTACCAACTGAAGAATGCATAAATAAAATGTGGCATATCCATACAATGAAATTTTAGTTGGCCATAAAAAGGAACGAAGTACTGAAACATATTATAATACAACATAGACAAACCTTGAAAACATTATGCTAAGTAAAAGAAGCCAGTCACAAAAGATGATATATTGCATGATTCCATTTATGTGAAATGTCCAGAATAGATATATCCATAGAAACAGAAAGTAGATAGTGTTTTCCTGGGTCTGGAGCAGGGAGAGAGGAAGAACAAGAATGGGATGACTACTAATGCTTATGCAGTTTCTTTTTGGAGATGATGAAAGTGTTCTAAAATTAAACTGTGGTGATGGTTGCATAACTTGGTAAATATGTTTTAAAAACCCTATTGGATTATATAATTAGAATGGGTTAATTTTATGGCATATATCTTATAGCTCAGTAATGTTGTTTTTGTACAAGCTTATATACATAAAAGGGGTTAAGTTCCCCTCACACCACTTTGCCAGCAGTTTAGTCTTTTTGTGGTCTTAAGTAGATGACAATCAGATCAAAGATCAGTCCCTCTCCTGAGTCGTATTAACCAGATTGCACCATGGCCCTCTAGGACCTTTGTAATCAAGTTGTCTGTTTTGAGTCTTACTACAGTCGTGGGAATGCTCATTGTCCTGTGGTCTGCCACATTCAGGATAATTTCATGCTGCAAATGAACCATGTTGGAGAGCAAAAACCCTGTCTATTCTATTTTCCATTGTATCCACAGTGGCTGTATGGCACATATTAGGTGCTCAATAAATATATGATGAATGAATAAATTGATGGATAAATAGACAGCAGAATGAGTTGTGGCAAGACTTTGTAACTAGAAAGACTTGAAAATTTGAATCTCATGTCCACTACTTACTAGATATGCAACATCCAGCAAATCACTTAAATTCTCTCAAACCCAATTTCTTGTAAAATAGGGAAAATAATACCTCCTTCATAAGCAGTAAGTTTTAACTGAGGTAATACATGCTATGTGATAACTCAATAAATGTTAGTTTCCTTCCCTTTTCTTCCACCAATTAAAGAAGCCCTGAGGCACTGCAGCATTAACTACTGATAAATAGCTTTATGTTAAGTCCTGAGGTGGCAGTAAACATGAGCATTGACACTTTCCTAAGCACAAACTTAATGTCATGTGATATCTGTCCTCAATCGTGGAAGCTGGCAGTGAAATTTGAGCCCATAAAATGCCAGAATTGCGAGGGCTCTTAGTAAGAGATCATCTAGTTCAAGCACTATACTTGACAGAGAATTCTCAAATGCCACAACATTAGTGGGCCATTTGGAGACTCTGGCTTAATAAAAATGAGTAGGCAAAGAAGTAGCTGGCAAGGTGAATGGCAGACATCTGAGGGACCATTAGTGAGAAATTCCAGGAGTGATTTATTGTCCTCACCCCTGAAAAAGTCCCCTGTGATATTTGACAGCTTAATCACCATGTGTGTATTTATACAGGGTGAGGCAAAGGTCACTGTACAAGAGAGAACCACTAGAGGAACAGGTGTTGATCTTCAACCTTCTAAATATATTAGTCAAAGCTGAATGTCTGCAGCAGGGAAAAAAAACAGCATATCTATACAAGATCCTGCTTACACTTCAATTTTAAATTTTAAATTTGAAAAAGGACCAAATTTTAGTTTTATCATTCAATTTTGGACCTCATTTTCATATGAAGAAACTATCTAAATTTGGTTCCCTGGTGTCCAGTGAAAGGTGGGATACAACTAAAAGAGATAAATAATATCTTTATTATTAAGGTCCCAAATGGAGAATCAAAATGATAGCTAATGAAAGAAATAATTGGCTCATTTGGAAAGTAAATAAAAAATAATTAATTTACTAACTTGTTTTCCATAGTTAACTTCAAGTGTGACAGATATGTCTATTTTTATTGTATGGATAAAGTGTATGTCACAGAGTCTGTCTCTTTATTTATAAAATGCACAGAAGCATCAAGGATGATATTGGAAACCTAAGAGGAAAAACAACACTGGGAGGCAGTAGAGCCTAGTGGTTAGGAGCAAAGGCTTGTTATTCAGTCAAGATCAAAGTCCAGGTTGATGTAGGAAATAATCAAACATCCCATTGACATACATACACACACACACACACACACACACACACACACACACACCACAAACTCACACATTCCAGATACATAGAAATGCCTAATATTTAAAGTATAAGTATAGAGTCACACTTGAAAGTAAGAAAAGAAATCTCCAAGTGCCAGAAATAAAGAAAATACCCCAAATGGTATTTATTTTTTATGATTCATGACTCAAAGAGATAAGTGGACCAGATATAGTTCTTAGGGTCTGTAATTTTAATGCTTAAAAGAGGATGGGAATCAGAGTCCCAAGATCTGTATATGGCACAGTTAGAACAGGTATACCTGTGGAAGGATTGAGGAAAATGGAAAGGGTGTGTCTATTGAAAAAAAAATCAAATCACTGGCCTAACGACAGCAATTATGTGGTTCTTGCTCCAAGTCACAGGTGGAAACAAAGTCAATCTAAAAAAGCAGTGCTTCCAGATGATATGACATGAAGTGAGAAGAAAATAATCACAGAAAAAACATGGCAACCAGAAAATACAGAATAACATATGTTGCAATATATGTAAATGAATTAAAAACAACTTTTTTGAAGAAAGAGACATTGAGATTAGGTGTGAAAATTTCCACTATATGTGATCTACAAGAAAAGTACCTAAAACATGATGACAAAGAACAGTTAAAAGAAAAAGGGGGAGAGCAAAAGATATAACAGGCGAAATAGAATTTAAGGTGAAAAGCATTAAGACGAAGAAACACATCACTTAATGATTAAAAAATAGCCACCCACTAGGAAAAAGTTGATTTGTATGCATCTGAAAGTAATAGCTCCAAAATCTATAAAATGAAAGTTAACAAAATTTATATGAGAATAACCAAATCTATAATTATGGTGAGCGATTTTAACACACCTCTTTCAGAAACTAATACATAAAGTAGACAAAAGTTACTAGGGATATATAAGATGAATAAAACAATAAAATTTAGCTAATAAATAGATACATAAAAACACTGACCAATCTGATAAGGACATATACTGTATAATTCCAACTATATGACATTATGGAAAAGGCAAAACTCTGGAGACAGTGAAAAGATCAGTGGTTGCCAGAGGTTTGCGGAAGGGAGGGATGAATAAGTGGTACATGGGATTTTTCGGGCAGTGGAACTATTCTGTATAATACTATAGTTGTGGACACATGTCATTATATATGTCAGTTGAGAAAAATGATGAAACAAGTCTCAATCACTTTAATAGGCTTATTTGCCAAAGTTAAGGACACACGCCCAGGAGACAGGTCTATGCCTTTCTCCAGAGATGATTTTCAGGGCTGCAAATTTAAAGGGGAAAGGGCGGGATATTGAGAAGCACACAATTGTTAGGTAAGGGGGGGATAGGGAAAAATAGTTATTCATGCCTTTGTCTGGCTCAGGGAATCTGCATTTTTACATAAGATGACATAGACAAAATGAGGCAGGGGAACAATCAGATATGCATTTGTGTCTGGTAGGCAGGGGGTGACTGCACCTGTAAAGATAAGCTATCAATTTACATTGCCATGGTGAAATTTTAACAGAAACACCTTAGGGTAAAGATCTTGCAGATCACTAGGAATTTCCTTGTGGGCAAAATATGGGGGAGATGTGGAGCTTTTCATTTTGTAGTCATCTAATATAGGAACCAAAAGGCAGGCAGGTTTGCATGACCCAGTTCCCAGCTTAACTTTTCCCTTTGACGTAATGAGTTTGGGGTCCCAAGATTTAATTTTCTTTCTCATTCCCCCCTCCCTTTTTCTTTAAAATCTTTTTGGAGAAAGCATTTTAGAAGGAATACGGGTTTCTGGCCTCAGGTTGCTTTTTCCTCCTTATTTTGAGCTGGTTTCTCATTGCTAGGATGGCTTATTTCTAGAAGTTCAGGTCCCACATTGCTAGGAAGGGTCATTGCTAGGCAATAGCATCCCACGTTGCTAGGAAGGCTCATTCCTAGGAAGTCATGTCCCACGAAGATAAAAAAAAAATAGGTGGATGAAAGAAGGAAAAGGAAAGGAATATATATAATATATGTAATATATATATAATATATATATTATATATATTATATATTTTATATTTATATATAACCATATGACTTTAGATATACTCACAGTAGCACCGGGGGCCCCTGCACCATCATAAAAACTGAATGTTGTGTTTATATTCCAGATGAATTGAAGAACAAAACACGATTTATGACTGATATGAAAACCCCGATAACCAACCTGTCAGATCCCAAACTCTCACTAATCAATTGGTTGAGTGGTTGGTTTGGATCCTGGAAAACTTGGTGGCAGAAGCTATTTCTTATAGTAGGAATAATAATAATAATTTGTGTTCTGTCCTGTTTCTGCTTACAATGTTATTACGGTATATGCTTGCAAATAAGTCATCATGCAACTGAAAGGGCTAGGGCAATGATTGCCCAGAGAATTGCTCTAACCGAGGAGGCAGTAATATAGCCTGACCCAGCTTCCAGGTTTGCTTCCCTCTGATTGCTATAAATCGGGCCTAGGACTATATAGGAACCAAAAGTGGGAGGCAGGTTTGCACCAACCAGTTCCCAGCTTAACTTTTCCCTTTGGCTTAATGAGTTTGGGGTTCCCAAGATTTAATTTCTTTTCACATGCGTTTGACAAAACTCACAGAACCTGCAACACCAAGGGTGAACCCTAATGTAAACTAAGGAATTTAGGTAATGATATGTCAATGTTTGTTCAACTGCAACGAATGTACTACTGTGGTGTGTGATGTTGATGGTGGGGAGGTTATGTATGTGTGGGCAGAAGGAGTATATGGGAATCCTCTGTTACTTTCCTCTCAATTTTGCTGTGAACCTAAAACTGCTTTAAAAGATAAAATGTATATTTTTTAAAAAATACATGTTTCATCTACCAACTGAAAAACAAATATTTATTTCAAACACACATGCGAAATTTGTAAAAATTGAATGCATTCTAGGCCAAAAAACTCAAAAAATTCAAAAATATGAATATCATACCTCATTCTTCAACCATAATTCTGATAAATAAAAATCAATAACCAAAAGAAACCCCTCAAAAAACCAGAGACTTTAAAACTGCAAATATGCACTTCTAAATATACGTGTTACAGAATAAATCTCAATGAAAATTATCAAATATTTAGAAATGATTGATAAAATAAGTACTACATATCAGAAATTACAGCAAATAGCTAATCAGTGGCAGGCCACAGCTGGTTTGTACCACCTCCTAGGAGCTGGTTTTTAAATATTCAGGAATTTGTCATCCCATTGTTAAATGACTTGAAATCATCCATGATGGGAACATTTATACTATTGAAATCAGCAAACACTATAGATCAGGCTTTCTTTATTCAACTTTTTTTCTGTCATTTTTTGATTTCTTTTCCTTTTTTTTTCAAAGAGTCTGTTTACCAGTCCACCACTCGGAAGGAAATGTAAAGTTATAAATACCTTTATTAAAAAACAAGAAACACTGAAAATTAGTAAGCTAAATATTCAACTCAATAAGATAGAATAAAAGAATAAAGCAGTGGTGTTAGCAAATGTGGAACAATCAGATTCGAATATAGTGCCATCATGAATGTTGGCAGATGTTTTCATTTATGCTAATGAGCAAGATGAAGTAAAACAACAAAGGCTTATTTTTGCACATCACTCATCAGTGATATGAGTGACTTATTTTCTGACTCAGACAATAGGTTCAAATACTGGAAGAATATTTTCTAATTTTTTGTGGTATTCAAAATAGAATAGCTACAGATACTGGCCGGGCAGGGTGGCTCACGCCTGTAATCCCAGCACTTTGGGAGGCCGAGGCAGGTGGATCACCTGAGGTCAGGGGTTCAAGACCAGCCTGGCCAACATGGCAAGACCCCATCTGTACTAAAAATACAAATGTTACTCAGGCGTTGTGGCGGGCGCCTGTAATCCCAGATACTTGGGTGACTAAGGCACGAGAATGGCTTGAACCCAGGAGACAGAGGTTGCAGTGAGCCGAGATCACACCACTGCACTCCAACCTAAGCAACAGAGTGAGGCTCTGTCTCAAAAAATATATATGTAAATAGAATAGTTACAGATACAATACAGTTTTAAGTTCAAGCTGCATTATTAATATTTTCTTTAACACCTTCATCACATTCTTAAGTCCAGAGAACTAACAAAACAATATATCAAGCCCTGTAACATTGACAGATTCCTGTAGTTTAATACCCTGACCATGGTAAATTTTATTATTTATTTATTTTGAGACGGAGTCTCACTCTGTCACCCAGGCTGGAGTGCAATGGCATGATCTCGGCTCACTGCAACCTCTGCCTCCTGGGTTCAAGCGATTCTCCTTCCTCAGCCTCCTGAGTAGCTGGGATTACAGGCGTGCACCACCACACCTGGCTATTTTTTTGTATTTTTAGTAGAGACAGGGTTTCGCCATGTTGGCCAGGCTGGTCTCGAACTCCCGACCTCCGGTGATCCACCTGCCTCGGCCTCCCAAAGTGCTGGGATTACAGGCGTGAGCCACCGCACCCGGCAAGTTTAATACTCTGACTATGGTAAATTTTAAGCTGCCATGACATTACTGGGAAAAGATGCACAATAGCATACCATTATATAGCATTTCCTCCATTCAGATACAATAGATGTAAATAACCTCTATATATAACATAAATAGTATAGAACATAAATACTAGTAAAACGTAAACTAATTAAGGAGTGACAGGTTTGGGGTGCAAATTCAGTTTGTTTTTAATATAATTTAATTGTAATTTTATAAAATGTAATTTTAATAATAGTTGTCTCAACAGCCAGATGGCAAATTTTCTGAAAACATTACAATTGATAATCACTAGCTGATATAAGCTGGCTCCAGCACACCACTGGTTAATCCAAATAATGTATAAAGAAGGAAATGATAAAAGTGAAAGCAGAAATTAATAATTATTATTTTTTTGAGATGGAGTCTCACTCTGTCGCCCAGGCTGGAATGCAGTGGCACGATCTCGGCTCACTGCAAGCTCCGTCTCCCGGGTTCACACCATTCTCCTGCCTCAGCCTCCTGAGTAGCTGGGACTACAGGCACTCGCCACCACGCCTGGCTAATTTTTTGTATTTTTAGTAGAGATGGGGTTTCACCGTGTTACCCAGGATGGTCTTGAACTCCTGACCTCATTATCGCCCCCACTCGGCTTCCCAAAGTGCTGGGATTACAGGCGTGAGCCACTGCGCCCGGACTTAATAAAATTTTAAAATGGACAAATTATAGGGGTGATGAACAAAACTAAAAGCTGCTTCTTTGAAAAGATTAATACAATAGTCAAATATTTGTCAAGACCAATGAAGAAAAAAGAAAAGATACAAATAACATTAGGAATGCAAAATGGGACAAATGCATACATATAAAGCAGAAAGTTTTAAATTATTAGAGAATACTATGTATGGCAATGATTTATGCTGATGATTAAGGGGAATGGATAATTTTCTAGAAAATTTTCATTTAACAAAATTGTCTCAAGAAACCAAAAATATGAATATACTAATGACCATTAAAGAAAATAGACTTGAAATTGAAAATATCACTCCAAATACAGATCTGCCCAGGCAGGTTTTGTGGGTGAATTTTACCAAACCCTCAAGGAACTGGTAATGTCATCTTTTAAAAACTATTCTATGAAATAGAAAAAGATGAAGAGATACCCATCTTATTTTATTTGCTGGTATAACCTTGATACTAAAACCGAACAAAAACAGAGTAAGAAAATATACATTGGGCTCCTTTATGATCAGAAACTAAAAACAAAATCCTAAATAAAATTTAAATAAAACTGACAAATCAAATCCATCAGTGTATAGACACAACCAACATCTTAACCAAATATATCCAGGAATGCAAGGATAATTCAACATTAGGAAATCTACCAAGTCACTGGATTACTAGAATCACTGAGAATTGGCCATTGCGGTTGCCATGTTGAACAGGTACCTTCACTAGAGCAGATTAATGTGACTTCAGGTATATAGTTTGTATCCATTGATTTAGAACATGTATTATTTTCTATCCCCTTCAGAAAAGGGTATTGGAAACAGATTGCATTCACATGGAATGGAAAGAAATAAACATTTACAATTTTGCCCCAGGTACATTTTAACTCTTCTGCTTTCTGCCATAATACAGACTAAAGAGATCTGGACAGTCTTCACATTTCAGGACATCACATAGATTCATTGCACTTTTGACATCATGCTCATTGGGCAGAATGGGCAAAGAGGTGGCTTAATCACTGGAGGACTTGGCAAGACACAGGTGTGCTGCACATGGTGAAAGATAAATCCTACAAAGTTTCAGAGACCTGCCATTTTCTTAAAATTTTTAAGGTTCCGGTGGTCAGGGACATGCCAAAATATCCATTCCATAGCAAAAGAATACTTGCAGCATCTTGCATTCCTTACCACAAAGGAGGAACCACAACACCTAATACGTCTGTTTGAGTTCTAGAAGTGACGCATTCTACAGTGACCCATATGCTGGATGACAGAGAATGCTGTCAGCTTTGAGTGGAACTAGGAGAAAAAGAGGGCTCTGCAACAGATTAAAGTTATGATTCAAGCAGCTCTTCTGTTTGAAGCATATTATTTGAAAGATCCTATGACATGGAAGTGCCAGTGGTGAGAAAAAAATCAATGTAAAATTAATGGCAAATTGTGGTGGAAAAATCACAGTGCTGGTCTCTGAGGTTCTGGAGCAAGACCATCTGCAGCAGAAAATTACATACCTTTTAAGAAACACCTCTTGGCATGTTGCTGGGCCCTAATAGAGATGGAGCACTTAACTATGTGACATTAAGTGATAATGAACCCAGAACTGCTTGTTATGGCCTGAGTTTTGTAATACTCACCAAGGCATAAAGTCAGTCTGGCCCAGCAGTAGTCCATCATAAGACAGAAATTGTACTCCAGGATTGAGATCTAAAAGGATCAGAGGACAATAGTAAGCTACATGAACAGGTAAACTAGACCCCCCATCAAACACCACCACCATGTCACCGACGGTGCGCTAGCACTCTTCCTTTGGCTTGCTCCTATGGCTATACAGGTCATAGGTTGGGTATAGGTACCTAAATAATAAACAGATCACAGTATGTACAACATTTTTATGCAGTGTCTTCTAAAACTTTATTGAAGAACATAAAAGTAGACCTAAATAAATTGAGAGATAAACCATGACAATTATCTCAAGACTCTTCATAAATGTTAATCAATCCCAAGCAAAAATCTCAATAGCGTTTTTTGGTATAACTTGACAAACTGATTCTAAAATTTGTATGGAAGGATTCAGGTCCAAAAATAGCCAAGAAAATCATATAATGCCAAAGAAGAGCTTGCCTACCAAATAGCATGGATTTTTATAAAACAATATAGTGATGGAACAGGAATAGTCAAATAGATCGATACAACAGAAAAAAAATCCAGTAATAGAATCATATATATATATATATATGAATTTCATGTACTATGCAAATAGTTTTATAGATCAGTGGAGAAAGGATAAACTGTTCAGTAATTGGCATTGGGATAAACTTTACTTTGTAAGGAAGCAAATCGATTTCCACATTGGCTAAATCATTTTACATGCCCACTAACAAAGTATGAGGATTCTGATTTTCTCCATACCTTTACCAACAACTTGTCTTAAAAATTTTTTTTTTGCTTACTACAGTTTTCCTAGTAAGTGTGAAGTGATATCTATTTGTGGTTTTAATTTGTATTTCCATAGTGAGTAATAGACTAATGATGTTGGGAATTTTTTATGTGATTTTTGGCCATCTCTTTATCTTCTTTGGAGAAATGTGTCTTTAAGTTCTTTAGCCATTTTTAAATTGGTTGTTTGTCTTTTTGCTGTTTAGTTATAGGAGTTCTTTCTATATTCTGGATATTAAACCATTATCAGATATATGATTTACCAATATTTTCCTCCACTCTACAGATTGCCTTTTCACTTTTTTATTTGTAATTTGTAATTTTTGTGGGCATTCAGTAGATGTATATATTTATGGGTTACATGAGATATTTTGAAACAGGCATGGAATGTGAAATAATCACATCAGGGTAAATGGGGTATCCATCACCTCAAGCATTTATCCTTTGTGTTACAAACAATCTAACTATATGCCCTTTTAGTTATTTTTGAATGTACAGTTAAATTATTTTTTACTATAGTCACTCTGTTGTGCTAGCAAATACTAAGTCTTATTCGTTTGTTCTATTTTTTGTACTCATTAACCATCCCCAATTTCCTCCCACTCCCTCCCCGACTACCCATCCCTGCCTCTGGTAACCATCCTTCTATTCTCTATTTCCATGTGTCCAGTTGTTTTGAGTTTTAGCTCCCACAAATAAGTGACAACATGCAACATGTGTCTTTCTATGCCTAGCTTATTTCACTTAACATAATGACCTCCAGGTTCATCCATGTTTTTGCAACTGAGAGGATCTCATTCTTTTTTATGCCTAAACAATATTCCACTGTGTATATGTACCACATTTTCTGTATTCATTCATCTGTTGATGAACTCTTAGATTGCTTCCAAATAATGGCTACTATAAATAGTGTCAAAATAAACATGGGAGTGCAGATATCTCTTCAACATACTGATTTCCTTACTTTTACATATATACCTAGGAGTGGGATTACTGGATTATATGCTAGCTGTATTTATAGTTTTTTCAGGAACCTCCCAACTGTAATCCATAGTGGTTGTATTAACTTACATTTCCACCAACAGTGAATGAGGACTCCCTTTTCTCCACAACCTCCCCAGGCATTTGTTATTGCCCAACTTTTGAATAAAAGCCATTTTAACTGAGGTGAGATAATATCTCATTGTAATTTTGATTTTCATTTCTCTGATGATCAATGATGTTGAGTACCTTTTCATATCTGTTTGCCATTTGTATGACTTCTTTAGAGAAATATCTAGTAAGATTTTCTGTCCGTTTTTAATCAGATCATTAGAATTTTTCCTATAGAGTTGTTTGAGCTCTTTTTATATTCTGGTTATTAAACACTTGTCAGACAGGTAGTTTGCAAATGTATCCTCCCATTCTGTGGATTGTCTCTTCACTTTGTTAATTGTCTCTTTTGCTCTGCAGAAGCTTTTTTACTTGATGTGATCCCATTTGTCCATTTTTGCTTTGGTTGCCAGCACTTGTGGAGTATTACTCAAAAGGTCTTTTTGTTGTTGTTGTTTTTGTTTTTGTTTTTGTTTTTGTTTTTTTTGAGACAGGGTCTTACTCTGTCACCCAGGCTGGAGTGCAATGGTGCAGTGGTGTAATCTCCACTCACTGCAACCTCTACCTCCTGGGCTCAAATGATCATGCCTCAGACCCCCAAGTAGCTGGGACTACAGGCATGTGCCACCATGCCTGGCTACTTTTTGTGTTTTTTGTGGAGACAGGGCTTCACCATGTTGCCTGGGCTTGTCTTGTACTTCTGGATTCAAAGGATCAATCCACCTCGGCCTCCCAAAGTCCTAGGATTACTGACATGCGCCACTGTGCCCAGCCTACTCAAGAAATGTTTGCCCAATCCAATGTCCTTGGGAGTTTCCCAATGTTTTCTTATAGTAGTTTCATAGTTTGAGGTCTTAGATTTAAGTCTTTAATCCATTTTGATTTGATTTTTGTATATGGTAAGAAATATGTGTCTAGTTTCATTCCTCTGCATATGGATAGCCAGTTTTTCCAGCACCATTTATTAAAGAGACTATGATTTCCCCAATGTATGTTCTTGGCATCTTTGTTAAAAGTGAGTTTGCTGTAGATGCATGAATTCATTTCTGGGTTCTCCATTCTGTTCCACTATCTATGTGTGTGTGTTTGTGTCAAAACCATGTTGTTTTGGTTATTACAGCTCTGTAGTATAATTTAAAGTCAGGTAATGTGATTCCTCCAGTTTGGTTCTGTTTGATTAGAATAGCTTTTGCAATTCTGGGTCTTTTGTGGTTTCCTATAGATTTTAGGAGTGTTTTTCTATTTCTGGGAAGAATGTCATTGGTATTTTGATAAGGATTGCATTAAGTCTCTGCTTTGCTTTGGTAGTATAAACATTTCAATAATATTAATTCTTCTAATCCATGAACATGGAATTTTCTTTTCCTTTTGTGTGTGTCCTCTTTGATTTCTTGTGTCAATATTTTATAGGTTTCATTTTAGAGATCTTTCACTTCTTTATTTTTATTTTTATTCATTATTTTTTGAGATGGAGTCTTGCTCTGTTGCCTGGGCTGGAGTGCAGTGGCGCGATCTCGGCTCACTGCAAGCTCTGCCTCCCAGGTTCACGCCATTCTCCTGCCTCAGCCTCCCAAGCAGCTGGGACTACAGGCGCCCACCACCATGCCCAGCTAATTTTTTTTTTTTTGTATTTTTAGTAGAGACGGGGTTTCACCATTTTAGCTAGGATGGTTGCGATCTCCTGACCTCGTGATCCGCCTGCCTCGGCCTCCCAAAGTGCTGGGATTACAGGCATGAGCCACGGCACCCAGCCTCTTTCACTTCTTTAGTTAAAATAATTCCTAGGTATTTTATTTTATTTGTAGCTATTGTAAATGGGATTACTTTTTTATATTGTTTGCTGATGGCATATAGACATACTATTAATTTTTGTATGTTGATTTTTGTATCCTGCAACTTTATTTAGTTTGTTCATCAGTTATAATAGTTTTTTTCGGTGGAGTCTTCAGATTTTTCCAAACATAAGATAATATCATCTGCAAACAAGGATAATTTGACTTTTATTTTTCCAATTTTGATGCCCTTTACTTCTTTCTCTTGTCTGATTGCTCTAGCTAGGACATGCACTACTATGATGAATAACATGAGTGGCAGTGGGCATCCTTGTCAGGTTCCAGATCTTAGTGAAAAGGCTTTAAGTTTTTCCCTATTCAGTATGATATGAGCTGTGGGTCTGTCATATATGACATTTATTATATTGAGGTATGTTTCTTCTATACCTAGGTTTTTCAAGGATTTAACATGAAGAGATGTTGAATTTTAACAAATGATTTTTCAGCATCAACTGCAAATGTTATATGATTTTTCTCCTTTATTTTTTTGATATGATGTATTACATTAATTGAATTGCAAAGATTCAACCATACTTGCATCCCTGGGATAAATCCTACATCATCATGATGAATAATTTTTTTACTATGTTGTTGAATTTTGTTTTCTAAAGTTTTGTTGAGGACGTTTGCATCAATATTCATCAGTGATATTGGCCTATAGTTTTCTTTTGTTGATGTGTCTTTCTTTGGTTTTGGTATCAGGCCTCATAGAATAACTTTGGAAGTATTCCCTCCTCCCCTATTTTTCAGAATAGTTTGAGTAGGATTGGTATTAGTTCTTCTTTAAATATTTGGTAGAATACAGTGGGGCAGGGCCAAGATGGCCTACTAAAAACAGCGGCATTCAGAGGCTCCCATTGAAAAGAATCGAAATAAGCATGTGAATCCTTCACCGGAAACTAAGGTATCCAGGTTCTCTCATCAGAACTGACTAGGAGGCTGGCGTGATCCATGGAGAGGAAGGAAGAACAGTGTGGTGTGGTGGCCCACCTGAGAGCCACATGGGACAGGGGAGCCCCCTCCCCCCAACCAAGGGAGGCAGTGAGTGAGCATGCTACCCAGTTTTTCCACAGAACTGTGCAACCCACGGAACCGAAGATCCCACTCATGCACCCACGCCATCAGGGCCTAGTGTCCCAATCCTGGAGCTGTGCAGATTCTCAAATGCCTCTCAGCTAGAATCTGCTTAAGCCTGCTGACATACTGGGGGAAGGGGTGACCAGCACCACAGCTGTGGCAGCCTGCTGTCTAAGCCATTTGAGTTCCTTGGGGGAAGGGCAGCAGCCAGCGCTGGGACTCACAACTGTCTAACAAGCTAAGCTCCCTGGGCAGGGGAAGGGAAGCATCCATCTCTATAGCTCCAGGCTGCGTTTTTCCCTTGCTGGAGACAGGGAGGCTGGATGTCTTGGTCCGAAGATGTGTCGCCCACAGCCCAACGCACCAGCTGTGGCAGACTGTGGCCAGAGTGCCCCTTCAGGCCTAACCCTGACTCATCGTTCCTCATTGGGTGGGGCTTCCTTGCAGGAACTCCGATAACTCCAGCCAGATGCTCAGGGACAGAACACGGATTTCCCTGAACCTGAGCTCATAGGGGGAGGGGTGCCCACAGTCTCTGTGGACCAGCAGACTTGTCCTTTCCTCCTGGTAGTTCTGAGGAATCTGAGCAACCAGATGAGTGGGTTTTCCCCCAGTGAAGCACACCACCTCCACCAAGTGACAAAGTGCTTCACTAAATGGGTCCTGTTCCCTGTGCCACCAAACTGGGTGAGACACTCCAACAGGGGATGTCAGACACCATATACAGGAGTGATCCTACTGGCATCAGATTGGTGCCCCTTGAGGTCAGAGGAGTAGGCACCCATTTTTGCTGTTCTCCAGCCTCCTCAAGTGACATCTCCAGATGCGTGAGTGAACCAGATTAATAGGGCCTGAATGAACCCCCAGAAAACAACAGGAGCCCTACAGAAGAGGGAGCAGACCATTGGAAAACAAACAAACAAACCAGGAAGCAACAACAACAGCATCAACAACAACAAAGCCCCCAAAAAACTCCATCCAATTGTCAGCAGCTTCAAAGATCGAAACTAGACAAACTCACGAAGATGAGAAAGAATAAACGAAAAAACGCTGAAAACCCAAAAGATTAGAGTGCCTCTTCTCCAAATGATCGCAGTGCCTTTCCAGCAAGGACACAGAACTGGACAGAGGATGAGATGGATGAAGTGACAGAAGTAGGCTTCAGAAGATGGGTACTAAAAAACTATGTTGAGCTAAAGGAGCATGTTCTAACCTAATGCAAAGAAGCTAAGAACTTTGATAAAAGGTTACAGGGGTTGCTAACTAGAATAACCAGTTCAGAGAAAAACATAAATGACCTGATGGAGCTGAAAAACAGCACGAGAACTTCATGAAGCATACACAAGTATAAATATCTGAATCGACCAAGCGGAAGAAAGGATATCAGAGGTTGAAAACCACCTTGCTGAAATGAGGCATGCAGACAAGATTAGAGAAAAAAAGAATGAATAGGAATGAACAAAGCCTCAAGAAATATGATACTTCATAAAAAGACAAAATGTAACATTGATTAGGGTACCTGAAGGAGATGGGAAGAATGAAAACAAGTTGGAAAACACACTTCATGGTATTATCCAGGAGAACTTTCCCAACTTAGAAAGACAGGCCAACAAGCAAATTCAGGAAATACAGAGAACGCAACTAACATACTCCATGAGAAGTTCAACCCAAAGACACATAATCATCAGATTCTCCAAGGTCAAAATGAAAGAAAAAATGTTAAGGGCAGCCAGAGAAAAGGCCAGATCACTTACAAAGGGAAGCCCATCAGACTAACAGTGGAAATCTCAGCAGAAACCGTACAAGCCAGAAGAGGCCACCCTAAAGAAAAGAATTTCCTTTTTTTTATTATTATTATACTTTAAGTTTTAGGGTACATGTGCACAACGTGCAGGTTTGTTACATAGGTATACATGTGCCATGTTGGTGTGCTGCACCCATTAACTCGTCATTTAACATTAGATATATCTTCTAATGCTATCCCTCCCCCCTCCCCCCACCCCACAACAGGCCCCGGTGTGTGATGTTCCCCTTCCTGTGTCCATGTGCTCTCATAGTTCAGTTCCCACCTATGAGTGAGAACATGCGGTGTTTGGTTTTTTGTCCTTGCGATAGTTTGCTGAGAATGATGGTTTCCAGCTTCATCCATGTCCCCACAAAGGACATGAACTCATCATTTTTTATGGCTGCATAGTATTCCATGGTGCATATGTGCCACCTTTTCTTAATCCATTCTATCATTGTTGGACATTTGGGTTGGATCCCAGTCTTTGACACTGTGAATAGTGCTGCAATAAACATACGTGTGCATGTGTCTTTATAGCAGCATGTTTTATAATCCTTTGCGTATATACCCAGTAATGGGATGGCTGGGTCAAATGGCATTTCTACTTCTAGATCCCTGAGGAATCACCACACTGACTTCCACAATGGTTGAACTAGTTTACAGTCCCACCAACAGTGTAAAAGTGTTCCTATTTCTCCACATCCTCTCTAGCACCTGTTGTTTCCTGACTTTTTAATGATCGCCATTCTAACTGGTGTGAGATGGTATCTCATTGTGGCTTTGATTTGCATTTCTCTGATAGCCAGTGATGATGAGCATTTTCTCATGTGTCTTTTGGCTGCATAAATGTCTTCTTTTGAGAAGTGTCTGTTCATATCTTTCACCCACTTTTTGATGGGGTTGTTTGTTTTTTTCTTTTCTTTTTCTTTTTCTTTTATTATTATTATACTTTAAGTTTTAGGGTACATGTGCACAATGTGCAGGTTAGTTACATATGTATACATGTGCCATGCTGGTGTGCTGCACCCATTAACTCATCATTTAGCATTAGGTATATCTCCTAATGCTATCCCTCCCCCCTCCCCCCACCCCACAACAGTCCCCACAGTGTGATGTTCCCTTTCTTGTGTCCATGTGTTCTCATTGTTCAATTCCCATCTATGAGTGAGAACATGCAGTGTTTGGATTTTTGTTCTTGTGATACTTTACTGAGAATGATGATTTCCGATTTCATCCATGTCCCTACAAAGGACATGAACTCATCATTTTTTATGGCTGCATAGTATTCCATGGTGTATATGTGCCACATTTTCTTAATCCAGTCTATCATTGTTGGACATTTGGGTTGGTTCCAAGTCTTTGCTATTGTGAATAGTGCCGCAATAAACATACGTGTGCATGTGTCTTTATAGCAGCATGATTTATAGTCCTTTGGGTATATACCCAGTAATGGGATGGCTGGGTCAAATGGTATTTCTAGTTCTAGATCCCTGAGGAATCGCCACACTGACTTCCACAATGGTTGAACTAGTTTACAGTCCCACCAACAGTATAGTTCATTGTAGATTCTGGATATTAGCCCTTTGTCAGATGAGTAGATTGCAAAAATTTTCTCCCATTCTGTAGGTTGCCTGTTCACCCTGATGGTAGTTTCTTTTGCTGTGCAGAAGCGCTTTAGTTTAATTAGATCCCATGTGTCAATTTTGGCTTTTGTTGCCATTGCTTTTGGTGTTTTAGACATGAAGTCCTTGCCATGCTTATGTCCTGAATGGCATTGCCTAGGTTTAAGGAAAATAATTTTCAATCCAGAATTTCATAACCAGCCAAACTAAGCTTCATAAATGAAGGAGAAATAAAATCGTTTACAGACAAGCAAATGCTGAGGGATTATGTCACCACCAGGCTTCCCTTGCAAGAGCTCCTGAAGGAATCACTAAATACGGAACAGAAAAACTGGTACCAACCACTGCAAAAACACATGAAAATATGAAGACCAATGACACTATGAAGAAACTGCATCAACTAGTCTACAAAATAACCAGCTAGCATCATGATGACAAGATCAAATTTACACATAGCAATATTAATCTTAAATGTAAATGGCTACATGTCCCAACTAAAAGACACAGACAGGCAAATTGGATAAAGAGTGAAGACCCATCGGTGTGCTGTATTCAGGAGTCCCATCTCATGTGCAAAGACACACATAGGCTCAAAATGAAGGGATGGAGAAAAGTTCAACAAGCAAATGGAAAGCAAAAAAAAAAAAAAAAAAAAAAGACAAAGAAGGGCATTACATAATGGTAAAGGGAACAATTCAACAAGAAGAGCTAACTATTCTAAATACACAGGCACCCAATATAGGAGCACCTAGATTCATAAAACAAGTTCTTAGAGACCTACAAAGAGACTTAAACTCCCACAAAATAATAGTGGGAGACTTTAACAACCCACTGTCAACATTAGACAGATCAACGGACAGAAAATTGACACAGATATTCAGGACTTGAACTCAGCTCTGGACCAAGAGGACCTAATAGACATTTACAGAACTCTCCACCCCAAATCAACAGAATATACATTCTTCTCAGCACCACCTAGCTCTTATTCTAAAATCATCCACATAATTGAAAGTAAAACACTCCTCAGCAAATGCAAAAGAATGGAAATCATAACAGTCTCTCAGACCGCAGTGCAATAAAATTAAAAATCAGGATTAAGAAACTCACTCAAAACTGCACAACTACATGAAAAAGGAACAACCTGCTCCTGAATGATTGGGTAAATAAGAAAAAGGAAGGCAGAAATAAAGATGTTCTTTGAAACCAAACAGAAAAAAGACACAAAGTACCAGAATCTCTGGGACACATTTAAAGCAGTGTGCAGAGGGAAATTTATAGCACTAAATGCTCGCAAGAGAAAGCAGAAAAGATCTAAAATTGACACCCAACATCACAATGAAAAGAACTAGAGAAGCAAGAGCAAACAAATTCAAAACCTAGCAGAAGAGAAGAAATAACTAAGATCAGAGCAGAACTGAAGAAGATAGAGACACAAAAAAAACCTTCAAAAAATTAATGAATCCAGGAGCTGTTTTTTTTTGAAAAGATCAACAAAATAGATAGACTGCTAGCGAGACTAGTAAAGAAGAAAAGAGAGAAGAATCAAATAGCTGCAATAAAAAATGATAAAGGGGGTGGAGGAGCCAAGATGGCCGAATAGGAACAGCTCCGGTCTACAGCTCCCAGTGTGAACGACGCAGAAGATGGGTGATTTCTGCATTTCCATCTGAGGTACTGGGTTCATCTCACTAAGGAGTGCCAGACAGTGGGCGCAGGTCAGTGGGTGCATGCACCGTGCACGAGCTGAAGCAGGGTGAGGCATTGCCTCACTCAGGAAGCACAAGGGGTCAGGGAGTTCCCTTTCCTAGTCAAAGAAAGGGGTGACAGACGGCACCTGGAAAATCGGGTCACTCCCACCCAAATATTGCGCTTTTCCAATGGGCTTAAAAAACGGCGCACCAGGAGATTATATCCCGCACCTGGCTCAGAGGGTCCTACGCCCACGGAGTCTTGTTGATCGCTAGCACAGCAGTCTGAGATCAAGCTGCAAGGTGGCAGCGAGGCTGGGGGAGGGGCGCCCGCCATTGCCCAGGCTTGCTTAGGTAAACAAAACAGCTGGGAAGCTCCAACTGCATGGAGCCCACCACAGCTCAAGGAGGCCTGCCTGCCTCTGTAGGCTCCACCTCTGGGGGCAGGGCACAGACAAACAAAAAGACAGCAGTAACCTCTGCAGACTTAAATGTCCCTGTCTGACAGCTTTGAAGAGAGCAGTGGTTCTCCTGGCACGCAGCTGGAGATCTGAGAATGGGCAGACTGCCTCCTCAAGTGGGTCCCTGACCCCTGACCCCTGAGCAGCCTAACTGGGAGGCACCCCCCCAGCAGGGGCAGACTGACACCTCACACGGCCGGGTACTTCAACAGACCTGCAGCTGAGGGTCCTGTCTGTTAGAAGGAAAACTAACAAACAGAAAGGACATCCACACCAAAAACCCATCTGTACATCACCATCATCAAAGACCAAAAGTAGAAAAAACCACAAAGATGGGGAAAAAACAGAACAGAAAAACTGGAAACTCTAAAAATCGTGCGCCTCTCCTCCTCCAAAGGAACGCAGCTCCTCACCAGCAACGGAACAAAGCTGGATGGAGAACGACTTTGACGAGCTGAGAGAAGAAGTCTTCAGACAATCAAATTACTCCGAGCAATGGGAGGACATTCAAACCAAAGGCAAAGAAGTTGAAAACTTTGAAAAAAATTTAGAAGAATGTATAACTAGAATAACCAATACAGAGAAGTGCTTAAAGGAGCTGATGGAGCTGAAAACCATGGCACGAGAACTACGTGAAGAATGCAGAAGCCTCAGGAGCTGATGCGATCAACTGGAAGAAAGGGTATCAGCGATGGAAGATGAAATGAATGAAATTAAGTGAGAAGGGAAGTTTAGAGAAAAAAGAATAAAAAGAAATGAACAAAGCCTCCAAGAAATATGGGACTATGTGAAAAGACCAAATCTACATCTGACTGGTGTACCTGAAAGTGACGGGGAGAATGGAACCAAGTTGGAAAACACTCTGCAGGATATTATCCAGGAGAACGTCCCCAATCTAGCAAGGCAGGCCAACATTCAGATTCAGGAAATACAGAGAATGCCACAAAGATACTCCTCAAGAAGAGCAACTCCAAGACACATAATTGTCAGATTCACCAAAGTTGAAATGAAGGAAAAAATGTTAAGGGCAGCCAGAGAGAAAGGTTGGGTTACCCTCAAAGGGAAGCCCATCAGACTAACAGTGGGTCTCTCTGCAGATAGCCTACAAGCCAGAAGAGAGTGGGGGCCAATATTCAACATTCTTAAAGAAAAGAATTTTCAACCCAGAATTTCATATCCAGCCAAACGAAGCTTCATAAGTGAAGGAGAAATAAAATACTTTACAGACAAGCAAATGCTGAGAGATTTTGTCACCACCAGGCCTGCCCTAAAGGAGCTCCTGAAGGAAGTGCTAAACATGGAAAGGAACAACCAGTACCAGCTGCTGCAAAATCATGCCAAAGTGTAAAGACCATTGAGGCTAGGAAGAAACTGCATCAACTAATGAGCAAAATAACCAGCTAACATCATAATGACAGGATCAAATTCACACATAACAATATTAACTTTAAATGTAAATGGACTAAATGCTCCAATTAAAAGACACAGACTGGCAAATTGGATAAAGAGTCAAGACCCATCAGTGTGCTGTATTCAGGAAACCCATCTCACGTGCAGAGACACACATAGGCTCAACATAAAAGGATGGAGGAAGATCTACCAAGCCAATGGAAAACAAAAAAAGGCAGGGGCTGCAATCCTAGTCTCTGATAAAACAGACTTTAAACCAACAAAGATCAAAAGAGACAAAGAAGGCCATTACATAATGGTAAAGGGATCAATTCAACAAAAAGAGCTAACTATCCTAAATATATATGGACCCAATACAGGAGCACCCATATTCATAAAGCAAGTCCTGAGTGACCTACAAAGAGACTTAGACTCCCACACAATAATAATGGGAGACTTTAACACCCCACTGTCAACATTAGACAGATCAACGAGACAGAAAGTTAACAAGGATATCCAGGAAATGAACTCAGCTCTGCATCAAGCGGACCTAATAGACATCTACAGAACTCTCCACCCCAAATCAAAAGAATATACATTTTTTTCAGCACCACACCACACCTATTCCAAAATTGACCACATACTTGGAAGTAAAGCTGTCCTCAGCAAATGTAAAAGAACAGAAATTATAACAAACTATCTCTCAGACCACAGTGCAATCAAACTAGAACTCAGGATTAAGAATCTCACTCAAAACCGCTCAACTACATGGAAACTGAACAACCTGCTCCTGAATGACTACTGGGTACATAACGAAATGAAGGCAGAAATAAAGATGTTCTTTGAAACCAACGAGAACAAACACACAACATACCAGAGTCTCTGGGACGCATTCAAAGCAGTGTGTAGAGGGAAATTTATAGCACTAAATGTCCACAAAAGAAAGCAGGAAAGATCCAAAATTGACACCCTAACATCACAATTAAAAGAACTAGACAAGCAAGAGCAAACACATTCAAAAGCTAACAGAAGGCAAGAAATAACTAAGATCAGAGCAGAACCGAAGGAAATAGAGAAACAAAAAACCCTTTAAAAAATTAATGAATCCAGGAGCTGTTTTTTACAAAGGATCAACAAAATTGATAAACCGCTAGCAAGACTAATAAAGAAAAAAAGAGAGAAGAATCAAATAGATGCAATAAAAAATGATAAAGGGGATATCACCACCTATCCCACAGAAATACAAACTACCATCAGAGAATACTACAAACACTTCTACTCAAATAAACTAGAAAATCTAGAAGAAATGGATAAATTCCTCAACACATACACTCTTCCAAGGCTAAACCAGGAAGAAGTTGAACCTCTGAATAGATCAATAACAGGATCTGAAAATGTGGCAATAATCAATAGCTTACCAACCAAAAAGAGTCCAGGACCAGATGGATTCACAGCCGAATTCTACCAGAGGTACAAGGAGGAACTGGTACCATTCCTTCTGAAATTATTCCAATCAATAGAAAAAGAGGGTATCCTCCCTAACTCATTTTATGAGGCCAGCATCATCCTGATACAAAAGCCGGGCAGAGACACAACAAAAAAAGAGAATTTTAGACCAATATCCTTGAAGAACATTGATGCAAAAATCCTCAATAAAATACTGGCAAAACGAATCCAGCAGCACATCAAAAAGCTTATCCAACATGATCAAGTGGGCTTCATCCCTGGGATGCAAGGCTGGTTCAATATATGCAAATCAATAAATGTAATCCAGCACATAAACAGAACCAAAGACAAAAACCAGATGATTATCTCAATAGATGCAGAAAAGGCCTTTGACAAAATTCAACAACCCTTCATGCTAAAAACTCTCAATAAATTAGGTATTGATGGGACGTATCTCAAAATAATAAGAGCTATCTATGACAAACCCACAGCCAATATCATACTGAAAGGGCAAAAACTGGAAGCATTCCCTTTGAAAACTGGCACAAGACAAGGATGCCCTCTCTCACCACTCCTATTCAACATAGCGTTGGAAGTTCTGGCCAGGGCAATTAGGCAGGAGAAGGAAATAAACGGTATTCAATTAGGAAAAGAGGAAATCAAATTGTCCCTGTTTGCAGACAACATGATTGCATAACTAGAAAACCCCATTGTCTCAGCCCAAAATCTCCTTAAGCTGATAAGCAACTTCAGCAAAGTCTCAGGATAAAAAATCAACGTACAAAAATCACAAGCATTCTTATACACCAACAACAGACACACAGAGAGCCAAATCATGAGTGAACTCCCATTCACAATTGCTTCAGAGAGAATAAAATACCTAGGAATCCACCTTACAAGGGATGTGAAGGACCTCTTCAAGGAGAACTACAAACCACTGCTCAATGAAATAAAAGAGGATACAAACAAATGGAAGAACATTCCATGCTCATGGGTAGGAGGAATCAATATCGTGAAAATGGCCATACTGCCCAAAGTAATTTACAGATTCAATGCCATCCCCATCAAGCTACCGGTGACTTTCTTCACAGAATTGGAAAAAAACTACTTTAAAGTTCATATGGAACCAAAAAAGAGCCCAAATCTCCAAGTCAATCCTAAGGCAAAAGAACAAAGCTGGAGGCATCACACTTCCTGACTTCAAACTGTACTACAAGTCTACAGTAACCAAAACAGCATGGTACTGGTACCAAAACAGAGAAATAGATCAATGGAACAGAACAGAGCCCTCAGAAATAATGCCGCATATCTACAACTATCTGATCTTTGACAAACCTGAGAAAAACAAGCAATGGAGAAAGGATTCCCTATTTAGTAAATGGTGCTGGGAAAACTGGCTAGCCATATGTGGAAAGCTGAAACTGGATCCCTTCCTTACACCTTATACAAAAATCAATTCAAGATGGATTAAAGACTTAAACGTTAGACCTAAAACAATAAAAACCCTAGAAGAAAACCTAGGCATTACCATTCAGGACATAGGCATGGGCAAGGACTTCATGTCTAAAACACCAAAAGCAATGGCAACAAAAGACAAAATTGACAAATGGGATCTAATTAAACTAAAGCGCTTCTGCACAGCAAAAGAAACTACCATCAGAGTGAACAGGCCACCTATAAAATGGGAGAAAATTTTTGCAACCTACTCATCTGACAAAGGGCTAATATCCAGAATCTACAATGAACTCAAACAAATTTACAAGAAAAAAACAACCCCATCAAAAAGTGGGCGAAGGACATGAACAGACACTTCTCAAAAGAAGACATTTATGGAGCCAAAAAACACATGAAAAAATGCTCACCATCACTGGCCATCAGAGAAATGCAAATCAAAACCACAATGAGATACCATCTCACACCAGTTAGAATGGCAATCATTAAAAAGTCAGGAAACAACAGGTGCTGGAGAGGATGTGGAGAAATAGGAACACTTTTACACTGTTGGTGGGACTGTAAACTAGTTCAACCTTTGTTGAAGTCAGTGTGATGATTCCTCAGGGATCTAGAACTAGAAATACCATTTGACCCAGCCATCCCATTACTGGGTATATACCCAAAGGACTATAAATCATGCTGCTATAAAGACACATGCACATGTATGTTTATTGCGGCATTATTCACAATAGCAAAGACTTGGAACCAACCCAAATGTCCAACAATGATAGACTGGATTAAGAAAAGGTGGCACATATACACTATGGAATACTATGCAGCCATAAAAAATGATGAGTTCATGTCCTTTGTAGGGACATGGATGAAATTGGAAATCATCATTCTCAGTAAACTATCGCAAGAACAAAAATCCAAACACCACATATTCTCACTCATAGGTGGGAACTGAACAATGAGAACACATGGACACAGGAAGGGGAACATCACACTGTGGGGACTGTTGTGGGGTGGGGGGAGGGTGGAGGGATAGCATTGGGAGATATACCTAATGCTAGATGACGAGTTAGTGGGTGCAGCACACCAGCATGGCACATGTATACCTATGTAACAAACCTGCACATTGTGCACATGTACCCTAAAACTTAAAGTATAATAATAATAAAATAAATAAATAAATAAATAAATGATAAAGGGGATATCACCACCAATCCCACAGAAATACAAACTACCATCAGTGAGCACTATACACACCTCTACACAAATAAACTAGAATATCTAGAAGAAATGGATAAATTCCTGGACACATACACCCTCCCAAGACTAAACCAGGAAGAAGTTGAATCCCTGAATAGACAATAACAAATTCTAAAATTGAGGCAGCAATTAATAGCCTACCAACAACAACAAAAAAAGTACAGGACCAGACGGATTCACAGCCAAATTCTACCAGGAGTACAAAGAGAAGCTGCTATCATTGCTTCTGAAACTATTTCACACAGCAGAAAAAGAGGGAATCCTCCCTAACTCATTTTATGAGGCCAGCATCATCCTGATACCAAACCTGGCAGAGACACAACAAAAAAGAAAACTTCTGGCCAATATCCCTGATGAATATCAATGCAAAAATCCTCAATAAAATACTGGCAAACCGAATCCAGTAGCACAACAAAAAACCTATCCACCACGATCAAGTCGGCTTCATCCCTGGGATGCAAGGCTGTTTCAACATACAGAAATCAATAAACATAATCCATCACATAAACAGAGTCAATGACAGAAACCATATAATTATCTCAATAGATGCAGAAAAGGGCTTTGACAAAATTCTACACCTCTGCATGCTAAAAACTCTCAATAAACTAGGTATGGATGGAACGTATTTCCAAATAATAAGAGCTATTTATGAAAAAACCACAGCCAATATCATACGGAATGGGCAAAAACTGAAAGTATTCCTTTTGAAAATTGGCACAAGACAAGGATGCCCTCTCTCTCCACTCCTAATGAACATGGTATTGAAAGTTCTGGCCAGGGCAATCAGGCAAGAGAAAGAAATAAAGGGTATTCAATTAGGAAAACAGGAAGTCAAATTGTCCCTGTTTGCAGATGACATGATTTTATATCTAGAAAACCCCATCATCTCAGACTGAAATCTCCTTAAGCTGATAAGCAACTTCAGCAAAGTCTCAGGACACAAAATCATTGTGCAAAAATCACAAGTATTCCTGTACACCAATAATAGACAAACAACCAAATCATGAGTGAATTCCCATTCACAATTGCTACAAAGAGAATAAAATGCCTAGGAATACAACTTAAAAGGGATGTAAAGGACCTTTCAAGGAGAACTACAAACCACTGCTCAAGGAAATAAAAGAGGACACAATCAAATGGAAAAACATTTCATGCTCATGGATAGGAAGAATCAGTATCGTGAAAATGGCCATACTGCCCAAAGTAATTTATAGATTCTATGATATCCCCATCAAGCTACCACTGACTTTCTTCACAGAATTGGAAAAAACTACTTTAAATTTCTTATGGAACCAAAAAAGAGCCTGCATTGCCAAGACAATCCTATGCCAAAAGAACAAACATGGAGGCATCATGCTACCTGACTTCAAACTATACTACAAGGCTACAGTAACCAAAACAGCATGGTACTGGTACCAAAACAGATATATAGACCAATGGAACGAACAGAAGCCTCAGAAATAGCCCCACACATCTACAACCATCTGATCTTTGACAAACCTCACAAAAACAAGCAATGGGGAAAGGATTCCCTATTTAATAAATGGTGCTGGGAAAACTGGCTAGCCATATGCAGAAAGCTGAAACTGGATCCCTTCCTTACACCTTATACAAAAATTAATTCAAGATGGATTAAAGACTTAAACGTTAGACCTAAAACCATGAAAACCCTAGAAGAAAACCTAGACAATACCATTCAAGACATAGACATGGGCGAAGACTTCATGACTAAAACACCAAAAGCAATGGCAACAAAAGCCAAAATTGACAAATGGGATCTAATTAAACTAAAGAACTTCTGCACAGCAAAAGAAACTATCATCAGAGTAAACAGGCAACCTGCAGAATGGGAGAAAATTTTTGCAATCTATCCATCTGACAAGAGGCTAATATCCTGAATCTACAAAGAACTTAAACAAATTTACAAGAAGAAAACAATCCCATCAAAAAGTGGGCAAAAGATATGAACGGACACTTCTCAAAAGAAGACATTTATGCAGCCCACAAATATATGAAAAAAAGCTCATCATCACTGGCCATTAGAGAAATGCAAATCAAAACCACAATGAGATACCATCTCATGGCAGGTAGAATGGCAATAATTAAAGTCAGGAAACAATGGATGCTGGAGAGGATGTAGAGAAATAGGAACGCTTTTACACTGTTGGTGGGAGTGTAAATTAGTTCAACCATTGTGGAAGACAGTGTGCCAATTCCTCAAAGATCTAGAACTAGAAATACCATTTGACCCAGCAATCCCATTACTGGTTATATACCCAAAGGATTATAAATCATTCTCCTATAAAGACTCATGCACACATATGTTTATTGCAGCACTGTTCACAATAGCAAAGACTTGGATCCAACCCAAATGCCCATCAATGATAGACTGGATAAAGAAAATGTGGCACATATACACCATGCAATACTATGCAGCCATAAAAAAGGGTGAGTTCATGTCCTTTGCAGGGACATGGATGAAGCTGGAAACCATCATTCTCAGCAAACTAACACAAGTACAGAAAACAAAACACTGCATGTTCTCACTCATAAGTGGGCATTGAACAATGAGAACCCATGGACACATGGAGGGGAATATCACACACCGGGGCCTGTCAGGGGTCAGAGGGCTAGGGGTGGGTCCATGGATGCCTTTGGAAGCCAGAATCTATAGCCAAAAACCTTAAAAGTCTACCTAGTGTTCTATTGTGCTGTGGCTGATCTGGCACTCAAACTATAAGATGCAGTCCTTCCCACACTTTCCTTCCCTTTCCAAAGGCAATGGATTCTCACCTCATGGCCACCACACCATAGGCCCAAAGGGAGTACTCCCAGGCTACAACTCATGCTCACTTAAGGTCCAAGGGCTCATCAGTCATCTTGTGGTGAATGCTTCCTGGCATGTGACTCACCCTTCAGAGCAGTGGGCTCCCCTGTGGCCCAGAGCAGGTCCAGAAATGCTGTCCAAGAACCATGGCCTGGAATCCTGGACCCCAAGAGCCTACTTGGTACTCTACCCCCTGCTTAGCTGGTACCTAAGATGTAAACAAAGTCTCCTTTAGTTTTTCTTCTGCTTTTCTCAGGCAGAAGGAGTCTCTCCTCAGAGCCACCACAGCTGGGAATGTGTACACTCTCACCTTAACCCAGCAAGTTTCAGGGACTCACCAAAGGGTCTCAATGTGATATCTAGGTATTGCTGCTTTCTATTCAGGGTCCAAGGGCTCTTCAGTTAGCAAGTGATCTATCCTGCCATGACTGGGTTCTTCCCTTCAAGGCAGTAGGTTCTCTTTTTTTCCCAGAGTGTGTCTAGAAATGTCTGGGACCCAGGACCTGGAACGGGGCCCTCATGGCTCTGCCCAGTGCAACATCCTGCTGTGACTGAGCTGGTATCCAAGATGCAAGAAAAAGTGTTCCTCACTCTTTCATCTCCTCTCCTCAAGCAGAAGGAAAGTGTCTCTTTTGGAGCCATGAGCTATGCAACCTGGGGTTAAAGGAGGGGTGTTGCCACCATTCCCTTAGGCACCCTGGCTGGTGTCTCGGTACATCGTGTGCCTCCAAGTCTACTGCCTCTGAGCCCAGTTCAGCATTAGGACTCACCTAGGATTTGCAGTCCTTGTGGCCTAGACTCCCTTTCAAGTTTATTAAGAGCCCCATCTTGCTTTAGCTCATGGTGGTGAGGCTTGTGGGAACTCAAGTTTGGACTGCTTGGATTGGCGATTCCTTTCTCACTAAGGCTGTCTTAAATGCTCCCTCCATGGGTAAGTGTCAGCTGAGTTTGGTCTGGTGTTGTTTTCTGTCATAATAGGGCAGCACTGAGTTCAGTGCAATGCCTCACAATCCCCGTCTACAATAAATATCAAACTCTTCAATGCCCAGGCACCAACAAACATTCACAAGCCTCAGGACCATCCAGGAAAACATGACCTTACAAAATGAACTAAATAAGACACCCAGGGACTGACTTATCCTGGAGAGGCAGAGATATTGTACTTTTCAGAAAAAGAATTCAAAATAGCTATTTTTCTTAAGATAGGAAGATAGTTTTTTTTTTGTTTATTGTTTTTTAATTTCCATAGGTTTTTGTTGAATAGGTGGTATTTGGTTACATGATAAGTTCTTTAGTGGTGATTTGTGAGATTTTGGTTCACTCATCACATGAGTAATATACACTGAACCCAGTTTGTAGTCTTTTATTCCTCACCCCCTTCCCATCCTTTCCTCTGAGTCCCCAAAGTCCATTGTATTATTCTTATGCCTTTGCATCCTCATAGCTTAGCTCCCACTTATGAGTAAGAACATATGATGTTTGGTTTTACATTCTTAAGTTACTTCACTTACAATAATAGTCTCCAATTTCATCCAGGTCATTGCAAATGCTGTTAATTCATTCGTATTTATGGCTGAGTAGTATTCCATCATATATATATATATAATTCCATCATATGTATATATATATATATATCATTCCATCATATATATATATATCACAGTTCATTGATTAGTTGATTGATGGGCATTTGAACTGGTTCCGTATTTTTCACAATTGTGAATTGTGCTGCTATAAACATACGTGTGCAAGTATCTGTTTTTGTATAATTACTTCTTGTACTCTGGGTAGATACCCACTAGTGGGATTGCTGGATCAAATGGTAGTTCTACTTTTAGTTCTTTAAGGAATCTCCACACTGTTTTCCACAGTGGTTGTACTAGTTTACATTCTTACCAGTAGTATGGAAGTGTTCCCTTTTCACTTCATCCACGCTAACATCTATTATTTTCTAATTTTTTGATTATGATCATTGTTGTGGGAGTAAGGTGGTATCGCATTGTGGTTTTGATTTGCATTTCCCTGATAATTAGTGATGTTGAACATTTTTTCATATGTTTGTTGGCCAAATGTATATCTTCTTTTGAGAATTATCTATTCATGTCCTTAGCCCACTTTTTGATGGGATTGTCTTCGTTCATTGTAGATTCTGGATATTTGTCGTTTGTCAAATGTACAGATTGTGAAGATTTTCTCCAACTCTGTGGTTTGTCTGTTTACACTGCTGACTCTTTCTTTTGCCATGCAAAAGCTCTTTACCTTAATTAAGACCCACCTATTTATCTTTGTTTTTGTTGCATTTGCTTTTGGGTTCTCGGTCATGAAATCTTTGCCTAAGCCAATGTCTAGGAGGATTTTTCCAAAGTTATCTTCTATAATTTTTATAGTTTCAGGACTTAGATTTAAGTTGTTGATCCATCTTGAGTTGATTTCTTTATAAGGTGAGAGATAAGAATCCAGTTTTATTCTCCTACATGTGGCTTGCCAATTATCCCAGCACCATTGGTTGAATAGTGTGTCTTTCCCCCACTTTATGTTTTTGTTTGCTTTATCAAAGATCGGGTGGCTGTAAGTATTTGGCTTTGTTTCTGGGTTTTCTTTTCTGTTCCATTGGGCGATGTGCCCATTTTTATACCAGTATCATGCTGTTTTGGTGACTATGGCCTTACAATATAGTTTGAAATCAGGTAATGTGATGCCTCTAGATTTGTTCTTTTTGCTTAGTCTTGCTTTGGATATGCAGGCTCTATTTTGGTTCCATATGAACTTTAGGAGTGCTTTTTCTAGTTCTGTGAGGAATGATGGTGGTATTTTGATGGGAATTGCATTGAATTTGTAGATTGCTTTTGGCAGTAAGTTCATTTTCACAATATTAATTCTACCCATCCATGAACATGGGATGTGTTTCCATTTGTTTGTGTTGTCTATGATTTCTTTCAGCAGTTTTTTGTAGCTTTCCATGCAGAGGTCATTCACCTTCTTGGTCAGGTATATTCTTAAGTATTTTATTTTTTGCAGCTATTGGGAAAGGGATTGACTTCTTGATTGATTCTCAGCTTGGTTGCTGTTGTTGTATAGCAGAGCTACTGATTTGTGTCCATTAATTTTGTATCCTGAAACTTTGCTGAATTCATTTACCAATTCCAGAAGCTTTTTGGATGAGTCTTTAGGGTTTTCTAGGTATACAATCATATCATCAGCAAACAGCAACAGTTTGGCTTCCTCTTTACAGATTTGGACGCCATTTATTTCTTTCTGTTGTCTGATTGCTCTGGCTAGGACTTTCAGTACTATGTTGAATAGAAGTGGTGAGAGTGGGCATACTTGTCTAGTTCCAGTACTCAGAGGGAATGCTTTCAACTTTTACCCATTCAGTATAATGTTGGCTCTGGATTTGTCATGGATTGCTTTTATTACATTGAGGTATGTCCCTTGTGTAACAATTTTGCTGAGTGTTTTAATCATAAAGTGATGCTGGATTTTGTCAAATGCTTTTTCTGCATCTACTGAGATGATCATGTGATTTTTGTTTTTAATTGTGTTTATGTGGTGTATCATACTTACTGACTTGCCTATATTAAACCATCCCTGCATCTCTGCTATGAAACCCACTTGATCATAGTGGATTATTTTTTTGATATGCTGTTGGTTTCAGTTAGCTAGTATTTTGTTAATAAATTTTGCATCTATGTTCATCAGAGATATTGGTCTTTAGTTTCTTTTTTTTGTTATGTCCTCTCCTGGTTTTGATATTAGGGTGATACTGGCTTCATAAAATGAATTAGAAAGGATTCTGTTTTTCTCTATCTTGTGGAATAGTGCCAATAGGATTGGTACCAATTCTTCTTTGAATATCTAGTAGAATTCAGCTGTGAATCTGTCTGGTCCTGGACTTTTCTTTGTTGGTAATGTTTTTATTACCATTTCAATCTTGCTGCTTGTTACTGGTATGTTCAGGGTTTCTAATTTTCCCTGATTTAAGCTTGGAGGGTTTTATCTTTCCAAGAATTTATCCATCTCCTCTAGGTTTTCTAGTTTACATACATAAAGGTATTAATAGTAGCCTTGAATGATCTTTTGTATTTCTGTGGAGTTGGTTGTAACATCTCCCATTTCATTTCTAATTGAGCTTATTTGGATCTTCTCTCTTCTTTTCTTGGTTAATCTCACTAATGGTCCATCAATTTTATTTATCTTTCCAAAGATCCAGCTTTTTGTTTCATTTATCTTTTGTATTGCTTTTTCGTTTCAATTTCATTTAGTTCTGCTGTAATCTTGGTTATTTCCTTTCTTCTGCTGGGTTTGGGTTTGGTTTGTTTTTGTTTCTCTAGTTCCTTCAGGTGTAACCTTACATTGTCTATTTGTGCTCTTTCAGACTTTTTGATGAAGGCATTTAGGCCTATGAACTTTCTTCTTAGCATTGCCTTTGCTCTAGCCCAGAAGTTCTGATAGGTGGTGTCACTGTTGTTGTTCAGTTCAAAGACTTTTTTAACTTCCATCTTGATTTCATTGTTAACCCAATGATCACTCAGGAGCTGGTTATTTAATTTCCATGTATTTGCATGTTTTTGAAGGTTCCTTTTGGAGTTGATTTCCCATTTTATTCCACTGTGGTCTGAGATAGTACTTGATTAATTTCAATTTTCTTAAATTTATCAAGACTTGTTTTGTGACCTATTATATGGTCTATCTTCGAGAAAGTTCCATGCACCAATGAATAGAATGTCTATTGTGTAGTTGTTGGGTAGAATGTTCTGTAAATATCTGTTAAGTCCCTTTGTTTCAGGGTATAGTTTAAATACATTGTTTATTTGTTGACTTTCTGTCTTGATGACCTGTCTAGTGCTGTCAGTGGAGTATTAGAGTCTCCCACTATTATTGTGTTGCTGTCTATCTCATTTCTTAGGTGTAGTAGTAATTGTTTTATAAATTTGGGAACTCCAGTGTTAGGTGCATATATATTTAGGATTGTGGTATTTTCCTGTTGGTCAAAGCTTTTTATCATTATATAATGTCCCTCTTTGTCTTTTTTTGAGTACTGTTTCTTTAAAGTTTGTTTTGTCTGGTATAAGAATATCTACCCCTGCTCACTTTTGGTGTCCATTTTCATGGAATGTCTTTTTCCACCCCTTTACCTTAAGTTTTTGTGAGTCCTTATGTGTTAGGTGACTCTCTTGAAGGCAGCAGATACTTGGTTGGTGAATTCTTATCCATTCTGTCATTCTGTATCTTTTAAGTGGAGCATTTAGGCCATTTGCACTTAATGTTAGATTGAGATGTGAGGTACTAGTCCATTCATTGTGCTATTTGTTGCCTGTATACTTTGTTGTTTTTTAAATTGTATTTTAGTTTTATAGGTCCTGTGAGTTTTATGCTTTAAGGAGGTTCTGTCTCAATGTGTTTTCAGGATTTGTTTCAAGATTTTGGGCTCCCTTTAGCAGTTCTTGTAGTGCTGGCTTGACAGTGGCAAATTCTCTCAGCATTTATTTGTCTGAAAAAGACTGTTTCTTTCCTTCTCTTATGAAGCTTAGTTTCACTGGATACAAAATTCTTGGCTGATAAATGTTCTGTTTAAAGAGGCTGAAGATAGGGCCCCAATCCCTCCTTACCTGTAGGGTTTCTGCTGATATGTTAATCTGATAGGTTTTCCTTTACCAGTTACCTGGTGCTTTTGCCTCACAGTTCTTAAGAAAATTTCCTTCATCTTGACTTTAGATAACCTGATGACTATGTGCCTAGGCAATGATCTTTTTGTGATGAATTTCCCAGGGGTTTGTTGAACTTCTTGTGTTTAAATACCTAGGTCTCTGGCAAAACCAGGGAAGTTTTCCTCAATTATTTCCTCAAGTCTGTTTTCCAAACTTTTAGATTTATCTTCTTCCTTGGGGACACCAATTAGTATTAGGTTTGGTTGTTTAACATAATCCCAAATTTCTTAGAGGCTTTGTTCATATTTTAAATACTTTTTTCTTTGTTTTTGTTGGATTGGGTTAATTCAGAAACCTTGTCTTTGAGCTCTGAAGTTCTTTCTTCTGCTTGTTCAATTCTATTGCTGAGGCTTTCCAGTACATTTTGCATTTCTCTAAATGTGTCATTTCCTAAAGTTGTAATTGTCTTTTATTTATGCTATTTCACTGTATATTTCTCCCCTCATATTTTGTATCATTTTATTGATTTTCTTAAATTGGACTTCACCCTTCTCTAGTGCCTCCTTGATTAGCTTACTAATCACACTTCTGAATTCTTTTTCAGGTAAATCAAGGATTTCTTCTTGGTTTGGATCCATTGCTTGGCAAGCTGGTGTTATTTCGGAAGGTGTTAAAGAACCGTGTATTGTCATATTACCAGAATTGTTTTTCTGGTTCCTTCTCATTTTGGTAGGCTGTGTCAGTGGGAAGATTCAAGACTGCTGGGGCTCAAGGCTGCTGTTCAGATTCTTTTGTCCCACAGGGTGTTCCATTGATGTAGTATTCTCCCCCCTTTCCTAGGGGTGTGGCTTCCTGAGAACCAAACTCTAGTGATTGTTATTTCTCTTTTGGATCTAACCACCCAGCAGGGCTACCAGGCTCCAGGATGGCACTGGGGGTTGTCTGCACAGAGTTCTGTGATGTGAACGGTCTTTAGTTCTCTCAGCTGTGGATACCAGTACCTGCTCCAGTGGAGGTGGCAAGGGAGTGAAATGGACTCTGTGAGAGTCCTTAATTTTGGTTGTTTAATGCACCATTTTGTGCTGGTTAGCCTTTTGCAAGGAGGTAGTGCTTTCAAGAGAGCATCAGCTGTGGTATTATAGGGACGATCAGGTGGTGAGTGGGGCCCTAGAACTCTCAAGAGAATATGTCCTTTGTCTTCAGCTACCAGGGTGGGTAGGAAAGGACCATCAGGTGGAGCCACAGTTAGGTGTGCCCCCCACAACAGCATCGAGTTTGTTTTCAGGCAGTGGGTGAGCAGGGCTGAGAACCTTCCCCAGGATTCCAGCCTCCCAACTGAAAAAGCAAGCAGTACTTTTGCACCTCCCCACCTGTCAAGTCTGCACACCAGTTTCATGCCCTCCCCCAAGTTCTGGTCAGGAGATTTTGTATTCAGTTGGAATTGTTACAAAGTTCAGCTGGAGGTTTCTCCCTGTGGTCTTTTCCCAGTTCCTCTGGCAGCCCTCCACAAGGGCCCCTGTGAGACAAGTCTGAAATGGCTTCCCTGGGGACTCAGAGAGCCCACAGGGCTTTTCCCACTGCTTCCTCTACCCCTGTATTTCATTTGGCTGTCTAAATTGACTCAGCTCCATGTAAGGTCAAACCCTTCTCCAGTTATCTAGACCTTTGGGTTCCCCAGTGAGGGTGTGTGTTTGGAGGCCAATGATCCCCCTTTCCCACTGTCACAGCTTGGACACTGACAGTATTTGGGCTGTCTCCTGGGTCCTGCAGGAGAAATCCACTTCCTTCAAAGGGTCTGTGAATTTTCTCAGCTTTCCTGGTATATTCCTGCAGTAGTTCTGGAGCAAAAGTTCATGATGTGAGTCTCCACATGCTGCTCTGTCCATCCAAGCTGGAGCTGCAAGCTAGTCCTGCCTTCTATCTAATATCTTCCCAAGAAGTCCAAAATAGCTGTTTTGAGGAAACTCAAAGAAATTCAAGATAAATCAGAGAAGGAATTCAAAATTCTATAAGATAATCTTAACAAAGAGGTTGAAATAAATAGAAAGAATCAAGCAGAAATTGTGGAATTGGCAAATGCAATGACATACTGAAGAATGTATCAGAGACTTTTAAAAGAAGAATTGATCAAGCAGAAGAAAGAATTGGTGAGCTTGAAGACAGGCTATTTGAAAATACAAAGTCAGAGGAGACAAAAGGAAAAATAATAAAAAACAATGAAGTACACCTATGGGACTTGGAAAATACCATCAAAATGGCAAATCTAAGAGTAACTGGCTTTAAAGAGGAGTTACATGAGCGATATGCTTAGAAAATTTATTCAAAGTGATAATAACTGAGAACTTCCCAAATCAAAAGAAACATAGCAGTATCCAAGTATAAGAAGGTTATAGAACACCAAACGGATTTAACCCAAAGAAGACTATCTCAAGGCATTTAATAATCAAACTCCAAAAGGTCAAGGATAAAGAAAGGATTCTAAAAGCAGCAAGAGAAAAGAAATAACATACCATGGAGTATGTCTGGCCGCAGACTTTTCAGTGGAAACCTTACAGGTCAGGAGAGTGGCATGAGACATTTAAAGTGCTGAAGGAAAAAAAATCTTTTAACCTAGAATAGTTTATCTGCTGAAAATAATCTTCAAACATGAAGGAGAAATAAAGACTTTTCTAGACAAACAAAAGCCAAATGATTTTATCAACACGAGACCTGTCCTACAAGAAATGCTAAAGGAAGTACTTCAGTCAGAAAGAAAAGAGTGTTAATGAGAAATAAGCAATCATCTGAAGGTACAAAACTCACTGGTAATAGTAAGCACACAGAAAAACACAGTGTATTATGCCATTGTAACTGTAGTGTGTGAACTCCACTTATCCTAAGTAGACAGACTTAATGATGAGCCAAATAAAAATAATAACTACAACTTTTCAAGACATAGACAGCACGATAAGATAGAAATAGTAAAAAGTTAAAAAGTGGGGGACAAAGTTAAAGTGTGGAATTTTTATTAGTTTTCTTTTTGCTTTTTTGTTTGTTTAGGCAAACAGTGTTAAGGTTTTTTCCAGCTTAAAATAATGAGTTATAAGATAATATTTAAAAGCCTCATGGTATCCTCAAGTCAAAAAAATACAAAAGATACACAAAAAATAAAACAGAAGAAATTAAATCATACAATTAGAGAAAATCACTAAAAGTCAAACAAGAAGGAAGGAAAGAAAGAAGATTACAATCAATCTGAAAACAAGTAACAAAGTGGCAGAAGTAAGTTCTTAATTATCAATAAGAATATTGAATGTAAATGGACTAAACTCTCCAATCAAAAGACATAGAGTAGCTGAATGGATTAAAACAAACAACAAAAAAATAAGACCCAATGATCTGTTGCCTACAAGAAACACAGTAGACTGAAAATAAAGTGATGAAAAAATATATTCCATGGCAATGGAAACGAAAAAAGTAGGAGTAGCTATACCTATACCAGAAAAAATAGATGTCAAGACAAAAACTATAAGAAGAGACAGAGGAGGTCATTATATAATTATAAAGGAGTCAATTCAGCAATAGGATATAAAAATTTCATATATGTATGCATGCAACAATGAAGCACCCAGATATATAAAGCAAATATTATCAAAGCTGAAGTGAGAGATACACCTCAATACAATAATACCTGGAAACTTCAACACTCCACTTTCAGCACTGGCCAGATCTTTCAGACAAGAAACTTCTGACTTAATCTGCACACTGTAGAACAAATGGACCTTAATAGATTTTTACAGAACATTTTATTGAATGACTGCAGAATGCACCTTCTTTTCCTCAGTACATGGATCATTCCCAATGATAAACCATATGTTAGGTCAGAAAACAAGTCTTAAGACATTCAAAAAATTTGAAATAATCTCAAGCATCTTCTCTGACCCCAAAAGAATGAAACTAGAAATCAAAAACAAGAGGAATTTTTGAAAACTATAAAACATATCGATATTACACAATATGCTTCTTAATGACTAGTGGGTCAATGAAGAAATTAAGAAGGAAATTGAAAAATTATTTGAAACCAATGATAATGAAAACACAACAGACCAAATCCTAAGAGATACAGTGAAAGTAAGAGGGAAGTTTATAGCTGTAAGTGCCTCACATCAAAAAGAAGAAAAAGTTCAAATGAACAACTTAACAATGCATGTTAGAGAACCAGAAAAGCAAGACAAACCAAACCCAAAATTAGTACAAGAAAAGAAATAGTAAAGACTGGAGTAGAAATAAATCAATTTGAAATGAAGAAAACAATAGAAAAGATAAATTAAACAAAAGTTGTTTTTTTAAGTTAAACAAAATCAACAAACCTTTAGTCAGAATAAGAAAAAAACAGAGAATATTCAAATAAATAAAATCAAAGATGAAAAAGGAGATGTTACCACTCATAATGCAGAAATTCAGAGAATAATTAGTGGCTACTATGAGCAAATATATGCCAATAAATTGGAAACTCTAGAAGAAATGGACAAATTTCTAGACACATACAACCTAACAAGATTGAACCATGAAGAAACCCAAAACCTGAACAGACCAATATCAAATAACATGATCAAAGCCATAATAAAAAGTCTCCCAGCAAAGAAAAGAATGGGATCTAATTGGCTTCATTCCTAAATTATACCAAACTTTTAGAAGGACTGATTCTAATCATACTCAAACTATTCCAAAAATAGAAGAGGAGGGAATATTTCCAAAGTCATTCTTCAAAGGCAGTATTACTCTGATTCCAATATCAGACAAAGGCACATGAAAAAAAAAGAAAAAATAGGTCAATATCACTGATGAATATTGATGCAAAAATCCTCAGCAAAATACTGCCTTTGTCTGATTTTTGTCTGATACTGTCAGCCAGTATTTTGCTGAGGATTTTTGAATCAATATTCACCAGTGATGTTGGCCTATTGTTTTCTCTTTTTTTTTGATGTGTCTTTGTCTGATTTTGGTATTAGGGTAAATCAAATTTAATAACACATAAAAAAGTTCATCCATCATGACCATGTTGATATCCCAGGGATCCAAGGATGGTTTGACATACACAAATCAATCAATGTGATACATCACATCAACAGAATAAAGGACAAAAAACCATATGATCATTTCAATTGATTCTGAAACAGCATTTGGTAAAGTTCAACATCCCTTCATGATAAAAACCATCAAAACACTGAGGATAGAGGGAACACACCTCAACATAATAAAAGCCATATATGACAGACCCACAGCTAGTATCATACGGAATAGGGAAAAACTGAAAGGCTTACCTCTAAGATCTGGAACATAACAATGATGCCCACTTTCACTGCTGATATTCAACCTAGTACTGTAAGTAATAGCTAGAGCAATCAGACAGGAGAAAGTTATAAAGTACATCCAAATTGGAATGGAAGAAATCAAATTATCCTTGTTTGCAGATGTTATGATCTTATATTTGGAAAATCAAAAAGACTCCATCAAAAAACTATTACAACTGATAAACAAATTCAGTAAAGTTGCAGAATACAAAATAAACATACAAAAATTAGTAGCATTTCAGGTGGTGGGCAAGATGGATGAATAGAAACAGCTCTGGTCTGCAGCTCCCAGAGAGATCAACGCAGAAGGTGGGTGATTTCTGCATTTCCAACTGAGGTACACAGCTCATCTTATTGGGACTGGTTAGGCAGTGGGTGCAGCCCATGGAGGGTGAGCCAAAGCAGGGTGGGGCATCACCTCACCCAGGAAGCACAGGGGATAGGGGAACTCCGTTCCCTAGCCAAGGGAAGCCACGAGGGACTGTGCCATGAGGAATGCTGCACTCCAGCCCAGACACTATGATTTTCCTATGGTCTTCACAACCCATGAACCAGGATGTTCCCTCAGGTGCCTACACCATCAGGGCCCTGGGTTTCAAGCACAAAACTGGGTGGCCATTTCGGCAGACACCAAGCTAGCTGAAGGAGTTTTTTTTTTTTTTTTTTTCATACCCCAGTGGCAGCTGGAATGCCAGTGAGACAGAACCATTCATTCCCCTGGAAAGGGTGCTGAAGCCAGGGAGCCCAGTGGTCTATCTCAGTGAATCCCACCCCCACAAAGCCCAGCAAGCTAAGATCCACTGGTTCAAAATTCTCACTGCCAGCACAGCAGTCTGAAGTCAACCTGGGATGCTGGAGCTTGGTGCGTGGAGGGGTGTCCACCATTACTGAGGCTCGAGTAGGTGATTTTTCCCTCACAGTGTACACAAAGCCACCAGGAAGTTCGAATTGGGTGGAGTCCATGGCAACTTGGCAAAGCTGCTGTAGCCAGACTGCCTCTCTAGATTCCTCCTCTCTGAGCACGGCATCTCTGAAAAAAAGGCAGCAGCCCCAGTCAGGGGCTTATAGATAAAACTCCCATCTCCCTGGGACAGAGCACCTGGGGGAAGGGGTGGCTGTGGGTGCAGCTTCAGCAGACCTAAACATTCCTGCCTGCCAGCTCTGAAGAGAACAGTGGATCTCCCAGCACAGTGCTCGAGTTCTGCTAAGGGACAGACAGCCTGCTCAAGTGGGTCCCTGACCCCCATGCCTCCTGACTGGGAAACACCTCCCAGCAGGGGTCAACAGACACCTCATACAGGAGAGGTCTGGCAGGCATCTGGCAGGTGCCCCTCAGGGATGAAGCTTCCAGAGGAAGGAACAGACAGCAAACTTTGCTGTTCTGCAGCCTCCACTGGTGATACCCAGGCAAACAGTGTCTGGAGTGGACCTCCAGCAAACTTCAGGAGACCGGCAGCAGAGGGGCCTGACTGTTTAAGGAGAAGTAACAAACAGAAAGGAATGGACTCAACATCAACAAAAAGGACGTCCACACCAAAACCCCATCTGAAGGTCACCAACATCAAAGACCAAAGGTAGATAAATCTATGAAGATGAGGAAAAACCAGCGCAAAAGGGCTGAAAATTCCAAAAACCAGAATGCCTCTTCTCCTCCAAAGGATCACAACTCTTTGCCAGCAAGGGAACAAAACTACACAGAGAATGAGTTTGATAAGTTGACAGAAGTAGGCTTCAGAAGGTGGGTAATAAACTCCTCTGAGCTAAAGGAACATGTTCTAACCCAATGCAAGGAAGCTAAGTACCTTGAAAAAAAGGTTAGAGGAATTGCCAACTAGAATAACCAGCTTAGAGAAGAAAATAAATGACCTGATGTAGCTGAAAAACTCAGCACAAAAACTTTGTTAAGCATACACAAGTATCAAAGCTGAATCAATCAAGTGGAAGAAAGGATATCAGAGACTGAAGATCAACTTAATGAAATAAAGCATGAAGACAAGATTAGAGAAAAAAGAATGAAAAGGAATGAGCAAAGCCTCCAAGAAATATGGGACTATGTGAAAAGACCAAACCTACATTTTTTTGGTGTACCTGAAAGTGACAGGGAGAATGGAACCAAGTTGGAAAACACTCTTCAGGATATTATCCAGGAGAACTTCCCCAACATAGCAAGACAGGTCAACATTCAAATTCAGGAAATACAGAGAATACCACAAAGATGCTCCTTGAGAAGAGCAACCCGAAGACACATAATCATCAGATTCACCAAGGTTGAAATGAAGAAAAACATGTTAAGGGCAGCCAGAGAGAAAGCCTATGTTACCCACAAAGGGAAGCCCATCAGACTAACAGTGGGTCTCTCTGCAGATAGCCTACAAGCCAGAAGAGAGGGGGTGCCAATATTCAACATTCTTAAAGAAAAGAATTTTCAACCCAGAATTTCATATCCAGCCAAACTAAGCTTCATAAACAAAGGAGAAATAAAATCCTTTACAGACAAGCAAATGCTGAGATATTTTGTCACCACCATGCCTGCCTTACAAAGCTACTGAAGGAAGCACTAAATATGGAAAGGAAAAACTGGTACCAGCCACTGCAAAAACATACCAAATTGTAAAGTCTATCAACACTATAAAGAAACTGCATCAACTAACAGGCAAAATAACCAGCTATCATCATAATGACAGGATCAAATTCACACATAACAATATTAATCTTAAATGGAAATGGGCTAAATGCACCAATTAAAAGGCACAGACTGGCAAATTGGATAATGAGTCAAGACCCATCGGTGTGCTGTATTCAGGAGACCCATCCCACATGCAAAGACACACACAGGCTCAAAATAAAGGGATGCAGGAATATTTACCAAGCAAATGAAAAGCAAAAAAACCCATTGGTTTCAATTCTAGTCTCTGATAAAACAGACTTTAAACCAAGAAAGATCAAAATAGATGAAGAAGGGCATTACATAATGGTAAAGAGATCAATGCAACAAGAAGAGCTAACTATCCTAAATATATATGCACCCAATACAGGAGCACCCAGGTTCATAAAGCAAGTTCTTAGAGACCTACAAAGAGACTTAGACTCCCACATGATAATAGTGGGAGATTTAAAACCCACTGTCAATATTACACAGATCAACGAGACAGAAAATTAACATGGATATTCAGGACTTGAATTCAGCTCTGGACCAAGAGGACGTAATAGACATCTAGTGAACTCTCCACCCCAAATCAGCAGAATACACATTCTTCTCAGCACCATATCATGCTTATTCTAAAATTCACCACATAATTCCAAGTAAAACACTCCTCAAAAAATGCAAAAGAATGGAATTCATAACACATAGTGTCTCAGACCACAGTGCAATCAAAGTAGAACCCAGGAGTAAGAAACTCACTCAAAACTGAACTACAGGGAAACTGAACAACTTGCTCTTGAATGACTCCTGGGTAAATAATGAAATTAAGGCAGAAACAAGTAAGTTATTTGAAACCAATGAGAACAAAGACACAATGTACCAGAATCTCTGGGACACAGCTAAAGCAGTGTTTAGAGGGAAATTTATAGCACTAAATGCCAACAGGAGAAAGTGGGAAAGGTCTAAAGTCAACACTCTAACATCATAATTAAAAGAACAAGAGAAGCAAGAGCAAACAAATTCAAAAGCTAGCAGAAGAAATAACTAAGATCAGAGGAGAACTGAAGGAGATAGAGACATGAAAAACCCTTCGAAAAACATCAATGAATCCAGGAGACGGTTTTTTTGAAAAGATTAACAAAATAGATAGATGCTAGCAAGACCAATATGAAAACAGAGAAGAATCAAATAGATGCAATAAAAAATGATAAAGGGGAGATCACCACTGATCCCACAGAAATACAAACTACCATCAGAGAATACTATAAACACCTCTGTGCAATTAAACTGGAAAATCTACAAGAAATGAATAAATTCCTGGAAGCATACACCCTCCCAAGACTAAACCAGGAAGAAGTTGAATCCCTGAATATACCAATAACAAATTCTGAAATTGAGGCAGTAATTAATGGCCTACCAACAAAAAAAAAGCCCAGGACCAGAAGGATTCACAGCTGAATTCTACCAGGGTACAAAGAGGAGCTGGAACCGTTCCTTCTGAAACTATTCTAAACAATAGAAAAAGAGGGAATCATCCCTAACTCGTTTTATGAGACCAGCATCATCCTGATACCAAAACCTGGCAGAGACAAAACAACAAAAACAAATTTCAGGCCAATATCCCTGATGAGCACCGATGCAAAAATCCTCAATAAAATACTGGCAAATGGAACCCAGCAGCATATCAAAAACTTATCCACCACAATCAAGTCAGCTTCATCCCTGGGATGCAAGGCTGCTTCAATATATGCAAATCAATAAACATAATTCATCACATAAACAGAACCAATGACAAAAAACAAATGATTATCTCAATACATGCAGAAACGGCCTTCAATAAATTTCAACACCGCTTCATGCTAGAAACTCTCAAGAAACTAGGTATTGATGGAACGTATCTCAAAATAATAAGAGCTATTTATGACAAACCCACAGCCAATATCATACTGAATGGGCAAAAGCTGGAAGCATTCCCTTTGAAAAATCCACACAAGACAAGGATGCCCTCTCTCACCACTCCTATTCAACATCGTATTGGAAGTTCTGGCCAGGGCAATCAGGCAAGAGAAAGAAATAAAGGGCATTCAGATAGGAAGAGAGGAAGTCAATTTGTCTCTCTTTGCAGAGGGCATGATTGTATATTTAGAAAACCCCACCTTCTCAGCCCAAAACCTCCTTAAACTGATAAGCAACTTCAGCAAAGTCTCAGGATACAAAATCAATGTGCAAAAATCACAAGCATACCTACATGCCAATAATAGACAAACAGAGAGCCAAATCATGAGTGAACTCCCATTCACAGTTACTATAAAGAGAATAAAATACCTAGGAATCCAACTTACAAGGGATGTGAAGGACCTCTTCAAGGAGAACTACAAATCACTGCTCAAGGAAATAAGAGAGGACACAAACAAATGGAAAAGCATTCCATGCTCATGGATAGGAAGAATCAATATTGTGAAAATGGCCATACTACCCAGAGTATAGATTCAATGCTGTCCCCATTAAGCTACCATTGACTTTCTTCACAGCATTAGAAAATACTACTTTAAATTTCATGTGGAACCAAAGAAGAGCCCGTATAGCCAAGACAATTCTGAACAAAAAGAACAAAGCTGAAGATACCATGCTACCTGACTTCAAACTATACTACAAGGCTACAGTAACCAAAACAGCATGGTACTGGTACCAGAACAGATATATAGACCAATGAAACAGAACGGAGGTCTCAGATGTAATGCCACACATCTGCAACCATCTGATCTTTGATGAACCTGACAAAAACAAGCAATGGGGAAAGGATTCCCTATTTAATAAATGGTGCTGGGAAAACTGGCTAGTCATATGCAGAAAACTGAAACTGAACCCTTCCTTACATCTTATACAAAAATTAACTCAAGATGGATTAAAGGCTTAAACGTAAGACCTAAAACCATAAAAACCCTAGAAGAAAACCTAGGCAACACCATTCAGGGCATAGGCATGGGCAAAGACTCCATGACTAAAACACCAAAAGCAATGGCAACAAAAGGCAAAATTGACAAATGGGATCTAATTAAACTAAAGAGCTTCTGCACAGCAAAAGAAACTATCTTCAGCATGAACAGGCAACCTAAAGAATGGGAGAAAATTTTTGCAATCTATCAATCTGATAAAAGGCTAATATCCAGAATCTACAAGGAACTTAAACAAATTTACAAGAAAAAAACCACTCCATCAAAAAAATGGGCGAAGGATATGAACAGACACTTCTTAAAAGAAGACATTTATGTGGCCCACAAACATATGAAAAAAAGTTCATCATCACTGGTCGTTAGAGAACTGCAAATCAAAACAACAATGAGATACCATCTCATGCCAGTTAGAATGGAGGTCACTTAAAAATCAGGAAACAACAGATGCTGGAAAGGATTTGGAGAAATAGGAATGCTTTTACACTGTTGGTGAGGGTTTATACTAGTTCAACCATTGTGGAAGACAGTGTGGTGATTCCTCAACGATGTAGAGCCAGAAATACCTTTTGACCCAGCAATCCCATTACTGGATATATACCCCAAGGATTAGAAATCATTTTACTATAAAGACACATGTGCATGTATGTTTATTGCAGCACTGTTCACAATAGCAAAGACTTGAAACCAACCGAAATGCCCATCAATGATAGACTGGATAAAGAAAATATGGCACATGTATACCATGGAATACTATGCAGCCATATAAAAGGATGAGTTCATGTCTTTTGCAGGGACATGGATGAAGCTGGAAACCATCTTTCTCAGCAGACTAATACAGGAACAGAAAACTAAACACTGCAAGTTCTCTCTCATAAGTGGGAGTTGAACAATGAGAACTCATGGACACAGGGAGGGGAACATCACACACCAGGGCCTGTCAGAGGCTGCATGGCTAGGGGAGGGATAGCATTAGGAGAAATACCTAATGTACCTGACAGGTTGATGGGTGCAGGAAACCACCATGGCACATGTATACCTATGTAACAAACCTGCACGTTCTGCACATGTATCCCAGAACTTAAAGTATAATAATAAAAAAGAACAAAAAATTAATAACATTTCTATGTGCCAACAGTGAACAATATGAAAAAGAAATTAAAAGGTAATCCCATTTCCAATAGCTGTAAAAAAAATAAAATATCTAGTAATTATCAAACAAGTGAAAGATCTCTACAATGAAAACCATCAAACATTGATGCAAAAAATTGAAGAGGAGACACACAAAAATGGAAAGATATTCCATGTCCATGTGTTGTAAGAATAAATATTGTTAAAATGTCCATGCTACCCAAAGCAATCTATAAATTAATTGCAATCCCTATGAAAATACCAATGACGTTCTTCACAAAAATAGAAAAAGCTCTAAAATCTATGTTGCACCACAAAATACCCAGAATACCCATAACTATCCTAAGCAAAAAAGGAAAAAAAAAAAAAACTGGAGGAATCATATTACCTGACTTTAAATTATACTGCAGAGCTATAATAACCAAACAGCACAGTAGTGGCAGAAAAACAGACACATAGACTAGACCCATGAAACAGAGTAGAGAACCCAGAAACAAATCCATACATCTACAGCGAACTCACTTATGATAAAGATGCCTAGGACGTACATGGGGTAACAAACAGTCTCTCCAATACTGAGAGAAAAACTGGATACTGAGAAAACTGGATACTCATATGCAGAAGAAGGAACTAGACCCTATCTCTTGTCATATACAGAAATCAAATCAAAATGAACTAAAGACTTAAATCTAAAATTTCAAACCATGAAACTACTATAAGAAAACATTGGAGAAACTCTCCAGGACACTGAACATGGCAAATATTTCTTCAGTAATACCCCACAAGCACAGGCAACCAAAGAAAAAATGGACAAATGGGATTGCATCAAGTTAAAAAGCTTCTGCACAGCAAAGGAAACAATCAGTCAATAAAGTGAAGAGACAACCCACAGAATGAGAGAAAATATTAGCAAACTACGCATTTGTCAAGAGATTAATAACCAGAATATGTAAGGAACTCAAGCAATTATATAGGAAAAAATATTATAATCCAATTAAGAAAAAGATCCCAAGATCTGATACACATTTCTCAAAAGAAGACATACAAATGGCAAATGGGTATATAGGAGGGTGCCCAACATCATTGATCATCAGAGAAATGCAAATCAAAACTACAATGAGATATCATCTCACCTCAGTTAAAATGGCTTTTATCCAAAAGTCGGCCAATAACAAATGCCTGGGGAGGATGTGGAGAAAAGGGAACCCTCGTACACTGCTGGTGGAAATGTAGGTTAGTAAAACCGCTATGGATTACAGCTTGGAGGTTCCTCAAAAAATTATAAATATAACTACCATACAATCCAGTAATTCCACTCCTAGGTGTATATGTAAAAGTAAAGAAATTAGTATATAAAAGAGATCTGCATTCCCATGTTTATTGAGGCACTATTTACAATAGCCATGATTTGAAAGCAATCTAAGTGTCCATCAACAGATGAATGAATAAAGAAAATGTGGTACATATACACAGTGGAGACCTATGTAGCCATAAAAAGAATGAGATCCAGTCATTTGTAACAACATGGATCGAAGTGGAAGTCATTATGTTAAGTGAAATTAGTCAGGAACAGAAAGACAAACATCGCATATTCTCACTGATTTATGAGGGCTAAAAATTAAAACAGTTGAACTCATGGAGACAGAGTGTAGAAGGCTAAGAAGGGAAATCAGGGGGTGGAGGGGGATTCAAGAGGGTTAATAGGTACAAAAAGTAGTAGAAAGAATGAATGAGACCTAGTATTTCCTAGCACAACAGCATGACTATAGCCAAAAATAATTTAATTGTACATTTAAAAACAAGTAAAAGTATAATTGGATTGTTTGTTACACAAAGGATAAATGCATGAGGTAATGGGAACCCCATTTACCCTGATGTGATTATTATGCATTGCATATCTGTATCAAAATATCTCATGTAACCCATAGAAATATGCACCTACTATGCACCCAGAAAAAGTTAAAATTAAAAATTTTAAAAACCCAGTTATACAGAAATCATACACAAAAATGTGCATACTATGTGATTCCATTGGTACAAATTGCTGAAACAGGCTAAAGTAATCTAAGATGATAGCGGTCAGAACAGTTGCTTGTTCTGGAATGGGGACGTATTGATGAGGAAGAGGATAAGGGAACTTTTTGGAATGTTGGAAATGTTTGATACCTTGTTCTGGGTAGTAGTTAAAAAGTGTATACATATGTAAAATGTTATCAAAGTAAAACAAAAGCTAGAAAAAGCAGTGGTAGTCAGTACTTTGTTTTCCACCCATCTGCTATGTACCTTCCCATACAGGGCTTTCCCAAATTCACCAATTTCAATATTTATACCAGAATGAATACCAACAAGTTTTGTGTATGCTCTGACAACTTGGTTTCCCCCTTGTCCCTGAGCTGCCCAGACAAGGAAATAACCTGGGTACTTGTTAAAACACTTGTAATCAATTTCAGCAAAGTTAAAAAAAAAATAAAAAACTTAGCCCCTAATGTAACTGACCATATAGCCCTCCCCAGTGTACAGAGCTTTATGTGCTGTGCCTGGACTATGTAAAGAAAATTAAAACTGGATTTGTAACAAAAGGGCTAAAGTGTCAAACCACTAAAAGCAGAAAATTCCCATTGCAACACAATGCCAACTCTCACACTGGTTTATGATGAGAGAAAGCAAAGATTTACAATATACTTCTCATAAAGTTTTGACAGTCACTGAACTGGGACCTCAGGGGGCCAGCTCAGAGGTTCTACATCATTACCTATAGAGAGGGGGCAAAGAGAGAGACTGCTTAGTCACAGAACAGTCTTTGTCTTTAGAGGACTCTCACACCTGGACTTCCTGAGCTCTGTGACTTGGGATTTTCAATATTTATACCAGAATCAAAGCAAGAAGTGAGTTAGACCCTCAGCCCAAGCTCAGAGTTGTCATGTACTGTGTTAGTCCATTCTCGCACTGCTATAAAGACATACCCGAGACTGAGGGTAATTTATAGAGGAAAGATGTTTAATTGACAGTTCCACATTGCTGGGCAAGCCTCAGGAAACTTATAATCATGGTGGAAGGTGAGAGAGAAGCAAAGGCATGTCTTACATGGCAGCAGGTGAGAGAGAGTGAGAGAGTGAAGGGTACGAGCCCCGTCTAAAACCATCAGATCTTGTGAGAACTCACTCACTATGTGAACAGCATGGGAGAAACCACCCCCATGATCCAGTCATCTCCCAACATCTCCTGCCCTTGACAAATGGTGATTATGGGGATTACAATTCAAGATGAGATTTGGGTGGGGCACTGAACCTAACCATATCATATACCAACTGCAGATGAATTGCTTATAGTCACTCTTCTGGCATCCTTGGAAGCTTTACAAGCTAGGTTATGCTTCAGTAAGAAGCAATCTCAAAATTTCAGTGGCTTATAATAAATGTTTGCTTCTTGCCATACTACATGTCCAAAATAGGTTGGTAGAAGGGCAGTGTAGATGGTTCTACTCATAGTAAATCTTAGTTGACCTCACTCTGGGACACTAGTCAATAGAAAAGGAACCATCTGGGATGTTGCCAGTCAACAAAGCATATGGGAAAGGGAATGTGGCAAAGCAAGCACTGTTTCTTTAAGCTTCCACCTAGAAGTCACACATGTCACTTCTGCTCATAGTTCGTTGACTGAAGCAAGTCATATGTCTAAGCCTGATTTTTGAAGGAGTAGGGAAGTATAACCCTTCTAAAGGCAGAGATGCTGCAGGGAGGGACACTGAATATGGATGAGCAATGTAATAATCTACCAGAGAAGTCATAACAAATATGTGTTAAATCTTGAATAAATTACATAATAGATACTCTCTGAACATGAAAGTCTAGGCAGCTCATGAAAATACCCACTGCCCACTGGCTGGCTGCTTACTGTGCCTCAGAAACCACCGGTGGCACAAAATTCATTTTGTGGGGCTTAAAATATTGCACTACCAGAAGTCATTGGCTACCAGAGAGCAAAACCCCAGGGTAAGTAAGCTAGCAAATCCCTGAGGTAGTGACTGCACATTAACCTGTATCAAATTAGTATAATATTCATATTCATTGTCCTACAATGTGCTGTTATCATTGAAAGCAGACAGCACAGCCTTAGACATTTTATTTAATGCCTACTATATGCCAGGCACTATGTAGGCTATTTCACATCTATATCTTTCTTTCTTCTCTTGCCAATTCCAATTTAAATATAATGCAAAAGGTTATGAGTTGACACTGACTCTAGGACTGGGGTTCACATCTAGCCCCATGTCCCAGCCTCAGACAGGTATTTGCTGGAGAATTCTGAGACTTTCCTATTCCCCTTGCCTGTAGCAAGATGTCCCTTTTCTACAGCTACCAAAAGGCTAGACTGCCACTGCTGCTACTCCTGGCTGTGGCAGAAAGACAGTGCTGTCACACCAAAGAAAAAACCTGTGACCTGGTAGAGAAAAAGGTAAAGAGTCAGGGAACAAGTTGGCTCTACTGAAGTGGCTGAAACCAGTGTTTAACAAAAGCTTTGAGAGCACTGTGGACCAGGGCCCAGATATATACATATACATGTTCAGGGCATGCTGGGAAGCTAGTAATCACATATCTGGGGCAGGCCTAGTGCCAATCAATAAAAGTAACAGGGAGGAGGTAGGCAGACCCAACCAGACTCATGTCTTCAATGGAAGTAATTGGATCATGCTGATCTATAAAGAGGGTGATGAATACAACAACCACTGTAGCCAGAAGCAGCATTGTCATGCAGCAGTGATAATAGGAGTAAAGACTATCAACACACCCTAGTGGGCAATTTTAATCCTGTGTCTGAGGAGGAAGACAAAGTCCAAGATTTTTTCTACCTCTTTGAGATGGATAGGAGCCTGATCTATTCCCCGGAGATCTCCCACCTCGGGATGGGTTCTGTCTTACTTATCATGTTTGCATCACTGATGGCTGTCTATGTTATTAGGGGGTTCCTATTCCAGCAACTGATGGTGGGAGCCAATGGAATTGAACAGATTCCCTGGCTTAGCCTTCTGGCAAGCTCTTCACAACCTTGTAAAAGATGGTTGTTACTTGGTGTGTCATTCTAAGCCCTGAAATGTGCCTGCTGTATACGGTTGTGTGAGGGATGACCAGTTGGGGAAGGAGTCAGAAGAAAAGGATGGTCATTTATCACCAATGGGATTGTACTTTAAATATCTAACCTCTTCTTCAATTTCCCAAACCAGAGCATACTCTGACATATTTCTCAAGAATCTCCACTTCAGTCTCTCACCACACCCTTAATATCGCTCTTGCTTTCCAGTTTGCTTTTAATTTGCATCCTCTTTTCATTAGTCAAATTGCCTTACCTTTGTTCCCTATTTTCTATTTTTTTCTCTGGAGAGTTACAGTTTAGAATAGAGCTAATATAGTGGAAGACAGTGTGGCGATTCCTCAGGGATCTAGAACTAGAAATACCATTTGACCCAGCAATCCCATTACTGGGTATATATCCAAAGGAATATAAATCATGCTGCTATAAAGACACATGCACACGTATGTTTATTGCAGCACTACTCACAATAGCAAAGACTTGGAACCAACCCAAATGTCCAACAATGATAGACTGGATTAAGAAAATGTGGCACATATACACCATGGAATACTATGCAGCCATAAAAAAGATGAGTTCATGTCCTTTGTAGGGACATGGATGAAGCTGGAAACCATCATTCTCAGCAAACTATAGCAAGGACAAAAAACCAAACACCGCATGTTCTCACTCATAGGTGGGAATTGAACAATGAGAACACTTGGACACAGGAAGGGGAACATCACACACTGGGGCCTGTTGTGGGGTGTGGGGAGAGGGGAGGGATAGCATTAGGAGATATACTTAATGTAAATGACGAGTTAACGGGTGCAGCACACCAACATGGCACATGTATACATGTGTAACAAACCTGCGCGTTGTGCACATGTACCCTAGAACTTAAAGTATAATAAAAAATATAAAAAAAGAATAGAGCTAATATAATAAGTCCTATAAAAACAGAGGCTATTGTACTATCTCTTGGTATCAGTAGGTACTTGTAGTGGGCAAAATGGTGTGGCAGTCTCCCTGACTCTGCTTTTAAATATATTTTCACAAGTTTTTAAAACACAGGATTTCTTTAATTTAAAAGAAAAATTGTCATGTACTGCCCATAGTCACAAAGCTAGTCCAATAAGTCATAACAAGTGCAGGGGAAGAGCAACACTTATGATGCCACCTGGAGAGAGAAATGTACAGGGACAGCAGCAAGACATTGGGTGTGGGGGGTGAGGGGCAGTATGCACTTCATAAGGCAGAAGAAATCTGCCCAAAGAAAAAAATTCCAATAATAGATTTGGCCTACTTTATACTTCTTCCTAGAACCACCTCTTTCTTAATCTGCACGTGGGATTGGGTAGTGTTTTGTTTCTTTATTTTTTTTTAATATGAGGGAAATAACCAACCCGATTATCCAGAGGGGTCCTTTGCAGAATCGTCTCCAGGGAGCTGTAGAAATTTCTTTCAGAAGACAACTGTCATGGAGTCTCGCCTGCCAATCAATCAGCTTCCTGCCAGTGGCTACTGGCACACTTGTATGATTATGCATTTATTGAATTATAAAGCCTGCCAGAGTGGTTTTAGCCCTTTCTACCACATAATGGATAACTCAGCAGGAAAGTGAAGTTTAAAAGCCATGTATGGTAGGTCACACCTGATCATGGCACCTTCCCTTCCAGAAAGAAGAAAAAAATAGAACATGGATTGCAAAGTTAATGAAGATTAATAAGAGGATTTCTCACCAAAAGGACAGCACCAGTGGGGTCCTCAGGTGTTTAGCAAATCCTTTCCATACCACACAGGCATTCTTCTTATTCATTTATCCATTCATTCAACATATATTTATTGAGCATCTATTGTGTTCCAGGCATTGCGTTAGGTGCTAGAGAGGAAACAATAGACAAAATAGATCTGACCCCCACCTTTATCAAGCTTACAGTCTAGTGGAAATATGCTACAGACATAACAAATGCACAAATAGATATGGCATCACAAATTAGGGTGAGTGCTGTGAAGAAATTGGACAGGGTTGCAATTGAAAGCAAAAGAAGGAGGCCCATTTTAGAGATGGTCAAGGAAGATATCTTTGAGGAGGTGACATTTAGGCTGAGACAGGAAGGATACAAAGCACCCAACATGATAAGCAGCTAAATGTTTACACAGCTTTAAGGTGTCTCTCCACAGATTGCATACTAATAATTAAGGAAAAAGTAGTAAATTTGTAAGGGAGAAACCAGGTAACCTCTTGATCAGAAGATCAAAATTAATATCACCAATGAGGACAAGATGAATATTTTGTGCCTTCATATGTGATATCCCAAGATGAACACAACATTGCTTATATAGAATTCTGGCATAACCTGAATTTAGTAGTGAGAAATAACAAACCCAAAATGAGAAGCATTTTATTTTATTTTTTTAGGGCATTTTATTTTATTTTATTTTTTATTTTTTATTATACTTTAAGTTTTAGGGTACATGTGCACAACGTGCAGGTTTGTTACATATATATATGTGGCCATGTTGGTGTGCTGCACCCATTAACTCGTCATTTAACATTAGGTATATCTCCTAATGCTATCCCTCCCCTCTCCCCACACCCCACAACAGGACCCAGTGTGTGATGTTCCCCTTCCTGTGTCCAAGTGTTCTCATTGTTCAATTCCCACCTATGAGTGGGAACATGCGGTGTTTGGTTTTTTGTCCTTGCTATAGTTTGCTGAGAAAGATGGTTTCCAGCTTCATCCATGTCCTTACAAAGGACATGAAGTCATCATTTTTTATGGCTGCATAGTATTCCATGGTGTATATGTGCCACATTTTCTTAATCCAGTCTACCACTGTTGGACATTTGGGTTGGTTCCAAGTCTTTGCTATTGTGAATAGTGCTGCAATAAACATACGTGTGCATGTGTCTTTATAGCAGCATGTTTTATAATCCTTTGGATATATACCCAGTAATGGGATGGCTGGGTCAAATGGTATTTCTAGTTGTAGATCCCTGAGGAATCGCCACACTGTCTTCCACAATGGTTGAACTAGTTTACAGTCCCACCAAAAGTGTAAAAGTGTTCCTATTTCTCCACATCCTCTCCAGCACCTGTTGTTTCCTGATTTTTTAACGATCGCCATTCTAACTGGTGTGAGATGGTATCTCATTGTGGTTTTGATTTGCGTTTCTCTGATGGCCAGTGATGATGAGCATTTTTTCATGTGTCTTTTGGCTGCATAAATGTCTTCTTTTGAGAAGTGTCTGCTCATATCCTTTGCCCACTTGTTGATGGGTTTTTTTTGTTTTTCTCTTGTAAATTTGTTTGAGTTCATTGTAGATTCTGGATATTAGCCCTTTGTCAGATGAGTAGATTGCAAAAATTTTCTCCCATTCCATAGGTTGCCTGTTCACTCTGATGGTAGTTTCTTTTGCTGTGCAGAAGCTCTTTAGTTTAATTGGATCCCATTTGTCAATTTTGGCTTTTGTTGCCATTGCTTTTGGTGTTTTAGACATGAAGTCCTTGCCCATGCCTATGTCCTGAATGGTATTGCCTAGGTTTTCTTCTAGGGTTTTCATGGTTTTAGGTCTAACATTTAAGTCTTTAATCCATCTTGAATTAATTTTTGTATAAGGGGTAAGGAAGGGATCTAGTTTCAGCTTTCTACATATGGCTAGCCAGTTTTCCCAGCACCATTTGTTAAATAGGGAATCCTATCCCCATTTCTTGTTTTTGTCAGGTTTGTCAAAGATCAGAGGGTTGTAGATATGTGGCATTATTTCTGAGGGCTGTGTTCTGTTCCACTGGTCTGTTCCATATATCTGTTTTGGTACCAGTACCATGCTGTTTTGGTTACTGTAGCCTTGCAGTATAGTTTGAAGTCAGGTAGCGTGATGCCTCCAGCTTTGTTCTTTTGGCTTAGGATTGACTTGGCAATGTGGGCTCTTTTTTGGTTCCATGTGAAATTTAAAGTAGTTTTTTCCAATTCTGTGAAGAAAGTCATTGGTCGCTTGATGGGGATGGTATTGAATCTATAAATTACCTTAGGCAGTATGGCCATTTTCATGATATTGATTCTTCCTATCCATGAGCACAGAATGTTCTTCCATTTGTTTGTATCCTCTTTTATTTCATTGAGCAATGGTTTGTACTTCTCCTTGAAGAGGTCCTTCACGTCCCTTGTAAGTTGGATTCCTAGGTATTTTATTCTCTTTGAAGCAATTGTGAATGGGAGTTCACTCATGATTTGGTTCTCTGTCTGTTGTTGGTGTATAAGAATGCTTGTGATTTTTGCACATTGATTTTGTATCCTGAGACTTTGCTGAAGTTGCTTATCAGTTTAAGGAGATTTGGGGCTGAGACGATGGGGTTTTCTAGATATACAATCATGTCATCTGCAAACAGGGACAATTTGACTTCCTCTTTTCCTAATTGAATACCCTTTATTTCCCTCTCCTGCCTGATTGCCCTGGCCAGAACTTCCAACACTATGTTGAATAGGAGTGGTGAGAGAGGGCATCCCTGTCTTGTGCCAGTTTTCAAAGAGAATGCTTCCAGTTTTTGCCCATTCATTATGATATTGGCTGTGGGTTTGTCATAAATAGCTCTTATTATTTTGAGATACGTCCCATCAATATCTAATTTATCGAGAGTTTTTAGCATGAAGTGCTGTTGAATTTTGTCAAAGGCGTTCTGTGCATCTTCTGAGATAATCATGTGGTTTTTGTCATTGGTTCTGTTCATTTGCTGGATTACATTTATTGATTTGCGTATGTTGAACCAGCCTTGCATCCCAGGGATGAAGCCCACTTGATCATGTTGGATAAGCTTTTTGATGTGCTGCTGGATTTGGTTTGCCAGTATTTTATTGAGGATTTTTGCATTGGTGTTCATCAGGGACATTGGTCTAAAATTCTCTTTTTTTGTTGTGTCTCTGCCAGGCTTTGGTATCAGGATGATGCTGGCCTCATAAAATGAGTTAGGGAGGATTCCCTCTTTTTCTATTGATTGGAATAGTTTCAGAAGGAATGGTACCAGCTCCTCCTTGTACCTCTGGTAGAATTCAGCTGTGAATCCATCTGGTCCTGGACTTTTTTTGGTTGGTAAGCTATTAATTATTGCCTCAATTTGAGAGCCTGTTATTGGTCTATTCAGAGATTCAACTTCTTCCTGGTTTAGTCTTGGGAGAGTGTATGTGTCGAGGAATTTATCCATTTCTTCCAGATATTCTAGTTTATTTGCATAGGGGGGTTTATAGTATTCTCTGATGGTAGTTTGTATTTCTGTGGGATCGGTGGTGATATCCCCTTTATCATTTTTCATTGCATCTATTTGATTCTTCTCTCTTTTCTTCTTTATTAGTCTTGCTAGTTGTCTATCAATTTTTTTGATCTTTCAAAAAACCAGCTCCTGGATGCATTGATTTTTTGAAGGGTTTTTTGTGTCTCTATTTCCTTTGGTTCTCCTCTGATCTTAGTTATTTCTTACCTTCTGCTAGCTTTTGAATTTGTTTGCTCTTGCTTCTCTAGTTCTTTTAACTGTATTGTTAGGGCGTCAACTTTAGATCTTTCCTGCTTTCTCTATGGGCATTTAGTGCTATAAATTTCCCTCTACACGCTGCTTTGAATGTGTCCCAGAGATTCTGGTATGTTGTGTCTTTGTTCTTGTTGGTTTCAAAGAACATCTTTATTTCTGCCTTCATTTCGTTATGTACCTAGTAGTCATTCAGGAGCAGGTTGTTCAGTTTCCATGTAGTTGAGCGGTTTTGAGTGAGATTATTAATCCTGAGTTCTAGTTTGATTGCACTGTGGTCTGAGAGACAGTTTGTTACAACTTCTGTTCTTTTACATTTGCTGAGGAGTGCGTTACTTCCAACTATGTCGTCAATTTTGGAATAGGTGTGGTGTGGTGCTGAAAAAAATGTATATTCTGTTGATTTGGGGTGGAGAGTTCTGTAGATGTCTATTAGGTCCACTTGGTGCAGAGCTGAGTTCAATTCCTGGATATCCTTGTTAACTTTCTGTCTTGTTGATCTGTCTAATGTTGACAGTGGGGTGTTAAAGTCTCCCATTATTATTGTGTGGGAGTCTAAGTCTCTTTGTAGGTCACTCAGGACTTGCTTTATGAATCTGGGTGCTCCTGTATTGGGTGCATATATTTAGGATAGTTATTTCTTCTTGTTGAATTGATCCCTTTACCATTATGTAATGGCCTTCTTTGTCTCTTTTGATCTTTGTTGGTTTAAAGTCTGTTTTATCAGAGACTAGGATTGCAACCCCTGCCTTTTTTTTGTTTTCCATTTTCTTGATAGATCTTCCTCCATCCCTTTATCTTGAGCTGATGTGTGTCTGTGCACGTGAGATGGGTTTCCTGAATACAGCACACTGATGGGTCTTGTGCTAAAGATCTTGTGGATAAAGAGCACACTCTTTATCCAATTTGCCAGTCTGTGTCTTTTAATTGGAGCATTTGGCCCATTTACATTTAAGGTTAATATTGTTATGTGTGAATTTGATCCTGTCATTATGATGTTTGCTGGTTATTTTGCTCGTTAGTTGATGCAGTTTCTTCCTAGCCTTGATGGTCTTTACAATTTGGCATGTTTTTGCAGTGGCTGGTACCAGTTGTTCCTTTCCATGTGTAGTGCTTCCTTCAGGAGCTCTTTTAGGGCAGGCCTGGTGGTGACAAAATCTCTCAGCATTTGCTTGTCTGTAAAGGATTTTATTTCTCCTTCACTTATGAAGCTTAGTTTGGCTGGATATGAAATTCTGGGTTGAAAATTCTTTTCTTTAAGAATGTTGAATATTGGCCCCCACTCTCTTCTGGCTTGTGGAGTTTCTGCCGAGAGATCCGCTGTTAGTCTGATGGGCTTCCCTTTGTGGGTAACGCGACCTTTCTCTCTGGCTGCCCTTAACATTTTTTCCTTCATTTCAACTTTGGTGAATCTGACAATTATGTGTCTTGGAGTTGCTCTTCTCGAGGAGTATCTTTGTGGCGTCCTCTGTATTTCCTGAATTTGAATGCTGGCCTGCCTTGCTAGATTGGGGACGTTCTCCTGGATAATATCCTGCAGAGTGTTTTCCAACTTGGTTCCATTCTCCCCTTCACTTTCAGGTGTAGCAATCAGACGTAGATTTGGTCTTTTCACATAGTCCCATATTTCTTGGAGGCTTTGTTCGTTTCTTTTTATTCTTTTTTCTCTAAAGTTCTCTTCTCACTTCATTTCATTCATTTCATCTTCCGTCACTGATACCCTTTCTTCCAGTTGATCGAATCGGCTACTGAGGCTTGTGCATTCATCAGGTAGTTCTCATGCCATGGTTTTCAGCTCCATCAGGTCCTTTAAGGACTTCTCTGCATTGGTTATTCTAGTTAGCCATTCGTCTAATCTTTTTTCAAGGTTTTTAACTTCTTTGCCAAGGGTTTGAACTTGCTCCTTTAGCTCAGAGAAGTTTGATCATCTGAAGCCTTCTTCTCTCAACTCATCAAAGTCATTCTCTGTCCAGATTTGTTCCTTTGCTGGTGAGGAGCTGCGTTCCTTTGGAAGGGGAGAGGTGCTCTGATTTATATTATTTTCAGCTTTTCTGCTCTGTTTTTTCCCCATCTTTGTGGTCTTATCTACCTTTGGTCTTTGATGATGGTGACTTACAGATGGGGTTTTGGTGTGGATGTCCTTTCTGTTTGTTAGTTTTCCTTCTAACAGTCAGGACCCTCAGCTGCAGGTGTGTTGGAGTTTGCCAGAGGTCCAGTCCAGACCTTGTTTGCCTTGGTATCAGCAGCAGAGGCTGCAGAACAGTGGATATTGTTGAACAGCAAATGTTGCTGCCTGATCGTTCCTCTGGAAGTTTTGTCTCAGAGGAGTACCCAGCCATGTGAGGTGTCAGTCTGCCCATACTGGGCTGTGCCTCCCAGTTAGGCTACTCGGGGGTCAGGGACCCACTTGAGGAGGCAATCTGTCCTTTCTGAGATCTCAAGTTGTGTGCTGGCAGAACCACTACTCTCTTCAAAGCTGTCAGACAGGGACATTTAGGTCTGCAGAGGTTTCTGCTGCCTTTTGTTTGGCTATGCCCTGCCCCCAGAGGTGGAGTCTACAGAGGCAGGCAGGCCTCATTGAGCTGCGGTGGGCTCCACCCAGTTGGAGCTTCCCGGCCACTTTGTTTACCTACTCAAGCCTGGGCAATGGCAGGTGCCCCTCCCCCAGCCTCACTGCCGCCTTGCAGTTTAATCTCAGACTGCTGTGCTAGCAATGAGTGAGGGTCCGTGGGCATAGGACCCACCAAACCAGGTGTGGGATATATTCTCCTCATGTGCCATTTGCTGAGATTGTCAGAAAAGCACAGTATTAGGGTGGGAGTGACCCGATTTTCCAGGTGCCATCTGTCACCCTTTTCCTTAGCTAGGAAAGAGAATTCCCTGACCCCTTGCACTTCCTGGGTGAGGTGATACCTCGCCCTGCTTCGGCTCAGGCTCAGTGCACTGCACCCACTGTCCTGCACCCACTGTCTGACAATCCCTAGTGAGATGCACCCAGTACCTCAGTTGGAAATGCAGAAGTCATTCGTCTTCTGCGTCGCTCACACTGGGAGCTGTAGACTGGAGCTGTTCCTATTTGGCTGTCTTGGCTCCACCCCTTATGTACCTTTTTCTATTTCTCCTACTTTAAACTGGATTAATTTTAATTTATTTCTATGTAGCCAATTAATGTGTAAGTATCCTAAAATGAATTAGCTAAAACAAAATGTTTAATGAGATGTTTCAACTACTGGTACAGCCAAGTAAGCTACTATCAGATTCAACCCTCTTGAAAATAACAGAGTAAGGTTTGGCAAACCATGGCCCACAGGCCAAATTTGCTTGTCACTTGTCTTTGTAAATAAGGCTTTATTGGAATACAGCCACACCCATTCATTTATATATGCATTTCTGCTGTCATGTTATAGTGGCAGAATTGGGTAGTTATGACAGACTGTATGGTCCACAAAGCTTAAAAATATTTATTATCTGGCCCTTTATAGAAAAAGTTTGCCATCAACTGCTCTGAAGAAAATACAATAAATAATGACACAAAGGACTGCTGAGTGAGCAAAAACCATGGACATGAAAAAAAAGAAGGGAGGGAGAGAGTTTCCCGTGTTTTACTCCTTTTAGCCTGAGGGTAGGCCAATGTTTGGATTGTGGGAATCGATTAACACTCTGACAGATAGTCAGTAGTCTTTCTGAACTGTAGAACCAGAAGACAGAGCTCTGGACAACCACAGCCACTGGAAAGTGAGAGGATAATTCCAGAAAGGACAGACTCAGTGATGGGGCCATCAAATTCCTCTCAAGTCCATTACTTACCCCTGAACCATGTATATGTGGGACAGATGCAAAGCAGCCGGGCTAAATAATTAGAATTGGCAGCTTCAGTCCAATCATGTTAATTTACTGCTAAAACAAAAATATCAATATTCTTCAAGAGAATGCATGAGAATCTCAGAGCCTCTACAACATAGCATTCATAATGTCCAAGCTGTAATACAAAATTGCTTGACGTATGAAGAACCAGGAAAATATGATCGTGTTTCAAGAAAAAAAGACAACCATTGAAACCAGCCAAGAGATATCATGATGTTGGAATTAGTGGATGCTCTAGACTGAATGTTTGTGTCTCTTCCAAATTGACAGCAGGTTGAAACTTGATCCCCAATGTGTTGGTATGTGGAAGTGGGGCTTTTGGCAGGTAATAAGGTCATGATATGAGGGTAGAGCCCTTGTCAATAGGATTAGTTCTCCTATGAAAGAGACCTCAGAGAGCTTGTTCATTCCTTCCACCATTTGAGGACACAGCTAAAAGATGCTTTCTATGAATCAGAAAACAGGCCTTCACCAGACACTGAATCTGCTGGCAACTTCCCCTTGGACTATCTAGCCTTCAGACTTGTGAGAAATAAATTTCTGTTGTGTATAAGCTACCCAGTTTTGGTATTTTGTTATAGCAGCCGAATTGGGCTAAGACAGTTGACAAGGAATATAAAGCAGCAATTACAACTGTGCTCAATTAAGTGACAAAAATATGCTTGTAACCAATGAAATAATAGCATATATCAGCAGGGAAATAAACATTTTTTTGAAGAGAGCAAAATGGAAATTTAAAACTGAAAAACACTACATAAGAAATAAAAATTCACTGCATAAGCTTAACAGCAGAAAGCAAATGACAGAGGAAAGAACTAGTAAACTTGAAGATTGTGTAATAAAAATTATCCAGTGTGATGCAAAGAGAGAAATAAGATGGGAAAAAACCTATAGTCTTAGGGACCCATAGGACACTACCTTAAGGCCTAACACAAATGTAACTGGAGTCCCAGGAGAGAATAGAATGAGTGGAAAAAATACGTTTGAAGATATAATGGCCAAAAATACAACAAATTTGGTGAAGGATTCCAGAAACTCAGTGAACCTGAAGTAGGATAAATAGAAAGAAAATCATGCATAGATACATCATAGTCATATTTCTAAAAAGCAAAGATAATATCTTGAAGAGAATAGAAAATAATACCAGAATAAACTTGAATTTTCAAGGATGAAGGAAGAACAAGAGAAATGGTACCTATGTGGGTAAATATAACTATTATTCTTTTCTTTAGTTTTAAAAATCTCTTATAATGTTTGAAAACAAAAATTATAACTCTGTCGGATGGGGTTTTTGATGTATGTAAATGTAATACAGACATATCTCAGAAATATTGTAGGTTCAGTTCCAGACCACTTCAATGAAGCAAATATCACAAATTGTTTTGTTTCCCAGCATATATAAAAGTTACTTTTCTATTATACTGTAGTCTATTAAGTGTGCAATATAATTATGTCTAAAACATACCTTCATTTAAAAATACTTTATTGTTAAAAAATGCTAACAATCACCTGAGCCCTCACCAAGTCATTTGCTTTTTGCTGGTGGAAGGTCTTTCCTCAATGCTGATGGCTGCTAACTGATCAGGGTGGTGGTTGATTAAGCCTGGGGTGACTATGGCTATGACAACAATGAAATTTGCTGCATCAATGGACTCTTTCACAAAAGATTTCTTTGTGAGTGTAATGCTGTTTTGTAGCATTTTACCCACAGTAGAACTTCTTCCAAAATTGGAGTCAATTCTCTCAAGCCCTGCTGCTGCTTTATCAATTAAGTTTATATAATATTCTAAATCCACATTCCAGCAATATTCACAGCATCTTCACCAGGAGTAGACTCCGTCTCAAGAAACCACACTCTGCTCATCCATAAGAAGCAACTCGTCATTCATTCAGTTTTATGAGATTACAGCAATTCAAACATATCTTCAGGCTCCATTTCTAATTCAGGTTCTCTTGCTATTTTCACCACATCTGTGGTGACTTCCTCCACTGAAGCCTTGAACCCCTCAAAGTCATCCATGAGGGTTGGAATCAACTTCTTCCAAACTGCTATTAATGTTTATATTTTGACCTCCTCCCATGAATCACAAATGTTCTTAATGGCATCTAGAATGGAGATTTATTTCCAGAAGGTTTTAGATGTACTTTGCTCAGATCCATCAGAGTAATCACTATCAATGGAAGCTAGAGGCTCACAAAATGTATTCCTTAAATAATAATACTTGAAAGTAGAAATGACTCCATGATCCATGGGCTGAAGAATAGATATTGCATTAGCAGGCATGAAAACAACATTAATCTCCTCATAAATCTTCATCAGAACTCTTGAATGGTCAGGTGTATTGCCAACGAGCAGTAACATTTTGAAAGGAATCCTTTTCTCTCAGCAGTAGGTCTCAGAAGTGGGCTTAAAATATTCAATAAACCACATTGTAAACAGACGTGCTGTCATTCAGGCTTTGCCCTTCCATTGGTAGAGTATGGGCAGAGTATATTTAGCATAATTCTTAAATATACTCTGCCTGTATTACAATTTTTGGAATGGTTAAATAAGCACTGGCTTAACTTAAAGTAACAAGTTGCATTAGCCCCTAACAAGAGAATCTTCCTGTCCTTTGAAGTTTTGAAACCAGGCATTCATTGACTTTTTCTTTCCAGCTATGAAAGTCCTAGATGGCATCTTCTTCTGATATAAGTCTGTACTGTCTATATTGAAAATTTGTTGTGTGTAACTATCCTAATCAATAATCTTAGTCAGGTCTTTTATTTTAAAATTTGCTTTAGATTCAGAAGCACATGTGCATGTTTGTTACATGGGCACATTACATAGTATCTTACATAGTGGTGGGGATTTGGCTTCTAGTGGACCCATAAACCAAATATTGAACATTGTACCCAATAGGTAATTTTTTAACCCTCATTCCTCTCCCACCCTACCCTGTTTTGGAGTCCCCTGTGTCTACTATTTCCATCTTTATGCCCATGTGTTCCCATTGTTTAGCTCCCACTTATAAGTAAGAATATGTGATATTTGATTTTCTTTTTCTGAGTTAGTTCACTTAGGATAATGGCCTCCAGCTCCATCCATGTTGCTGCAAAGGACATGATTTCATTCCTTCTTATGGCTGCATAATATTCCATGGGGTATATATACTAAATTTTCTTTATCCAATCAACCATTGATGGACACTTAGGCTGGTTCCATGACTTTGCTATTGTGTATAGTGTGGCAATAAAAGTACAAGTGCAGATAAATTTTTACTGTAATGATTTATTTTCCTTTGGGAAAGGAAAAGAACCCAGTAGTTGAATTGTTGGCTTGAATAGTCCTATTTTTAGTTCTTTGAGATATATCTACCCTGTTTTCCATAGAAGTTGAACTAATTTACATTCCCACCAAGTCTCTAACCTTTCCCTTTTCTCGCATCTATACCACCATCCATTGTTTTTTGACTTTTTAATAATAGACAATATGATGATGTAAGTTAATATCTAAGTGTGGTTTTAATGTGAATTTTTCTGATGATTAGTGATGTTGAACATTTTTTATGTGTTTTTGGCTGCTTGTATTTCTTCTTTTAAGAAATGTCTATTCATGTAATGTGCCCATTTTGTAATGGGGTTGTTTTTTTCTTGTTGAGTTGTTTGAGTTCCTTGTATATTCTGGATATTAGTCCTTTGCCAGAGGTATAATTTGCAAATATTTTCTTCCATTATGTAGGTCGTCTGTTCACTCGGTAAATTGTTTCTTTTGTTGTACAGAAACATTTTAGTTTAATTAAATCCCATTTGTCTATTTTTGTTTTGTCGCATTTGCTTTTCGGGTCTTCATCATAATTTCTTTGCCTAGGCCTATGCACAGAAGAGTTTTTCTTTAGCTATTAATAGATATTGTGGATAGCTTGCTACAGCTTCTGCATTAGCAGTTGCTGCTTCATCTTACATTTTTACGTTGTAGAGTTGGCTTCTTTCCTTAAACCCCATGAACCAACCTCTGCTAACTTCAAACTTTTCTTCTGCAGCTTCTTCACCTCTCTCAGCCTTCATAGAATTGAAGAGAGTTAGGGCCTTACTCTGGAATAGGATTTGGTTTAAGAGAATGTCTTAGCTGGGTCTGATCTTTTATCCAGACAAGTGAAACTTTCTCTGTATCAGCAGTAAGGCTATTTTAATTTCTTATCATTTATATGCTCACTGAAGTAGCACTTTTAATTTCCTTCAAGAACTTTTTCTTTGCATACAACTTGGCTAATTGTTTGGCTCAAGAGGCCCAACTTATGACCTATCTCAGCTTTTGGCATACCTTCCTCACTAAGCTTAATCTTTTCTAGCTTTTGACTTAAAGTGAGAGATATGTGACTCTTCCTTTTACTTGAACACTTAGAGACCATTGTGGGTTTATTAATTGGCCTAATTTCAATATTGCTGTGCCTCAGGAAATAGGAAGGCCTGAGGAGAGAGGGAGAGAGATGGGAGGAAAGTTGGTAAGTGTAGCAGTCAGAACACACACAGCATTTCTCGATGAAGTTTTCCATCTTATATGGGCATGGTTTGTGGTGCCCCAAAACAATTACAATAGTAACATCAAATATCGGTGATCACTGATCACCATAATAGATGTAAGAAAGAAAAGGTTTGAAATATTGTGAGAATTATAAAAATGTGGCACACAGATACAAAGTGAGCACATGTTGTTGGAAAAATGGGCATCGATATACTTGTTAATACAGGGTTTCCACAGATCTTCAATTTGTAAAAAACACATTATCTGTGAACTGCAATAATGTGAAGCGCAATAAAACAAAGTTCGTCTGTATATATATGTAATGACGACAACATACAGAGAGAGTGTAAGGGGATCCATACAGTGGAAAGATTTCTATAGTACACTTGAAATGATAAAATATTAATTTTACAATTAAAATTTTGGAAAGTTAACTGTGTATATTTTAATATCTACAGGAATTACTAAAAATATACAAATATATTTATTAAAAGTCCAATGGACAAATTAAAATGGAATACTGAAAAATATTCAAATGATTACAAAAGAAAGCAAGAGAGTAGAAACAGAGGAACAACCACAGAAAATAATAAAATCATGGACTTAAATGCTTCCATATCACTAATTGCATTTAATGTAAGTGGTGCAAAACACACTTATCAAAAGACAGAGAACCAAGAAAGTGAAATATCTGTACCCTGGAAACTATAAAAAATTGATGAAAGAAACTGAAGAAGACAAATAGATGGAAAAATATTTGTGTTCATGAATTGGAAGAATTAATATTGTTAAAATGTCCATATTACTGAAAGTGACTTACAGATTCAAAATAATCTCTATCAAAATACCAAAGGCATTTTCCACAGAAATAGAAAAAACAATCCTAAAGTTTGTGTGGAACCACAAAAGAGCCAAAATATCCAAGCAATCTTGAGCAAAGAGAACAAAGCTGGAGGCATCACACTACTTGTTCTCAAAATCTACTTCAAAGCTATGGTAATCAAAACAGCATGGTACTGACATAAAAACAGACATACAGACCAATGAAATAGAACAGAGAGCACAGAAATTAGTCCATACATTTTACATCCAACTGATTTTTGACAAAGGTACCAAGAATATGCAATGAGAAAAGAATAGTACCTTCAACAATTGGTGCTGGAAAAACCAAATATCCACATGCAAAAAAAAAAAAAAAAAAAAAGAAAGAAAGAAAAAGAAATTGGACTTTCATCTAAGACCACACACAAAAATCAACTCAAAATGGATTAAAGATTTAGACATAAGACCTGATGCTGTAAAACTACTAGAAGAAAATACAGGTGAAAAGTTTCTTGACATTAATTTGGGCAATGATTTCTTGGCTATGACACCAAAAGCACAGGCAAAAAAGGCAAAAATATACAAATGGCATTGCATCAAACTAAAATGCTTCTGCATAGCCAAGGAGACAGTCAAGAGAGCAAAGAGACAGCCAACAGAATGGGAGAAAATATTTGCATATATTGGATAAGAGGTTAATATCCAAAATATATAAAAAAACTCAAACAACTTAGCAGCAAGAAAAATCACCCGATTAAAGAATGATAATTGAGTAGACATTTCTCAAAAGAAGACATACAAATGGCCAACAGGTGTATAAAAAATGCTCAGCATCACTAATCATCAGGAAATACAAATGAAAACCACAATGAGATATCACCTCACACCTGCTTTTATCAAAATGACAAAAGATAACAATTGCTGGTGAGGAAGTGGAGAAAAGGGAACTCTTACACACTGTTGGTGGGAATGTAAATTAGCATATTCACTATGGAGAACATTACAGAGATTCCTAAAAAATAAATCTACCATATGATCCAGCAATCTCACTTTTGGGCATATATCCAAAAGAAAGGAAATCAGTATGTCGAGGAGATATCTGTACTCCCATGTTCATTGCAGAATTGTTTACCATAGTCAAAATTTGGAAGCAATCTAAGTGTCCATTGGCAGATGAATAGGTAAAGAAAATGTAATACACACACGTATATACACACAGTGGAAAACTATTCAGCCTTTAAAAAAAGAAAGAAAGCCTATCATTTGTGAATACATGGATGAACCTGGAAGATATTAGGCTAAGTAAAATAAAGTAGGCACAGAAAGACAAATACTGTATGATCTCATTTATATGTGGAATCTAAATCAAAGAGTACAGTGTTTCAATTAGACAGGGTGAATAAGTTCTGGAGATCCATTGTACAGAGTGGTAACTCCAGTTAATAATGTATTGTACACTTGAAAATTGCTAAGAGAGTAGATCTTAAATATCCTCACCACAAAAAAAGATAAGTATGTGAGCTGAATATCTAAATTAGCTTGATTTAACCATTTCATAGTGTATACACACACATACCAAAACAATCACATTGTGCACCATAAATATATACAATTTCTATTTGTCAAAAAGGAGATTTTCAGAATGCAAAGAAACACAAGAGTCAACTATATGCTGTCTATATGAAACCCAGTTTAATATAAAAACACAGGTTAAAAAGTAAAAGGATGGAAGATCATATACATGTAAACACTAAACAAAACAAATCTGAAAGTTTCAAAGAGGACCTGGTACCATTTCTTCCGAAACTATTCCAAACAATTAAAAAGAAGGGACTCCTCCCTAACTCATTTTATGAGGCCAGCATCATCCTGATACCAAAACCTGGCAGAGATACAACAAAAAAAAGAAAACTTTAGGTCAATATGCCTGATGAACATTGATGCAAAAATTCTCAATAAAATACTGGCAAACTGAATCCAGAAACACAACAAAAAGCTTATCCACCACAATCAAGTTGGCTTCACCCCTGAGATGCAAGTCTGGTTCAACATATGCAAATCAATAAACATAATCCATCACATAAACAGAACCAATGACAAAAAACATATGGTTATCTCAATATATGCAGAAAAGGCCTTTGATAAAGTTCAACATCCCTTCATGTTAAAAACTCTCAATAAACTAGGTATTGAAGGAAGATACCTGAAAATAATAAGAGCCATATATGACAAACCCACAGCTAATATGCTGAATGTGCAAAAGCTGGAAGCATTCCCCTTGAAGACCTGCACAAGACAAGGACGTCCTCTCTTACTACACTTATTCAACATAGTATTGGAAGTTCTGGCCAGGGCAATCAGGCAAGGGAAAGAAATAAAGCATATTCAAATAGGAAGTGAGGGAGTCAAATTGTCTTTGTTTGCAGATGACATGATCCTATATCTAGAAAACCCCATTGCTTCAGCCCAAAAGCTTCTTAAGCTGATAAACAACTGCAGTAAAGTCTCAGGGTACAAAATCAATGTGCAGAAACAACAAGCATTCCTATACACTAACAATAGACAAGCAGAGAGCCAAATTATGAATGAACTCTCATTCACAATTGCTACAAAGATAATACAATACCTAGGAATACAGCTAATGAGGGATGTGAAGAACCTCTTCAAGAAGAACTACAAACCACACCTCAAGGAAATCAGAGAGGACACAAACAAATGGAAAAAACATTTCATGCACATTGATAGGAAGAATCAATATCGTGAAAATGGCCATACAGTCCAAAGTAATTTATAGATTCAATGCTATTCCCATGAAACTACCATTGACATTTTGCACAGAATTAGAAAAAAAACTATTTTAAAATTCATATGGAACTAAAAAAGAGCTCGTATAGCCAAGACAATCCTAAGCAAAAAGAACAGACCTGAAGGCATCACACTACCTAACTTCAAACTATACTACAGGGCTACAGTAACCAAAACAGCATGGTACTGGTACAAAAACAGAGACATAGACCAATGGAATAGAATGGAGAACTCAGAAATAAGAGTGCACATCTACAAACATCTGATCTTCGACAAACCTGACAAAAACAAGCAATGGGGAAGAGATTCCCTATTTAATAAATGGTGCTGGGAGAACTGGTTAGCCTTATGCAGAAAATTGAAACTAGACCCTTTCTTACACCATATACAAAAATTAACTCAAGGTGGAATAAAGACTTAAATGTCAAACCCAAAACTATAAAAAACCTAGAAGAAAATCTAGGCAATACCATTGAGGACGTATGTATGGGCAAATATTTCATGACAAAATCGCCAAAAGCAATTGCAACAAAAGCAAAAATCGACAAATGGGATTTAATTAAACTAAAGAGCACAGCAAAAAAAACTATCATCAGAGTGAACAGACAACCTACGTAGTGGGTTGTGCAATCTATCCATCTGGCATCTGTGCATAGTGGATAGTGCAATCTATCCATCTGGCAAAGGTCTAATACCCAGAATCTACAAGGAACTTAAGCAAATTTACAAGAAAAAAAACAACCCCATTAAAAAGTAGACATGAACAGACACTTCTCAAAATAAGACACTTATGCAGCCAAAAAAAAAATATGAAAAAAAGCTCAACATCATTCATCATTAAAGAAACGCAAATCAAAACCACAATGAGATACCATCTCACACCAGTCAGAATGGCGATTATTAAAAGGTCAAGAAACAACAGATGCTGGTGAGATTGCAGAGAAATAGGGACACTTTTACATTATTGGTGGGAGTGTAAATTAGTTTAACCATTGTAGCAGACAGTTGGTGATTCCTCAAAGATTTAGAACAAGAAGTACCATTTGACTCAGCAATCTCATTACTGGGTATATACCCAGAGGAATTTAAATCATTCTATTATAAAGATAGATGCATGCATATGCTCATTGTAACACTATTCACAACAGCAAAGACATGGATTCAACCCAAATGCCCATCAGTGATAGACTGGATAAAGAAAATGTGGTACATATACACCATGGAATACTATGAATACTATGCAGCCATAGAAAGGAACATGATCATGAGTTTTGCAGGGACTTGGATGGAGCTGGAAGCCATTATCCTCAGCAAACTAACGCAGGAACAGAAAAACAAACACTGCATGTTATCATTTATAAGTGGGAGCTGAACAATGAGAACACATGGACACAGGAGAGGAACAACACACACTGGGGCCTGTTAGGGGGACAGGGGGAGGTGGAGCATCAGGAAAAGTAGCTAATGGATGCTGGGCTTAATATCTAGGTAATGGGATGATCTGTGCAGCAAAACACCATGGCACATGTTTACCTGTGTAACAAACAGGCACATCCTGTACATCCTGCACATGTATCCCAGAACTTAAAATTTAAAAAAAAATCTGGAATATTGATACCAGATAAAGTAGACTTCAGATCAAGGAATATTATTAGAGATACTGAGAGACATTCTGTAATTATAAAGGGGTCAATTCTCCCTGAAGATATAACAATTTAAAATATGTATGCATCTAACACAGAAGTTTAAATACTTGAGCAAAAATTGATAGAAATAAAGATAAATAGATAATTATTTTTGGAAACTTCAATATTCCTCTCTCAGTAACTGATAGAACAAGTATACTGAATGTCATTAAAGATACAGAAGACTGGAGGGCATTTCCAAGATGGCCGAATAGGAACAGTTCCAGTCTGCAGTTCCCAGCGAGACTGATGCCGAAGACGGGTGATTCCTGCATTTCCAACTGAGGTACCTGGTTTGTCTCATTGGGAGTGGTTGGACAGTGGGTGCAGCCCACAGAGGGCAAGCTGAAGCAGGGCAGGGCGTGGCCTCACCCAGGAAGTGCAAGGGGTCTGGAAATATCCCTTTCCCAGCCAAGGGAAGCTGTGATAGACTGTACCTGGAGAACGGTACACTCCTGACCAATTATTGTGCTTTTTCTGCAGTCTTAGCAACTGGCAGAGCAGGAGATACCCTTGTGTGCCTGGCTCGGCGAGTCCCACGCCCACATGTTGCTCACTGCTAGCACAGCAGTCTGAGATCGATCTGCAATGCTGCAGATTAGTGGGGGGAGGGGTGTCCACCATTGCTGAGGCTTGAGTAGCTTACAGTGTAAACAAAGAGACCTGGAAGCACAAACTTGGCAGAGCCCACCACAGCTCAGCAAGGCCTACTGGCTCTGTAGGTTCCACTTCTGGGGGCAATGCATAGTAGAACAAAAGGCAGCAGACAGCTTCTGCAGACTTAAACGTCCCTGTCTGACAGCTCTGAAGAGAGCAGTGGTTCTCTCACCACTGCATTTGAGCTCTGAGAATGGATAGACTGCCTCCTCAAGTGGGTCCCTGACCCCCATGTAGCCTGACTGGGAAACACCTCCCAGTAGGGGCTGACAGACACCTCAAACAAGCGGGTGCCCCTCTGGGATGAAGCTTCCGGAGGAAGGATTAGGCAGCAATATATGCTGTTCTGCAGCCTCTGCTGGTGTTACCCAGGCAAATAGGGTCTGGAGTGGACCTCCAGCAAACTCCAACAGACCTGCAGCTGAGGGGTCTGACTGTTAGAAGGAAAAGTAACAAACAGAAAGGAATAGCATCAACATCAACAAAAGGACATCCACACCAAAATCCCATCTGTAGGTCAACAACATCAAAGACCAAAGGTAGATAAAACCACAAAGATGGGGAGAAACCAGAGGAGAAAAGCTGAAAATTCCAAAAAACCAAGCACCTCTTCTACTCCAAAGGATTGCAGCTCCTCGCCACCAAGGGAACACAACTGGCTGGAGAATGAGTTTGACGAGTTGACAGAAGTAGGCTTCAGAAGGTCGGTAATAACAAACTTCACTGAGCTAAAGGAGCATGTTCTAACCCATCACAAGGAAGTTAAAATCTTGAAAAAAGTTAGACGAATGGCTAACTAGAATGAACAGTGTAGAGAAGACCTTAAATGACCTGATGGAGCTGAAAACCACGGCACGAGAAATTCGTGATGCATGCACAAGCTTCACTAGCTGATTCGATCAAGTGGAAGAAAGGATATCAGTGATTGAAGATCAAACTAATGAAATAAAGCAAGAAGACAAGATTAGAGAAAAAAGAGTGAAAGGAAATGAACAAAGCCTCCAAGAAATATGCGACTATGTGAAAAGATCAAATATACGTTTGATTGGTGTACTGGAAAGTGATGAGGAGAATGGAACCAAGTTAGAAAACACTCTTCAGGATATTATCCAAGAGAGCTTCCCTAAACTAGCAAGGCAAGCCAACATTCAAATTCAGTAAATACAGAGAACACCACAAAGATACTCTTCGAGAAGAGCAACCCCAAGACACGTAATTGTCAGATTCACCAAGGTTGAAATGAAGGAAAAAATGTTCAGGGCAGCCAGAAAGAAAGGTCAGGTTACCCACAAAGGGAAGCCCATCAGACTAACAGCGAAACTCTTGGCAGAAACTCTATAAGCCAGAAGAGAATGGGGGCCAAATTCAACATTCTTAAAGAAAAGAATTTTCAACCCAGAATCTCATATCCAGCCAAACTAAGCTTCATAAGTGAAGGAGAAATAAAATCCTTTACAGACAAGCAAATGCTGAGAGATTTTGTCACCACCAGGCTTGCCTTACAAGAGCTCCTGAAGGAAGCACTAAACATGGAAAGGAACAACAGGTACCAGCCACTGCAAAAACATGCCAAATGGTACAGAACATTGACCCTATAAAGAAACTGCATCAACTAATGGGCAAAACAGCCGGCAAACATCATAATGATAGGATCAAATTCAAACATAACAATATTAACCTTAAATGTAAATGGGCTAAATGCCCCAATTAAAAGACACAGACTGGCAAACTGGATAATGAGTCAAGACCCATTGGTGTGCTGTATTCAGGAGACCTATCTCACATGCAAAGATGCACATAGGCTCAAAATAAAGGGATGGAGGAATATTCACCAAGCAAATGGAAAGAAAAAACTCAGGGGTTGCAATCCTGGTCTCTGATAAAACAGACTTTAAACCAACAAAGATCAAAAGAGACAAAGAAGGCCATTACATAATGGTAAAGAGATCAATTAAACAAGAAGAGCTGACTATCCTAAATATATATGCACCCAATACAGGAGCACCCAGATTCATAAAGCAAGTCCTTAGAGTCCTACAAAGAGACTTAGACTCCCACACAATAATAACGGGAGACTTTAACACTCCACTGTGAATATTAGACAGATCAATGAGACAGATGGTTGACAAGGATATCCAGGAATTGATCTCAGCTCTGCACCAAGTGGACCTAACAGACATCTACAGAACTCTCCACACCAAATCAACAGAATATACATTCTTCTCAGCACCACATTGCACTTATTCTAAAATTGACCACGTAATTTGTAGTAAAACACTCCTCAGCAAATGTAAAAGAACAGAAATTACAACAAACTGTCTCTCAGACCACAGTACAATCAAATTAGAACTCAGGATTAAGAAACACACTCAAAACTGCACAACTACATGGAAACTGAACAACCTGCTCCTGAATGACTACTGGGTAAATAACAAAATGAAGGCAGAATTAAAGATGTTCTTTGAAACCAATGAGAACAAAGACACAATGCACCAGAATCTCTGGGACACATTTAAAGCAGTGTGTAGAGGGAAATTTATAGCACTAAATGCCCACAAGAGAAAGCAGGAAAGATCTAAAATCAACTCCCTAACATCCAAATTAAAAGAATTAGAGAAGCAAGAGCAAACAAATTCAAAAGTGAGCAGAAGGCAAGAAATAACTAAGATCAGAGCAGAACTGAAGGAAATAAGAGACGCAAAAAACCCTTCAAAAAATCAATGAATCCAGGAGCTGGTTTTTTGAAAAGATCAAAAAAATTGATAGACCACTAGCTAGACTAATAAAGAAGAAAGCAGAGAAGAATCAAATAGATGCAATAAAAAATGATAAAGGGGATCTCACCACCAAACCCACAGAAATGCAAACTATCATCAGTGAATACTATGAACACCTCTATGCAAATAAACTAGAAAATCTAGAAGAAATTGATAAATTTCTGGACAAATACACCCTCCCAAGACTAAACCAGGAAGAAGTTGAATCCCTGAATAGACCAATAACAGGCTCTGAAATTGAGGCAATAATTAATAGCCTACCAACAACAATAGTCCAGGACCAGATGGATTCACAGCCGAATTCTACCAGAGGTACGAAGAGGAGCTGGTACTATTCCTTCTGAAAATATTTCAATCAATACAAAAAGAGAGAATCCTCCCTAACTCATTTTATGAGGCTAGAACCATCCTGATACCAAAGCCTGGTAGAGACACAACAAAAAAAGGGAATTTTAGGCCAATATCCTTGATGAACTTTGATGCGAAAATCCTCAGTAAAATACTGGCAAACTGAATCCAGTAGCACATCAAAAAGCTTATCCAACATGATCAAGTCAGCTCCATCCCTGGGATGAAAGGCTGGTTCAACACACACAAATCAGTAAACGTAATCCATCACATAAACAGAGCCAATGACAAAACCCACATGATTATCTCAATAGATGCAGAAAAGGCCTTTGACAAAATTCAACAGGCTTTCATGCTAAAAACTCTCAATAAACTAGGTATTGATGGAACGTAGCTCAAAATAATAAGAGCTATTTATGACAAACCCGCAGCCAATATCATACTGAATGGGCAAAAACTGGAAGCATTCTCTTTGAAAACTGGCATAAGACAAGGATGCCCTCTCTCACCACTCCTATTCAACATAGTGTTGGGAGTTCTGGCTGGGGCAATAAGGCAGGAGAAAGAAATAAAGGGTATTCAATTAGGAAATGAGGAAGTCAAACTGTCTCTGTTTGCAGATGACATGATTGTATATTTAGAAAACTCCATCATCTCAGCCCAAAATCTCCTTAAACTGATAAGCAACTTCAGCAAAGTCTCAGGGTACAAAATCAATGTGCAAAAATCACAAGCATTCCTATACACCAATACCAGACAAACAGAGAACAAAATCATGAGTGAACTGCCATTCACAATTACTACAAAGAGAATAAAATACCTAGGAATCCAACTAACAGGGGATATGAAGGACCTCTTCAAGGAGAACTACAAACCACTGCTCAAGGAAATAAAAGAGGACATAAATAAATGATAGAACATTCCATGCTCTTGGATAGGAAGAATCTATATGTTGAAAATGGCCATACTGCCCAAGGTAAATTATTGATTCAATGCTATCCCCATCAATCTACCACTGACTTTCTTCACAGAATTGGATAAAACTGCTTTAAAGTTCATATGGAACCAAAAAAGAGCCTGCAAAGCCAAGACAATCCTAAGCAAAAAGGACAAAGCTGGAGGCATCATGCTACCTGACTTCAATGTATACTACAAGGCTACAGTAACCAAAACAGAATGGTACTAGTATCAAAACAGATATATAGACCAGTGGAATAGAACAGAGGCCTCAGAAATACCACCACACATCCACAACCATCTGATCTTTGACAAACCTGACAAAAACAGGAAATGGGAAAATGATTCCCTATTTAATAAATGGTGCTGGGAAAACTGGCTAGCCATATGTAGAAAGCTGAAACTGGATCCCTTCCTTACATCATATACAAAAACTAACTCAAGATGGGTTAAAGACTTAAATGTAAGACCCAACACTATAAAAGCCCTAGAAGAAAACCTAGGAAACACCATTCAGGACATAGGCATGGGCAAAGACTTCATGACTAAAACACCAAAAACAACATCAACAAAAGCCAAAATAGACAAATGAGATCTAATTAAACTAAAGGGCTTCTGCACAGTTAAAGAAACTACCATCAGAGTGAACAGGTAACCTACAGAACGGGAGAAAATCTTTGCAATCTACCCGTCTGGCAAAGGGCTAATATCCAGAATCTACAAAGAACTTAAACAAATTTACAAGAAAAAAATAAACAACCCCATCAAAAAGTGGGTGAAGGATATGAACAGACCCTTCTCAAAAGAAGACATTTATGCAGCTAACAAACTTATGAAAAAATGCTCATCATCACTGGTCATTAGAGAAATGCAGATCAAAACCACAATGAGATACTATCTCATGCCTGTTAGAATGGCAATCATTAAAAAGTCAGGAAACAACAGATGCTGGAAAGGATGTGGAGAAATAGGAACACTTTTACACTGTTGGTGGGAGTGTAAATTAGTTCAACCATTGTGGAAGACAGTGTGGTGATTCCTCAAGGATCTAGAACTAGAAATACCATTTGACCCAGCAATCCCATTACTGAGTATATACCCAAAGGATTATAAATCATGCTACTATAAAGACACATGCACAGGTATGTTTATTGTGGCACTATTCACAATAGCAAAGACTTGGAACCAACCCAAATGTCCATCAATGATAGACTGGATTAAGAAAATGTGGCACATATACACCATGGAATACTACGCAGCCATAAAAAAGGATGAGTTCATGTCCTTTGCAGGGACATGGATGAAGCTGGAAACTATCATTCTAAGCAAACTATCACAAGGACAGAAAACCAAACACCACATGTTCTCACTCATAGGTGGGAGTTGAACAACGAGAACACATGGACACAGGGCAGGAATCATCACACACCAGGGCCTGTCAGGTGGTGGGGGGCTGGGGGAGGGATGGCATTAGGAGAAAAGCCTAATGTAAATGATGAGTTGATGGGTGCAGCAAACCAACATGGCACATGTATACCTATGTAACAAACCTGCATGTTGTGCACATGTACCCTAGAACTTAAAGTATAATAAAATAAATAAATAAATAAAATATAAAAATAAAAAAAATACAGAAAACCAAAACAGCACTATCAACCACTTGACCTAACTTTCATTTGTAAAACACTTCACCCAACAACAGGAGAATATGCATTCTTTCCAAGTGTATATGGAACACATATACCCAAGAGAGGGCATATTGTGGGACCTGCATATGTACCCCTGAATCTAAAATGAAAACTATATAGATATAAAGTAGCAAAAAAGAAGACATTTAAAGGAATAGAAATCATACAATGATATTCATAGAATAAATTAAAATTCAATAACAAAGATATCTAGAAAATATTCAAATATTCAGAGATGAAAGAAAACACTTCTATATAAAGCAATGTCAGGAGGCAGGAGCAAGCAATGTGATAAAACACATTGATTTAAAATATGAAGCTCACAGAGATGCATTGACATACCCAAAGTCATACAGCAAGGACAGGGAACCAGGCTGACTGATTTCAGTGTTGGTGTTTTAACCCCTCCACTCTCCTTTACTATCTGATGTTTTTCCTCATCATCATCTCCTCTCAGAATATACAAAGTCAGATAGACAATATCAGTAAGAGTCAACCTTCTGCGGAGCTGAGGATAGCCTAAATTCACAGGCCCTGGATATTGGAGGTACAAGGTGCTCAGATATGGGGAACTTAATATTGGCAAGTGTGTTGAACTAAGTGCTCCTGATGATACTCATTTTGTTTTTAAAATAACACTTTTATTGAGCATAATTCATATGTCATACAATTTACCCCTTCAAAGTGTTCAATTAAGCGGGTTTTTGTATATTCACAGAGTTGTGTGGGTTTTCTCCATTAGCCCTGTTTGGGGAAATTGATTCTTTTGTATTTGTGATGGTAGCCAAACTTTAATGAATGGCCTATTGTTTGGCAATCTCTACTTCCAAAAGTTAAACCCTGAATGTTCCACCAGCTTCATTGGTCTCTGTGGAAGTTATTCACATGAGCACTTAGGGTGGCTCCCTGAAACAGGAACATTATTTTTATTTTGTTAGCTATTAGCTAGCCCTGCCCAGACCTCCTACAGAAAATACATCTGTGAGGTACTGGGGAGAGGCTCTATCCTACCCTCCTGACATTAAAGTATCTTCAGTATGAAGCTTTAAAAGAGATTTAAAGTTTCTGCTTCAATCATTTTTGTTCTCGTTCAGACAGTGGTTCTTAATCTGGGGCCACAACACTCTGGGGAGCCAAGGAGTTATGTGAGAAACCTGCAAATCAGCTTGTGAACGAGGCTTTTATTTTGATTAAATATATCTTACACACGTTTGCTACTATTTCTCAATCATACATGGGTACTGTTGTGATTAATAAAGGAAAAAAATCTTCTGCATATGTAACTTTTTTATTATATAGTAACCTTTTTCATTATATATTTTCTCAATCAGCAGACACTAGGAGTGCAACTACTGTCATGGGATAATCAGATAGTTTTGATTGATAAAATAAGTTATATGGACCCAAAATGTTTAGGAACCACTAAATTAAACAAAGACCTTTCTTCATAGGGTACAAATGTTTCATTTAGTAGGGCATCAACATATTAGCAGTCATTAACACATTAGCCTGAATTAATCAGCTTGCTTCAGGGTAGAGCATTGAACACTTTCATCCTAAAAGCAGAGTGGGGATCAGCAATGGCTCCAAGCAGGTCTAGTGGGTTAGAATTAGTCTTTTGGGTGCCATGTGTGCTTCAGGAATTCGACAGTTTTTATACTTATAATAGTAGTCAAACTTTGATAGATGAATTATTGCTTGGTTAGTACCACTCCAAAGAGCCAAACCCCAAATGTTCTCCAACTTCTACCAATGTTGGAAAACACTCCAAGGGAAAAAAGAGGGCGCTGAGCACCAGAGATGGGAGCTAAAAGGTAGGAGGGGACAGCAAAATATGTGGCCAAGACCAAATTTGTCTACTTCTTAGTTTGTTGGGAGGACAAGGAGATAGTCATATCTACCCCAAAACTTTAGCAGACTACAATCTTGAAAAGACGTTTAGAATTCCTTTACTTTTGAGGTCCTCCCTTCCTTTTGCTCTGTCCCAGAACCTCCTTCGCCTATACTTGCTGACAAACTTTCCCCTCTCATCCAACACAGAGTCCCATTTTGTATCCAAAGCCATTCAATCAGCTCGAATTGTCTGTGTTTTTCTGGAGGGGTTCCCTCTCCAAACTTGCCAGAATGTCTCAATATTCTTGGAGCTTGTCCTCAGTTTCCGAAACTTCAGGGCATCCCATAGGCCACAGTTTTGACTTCAAATGCACACTGACCTTTTCCTTTCACCCAAACACCCTCCTCCTTACCCACTGCATTGCATCAGAGCATTCTCAAGCCTGTTGTCTTGCTCCAGACATCCCCTTGTCTGTGGCTTGGGGTTAATATCTGGTCCTTTCCAATCCTACCCCATGTGATTATGCCTTTGTTTCAGATCCAGGAGAGTAATCATACTCAGACTAGGTCTCCACTAACCAAAGCAAAAGGGACATTTGAGAAAACAATCTGTTAGTCCTTGCAGAAGGGGTTTTTGGTTGCTTGACAACCAGATAGTTGCCTAAATTCTCCTCTCTGCCTGACATGAGTTCAGGGCCATAAGTGGCTACTTTCCCCTGCACAAACACGGCAAGTGTACAATAATGACTTCAGCTGTTTGAGAAGAGGCCATATCCCAAGAGGTACTCCAGAGAGCTGATTTTCTTAGAATTGCAGAGCAAAGGGCTCCTGAAAACTGGGCTGAATACTACTAGTGTTTGCCTTTCTCCAACTTCTGTGTGACTGCCATCTAGTGGCATGCAGGGTGGTGGTGGGGGGTGGTGGAGAGTGCTCCAACAGGGTTCAGTCAATAAGCAGGTGCATTGTTTATGAATAATTTAAAAACAATATTAAAACTGACTAAAGTTGGTCAGACTTTTATTATAACCACATGCTGGCAATTCTAAACAGTCATTGATAAAATACTTCTCACTTTGGTATACCACTGCCCCCACCCCAGCACCTAAGTGATTCCCTCATCTCCCCTTGGAGAGCCATATTTAAGCCTGACTTTTCAGGTAATACTTCAGATTATATCCCTTCCCTCTATCAAAATGCTCCTGTCTTGTGCTCTAACCCCCTAAGGCTGTGCTTTTTATTTTCCTTGGTGGAATTTATTTATAGGGAAATATTTATAGGGGTTACCAGCTGTCTCTACCAGGGGCACCTATGTTATAACAGAAGTTACCTGAAGAATCAACGCTTTAGTCCAATGGTGTTCTAACTCTTTTAAGGCAGTGAAACACTGTTTTCAAACAAAATATGGTATGGAACCCCATCTCCTAACTCTTCTTTAAGTCTCACCTTCAGTGTCATTTCCTCTGGAAGGTCTTCCTTGCCTCTCCATGATGAGGACAAGTCCCCATGACTTAGTCACAGCACCTTGGACTCGCCCTTTCATACTACCCATCACACGTGTTATAACTTGTCTAGTGTCTGTATTCCTTAGTAGACTGTAACCTCCATGTGGGCAGATACTGCATCTATCTTGTTCACCACTGGAACCCCAGAAGCAAGTGTTGTGCTTGGCCCACTGTATGTGGTCCGTAAATAGCTGATGAATGAATGAAAGCCCTTCTGTTATTATAGCCTATGAGTAAAAGAACATTGGAAATAACCATGTCACATGTTATATTGTGGGTTTTTATTGAAATTATGGTCAAAAACAACCCCAAGATCATTTTTTTTTTTTTGGAAAAAAAGTGTGGTTAACCAGTTTTCCCACCTTGTAGTCATGTGAGTAAAACTAAATGCAACAGCCACAACTCCCAATTTCTAGTGTGTAGATTTTTCCTCCTCTCTTTGGCACTAAAGTCAGGTTCTTCTTCTTACTAAGTTTTGGCTGAAGCTCTGCAGGGACAGTCTCCTCTTCTGTTTTATACCAGGACCCCCCAAAAGGCTTCTCCTAGTTGGCCATCTCAGGTTGGCACTTCCTTCAAAGACGTGCTTAAGTTCCACTGTCTGATTGAAGTTAACCCAGCCTGAGACTGCTTTCCTTTTTCTTTTAACTACTAGAGATCATGAACAAAGTGTTCACCTAGTTTTTTAAATTTATTTTTATTTATTATTATTTTTTCAGAGACAGCGTCTTGTTCCGTCCTTCAGGCTGGAGTGCAGTGGGCATGATCACTGCAGCCTTGAACTTCTGGGCTCAAGTGATCCTCCTGCCTCAGCCTCCAAGTAGCTGGGACTACAGGCATGTGCCACCATACACAGCTAATTTATTTTTAACTTTTTTAGAGATGGGGTTTTGCTATGTTGCCCAGGCTGGTCTCTAAGTGATCTTCCTGCCTTGGCCTCCCAAATTGCTGGGATTACAAGCATAAGCTATCACACCTGGTCTAATTTTTTAAAAGGCATTTACTGTGCATTTATACGTCAGTCACTCTCATGAACACCTTATTAACTCATTTAAGCCTGACAAGAACCCTATGGCATAGAGATTATTCTTATCCTTATTTTACAGATGAGGGAACGAAGATTAAGAGATGTAGGAAACAAGAAATACGAATTGTTTGCGTGTATTAACTCTGTCTTCTCCTGATTCCCTGATTGGAGTGAACCTCTCAATAGTTTTGACCCCAAAGTTATTTTGTTATTAATTTTGGTGATAAGTTGAACAGAGGTAAACAGGTTTATTGAAGGACTGAAAAGGGCCAATGCCCTTCTGCAGCGTTTCCTTCCCCTCCCTCACTTACCTCTTGATGAAGAGGGCTCCCTATGCGGATACATTCCAGAGCTTCAGAATTCCTCTCTGAGCTGCTCCCTCCTATGGCAACGCCCACGTGAATGCCAGAGGACAATGGCACAGGCAGTTTTCAGGAACACGTGTAGACCATCAGCCCCTTCCTCCTCACCAGGGCCTCTGGCTGCCCTGCAAGCTGCTACATCTCACAATAAACCCAAACCCCTGGCATTTTAGAGAAGTAGCAGGTTCAGAAGTGAAAGAAAGAGAAAGTCGGAAGAGCAGGAATAACATTAGCACTCTTTGTAAGGGGAGAAGGCCTGGATTACATTACGGATGCTTAGGAAGGACAGGTATGGCCTATTTAGTTGGTGCTGCCTACTTCTATCATCACCCAAAATCTCATCCCTCTCATTCCCAAAACTCCCTTCTATTGCTTCCACTGCCAGAAGGTTTTCACTCACTTTACCCCTCTGCCTTTATTTTTGTAATTGGGGAATGCATTTTGAGGGTAATAAAGAATAATAAAGTATTTAAAAGTGAAAAGGTATCTGAGGGTTAAGCAATTATCATTTATTTCACTTAAGTTGCTTCCTTCCTAATGCCAGACAGCTGCCCTGGAGGGATTTAGGTTTTGATTGTTGTGTGAGGTGGTTAATGGCGGAGCCTGAGGTTCTTTGTGGAACAAGGCAGGTGGGATAGCTGGATCTGAAGGGAGGAATGAGGGCACTGAGAATCCAGAGAGTGCATGATGACATGGAGAGAGGAAGCTGTCAAGTACAAACTTTGTCTTCTTTGAGGTTTTGCCTAGGACCTGTGCCTTGCCTCCCTCCCATCCATCCCATCCAGAAAAGTGAGAGGAAACTCCCTGCTCACTCCTCTCCTCACCACCTGCCCCTGCCCCCAGGATGGAGCTTAAGCGGGTACTAATTAGTACTATATATAACTTGGCTACATTCAGGGTTCAAGAGACTTGTGTGGACTGGCCTGGGAATCTGAGGATCAAATAGAATGATATTTCAATAAGAAAATGCATGCTGAATTCTAAACTTTTGGCCAATATGTTATTCTTACATTGGGGACTGCTTATACTGGGAGGCAATTTAGAATTCCTTCTGTCTACATTAACTTGAAGTCAGGCATTGGGTCTCTTGTGTGGGCCATTTTGTGAAGGCTCCATACACACCATGTTGGAGCGTAAGTATTCATACACACAGAGAGAAAGATATAAAGATATATAAGTATTGTTATATATATATATATATATATGAAACAGGATCTTGCTCTGTCACCCAGGTTGGAGTGCAGTGGCATGATCGGCATGATCATAGAGAACTGCAGCCTTGAACTCCTGGGTTCAAGTGATCCTTCTGCTTCAGTCTTCTGAGTAGCTGGGACTATAGGCATGTGCACCATGCTCAGCTATTTTTTAAATTTTTGGTAGAGATGGGTGTCCCACTATGTTTCCCTTACAGGCATAAGCTACCATGTCCGGCCTGTAATATATATTATAGCTATTATAAATATTATATATTATAGATAGCATATGTAGAAATATAGATATTTCTTATCCACAATATTGAAGTCTTAGCAAAAATCCTTCACAGCTTAGTATTACTGTGAAGCCTATGCCACACATGCAAGGACATTTTGCTTTAAGCATTTAGAAAAATCGATGTGTAAATCTAATATTTATCATTTATTTTGAAAGACATCTTATGGCAAATCAGTTTACAAAGCAAATAAGACCTTTTTTTCATTTGTACTTATTAACGCAGGTTTTATTAGTTTTCTTTAGAGTAGGGTACAGAGAAAATGTCCTGAAAATCTGCCTAGCCTCTGCATATTTATGTATTCCCTGAACTGCTTGCTCTCCCAAATGGAGAAAGAATCTCACCAGATGGACTCTTCACTTGGCAAATATTTACTGAATGTCTGGACGTGCTGGACATTGGGTCCCTAACTTCTCAGAGCCTTCCAATCTAATCATGGAGACCATGACTGAGCAAACATTTCATGTTTTTACATATAATGGCATGTAAAAGGTGAATGCCTTCAATGTTCTCAAGTCTAAAATAGGGTCAATAATGATACTTCCCACACAGGGCTATGGTGAGGATTAAATGAAAAAACATGAATGTCAATTGATTACTATAGTGGTTGGCACAGGAAAAATACTTTGGTGATTATTTCCTGGAAGCATGGGGTAGGGAAGAACTAACTAACCTGCCTGAAGGAGGTGGACAAGTTTTCAGAGCTGAGCAATATGAGCTTTTAACAATTAGTAGGTGTTTGTTAAGTAGAGACATCAGGGAATAAACATTCCAGGCAAAGGGAGCTGTATATGAAGGCTCAGAATTCCTGAGAATGTGGTAAGTTCCAGGATCCTGGAGTTGCCTGCCATGGTTGGAAGATACAGTATATAAGGAGAAAGGGAACATGGTGGCAAACCAGGAGGTGAGCAGGCAAGGTTCCACAGGGGCAGCGATGTTTGAAGGATGAGTAGAAGTTTGCCAGTCACAGAAGAAGAAAGAACACTGTAGTGGTGGAAAGAGCATATACAAAGGCACAAAGTTGTACACGCATATGAAATATTTGGGGGACAGTGTTCTGTAGGTGGAGCTCTGCATTCAAGAAGCTACCTCTCCCATGTGGAGCTTTCAAAGGTGTCTGGGCATGTTTGCTAGGCTGGTGGGGTGGGCCCCTTGATGTCAAATTATGTGAGGATTTCAGAGGGGAATGGAAGCAGTACATGTACCCGCAAAAGGAGAGGAATTTGGAAAACAGTAATATGTCTGTCTTGGAAGCTTGTACTCAGCACAGACTCTGCATACTGGCAAGCGAGCCCTGATAAAAGGGATAAAAGTAGAATCTGAATGACTTGTTTGCACAAAAAACTGTGAGACTCTGGGACACATGAAGACCCTGCTTTGGTGCACACAATACACACTCAAGAACTATTTGTTAACTGGTTTCATGTAAGGTGATAAAGTGTAACATCACAGGTTGGGAGGAAAGAGGGTACTCTCTCTACTTGTGCACAGGATCTGGTGCCATTTGGGAACGCTGAGGATTCCAGAGCATCACCACTGTGGTGGCATCTCTAGACCAGCAGAAAGAGCCCCTACCAGGAATAGCACAGTTGGCAGCAGTGGTGATATGTGTGGCCGTACAGGCAGTCAATGGACTTTTTTTTTTTTTTTTTTTCTAGCAGAGCCCATCATGGAAGTAGGTGTTGGGGAGGAAAAACTTTTCCTCTACTCTCTTAGGTTCAGTAACTAGGAGCCTGTGGATTAAACTAACAAAACACAGATTAATAGAAGGGAAGGCACACAATTTTTGTTAATATTTACATGTACAGAAACTCATAAAAAGGAAGTGAAACTCAAGTGGTTACACTTGGGGCCTTTACATCCTTTTAACAAAGGAAAGGTTTGGGATTCAAGGGAGGACAAAATGTGGGAAAGTGACTAGAAAATATACGGGGGAACTAATGGAGGGTAAGGGCTAGTTTGGTAAGGTTGGTGTCTTAGTCTGTGTTGCTATAAAGGAATACCTAAGGTTGGGTAATTTATAAAGAAAAGAGGTTGATTTGGTTCATGGTTATGCAGGCTGTACAAAAAACATGGCATCAGCAACCGTTTCTGGTGAGGGCTTCCAGTAGCTTCCACTCATGGTGGAAGAAGGGAAGCTGGCGTGTGCAGATTACATGGTGAAACAGGAAGCAAGAGACAGAGGAGGAGAGGCCAGGCTTTTTAACTACCAGTTCTCGAAGGAACCAAGAGTGAGAACTCACTCATTACCACAAGGACAGCACCAAGCCATTTATGAGTCATCTGTTCCATCACCCAAACACCTCCCATTAGGTCCCACTTCCAACACTGGGGATCAAATTTCAACATGAGACTTGGTGAGGCCAAACCATATCCAAACCATAGCAGTCTGTTTCTGCAAACTCTTCTTGTTGTTGACTTCCAATCTTCAATGATTAGAGTCACTCTTCTCTCCCTGGTATGAATGGGGGTGTATTAGTCCATTCTTGCACTGCCATAAAGATATACATGAAACTAGGTAATTTATATTAAAAAAAAGAGGTTTAATTGGCGTATGGTTCCACAGGCTGTACAGAAAGCATGATGGCTTCTGGGGAGGTCTCAGGAAACTTACAATCATGGTAGAAGGCAAAAGAGAAGCAGGCATCTCTTCCATGACCACAGCAGGAGGAACAGACAGAGGAGGGGGAGGGGCTACACACTTTTAAACAACCAGATATCATGAGAAGTCATTCACTATCACAAGAACAGCAAGGAGGAAATCTGTCCCCAAGATCCAATCATTTCCCACCAGGCCCCTCCTCCAACATTGGGAATTACAATTCGACATGAGATTTGGGTGGGGACACAAACCCAAACCATATTAGGGGAGCACCTTTCTCAAAGGGAAATTCATCCCCCTGCTTTTAGGCAGATAAGGGGAAGGCAGAGAACTGTTTCTACATCTGTTGGTTCTCAATTTCCTGCAGGTCAAAATAATCCTTCTGCCAAAGTGTCACATTTTGGGGTGTCATATTCTGATCTTCTTCAAGGGTCAAAGCAAGAAAGGAATGAAAGGGTGGTAACATGTGGTAACAGACAGGACTTCTCAGTGCTTCCTGGGAATCACAGTGGGGGCAGATAAGTGGAGACTATAGGGAAGAAAAACCTGTAAACATTTTCTACATCTAGGAGACCAAATTGACAGGACTGGGTGAAATTCTGATGTGGCTAAGCAGAGAAAGAGGGCCAAGCTCTCTGGTTTGAGTTATTTGCAGTTTCCTCAATGGAGGTGGAGCAATACTGGGATCTATAGCCCAAAGTTCCAGAAGAAAGTGTGCTGGGTGTAAAGAGGGACTATGCGTAGCTCAGCATGAGTGTTGGCAACCAGAGGCCAAAATTCCATCCAGGGTGTGGGTCAAGAATTGTTGTGAGTTCCAGGGGTGCAGCATGGAGGCATGGCTTCTTATGCATCTCACATGACAGGATAATCTCTTTTTCCTCAATATTTTCAATCCTTTCTATAGGACCCTGCCCCCCACCCAATATTCAGATATGGCCAAAGAGCTCCCACCTTTAAGACAAAATGGCTTTCCTTTGACCTCATATCCTTCTCCAGCTCCTTCCTTCACCATATCTCTCCAGACTCTGCAGTAGAACTTTTCTAAACAGTTGTCTTTAGCTGCTGTCTCCAATTCCTCATCTCCCCACACACTTCTTACAGTCCACTCCCATGTGGTTTCTGTTCCAATCACTACACCAACACTTTTCTTCTGTGTTGCTAACACCAATGTATACTTTTCTGTCTCTATATTATTTGACATCTCAGCAGGACATGACACGTTTGACTACTCTCTTGAAGCACTCTCATATTTTGGCTTCTGTGATAGCACAAATTTAGCTAGTATTGGGCACTTGAGGGAATTTGGTTTGGATCAGCATATGTGACAAAACTCTTACTCTGATCCCTATACAAATGCCTGTAAAAAAATAATGTGAGCAGCAGACCAAAATTGAGGCCACATTGAAACCTTCTGTACCCAATGGCCTTCTGTACCCAATCTCTTAAGTATCTTGACCTAAAGGGAGGTCAGAAATCAATAGCCATTTTCAGTGCCACGACATCCATGAATGTCCATGGTCATAAATGAATACTTACTATGTGCCAGACACTATTCTAATCACTTTATATGCAATGACTAAATTAAAACTCACTGCAAGATTGCAGGCAAAGGGAAATAATATCACTATTATTCCATTTTATAGTTGGAAAGACTGACAAATACAGCTGGTAAGTACAGAGCTGGGCTTAAAAATCTAAATAGTCTGACTGCAAAGTTCACACTCTTAACCGCCATGCTATAGTATAAGAATGTCAAGGTTATTGTGAAACCACCGCACCCATCCATGACTTGTTACCCTGTCCAAGGTCAGCATTGACCAGAGAGTCAATTACTTATGCAACAAGACTACAGATGATTTTTCAAAATTAACTTTTTTATTAATTTAAAAATCCAGAAATACAGTGACTACATAAATAAGTACCATAATTAGGTACATGTCCTGTGAGAACAGTGAAAGGGTAATACTGTTATGTTACTCTTACTTGTTTACATGAGTTAACTAGAAAATGGCTACAACTGCTAAATGATGCTTATGGTCTTTGTTGTTCCAAGTGTTTATGATACAAATAAATACACAAGAAGAACCACATCCATTCTTCTCCACTAACTACAGGCAGCTTGGCCTCTTTACCCTATGTCCTATTCTCTACACAACACCAAACACTGGAGGGTTTCTACTTTGACTTAACACAGCTCCCCAGCTCCTGCTTCCCACAGCATTTTGCAAAGGTGTGTCCCAGCACCTGGAGGCAGGAGTATATCTAGGGAAACTCTCTGCGTGTTCTCTTAAGGCTAAGCTTTCAGAGAACACCTGGGTGGGAAGGCTTTGGGATGAATCATCCAGAAGGAGAAACACCTCTTTGCCTCAGGATCTAGTTACTAGTCTCCACATTATGGAATCACTGCCACCTCTGGGACGGAGGGAGCAGCCGCATAACACCTTCCCCCCTTTACCACATACACACACACACACACACACACACACACACACACACACACACACAAACTAATGCTTTGTGACCTTTCAACCGGGATGTACTGCTTCTCTCTTCCAAGGAGAACGTGTGTGATGAGCTGGTGAGAGTCTTGTCCCAAGAAGCCCTGGCCATAAGGCCCTTGTGTCTCTTTTATAAGAATTGACTCCTTTATGCCAGGTTGTCATAAAGACTGAACATTTTACATTTTCCCCTATTGGTATCAAACCCTCTTAGGAAAGAATTCTCTCACCTATAGTCATGGAATGAGACATATGGGGTTTCTGGGTCCTTAAAACATTTCTACAGTTCATTCCTGCCCCTCAGAGGGAACAAATCTAGAAGGCATGCCTGAGATCCTTGCTATGAAGAATTAGGTCTTCCCACAAAGATGATTTCTAAAGCCAGACCCCAGAATGGATAGTTTATGCTCTGGTATTGGGCTGCAAGTAGACATTTTAGGAGCAGCCTTCTCTGGAATTCTTGACTAAAATATCTGCTTGATGAATAAGACAAGGATAGTAGGAAGGTTTAGGATAAAGATCTTTATCAGAATATCCAGCTCCCTAAATGAACAACAATTTTCTTAACTGAAGAGTCAACATGCAGATGCTCATGAGGACCGAGCCACTTTGCAAAGTAAAAATCAACTCCTATAATTGGAGAAGAAGGAAAACTTCCCTTTTAAAGAGCTTCTAGAATTTACTAATTTAATATAATTTTTCTGACCAGACAACTATGGTCTCAAAAATATTAGTGAGTACTGATCTATTACTTGGTAAATTTTATTGATGTGAAAGCAAAAAGATGGCCTTTTTGAATTCTATCAACTTCTTTCTTCAACAATTATTTTTTCTTACATGGATTCAGTTTCTGATGATTTTACTCAATTTAACTTCTTTCTGGAAGTCCCATAGGTACAGGGGGAAAAGAAAAGTGGTATCATTAGGGAAAAATTATTACCACTTCTAAGTGAATGAATGAGGCTATGAAAGTGTTTTTATTCTTTACCCTGCCTCTATTGTTGGTGACTTAAACAGCCACAAAGACCTAAGGGCAGAGCCTCTTGTTCACAGTTATTTACTCTCCTGGGCACAAAAACTTCCAAGCTACTTGGGATCCAGTCAAGGGAAAAGTAACGTAGAGTCTTGGCTAGCTTTGCTTCAAATAAAGCTTTAGTTTAATGTGAGTGTGGACGTGCGTGTGTGTGTGTGTGTGTGTCTGTGAGAGAGGGAGAGAGAGAGAGAGAGAAGGAGGGAGGGAGGGAGTGAGGAGGGAGGATGGGGAGCTAATTTTTTTAAAAGAACACATGACATTCTAAAATTCAAAGGTATAATTTCATACAAATAATTGTTCTATACTGCAGAACTCCTACTAAGCAATTCCCTTCTCTTTCTTTCACTTGAATAACTTTCTAGATAAAAACCCTGGGATCTTGTTTGTCTTTAACCTGTAAAGAAATGTGATTCTCCAAGAAACTAGAGCAGTGTTGTGATGTTCTATCCCTCCTCCTCCCACATATAATTTAAGACTCTTCTAGTCTCTTTGGAGGAGATGTTCAAGGGCTGACACACCACTCCACACAAAGGAGCAAATTATGCTGTGCATGGCGTGAATAATTGACTGCATTTGAGTTTGGAGTTTTAGGGCACTGTTGACTTAAGCAAAATAAGCCTGCAGTCCAGCTGCAGCTTGAGTTTTCTTGCTTTACCCTATCCAATACTGTCTGTCTTGCCTAACAGTGGCCCTTTTCAGATCTCTCCAGGTACAAAACCTTGACTAAATCTTCAAGCTCTGTTCTGCATACACGACTTGAACACATCTGGCTGATCTGAGCTTCTCCTTCGGTGAAGATCTTCCACTGGCCTAAAAGGCAAACAAACGCAAAGTGGCCGGGAGTGTGTAAGAGGAAAGCAGAGCAAATTAGGAATAGAACCAATATACCCCATGCTTACCCGCTTACTCATGGACCTACCAGGGAATTTGGAATACAAATATCACTTGGTTTCAAAAAATGGCCCCAAAACACTTTTCTAGTAGCAGATATGGAAAATGGGAAATGAAGTTTTCATTTCAACACATAGCATTTGTAAGAATCCCAAGAATAATATAGAACTGCCCCTCCTCAAGAGCAAAACCTAAGTGTTATTCTTGGAATTTTTACAGTATATTTAGCATTTACAAAATGCTTCAATATCTGCTTGTTAGCTATTTAGGCAGCTTACTTGGCACCAGGTCAAAAAGGCACTTTGGAAAACGGCACCTACTGTATTACTGGGGCTTTGCTTACCCTTAGGGTCCCCAAATATTGGTTTGGGTTACTTGATTACTATTTGATTATGTATCACTCTTTCCTCTATTCCTGCTATCTTTTGTTAAAAACTTCTCGACGTTGCTTTCTCCTACGTCCACATGCTGTCCTTATACCCCCTTAGCACCCTAAATCCCTTCCCATGGTTCCTCATCCATTCTCATATACCCCATGGAATCCCTTTCCACGCAGAGTAAACTTGGCTGTAGCCCTTCCATCCCTTGTTGTCTCTGCCCACCCTGGATACTGTGTTTTGTCTTGTTTTTATTCCTGTGCTCATGGTACTGCAACCTGGAGAACTCCTAGTCCAAGTTAAGCCAACTCCTCTTAAGCCCAAACCTGTCTTGAACCTCTTTTTCTTTTCCTTAGCCACAAGAGAATAATGACCCACCTTCCCTATGGGCCTGATTTCTCTGCTCCTTTCTCCCTTGGATTTCTCCCTTTTCCCCATTCTCTATGACTCAATGGGAAGATAGAAGGAAAAACAAAAAAACAAGAAGAGGATTTGGGCAAGGAACCAGCTATTACTGAAGCCCTATAATGTGCTGGGCTCTGCTAGGCACATTATATAAAAGAGTTGGGTTTGTTCTTCTTTGCTCCTAGGTGACCCTGTAGGATCATACCAACTTCTTTCAGCTACACACAGTTTGAGGCACATACCTTCTACTCCATTATATACCCCAAATCCTGCCATGGGCACAGAGTATATCTAAATCATCTTTTAAGTCCCCTGGAACCTAGAACAAAGCCTTGTTCACAGTATGAACTAAAACATGTAACTTCAGAAGTCCCATCATTGATCCTAGGATCTTACACTCTGCCTCCTTTCTTACTCACATGTAAGGACTCCCAACTTTTCCATTTGAATTCTCATACTGTCCTGTTATTTTCTATGAGTCCTGCCAAAGACAAGCAACTGACTGCCTTGGCTCTTTTTCTAGCTGCCTATTGGATAACTCTGCTCAGATGGCTCTTAAGCATATTAATTTAAACATGTTCCAAGTGAAACTCTTTTTCACCAATACCTGCTTATTCTTCACAGTTTCCCTGTTGGTGAATGGTATTACTATTCACCCAGTCGAGTTATTAATATCGGACCCATTCCAAACTCGTTTCTCTCTTTGATGCTGATCTTGTTGATTTAACCTCAGAAATGTTTCTCACAGTGACCTCTCCTCCCATCTCATTGATTTAATACAGTATAATTAGTTCCTAATTCAGACTATCCCACTTCTCTTAATAAGGGTCCACCTTTCACTCCACACAGCGAGGACCTCTTTCTAAAAAAATAAATAAATAAATAAATAAAGCAGATCTGAATGCACCATTCACTTGCTTAAAAACCTCCACTGGCATTCTCTGGCCTGGAGATCAAGTCCAATGTCCTAGCATGATAAATTGGGCACTTCATAATCTGGCTTCGTCAAAGTGTGTGCTTAATGTAATAGATGCATCTGATAGCCGAAAGACATCTTTCCAAAGCACCATGTTGATATCTCTATGCTATTTGCAGCAACTACAGATGCTACTTGCCTTACATTTGAACATTTTACTGGCTTTTTTTCAGGCCCTATGACTACTTTCTACCTCCAAATCTTCTAATCTTTTAGTGCACCTTCTGTGGCCTTTGTGATCATTCCTCTCCCCTACCCACATTTCCTGTTTGCTCCTGTCTGAGTCTTCTCTTAGGCTGCACTCTTTTCCTGGACTGATTTCCTGACCCATTGCCCAGTCATACCCTTCTCTTTCAAAACACACCTCCTCCCCGAAGCCTTCCCCGACCAAGCCCACCTGGCTCTCATCTCATTGTTCTTTGCAGATTCCCCTGAGCACTTTGATATTTAACTCCTCAGAACTATACTAATTCATACTGAAGGCATTTTCATGTTCTGTCTCATCCATTATAATTCCCTGTGGATAGAAACTGTGTGCCTTTTATCCCATTAGAAGTGCTCAACACCCGCCCCAATGCCTAGAAGTATCTTAGTCCCTAGGCTCCATCTAGTGTGGAAAGTGGGAGAGCTGCAAGTGTTTTTGAGTGCCTGAATGCTTTTAAGGAAACATGACCACCCAGGGGCAGTTCCCCAGGAGTAAAAGTGCTTTCATACAACACAGGAATTGATATGCCTTTAATTTCTCTTTGCCTCTCATACCCACCACCAGAGGATACACCCTTCCAGATGTGAAGTCTCCATAAATATACCAGACCTGGAATCTTATGAGCTTTCTCCAACCCTCTTGAGACTCTGTGCTTAGCAGTTTCATTAAAGACATTCAGGAAGCCTTGACCTGAGGTATCCTATGCTCAGACTACATCTGGGTTTGTATTCACCATGTCCAAGCTCTTCAGATTACATTCAGACACCCCATTCACTGCTAAGTCACCCAGAAGAGAGATGGAACATCCTTTAGTGTTGATACTGAGCAGTGCTAATGTTCACTGAGATTGCGGAGGGACTTTAGCTGTGGCTATGCTAAATTGAAAACTGAATGTGTTTTTCAGGGAGCAGTCAAGAGAAGTACTACTTACTCAGGGTTGTTCTGGTCACCAGCTTGAAGTGAGGAAGCTCCTCAAACATCCTCTTGGAGATCTTCTCAATATGGAAGTGCTGGAGAATGCCTAGGGCCAAGCAAAAAGTGGAGCAAATGGTCAGGCACTCAATCTGGAACCATCAACTCCTTTTTTTCTGCTCAGGCTCAGCGTATCATTTCATTACTAGGGCTTAAGAGTATCGAGTTGGGCTGTGTAATGTGCTTAACCAGGAACTTGGATGGCTCAAGGGTTATAATTGACTCCATTTGTTTCCTTGGCTTACTGGCTTCCCCTCGGCTTCTCCAGTGGATGGAGATAAGGGAGATAGTGCTGACCATGGGACTCTCTCCTAGGGAAAGCCACATGGAATCTAGCATAAGTGCTTACTGGAGCTTCTGCAGCCAAAAGCAGTATTAGAAATTCTGCACTTGCCCCCAACCTGGATAGACTGTGTCCACGCCAAACCGCTGGGCTGCCCTCCTGGCTAAGCACTGAGAGCCTGCAGTGGGATTGCAGGCAGGTTGGTTTTGTAAATGGAGAAGCCACCCTTGTTCTTGAACTCACTGAAAAGCATATTTTCCTTTGGGAAATATTCACAGATCCTTTAGCCTTCCTTATTCATAAATGGGGAGAGTTAAAATAGAGTGCTCTCCACAGTCTCAACCTTGCCTGAATAGCTTTTATCACAATAACAGGTAGACAACTGACAACTGCCTTATACTGAAGGAGCAACATATTACCAGCCCACTTAAATGGGCGAAGTAGATTAAGCCTCTTTTTCTGTGTCCACCAAGCATAGACCTTGATAACCCAGCACTGTGAACAAGAGGATATTTAGACGCTACATTAGCAAGTTGAAATTCATCTGCACATCTCTGAGAGGCGAAAGATGTGGGATGACAAATAGTGGGCCCACTGCTGGGGAAACGCAACAAACCAGTGCCTAGTCCTAGGTGTCCTGTTATGGATGAGCTAGGGAGTTAAAGATGGCAAATGAACACTCCAAGGCATAGACCAAAAATAAGCATGAGTGAATATATACATGTTCAAGCATCTTTTTTTTTAGGGAGAAATGCATTCTTTAGATAAAGGCTGTTGTCTAAAGGGAGAGAAAAAAAGCCTCATAAATACTGAGCAGTCTTTTTCAAAGCATGGTCCAAGTGCCACCTGCATTAGAATCATCTGGCTATTTGTTAAACACTCAAATGTTTGGACTCTACCCAAGGTCTACTGAATTCCTATCTCTGGGATGGGGCCAGGTATCTGCATTTAAAACCAGCTCCCTGTGTAATGGTGATGCATACAGAAGTTCGAGTACTCTTGAGCCTTATGTGAGAGCCAGTAGCAAAAAGATGTGTATATTTCCCAGCTGAAATCTCACTTATCCACTTGGATTGTGAGGAACCTTGACCACACTAAATCAGCACTAGTCTTGAGCCTACAAAAAGTTACAAGAGCTGTAGGATCACAATGAACAGAATGTGGCTTGCTGCGGTAGTCACTGTGAGTAATCAGAAAAGGAATTGAACATTGTGACTGGGGTTTCTCCAGTAAGACTATAACCTTCTTGAGGGCAGGGATGATGTTTTAAATTTGTTTTACCCCAGAATACACATCGTGATATTAGGGACTTAGCTTTGCCCTGAATGAATGGGTTTTCATGGTTGTTGAGCTTTATTCTGGAAAGAATGACAGACTACAGTTTGACAGTTTGTAATCCTGGCTACATATTACAATCACCTGAGAAGCATTATGAACAAACACTGATGCCCATGCCCCACTCCAGACCAACTAATCAGAATCTCTGGTGGTAGGGCCCAGATATTTGGTATTTAAAGGAAACCAAAACTCTCCCTGATGATTCTGATGGGCAGCCAGGGTTGAGAACCGCTTCTCCAGCTTTTGGTGGTGTGAAATAGGCAGCTTTGGAAACCCAAGGGTCAGTACTTGATCTTTAGCACAGGCCATCGTTAAATTTGAAAGGCCATAATGACAATAGTGTTAGATATGTCAGTTTCTAAGCAATCAAAAAGAACTTTTAATCCAAATGAGGGAACAGGTTGAAGCAAAATTAAAGTGAGTCCTCTCATCCTTTTCTGTGCCCCCTTACAAAGATGAGAAATTAATGTTGTCTTGCTCACCCTTTCGAATAGTCCAAACGTGGACCTCTACCTGAGGTGGTCTCTCAGTCTCCAGTGCTATTTTTCTGGTTGTCTCCCCATCCTCCATGAATACAGACTCATACACAGGCATCGTTTCTTCCCCGCAGAAGTAGCCTTTATTGTCAAAGCTTTGGCCTGGAAGTTCTTCTGGAATCAGGAAGCAAGTAGAATTTTGTCATGGTTTTCTAAAGCTAGAAGTGAACTTCTGCATTTATGTATCTCATTGTTCATAACATCTCACACTTATCAAAAGTGGACAATTAACAAGAACATTCTTCGAGAGACAGAAATTCCACCCATACTTCATTAGCCCAGCTTAGGCTGCCACTGCAACAAGCCACAGATTAAGCCACAAATCACAAAGGAGCACGTAACTTTGATTGAAGTCCATGTGTTGACAGAATCCATAGTTCTTCGGAACACTGGACCCCTACTACTGTCACTGAGAAGTGGACTTTCATGAGGAAAAATGTAGCCAGGTACAAATCTCCTAGGCACTTAAGGGAACATAGGAATTTCCATACAGGGTCAGGATCATGCTCTGTCCAGCTCAGTGTTGCCAGGAGAGGCCCAGGGAATGGGCTGAAAAAGGGCCTTGGTTAACATCCCTGACATCATTTTGGTATACTTAGAAAACATTCATGACACTCATTTATGTGCATATACTTGCCCAAAGGATCTATCCAAATTGGCTTGACATTTCTGAATGCTCTTTGATTTGTTTGTAAGGGGAACAATAATACCGGATCAGCACCAGTGCCAAAATCTAGATGTCAGATTAGCCATATGTATGCTATGCCAAATGAATGGTTGGGAGACACAAAAAATTGGTCAAGTCCCTCAACTATGGATCATTTAATGTGTAAACTAAACTGTTGAATTTCAGCTCGCAGGCATAAAGGCACAAACTCTCCATTTCACTCCACCCTCCCTCCTCTTTCCTCAGTCCCCTGTTTTAAAAAGTTTCTTCTTGTTGGTTATCAGTGAGTTAAGTTTGCTTGCTGGCCTTGTAATCAGTACTCTCTTGAGCTGCGTACTTAAAGCATACACTCAAATCAGAACAACAGAAGCCATCTGTAAGAATATCTGAATTGTTGAGGATGAAACCACTGAGTGTTGAGTGCTTTGGATCTGTGACTCTAATTAGGGAGACTCACTGTTAGCCAATCAGACACATTTGGACTAGAAGTTGTAATCAAATTGCTATTGTATGTCTCTTGGTAACCTGATTAGCTTTCCCACCCCCACCACCATTTGGCATTGTAAGGACAAAACCATAGTCTTCTCTTGATTCCAGATTGGATTACTCAATTTGTGGATTATTGTGGAATCAAGCTTTTTGTTTTCCTCCTTTTGTCCTTCTTTTTAGCTATTTATTTACTTGGTGGGCCAGTCTTTTTGGTGATAGGTAATTAAGGGCCACGTGCTAGCACTTTTTAAATGGGTTGGAGAGAGGGAAGAGGTCACTGAGTGTACAGAGACTTCTGTGTATTCAATTATCACCTTTAGAATGACAGCCAAATTCATTTCTCAAACTTTGCTCACCAGCTTAATATTGGCTACAGCTATAGCTGACATGAAATCCATGATGGCACTGGCAGTACCTGTAATATGCTAAAAGTTCTTCCAGTAGCCTGAAGAGTCATCTTGCACCACTACCTCCTTCCCTACAAGAGCTTAATTTACTTGACCGAAGGGATCTACAAACAACAAAACTCATTATTGACTTAACTCTGGCTGGTACTTGAAAATGCTAAGAAAAGCAAAGTTTGTCTTTAGAACTACCTACTTAGCAACATCCGCCGTTTTTCACACTCTGCACTTCAAGGTGCTTTCTGATCACTATAGTTCACCTACTCTCATTTTCTTTTGGGGAAGACAATGTGCTTGAAGTCATTTCTGGCCATTTCCACAGCCCAAGAGAATGTTCCCATCCTGAGCCTTCCAGAATTCCTTGCAGAAGTGGTAATGAAGGAGAGGTATTATTCCAGCTGGGACAACTTTTAAGTCTTAATAGGGACTTTTAATGCCATAACCTAAAAGGAGTATGTAATTATGGAAATTCGAGGTATTGGGATGGTATTGTGGTTGTATGTACGGTAAATGCTCATGATAGCAATAACTTAAGTGTACCCTTAGGATGACCCTGTATGGCAGACGTATCTGAATGTGTGTTCTGAGCTTGGGAATCCAGGCGTGGCCAACTGGGAGATTCTTTCCTTGTCTGTGAGGACCATCTGAACCCCAGGCTCATCCCTGGGGCTGCACAGGGGATAGAGGCCTTGAGTTTTGGGTTAGATGAAGGTTGCCAGGTCGTTAAGGGGAGAGTGTTCAGTGAAAATGCTATATAAACTGCATGATGTTTGCAAGTGGTTGCAGTTTTCCTGCCCAACCTGCTGCCACTGGACTGTTTCTATATGTAAGGTGGTTCTCCTGTCCAGCCCACCTCCACTGGACTCTCTCCCCTGTATGTCAGCCCCTAATAAAACCCCATGTCTTGTTTGCTGGCTCTGGATCTTTTCTTCGGCCTCTTAAATCTGGTGCCTTCCCTACTGAGGTTAATAGGAGTTTGGCACGACAGTGTGAGAAGTGAGTTGGGGAATCTTCAGGAAGTGGACATCTTACCCAACCCTGTAGGTGGCCATTGATATGCAAAGCAAGGTCAGCCTCTACCAGAGCAAAGGGAAGAGAGAGATGAAACTCACATCTTTAATATTGGTCCTAGTTTGTTATTGTAGGAGGCTGCAATCAACTTGTTACAATGAAACTTTTGGCTGGATTATCAGTGAATTTTATTTATCTCTTTTCCCTTTTCAACATAACTGAATTTACCATTCTTTCTTCCTTCCATCTACTTCTCTCCTCACTGCCTTGTTCCTTTTCTTCTGTGTCATGTGTCATTTTTTAAGAGGCCAGTAATGTCATGATCATCCCATTTCTCACCCCTTCACGTCATTCAGGACTCTATTCAAATATCTTTAGAGAAGCCTTCCCTGACTACTCCTTTAAAAGTGCTTCCTGCCCCATTCACTCTCTCTTGATCCTGTTTGGTTTTTCTTCACAGCACTCATCACAATCTAAAATTACCTTATTGATTTGGGTTCACTGTCTTTCTTTTCTGCTAGAATGTAAAGAGCATGCTGGCAAGTAGCCTTTGTCTTGTTCACATCTCTGTCCTCAGTGCATGTAACCGTGTCTTGCACACAGTAGGTACTTAAAACAAATTTCCAGATTGAATGCATGAGCAAGTGCATGCCTCCTGATGCTCTGCAGTTGCAGAGTACCTGGAGCAGGTGCCCTTGGCTATGTGGCTATTGACTCTCAGGCAATGTGACTAAGGAGTGATTCAACATGCAGACACCCATGTCTGGCTCACTGAGAGGCAGATACACAGAATGAGACAGAAATTCTCTTCTTCCATGTTGCTCAATCAATCGTCTATCTCCACAAACTTGAGCAGAGTGGGAAAGTGGGAAAAGCAGCTCTTCCAGAAAAATCGGTTTAATCATTCAGACTTCAATATACTGCCAACTGGGATACTGGAGGGCAGTTTTTTACATGATAAATTTTATTATGTTTTCTAAATACAAAAGTAACACATATTTACTATTGAAAATTTGGAAAATACAAATAAATAAATAAGAAAATAAGAGTTACCCATAATTCAGTCACAAAAAAATGGTCACTGTTAACATTTTGCCGTATGCTCCTCCAGTCTTTTTGTTTCTTTTTTTTGTCTTAGCATATATAAACACTTTCTTTCTTTCTTTTTTTGAGACAGGGTCTGGCTGTTGCCCAGGCCAGAGTGCAATGGCGCGATCTTGGCTCACTGCAACCTCCACCTCCCGGGCTCAACCCATCCTCCCACCTCAGCCTCCCAAGTAGGAGTAGTTGGGACTATGGGCACATGCCACCACACCTGGCTAATTTTTGTATTTTTGGTAGAGACATGGTTTTGCCATGTTGTCCAGGCTGGTCTTGAACTCCTGGGCTCAAGCAATCTGTCCGCCTCGGACTCCCAAAGTGCTGGGATTACAAGCATGGGCCACCGCACCTGGTCAACGCTTTCTTTTTTAACACAAAAAGTTGGATCATAATATACATATTGTTCTTTAGCTTGCTATTTTTACTTAACAAATACATTGCAAACATCTTTCTCTGCCATTCAATCTTGGTCTATAATGAGTTTTAATGGCTATATTAATATTCCACAGTACAGATACACCATAATTTGTTTAATCATTCCCATATTCGTGAACTTTCAGATTATTTCCAATTTTTCAGTATTGTAAACAGCATTGCAGCAAAAATTCTTATTTGTCTATCTTTGTGTATGTCTGTGGTTACTTTCTTAGGATTCCTAGAAGTGGAATTTTTTAGCCAATTTTTTTTTTTTTTTTTTTTGAGATAGGGTCTCGCTCTGTTCCAGGCTGGAAAGTACTGGTGTGATCGTGGCTCGCTGCAGCCATTGCTCCCAGGCAATGATCCTCTCACTTGAGCCCTCAGCCTCCCAAGTAGCTGGGACTACAGGAGGTACGTGCCACCATACCTGGCTAATTTTCTTTTATTTTTGTAGAGATGGAGGTCTCACCACATTGCCCAGGCTGGTCTCAAACTCCTGGGCTGAAGAGATCTTCCTGCCTTGGCCACCCAAAATGCTGGTATTACAGGTGTGAGTCACTGCACCCGGCCACCAAATGTTTTAATAAACATTACCAACCTGAGAGGACAATTGTTTTAAAAGCAATGACTGTTGTTTGTCTTGTTCTCACAACTTTTTATTTAATTTTTTAATTGAATCATCTGCATCAATAAAATTTTAAGCACACAATGAAATAAGACTTGGTCTGAAGGCCTGAGATTCAAATTGGAATATTATACAATGAGAGGGTTTATGTTATCATGGGTAATTTGCGTAAATATTAGTTTTTGTCTGAAATTATCTTGTTGCATTACTTTTTAAACTATTAAGTGTGAGACCCATGACAGAAGAGAAAATTGTGTTCATGAAACTACCACTATGTGATACTAAAAGGTTTGAGGAACCAGTGAGACCACAGACTTGGAAGTCATAATAGGTCATCGTTGCTGGGTGGCCCGGATGTCCATATCATCCTTAGAATGTGCTCTCTCCATTGGCCGGATGCAGTGGCTCACGCTTGTAATCCCAGCACTTTGGGAGGCTGAGGCGAGTGGGTCACTTGAGCTCAGGAGTTTGAATAGCTGGGTGTGGTGGTGCGTGCCTATAGTCCCAGCTACTTGGGAGGCTGAGGCGGGAGAATAACTTGAACCGGGAGGTGGAGGTTGCAAGGTTGCAGTGAGCCGAGATCATGCCACTGCACTCCAGCCTGGGCGACAGAGCTAGACTCTGTCTCAAAAAAAAAAAAAATAAAATAAATAAAAAATAAAAAGAATGTGTTCTCTCTGTATTCGTAATAAATACATTTTCTCATAAATTTCAATGCCCCAGTTCTCTACACCTTATCAAATAGCTCCTGTCCTTCCTGTCCACACCCTGCCCCCTGTGTACTCTGGAAGATGGGGGTTGTTACATTGAGGAAGATTTTGTGTCATAAATCAGTGCTTCTCAAGCTGTAATGTGCATTAGAATCACCTGAGGTTCTTGTTAAAATGCAGATTATGATGCAGTAGGTCTTGAGTGGGGGCCTGAGAGTCAACATTTTTAACCAGCCCCTAGCTGTTGCCAGTCCATAAACCACACTTTGAGTAGCAAGACCATAAATGACCCTGGGCCTACAGCAGTAGTTCTCAAACTTTTCTGCACACAATGTTCACCTGGGGATCTTTTAAAAATGCCACAGCCCAGGCCACACCTCAAATTAGTCTCTGGGGATGGGACACAGGTATATGTAGAAGCTTGCCAAGGGGTTCTAATGTTCAGACAAGTTTGAGTACCACTGGCCTGCAGGAAAATGCTCAATATACATTGATTCAGGGCATGTTTGCCTACTAGTCATGAGGAACTAAGTTGAAGAAGTATATAATTTAGCTCTCTACCTACTTTTTAAAATGTTTGAATTTTCATCTGTGTTTATAAAAATGCTTTGCAGAAGCATAAGAAATGATAAATTCATGTGCCTGGGATTGACTAAATCATCGACTCTTCGAATGTTGGAGCTGTAAGGGCCCCCCAAAAAATCTACTCTAACCCTCTCATTCTGCAAAGAAGGAAACTGAAGCTCAGAGGGGTGAAGTGACTTGTTATAGATCACACAGGAAACCTGTGGCAAGACAGAGATAGAATGCTTGATTACCCATCCTATATTCTGTCAACCCCAATATTAGGGACTATATTTTTATTTAGCTCATGTTTTAAAAACTACCATTTAAATAATTAACTTGTCTTTTTTATCAGTCAATATTTTCTACTGGCATAGAAAAAATGATGGGCTGGAAGTGACTTGGGTTATAGGCCTTGGTTTTATGATTGATTAGTTGAATGAATCTGGGCAAGTCCTTTGATTTTTGTACTTCAATTTTCTTATCTTTAAAAAATAAATAATAATATAATTATAGGATTATAGTGTTAGAAGGGAGCTTAGAGATAATTTTTCTAAACTTTCAATTGTACAGATAAGGCTGATGAGGCTCAGAATGGATATGGCACATTTCCAAGATCACTCAACATCTTAGGCTTGGATCAGAACCTGGTCTCCTTCCACTATAACTCACCTGCCTCTCGTCCTGTCTTAAAAGGGCAATGGATGTGATTGTACTTTGATGGGTTTAATAGTGATATAAATGAAAGCTGCTACTATTCTTCCTTATCATCATGATAGCCTAAATTCTCTACTATTTAGAAAAGCATAGGTAAGTTCAACACTCAGGGATACATGAGAGGTGTGGTAGACACAAGCATATTTCTGGGTAGTAAATTTCTTCCAAGCAACTGCCTTTTCAGTCTTTCAAGAGAAGAGAGAATGAAATTCATTATTATTAGAAATATTATCATTACAATTATATGAAAGGTTATGTTTCTGATGCCTAAAGAAAGTTTAGAAAGACTAGGTGAGAATCTGAGTCAACCAAAGGCAGGGCCTCCAACCAACGCACCTTTTGCTTTTTTACCTGGACACACCTTGCAGCACTTTCCGTCTATTTTTTGAGGATACTTGCAGGGGTATCGATTGGGGCAGTGGATTTTCTTACACTCTTGCTTGGTGACATTACAAGTACATAGCACACACTCTACAATGCCAAATGCCCGGAGGTTTGGGTGCCAGGACTCGCCATGAGAATAGGTCTTTCCATTGGAAACACACACTGAAAGAGAATGCAGAATTAGCAATTAAAAGCTAAGGAGCATTAGGTATATCTCCCAATGCTATCCCTCCCCCCTCCCCCCTCCCCACCACAGTCCCCAGAGTATGATATTCCCCTTCCTGTG